>NC_140085.1:105987429-107333169 GCF_964237585.1 Gallinula chloropus
AGAAGTTCTTCCCTAAAATATTTTTTAAATTGGCCCCTCGCCTAGAAATCAACAAAAAGTTAAGCCATGGAGAAAGGAATTACCTGTATAATACTGTTTCAATACCTCTCCATCATTGAGATGTAAATATATCTGAATCTCAACAAAGGCTCCTGAAACATCACATCAATCTGGAAGTATATTTATACCTAAGTGATATTTTTAGTGCAATCACAAGCTGTTGGTGTAGCAGTGGTCTCATCTTTACTTTGGTCCCAATGCAGCTGACTGAGATTTATTCATGGGATACAGAAAGGGCAGGAGTTGAGACATCCTGCAACTCATCTGGTTAGATATATCCCTAAATACATTTTGATTGGATGACCTAATTGAGGAGTGAACTAAAGTCCCCTGGCTTTTGTCTCAGTACTATCATAGGTGACTTAATGGGTCAACAACATGGTCGGACTTGTCTATTCCCTGAGCAGACACAATTTTTCTTTGTCTAATTCCTCTAGCCTCCAGCTATTTACATAGGATCCTATAGATTTTTTTGTGTGTGAACTCTAAGACTGTCCCTCAGCTATCATTCTATTTGTAAGGTTCACTGATCTCAAAGCTATTGAATATGAAGGCCCTTCTGGAGAACATTATGTGTGGAATTTTCTGTACATACAAATGCATGTAATGCACAGACATTTTCAGTATCAGGAAAATCATATTTGCATTTTTTTCCAGCCATACAGGAAACCATTTTGCATTTCAGAGAACTGATTATGGCTAACTTAACTCTAAGCATGAATTTCAAATTACAGACTGTAAAGGTTAATAATAATAATAATAATAATAACAACAATAATAACAACTACTTAAGAATAAATTATCTTTCCAAGCTGAAACATCCAGAGGTTAGGTCTTCCTAATACTAGGACTTTGCAGCAACAGTTTCAAGACAGAACGAGCTTGATGATTACACTTTAGTTATTATTATTAATCTCTATTATTATTTTATACATTTTATTGTGGTAATAATAGAGAATGATGTGCCTTGGGAATGGAGCATCCCTGAATCTCATCTGAAATTAAATATATGGAATGAGAATGTGAGAGGTAAAATTGCTTTTCTGCCTGCCAGTGTAAGTGGAAAGGTACATGACAGGAATGGAATAATGGGATGATCTCAGCCCCGTAGTCTGTTTATGAACATCTCCACCACCCGCCAAAGAGAATAAAGTTTAACCACACACACGTGGGCGCACGAACACTCACGCCAAGAAAGGAAACGTAATACTGATAAAGGACAGTTGACTAGTACTAAAATTTTCACTTGGAAAAGATGTGCAAATCTCTGTACTGTTTTTTTACCTTTGGGATCCTGGCATAAATCCAATCAGAGTTTCTAATTAAAATGAGTTTGATGGTCTCAGCTTAGTTCCTAATTGATGGCAGTTCACAGTACAAAACACATAAGAATTCATTACAGTCTTGCTCAACTGGCGATTTCTGGTCAGAGGGAGCAAGAGGAGGTAACTAATGTGGATTCCAGCAACTGTCTTGCATTTTAGGCAGGGTGGTCCTTTCTGGGCAGTTGAAAAGGGGTCATCAATAGAGCATTAGGGATCAAAAATCAAAGCCCTGCTCTAGAATTAACTCAAATGTAGAATAGTAAATGTGGTTACTAACCATTTCTTTTAAGATTCAAAGCATGGATATGGAAATTATTACATGTTCGAAGGAGAAATCTGCACAGTATTTCTTGGTCTTAAATTGTATATATCCTGTTCTCAAAATATAATTCACTTAAAAAAGAATTTTCTGCTTTTACTCAACCTCACAAGAGATATATATTTTTCTTCCAAAAATGCCATTTGGGTCTTTGTGTCACGATGGTCACACTTTTTGTATATATATTAAATGGTAAAATATTAATGTCATACTAAATATGCTGATGAGAAAAGGTAATTGCAAGTTCTAATGCCAGCCAGTAGAAAGAGCTTGTAACTAGCAGTGCATAGTGAAATGCACAATTTGCCATTTTGTGAGAAAGAATCTTTATATTTGAGTTTCTTTCCCTGACCTAATCTGCTCCTTCTCTAAGCTTCTTGATATCAAGTTTCTCAGAAGAAAAGAGGCTCAGACAATCTGCTATGCATTGAAACTTTGGGGTGTTCCTGCAAACTGCTCCTTCTTCAAAGAATTTTTATCACTGCTAATAAGTATATACTCTCTTACTGCTAATGCTTTTTGGATAGAACAAAAGAGAACTGCTACCTATGCACAGACTATTTTGCCTTATCTTCACCAGACCCACTGAATGCCTTTGCTTTTCTTTTGAGGGAGTCTTATCTAATCTTCCACGAAGAAGAAGAACATCCTGGCCTCTCTGGCCTCAAAATAACAGTCTTTTTTTTTTTTTTTTTTTTTTTTTTTGGCTTATTTTTACAGAAATGAGACTTGCCTGTAAAGGGATACATATTCCAGAGAGGGGCTGGAGAGGAGCAATCCAACAAATTTAACTTAATAATTTGAATATGAGTAATTTGGACAACATAGAGACAAGATAACAAGGGTGAGGAGAAGAATCTTGAGCATAAGATAAGATCTGCTACCCAAGCACAATAATGACAAATTACAGACAATAACCTTGTCTGAACTAATGATAAATGTGTAACATGCCTCTGATATTTTATCTTAGCACTACAGTGATGTGACTTCATGTCATGTTTCCGAAGACCTAGAAGGCCTTGGCATGGGTTTTCTGAATCATCCTTACTCCTCTGGATTTCCAACCAACTGCTAGATCTCACATGCAGAAATACCCACAGCAATCCAGGACTTTCATTTAGGCACTCTGTCTGCCCAAAAGAAAAGAAGCCATTACTTTGTGCCAGGTGCACTTTTTTCTGCTTGGCGAGTGGAGTTACCTGTGGGATACATAATTTTTCCAGGAACAGCACTCACTTCCTAGTCACTTCTGGACACAGTTCAAGCTGTTGACAAGGTGCCCCTATAGCTGTGGTGAAGTCTTGGCAGAAGGAGAATTAAGGAGGAACGTTCCTGATGCTAAAATGGATTTCTCTTTGTAGTCAAATTAATTCTATGACTTCAGAGCTTTAAAGCACTTTCCCAAGACTCTTTCTTATTTTAAAAAGAATAGATGTGCAACCATCAGAAAGTAGGTTTTTGTGGAAGAACGTTGCTTTTGGGGTTTTTAGTGTTTTTTTCCTCAGCTTCATTTGGGAAACAGTTTTGTTCCTTGAGTCAACATTCACAGCATTGTGAAGGTATATTATTATTTACTTAGACAACAAATTCTTTACATTGTTTTAAAAATGGTATTCTAAAATATTAAATGTAAAGTGAACATAAATCACTTATTGTAGAGATACTGTATTGTATAAAAAAGGTAAATAAATTTCATTTGATCTTTAAAGAAAATCTGTCCTGGTTTTTGGCTGGCATAGAGATAATTTTTACAATAAGTTGGGAGACAACACAGCCAGGGCAGCTGTCCCAAACTAGGCAAAGGGATATTCCCTAACATATGATGTCATGCTCAGTATATAAGGGAGGGAGGGTCTCTCCTTGAGGGACAGTCCGGGCATAGACTTCTGGTCTGTGGGCAAACTGCATTGTGTATCACCTGCTTTAAATACTCATTTATTAGTACTGTTGTTATTTTCCTCTCCCTTCACTGTCCTGTTAAACTGTCCTTATCCCGTCCCACAAGTTTAACCTTTTTCTTTTGATTCCCTTCTCCATCCCACTGGTGGTGCAGGAGTGAGTGGCCGCATGGCGCTTAGTTGCCATCTGAGGCTAAACCATAATGACAAACCTTATTGGCCTCTTCCTATTACATGAATCAGACCCATATTTGCCAATTGTATACATTTTGGGAAATAAATTGTGTCCATACACTATGTGTCTTTTTAAACTGCCTTGGCATTTTCAAAACATTTTGTTTAACATTTGTGTTAACAAAAATATCTCCATGCACTCGAATCACAAACTGTCTATCCAGAAATGTTATCTGGAGGGAAATAGTAATGAAACAAAAAATGAAGCAACATTTCTTGCTTCATTATCCCACTGCCCTGGAGCGATACAGGGTCTATCTCCCACTACCTCCTGACCTCCAACTGCTCCATTTTATTACAGCATTAGCTTTCCCACTTACATTTTTTTTTAGTTGTTCATATTTTTTCAGAACACTCATCCTTTACTTCCTAATCACCACTGAGTACTTTTGCCTCAGCTTCTACCTACATATCACTCCTCAATCCAATTTTTTTCCACTGACTGTGAATATTTCTATGCCCGGAGTGTAATTTTTGTTTGCTACACAAGTTTAGCTTCATACCTGAGGCTGTGCAGAGACCTATACTAAACAAATTAATGTTATCAACCGTTTTTTCAGATGATACCGACTGTATACAGTCTGTTAACAGAGAGTAAACCTTGCACGGTTCGTGCTACTCCACATACAGGAAGCTGACAATTCCTTTTTTTACCATCATGTGTTTTGTATCTGTTGTGTAATGATATCGGACTACTTCACTAACTTCACAGCATGACAGGATTTTTGCTTCTGCAGATGCAAAAGAAAGGCATGAGGTAAGATTAAATGACTTTGGTTAAGTTATACAATACAATTAAAGTGCAGCTGGATTGGCAGAGATTCTCGATGACTTAGTTAAGGAGAATAATTCCTAAATGTATTTTTTTAAGTAATTGAAACATTTTTCTTATTTTTAATAATATAAAACTTAATTTGAAAGTTTACTGATATGCATTTTAAAAAAAGCTTCAACTTTTTCATTTGAGTCCAGTGAAATCCTGAAAAAAACCCTATTTTTTCTCTTTTCAACTGTTTCTATTTTGATTGAAGTAGAAAATAAATTTTGTTTTTGCATGTTGAGCAAACACTCCAGTCAAGCAACACTTCCCAATGTAAAAAATATCTAATACCGAAATTTGAACTGTCATCCAGTCCTCACTAGGCACATGGAAAGCATGAGCTGTGTAAACTTTTATGTACACATCTAAACACCACACAGAGTCTCTAAATTTCTCACACAGAGCCGTGCCTTTTTATTCCATGTGTAAACTTAAAACAATCTCTCCTGTGCAACCATCAGTTGAATAAAAGCATTAATCTAGGAGGTCTGGGTATCAAAGCTAAGAAAACCTTCCTGGCTTTAGTCCCAGAGCTGTACTAAGATGTCTGCAAGGAGGTGGGGAAAGCTAAGGGGTTTGGGTGGTTGGGGTTTTTTTTTCTTTCCATCTGGGGATAGGAAGACCGTTTGTAGCATATGTCCTACATCTGGCAGTAGCACGCTGATAAACACGTGTAGCAGCGGGAACCCAATTATCCCTGTTGCCCTTTTTAGAATTACTATGAATTGTGTTCTTCTAGGCAGCGGAAATAACACACGAAGGCAAAAGGCACTCTTCTAAAGTTTCCACAGTTTCTGGCACAAATCCACAAATTACATGCAGTAACACTCTCCCAAAGAATCCTCTGTTACTTAAAGCGTGGTGGGGTCTGCATCACATTTCAGCTGTATACCTCACCAACACTACTTACAATGGCCAGGGCAGAGAAAAAACACTAACATGTAAAGACATTAATGATGACTATTTCAAACCAAACTTTTAATTCAACTAAAAAATAAAATGTTCTGGAAAGGATTCTTCATATATTTTTTTTTTCTTATTTTAGCTGCTGTTTATTATTAGATCCTAAATCTCTCTTTCCTTCCAATCTCTGATCTTGGGCTGTTTCTACACCGGTGAAACCACATTGCTCTCTGTTGCAGAAAAGCCACATCAGCATGCTCAGAAATTCAGAGCAGGGGATAGGAAGCACTGAGGTCTGTGTCTTTCCTTCTCCTGTGTCCATATTTGTAGGACAGTATAGAAAACAGCCCGTGAGTATTACAGAGCCTCTGCTTCTGTGCTAGATAATTTGAAATGACATCTAAAATAGAGATAAATACAAAATTGACGTATTTGGATTAAATAATATTCTTGAATGTATTTTACTTCTGCACGTTTTCATCTAAATAATTTTTGAAGTCTTTTCCCATTCAAAGTTATTAATTTATTAAGATAAATGTCCACATATATTAGCCAACTCATATATATTTACATTACTAAACATAATTCAAAGTAATAATGCTCCATATTCCAGACACTTGCTGTATAATTAGAAACTGAGTTTAACAATTATTATTTTTATCTATGTGTGTGTGTGGCTGTCTGTCTGTCTATCTATCTACCTACTTACCTACTTAGCTATCTATATATCTCATTGTCCTCTGTTTTAGACTGAGCCTGGATAAACCAGCACTATGTTGCTATATAGAAAGGAAATATTTCTCTCCAACTCTTTCTATGAGTTTTTTATCATGAAAACAAATTATTTTTATGAAGTGCATGTCTATATTTACTGTTTACTTAGCTACTCAGACGACTGAGATGTGTGAACAGCATAAAACCCTTTCTCACAGGAAAAACTGGTTTAAATCTGAAGTGTTTAATTCATTGTTGGCATTTTAACATGGAAATAACCAGAATGCCATGGGCACTGGCTACTAGGCTTTATGCTGTTCTTTTTGAAAGAGAGGTAAGTATTATTACACCTATATTAAGGGCAGTAGATCCATGGATACATACCTAAATAACCCAGTTTATGACACTGCCAAGGGCTGCCACTGGAGCTGGGATCAGGATGTGAAACCACTCTCTCCCAGCCCCATTCCTCACTGCCTGCAGTGCAGCTGCAGTCCCAGCATTTGATCTGAGAATCTTAAAAAAATACAGATGATGGAAACATTCATCCACCAGGATTTAAACTGACCATTAGTCTCCAGGGGAATATGATAAAACCTATGCATCAGTGGAAATTTAGCATTTTCTCCCGTACCTTCCCGTGCCTTGCAAAACCTGTCACTGGGCACCTTCCCCACTTGTCTGGCAGGGTGTGGTGAAAATCTCACATTTCATAATGATGTGCATTCCCGTCAGCTAGTTGGCATGTAACATGGAGCGTTGGTTTTTTTCCCAATGAATCTTAAGTAATGGCTCTGACCTGCTGCCACTGTCCACCATAGTGGTAATACTTCCAAGGAGGCGATATAGATCAGAACTGCTCCTTGAACTACCATCACAGTTCTTCTTTTTGACTCCTTTGTTCCTTTATGTAACAGTTTCACTGGATTGCCAAAAGAGATAGAAATTTCTTAATTCCTTTACATGCATTGTACTTACATAGTCTGTATGTTCACAAGGAAATAGACTACCACAGAGAAGCCCAAAACCACTAGTGAGATACAGCAACTATACTGGATGGGTGCCAATAAGGAAAGAAAGAATATTTAAATGAAATCAGAGAGATCTCAGGTACACAGAATATAAATATTTAATTTGGATTTTCACCAAGACACTAGGGCTAACACATTTAGCTTGGCACATGCAAGGTTTTTAAATGACCACAAATTTTATGAGGCTCTCAGATTTCACCTCCCCTTTAAAAGATTGGTTCCCCAGTGGAAAAATATGGTGGGAAGCTGATTCTTTATTACTTCAGGTGGGAATCTGGCCTTTGTTTTTATTTCATTAATTTAACAGAATCACAACAGTCATGTATAGAAGTTTGTGGTAAACAAATTTGTTTCCTGAAAGTTTTACTGCGAGTTCATCATAAGAACCAATAATGGCAAACACATCTTACCTATGAGGTAAATTCAAAAAGAAATGACACAAGTCTCACAGAGGTTTATTCAATTTTTGCAGGAAAAGTAAAAATAATCTGCTTTATGATTCTCTTCCAGAATAAAAAAAAACCCATCAAACAAAAAACCCAAATAAACCCCAAAAAAGTCAAAGGGAAAAGAGCGACTATTTTGAATATAGTAAGCATCCTGTAGAAAACCTTTGCTTACTAATTAGAATTTATTTGTAGTAAATGCTTTTGTAGAGAGAGATGCTGTCTTTCTATATTTTTAGCAAGAATACTGCAATTAGAAGTCAGAATAAGTCCGGTAAATGATAAGAGTTGTCTTAGACACAGAGAACCTCAACACTGAGGCATCTTACCAATAAGCAAGTATGTTCTAGATGGATAATTTGCAAATCTTGTCTAACCAACTTCAGTGCTGTTGCGAAGACAACTAAGAAAGAGACACTGTTTTTTTAAAGCAGTAGTGCAATCTCTGCCAAAGAAATCTTTGCAGGCACTAATACAAGAAATTTATATATGTTTGGTATCTCCTTTGTAAAGTGAAATAAGGCAAGAACTAAAACGTACACTATTCATTTTATAATGTGTAGCCTGCAAGTGATTTTAGGATGAAATTTTCACACCTTTTTTAAAATATTGTGAGAAGTCGAACAGTGGAAAAAATGAGTTTGAAGGGTTTCAACAATTGACAATGGCAAGATTTTCAGCATGCCACATGTGCATGTGTGAACAACTATGGTAGACAATTAACTAATAAACCAGCATCTTCCTCTATTTCTGGCACTGATTAAAACATGGAGACAAGTTTTTCCCAGATATATGAGATAAAGCTTTTTTTGTTTGGTTGGTTTTTTTGTTTGTTTGTTTGCTCTTAGGGGGAGGTTGTGTGGGGGAAGGAGTGCCCAGACGGTGACCACATCCCAGTTAATGCAACTGTTCTGGTATGGAACAGTAACTGCGAGCACAGGTTCTATTTCAACATAACATGGAATTTCACTATATGATTATGAAACTGAGATGACATAAGTAATAATAACCTTAATTTCATTTGCATATATTCCTAATTTCCCCATCAGCATAACTGTGTACCAGAATACAGAATATCAGCAGAACAAATTGAGATCCTGACCAAGCACAAACAGACTGGCCCAATGGAAGGTCCAGTTCAGGAGGAGAGAAGTTGCTGATGGCTGCACCAGACTAGCACAGTACCAAAATGAGGCCATCAATTTGCTTTGATTACTTCTATTTATTCTCTTCTAATCCCACACATCTCCCCAAAAAGCTTCTGATCGACTTCGTTTTTCTTTACACCTGAACTCAGAACATGGGTTTTGGAAGTTATAAAATGTGATCACCAGAGTCACTGGGTTAAAGCACCAATGAAGAACTCAATGACATCCAGCACATGTAGTTTAGCACAATGTTTCTTTTCTCAATAATAGTAAGAATAATTAAATATTTCACTGCCTTTCAATACAGTGAATAAACGTGTTACTGAGAAGAGAGATTCAAGCTCACCCAGAAAAGGGAGGACAGATACATTATCTAATAGCTCAGCAAATTGTAAGAACATATTGTTGACTTCTTTTTTTCTCTCAAAGTGACGATCAGAGCCTGGTGAACATGAGAATAGATATTATTTGAGAATGCTAGGGTTAAAATATTCCACAGCAGCAAACAAAGTCAAATAGCCCAATTTGAAAAGTGTTGCATATTTAACGGTTGCATCTACGTTATCATTGGAGTATAATAACTAGCTTCCATGGCATAGAAATCTGACTAAATTAGACATAGCAAGTGAAATTCAGTGACAGAAGTCACTGACCTAAGCGGGACAGGAACTGTATTGTGTATGTGCAGGACAGGTGGCAAAACAGGTTCAGCTTCTCTGTACTATCCTCTTTAAAACATGATACCGAGTAAGCAGGTATTTGTCTTATTTCAGTGTAGCATACCTGATTCTTAAAATGAGACTTTAGCTCTTGGGAAAGTTGATGGTATATAATTTCCTCTCATTTAGACAGATTGCTTGGAGAAGCATGCTAGCAATAAAGATAAGCTTTATTTATCATAATTATAGCGACTTGTTCTTTTAATTAATTTTCCAATTCACGCTAATGTTTATATATTAAACAATTTACATTACTGCTTAGTGGAAGTAATATTGATATTACTCTTATTTAAAAAAAAATAATCTCCATTTACGGTATAAACATACACAATTGTGTCATAGAATTTAGAAAATCTGCTTTGTGTACCATAGCAGAAATTAGCTCATCAAATGTGCCGTATTTGGTAGCGACTAAAGGCTATTAGAAACACCATGCCTCTTTCTCATCAACTTATCAAATTGTTGCCTGACTGGTGTTTGCTGATTACAGACTATCTTCTTTATACATTTTCTTACACTTCAGTACCCTGCTCTGTTTGAAAATGACGGCATCTTTAAATTAACATCCATCCATCTTTAAATTACTTCCATTCATAACTCCTTTGAGCCGGAGCCAAATTAAATTCCAGGGAGCCTAGAAGGGGAAGAGCTTATAAAGAAAGTGAGGATTAATGTTGTTTAATTGCACATTTTCTTAATATCTCAAAGTTCCCTTGCCAATCTTGCTTACATGTTTACTGTTGTTCTGCCAAGTTGCTGACAATTTTGACTTCTAAATTGATTTCATTGTTATACCAGCCAGATGAACGAAGATTAAATTTATATACTATATAATCAGCACCACTATCAGAAATAATGGTGTTGCATATGCTTTGTACGATGCCTCAACTGATGATATTTTCAGACAGGATGGGAATTTAATACAGTCTTCTCAGAAAGCAATGCAGTATTTAGCACTGGATGAAAGGAAAGGGTCTGAAATGTTTGCAAAAATTCCGTTTTTATGGAGCATTATATTTAATGCCTTGCTCAGGGAGGGGGACCATCAGGGAAACCACGCTGGGAGTGCTGGGGAGCAGCTGAGGGGTTGCAGGGATAGCTGGCCCTGTGGTGGCTACCCTGGCACCGCTGCATAAGACAGGTGGAAGCTTTCCCCGCACTGGACACACCAGTTTCTTTTTTGTTGATCAGGTTTTTTGGTGTTTGACTTGTTTATTGTTGTTGAGTTGGCTGTCTTGCCTCTGTGTAAAAAGTGGGCTGACAATGAACATCCAGAAATAAATGGAGTGCAAACTTGTCAGTGACTCACAGTTTCTATGTGTCTTTTGCTCTGTGTAGTGAATGAAAACATTTTTATAAATATTTTCCTACTGTTTACAGATATCTTCTATGCAACATCCTTCTGAGTGTTAAATTTACTAAACATGTAAAAACTCCCTTTGAAATTTATCACTTCCTCTGGCTTTAATATTTTATCTTCTTTTAATTTCTGAGTGACGGAAATATTCACAGTATGTCCTGCCCTGAAAAACTATCTAAATAGCTTTAAGTAGACTTCACAGCTATTGTGACGTCACTCCACTTTTCCTACTCCTTGCTCTTGCAAGGTGTATTTATACTTACTGTTCTACCTTTTCACTAACTTATTGCTCCTTCTGCAATTTTTTTTTTAAACCGTGAAAGCCAGGTCTCACAAAAATTGACATGAAATTCAATGAGGATAAGATTTCATCAAAAAACGTTTTTTAGCACTAGAATCTGAGTTGTGGTAAGGATACCTGTCTGTAATAAACCCAGCTCAACAGGGATGAATCTTGACACCTTTCAAGTCCTGTCAATAAGTATTTTACTTGACTCACAGTGTGTATACATATCTATCTATCTATCTATCTATCTATCTATCTATCTATCTATCTATCTATCTATCTATCTATAAAAAACCCATATACATGTATCTCCATATTTAAGGTGTTCCACAGTCATAATCACTTCCAAAACAGAATGGGACAACCATATAAACTGTGTTCAGTAGTGTTCAGCCTATAAAAGAAAAGTAGCATGAAAAGAACCTCACTGAATATAGACAAACAAGACATGTACATAATCATAGATAACGTTGATTATCTTTTACACAGTGGTGTTCGACTAACTGTGTTTCTCTTCCAGTGCAGGAAAGGAGTACACTCTTTGGAGAAAGACAGGGATTGACAGAACTGGGAATTTGCATGGCATCGTCCCCTTTGCAAGGATCTGGCCATCTCAGATGCAAACATTGCTCAGAAAATGGGGCTTGAGACCTAGAAGTAAGACAGCCCTTCCCTCCAGGTCTGCCTTCTCCCATCAGCTGCGCTGGACTCCGTCTTCTCTTTTCCCTGAGAAACTGTATTGTTTCCTTAATTGCGCACCCAAAACCAAATTACTTTCTCTGCCTCCTTAATTTCTTCTGTGCAAAATAGACTATTTCAGGAATGGATATTCAGTTTCTGCTGGCAAATTAACAAACAAGAAATAGTGCTCCAGAGAGGCATTTCATGTTGCTTAAAGAGAATAACATTATTCAGCTTTAAATTTCCTCTATTTCAATGGAATATCAGAGGTCACAAAAACAGTAACTCAAAAATACAGAAAGCTAATCTTATCACAAGACATGTCAAATACCTAGCAACAGCAAACTACTGGTTTCCTATATCATAGCGCAGAGGAGGAAAGAATTAGGAGTCCTTCTCTTAGTAGTAAGGGCAAATTTCATATTGTGAAAAATGCATTTTCATTTCCACCACAAATGAAAACTTTGGTATTTTTCATTTTTATCTGTCACTTAGAGCACTTTAAAAATGTGATAACAATCACATGGTTCTTGTAGAGTTCAGAAAACATTGAAGATATTTCCAGCAGGTGAAAATAACATGTTTTATTCAACTAATTCTGGGGCCCTTGGTGTGACATGCACAAAAAATAGTGCTCTGTGTTAGCACCTGAGTGAGAGGAAGAACAAAGAAGTACAATGGACTGTTAGATTAACCACTGTTTACCTAATATTGCATCAGTATACAACTTGTTCAAAAAGTAGCAATACCAGCATCACATGTTATTCAGAATTTAAAGAAATAATATATATTTGATCGTAGCGGGCTAGCCTCATAACCAGTTACACTTTTCATTTCAATAGTGCTTTCTCACTTCCGAAGCACCTTAGCCTGTCAAAATCTCATGCCCTAACATACAGTCAGAGCTTGTGCTTTTCAGGAGAAACAACAGAAGAATAACCAGACCCAGTTCCTTTGTTCCTAACCAGCCTTGGTTGCTAATCAATTTTTGTCATCCTCCAAATCTGTAATTATGGTGTCGCTTTCAGACTGCAATAGAATACCAGGTTTACACAGCACAGGGAGAGATAAACAAGTACTCAATGCAATTTGAAAGGTTTTGACCTTTAAAAGCTGTTAATCTACATGTGAATTATAATTAATCAATTAAAAGAGATTCAGTCTAGTACCAACATAATTAGATACAATTTTACTGCTGAGTAAGCCATGATAAACCCATACAAATGAAGAGAGTCCACTGTTTCCTTACATTTCCAAATACTCCAGCTCTGCAGTTTTAGTAAAAAAGCGTATGCTTCCCAAGTGGGATTTTTATGGCTTCCAATAGGAGAAGTGTTGGATGGTTAAACTGTGTTCCAAGTTCAAGTCTATGGAAAAATGTTTGCAAAACTCTTCATGCTTTAGCCTACATAGAGTCTTCAAATATTTCATTGAGAAAGAAGGGAAGGAGGAAAATGAGTTCCAAGGCACTGCAGTTAATAGAAAGAAGTGATTGCTGATGACTGCTTTCTGGAGTCTTTGAAGCCTAATTCAGGGATAAAACAGTAAACAAAACCCACATAATGTGTGTTGTATTTAACCACCTTAGCTAATAGCCCTCAGTCTAAACCCAATGGGAATATGCAGTGATTAGAGACACCTGCAGGTTAATAATTGGAGGCTTCTAAGCACAGAGGCAATTAATATAGGAAAACTCTCCTGAGGTTGGAAAGGCAGCACTGTTTAAATAAATAAATAAATGCATATGTATGTATACATACAAGGGAATACTAGCAACTCCTCTGAATAGCCTGGCTTTCTAGAGGGACCAACAAAGTCATCACTGAGGCATCCTTCAGTGTCAATTGGAGTCTTGTCCCAGAAAAATGGCTGGAATAAAATTGTGATCTATTTTCAAAACTCTAGTAACCTGAAAGTTTAAGTTTTTCATTTGGATACACATTTGGGGATGGTTTGAAATTTGGTTTTGGAACGTACTGTTATGGATCCATGACTTTGAAGCTCCCCTGTGGAAATTTCACGTTGATTTCATAGGAACTTCTATGCATTGTTACTTGTCATAGGAAATATATTCAAAGCTCATACATGGGAGAGACTATTAAAGAACAGTTTTACAAGGCTGGATATACAGAAATATGAATGATCTGAGATGTCTCACTCCCTGGAAGGGGTAAGCTTTATAGAAGAGTAGGAAGGAGCTTGAGGAGTCCTATTTCATGACCACCATAACATTATACTTTCCTGCTATATTCTCAAATCAGCAATTCCAAGGACAGGAGGGAGGGAAGGACAGGAGGAAGAGGAAAGAGGGGAAAGAAAAGAGGGGAGGAGAGGGGAGGGGAAGGAAGGGAGGAAGGGAGGGAGTAAGAGAGAAAGAGAGGAAGAGAGGAAGAGAGGAAGGGAGGGAGGATGGGCTGATATTTGAACTGTTAGAAGTCTGAACTCTGTTATATATAAAGTTAACTTAGATGGCAATTTAAGAAATTACACGTAAGCCAAAAGTAAGATTTTTTTTCCTGGACATTTTCAATCTTTCAGGTGAAATTTATCCCACCACTATGTATGATGCAACTCATGTTTCACTGTCCATTTTCTCTTCAAAGTCTGCATTAAAGTAGATGTTTCAAGGGTAAGTAGCAAAGGCTAATGTATTCCTGAGCAAAATGGAAAAATGATAAAGTGAAAAAATACATTAAAGGACATTAAAGGATAACTCTGACCATATGACCTGGTCATAAAAAACATTTTCAGAGAAAGAAATAAAAAACATTATAAAAATAGAAGGGCATGAATTATTTATAGGCATAAGGGTCCATGGAAAACATACAAAATTTTCCCTTAAGTGATTCAGTTTAAGAACTATTTCTGTTGCTTTTCCTTGACTTTTAATGAATACATAACTTGCTTCAATCTTCCTACATATTCAAATCCCTCAGCTGATTTTGACCTGAAAACAGGCATCCAAGTTATCTAATACTTTTCCAGTTTTCTGTTCAGAAGACGACTTTGGAGAGTTCTTACACATTTGGGGGCTGAAGAGGGTTTGAATTAATGAGTGAACCACAATAAGATTTAAAAAAACCCACCAACCAACCAAACAACCCCCAATCTCAAGTACAGCAGCTACCCAGCCCACGTACTTGCCAGTACTTCAGCTTCAAAGGAAGTCAGAATAGAGGCAGAGAGCAGACACCTCTGCAAAGAATACACTTTTCTGAGCAGTAAGAAGCCCTGCCAGGTATATTTCCCTGAACTGCCTGTCCATATGCAGCCATATTCATCTTTCTTGCTTCTTAAAAGTATTGCACAACAATCTGCATTCTCCCAACTCAATGTATATTTTCTTGATTAAGATTAAAATTAACCTAATTAGAAACATACTGTAAAATAGTGGAAAGAAGGGAAGAGACCTGCTTCCAGCTTTCAAATTTATCATGTTAGTTGACAGTAAACCTATCCCAGATTTCTTTCACTGAATTTCCAGCATTTTATCTAGCACTTTCTAGCATGAGTAAAACACGTGTTCAAATGCAATCAGGACATGGCAGAAAGGTCTCTCTGTGAAGAGGGAAAATATTTTTTTTTCAGGTAACTTGCTTATTTTTGATTTTTACATTGTCAGATTAAATGGGCCACAGTTGAATTTAATGGAGAAGATAAGCTATTATTATACTATGTTCCAAAATCTTCAGAGATATACCGGAGATAATTGCTTTAATGTTAATTTAATAAGCAACATTCCTGTGTGCAGCATATCTGCATTGTGTATTCCAGAGCGGAATTATTAATTCTAGGAGTAATTTTTTTCTGTTTACAGAAAGTCAAAGTATAAACAGCATAATTTATATATAAATGTCCCCCACTGTAAGCCCTTTCCATGTAAAACTAAGTTATAAACACAGAGGAAAAGGACATAAGTAACCATCCATAGGCATGTGAGATGTGTAACTGAAATGGTGGTTAAGGCCTGTCTGTATTCTTCCCTAAACATCCCGTTGACAAAACAATTTTTTCCACAAATTTCTTCACAGTGCTTATTAGCACTTACAGTGCTTATTAGACTTACAGTGATGTACAATCTGAATCAAAGAAGACTCAATGGAGCTTCAAAACCTCCTGGTAGGTGTTCAGCAGAGAAAGAAGCAATACCTTTGTTTAAAAAAAGCATAATAATTGTTTGTTACCTGGTCTGTAAGCTTTCAGGGTTTGTATAGGTAAATGTAATCCTCACTGAAATGCAGATGTTGCCGAAAACGTAAAACACTGCAGACATATACCTACCTAATAAAACTGTACGACACAGAATCTAGGGATAACCCCAAAATTAACCCAAAACTCTGACTTGTATTAGGGTCACAAGGCTGGGGTTAGTTAACTGAGACCAGTGGCCTGCATAGGTGTTTTCATGTGCTCCACCCACACCCCCGCCTCTGAAGAAGGATAGGGAATGATGTGCTGACATCTGTAGGGGTGGGATTTTTTTTTTTCTCCTATCTCTCTCAGTGATGATAGAGGATTACAGTCCATAGCAGAGATTTTTCCAGTCTTAGTTGAGCTCTGCCATTTGGTACATGGTACAAATAGCTTTGTGCAGTGGTGGAACTGTGAAGTTTTCAAGCAAATGCTTTTATCTCTTTATCACAAAATCACAGAACATTAGGAGTTGGGGACCTTGAGAGATCATCTAGTCCAACCCCCCTACCAGAGAAGGAACACCTAGACTAAAATCACACAGGAACATATCCAGGTGGGTTTTGAATTACTTCCATTCCACTGAAGGAAAAACTAAGTTTTGACCACAGTGACAAAGAAAACCCTGAAAACATGAGTTAAATTTTTTCATTAGGACATTCACTATTACAGCTATGTAGATTTAGAAAAATACAGTACCCAAGCTCCTTATTTGCAAGGCTTTTACAATCCTAACCCGGTAAGAAGTTGGATTAAAGGTGACGAGTGGAGACTAAGTTGTTTGTCCAGGACCACACACATTGAGCAAGATTTGAACGGCATATTAGTCCTCTGCCCAAGCTAGCTAGGAATTTCCTTTAATTTGGGGATAAATGTAACACAGAAACATTAGAAGTATAAGAGGCATCTGGATTCTTTCTCAAAGAAGTGTCTCCTCTAAGTGATTTGATTGGGAATTGCTCACACTCCTCAAGATATCTCTCTCTCATGTATTTGTTTTCATGTTATGAATGGGATATTGTTTCATCCAGTATATAGTTTAAGTATTACATGAATGCTGGTGGGGTAATTTATTGGGACCCAAGAGATTCAAAGAAGACTGTGCTTACTCAAGAATTCTCACTGTCATTGCCACCAGTATTGATCGCATTATACATACATCTCTGGAATAAATTTTCTCAGGACCTCTTGCTAAGTCTGAACCATAAAGATCTCAATGAAAAGAATGGGAAACGTGCAGAGCCTCTGCCCTAAAGTAATCGACACATTAAAAGAGGAAACATTAAGCCAAACCTCTCTTGCAATGTACAAAGGATACACAGACACCTGCCTCAGTGTTTTAACATGGCTTTGTTTTGCTGTCCTACAGCAAGTCCAAATTCAACAAACAAAAATAACAAATTTGGAAAGTGACCTTACTGAACATTTAACAATGCAATAACAATCATTGTAACCTACTTGTGCCAAGACTGTGCAATCTGTAAAGAGATTATAAACCAGACTTGAAAGAATAGAGTACTTATCGCTAACAACAGTATCTGGGGCTAGAGATTTAAAAATTAAAGTTTATAGAACCCTAGAAACTGATGTTGGCAAGAAAAGTAACTTCAGAGTACACATATCTGTTTGAATAACCTATATATTTCTCAATAAGCCAGTATCATAGGTCTCCAGAGAATACATCCAAATCATAAAGTAAGCTTTGTCACACATTTCCTCTTCCAGCTTTAAAAAATACAGGAAGGTTCAGCAAAGTAAAAATACTTAACTATTTCTTGCAGCACAACTGAATCCTTTTGGTTCAAACCTGAACATTTTGTAGCTTGGAGCAAGTATTGAGGAAAGGCAAAATATTTATAAAGTGTTTTTCATTGTCCTGGGATACACAAGCTTAGTCTCAGCAGAGGCTTAGCGTTTATTAAATGACCCGTCACCAATGGACAGTAAGGGGCCATTGTAGTGCTTAATGTGGACTGCAAGGTATCTTTGTGTGATACTGCACTCATGGAGGCATTTTCTGGATGCTTATGATGCTTCTGTGGCTTATCAGGCCTATGCTACTGAAGGATGGTAATGGTATGGTACCATTAATATAATATGTCATGGTGTTGTACAGTGCACATTGGTGCTTCTCACTTTAACATTAAAGGGAACACACTCCTCAAGTTGCAAAAATACCAAACCCACTTACTTATCTATTGTAATTACTGTAAAGTATGAAGCTGGTACCCTTTGGTAAATGGTCAAGAAAGGAAGGAAAATAGAGGAAATTAACCAAGACAAAGTTAATATACTGTTTTAAGAAATCTAGTATTTTCTGTAACTTTTAATGACTCAGAATTTTGAATGTCACTATTTTTATTTAACCAACACTGTAATGTATGTCTAATGCTAGAAGCAAAACAAGATTATCACCATAAAATGAATTGGTAGATTTATGATATGACGCTTCTCTACTGTTTCATTTACATGGGGTTCTCAGAGCAGAATGGTTGGTCATTTATATACACATGAAACAAACTGTGCTAGTTTTGTAAGTAACCCATTCATCTCGATCTGCAATCTGCTGAAAAAAATTATAAGCTTCTTTTGCTTTGTGGGATGCTGATTGGGATACAAAGCCTATGATAAAAACCATAAAAATATTACTTCAATCTTTCTATCTAGAATGAAAGATTGAAACTCAGTTACTAAACAGTTAAACATGTAATTTATCACTAGGTTGTGAACTTATCTTTTAATTATGGTTATCATCATTTATATACGGTTCTAGGTTGTGATAATATGTAGTTAGCTCTTCCTAGATTTAAAATCAAGATAATTTTTAATAGATTTTTTTAACTTGTGGTCATCATTTTGAAAGCCAACAGATGTATTTTAAAAGCAACAAAACTGCATATTGCAATATTGGAATTTATCTTTAATATACTCATCATCATCATGCCTCACCAAGAAGTTGAATTGCATCTCTAGCCTTCTAACACGTACAAACCTCTTCTGTGTATCCATTTTTCTGTAATAAGTATGCCCATGCTGATGTTCCTACAGACATTATACCTGGCTTCACTTTCGTTATACTAATTGCTTCAAATGAAATGTTTCAAAACTCTTTTCTCTCTGTTTCCAAACTCCCAAGATGTTTTCAAATTATATCTTTATATATGAAACATCTGTAAAAATCAACTTGCATTTTCTTTCTGTGTAGACTATTTGTCAAATGAAAAGAAAATATTGTTGAGTTTGTTGTGGGTTTTTTTTTTTTTAATGTTCTATGTACCAGTCCTGGTAAAAATACACATATATCTCTTAAACTTTGTTGCTAATCAGTTTTATGGAAAACATGCAGCTGAGCTCTACTTTCAAATGTCATGACAGAAGATGACTGTCAGATATTTTATGTCACTACTCACAAACATTTTACTGGAAGAGATTATCACCACTGGGATAGCAAAAGCAATTCTAAGTAATATACCTGGTACATGTAAAGTAAGTAAACCTACGTAAGAACAAAATGCTTATTGAAAACTGTGTATGATCAATCTATATAGATAACAATATAATCTTCATATACTGAAAGGAATTCAATAAAATAAAACCTATTTTGTGAGGTAATACTGTGATCAAATTGATCTTTGTAAAGGTGAATCTTTTATCACGATTTGTTCTAAAAATTATGCATTGCAATGCCTTAAAAAACCCTCTGTCATTGGCTCATACTGCATAACATCTCCCCTTTCAGATTTTCACTGCTGGAAATATTTCTTAGCTGAAATTTTGGGTATAGCATTTCTCTATACTAATCCCTTCTCCAGTGACCATTATTTCCCAGGTCCACCTGGCATCTCCAGTCTTCTGGATCCCCATCTATCTATTGCTTTTTTCTAATATTCATTTGGTATTCTCATCCCCATTGACCTAACAATCCAAAATTATAATCTCTATAACCAGAAAATTCTATGAGACTAAAGGGGTGATAGCCTTGAAAAGAGAAGGAGGGGATAGGTATTAGCTTAAAGTTTAATACATAAAGAAGCCCATATTGACATACACTGTCTCTCCAGAAAACAAGAACCCTTTACGCAAGGGATCAAAATAAAGGAATCAAAGTGCCGTAAAGACTTAAAATCTGCTGACTTGTCATTGATCTGTTATTAGTTATGGGCAACAGCTGAAACTGAAAAGATATTTCTTTCAGGTAATAAAATTAATAATGATTATAAAGTGTGTAAAGTTTGATAAAATAATGTATCGCATTACTTTGTGAACACCTCACCTGTCACAAACCCTAACTCTAATTACAATAAAAACTTTCTGGATATGAGGTAATTTATTATAAGTGTTAGTCGGGATGTTTGAATAACATGCTGGGATTTAAGATCAGGAGAGAGAGCAGACCTTAGTGGTTGCTGCTGAGTCTCTCATTTGAGTACTTGCTTAAGTAACACAACTGCAGGGCTGGATAGTTAAATACCTTCAAAAATTGTTTGCAGTTTGTGGTATAAAATATATTTGTTAATTCACTGGTCCAAAATTTTTTCCAAGACCCTAGACTTTGTACATTAGAGACAGTTTAATTGAGACTCTTCAAACAAAAGCTCACAGAAACTACCAAAGACCATACTGACCTCACTGATCTTTAGATTGGACTGTGAGACTACATATGCTTTCATTTAACATGAGACTGAAGTGTGATAAAGAGAGAGAGATATTACCTTTCACACTCATTTTGTTGAAATCCAATATTATCTTTTTTTATTCTTTTTTTTTTTTTTTGGTGGGGTTCTTTTAACCTTTATAGCTTTTTGTATATGATTACTTTAGTAACTGTAGGCTGCTGTAACACATATCCAGATGATGAAGCTATTATAAAGCAGAGGTCAAGAAAGATATCCTGGATTCTGTCAGGAAAAAAAATCAACGTTATTTTTATTTCAGTGTTCATATTTCAGGTGGCATAGGAAGGAGAAGCAAATCACTTAGTCTATGCCAAGAAAAAAATGTAAGTAGCCTTTTAGGTTAAACTAGGCAGTCTGAAAAGAGTGGTGAAGCACAACTCATTTACCTCCCAGACTTATAGTACCTCAAATAAGTCACTTTGATCATCTAGGGGAAAAAAAAAAGTGGGTTGAGATAAATACGGTTTAATAGGATAACAAAGGAAGAGAATAGCAATAATGGGAATAATAATAATTCTCCATTATTAGTATTAGTATTAGTATTAGTATTAGTATTAGTATTAGTATTAGTATTGATGCACAAATGCAATTGCTCACTATATTCAGAAGGGAAAAACCCAAACAACCTGATGCCCGGCCTGTTTCCAAGCAGTAATCCCACTTCCTGGATACCCTCTTCAGTTACATACAGAGCATGATGTTATATGGTATGGAATATCCTTTTGGGCAGTGTGGTGGTTTCACCCTGGCTGAAGGCCAGACGCCCACCAAAGCTGCTCTATCATTCTCCTTTTCAGCTGGACAGGGGAGAAAATATATTGAGAGGCTTAGGAGTTGAGATAAGGACAAGGAGAGATCATTCCACAATCAGTGTCACAGGCACATCAGACTCAACACAGAAGAAAGGAAAGAAAACTCTAATTTATGATGCTGCACTGCACACCCAGTGACACCAGAGTCGGGTAATGAGAAGTGTGACCAGATCTTAAAGCACCTCCTCCCACCCCTCCCTTAGCAGACCTACTTTTAGTCATGATTTCACTCCCTTCTCCCTCCCCATTGTGGCACAGGGAGGGGCAGAGAATGGGGGAATAGGGGTTTTGGTCAGTTTTTTACAAGTTTTTTTCCTTCTTAGCTTGGAGGATGAGGGGGGGCATTCCTCACACCTTTCCCTTTCTCCAATGTGGGGACCCACCCATGGGAGACAGCCCACTCCACGGGCTGCAAGTGCTGGCAGAGGCTTGCTCCAACACGGGTCACAGTGTCTCCATATGTGTCCACCTGCTGTAGCATGGGGCCCTCTCCACGGCTGCAGGTGAGGTCTCTGCTCCCCATCATCTTCCATGGGCTGCAGGGGAACCTTTCTCTCCGGATCCTGGAGCGACTCCTCCCCCACCTTCTTCACTGCCCTTGGTGCTTGCACAGTTTCTTATATTTTCTCACTCCCTTGTCTGGTGGGCTTTCTTTTCTCCTAAATGTGATTCCCAGAGGTGCTGTGACCATTGATGATGGGTCGGCTTTGGTCAGCAGCAGGTCCAGTCTTGAGCCAGCTGGTGTTTGCTGTGTCAGGCCTAGGGGAAGCTTCTAGCTGCTTCTTGCAGAAGTCACCCCTGCAGTCCCCCCCTCCTCCACCAGAACCCCGCCACACTAAACCACAACAGCCAGTCTAGGTCAGCTTTTCTGGCTGTGTTCACCTGACAGGACCTGAGAAACTGAAAAGTCCTTGACTTAGTGTAAGACACTACAACTGCTCAGCAACCACTAAAACCATTCCCTCACTAAATTCAAAACACAGCACTGTACCAGCTACTCTGTGTCAGTCAAAACCAGGACACCTGAACAATGGGCTTAAGAGCTTTAACATCTGCTTATAGGTGCATTTTATTATATATAAATGTCCAGCAATTACGTAATACAGTGTTCCAGTATGTATATGAATATGTACTAGCTCAAGAGGCACAGACCTGAGTATACATTAAACTAGAAAAACACAGGGGCAGATTTTGTCTGAATACCATGTCTGAATTAGGGACTACCTTGTGTTTACACTTTGCATGGTACAATAGTTGCACTTCAGGGAGAGTCAACTAAGATGAAATTTAAGATAGTGAAGAACAAAATAAATAATTTTATTAAAATGTGTTATTTTATGGCAGTTCAGCAGCAGTTTTTAATTCCTAGAGAATTCAGAATGTTGGAGTGATGGATTAAAAGGAAGAAAAGGGAACACAGTTCACAAAGAAATAAGTTGTTAATGAGATGTTGCTCCAGCTACATAGTTGAGGTCATTTAAGTCATCCTCTCTTGTAAAACCAGTAGGAATGGCTGAGTGATTAACTCATTTACTAAATGACTGAACTAGATCAGACTCTTGAGAAATTCACAGGATGAAGAGTAGTTGTTCAGATGTGCAGGTGCTACTACTCAGTTTCTGGAAATTATCCTCTTCTGGCAGCTATTTAATTCAATCTAATTACATATGCAAAAATTATCTTACTTTTCTTATACATGACTCATTTTCAAAAGTATACTGTGTTAAGGGTTACACTGTATGTGTGCCCCCAGTACCTGTTGAGTAGCAACAGATTAAATTTACAAAAGAAATGTAACACACAGCTCAAAACAGCAAAAGTAAAAAAAATAAAACCCAGCGGTAATTTCAAATTTATCTGAATGAAATCCTACTGATGTTTACAACACTGTATAATTATTTCCTTGACCTCTCTGATAAAAATCTATTGGATATTAATTTCCCTAAAAGCTATATGTCAGTTTGGGATATTATGCAGTTTAAGCAGCTAAAAAGTAATGTACAGTAACTGTTAAAGGTCAGCTGAATGTACTCAGAGACGAAGAGCAGGAGCCATAAATTTGTACTGGAATCAGAGATGTATTTGATCATCCAGGTTATCTTTCTGGCAAAGCAGAGTTGTTTCATGGAGTTTATTTTCTCATTATTTGTTCAGTTTTTTAAAGGACTTGTGAGGGAAGGTATCTGAACATTCATTTTAGCCTAGAATCTAAACCCAATATTGTTAGCTGAACTTTTCAGTAGATAGTTTGAAATATCATTACAATTTGAAAATCACAATAGCTGCTTACAACTGAAAAGTCACCTATTTGAATGAAAAAAAAGTAATTAGAAGTTTGGAGTAAAACAGGGGAAGGCCCATTTTCTACACTGTTTGCTTACAGGTTCATTTAGGCATCTTAAGGCTTCTCATTCAAAAAGGTGGTGTTGGATTAAAAAGCCTGTTTTCATTCATATTCAGATCCAAATATGACTGTTCCTAGAGTGGCCACAGTTGCTAGAACTCTCCCAAGCATGATTTCTAAACATATGTATAGACATCAGAGGGAAGAGGGCAATTACTACTACCTTCACTGCTTTTGCAAAACAATACTCCATGACAATATTCAAGTTCAACTTTTATTGGACTGAAAATCACAAATGAGTGTCTCAAATTAACACCATCAAGAAGAGAGTACATCATGAATACTTCTCATACTGAAGTTAGTTTGCTCATTAGAAAAAAAAAACGTGCATAAACCCAGGATGTAATTAAAATCAAATCTATGTGAACCTATATTTATATGAACATTGTTAAACATCTACAGAGTGAAATAGTGAATTGTCTGTGACAAATTTATAACCGTGCTACTTTGGGAAAAAAAAATCATTCACTACTAAATGGAAGAGAGTGCAGTGACAAATGGGGTTCATACTGAATGTGCACTGCTTGTTCTGGATGGCTGAAATCAAAGGAACACTTTTCACCAGTTGGTATCTGAATGTGCTTTGAAAACCCTAGACTTCCCTCTCTTTGATCCAATGAAATGAAGTGAAACATGTAGCCTCTAGGCAGTTTTTAGGTACTGAAAGATCAAATAGAAGCTATTACAGCACAATTTGCTTGGTGAAGCCGAACAGAACGGACCTGCTCAAAAGTTACTGTATATTTTGCAGACCACAAAGAGAAAAAGGTTACAAAATTGAAATTATGGTACATTTGTAGTGTTGATCTGAATGTTGTTACTGAAAAATACATTCTTTGCTAGTACTGGTAAGGTTCCAGGTCTATACATTTGGCTAAGATACTCCTCTGGGATTAGATCGAGCCTTGTACTGCACATAACTCTACCTTGGGTTTGACTCAAAATGTTTGGGTTTGCTTTTTTTCCTTTTTTTAGGAAAGGAGTATATCTGTTTAAACTGTTCATCAGAATATAAATATAAATTCAATCTACACCTTATTTTGGTCAGTAAACAAATTCTGGCTTCTGGGCATGTTTTCCTTATGAATTAATGTTTTCATGACTTTGATATCTCTCCTCTAACTTTTGTCTCATCTCTAATTTCCTAAAGTTTTGTTGCTGCAGGTGGATAATCATTCAGTAAGTTTTTGGGATTCACAAACATTTTCTTGAATGAAATCTCAGAGTTCCAAATAGCAAGAGAAAAAAAAAAAAAACTAGAAACTTATTTATTCAAATATTCCCTCATCATACTTTGTGTTTATCATGCTCTGAATATTTTGTTACAGAAAAACTGAGTTAATATAAGACTAGCAACTATCCAATCAAGACTGGCATCCCAAATTTTCATATAAGAATTTGATACAGGACATAAGAGCTGTATTTGGAATTCACTGGAATTTGGCACTGTACAATTCTGAATTGGAAATTTTTCCCTGCTCTCCTGTAGAACTGTTTTTGCTTTACACATGATAACTTGAATAGTTCTAAGAAATCCCGCTCCATCTTTCTTGGCTCATGCCTCTTCAAATTCACAGTTCACCCTACTCTACATAAGGACTTGTGCTTGTCACAAGTCAGTACACTTCTCAAAGATTTGCAGTGACGCACATAATTCTCCTGCTCTGTGACTGTCCCCTGACTTTCTTTTAGAACTAAGTACAAACAAATAATTATTATGGTTGAGGGAAATTTAATAACATCAAAAGTATTATTATCATACTAGGAACTGTATTTTATAATGGAAAAGTTGCCTCAAATAAACTTTCATGTTGAGATATAGAAAACATTAATTTGGTCTATTCTACCTGAAAAATTAATGACTCATCCAATAATCAGTACCTTTCTGCTTTCACAACATAAATGCAAGAGTCAATGAAATATTCTTTAATTCTAGAAAACACTAATAAATGAGGAGATATTCCATGATTCTCAGGAGTTTACTTTTAACTGTGTCTACTAGAGAGAACAAGGACATGAAGATTTAGGTTAGTGGTCAAGAGAGGTCATTCTCCCCCTCTACTCTGCCCTGGTGAGACCACACCAGGAATATTGTGTCCAGTTCTGGGTCCCTCAGTTCAGGAAGGACATTGAAACAGTGCAGTGCAGGGCCACCAAGATGATTAAGGGAGTGGAAAACCTTCATTATTAGGAAAGCCTGAGGAAGCTCAGTCTCTTTAGCTTGGAGGAGGCTAAGGGGTGACCTTATCAGCGTTTATAAATATGTAAAGGGGAGGAGGATGGAGCCAGGCTCTCCTCAATGATGGTCTGCAATAGGACAAAGGGCAATGGGTACAAGCTGGAGCGCAGGAAGTTCCATGTGAATATAAGGACGAACTTTTTCACTGTGAGGATGACAGAGCCCTGGCACAGACTGCCCAGAGTGGCTGTGGAGTGTTCTTCTCTGAAGACATTCAAAACTTGCCTGGATGTGTTCCTGTGTGATTTAGTCTTGGTGATCCTGCTCTGGCAGGGGGTTTGGACTAGATAATCTTTCAAGGTCCCTTCCAACTCCTAACATTACGTGATTCTGTGATCCAGATCTGAGATTCTCACAGGGTACTTGGAAATTTGGACCCAAATGTTTTTCTGAAAGAAATTGCCACTCCTTTTGTTTGTGACTACTTAAAAACAAAATTTCATCGTGCTGATGGTAAAACTTCAAACTTTTTAAAAAATAAAACCATCTTATTTCACTAAGATAACATTCCCCCAATTGCCTTCCAAAGCTGTATAGAAACAAATAAATATATCCCTCCTAAAATATCACCTTGCATCACAATCTATTCATATACCTCAGAAAAAAACACTTCTTCAGAGAATGAATTTGTCATAGCATACAGTGCTCAGATAGAATCAAATTGCATTTATTTGTAAATCTACCTTAGAACCCTGAAATCTATGTTATTCAGATAAACTATTCCTAAACACCTTGTCTTTTTCTATGATTCTGGGCCTTAGCATATAAGTAGCATCAGTGGATACCTGACTGATTAAAAAAGACTAATCAAAACAGATGTTGGGGTCAGATAGTTTCCAGTAACCTCGTGTTTCCAATTCTGTGTAGGCTAAATATTCCCCATGTTATGCATAAGCAAAACTGCATATTCACATTCATTCATACACCTGTTTCCAGGAAACACATTGTTATTCTTCATAACTGAAACCTAAAATATAATGCATATGTGTGAATATACATATGTGTATTCATAGTCAAGTTCTTCCGAACCTCACTGATGCAACATCAGCTGAATAAATTTTCCTCTTGCTGGCACTGGAAACTTTTAAATCCCATCCTGGTCCATGAATGTATTTTTGATTTCACAGGTCTAATTTTAGGCTTAATTTTCAGAGATGCCTAAGTGACCCAGTAACTGTAAACCTGTTTTTAAAACTTGCTTTGCCTTCCAAACAGCTAATGAACAACATTAGTTTCATTCACCAGCTGCCAGGTTCTCAAGTTGATGAGGAACTTCCAGAAAGATTATTTTTTTATTTTTTAATTTTAATTTCAAGCTTATTTGAAACTAAGTGCCTTTACTCATATTGTGTTAAAGCAAATAAATGATTCATAATCTCTAAATTGCCTGTGACTGGTAAATTCTGAGATTTGGCCCGTGATACTTGAATATTCAAGATTTAAATCATGCCACAGCTCTTTAACTAGGGCTAGCACATCCTGTGAAACAGTTGAAAGACTTCCTTGAAAGATACAATCACTACTTGTATTGCATCCACTTCAGAGTCCAAAGCAATTCATGGTTTTGCAGTAGTAACTCAGAACTGGAGATCTCACTAGACTGATAACCTCTTCTACTGCAGAATGAATGTACTGCTACTGTTAAAAGTCTTAAACTGTACCTTTCATTTCCCTCAACAATGCAGATCCTATGGCTAGACTACACAACGTTTTCTCTGTGAGGAACTCAAACTGCATTCAAAAGCACCTTATTTACAAACTATGATTTTCATTTGTGTGTTGAAATCTCTCCACAGATTAATGACAATACACATTTTTATGGCTCTTACATGTCCACTTAAAGAAAAACAGCACTAGAATATTTTTCTTGCCTACTTTTACAGTAACTTTTGTTTTCTTCCTAATTAAGAGAAGTTATGGAAACTTACATTTTCAAGATATCTACTAGAATATGTAACATTCCTGAGAGCCTCCTTTAACTCCTAGCCTAGAGTTTGATCAGACAAAAAAAAGTAGAAATGGCATTAGTGTGTAAACTAACCAGAGAGGAAAGGCTGAAAAATTAAGATTATTACTTCCTTCCAAGTAAGCATAAATTAAAGATTGTTTCTGGGGACAAGGAAGGAAGGAAGGAAAGAAGGAAAAAATATTGCACTCTGTTCTTGTCACACATGACTGAGTTCACAGAAAGAAGAATATTAGCTTTAGAAAGCAAACCCAACATAATAGTTCAGTTGCATGGTAAATGTTATGGACAGAAGTGCTACTTAAACACAGAAGCCAAAATAGTGTTTTGTAAGAAGCTACTACAATACCTTCACTTTTATTCTGATGAATAAGCAACAAAGCCAGTAGAGAATAAAATAAAATAAAAAAAAAGGAATGAAAATAGAGACACACTGAACAGAAATACAACTGCTTCTGTCTTATAGATAAACAGTCAAATAATTCAGTAAGTATTGCGACTGAACAGTAGGAGCTTTTGGCTTTAAAAGGCCCTAGATAGTTACCCAATTCAGAAATAATATGAGAGGGAGAATTTTTCAGGTCTCCTTTAGCATGTAGTCAGGCATTATATTTTATTTTTAAGCCTCCTGTTTCATGTACACTTATATTTCAAATTAGTAGTTTGATGTCACCAATTACATTAACTTACTCAGCAGTACAATGCTGAGGTATCAATTAGAATACATTAGGAAATAAGAACCATGCCTAAGTTTGCTCTCCTGCTAGAATCAAATAAAAATGTCAAAGTACTGCAATCAGACAGTTCAGATATGAATATTCATTGGCAACTGTTCGTGACAGATTTATGAATGCTTTCACCTGCTGGTGGAAAAACATTAAGTTGCAAAATAAAGCTATTAAAGTAAGTGAAAAGGAAAAAAAAAAAGGATATACACAGATGGATGATCATCTTGGAATTATGCAATCTTGAGAGAAAAGAATGGTTTTCTTTTTCATATTATGAAAACATTTGTTTTATATATGCAGATTGTCAAGGTCTTAGCATTTAGCTCACTCTCATCACACTACATTCTCCAAACAGTATTACCAGTTTCTGTGAAATGATGTGTGCAGCTATTTAATCACCACCTTGTGGCAGAAGCACATGCAAGGGTAATTCTTTGAAGATTTTGACTGCTATGCTGACTGCTATTTTCCTAAACCGTTCAAACAAAAGAGGAAATCTCCTTTAAGAAGACAGTATTTTTGTCACCCAGGATAAAGAGTTTGATTATAAATAAAATAATAAAAAAGCAAAGCACTGCTAGAGTGCTTTCAGCCTGAGAATCTGAAACTGTTTCTAATATATGAAGTCCCAGGATTTTTTAAGAGGAAAACATTAGCCCCACTTTATAGATGGGTAAATTGATGAATATAGAGGATAACTGGTTAGCTTGATTGAAAAACAAAACAAAATGCACAGAGGCAAATAAACTAGTTCGCTATTTTACTAATGGATTAAACAATCTCTGTGAGTTAAAGCATGATTTTAATGATTTATGCGGGAGAAGCAGCATGATATGAAGCTTCTTCAAAGGTATGCAAAAAAAGTGTGTGTTTGCTCTTCCATTTGCATCATAAAGGACTTTGTTGCACCTTCTTTGCATCATTCTTTTAAATTTGGCAAATTTGACTCCACAGCCCTCACTTCAATTGTTTACTGCAAACAAGTGAAACGCCCAAATTCAGAATGTTTTAATAAGCTGATGCAGGCAGTTATGTATCAATATCTATAAATACCACGCTCACCTCAGTGGATTTGTGTGATACCATCTGATGTAGCTTCATAAAGATAAAATCAGGAGGAAACAAAGTAGAAAACCAGATAAGTCATCAAAACAACAGTTTGTAATGAACAACAAAGGGGAAGCTACTAAATGGAGAATAACCCATCCTTGCTGCAGTGGCAAGGTTTATCCCACCCTGAAATAGAAATAAATCTAATAGTAAAAGATGAACTTGTTTAAGCAGGAAGAAAGTTTGTGGGGATATGTTAACAAGAATTGTGTTTGAGACTGGCAAAAACTAAACAAACCAAAAAGAGGGATACAAACAGGGATCACAAGGAGGAGCAGCGAATGAAAGAACACAAGATTCAGATTTTTTTTTTTCTTCAAATATTTATATCCGTACCTGTGGGTGAAAAGAAAGATTGCCACTGTCTTGAAGAAGCTCATTTGATTATGAGCTTTTACTAGCTTGCTGGTCTTTTGTTCTCTGGGAGAGGAAAAAGAAGAAAAAAAAGCTGTCAAAGAGAGTCATGCCAGGCAAGTTAACCTGCCTGGCTAACAGAAAAAGGATGGGAGCTACACTTCCTCTTCCCCTGAATTTTCTATTTGCTCACTGGAGCAAAAAATAAGACATTTGTTGGAAAGATGTACTCAGAGGGACTAAAAAGAGACCAAAATGTGCTGCCCAGCTTTTAGACTGTGGAAACTATGTGTGATCTTGCACAGCGTTCGTACAAGCCAAATGTGGTGTGATCTTGAACATTTTTTGGCAATCAGAAATTTGAGTTGTATCCTAAGACTCTACCTTCCATAAGATTTTTTTCTCTATATTCCTTTTTTGAGCCCATTTATACATTCCATGTCAACAACATCCTCCAGCAATAATTTACACAATTTAAGTAATAGAAGTAAGAAAAGAACTTCCTTCTGTTTAAAACATGCTACTTGGTAATTTAACCAGGTGTCTCCAAGATGTTATGGGCAAGATCAACTTAGTCTGTACCATTTCCCTGCTGAGCTTTCAAACTGCTTTCTAGGAGGAACCCATACTCCAAGGCAAATTTCCAATGAAGTCAGAGTGGCTTAGTATGGTCTTATCAGTCCAGTAGTATATTTGTAAACTACAGAAAATACAGCCATCCTTGTAAAACTACATTTTTCATTTTGAGGAAGCCAGAAAGAATGTCTGCAACTATATTTTTCAGCTACAGACTTTGAATATACTATAGAACTTGGATAACACACACCTAAACTTTGTCAAATATTGGCAAAAAACTTAATCTGGGTGACAATACTGATTTAATTTGCCATTCCTTAAATTTTATGTAAATATTGAAATATATCTTACTTCAATCTAATGAGAAAATCACTGAATTTACATTTGAAAGGAAAAACATGGTAAAACCAAACCAGCCATAAAATATATCCCCTTAAGAGGATATGAATTAAAAGAGGAAAATTTGGTGGGGTTTGGTTTTTTTTTTTTTGTTTGTTTGTTTGTTTGTTTGTTTTGTTTTGTTTTGTTTTGTTTTGTTTTAGGTTTTGTGGAGGTTTTTTACTATTTCTGTAGGCATATTAAGAAATTACTGTGGTGGAATTCTACTCTATCCATGTTCTCCATACATGCTTCCTTCAGGCAATATATACATAGGCTTTTAAAAAGGAACTACAGAAATAAAAATAATTGCTTTCTCTCTAACGAAGAATTTACATAGGGATTATAATGCTTCCTAAAAACATAAAGGAACATCATGGTAACTTAAAAAGAAAATATGCTCATGGTGTGCAAAATGCACCTAAACATAATTAATAGTATGCCATTATTAAAACTTCTTCACAGACTGCATGAACATTACAGTTGCTTTTAATTGATTTATGAATGATTGCCTTGCCATATTCTATGAATTTCAGAATGCGATTGCTCCCTTTCACTCACTTATGCTGTTGTGAAACCTGTTTTACATATTACTGAATTCAGTTTGACTGTATACTCCAATTCACTCAAATTTAAAAAATTTAGTTTCAGATGTTGTAATTTTTTCCTCTCTCAACAAAAGGCAGATGTGGCATTCATGTTTGCGTTTTGTTGCTCCAAATTAACATTGTTAATGTTTTCTTTCTCCTTCCACATTAATTTGTAGAAGAATTAATCTGGGTCACAATCTCAGTTTTTGTCTTTGGAGTTTTAATTGAGAAATCATTGTAGAGGGCTAAAATTCTCTTGGTTTCTTACTTACAGGAAATTTAAGTAGTGTGTATGGAAAAGAGAGACAAATCTTTTATGTTACTTGAGAACACTAAAAGAATATCAGTTCTGAAGAAAGAAGATAAAAGAAATTATTTTGCTTGCCTTTTATGACCAAATAGGAGAGGCTGAAGTCCCTAGGTTTGTTCAGCCTGGAGAAGAGGAGACTGAAGAGAGACCTCATCACGGTCTATGGCTTCCTGACGAGGGGGAGTGAAGGGGCAGGTGCTGATCTCCTCTCTTTGGTGACCAGAACCCTAGGGAACAGCATAAAGCTGCAACGGGGGAGGTTTAGGCTGGATGTTAGGAAGAGGTTCTTTATTGAGAGGGTGGTCAGGCACTGTAACTGACTCCCCAGGGAAGTAGTCACAGCACCCAGCTTGGCTGCGTTCAAGAAGCGTCTGGACGATGCTCTCAGTCCCATGCTCTGACTTGGCTGGCCCTGTGTGGAGCCAGGAGTTGGACTCAGTGATCCTGTGTCCCTTCCAACTCAGGATATTCTATGATTCTATGAAAATTTTAATGGAAGTGCCTGTAGTGCATTCACAATGATTTTGCAGTACTTAGTGACTTTCTTTTGTTACTATGTTTTGACACTGAATGAGGTCTTATTTTCTACAGCTTTAAATTATATTTTGAGGAAAAGACCTCAAAACTTTGTACCACTTCATTTATGGATTTTTCTCTTTTTTTTTTGTAACCTGATATGACCAGTCATAACCAGGTACCTATTGCATATTTTTTTAGTAATAACTTGACCCGAATTATTTTTACTGTAATGTTTTCATTCTTAGGATTCCCACACGAGACTGGCAAGCACTAATATATCTTCATTTTGTGAAAGAGAAACAGACTGATAGAAAGTTTAAAGAGGGAATTCTGATCCCATTATAATCACTTGCAAGATTTTAATTGACTTTAGGTTCTTGTTCTAATTATCTTTCCTATTATTATTCAAGACTGTCAAAAAGACAGAAATTAAACTCAATTCTTTGAACCTCACAGCCTATCCCTGACGCGCTCTAATAAAAATAATTAAATAAAATCCTCATATACCGATCTACAGAATAATTTCTCTCTCACTGTATTACATTTACTATGAGAGCAGATTTTATTAATACTTAAGTCATAGCGTAGAAATTCATTCATGTTTAGGCCTTTTTCCTTAATAGAGCTAAAAGAACTTCAAAAATATCTCATTATAAGATTTTTTCTTCCTTTAAGCCGTCTTGCCTTCTCCCAAAATACACCAAACATCCACTTGATAGATTTAAAAAAGAAACGGGATACCATTCCTGGAACTTTTTTTCACAGCCAAAATGCTATCATGCAGAGACATGTGGATGAAGTATTACAAAAGAACAATATGGTCTGTAATTGTATGTATGCTGAATGTGTTCATTTTCTAAACAAGCTACGTGATAACAGCTCTGACACATCTCATTAAAGGTCTATTTTCCATACTACTCACAGTCTTGATGATTTTCAGATGTATTATGTTATAGATGGGTATGTAAATTTAAAAAATATGCTTGAAAGGCTGCTGATTCAAGATATGATAAATCATTCACCTCTCTCAAATAAGTTAGTTGTCTAGTGATGAATAGCATTGCAAACAAACAAACAAACAAAAATCAAATGTATTTCTATTGGTAAGAACTGTTCTGGCATGACAGCTGCAACGACTCAGGACTCTCAAACATTGTTTTCTGTTTTCTACAGATGTTCCCAAAAGGAATTATTTTGATAACTTTAGTGAGCCATGATCTAGATCATTGTTTGTCACCAGGTCCCCTCTTCCTTTTCATCATGTTATATGATAAAAATAATCCTCAGTAACAGTCAGTCTGACTGCTTTGACCTTACACACACAGATACACACACATGTAAGGGCAGATATTGGAGTTCAAAGCCCATAGACTGCAGTCTGCACCAAAGTCCAGCATATTTAAACATTAAACCCTCTTCCTGCACTGAGGCGGCCGGGGAGGAATGGAAGGGCATATTGCTCTTTTTTTCATTGGGGTACAGTCACTTTCCACAAGAAAAGGGCAGAAAGCTGTGGAAAGCAAATCATCCAGCTTCCAATAATTTTGCATCAGAGAAGTGATTGCTAAAACAGGAGAAGGCAATGGGTTCAGATGAAAGCTTGCTAAATATTTCAGTAAACAAATCAAATTATGAATTTGTCTTTATAAAGGAAAATTAATATTGACACAAGCTGTTTGAAGTGCTGTTGAAAATGAGCAAGATGATTTTCATTGAATTAAGATTGAGGAAAAACTATAAACAAAACAGAAAAGTGAATCTGTAGCAACTTCAGCACAACTAACAGAAGTGTTGGATTTGAGTTTAACACACTGCTGAATCAAGGCCAACAGAACCCAGTAGAGCTACTGCCAAACTATGTTCTGTGGCCACCATAAGCCCCTGTTATATGGTAAACATGTAACCTACTGATTTATATATACTGTGAAATAACTATCAATTTTGAGAAGGTTTGAAACCTACAATTTATTTTCTACTTTTCTAATAATTTCTTTGGAAAACTATTTTATCATTTTTTAGTCTATGCCATTGCCCACATACAAAAATGACCACCAGGGACTCAAAAGAAAAAAAAAATCTGCAGCTGAACCAGGGAACCAACCCATGTTGGCGTCAGTCGTCCCTATACACAAGAAGAAATGGACACAAAAGTCAGATCATTTTGTAAAGGATGATGAAACAGGGCCATCACAAGAACAGGAAGACGAGACAGAGCGAGAGGTAACCACCGAATCCCCGTACCTGTGAAATATTCAAAAAGATTTCAGCTATCGTCCAGGCCCATAATTACTTGGCTGCTCCGATGCTGGGATAGAGAGGCCAATAACCTGGCATTAGAGGATAGGGAAACCAAGGAGTAATCAGCAGAGTTTTCTCACCCTCTAGCAGTCCCGAACAGCCTGTTCATAATGGAGACCAAGAGTAGACTATCATGGCCTGAAGGAAGTCCCACAACCACTGCACGTGGCCATACTGGACACACTGGAAATTCAATATGAATTGGAGTCAATGTTAGGTGGCCAAGTGGTATGCCACAATTGGTATCACTAACGCATTTTTCTCAAACACTTTGGTGGCAGAGTGCAGGTCATGCTTTGCTTCCACTTTTTATGTCATACTCAGTATAGAAGTGTGGGGGGGGAGTTAGGGATAAAGGGCTGTGGTACAGGAACTAGATGGGCATTGGTCAGTAGGCGGTGAGCAATTGTGCTGTGCATCACTTGTTTCATGTATTATTATTATTATTATTATTGTTATCATTATCAATATCATTATTATCTTCCTTTTCTGTTTTATTAAACTGTTTTTAATCTCAACCCTTGAGTTTTACCTTTTCTTGACTCTTTTCATCCCACTGTGGGCGGAGTAAGCAAACAGCTTTGTGGTTGTTTTACCTGCTTGCTGGGTTGCACAATGACACAAGCAAATATCCTAGCAATTCTGTCATAAAAAGTCTAGAAAAACTTGTCCTTATCCTTCCATTGGCAATAATAATAACCTCATGAGTTATCAGTTCCTCTATCATGCATGTCCATATGGATAGAGAGATCAAAGCAGAGAGTAACAATCTTTTTCTTGTCCTGACCAAGAGGAATCAGTTCTAACATGGGAGGTCAAGCTTGAAACTATTCGAAGTGGCAGAGGTCCTATTTTGAGGACTGTAGTAGAAATCAAATTATGTAATAATACAACCATCAATCAGAAAAAGGAGGGGTGACAAAGGAAAATTTTCACAGACCCTTTAGAGAAGAAAGTAGAAATAAGTTTTTGTTGCTACATTTTGGTTAATGGTCACATGTATAGAATAGATATTAAAACAGAGCTACTGTGTCAGTTCCTGCTTCACATCTTGAAACTCGATCTTAGTTGACTCATTTATGTAAGGCAGTCCCAGGATCACAGAATAGGATGTGAGCATGGTCCAGGTTGCAGGATGTTCTTATTCCACTGGTAAAACTACAGCCATAATTTCTGCCTGACCTGCCTGAGTTAACAGAAAAGATATAATTTAATGGGCAAGAATCTTCTACTTCAAAAGATTTGACCTAAAAAGTAGCCCTTAAGTCCAGGAATATTTTACTTCAGCTGATATTTTGTTAGTATTAGGCATGTAACGTAGGTACACAGGTCCTTCTTAAGCATTTTGTTAACCTTCCAAACACTGTTACAGGGCTTTTATTCCTAAATGTCCATTTATACCACTAAAAAACATAACATCAGTAAAAGCATGACAGTCAGAAAAGTATCTGTAAGGGTCAGAAGTTATCTCCTACCCTACGTCCAGCTTAGTGATTGTCTTTAGAGATAGAATAAGCATGCTATTTAAATCCAAAAGAGCAAGTTATTGTGATACATAGATAAATTGTGTAAGAAAGCTCTTATTTTAGTGGGTTGAAACTTCTTCCTTCTTTGTTCTCCATTTGGGAAACTTACAGAATCATAGAATCTTAAAATGGTCTGGGTTGGAAGAGACCCCAAGGATCATAGAGTTCCAACTCCCCTGCCACAGGCAGGGACTCCAACCTCCAGGCCTGGATCTACACAAGGCTGCCCAGGGACCCATCCAACCTGGCCTTGAACACCTCCAGGGACGGGGCATCCACCACCTCTCTGGGCAGCGTATTCCAGCACCTCACCAGTCCCTCTGTAAAAAACTTCCCCCTAACATCTAATTTAAACCTTCCTTCCTTTAGCTTTAATCCACCCTCCCTTGTCCTGCCATTGTCTAACCTTTAAAAAAGTTGATTCCCCTCCTGTTTGTATGCTCCCTTCAGGTACTGGAAGGCTGCAATGAGGTCCCCCCGCAGCCTTCTCTTCTCTAGGCTGAACAAGCCCAGCTCCCTCAGCCTCTCTTCATAGGGGAGGTGCTCCAGCCCTCTAATCATCTTCGTGGCCTTCTCTGAACCCTCTCCAACAGTTCCACATCTTTCTTGTACTGGGGCCCCAGATCTGGACACAGGACTCCAGATGGGGCCTCACGAGGGCAGAGTAGAGAGGGACAAACTCCTCCCTGTCCTTGCTGGCCACCCCTTTTCTAATGGAGCCCAGGATACCATTGGCCTTGCGAGCTGCAAGAGCACATTGCTGCCTCATGTTAAGTTTCTCATCCACCATGACATCCAGTTCCTTCTCAGCAGGGCTACTCTCCAGGAGCTCTTCTCCCAGTCTGTTTCTATGTCTGGGATTCTTCCGGCCCAAGTGCAAGACCTTACACTTCACAGTGTTGAACCTATGCTTTCTTTCATCCAGACCTCACCAATCCATTGTACGCACTGCTTGGAAGATAGAAAGAAATAACAGCTGGACTTTACCTCCTTGAGGAATATATTGCTGCTCCTGGGCATCTTTTTTTTTTCCTTTTTTTTCTTCTCTATCACATCAAATATTTATATTGGTTCAGCATAGCTGGACATCTAGGAAGAATGATGTTGCCTGACTGTTTCATATTTGCCATTCATATTGCTTTGACAGATCTCGACATTTTGGCCTAATTTCATCCATCTTACTGTTCTTCATTTATTGTCTATGTGCATGTGAAAGTAAATCTGGAGCATCTTGAGGTCATTAAAGAGTGTAAATCACACTGACAAATTTACATAATGTGTCAGTATGTATCTGGCATGCCCTCATGGAAAAAGGCTTCCTAGAAAGCTCTAACACCACCCACACTTTCTACAAGTTAACTTTAAAAAGTCAAACTGCATCACATTCTTACAAGTACCTATCATTGTACAGATTTCAGAGAGTTTGCAATGTATTTCATTAGTAATAAAATTGATCCATACATACATGATCAAATTTATTTCATCTATTTTAGTATTTTAACATTATGAATTTTCATATTATGATGTCACACAATAGATGAAAAAAGAATAAGCTCATATCTTAATAAAATAAGTGCATTAAAGAACCATGTGCTCACAGTCTATGTCATGGTTAAAGAAAAGAAAATAGAAAATCAGAACTGTGATTGAATACTGAGAACAAACTGACTATATTCTTTCTATCCAGCTATCGCATTTGATTCCAATTTGCTTTGTTTCCATGAGAAACATAGCTGGAAATTTGTCTTTGTATTTTCTGAAAGGAAAAGCAAACTTATCCTTCTCCCCTCCCCCAATTTTCATTTTTTCACAAAAATAGTGCCTTAGAACCTTAGTATTCTGACTTTTCCTTACTCTCTCTCTCTCTCTCTCTCTCTATATATATATATATATATATATTAAAAAAAGTGTGGGTTTTTTTTTCCCCACAAGAAAACTACATTTTAAACAGAATTTATTTAGCAAATAAGAAATTTCCTTGCAAGTTCAGAGAAACTTGAAAAGAACCAAGACAGGGAAAAGGAACAGTTATTTTTGCAGAGTAAAATTACAGAAAAGAAGAATTACAGTGAAGGCAAGAATGCATGCAGAGCTATGTTGGTCATCAAGGAAAGTATTTGCAGATGGAGGTAAAGTTGGGGAATATAAAGCATGGAGCAAGAGGCTCCAGGGAAATTGGTCTTAAACGAACATGTTCAGTGTCACTGCTATTTCTATAGTGGGTAATCAGTGAACAATAAATATATGAGCAGCTGAGATCATTATTCTTATCCCAAGAGTAGTAAAAATGTCTGAGTATGATGCTGTATATGCCTAGAAATTCCCAAGGTAGCTGAACAGACAAGAGGAAATGGTCCTCTTATGTCTCCTCCACAGTTCAGGTGAGTAACTCTGATATCAACTGTTTATATTTTTCATTATAAACATATAGTTAGCTCTACCCTATTTTGGGTGACTATTCAATTATATAATGAAGAAGAAATGAAATACATATGGCATTAGTTTTTAAAATTAATTATTTTGCCATTTTCTTCTAAGATACTTCACTTCGTATAACTTCCCTGTCAGAGGTAAGAATTGTAACCACACAGCAAAATACAGTCCTTAAGCAATATCAGTATCGCTTCTTTCTAGACTCTAGTCAGTCCAAATATTTATCTGTTGAGCAAGTGACCACAGGACTTTAAGAAATAGCACACAACAATGTTTCACTACTTCTTAATCAGCACATCACAGAGAATGTTAAAATGTCAAGAACAATGTATGATGAGCAACCAAGTAGGTGCGAATGCTTGTAGAGAGGAGGTCTTGTAAATAAAGAACATTGTGGATGCTCAAAAGGCCCAGTCCCACCACCCTTGATTTGATACAACCTTCTTGTGTCTTATAGCCTCTGTTCTGTAAAATGGGGAATGCTACTGAAATCCCGTATCTAGGAGAGGACTAGTGAAGCATTGTTTATGTCCATTTGGACTATCAGTCACATTATTTTTGAAATTCAAACACATTTCACTCAGATATACTTTAAAAACCTCTGTTAAATGCATAGGTCAAAAGCACCACCACCAAAAAGATAATCTAGGAGTCGTACTGGCTTACCACAACAATGTGGTTTAAGCACACCTTTGTTCCACTCTCCTCCAACTCCTAAGCAATAAACTAAAATGTGTTTTAACAAATTCTTCTAAGGAGGATGGATAGTAGTCAACTTTTGAGTCAGCAAAGATGTCCTAGTGTACTAGTGTTTACAAAACATGTAAAGTTGTTGTAATAGCAAATATTCAAGATAACACCCTTTCTTTAATGTCAAATCATTGTATGTTTTAAAATGTAGTATATATTACCTCCAACTGTGAAGTAATAAAACAAATTAAGTTCTTAAATCAATAAGAAAAGATTAGAGAGTGGTCATCGTGATAGCATAAAGATATATTGGAGAGAGTAAAGAGCTACGGGATTGATTTGACAAGCTAGTCCTAGGAGGCACAAATTCTGCACAGACTCTGTAATGCTTGAAAGGGATGTGGCTAGCCATAGCGATGACATATTTGGAAAAGTCAAGGGTCACACAAACAAGCTGTTCAGAGTGATAGCAATCTTGATGCCCTACGGTTTCCTCAGCTGTTGCCATAGGATTAATTTGAAGGATTCAAGAGATTATCCACCTACAGGAGCAGAACTGATATCTGTCGTCCAAGAATAACATTCAAATATACATAAATACTTGCAGTGTAATGGAGCTTTCTGCCAAAGGGAGCACGTTGCTATCCGGGTGATGGATTTGAGCTGCTGCTTTGTTACCTTAACATGCCAAGTACGCAGCTCCCCATTTCTCAACAAAAAGTCATTTTGGTTTGTCAAATAGCATTCTGCCTGTATCAGTTATTTAAATTTATGGCACGCGTCTGCTACACTCTAGGTAGCACAGGTGGCACCACAGCATATAGGTGATTTTGCCTGACCAACTGGCTGCAGGTATTGATCAGGAAAAGGCCTTCAAACTCCTATGTACACACAATACATTCTCTTGAGTCTGACCCTGTCTTCAGCATTTACTGCAGTAATCCTTGAGCTAGTAGCACAATTTACATGAGCAAAAATTGCGATGCTGTTTCCAGATCCTAAGTGCTGCTACTAATCAGTGCAGAAACACAACAGAGACAGCAGAGATAAAAACCTAAGATGTGGGAGAGAAGGGCAAGGGTTGGTTTCATTTGTTCAAAGAATTGGTTACAGGTCCCCAAAGTTGCAGCATGTAGGACCTAATAACACTTCCACAAGTCTTTTTATTATTACTATTGTTTTACTGGCTAGTGCAGAATGTACCCACAGTCCAATGGAAAACCTCAGACTGCCTTTTTCTAAAGAATAGTTTCTTTCTGAGGCAAATCCTGCCTATATATTTTTAAGGGTTCTATAAAAGAAATGTATTTCTACACCTATAGCACATCTAGAAGGGGCCAGTAAATAGTGCTTAGGACTCCACATAGCTACTTAGACCTTCCCTGCACTGCAAATGGCTCCTTGAATTTACACGTGGTTCTTGGATAATCCTCACTCCCTGTGAGTGAGCAGAATTGGGCATGACAGGAACCCAGCATTTCTGTGCCATCACTTTCAGATTATGCACTGCTGCTGGTACTTTCCTGGTGGGTTATTCAAACCTCTGAATGGTGCAGGGCAGCAAGAGATGTTGGGCAGGATGATGATGCCTTGGCCACACTCAGAAGTGGAAACAAACCTTTGCAACTTCTTGATACCATCCCAGTAGGGAGACCCTGGGTGGGGGAGCAGCTGTGGTATACTGCAGGGAATTCAGGAGGGGTCTGCCCCATAACCGCCTACCAGCCCCAGCCCTGGCCTGCCCAGTACACATGCAGGGCTGGACTGCTAGCAGATGGGTGAAACTCTGCTGCTGAGAAGGATGCTTGAGGAGACCTCCTGTGATGCTCTTTTTGGTACATTGCAAATAGCTTGCAAGTGATACTTCTGGACAGTCATTTTCAAAAGTTGTGGTAGTAAATGTTCCTATCATTACCTACTCCTGGCAGCAGGTAAAGTGGAAAATCAGCCTTGGAAACTGTGGCAATTTCAAAAGGCACCCGCTAGGGTCAATCTCAATTACATTAATAAATAATCACATTAATATCTAAACCCACACTTTCCCCTGGGTGCTAAAGAGTAATATTTTGCATTGCAAAAGGTAAAGGCTGTGACAAGAGATGTCTGACTAGTGGCATTTTCAGCTGCAACTATCACATGGAAATATCCCTCTGAAGCTTGCAAAACAAAAGCAGCAGCTGTAGGCACAGATTTGCATTTAGCATTTACACCCTACTGTGGATGTGCCAAAATAACAAACAAGAATTCTTTAGGAAGCCCAAATAATCCCCTAGAAACCAGAGTTTCCTGCAAGAACCTTGTCCTGTACCTTCCTCCCACCCTCTCTTATCTTGGTTGTGTGATGGGTTACATCACTTAAGTGTGATGAGGCTCAAGGCTGGTGAGGAAAGCCACTATTGCTGAGACTGCTGCTACTGCAGCTAATTGCAAGGTGTGGGAAACAAGCAGCAATTAGTTGCTCTTGCTTTGGTTACGCTTTGATGCCGTGCCTGTTTTGATCTTCTCACCCATCCTCAGTCTTTTTTACCAGCTGTTGGATTTGTAATACCTTTGAGCCGTACAGGATACCACTGGGCCAAATGTGCTCAGTATCTTTCTTTCTCTCCCCCCCACCCCCTGCCCCATGAAATCTCCATGAATCAGCCTTCCCCCACTGTTCTCATTTGTGTGAGGATACAGGCATAATAAATATGTTGATTAGCTTGGATTATGAATATGAATTTTTTACTGTTGCATTGTTAAAGACTTTTCACACCTAATAAAAAGCACTAAATTTGTACAAAAAGGGGATTATTAGAAATGCACATTTGCTACTACACATTGTTATATGCTGTTTCTAAATGTGTGCATTTTTAAATGAAAATGCCACCTAGCAGCACTTTTTGGCTCAGTTTTCATGTGCCATCATATGATCAGAGCCACTAATATCGCATTTTGCCTTTCAGTCACTGGAGTTGCTTCACAATCGTGATGTTAATGTTAAGGGGCAAGGAGTCAGATGTAGGGAAAACTCATGGTAGGGTGCTATTACTGTCTTCATGTAGGTTTTCAATAGGAGAGACAAAAATATTTAACAAATGTTTGTGATGGCATTCTTAGGGAAGCAAGAACTGAATGTAAAACTATGCAGGCCACAGACTTACACAGTAGCTATACTTAAAAATCGTATTTCTGTTGGTACAATGGCAACACCTTTTTCTGAGCTCAAGGCTTTATAAAAATAGGTAACATTTGGATGACAGCAAAAGCTTTGCCTGGAAACAGAAAAGGTTCTCTAAGGCACTGGAAGTTAAATCTGAGTGTGAATGAAACAAAATCATTATTTCCTGTTTTAGACACAAAAAGTAGTTCATCCTTTCTCAAACTTATTTTGTTGTGAGCCAAATGTAGAAAAAAGACACTGTGTGCATAAATTCTGTCTCTATGCCATGGATAGAGCTATCAAGTGACATTTTAAACTTTTATTTACATTTTTGTATTATGCTTCTAGTTGTATGCTAAGACATGGGAACTGTCTATGTCATTCTCAAATGCAGTCATTTTCATTTCAGCAAGTAATCAATATGATTAGTCAACTGAAGAATTTAGTGACAGTTACTACGAAACCCAATCTAAACATGTCATAGAGATCTAGGTCCCACAACCAAAGGACTAGACATGATTTTCTGAGTAGGAACAATACATACCAAACGGATTTGTGTCCTAAATATGTAAAGTACATACTTCTCATAAGTACTTTTAAATCTTATAACAAAGAAAGATAGAGACTTTAAAATTAAATCATAAAAATAAATAAAGAATAATTTCATAAATTAAAAAAGTAATCATAGAGCATATTGAATCATGGTGCCCATACCATGTATTGGAAAACCACAGTTGACTTAATAGCAAATTCAATTATTGGCTGTCGGACAAAAGTGTTTCAGAGACCCTGCAAACTTCTGACAAAGGAAAAGTTTGAGGGGAAAGTGGATTTTTGAGGAAATTTTCAGCACTGAAATACATGCACTGAAATACATGCAGGGACTTCATAACCTTGCATACTTGAAAGATGTCTCTTACATTTAAACTAGGGTAGCATTTTTCAAACTGATCATTATAATCCAACACTTCCTTTTTCTCCTTCACAGTCTTGAAACAAGTGTCTCAGTCTAGAGAGGAAATATGCTGTCTTACCAAGTGGCCAAAATTTGATGGTGTCTAACCACAAGACCCTTGCAATTATTCTATGGGGAAAAAAAAAATGTAACAAATTATTTCAATTTAAATGGTGCTTCCATTTTTCTCTCTAGGATAAAATCCTTGTGACTTACATTTTGTGTATCACAAAGGAAATTGAAAAGTGTATTTCAGACTAAACATAGAATTGATTTCTCTGATAACACTATCTGGTTTGTTCCTATTGGTCAGTATTTTGGAGCATGGCTAGGAGATATAGACATTTCATCAGCCAACACTATTTTAAATGCAATCCTTCTGAAGAAAGTAGATCAAACTTGTGTTTCCAGGTGTGAATCATACTTCAGTTGCTTTTCTGGTACAGTACTATTTTTCTTCAATGAAGAAGCAGTCAAAAATATTTTGTTAATTGTTTTCCAAATATTTTTGTGACTTAAAGCTCTCTTACAACACTGCTTTTTACCACACATGTAGACTTCAAATTAGAGGGTTAGAGAAGGAAAGTGGCTACCTAAGTATATGATAATTTCACTAAAAATTAAAGGCAAGCTAATTCCTAAAGATCATAACACAGCAAATCTTTAATGTACAGGAGCAGAAAATTTATAAAAGGCAAATTAAATGAACACCAGTTTATCACTATGTGCATTGTGTAACCAACAAGAAACCATCACCTCTGAGGTAACAGGACTCCCTTACTATTACTGAGCCTAGCCCCATTTCACAACCATTTTACACAGATACAGATAATCACTTGCAATTATTTGTGAAAAGGAAGGATAGATGTGAAAAACTCTTCCTCTGTGTTTTCAGAATTCAAGTCTGTAAACAGCCAGAATATATTTTACAACGTGAATTATCCAAGGCTACACTACCATGATATGCACTTTGTATATCACTACTATGATATTGTGTGACATGAACTTTAATGTTTATGAATTTTGACTGACTTAAGCATGCAACTGACTCAACGAAGAAACTAAATAATATATATTTTAAAGGCTTGATATAAAGATTTTAAAAGTCTTTAAAGCTTTAAAATATAGCATATTTTCCCCACAGCATATGTGGCTTGGCCTCCCTTGCTAAAGCCAGGTAACACAGAAAGAATATATAAGGCATTTGTGTTTTCTGAGGAATATGATTTCCTCATCCTATATTCCTAGGCATGAAACATAAATCCATCTCAAAAGAAGAATAAAGCTTTTTGTCCAGTTTACGCAGAGGTAATCCAAGTGCTGCCTACAGGTTTTGCTTAGCTCCAGAAAACTGCTTAAGTACAAATTAATTCAGTATTTTTGATTAGACATATTTATGAATTACTAGAATAAATAGGATTTATTATGTTTATATCCTTTCCTGAACTTTTAGAGCCAGTTTCAATCATTACAAGCCTACCTAAAGGTTTTGATACAAATCAACTGAGAAGCTTAAAGCCAGCTTTACCTCAGACTCTCTATATACAATAGGGTCTTGCTTTAATTGTATTTTAACTGAACATTAACTATATCCTAAACTATGTTGCTGCTTGCATTAGCTTTGGAGGGTCAGGGCACTCATGTTTCTGGGTTCCTTAGTGGCAGATCCAACTTGACAAGTTACATTTTTCTCCTGAGTTCTTTGAAAGGCCGAGGTTATTCTCATAGTATTAAAAAATTTGCCAAGTCCACCAGAAGTCATTTTCACCTGGTTCTATGGCTTGAATAAGTCCTCACTGAGCAAAGCAATCTCACTCGGGAAAAAAATGTTGTTCTCTTCAGAGGTCATGTGCCTATATGACTCTGCTAGGAAATGATTTACTGTATTTACCCAACTGAGAAGCCGAGGCATAGTCTTTGTTGCTGTTTCAACTGACACAGGTTTCTCCCAGTTTCATAAAGTGACTTCACCTATTTCCAAAACAATGCGTTTCCTTCTGTTGTATCAAGTGTACTATTCAGGCTACGAGGTATTCAACAGCATTAAAGCTTTCTAAAACCCCTTCATTTTCCTCCCTAGGAAATGGCTTAATATGCTGCTTCATATATTGTAAAACACACTGTCACTTTCTCTCCCCTTTTGCATCCCATCTCCTATTTACCAATTGTGGGTATATTCTCAAAAAATACAAGAGTATAACTGCAGTGTATCAGACCTACTACCAACATTCATGATAAATTAAAGTTAGATAAAAGGAAAATAAAGCAACTAGATCTGGAATTAGCTCATTATAATGCTAACAGTGATAAAAAGAACTGCAACAAAAGTGCACTTCTGGGTACAAGATTCCAGCCCCCCCTCTCTCTCAACTGAGTTGGTGCTGGCACTGTGCATCCAGCTGTTGGAGCTGTAGTGAAATTACGCACAGTGGAAAGTGGCCACTCCAATAAAATTAGTCAGTGCAACAACACAGTACTACAGCCATTACAGTTGGATATTTCTGTGTGTTTTCAAATTATTTTAAGATCAAACCAAGAATGAAAGCACAGAGATGCTGATCTTAAAATAATCCTCTCTTCAGAGGTGACAGTTAATTCCTTGAAGGTGAACATCAAACTGTTTTCAGTTAATATATATACAAACATATGTGCGCTATGTGTGAAGAAAATGCATCACATGGTAATTTTGAGGATAACTGTCATAATTTCAGGGATGTAACAGAGATACTGAGTTCAAAACATTTCAGAAATCTCTAGAATGCAAAAGCGCACACAAAATAAATAATCTGAGACAGAAAGGGGAAAGACACAGCATCCTTGCAATGAGCAATGATAAAGACAATTAACTACTAAGAAAGATGTTTGATGCCTTTTATGCCTCATTATACAAGACATACAGCAAGAGAATGAAAAGTAGATGTAATTTTAAGTGCTGTTTTCTTTATACTCACAAATATCCAAGTGGGAAAAACCCAACACATTCCAAATAGGAAAAAACCCAACACAATACAGGGACGGTAGAGCATACGTAGCAGTAGTTCATACACAATTGAAAATAATATTATTTAGAAAAAAAATAAGTGTGCTTTCTCTTTGTTCTCTTGACTCGCCCATTTTTCATGCTACATAAAACAAAAATCTTAATACAACCTCAATTTCCCACTTACCAATTGGTGATAGTATTTCCTACCCCTCAAGAAGAGATGAGATTCATAAATAATTATGACCTGAACTGTTGCCATCAGCTGAGAAGGGGTAATTGAAAGTTTGAAGGCCTTGAAGGGACCAAAAATGGGTCTGAGGCTTCCTGTAGCTTCAGCTGACACCATACTCAACCAGCAGCACAAAGCAATGAATAGAGTGAAATAGACTGAAGCATGTGGTGGGGCCAAGGTGCTCTTTGCTTTGACAAACTTTATTATACAATGGTAAGAGCTATACAGAAATACTGAAGAAATCTTGTTGGCAAATAAGTCCAGCAATGGTGGCTTCAAGCCTTTGAGTTTTTCTAGATCCTTAACATATGTACCTCACTCTTTAATAGAAACTTAAATTCCATACAACAGAGTAGAAAAGAAAAATAAGAAAAAAAAAGAAAAATCACCAACTGTAATGTAGCCTGACCAACAAACTTGGAATTGCAATTGTTCCCATTATCTAGGAAAAGCTCTGATGTTAGTCCACTTGCCAGCAAGCGAGTGCTGTTCCAGAGGGGTTGCATTTGAAGTCTGTCAAGAATCAAACAACACACATGGTAGGTCTGAAACAGTCCTCTCATAAAGGATGCCTTTGACCCCTGCATGAGCCAGTATCTCTTGAGGAAAGGAAGTTCTGCAACTAAGTCAAACTAAACTTTAGAGAAACACTGGGTAGCGTGGGGATAGGAAAGAGATGAAATTGTTAGAATCGACCACAAACATCTTTGGAGAGGGTATTCAAGCCCTTTCATTAGGTGTATTTGCTTCCCAGGCTTCAAAGAGGCACCTGTCACAGCTGCCACAACTCCTGTGTGCAGTTGCAGTGAGGCTGGAACCTGAACACAGACAAAAATAATAATTATAAGGGGAGAAAGGGAAGGAAAAGGTTCCCTTGTTATTAAGTGAACAAAGCCTGAAAATTTAAGTTGCATAACTGGAGAAAGGAGGAGGAAGGGGATTGACATTATGAAAATATTCAACAACAGAAAACATGGCCCTTACATTCTTAGACAAAGAAACTCAGTTGTTTTGTAACAAAACATTTCAGTTTTCACAGTAAAATTGATACGACATGCATCAAATAAATACAGAGAGAATGGTGTGAAGACATAAGGGACAAGTGAACATGACCACAGACTGGCAAGAAAACTAAGGATGGAAAAATATTTCCCCCTCCTTACTTCCATAAATAATTCTTGCCATGCAAAACTAAAAAGTAAACTGTAAGTAAATGTTGCATTTTTGGACCTGTTTCCCCAAAACTCATCTCCAGATTTGAGAGGCACTTCAGGTTACAAGAGATCAGATGAAGAACTACTACTTAACGAAGTATGGGTTAAAGTTGGAGGGGTTAGGAAGGAAATTCAGGAAAAAAAATGGTATTGTCTATAGAACAATTAATTTGAGAAATACTCCTCAAATTACTGCATCTATTATTATTCACAGTCAGAGAGGAGTCCAAGAGAAAATAGCAACAACTGAACAGCATAAGCACTGTTCTAATTTGACAAAGAATAACCAGATCATCACTTAAGATGATTTTGGATGATGATATCCCACTGTTTCCCACTGTAGCACATTCAAGGCACTGGGATTGGGAATGTTAAGAGAAAAGTAGGAAGATTGAAAAAAAAATGTTAATTTTTCAGTACTAACTGCTTCCATTCTTCTCTTGTGTGAGTGGCTCAAGATGTATTTACACAGTTAAGCAATAAAACTCTTGAAGCTCATTTGTATCTTGTCTGAAAACACATGGTTTCACACACAAATTTACTTCCAGCGTAAATGAACAAGAGAAATCTCTGTTTGAATTCAGCAATGATACTTTCTTCATCTGTAACCAGTGCCTAGAAAAAATTCATAACCACTTTCACCTTCTGCTTGAGCCTGAATCCTTGTTGACCCTTAAGACATCTACTTTTTTCATGTTTGACCTTATATAACAGCACCGACATTTGCAGGCAAAGTGGCAGGGAAGGGCAGGAGTTTAGGTTTGGTGATACTAGATTGAATAGGTGAAGAGCTGTAATGCTACTTGTGTGCAAGGGAAAAGGTATATATCTCCTTGTTGCTCATTTTTACCTTTTACACAAATCAATTATTTCTTTTGCCAGAAGAAAAATGATTGCTCAAAGATGAAAAAGTTCTTTGCATAATATCAAACACAACATCAGCAGAACAACACCACAGGATGGATCACCTCTCAGAGGTGAGTGAAAGAATGAAATGATTGTACCAGTTGCACATATTAATGAAAGACTTGGCATGTCATTCCTATTGTTTACACTGAATTACCCATGTGTACTGGGCCACTATTGCTCCACTGCATTAATAAAATAATATATTCAGAGCTCAGCTGTCTTTGCTTACTTCTGTTACTTAGCCACAGATCCACATTTTATGCCTAAGGCCTACCTGTTAATGAATTTTATCTAAAACTTTACCAAGAAATTCTTCACAAAAGGTGTTATTACAACAAATAATGCTATCTGAAAAAAATTCCAAACACTCCTGATTAACAAATACTTTTTGGGAGGTTACATCATCTAGAGCATGATGTTGTCATTCCCTTAGCTGGCATCATGATAATGTTCATATCTGTGAGAAAGTAGGAGAGATGTAAGAGCTGTTGTCCAAGCAAAGATGGAGGCCTAAAGCACTCACTGCCCTTCCGGTTATGACTGGATAAGAAACATTTGGGGAAATAAGTTACATTCTTAGCAAAGAGATCTTTGGATCAAAGAATTTTACTCAAAATAGGCCATATATTTTCATGTATTCGATTGCCAACAACCACGCATACTCCATTCCCCATGTACCCCCCCCCCCCCAAAAAAAAAATCACAAAAAATGAGACATATCTTCCACAGAAGCCATGGGTTTGTGTTTTTCATTTATCTCTTTTCAGAGCTGGCAACCTATCAAATTCAAGTGGTACTTCCAGAAACCGTCAGCACACAAGAAAAAAAAAAAAAAAGAAAAGTAGGCCAGAGAAACTGCCCAACCCAGCCCAGAATTAAAGATTCTAGAAAGCCCTGCATAGAGGAGAAAACAAATAACTAAAGAGGGACAGATTCCCGGTGAACCTAAATTAAACAAATCTTTTGTTTAAAACCATTCCAGGAGGTGGCCAATATAAACACCCCCTGCCTGAACCCAGCATACCTAGGATGCAGCTTGTAAGTCCAAACACACGACATCTGGCTCATTGAGTGAAAAGGCCTCAACTTCAGCGTTAACTATCCTTTTCAAACTGTATACTGCATTTTCCTAAAAACTCCGGGAATGTGATTATTTTTTATATGTCATTCCTGTGGCTGGCTGTGAAGCCATCTTTGAAACAAAACCATAAAATGTTATTTATATCTATTCACATAACTTGAAAAAGAAATTGCCTACACTAGTAGAAAGATGATCTGCAAAATAAGAAAAGAAATTAAGTGAACAACAGCCAACAGGTATTTGTCAAGAATGTTTTGTCAAAGACAATCCCTCTTCCTTTTATGACACAATAATATGCTTTCCTTGAGAAAAAAGCAGTAAACGCCATATGTCTTGAGTTTTGTAAAGTGGTATCTTACATGCCCATCTTGTAAACAAGCTACAGAACTTGAAACCACTAGAAAATGAAACCACTATGAAATAGCTGCACAACATAGCAAGTCTACAGAAAATGGGAACCAAACCAGCTTTCTGGTAAAGATCTACTCAGGTGAGTAATTCTTAAAGTTTCACTTTAAATTACAAAGAAATTGTATCAAGCTGGGCTTCATTGAAATCCACCCCAAACTTACACTGTTTCGTATTTCCAATAAAACCAAAATAATGTAAGGGAAATCTGGCTTTAAATTCACATCAGGCTGCAAAGAGTTAATGAGTTCTTTGAAAAACAGGCTTAAAATTCAAGAGGATGTTTATACTGCTTTTAAGATTTATAGCAGACAATATACGAAGCAATAGAGTTAAATTGAAGTGTGGTAAATTTAAGGTAGGAAAAACATCCAAGGTAGGAAAACCTTTCTAGTTGAAAGAACAGTTAAGCACTGGAATAAATTTCCCAGAGTTTTTAAGAATGGATTTGACAAACAGTCATGACTGTCTTGGGACGTGGGAAGGAGTAGAAACCTCCTTCTCTTGAGGTCCTATCTTCTATCTATCCTAAAATATAAACCACTAAACATTACTGTAAAATCCCCTTTGCATTAGAGTGATAGAAATGGTATAAGAACAAAAAATGGAAATGCTTTCTACATCACAATAAATTTGAGTTTGATTCAGACAAGAGCGAAAAAAGTATGCCACTATCTTTTATTCTATGGTTTCTGATCAGAAAACTGCAAGGGTACACAGCTACTGACACAAACATATGTCATCTGCTCATAATAGTGATTTTTTACTGAAGTTTCTTCCTCTATTATGGCAAGAATCATTTGATTTGCAAATTGCATAAACATCAATAAACTTGGACTAAAGTCTCCTGCACATCCTGCATTTGATTGTCAAACAATTTACTTCTTTGATGAGATGTTTATGGAATTAAGTGCAGAGAAAAATTATTTTCTACTTGCAAACATTACATGGCATCTACTATCACCTGGAAGCAAGATCATTAAAGTTTTCTCAAAACAGATTTCTGGGCTGAAAGTTCAGTATTGGATTCACATTTAATAATCAAAGCATTCCTTTGTTTTTTAATGTATCCATCATCCAATCCACTTATCAGCACACAGTACAGTTATTTGCACTATATTACTCCTGTTAGGAAATGTGTATTTACTTTGTCTAGCATTGATATGAAACAACATAGATTTAAAGCAGTTAGTGGAATTCTTATAAAAAGAAACCCTTTCACCAAAACTTCAGAGGCAGAGGAACCACTGAACGTTCAACTCCATTTAAAGTGACAAAACTTGTTAAAAAAGAATCATGTTTCTCCTCAGCCTGCAAACAGACTATGGAACTCCATGGAGTATTTGAATCAAGATGTAAACATCTAAAAAAACCCCAGTGCTTGGGAACTAAGTGCACAATCTATAATACTTGTAAGTACAAATGCAGATTTTAAATTAGATTACATACTCTAGGTTTTCCACCAGCTTCTAACAGATACAGCAAAAGACACCTCACACCTACATGCTAGGAAGACCTCACACATTTCTCTTAACTGTCTATTACAGGCCCCTGCCAAACCCAGGATGCAAGAGAGAGAGGAGAGCAGAGCTGACCTAGAGCAGTGCTCCCAGTGCTGTCATACGACTGGCAGCAACACAGCCACAGCTGGCCCTGCTCTTGGCCAGAGTTCCTGGGCAGAAGCACTGGCCCGAGAGCAGGCAACGGAATGAATAAACCCACAACAGCCAAGGCAAAGTTACTTATCCTAATGTCCTGGTAATCTAAATCAAATCACCGATATTTAATAATACAAATTTAAACAAGCCTGTTCCTTTTTTTGTTTTGTTTTGTTTCTTAAACTCTGTTTCAACTAAAGGTATGCTATCTGTAAAAGAAAGGTAAATGCATCAACTTAGTTCACCATAGTTTTACAAAATATGATTATGCTTCAAAAGGATGACTGAAACCCCATAGTAAAACCAGGAAACATATCTTCTTAGTAAACATTTAGTTTCTTATTCCCCCCCCCAGTGAAAAGAAGGACTGACTTCTGACAGATATATTTACTCCTCAACTCTGTTACTATTTTTACCAATTTATTTAATATTTTCAAAGATCCATCCCATTTGGGTGCAGGTTGATATCCTATCCTTGTGGCCAACTCAACACCCCTTTCACACAACCTTACACAAAAATAAGAACATCCTAACAGAGTGGACCTTATTAAAAAACCAAACCAAACCAAAATAATGAATCTTGTTCCTTTTTCAGTATCGTGAGTACTGTAACTCAAGAGAATTGTGACAGGAAAAATCAATAATTCATCAACAGCTCAAAGTGGCACAGAGTGAAAAGGGCATGAGTACATAAAAGTGGAAATTTGTGTACTTATAAAGAAAATTTGGAAGGTAGATGGTTGGACTGCAAATAAAATTACTTTAATTAAAGTAATTACTTTAGCAACTGAAACAGTTTCTCTTTGATATCTGCTATGTTGCAAAGATTCTGATTAATTTATCACTTTTTTTCCATCCATGAATAAAGCATGCAGCACATAGATTACTACGGATATTCATGTCCTTTACAGAAAGATCTATATGTGGCAATTAAGGTTGATTTTGAGAAAATTAAAAAATCTACAAACCAGAGTTTGCAAAGCTTTGTGTTGTTTGAAACTACGACTTCAGAGTGAACAGAAGAGAAATTATTTTTGTATTCAGGAAGACATGACTCTAGACAAATTCACACTCCTAAAAATTCAACAAGATATTTCACAATCATCCATATGGTCTTTGTGCTAATGTCACTTCACAAGCTGGCTTATAGATCTCTTATGATTATTAAAACGTGTTACTAAGCTCCTGAAATTGTGAAGACAAAAAGATCAGTTACTGAACTTGGTGCACTATGAAGGCACATCATTTTAATTCCTTTACCCAAACTTTCTGATTCTCCACTTTGTCATGTAATTTCAGCAAGCAAAAGATGCTACCTTACAGCTTGAAAAAAAACCCCAAAACCTTGTGTCACTCAGGAAGAGCTTTGTGTGGCCTCTCTCAATAAGGAAAACAACCTTTTAAGTGTTCAGTGAACTGGGAAGTTACAGGAATAAGAGGGGCTGAATCAAAACCAACCAAAAAAGTGTTAAAAATAGGAAAGTAACAGAGCACTTTCAACTAGGGAATGAAATGGAGGTTATAGTATGGCCATTCCAGTGATTGAAAACATCAGGAGGTAAACCACAAACTGGTCACAGTCCTAATGGGGTCTCCGAATTTATACACTCTGAAACAACTGCTCCTCTCCTCCCATCACAGGAATCCCACCTCACAGATGAGAGGTGAAGTGTGTGTGCCACCACAGCCCTGGGGATTAATGCAGCAACCTGCAAGGTTCAAGGTGATGTGATACATCTCTACCACTTACCTTGCAGTAGCTGCTGCAAGTCACAACAAAACCCAAAATGCAGACTTTCTGTGCTATTAAGTCCTAAAAAGAATTGGAAAGCTCTATTAAATTTTCTGTATATTCCCTAGACAATTAGTACACTTCCTCTTAGATGGTAATATAGCAGAGAAAACCAGAAGGACATAGCTTAACTTACATTACTTCTGTATTGAACTTAGAAATGCAGCTTTTTTATGAAATAAGATTTTAAGGAAATTTAACTGATAACTTATTCCAAAGGACTCAGATGGTCAGTCTGCCATGCATCACAATAAAAGTACCATTCATTCACACGCTCCAGATTTCTCCACCTTGGAGCTGTGTTTTAAGCACCAGCTTCTTGGACCATACCTAATATGAAGTAATGAATATAGGATGAATATACGCTGCCAGTTCTGTAATTTTTTTTTTTTTTTACTATTCAATGTATCCCAACAAATATGTCAATCAATTTGAAAAGACCAAAGCCAAGCAGAGGTCCACACAGTGGCATTCAGTATCCTAAGAGGATGAGTGGAAATGTGAAGCCATAGGGAAGGGAAGGGAAGGGAAGGGAAGGGAAGGGAAGGGAAGGGAAGGGAAGGGAAGGGAAGGGAAGGGAAGGGAAGGGAAGGGAAGGGAAGGGAAGGGAAGGGAAGGGAAGGGAAGGGAAGGGAAGGGAAGGGAAGGGAAGGGAAGGGAAGGGAAGGGAAGGGAAGGGAAGGGAAGGGAAGGGAAGGGAAGGGAAGGGAAGGGAAGGGAAGGGAAGGGAAGGGAAGGGAAGGGAAGGGAAGGGAAGGGAAGGGAAGGGAAGGGAAGGGAAGGGAAGGGAAGGGAAGGGAAGGGAAGGGAAGGTGCATCAGAATAGTACTGATATTGAACATAAGCATCCTTAAAGAATGTTTCCATAATCAAACCAGCCCACTTTGCATTTTCACTGGAGCAGTAGCTCTGTAATCACAACTGAGAGGGGCCTAAGAAAATTAGGAGAAAGCATTCTCAGCTAGAGTAAAGTAATATTACAGCTACATGACACGTGTTCTTGTAAAAGTCATTCCTTGTTTTCTGGGATTTATACTCACCCTCCCTGTTAGGATCACTACCTGTTACTTCAGAGATGTTTTACTGAACAATATTGTACTATATTGATAGTCCAATTTCACCATGTTTACATCAAGTGACAGAGGTGGAGGATGACAGATGTAGTTAAAAGTATGGTCACATTCCTACCCACCATTTTAGGTTTTCAAAAACCTTATTTCTATTTGCTCCAAACAGAAATTAACAGTACAAAACAAATCAAGGCAATTCAAATAAGTCAAAAAGAATCTGAGAGGGAAGCAAGAAGGTTTCAAAGGATTTTAGACACAAGTGTTGTACAGATGTTTAGTAAATGAAACCACAAAGTCTAATCAAAGAAACATTTTCAAGCAGTTTATAGTCATGGGAAGAAAGTGGAAGGAGATGGGAATTCTAGCTTTGATCATGAAACTCGTACCAAGGAAACAGCTATTTTCAATTTCATTGAATATTTGGAAAGTGCTGTTTAATAGAAGTACCACCACACCACCCTTCACTGCCTGTACCCTTTGTGCTAAGGCAGGCTGTGGTACATTCAGACAGAGGGGATCAGGCTTCACAAGACTTTAGGTCTCAAGAATAAGAGCTTATCATAGAAAGTTTTGGGTTGGAAGGCATCTTAAAGACAATATAGTCCAACACCCCTGCTATGGGCAAGGACACCCTCCACTAAACCACATTGGCCAAAGCCCCATCCAACCTGGCCTTTGACATGTTTAGGGAGGGGGCAACAACCTGTTCCAGTGCCTCAGCACCATCACAGTGAAAACTTTCTTTCAAATACCTAATCTAAATTTACCCTCCTACAACTTAAGGCTGTTACCCCTTGTTCTATCACTACATGCCCTTGTAAAAAAAGTCCATTTTTCCTGTAGACCCCTTTAGGTACTGGCAGGCTGCTCTAAGATGTCCCTAGAGCCTTCTCTTCTCCAGGCTGAACCAGCCCAACTCACTCAGCATGTCTTCATAGAAGAGGTACTCCAGGCCTCTGATCATCTTTGCAGCCATCCTCTGGACTTGCTCCAACAGCTCCATTTCTGTCTTGTACTGGGGCCCCAGAGCTCGATCCAGCACTCCAGGTGGTGTCTCATGAGAGCAAAGTAGAGGGTCAGAATCACCTCCCTTAACCTGTTTTTTGATGCAGCCCCGGATGGCTTCCTGAACTGCAAGTGCACATTGCTGGCTCATGTTGAACTTTCCATCAATCAACACTCTCAAGTCCTTCTCCTCAGGGCTGCTCTTGATCCATTCTCCACCCAGCCTGTAGCTGTGCTTAGGATTGTGTCGACCCACATGCACACAGCCGTGTTGAACTTCATGTGGTTCACCTCTCAAGCCTGTCAAAGTCCGTCTTGACAGCAACCTTTCCCTCCAGCATGTTGACCTCGTCACAGTTTGGTGTCATCAGCAAACTTGCTCAGGATGTACTTGATCCCACTGTCCATGTCTCCAAAAAAGATGTTAAACAATCATGGTCCCAATACTGACCCCGGAGGAATGACACTCATCGCTGATCTCCACTTGGACATTGAATCATTGACTACAATTTCTTGAGTGTGACTGTCCAGCCAATTTCTTATCAACCAAGTGATCCATCCATTGAATCCATGTGTCTACAATTTAGAGTCAAGAATATTGTGCAGGACAGTGTCAAATGTTTAGATCACTTTTGTTTGAATAGTATCCTAATAGTGTCCCCGTTGTGTTCCACTTTATACACTTTGATCTTATTTAAATGTATACACAAAATGATCAGCTGCAACTTTGACAGCATTATCCAATCCCTCCTCATTACAAGTTTTGCTTTTAGCAAATATAATTTTCATCACTTATGTCTGATTTTCTTTTTCTGGACAACCAAGAATATTTATTGGATACAAGTGACAAAGATTGCAGAAAAAAGTTGCAAAAGCTCCTGTGCATAACTTTGATTAGCAGGATTCTATTTGTGAAGATTTGTTCACACACATTTCATGTTAAGGTAAAGGTAGTAGGACCAGGCTCTACCATGTATTTGTGACATCTTTTTTTTTTTTAATTACTGATCAATATGTGCTGCAGGTCATTAGAAGGGCAAATTCATACCCTGTCTGTCCTGTACCTTAACTTTTTTGAGCAGTCTAGCAACCAGTTTAATTGGAGGCTCCATCTTTCACATGACTCCCAGGATGTAGGAAACACATTTATAAGACAAGACAGACAGAAAACAAGCCATGGAGCAAAACAGATCGATATTGTAAATGACTATGTGACTCCCAAATACCGTCTCTCTGTCAGGATTCAACATGCAAGTCAGAAGTGAAAACCTTAAAGAAGCAACTCCAGAAGCCTTTAAGACCTTTAACTGCATCATACAGCACAGTGCAACTCTGGTATTTTAATCATAGGTAAAAATTCTTGGAGATTGTATTTCTTAAACAAAATATCTATCTATACCTATACACACACCGTCCCATATCTGCTTCTTTATGGTAGCAGTACCTAAGATAGGCTGAGTGAAGCTTCACAGAAGCCAAAAGGAAAGACCACTTAGCTGAGATACTCCAAGACTTCACTGCAGCAGTAACTTGTGCTTCTGTCATGCACAGTCCCAGCAGACTGATGTCTGTCTCTGATCTTTGAGTGGTCACTCTCTCTGCAGATCAGCAGATCAACCTCTCAACTCTCAAAAGCCAGTTCCAGACTTTGGATGATGCCAGGACAGTTTTTGCTGGCTTCCCTGTCCAACTATGTAACCTGGGAAATTGGAAAAGGTGGCAGCACAGCTAGTTTGCAAATGGCAGTATCCATCATTCATCAGAATTAAATTCTGCACAAGTAGAATTTCAGAAACTTAAAAAAAAAAAAGGCCTCTTGAGCATAAGTTAAAGCTGAAGACAGAATTCCAGATTTACCAATTACATTACACTTGATTTTTCAAAATGGCTTCTGAACCTTATGCCCTAAAGAAAATATAGACATAGAAAATATATTTCTTTGATCAAAGCTAAAAACATATGGCTGCAAGTTGTGCCAGGAGAGGTTAAGGTTAGAAATCAGGAGAAATTTCTTCCCAGAAAGAGTGGTTAGCCATTAGAATGAGTTGCCCAGGAAGGTGGTGAAGTCACCATCCCTCAGGGTGTTCAAGGACACATTGGATGAGGTACTTAGGGACATGGTTTAATAAGTAATATAGGTGGTAGAGGGACAGTTGAACTATATGAGGTCTTTTACAATGTTAAAGATTCTGTGATTCTGTGATCAGGCTTTTGAGACTCAGTAAATCTCCAAATAATAATACTTTTCTGATACAGTAAAAATAATGTTTGCTCATAAAATTCTGGTGGTTTTGGCTTATTTCCACCCATTTCCAACCGAAAGAACCTTCACAATATCTTCCACATCAATTAATGCACATAGATACCAGTTACTGACAAGGACTGTGAAATTCCATTCACCATGCAAAATGGATGAAAATTTTATTTAGCAACTTCCAAATTTCAGTCTACAGAGAATAAGATGACATGTAAGCTTAAGAAGGTATAAAACTGTCTTATGGTCTAATGCCACATCAGTGGGTCTATTATCCCACACAATTGTTTCCAAGATTGGAGATCTGAAAAAGTACCATGTGTGCGTCCTTAGGTGAAGACCATTAAGGTACTACAGATAAAGACATTAAGTAAAATGTTCCTTTGGCAGAAACAGCACACTACTGTGACCAGAACTGCAACAATTCCAGCACCACTGTGGGAAACCAAAGCTCATGTCCAGTAGAGTATTTAAATGGTTACCAAGAGGAGTGCCATTATACATCTCAGATTTTTTTCCTTTCAAAGCCTTACACAAGAGAAACAAATTTATACAGAGACACACACAAAAGTGTTTCACTTCCACTGAATCAATATTTGTCAGTTTGTAAGCATTTGTTCAGAAGACTGCTAAACCAGCCTTAATTAATGAAAACTAGCATATTATAAGGAAAAGTGAAACAGTACATTCTTTTGTATTACATGCATGAGATTTAAGTGTGTATTTACATAGCACTCATTCAAAAAATAATTTTCATTTAACTTTCTAAGGCTAAGTTCACTTGTAAGACAATCTTAGTTACTTTATTTAAGCCAATGTAACAATGTAGTTGAAGTCTTTGTGCTAAACATCTAACCTATCTCTAAAATCCTGAGTATTGCACTTCCATTTCCACAAATTCTTCTATCTAAGGGACGCTTTGAATTTGCAGATGAATTTTTTTGGAATCAAAAGGCTGCTTACATACTTCATCTAAGAATGCATGTAAATTGATGCTGATCTGGATGCCCATAACAGAATTGAAGACACTTAGACTCCTGTCCCCTCCTCACAGAGATTCTAAGCAGGTCTGAAATGCCTGGAGTTTTGTTCATCATATTAAAAGTGGAAAAAAAAACCCAAAACAACTCATTTTGTTAACACAATTAGCTGTGGATCATAGGTAGCTGAGCAGTCTATAATAATTTCTGTATTCAGTAGTCATATAAATGCTTTTTGCTATTCTCCAATAAATAACAGGTATTTTCAAATTGTCTTCTAAAAAGGTTGTATGAATTCTTTATTTTGCTGATGCAATCAAGTGCAAAAAATGAGTTTCCTTTTGCTTGAGATGCAATGAAATTCATTTTTGTTTCATTATTTGTGTTACTCAGGTAATCCAATATATGGATAAATTATATTCAAATTAGATTTTTTGCTAAAGAATATAGACTGGAAAGTTCTACAGCACAATTACACTAGCTCATAAAGGAATAAGCACAAGTAATAGGGATTGATTTAAATATTTATTTTATAAGGTATTGGGATGTTTTTTTTCCATTTCGAGTAAAGCCAATTTTAGTGCTGTCTTAGGAAAACTTCCATGCATATGACTCATAACTATGCAGCTGATCAGTCAGAGAATCCCGAATGGAAAGGTGAGCAAGAGTTCACACATCGGGTTTTTGCACACTAGGCAGAAATATTTTCAGAAGAATAATATCTCTGACTGAGGTTGTTTGCATCCCTTCTCTAACACTTTTCTTCTTAATGCCACACATGTGCAGGCTTGAGATTGGAATCAGCTCTGGGACTCCAAATTGCTACTTCAAATGCTGGAAAATAGTGAAAAAAAGTCAGTGATTGCTTAAGCCTAAAGGGGTATTTTATTTTTCTTCATCTAATCAACTTTTCTGGCTGCTTAGTACACATAAGTTCCTTTTTCACTCTGAGAGTTTGCAAGAATATTAACAAGAGGACCGGAATGTATGGCAGAAGCTCTTTGTAAGACTAGAAGAAATAAATTATCTTAACTTACATAGTTTGAGGAACACACGGTTGAAATGCAGCCCATATGCATGGTGATTATTTATAGGCATACAAATTATATTCAAAAAAGAGCCAGATGGCTTTAGCAACACATCTGCTGTCTTCAAGGCAGAACTTCTGAAGCAAACTTGGGACATTAGCTCCTATTATAGAGCAGTCAAGAACCAGTAGGACTACATTTGCTTTGTAGTCTGTAAGAATTGTATCTTCCTACACAGCAGTTGAAATTAATCTGTAGTCAGCATCAAAGACAGGCTGCAATATTTTGCGTTATAGCAGGGTTATCGTGCTGTTACTAATGAAGCACAAGGTTAGGAAGGTAGGTCGCCTCTGAGGCAAAAGCCAAACGAAGCCAAACCTCACACATGCTAAGGCAAGTAGGGGTTACATAAATCTTTGTGCCAGCTTACAGTCCTGCACTAATTTTCAGCAAAGTTTAAATCCCTGAAAATCATTAGAAATCACAAAGATTCCTACTAGATATATGTTTTTTTTTTTTTTGCCTTAGGTGAAAATTCTCATTTAACAGATAATACTGAGAGGCCATTGAAAGTTGTCTCACCCACGGACATTGGAACAGTGTCAGATGTTTTAAGAAAGTAATAAAAAAAATATTACTGAGGGCAGGGTGGGGAAGAAGTCAGACATCTATTAACTACATAACAAATGCACATTTGAAAATGAGAATTACAAAAGAGCATTGGGAGAACTGCCTGCGCTGCTGTGGTTTCTAATTTTCACCTGGACAAGCACAAGATATCACAAGTGTTTGAGTTTGATGTCCAGACACCACACCAAGTGCCCTCTGTGCTACTATGTGCTACTCTGAGTCATGCAATCACTCATTTTATTCATATTCACCTTTTCAGAAACTTCTGCAGGAACAGTACCCACCTCCTCCCCTCCTTTTACTCCTGGTATATAAAAAAAGCAGCTTAAAAAAAACCAAACAAAACATCTTAATAAAAAAAAAAAATAAAAAGGTGATTTGCCTTTAATACTATAATGGATTCAATCCTGAGATCAAAACTTTGCCCACTTTCAGATGGCACTCTCGGATCCCCTCTATTTTTTGTGACAGAGTAGATAAAACTGGAAACATATGCTACTGCAACACATAGCAGTCCCGTGCTGGCTGTTTCATGCCTGTGTTTTGCTAGGAGGAGGAGGACCAGCCTCCGTGTGCTCTGGCACTACTTGTATTCCCAGCTGGGAGTTAGCAGATGAGTGGAGTGGAAGTTGCGCATCACCTGTCAGCATGTGCTGGGTGAGATTTAATTGCACCTGCATGTCTCTCCTGGGAGAGATAACTACCTCAGTACCCTGTTTTACTGGCCTCTCAACCAGCCCGCACTCCATACTCCTGCACTGGGAGGGCGGTCAAAGGCCACAAAGGCACTTTGGGCTAGAAGTTACACCAGGATCGCACTGTTCCTTTGTGCAGGGTATGACACGCCTCTGGAAAGCATGGTAGTTCCTCAAGGAAACTCTTGCAAGGCCATCAGCACCACGTATTTTTGCTACTTTAAAAATATGGTCAGGAATGGTCACAGTTACACGAGACTCAAAAGACTGTCTCCCAGACATCTCTAAACATGCCACATTTGAAACACAGGAAGTTTCATTTTTGCAAAGTTACCTCCCTTGCAAGAAATAAATGCACTGAAGATAAAATTCTAATTTCAATTAGAAGCATAAAGGTTAAAGCATATTCAGATACTTTTCCAGGTTTAAAAGTTGACCTAAAATCTGAAAATTATGGATATGAATACATTCACTTACCTCGATTAGCTAAGGTACTACTGCTGCTATTTAGCAACACTGTGTTCCCAAAATTTTCAAAAGCTGCTGGAATGATTTTAGTAAACCTTTTTTTATTATAAAAAAAAATAAAACATTATCCTCTCTTTCCTTATGTATTTCCTTAATTTTGTTAGGCTATCTAATTTCATCAAGGCTCCCAATCATCCCAAATAAGCTAATAAGAACTTGCTATGAGAGGGAGTGAATCTGACCCCTTTGAAATGCTAATTGAATTCCTTATCTGCAAAACCAATATTTGTATTGTACAGCTCAATGATGGAAAAAAAAATCCATAGGCCTGACGAAAAGATAAAATGCATTTGTTTAACTAAGTCATTAAAATTAAACTGTGCTTATTCTAAGTTTTTATTTCAATTCACATGAGACAAGAAAAACCCCACAAATTAAATGCTAGAGATCACAGATCCCTACAAAAATTTCACAGCAATGCCCTTTTTGGTCTAACAGAAGCAGTCCAAAACTTAGCTGTTCAGCTCTTACATGGGTATTATTCTCATCAGTGATATTACCAATACGATTTGGACTATTACAAGTGAGCTACCCTGGCAGAACTTCTTCTAAGTTCTTAATAGTGCTTCCAGTAGCCTTTAGTGTTAAAATGCTTTATCACACACACAAAGTAAGTTGTGATTCTTCCTGCTGCTATTGGAAAGGAAAATGACATTTTCCCATCACGCATAATAGCACCGTGAAAGTGAACAGAAGTTTCAGATCTGCTGAGGTTTCCATATCCCGTATGTCAATCCTCCTTCTCTACAGACTGGAGTCCTAGAGAGACTCTCTCTGCTGTTACTGGCTGTCTGCTCCGGCTTTAGCTGCACAGTGGTAATCAGGGAAGGGATTAACTTTGGTTAAACATTTGACTGCATTTCCTTTGGGAGACTACAGAAACATGCCAGAAAGAGCGATTCTTCAGAGTAACACTTGCACTAATCTCTAGACCTGCTTCCATCAACTGCGTGTGCCAAGGCTCTTCAGTCCTCTGGGAGAGCAGTTTCCACCGGGCTTCTCTTTTAACATGTAAGACTGGGTCTTAATGGTGTTGGCTTCTTCCACCACCCGTAAAAGCAAAGATGAGAATACTGGGATTAGTTTGTCTTAAATCAATGAAACCACATGCCAGAATCGTTGCTTTATAAAGCCATTAGCAGGAGTTAGCAGTGCATACTCTATGCTTCTTAATATAAGCAGAATTATAAATCATGCATGCTCAGTCATTCCTTCACTTACACACACCGTGGAAGAACTGGTATTAAAGTGGGTTCATCCTCAACGAACACTGCCCCTTTGAAACCGATTGCTGTAGGCAAACTCTTTCTGGTCAAACTAAAACGGTGTTCTGTGCAATATGCAAACTGAGTTTTGCTTTACATGCCCATGGTAAAGCTCCAAAGAAGCAGTTAAAAGTAGAAGAAATATGCTTATTAAGGCGACAACTACAAAAATAAGGTTATTTCCTCAGAAAATTACTAAGTGTTGTATTTGGATGACATAATACATATTTGGGGAAGAAATGAAGATGACTTGGATATGAACTAGGTTTCCTGTTCGAGAAATACCTAATAAATCATGTGAGGGATTATTTTTCTGTGAAAATATTATATTAAAGAGAAGTCAGTGGAAAATCTTGCTGTTAAAGCCATCTGTTTCACTCCCTCATGCTCACAGAAACTGTACATGCATGTGCATGCATGAAAAGAAGAGAATGGATTAGATACAGATAAGTATTCTGAACTAGAGGATTGATTGAGTTTAAATTAATTTTAGATGCAGTGAGATTGTGTCAGCCAGGACCAGATATTTGCAAGTCTCACAGCGAACAGCACCATGTGTGGAAGAATATAGCTGCATTTTCTTCTTCACTTTAGGCTGAGGTTAGTAAAGTCCTGAACATTGATTTAAATACCTTAAAGGATGTTTAAGTGATGCAAATTCTAAATATGCAGTCACATCTTGTTGTGAAGCCATTATCACTGCCAAACAAGTATATGGACTAGCAAAATATATGCTTCAGGGTCTCTACATTAATTGCTAAAGTGAATTATAAAAGTAATTGCAGAAGGCCATATTTAAGACTTATTTAATACTAATAAGGTCTTAAACAGTTGGGGAGAACAATATATAGAGTCACCTCTATGAAAAGCATTCAAATATGAGTTAGCAAATACACGACTATGGCCATGATTATGAAAAGATTAAATGGTGGGATTTTTAACTCGTAAGTGTGAATTTGCTACGTGGCAATAAGTCTAGAACCACATCATATTATGTGGACACAAGCATAACTATTTCCTGCAAAAATTTATAATAATTAAATTAACAGGGTGGAAGATTAGAAATGAAGGGAAAAATGTGTTGTTTCTCTTGCTATGAAATCTGAAATTGTTTAGCACAAAGCGTTCTTGAAGTAACAAGTAACATTGATGTTTTACTATTTCAATTATCTTGAAATGTGCTGTAGACAGTCTGGACATAGAAAAATGAACAGATGTACATGCATGTCACATTTAAGTTAAAATCCATGAAAAACTCAGGATATTTTCATTTAAAAAAAAAAAGTCTAACCAACAGCCCTTGCTGAGAAGACCCATGGACAAAGGCAGCCTCCTCTCATTTTAGAAAGTTCACTGAGGGCTTCTGAGCTTCAGAAATAACCAACTCCAGGTGAAATGTAGGTGTTATAGATGTGCTTATTCCCTAAGTACTGAAAGGATTAGTATGAGTCTCTATTAGGCAAAACCACAGTCAAGTATAGCAGGATTAAGTGCAATATTTTGGATGCTGGTGTAATTTGAAAAAGATAGGCTAGAGATATGAGAAAGTTGGTGGAGAAGAACAGAGAGGGAGGCTTAAGTAGAAGCCCTTTGGTTCCAGCCAGAGACAACACCAAATGTCCAAGGGAGTTTACCTGCCTCCTGCTGAGTATCTGCCAGTCTGTTCTTACCCAGTACAAACTGGAAAGATTATCTTCATACACACAACCAAATAAAGTGTTCATCTATTAGGTTCACAGCATTTACTTTCCAGAATAGGTTTAGTATTTCACACTCTCTTAGTATTATACATGTTTCTATTATTATGAAATCCGTTATGCATTTTAAAGCATTCAAGTTTACCAAATGTATTATTTGTCCAGAAAGATTCCATTAACAAAAAAGTCTAGTTAAAACAGATATCACACAACTGATACTGTCCTGAAACGTAATTTCTAATTTTGTTTAACCATTCAAGCTTCACGATCATATAAAATCAAATTAAATTATTCCAGAAGGGGTAAGATTACATGCAAAAACTCAAGCTGGAGAGCAAAAATAATAATTCTGAGCATGGTTCGCTATCCCCAAAGACAGTGTAAAGACCAGTAGTAACTGTTCAGTGCTAATAAACTGTAGTTGAATTCATTTATAATATGGATCTCCACTGAATACAAGCTATCATGCCTAATAAGTTTACTGTCCCTTCATAAATATGTAAAGCTGATATAATGTTGTGACAGTTTTTCAGTTCTCTTTAAAATGAATTCACTTAATAGCAGGCATAAATAGATCTATTGATTTTAATACGTTTTGGAGAAGGTCCAAAGTGAGAGGAAGAAAAAAGTAACAGTGAAATTCTTGGGGAAAAAATAAGCGGATTAAATGAACCAAGTAAAAATTGGCCACAAAAGAAGCGAAATTCAGCTGACCTTTGAAACTAATACTGAAGCCAAACAAAACCCCTGAGTAAGGGTTGCAACATGGTTTCACGGTGCAAGGTCTGTAGAACAGGAAAGTCCAATACCTAAACACACTTTTAAACACATGCAGTTATTTCCGCTGTAAGTCCCTAACCTGTGGATTTCCACAGAAAGTATGTTATCCATCCCTTAACACCCAAGACTGTAAAATAGGTGGCCTTAGTTTGCTGTTTCAGCTGTGGAGCCAAGCCTAAAAGCCTCAGATCTCACTGCCTTCTAATTTGAAAGCTACCCATTAATATCACAGCACTGTTACTCCTTCTTTACAATGAATCCAGGATTAACCTCTATAAATGGTTGATAATCTCCCACAACAAATCTGAAGCTAATAATTTACAGTATTTTATCAAAACATTTCTGTTATCAAGCAGACTACAAGGCACATTTTGCACATGTAGCTCTCCTCAAGAATCTTTTAAATCAACAAAAATCCTGTGAGAGAAAATTTATGGAAAAAACAACTGTTTAAGACCTATTCAGGGCATAGTCAAAGTTCAAAATACACCATGCTGCAGATACTTCAGGTTGCCTTCTCCTGAATATATTTTCTAGGCAGAGTACTCTTGTTTTTTTTCTGTCATTGCTTAAATGTAGTTCAGCAAACCTGGTAAAATATAATCCAGTCCAGATGCATTACTGTCGTTTTCTGAGAAAATACATTGATATTATATAGTGTCCTTCATCCTTTAAAATTTTACGGTGTTTTGGACTCATCCATCTCACTTTGTGAGAAGGAGGTTACTGAGTAAAAAACCCCTCAAATCAGACTAAACCAAACAAGCAACTTCTGGGAAAGTTCTGTACCTGTCAAGAAGGCATTTGAACTTGCATAATTACACAAACACACAAAAGCCTCACACAGAGAAGCAACAGCATTCTCGGTACATACTTGCAAAACATGATGCCTGTCAGCAGGGCCCATCTTCCATGTTTCCTAAAAAGGGGGGACAGGGTACGTGTAGACAGAGCTCAGGATCTGTCAGTTAAAAGTGCATGTATTTTTATTATTAAAAATCGGGCCTTTCCCGTAAGGAACATCTTTCCCCATCACAAAAAGGCAATTGTCTATCTGCAGCACAACTCCATTTTGTAGAGGATAGTGTGTCTCCCGAATTGTAAAGAGGGCAGGCAGACCAAGCTCTAGAGTTTGGTCTCAGATAAACTTCCATGGAAGCTCAGTGAGGGCAAAGGGAAGGGCTTGGGGCAGGCAGAGAGGAACCAGGACTCAGTTTGCAGAAGAACACAGCAAAGCCCCAGGGCTTCTTTAAAACGGTCTCACCTGGGTTTTAATAACTCCTAGCTCCTCAATGCATCTATATTACTCTCACAGTGACAAGTATACTGAATTCAAAACAGTTTAACCTATTTCAAGCCAACATTCTATACATTTTCCCCTCTAAGATGTGCTGAACATTATCTAGCCTTTCTGGAGGACCTCAAGAAGGAGAAATTATTAACATAACAAAACATCACTAGAAGGGAACAGAGATCTGTACCTTGATTCAAAATGGGGGAAAAAATATATCTGTGCTTCCATTGTGGAAAGGAGACTTAACATCTGTATTCCTTTTAAATCAAAGCCGACATTTTCAGGGCAGTGATTGTACAAAGAACCATCAAATGACAAGAGGGGAAAAAATGGCAATCATATTCCTTGCTCAAAAAACCCACAAAGAATAAAAGAATTATTCTGTAGTCTCAGTCACTAAGAAAACTCATTAAGTTATATAATTTAATTGTACCCTGTTGAAGCGGTAAATATCATGATAGATTTTTTTTCTTATGGGTCATTACCTGTGTGGTTAAGTGATTACAAAAAGAGATATGAAGCCTGCGGTGGTATTTAGCTTTTAAATATTGACTTACTTTGCACTGCTAACGTAAAGTGGAAAAAGCTGATACAGATTGGCTTTTTGGCCAGCAATATAGCACAGTTAAATTACCACTTGCACATCTTTCCGGGACACAGTTCTGCAACATGAGTATCTAATATATATGTTTTCCTGGAGGATTTATTACCCATTGAGCATCATTTTTTCTCTCTTTTGGTTTTGTTCAACAGATTGTAAAATTCTTCTGCAAGAGGAGTGGTAGGTTGTTTTGACAGCAAAGGACAAAATATAACAGTGGATATGAAAGAAGACCAGATAGAAAAAGGAGATATTGTTGACATTGCTAGAGCTCTTGCTCTTCAGTCACTGATTTAATTGAAGGCTTATCAAAATCAAATTATAGTAATGCTCAAACAGTCCTTATTCACCTTTTAAGGATAGACATTCCAAAACAGACATGTTTATATGAAAGAAAACATAGAAATTTCAACTAATAATAAAGAAAATACTATCTACCTATTTCTCTTTCCACCCTTTATTTAAAGTGCAAACTGAGAGCAGAGGTGAATGAGCCTTCTTGAAAAACCATGTGTATCTCTGGGAAAGGAATTTACCTTATCCTCATGCTATCTTCACTAGCAAAATATCCTCAACAGTTGCTTCCACAGCAGCTGCTAGAGGTAACTTATCGTTTGCAACATCAGTTTTAGTTGAGACACTGAGAATACCTGCTCTCTGAGCCACAATGCTGCTCAGTAGCATTATGAGGGTGTTCCATATACATGGCATCAGCAGCTAAAACTGGGGGAATGCAGACCTAGCCATGTTGCAGTAAAGGCTCGTGGCAAAATGTAACACCCAGCATCCAAAAGGCCCTGGTGATTTTGAAAGTAAATACTTTTTCATACAGAGAAATAAGTAGTCTGTAGAAAAATGTGGTTGCTCAATGTTAAACCAGCACCTTGAAGTGCTAACACTGAAAAAATAACAAATCCTGCCTATATAAGATCTACTTTTTTCTTTTTTAGGTGTTGTGGTGTATTCATAAGAGTTTCTAAATGGTGTGAATCAGTGGGAACCAAAGTCATATGGCATAAACAAACTAGATTTTAACTCATAGTTTGCCAAAGAGCTAACTTCAGTTTAGTTTTTTTCATATATTTTCAGTTCTACATGTTTAGTTTCTCAAAACACTGTCTAGGAGGTGAATCCTAGAAAAATATAAACATGATTCCAGAAACAGAGAACCCCTCAAAAATCCCAACTTGCCCATTGAAAGACAGTCCCTAAGAAAACTTTTTTTACCTTCTTCTAACAGTCTGGAAAGAAAGGTAGAATTGTACTGGCAGTCAACTATACCATGCAATTTACATGAACTCATTTATACAGTAAGAATTACTGCTTACGAAGAACCATAATCCATAATTGTTTCCTTTTTTTTTTTTTTTAACATCAAGGAAAGTTAAATTTGTGGAACAAAGATGAAACCTTATCTCCTGTAAGAAATTACACAAGTTGTATAATCAAATTTTGTGTAAGTATCATCCACAGTGATTTGTTTGAGCAGACACTTCCAACTGCTTAACAAAGTCAATGCTAATTCAGTATTTTTCTCTGACACAAGAGTGCCTGCTAGATTTGCAGCACTAAAACAAGAGTCTCCTAGAAACAAGTCCTACATGACTCTCTATTTCAAGTGTATTCTTCCAGTGTGATTTGGAAGGGTCTTATGGATGTTTTACAATGCCAATAAAGACTTCCTCTCATACTTGGTAAACTCACTCCAGTGAAAGACTGTGCCTGTAAGTCTGGTTACTTCTTGAAGGATCTTGAAAGATCTTCTTAGATCTTATGATCTAAGTAGTACCTCTTTCCACCTTAATTTGTTACTTCTTTCTCCTTTCTCCTAGATTTTCTTCTGCTTCTCTGGCATCCCTCCTCTATAGAACTACTTTAGCAATTGATCACAAGTGGTGTTCTTTGTTATTGTTGTTTGGTTGTTTGGGTTTTTTTTATACTTGATATTTCCCATTGTTTTACTAGCAGCTATTCCCATACAAGAATACACACCTTTTCTTGTTTCAAAATCTTAGAATAGTTGTCAATTATTATGGGGTATTTTCAACCCCCTCTATCAGTTGCCAATTATATTGTACCCAGACGAAACAAAAGAACTGAGTTAAAGCAAAAGCTATTCTCTTGTTGCTGTATCACATTCCTCCATCAAGAGGATATGAAGTGGTTTATGTTCCTTGATCTTGTCAACACTCTTGGGTTGATATAGAAGGTTAAAGGGAGGTGACAAGGTTAAATGATTTGACTAACATCCAAAACAAGGCTGAGGATCATTATGAGCCTGCCTCAGCTTTCTAATAACATATGTAATGAGGGAGAATTGGAACCTTCCCACACCAACAGCTCATGCAGAAGTGATTTGTTTCTCTCCATACCCTTGCCACAATAGGCATCCATATATTTCTTTTAAGAACATTGTCATGGCCCACTAAATTACCCCTGGGCAGTGCTATCAGTGGTGTTCCACTTTGCCCCTTTATTTCTTTCAGTGACATTACTCTGCACAAGGGTTACTAGAAAGACAGATGAAGTAGGAGTAGATGGGTCTCTAAGGAGTGATATATAGTAGGTACATAATAGAAAAAAGTGAGGATGGTGTTCTAACAGGAATTTTCATTTCTTTCTCCTCATTTCCAGAAGAAATTTTAGACATTGGAAATTTATTGTGCCATGGTTATCAGGTTTATTTTTCCTTAGACTCTAACTTCTTTTCGGGGAACTTGACTCCTAACAGCCCTATGTTTTTTCCTCCTTCATTTTGTTTTCTCTTTCACAATGCCAAATCAAAGTGTTCAGTGCATTAGAGAACTCCTGATGAATTCTCTTGTCATCATACGAGACAATATTTTTTTCAAAGTCAAACAATGAAAAATATGTCAAAAATTGAACAAGATTGTAGTTTCTGAATGTTGTAGTTTGACTAGCACTAAAAGCAACTGTTCTGGCAGCTATGATGTCAGAGGAACATCTGACAGGTTTTAATGTGGGTGTAAAATTTTTCATGTGAAGTTGCTTTTGACCTGATGGATTTAATAGTTCCTCAGAGCTACTATGGTCTATCACTTCTATGAGTATTAAGGGACTCCTAAATCCATGGATAGATAATTTGGCTGCCACATTTGCACAGTAAATCCACATCCTTAAAGCCTTCATTAAATTTGCACAGTCCATTTCTTAAGTGCAATTAACTGTGCATTTCTTAAGAACAGTAGTTGGTTTGTTTCCATCTCCCATAGACACCGTTATTTCCCATTGTCCTTGTAGACATGAGGATGGATCTCCAGAAACTTGTTTAAAAGCATATTAAATTGTTGGGAATTGGAATTTTTTTGTTTATAACTTTCATACTCCACCTGTATTGCTACTGAGCATCAAAGAAAGAAAATTTCTATTGCTGGATACAAATTCTATCTTTGCCTAGCTGAAGCAGAGCCAGCTTTAAGAAATACTGACTTAGCTGTTGGACACATCAGTTTGTGGACAGACTTATCCCACTGATTTATTAAATCCTGCCCTAGATTAATTTGTTTCAACTGTGACAGCATAATCAATCCACTTTATTCACTATTACTGTTCAGGCAGTCAAATTAAAATTTATAAAAAAACATTAAAATTATTGAAAACTGTGCACTTCTATTCATCACGCTGTATCAGCACCAAAGGTAAGCAGATCATTCCAAATCCATTATTTGTAAAAGTTACTGAATAATCACATGAGAAATATTACTAAATTTCTGCTTTGGCAATACAAATTCTAAAGTAAAGCTACTCTGTCAGTTAATACCCAATGATATATTTTTTCAACTTGGTTAAATCTGTGCACAACATAAATTCATGATTAAAACAGCAGTAACAAGATATTCATTGCTTTATAACATAAACCAGTGTTTTCAAGAAAACATTATTTGCACAAATACTTTTCATTAAAATGGTATAAGCTTGCATAACTTGCAATTCCTAATGAAATGAACTTAGATACTCTACATTCTCACTGCTTGGGAAACACTGCACCTTCCAGAATCAAGTACTTACACAGCATGTACAACTATTTCACATTGGTTTTGTAGGAGGAAGTTAATTTGACTGCATGAATAAAATAACTTACTTTCTTAATTAGACATTTTAATCAGAGATCCATTAGCTAATCAGAGCTAATCAGTGTTTCATCAAGATTGTAAATAGGCAACTTGGGATAAGATGGTCAGGACTCACAGGCTTGCATGCATAATAGGAAGCTGTGGATATTCTCTTGGAAGGTTTATCATTGAAAAAGGCCCTAAAAGATTCTAATCATTTTGATACACAGAAAAATCAGGAACAAGAAAAGTTGTTCCTTCTCACCAGCAGCTCATTTCAGCAATTTTTGAAGCGGGTATGTGAGAGAGAAATTTGGGTTCTGTTCATAGTAATGCCGGGCCACCTAGAAGTGAGCTTTAGAATTCAAACTAAACTGGTGTTGGGAGATCGGTCACGAACATTATGTTGGCATTTATGTATAATCTGGGGTATAAAAAATTTTAGCCTTAACTGAATTTGTCATACTCTGACTTGGCTGGCCCTGTGTGGAGCCAGGAGTTGACCTTCATGATCCTTATGGGTCCCTTCCGACTCAGGATGTTCCATGATTCTATGAATTTCTCCAAATGGCAACAGACGAGTCATAGTATGATCTTCAAAGCTGAGCATCTTTCATTCAGCTGGCTCCTCAGATTTCTTATGTATGCTAATATTTTTGAGAAATTAGAAAAAAAATGAGAATAAAAGCTAGACTAATGATGAGAAATTTACTAGTTTGCTTTATGGACTGTCAGATGAAATATCTACAGTTATGTAAACACCAAACTGTATCACAGTATCTAACAAAATACAACTGTACAGTTTTGAGCATGAGAGTGAACTTCATTAAGAGTACTACTGGAAAGAAAAATCAGCACAATTACTTATTGTCACATAGTGCAGAAATAATTCTGTGCAGAATTACTCCAGGTAACAGGTCTTCTATTTTTCACAAGGAATACCTTAATTACTGTGTAGTTGGCTGGCAAACACAGCTCTTTCCTCATCTGATACCTTCAGTTATCCAGGAAAAAAAACAACCAAAACCATAAAAATTAGGTGATTAAAAGACTGTTTTATATTCAATTATCACTGACATACTGGCCTAAAATTAAGATTTCTTCATTTCACATTTTCTTCTTATTTAAATGTAAAATATCAATTAAAATTGACACCAGTATAAAACAAATAGAAACATCTCAATGTATAAATTTTCAGGACACTGGAAATTCTTTTGAAGGGAAAGAGGGAGGAGAAAGCCAGGTAAATCAGCTCCCCAACATGGGACATGCTGAGTAAAGCTAAAATTTGACCCATTTTTCCAGCCTATTGGGAGGTCAGAAGGAAGCCTATAATACAGAAGGGAGAATTTTATTTTATTTTTTCTCATCACCAAAGTACAGTTGAATTAGAAAAATGTTGGCATTTAATACACAAGTTAGTATTTGCAAACTAAAACAAATCTAGTTACTTCAACATGATGCCATATGGTCTGTGCATTTGTACTGTGTCAAGATGGAAGAGTATTTTTTATTTTTATTTCAATGGATGCCAAAAAGCAAGACCACGTAGCTCAACAACTATGTTGCTAAAATTCTTCACAGAAGTTCTGATTCACTAGACTAAATTAATGGAAAACAAAGGAACTGATACAGAAGTTAAAAAGAAGGGGAAATAGTTGTAGCAGAAAATCCTCACCAGTTAGACCTGCTGGCAGTGAAAGAAAAAGGTCCTGCCAGACTCTGACTTGAAATCATCACTGAATGCCATAGAAAGTGGTACAAAGCAACAGGGCTTAGTTTCCTCAGTGCTCATCGCAGGTACGTTCATTTTTCTACTACCACATTTTGCTCACACTTGGATTGATGGATACAGGCAACCAGTGTTACACAGACTCCCAAGCAGAAACCTGGCACTTCCTTCACAGTTTAGTGGGGGTAACACCTATTTACTGAATTACATGGCAGATACATACTATAAAACCAAAAATACTAAAAAGCCTAAAACACACACCCAAACAAAACCCACAAATTGCCCATTCTTCACCATCTGATTCCAAGTACTTTCACCTCTCAAGTTAGTATGGTAATTTCTGATAATTTTAAGGTCATTCTTTTCTTTTCTTTTTTTTTTTTTTCCTTTTTCATTAGGTTTTATCTAACGGTCTTCCCTAGGCTTTACTGAAAGGTAAAGCAGTATATTACCAAAAAAGCATTTCAACACCACAGTTTTATTGGGTACTGTTCTGGAAGAAAGAATACCAGAAATACTTTTCAAAGAGCAATAAGGAGGCTGAAAGAAGGAGGGATGCAAACAGCATTTAACATTGGTTTGTGGTTTTTGGTGATATGAGCAGTTTTTCTACTAAAAACTATAGAGGCTTCTACTTCATTTAATTTAACGCTGCACAAAATAGCTTTAAGAGGACAACATGAATCAGATTTGAACTAATGACCTAGATAAATCTTACTAATAACTGGAGCCACCTAGTTTCAACATTCTCATTGAGAAGAACCTGCTCATCCTCTTGTCTGAGAATCTTCCTGGACAGCTGGAAAGCATCAAGCTTTATCTGCAAGTTTCAAAAAGTGCACTGCATATTTGTGTGTAAAAGCCATCACTGTTGCTGTTAATCAGACTCTGTAGCCTTGTTCTCTGAAGAAATCCCTGAAATCACTCCTAGTTTCTTTTCCTGCCATAAAACAAATGTTTGCTTTGTTAAAGATAAGGTAGGAAAATATATCATGCAATGCATGGGAAAAAATACCTATTTCTATCTATTTAGATAGACTTTCCTAATTCACCTGGAGAGTAAAACAGAAGTAATAAAGATTTAATAGGTTTTCATATTCAAAACACATCAAACAAAAGCATACAGAGAGGTAAAGTCAAGAGGTGTGGGGCATGCCCTGCACAAAGGAGCAGTGTGGTCCTGGTGTATCTTCTGACCCAATGGGCCTTTGTGATCTTTGACCACCCTCCCGGTGCAGAACTACAGAGTGCAGCCTGGTTGAGAGGCCAGTAAAACAGGTTGCTGAGGTAATGATCTCTCTCCTGAGAGACATGCAGGTATAATTAAATGTCATCCACCACATGTCAATGAGGAGAGGTGACATGCTGGACCTTGTGCTCACCAACAGGGAGGGGTTAGTAGCAAAATTGAAGTTCAAGGGCAGTCTTGGCTGCTGTGACCTTGAAATTGTGGAGTTCAAGATCCTCAGGGAAGTGCGGAGGGCAGACTTTGGCCTCTTCAGGGATCTGCTTGGTAGGGTATCACAAGACAAAACCCTGGAGGAAAGAGGGGCCCAATATAGATGGCTAGTATTCAAGGATCACTTCCTCCAAGCTCAGGAGTGATACATCCCAGCAAAGAGAAAGTCAGGCAAAAACACCGTGAGGCCCGCATAGATAAACAAGGAGTTTTTGGACAAACTCAGACACAAAAAGGAAGCCTACAGAGGGTGGAAGCAAGGGCAGGTAGCCTGGAAGGAGTACAGAGAAACGATCCAAGCAGCTAGGGATCAGGTCAGCTAATGTCCTGATAGAATTAAATCTGGCCAGGGACATCAAGGGCAATGAGAAAACCTTCTTTATCAGGGATAAAAGGAAGGCTAGGGAAAATGTAGGCCTTCTCTAGAAGGAAACAGGAGATGTGGTTACCCAGGATATGGAGAAAGCTAAGGTACTCAACATTTTCCCTCAGTCTTCACCAACAAGTGCCACACCACCTAAGTCACAGAACACAAAGTGGGGGGACCAGAAGAATGAAGAACCAAATTTCACAAGCAGATCAGGTACAAGACCATCTAAGGAATTTGCAGGTGCACAAGTCCATGGGACCTGAGTCAGTATAAAGTAGTGGCCACTTTTCTCATTTAGCAATGAGCACCCAGTAACTTCCTTGAGACTGGCATCTTTACCCACAGACCAAGAACATGTATGTCATCGGATATATTAGCTATGAGCTCCAGATGCAGCATACAACACTCTAACATCACATTCTATCTTCCCTGTACTGAGAGACTGCTATGACAAAAGGAATCCAAAGTCATGGACTAAATGAAATCAAAAGACATATCAGAGGGATGGTCTATAGACTAGGCAGTGATATCTGTGTGTACATACCAAAAGACAGGAGAAGTGACGGTGATTAATTGGAATTTATTTGGAAGTAGAAGACCTGACACTTTCAGAATAAGGACTAGATACTGTCCTGGCTTCAACTGGGGTAGAGTTAACTTTCTTTATAGTAGCTGGTGTAGTGCTGTAGTTTGGATTTAATATGACAACAATGTTGACAACATACTGATGTTTTTCTGTTGCAAGGTAGTTGCAGTGTCTACACTAAGTCAAAGCCTTAGCTTCTCACACCCTGTTGGATGCAAAAGAAGCATTGAGAGCACAGCCAGGACAGTGACCCAGGCTGGCCAAAGCGATATTCCCTGCTATATAGTGTCATGCTCTGAATATAACTGGCGAAGTGAGCTGGGAGGTGGCTTTGCTGCTCAGAAACACACTGGGAGTCAACATAGTTTTAGGCCCACTGAGTAGTGTCATGGGATACATTTTCCAGATATCTAGCAGTTGCTTCAATCACCATTAAGTATATAGCACTTGCCTTGGTGGGTTTGTAGGCATGTAATATAACCAATCTGCCAGACCTCCCCATATTTTTATTTTAGCCATTATTTTCCATATCATAGAAGCTTTAACTGCTTGGCTTGTTTGATTGTAGAGCATATTTCACATCCATGGACCTCTGGAACAGCATCCATGGTCAAGTCCCCACCTCAATCTCAAACCAATCTATATGTGGCATCCCTTCCTTAACGGCCTGAGGTGTCATGGTCCCACCAAGCTATAATTGATCCTTATGTTGCCAGTCCAATCTTAGCAGCCTGACCCACCTACTGCTTGTTTAGATGTTTTTCAATGGTTCAGCTCCTGGGTATATGGGCATCTACATGACATACTTTTGCAAGCAGTTTCTCTAGCTGGACAGGTCCAGAAGTTGCAGAAGGCAAACACAGGGACAGGGACAATGAAGAACCACCCAGTACAGAAGAAGAACATGTTTGAGACCATCTAAGAAACATGAAGGAATGCAAATCAATGAAACTTGAGGATATCCATCTGTGGGTCCTGAGGGAATTGGCAGATGAAGAGATGAAGTTGCTGAGCAGCTGCACTTCATGTTTGAGAAGTTCCTACTGACTGGAAAAAGGGAAACATAACCTCCATTTTTAAAAAAGGGGAAAAATGAAGACCTGGGAAACAACAGGCCTGTCAGTCTCACTTCTGTGCCCAGAAGGCTTATGGAACAGATCCTCCAGGAAACTATGCTCATGCACATGGAAAATAAGAATGTGATAAGTGACAGCCAACATTGCTTCATATATAACAAATCTGGTGACCTTCTATGACAGCACTACAGTGTTGGTGGATAAGAGTGACAAAAATCATCTACCTGGACTTGTGCAAATCATTTGACACTGTTCTGCACAACATCCTGGTCTCTAAATTGGAGAGAGATGGATTCAACGGGTGGATCACTCAGTGGATGAGGAATTGGCTGAACAGTTGCATTCAGAGGGTTGCAATGAACAGCTCAATATCCAAGTGGTGATCAGTAGCAAGTGGTATTCCTCAGCGGCTAGTATGAGGACCAGCACTGTCTAACATGACAGTGACATGGAATTGAGTGCACCCTCAGCAAGTTTGCTGATGACATCAAGCTCTGCGGTCCAGTCAATACAGTGGAGGGAAGGGATGCCATCCAGATGCACCTTGACAGGCTTGAAAGGTTGGCCCACAAAAACCTCACGAGGTTGAACTTAAAAGTTTAGTTTAGGTATTAGAAAAATTTTCTTCACCTAAAGGATTATCAATCACTGGAACAGGCTGCTCAATGAAGTAGTTGAGTGACCATATCTGGAGGTATTTAAAGGACACATAGATGTGGTGCTTAGTGACATGGTTTAGTGGTTGGACTAGCAGTGGTAGTGGTTGGACATTATTTTCCAACCAAAAGGATTCTATGTTCACCAAGGCCAAGGTCTTGCACATCCTGCACATTTGTTGGGGCACAACTACACACTGGGTGGAGAATGGATTGAGAGCAGCCCTGAGGAGAGGGACTTGAGGGCATTGGTGGATGAAGAAAGCTCAATGTTACCCAGCAACGTGCGCTTGCAGCCCAAAATGCCAACCGTATCCTTGGCTACATCAAGAGAAGCATGAGCAGCAGGTCAAGGAAGGTGATTCTGCTCCTTTGTTCTCATGAGACCCCACAAGTGTGCCCAGCCATAGAGTGTCCAGATCTGGAGTCCCCAGTACAAGATAGATGTGGAGCTGTTGGAGTCCAGAGGAAGGCCACAAGGATGACCAGAGGTCTGAAGCACTTCTGTGAAGACAGGCTGAGAGAGTTTGGCTTGTTCAGCCTGGAGAAGAGAAGGTTCCAGTGGGGTCTTAGAGAAGCCTTCCAGTACCTAAAGCAGGGGGCAGTTGGAGGGCTACAGGAAAGCTGGAGAGGGAAATTTTATCAGGGAATGTAGCAATAGGGTGGAGGGGCTTTAAACTGGAAAGCATAGATTTAGATTAGACACAAGGAAGAAATTCTTCCCTGTGAGGGTGGTGAGGCACTGGAATAGGCTTCCCAGAGAAACTGTGGATGCCCTCTCCCTATAAGTGTTGAAGGCCAAATTGGATGGGGCTTTGGGCAACCTGGTCTAGTGGAGGTTAGGGGATTGGACTAGATGTCCTTTAAGGTCCCTTCCAACACAAACCATTCCGTGATTCTATGATTCCAATATAGGTCAAGCTAAGAGGATAAGAAAGATGAACAACATTAAATCCCACATATCTATTACCTATTCTTCTTTCCCCCGATAATGGGCCAAAGGAATACATACTTCTCTAATGACTGTGGACCCAGTTCATCTAATCCACGCACTTTGCCTGCTCCGTACTTGGGTACTGCTTTATAACACATGAGAAGATCAAAGGAGACTTAGAAAGAGCTCTACTTTGTTACAGTTCATTACTTAGGTGCACACAGCCATCCTGTCTCATCACCTGATGACACTGGATGCTGTATTACCTCCCCAATAAGCACTAAATCAATAAAGGCTCACTGGAGCTAGCCTATTCTACCTTAAAGATAATTTCTGACTGAGATCCATGCTTCTTAAAATGCAATCCCCAGAAATAAAATATCAATAAATAACCCAAGATGTACGAACAAGATGCAGAAATTCCTTGGCAGCAGGGACTGCTGCGAGCTCCACTAGTATTTATGGTTCCAAACCCACAAAAGCCTGGGCATATTCCAGCATCCCTGCTTCAGTAGGACTCCCTCGGGCTCAGGGGGAGTGCCATTATGCAATCAATTTCATGGCTGGAATCTCAATACATATAATTTAAACAAAATAAAATTAAATTGATGGGTCACCAGGTCATTTGGAAAGAACGTTTTCCTGACAATCAGTCCAGTCTGCTCTTTCTTTGCTACTATAATCTCTACCCTATAAAGCAAAGGGCTTAAAGTCATTATCTGTGTTTGTATTTTATTATGTATGGTCCCAAGTTAACAGTGAATTCTCTTCATGGGTTATCATAATAAAGTATTACAGTGGTGTCTGGTTGTGCTGCTACAGTAAAGTGTCTTATCGTTTTCATTCCCAGTCCCTGATTTCATAGGTTTATAAGCTAAAAATAAAAATGAGCTCTAGGTTAGATGTTAGCAAATCAAACCTCAGCCTAAAAGCAGTATTTTATTTCAAGTGGAGTTGGTAAAATATAATTTGTCCCTTTACATCTCCAGCCATTTTGTGCATGCATATATAGATATGTAGATGAGATAGACTTTTTTTTATCTTTGGAAGACTGATTTGCTTTTTGAAAACAAACTGGAAGTGAGATTAGTTTAAACTATAATAGCTAGCTCCCAAAGAAAAAATAAACTGAGGCAGACAGAGAAGATATCAAGGATGTTTTAACAAAAGTGTTCTCAATATATTCTATCCAACATATCCATTTACCTGAATTCATGGCTCTTAGACTCCATATGAAAGCTTATAGATTAAAAATTTTTGCATCCCAAGCCTTTCAAAACCCTGCTCAAAGATGAAAAAGATTATTTCAAAGAGAAGTTTGAGAATACACAACACTACCAAGTTCTTTGTATATTATTATGCAGCACTTAATATTCATGTCATTATTTTCTAAATATCACAAGGCACCTACTTGTGTTCCACACTAGCGCAATCTCACATATTCCATGATATTTTAGAAGTAATTTATTTGAAGCTTGGCTCCTTCACCTTTCAAAGAAATACTACATCAGAGGATGTGTTTCAAGGAGTCATTTTTAAGAAAAATATGTTGTGATTAGGCCAAGCATCTCTCATGCATAATGCAATTGAGATTAGAATTTTACATAAAAGAGGCCAAATAATAGGTATGTATTTGTAAGAGGCGCATATTTTGCTATATCTAGTAAGTAAAGAGCAAGTAATAAACATGTGCTATTCACTTGCTGTAGCATGATACTATTACACGTTTCTCCTGTAGTAGAGCACTTGTTCCAAACAATAATGACAAATTTTGACATTATTTCCAACAACATTTAAAATTTCTAGCCACCTGTAATCTCGGGATATGAGTACATTTTCCTATTTCTCTAACCAATAGCAAAAGGTCTGAACAGACTGAAGCCCAAATTTAATATATTTCCAAATAAAAAGAATGGTCTTTCATTCCTAGTTCCTTTCCTCCCAGAATCTTCCTGAGAGCAAGTTCGGGTCTCGCCTTTTACAAAAGTGGAGACTAATGTAATGGTAATGTAATGCAAGCTTGCAATGCAAGTTGTAAAAAAATATAAACTAAGTAAAATTCCAGATAGGTCAATTATGTTAATTAGATTCTTAAACCAGGTGTCTTACCCAGTTCATTTTTGTGAATGACCAAGACTGCGATGCTATTGTCCTTGTGCCAGTGCAATGGAGAGAAAATATATGGTCTGAACTGACAAATAATTAATACAAAATAATGCATATTAAGTCATGAATACTTTCTACTGAATCCTGAATTAATTATAGCCTCAAAAGAATTCAGACAAAGCTCACAGCCAGTGTGAGACTATTTGCAGAAGGCTGTGTTCAGGACTCAGGCAGTGGTCTGTCCAAGCAGACTTAGACAAAGTACTACACATATAATAATCACCAAAAGCAGCAGTGAAATCGACATCAGCAGGAACTAAGAGAACAGTTCAAAATACACATTTTTATAACCTTTTGTAATCTAACTATTTTAATTATTTAATAAGAATTCAAAGTGGGAGGTTAATAAAATTTGTCAGTAGGGGTTCTTATCAATGAGCAGAGCTGTGAAGCCTGCATGATGGTCTATCAATAAACCAAGAGGCCTGAAATTTTTCATTAAATTGAAAGAAGAAATGTATGTATTTCAATCCAAAATACTTGTATACAGTAGGCTGGTTTCAAGGGCAAACACAGTTGGGGCTGAAAACATTACAAGTGAGAACTAATTTTCAGCAGAAGCCTGAGGTGCAGAGAACCAAAAGTAGAAATCAATCAGTTTTCATAGCAGATAAAAGGTGTCTTCCCAGTCTTCACTGGAGAATTGAGCTAGATGACTTGAAAAAAACTGGTTTTATTGGCCCAACTGCATAACTCCCACACAAAGGAAATTAATTTTGCAATGCATTTTACTTTCACTTACTTGTGTATGCTTCCATGTTGCTACTCTGATAAAAGTTCTTACAATATGATATGCATGTACTTATCAAGCTTGTAGATAAGAGTTTGAAATCACAGTGTATTCAGTAAGCAAATGCATTTCAGAATAGATGCCAGATGCTCATTAAGTTACATGTATTGCTCCATGCAAGAGTGAATGTATCTTATTTTTTCATTTGCATCTGTCTGTCAGTTTTCTCATGGCAAATAATTGTATGTACAATTTTACAAGTGTGCTTGCCACCTTACATTGTTCATGATTATGATTTTTTTTTCTCTCCAGTTGGAAATAAGTTCAAAGGCACAATTTGAGTGTTTGGAGTCAGGGTAAATGAAAACAGAATAAAATAAATACACACATGCTGTTAGCCTTCAGACCTTATAAATGATATTAATAATTCTCCATTACTAAAACATGATTTGAAGAGATACTACATGCTTGTTGGAAACTAAGGAAGACAATATACTTTGTTCTCAGGGCTCAAATAGACTACTAGATTGCACTGAGAGTTCTCATCATTTATTCCTAGAAATCAGGAGAGAAATTCAATGAAAACATCCAAGAAACAAAGCTGAAATTAGTGCTAAGATAAATAACAAATTTATTTTATTGTATTCTCACTCTTCTCCCTGTTTTTGGGATTGGTTTTTTTTAGGACTGTTCTTACTTGCGCCTGCAACTAAGAGTTAACATATATGGCATAAGAAAGCTATATCAAAATATTGCATTAGGATGACATTTCAGATTGCTGTACAGCTCTTCTAAAATGATTAAAGCTAATTCTAAGAAATCAGAGTAATAGCTGCTATTAAAAACTGAACTCAAATCCTGGGCTTCCTGGAAAGTTTGACATGACAGATATCTCCAAGACATTAATAATACAGAATAGAAATTAAGATATCTTGGATCTGTTCCTGGCTACGATATAAATTATTTGTATTCTCTTGGGAGAGGGTCTAAACTTCTGTATGTTTGGGACAGACTTTCATGGAAGGATACAGACTTCTATGAAAGCCTGTAACATGGGCAAGGCAAATGTCTGACCACCTCACCTTCTAAGGTAGATGTATTCCTCACCTGCAAAACAAAAAGAAAAAAGCCCTCTCTTCTGTGTAACCCATGAAAGCTTCCAAAAACATATGCTCATGCATACATTCAAGCTCTCGAGTATATGTACTCCTGTGAACACTGCAGCAAGGTTTTCCTTTCAAGTGCTGACTGCACCAGCCTGGGACGCCAGCCAGGTCTGGTGTAAATCTGCACAGCTCAGTGCTGAAGCGCAGCTCGTGGGAGAAGTGAAGGAGTGGCTGCCTACAATCATCCTTGCACATCCCCTTTGTCCACAGCTGAGCAATTGTTGATTGGCCTTCACGGATATCACCAAGAACACAGGAATAAAGCAGGGCAGGTTCCAACATAACACATGGATGCGTGCGGTTTTGTCTGAAAATAATTTCTGCTGGAACTATTATTCCTTGTCAACTAGATTCATTCTAACATTTTCTTATTTGGGAATATTTATATGGGAGGTAAAGCCTCAAAGTACTAATTTTAAGGAAGCTCTTCCCTAATAAAATGTAATAAAGTTTTGACAACAGTGCTCAAAGCATATATATATAAATTTTATACTACCTGTTGAAATTATTTTATTTGCTTTCCTATAAGTGTTGTCCTAAAGTCAACAGCCTTCTAACAGATGCATTGGCCTTGGATTAGCTCCTCTAAGTGTTTCCATCTCCTCCCCATCTTCTGATAACCTTATTACTTGAGTGTGTGATTTTTGCAAACTTCTGAACCAAGACTTGGTTATAACAACAGAGAAGCAACTTTATAGAATGATGTTGGTAGAATAATGGCTGCAGCACAAGTTCTCTGTTTTTATTGTGAACATGACCTAATTTGGGGTAAAATACTTACTTTACCTTCAGAGAAGATAGAAACACGAGTAAGTCTTGCACCATAATGGTTCTCTGGAAAGCTGTGGCATTAAGTGGTTACAATAGAGCATCAGCCAAATTTTGTACTAAATTTCAGGCAAGATATTTCTCCACTTCCAAGTATTAGGAAATGGTAAATATCATTAACACACACTAAAAAAACTTTCTTATACCATCTACCTATTCTTTCCACATGCCACTGTTTACAAAGAGCATCCATTCAGAAAATCTTTGAAAAATTTTTTATAACCATACCACTAACAAAAATGCTTATTCCTCATTCTCTGACAAAGAATCAGCCGTATACCAAAGGTATGCAAATTTAACAAGCCACTCATCCTTATTAAGCATCCCTTCCTGATCTGCCATGTGGCACGCTATTGGAATGATCTAATCCCCAAATCCTGACTTGTTCTCTCTCCCTGTTACCACTAGCGTGGACAGAATATATTCTTTTTTCATAGTACAAAGGTTTTCAATATGAAATACAAAGTTAGCAGAGATCCAATGGCTGCAAGCTCAAAAATTTGGTAAGCTCAGTTTCTAAAAGAGTTTAAGTCCCACTAAAGGATTTCCTAGGAGCACAATGGTAACTGAAATCCCCAGAGTCATTATCTTCTTGTGGGTATACTTGGACTACACAGGAAGTTATTGGCCTGATGAAAACATTCCTCTGTGAAATTATATAGCCTCTGCATTGCAGGAAGTCGTCAACATTATCAAATTGTTCACTCTGACATGAATAATAAATCTATGATTCCACAAAAACCAGTTCAGCTAAGTCACTTATATTTTTCGTCATAGTTTTATGAGGAACAGATTTTTCTTTTACTTTGTGCCGTGGTGTAAAATACTCCATTTTAAAGTTCTTCAGTAGCGAAAGCAAGAATTTTCTTTAACATGTTGTAAGCAAAGAAATCAGCCAACAGACAGATTGCACAATCTATTTCCTCTGAACACAGGGAACGTTATCCCATAAAGTTCGTCAAGAAAGGAATCAGGATACAAATATGAAAATCAAATTTTCCAAATTACTTGAAGAGCAGAGAGAACTGATTCTGTAGTCCTGACTACTTTTATTTTTTTTAAAATGTGAAGTTAACCATATGTATTTGTAAAACATTTGTAGTAAGAATCATTCAGTATTTGAAAGTTCCATTAGGTGGGAAAAAAAGTAAGAAGAAAATAGGTGATAGGAATTATTTACTTTATATATCTATCTGGGATGATATATATATATATATTTTAATCCCTCTTCAGGGCCTGATTTTGTGTACATATGTTATCTGAAAATAAAGTATTTACATACCATTATGCCAGTAAGAAGGTGTTCTGAGATCAAAGGAAGATGAACACCTTTCATGTTTCTGAAAACAGACATCAGGTCTAAAAACCATATTGACAAGGAATTTCCCATAAACCAAGAACCTTCACTCAGAGATATTATAATAAATAATAGAAGTGAGCAATTAGGGAGGTGGTGGTCACATGGCAGTATCTCTTTAAGGGTTGTGGGGTGGGAGGGCTTAAACAAGTATCTTTGCCTAAACTGTCATCTTTGTACTTTAAGCACTACTTAAACTGAAATCATTGGAGTTCTTTATGTTATTATTTCTACATCCTTCATTTACTTCCTGTAAATCTATTGCCAGCTTGTGACTTTCTTCCAAACTCAAAATTATTTCAGAACATGTCAATGTCATTCAGAAAGCAATGTTTCATTTCAACAGCTCCACATGTGTGCAAGCTCATTCTCCTGAGCTTCGTGGATCCAGCTTCAAGTTCATTTTTCAAAGGAAGCACAAAAGCAGCACGTATGGTTCATATGGAAAGTGACTGAAAGGTTTTAAGGCATTAACTTCTCAAAAATTTGCTAAGAGGAGTAACATTTTCTAAAGACTGTTGCAAGATTCTCAGAGTGGCATGACATGATAGCCCCTTATCCATCCTATTAATCATGACTAGCATCCACTACTATTTTCATGGAGTTGTTTTGAAATACACGTTGCTCTTGGACCACGTTCTCCTCTCAATCATAAATTCTCATGAATTTGTGGGTCTGTTCCGAAAAATAAACCAGCAAAGGAGCTTTCCTATCAGCCTGCTTGTTTTCAGACTCTTAGTGTGCTAATTACAATATCTGTATTACATATGTAAAAGAAACAGAACTAAATCTGACATTATAAGGAAAAAAAAGGATAACGTGTTTTCATCTGCATTACATCCTGTATATAAAGAGTTCTCCCTGTTCTATAAAGAGGGTATAACCACTATCTAATACCCAAGAAGTCATACCCAGGCTGGAATTTCCTGCATTATTCGTGCCAGGTGCAATGGAAATTTTTGTATATTAATGTCACTTGGTTTTTACTCCTAACAGGCACCAACTTCATCTCAAAGAATAGCTTTTATTTATATTAAGTATATACAGTCATAGTTTTAGCTAAATTGGACCTTTTTTAACCTTGGAAGGGTAATTTGGTGTGTCATTAAGATACTAAATGGTTACACTAAATATTTGACCCTTCTAAAAGATACACATTCTTAACTAAAAAGGGAGATATTTTTAAAAATTGCTTAGTTTACAGAGAAGATTTCTGATGTTATTGGATTAAATATTTTTCTACTTTTTAAGGCAAAATGCCCTAGCCTGCCTTAAAAACCTCTTCAAAAAGAGAAACAAATATTTTGAGCAAAAACATAATTGGTCAAACCCAGGAATAAAATAATTATTTATTGTGTGTGTGCAATAGCAATTTATTTTGTTTGGTTTTATTTCCTTTCCTTAACCTATGGTATAGCAATTTACAGGCCCATCTGTAAACAATATCAAAGAATAGGTGAGACAAAGAAACAGAGCAACTTGATTTTATCTCAAGAGCCTGGTTAGTCTTTGAATTAGCAGCCTATTTTATCTCCTAATTCCACTCCATAATCAAAAAGCTGTCTCAAAGGCAGGTATTATCATATGCCTTCAGTTTGTGGTTGGGGAAAAAAAACAGGAAACCTTCTCTGAAAGTTTGTCTCATATCACCAATGTTAACTAAGTGTATAAATCAGAAAAGAGCTAATGTTCAAGACTGCAAGAGGAAAAAAGCCATATAGAACAGCGAAAATAACTGATTCTTGGTAGTTATATGAGAAGAAACTATATTCTGTTTAAAGAAAAGTTTTTACTCTTCATTTTTTAAAACAATATAAAATTTTGAAAGAAGGAATTATTTTGAGGCTGAAAATATATAATAATATTCAATCTGAAAAATACCTTAGTTAGATCTGCTTTTTTTTTTTAGTACTCATTGCAAGAAACTCGGTAGAACTAAACTTTATTCCCCAAATTTCTCCACTTTCAACAAAGAGAGGCACCAAATTCTACTACTGCCCTTTTTTATGTTTGTTTGGGTTTTTGTTACTTTAAAAGAACAACAACAACTAGTAATATCTGTGTTCATCACAGTTTCAAGTTAGATTCAGGAACTGTGATATGACCTCTTTGGATCCTCTGCATTATTTATTTTGAAGCCAAGAACAAATCAGTCATCTAGCCAAGAGCAGATAATAGAGAGCAATAACGTGTTACTAGTTATCCATCATGCTTTAGCACTGCTTTTAGTAGCTTAGACACTGACACTTTTTGGCCCATCTTCAATATTTTAATCTCAACATGAACACACTAAAAAATGAAAGAAACCAAAATGGCCTCTTATGTTATTATATTGTCAGTGAGAATGGTTGATTAACAGTTGGTCATCTTTAGGTGAGGGGCTGCTTTGACACAATCCTGTGATGGCAGCTGTAGGTTTCTCTTTCAGGGATACAAACAGCTGGTGTTATCACATCATCTTCTACAAAATACTTGCCACCAGTTTTAACACAGAAGTCACTATAGGTAAAAAAAAGAGTGTTGTTTTGGTTGTTTTGTTTTTTTTGGTTTTTGTGGTTTGGGTTTTTTTTTTCAAAAATATCATAAAACTGCAGTTAATCCGTAAAACTTGATGCACATTCACATTTCTCAAGTAGCCACTTCTGTGACTTGTCTACTTCAAGAAAGGGAAATTGACTCAAGCAATTCTGATTTCATGCTCTTTAAAGGCTGAGACAAGTACAGAGAGGTATTTGCAAGTGTCATCAACAGGGAAAATAAGAGGGTCTTTCCAATTCAGACAAGGTTTCATGAATGGACATTAAACTATGGGAATTCCAATCAGAATATTCTTAACGTCAAGGAAGCTAACAGTCACAGAGTTCAACTCTTTATCAAAAAGTACCTATATGCACAGCAGTATTTTAAAGTTAATCCAGTTCATACAGAGATTAAAAGTTAGAGTTATTACTTATCACAAAAATATTTATAATAGCCCTGGTTAGCAATTTTTTCACTGTAAGATCCCCATAGTCAGTAGTTGTTTAATAGCAGATGGTAAGTTGCATAGCGAATTTGAAGAGAGTTTTCAATTCCTGCATATAATAATACATACTTTATAGAGGACATAGTACTTATTTCATACACATTTAAACTAACATCCAGCAGTTAAACACACATTAGAATTCTGTTCACATTGCATAATGTACTTTTGTTATTTGATACTAAAATTACCATAGATTTCCATGAGAAGTTGCAATGCCACACTAACTTATCTTACATTTAATTAAAATAAATAATAGAATTACAGTATATTTTTCCAGTAAAAGCATTTTATATGTTTTTTATAAGGCTAGAAGATGCTTGATTACAACAAAGAAGATGAGGGGCTGATGAGCCTTGAATAAGGCAAGCAACATTTAGAATTAAAACAGTTCTGTAAACTTTTCCAGCTGATAGCTGATTATCAGTCATGAACACAGCATCTCTCTGAAATCATTCAGAGTTTTAAGAAACTAATTGTATTGGTTAGATAACAGGAATAAAATTCTAACTGTACCAGACTGCATGCCTAATGTTTTTGACACTGAAATCCATAGACACAAACTTAATATACTTTTCCCTTCTCTTTATTATATTTATTTATGTTTATTCAGGAACCCTTATAAGAGTTTTGAATTCAAATTAAAGAATAAAAAAAAAAAGGAAGGAAAAATAGTACTTCTCTATGCCAACACAAATACATATTTAGAAACTGTATATTTATTTATACTGTATTTATACTATACAGCCAGCCTTACCAAATACTTTCTAGCTTTCATACAGACTGACTTTAAACAGCAATGTGAACCTGTAATCACTCCTTTAGTTGCAATGCTACCTAAACCAGAAACATCTGAAACAAGAAAGCCATGCAAAACATGAAAGGCATTTTTAAGTTCAACAAATTATATTTTAAATTTTGACTTTCATCCTTCTAGTACACCACCAATAACCATACATGTAATAAAAAAAATAAAAGAACTCAAAGAAATCCTACTTGCCTCTTAAGAAAGAAAGTTTGTTTCATTTCTTTCTAGCCAAAAACATTAACGCCCACATTGAGCCATAGGCATTGTTATATCATAACAATATGTACTCTATTTGACTTAAGGATTATCAATAACTGAGTTTCTAAAGCACTGAGACCTTCAGCAAGCCTCATTGATTTTTACGTATCCCTATTACAAAATAGGATGAGGAAACCTACATTCATATTTTTTGCTCTGTTTTGTGATGGGAGTCTTCAAGCTACATGGCTTTTAATTTCTAAGCTCAAAAAAATGTCACTACATTCTCTTAATTGAAGTATTAAAGACATGCAGTCATAAATATCCTTAAGATAGTTGTCCCAAGTCAGAAAATATGAAGCAAAATTTTAGTGGGCTGTATAGGTCATGAATAGGCACGAATAACATGATCATTTGCCCCAGTGTGAACATTGCAATTCCTCTGCTATCCACCTAACAATGGTATTGTATCCCTTTGGGGCACTGTGCAATGCTGTACACCTGTAAAAGTGGAATTTTACTTTTCTTGTGCTTGTACATTTACATAAAATTCTGTATCCAGGAAACATAAAAAACCCCAATCGGTACATGTGCAAACGCAACTGTCCCAGTATGGGCACATGGGCAGCAGAAGAGAGCTGTCATACGAAGTAGGAATAGGAAGGACCAGTCTTTCCAATCTAGAAGCAACTATTAAAGGTGGGGATGGAGGTTAGCTCTGGAATGTCCTCCTTCCTTTAAGTCTGGCACTCGGAATGCAGGTGACACATTGCGAGACAGTCAGGAGAAGGGTGCTCCTCTTGTTTGGACCCCTCAGGCTTGGCAGCACCAGAAATGGGAGGCAGGGGCATCTTGTTCACCTCTCCCTCCCACTGCCAGTCCTCTTTCACAGAATCACAGAATCATAGGGTTTGGAAGGGACCTCAAGAGATCATCAAGTCCAACCCCCCTGCCAAAGCACTGCAGTGTAGAATACGAATTTAGGCTGGAAACGACAGCAAGAGAGAGGGGAGGAGAACCACGCTTCCTGTGCTTCCATTTCCAAAACTGGAGGAAGGGAGAAGGGTTTGTACAAAGGTAAAAAGCTTTGCTGCCAAAATACCAGTGTGGAGCCAGGCTCACATTATCTTTCCGTGCCCTGTACAGCAAGATCAGTATAGAACAGTACAGTGTCCGAGGAGGTCAGCAGCCTGCTTACTGCAGCCCAGTGTTTCAAAACTCACTCCTGGATTGAGGTTTCTTTCCCCATTGTCTCCATTAACAAATACTTGGGTTTGGCTGTGTTGAGCCTATAGACTACATCAAACAATCATTGTGGCTAATGTAGGATCAAGCAATGGTAAGCTTTCAGCACAACTGATACAATGGCTTCTGCAAGAGGGATCAATAACTTCCATCAATATTATTTCTGCAAAATGTTAATGATATGAATGACATTAAGCCAAATTGATCCAAACAAAAATAAACACCTGATATTAATATATGGACTATATTCAGTCCATGCTGTTGCTATAGTAAAGGAAAAAGAACATTTCAAGCAGTGCCAAATAATAAGCTACTAAGAATCAAACAAAGAAAGATAGATAAATATGTGTAAGATGACCTTTATCAACTGTTTTGCTTTGGTGAAATACCATGCAGAAAGATTGTTGTGTGGCTTGGGGTATTTTTTTAAAATTTAAGAAAAAGGTAGGTGACATTCACAGAACATGTATAGAGAGATAAGTTTAAAAAAATCTTGACATATTAACAGGAGGATACAGTTTCCCCGTCCTGCTTTAGCAGTTTTGTGTATTACTTCCCCTAGTCTGACTTCAGCATAAACGTTATTTGTTATATGACAACAGCTTGAAGACCCTAACGATTTTGCCTTAATCTGTTTTTCTAAAATCAACATAAAGATGTTCTAGAGGCATAGGAAGTTTTCATTATTAAGGAACAGGTTTTTTTTCATTAGGCAGGGCTTCCTAGTTGGCTGCTTTTGCTCATCACCAAGACTTTCAAATAGCTTACAAATAGGTGAAAACGAATATGATATGCAGATTTGTATCTCCATCATGCTCTGAAATCTAAGATGGATTAGCTGTGGACAGAAAGGTCAGCTGTAAGGTGGTCTTGGGACCAAAAGTAGTAGTCAAGAGAACTTGGTGCTGGTTTTGCCAAAAACAAACCTTGAGTTACAGTGGTGTCTCTCTTTTATTTTCTCCATGAAATTATGAAGGTAAACTGACAGACTATCTGCTAATGTACAAAATTAACTTCATTTTCAGATAAAAGGGAATGTAAGGATGATAAAGTGTTATTGTCAGAAGGCATTATAAAATCATTATTTTTACTGCCATAACACAATCTCTCAATAACTAAAAATAAAGATCTCATTTTGTTATGCTAAAGTAAACACTGCAACAAAGTAAATGACAACTAACATACATAATTTATCCACACTTATTTACACTGGGGTCATTATAACATTACCCAAGAGTCTGAACAAGCACTCCCTACAAACACACATCATCTACTGTAATCCAGTTCCAATTTTATAAAAGTATCATTTGAAGGGGGGGAGGGAAAAGGCAAATTATTTTGTGAATGCATAAATATTTCCAGAAAATGCTGTGCTTTCTTATAATGCATCCATTTTCCTTGGTTTATGTCTAGAATTGTGACATTACACATTCAATAGTTTAGCTGCAGAAGAAAGGTTGCAACAATATTACATTAGCATAACCAATCTCAAGTTAACCAAAAAAATCCAAAACCACCCAACCCCAAAACTACTGAAAAAAAGAAAATGGAAGGGAAGCCTACCACAGGGAAAGAATAAAAAAGAGAAGACATATTACTCTGGTCTGAATAACGTCACATTCCATTATTGATTAAAATGATTTTACCGTGACATTTCATTCATCAGATTCCATTTCTCATTACACACAAACCCTGAATATTTATCAAGCTTACATGAGGCTTTTCTTCTCATCAAGCGATGCATTTCCTCTCTCCCTTTTAAAGCTAGGTTATATTATGTTGAAGGGTCTACACTGTCTTTGAACTCTCTCCTTCTCACACTTGACCTTACACCATCACTTTTTATCTCATTATAATGGATGCTATTAAGTATTTATATCTAACAAGGTGATTTCAATGGTTCATCCTTTTTAAACAATCCTGTGATCATTTTCAGTTAGCAGGAAATAAAGACATTTTATTAAATCAAGATCTATCTGCTACCATTCAGTATTAATATTCTCTCTATTCAGGACACTTAAGACCTTCACTATATACAATTACAATGCATTCTTGATGGTTAGGTATTGAATTCTCCAATTCTCGGACATTTAGTATCCATATTAATTTCCGAGAGAGATTTTAGATTTTTACAGAATGTAGGCTCAACACCTTCATTAAAGCCACAGGTTAAACCTGGAATGCATTATACTGTTTTTATAGATGCCCAGGGAAAGCCAAAGGAAACTGCAGGTATGTAAGAAGTCTGCTCAAAATTAAGTAAGACTCTGTAACCACCGTTTGAAAACATGTTACATCGAGATATACTGCACATTAATGCTTATTATTTCTGGAGAAACCACGTGAAACAAATTAAAAAATAAAAATAGAGGTCAACATGGAAAAAAAGTGGTGACATAAAAGATGATTCTGCATTCTGTACAAGTAAACGTTCCCCAAAACCTCAGACAGTAAAACTATGCACAGTACAAGTAAAAGCATATAAAACTTCATCTCTGAAATATCGCAGCTCATGAAAAAGCTTATATTTATTTCTAAAACCTTCTATTTGTTAACTTTTTTAACAAATTTAATAGGATTAGCAACAATAGTATTTCACTTTACCTAGAAGACGAGATATTACCTACTTTTAATACTAAACCCAACACTGCTTTATCTCCACACTATTATATACATCACTGGACTTCTTTACTATGAACTAGTTGCATCTGCAACACTTCAAAGAATCGTCACTTTTTCTTTGCCTAAATAGGCTGACACGTTTAGAATTTTCATGGTTTTAATACTTAATTCACAGCTCAAACACAATATATTGACTGGAAGAAAACCTCTTGAACAAAACATAATTAAAAAGTAATAATGAAAAAACACTCAAATTTGATCTGTACTAGTTCAGTCATTAATGATTTGAACTTTCAGAAACACCTTTTTTCTTTTGAGAATATTTGCTGCTTCAGAATCTAAAAACGCAAAACAACAAAAGATTTTTTCCTAATATTAGTCCAGCTTTAGGAAAGAATAAAATCATTTTTTTTTTTAAAAAAGCAGCATTTTAAACATTTGCAAATTATATATTTTGCTGTGTCTGAACTTGAGAAATAAATTAACATTTGGCCAACATCAGAAAAACTAATGATAGAGCTTGGTCTCAGAAATACAAGACAGTTAATACATCTTGATCATTTCCCATAGAGGCTGAACCTTCAGCGCAGCTGGCCACTTTCTAAGGTTTCCCAACCAAAAAGAAAAGAAAAAAAAAAGTCATAGCTATAGCTGGAGTATGATGAAGTATAATACAACACACAGAAAGCACATGGCATGTAAGCGCATGTAAAAGGTATTGCACTAGAATTTGACACTAACAGCTACATTACTTCCACCCCTCAGAACTAAAACAATCAGTTGTAGGAAACTGGCCACAGTAAAGCAGTGGTCGATAAAAGCAATCATGCTGGCTAAATTGTAGCTGAAGTCAGTGGCACAATTATTTTTATTTTTAAAGAAGTGACATACCAGTGAAAACATTCCACTGAAGAGGAAGAGTCAGGGAAGTGTCTATAAAGCAGATCCATCTGGAAGAGCAGCTGAAATAGTGAACAGAATGAATTTCCCACTTTTAGGTGTCTTGCATAATTTCTTAACCCTTGCCCTTAGATTTCAACAGATCTCTTCAGACTAAGGCTTTCACTATTTAACTAGCAGCCCTAGACAAATACCTTAAAAAAGGGCCTCGGTTGTTTGAGCTTCCTCAGTGTTAGACCTTTTTTAGATAAATAAAACTGAGCCATTTTCTCCTTATACAGTACTCCTGTTCTGCTCAATCTTTACCTTTCTCTATGGCTGTCTTTTGGATTTCATCTGTTGATATTGCACTTTCTGTCTTCAAAATAGAAATTATTTGTGTGTTGGTGCATATTTATGAGAAACAGCAATGTGTAAGAACTCAAGCTGTGAGGAAGTCTTTACCCTGAGATCCCTGTGGTCCCTCAAAACTCTCCTCAGCTGTTGCAAACCCACAGGAGACCTATTTGTTTATGGAAGTGTGCCAGGTGTTTCTCTTTCATAAATATTTAATTAATCAATCTTGTGAGGAAAAAAAATGCAGCCTGCACTACACTCACGGTAATGAATATGTGTTAGCTGTCTCGATTTTTTCCCCTCAGAATCTGATTAGTTATGTCATTTGTAAAAGAAGGCAGATCTATTGTATTTCTAATAAGGAAGCAGAGCACAGTGGTTTGGGGGAAGAAGGTTGTATCAAGACACAGAAAAAAGAAAAGTCTTAGTCAAAATGATAACTCTTCTGTTAGCAGAAAGGGGATTTGGGAAAAGATATTTATTTTTTTTTAATTTATCATTAAGAAGGGTCAGTTCAAAGAGCTGCATGTGCACAAAATCTGATGCATGGGCATCAGGTCACCTCAGCCAGGCCATCCTAAGATTTGAAACACTCTTTACCTCCTTTCACCCATGACAAGCTACTGATGGCATCTCATTAGGTGTAAGCAGCAGTAAACCTGCACTCACTTGCAAAGGGAAAGAAAAAAAAAAGTATATCTGAGGGACTACTGGACACACTGAACTTGCAATTAGATCTAAGTGTGGACTGCCAAAGAATTTAATTTTCTTTACATTTGCTAGAAGTGCAATTCTAAGTATGTGGTTAGGAATGCACCATCTTGATGTAGGGAAGACAAAGCTACCATCACAGCATGATTCTGAAGACCTAAGCTTTATGCTTAAGCCTAGATGATAAAAATCTACTTAAATGGAAACAAAGAGCTCACTCTGTCACAGATCTAATATTCTTAGGGTTTGCCTGGGGTTGTGAAGAACTAAATTGAGCAAATGTACTCAAGCTTTAATGTTCACACAGGATTTAAAACTGTGAAAAATCAAAATAAACTTTAAAGTCTATCCAATGTTAAACAATACATTTCAAACAATGCAACTTAAAACGACATTGTGACAATAATAAAGCAAAATAAATCTAAAATGGACTTTGACTGTATTTTGCCCTCATCTTCAGGCCCACTTTCATGCTTTCCTCTAGGATAACACACAATGGATTCTGTCTTTAGATATGGTTACCATATGCCAAAACACTAAAAAGCAAAAAAAAAAGTTACATACTTTTTCTTCAAGGAAGAGTGTGCACTTTTTTTCCTGCACGCAGTGTTATTTTAAGACTACTGTCTACAACACTTCTTCCTGATCCAAGTTACCTAAACAAGCATCTAATTCCTGGGGGATATTTTGCATAGTCAAAAGACTATGCAGAAGTACTGTCACTTTTAAGTGACTGTAAACCTCCCAATACACATCAGTACCACAGCTCAGAGCACGGGAAGTTAATTTTTGCATGATGTCTATTACTGCTAAATGAAAGGGGGCTGGGGTCAGGGTCTGAGCCCCTGATCATCTATATTGGCTAAGTTGCTCACTATTTTGGTTTGGGCTGTTTAAGGTTCTTCTGTCCAAAACAACTGACTATCTTTTAACAGGAGCCTAGTCTTTGGCATTGTGAATACGAACCAAACAATGTGCTCAGCACTGGGACCAGTGATTTGTTCCTTGTCTTCTTACAGAGCACTGTACACTTAGCCACAGTGCCTTGCTTAAAACACAAAAATAACAGCTGAAGCCGCACTAAAAATCTCAACTTCACAGGGCCAGGCTTTTGCTTCTACAAATTGTTATTTGGCAACTAATTGGAAAAAAACCCCAAACAACCATAGATTTAGTGATAGTTTTTAGCTCAGCTAAAAGGAGGGAAGGTAGAAAAACCAACTTAAAGTTGATGAACTTTATCCCTCCTGAGCAAATCAAACATTAAATTTCTAACAAATATATTTCTTTTTTTAGTTTCAGCTTCTCACTATGATTTCAGTTTAAAAGTGTAACATTCCAACACATGATGTATTTATGTACTAGTAATTTAATTAATATACTACATATGCATCTGTCATGCTCACTTTGTAGACAATATGTTGTACCAGGTTTCCTTAGTGCCCTCTGCTCTTCCAGTTTTTGAATACCACAAATCCAACATTTTCTCCTTGATGTAGACTACAAATCCTTGGTCATTACAGGTGTGCTATGTACCTCTTCCTTAGACGAAATGTCTAAGAAGTATACCTCCATATATGAGTTATGATCCAGTCAGCTGTGTAACTATACAGCTCTAAAGCAACACAGCACTGCAGGGACAGAAGAGGTTCCTGGGGCCATCAAAGTATGGCTCTTACTCCTGCAGGCCACTTTGGTACCCATTCCCCTTGCTAACCTTCCACCTATTTCGTTTCTGTGCCTATTTTTCTTTTCTGTCCACTGTCAAACACAGATCCATCTAAGATTTAATATTTTATTCAATTATTGCAATATCTTTCTAGTTCTTAAGTCTTATTATTAAAAATCTAGAATAGTTAATACTGTAAGACATGTCATAATAGGAATATTATTTCTGTCTAAAATAATTAAGCCTTTGTCATTTGAAAGGGCATTTTCTCACAATCCTTGTTGACCTTAATAGGTATTTAATAGTATAGAAACTGAGAAAGGCATGGAAAATCATATTTATCATCTAATAAGGCAGTATTTTTACACCAGTTCCTAGAGCTAAGCAAAGGTAATAGTGACAACATAGCTCTAAGCTAAGGAAGTTTTTATTACTGTACTTAGATAGACATTTACTCATAAGCAGAATGTTCATATAGTTGATGGTATATACTACTTAACTATGGCTATTAGTATTTTAAGACCCACTTTGGGGATTGAACTAGGGTTGTCTGACAAGAATATATTTCAGTTTTGCTGTACATTTTTGCAGAGATGGCTCAACACACAATATTAATCTGGTTTATATTTATGCTATTCTGCTTGTAAAAACTTCAATCTAAGAACCTCTTGGTTTTGCTTAATCACACACAATTTATATCAATCCAGGCTAACATTTCTCCTCACATTTCAGTTACATGAGAAAATAAGAATAAAACTTCCTAAAAATTTAAACATCGTAAATCGTTCTATTTTATTTAAGAGTTCAAAACTCATCCTTGAAGTAGCAGAAGTTTAAAAAAAAAATCAAGATTTGCCTATCTATCTGTAATAATCTGAGATTCAAGAATGCAATTATTAATCAAATTTTACTCAAGCGTCACTCCTCCTTTCCTGAATTCTTTCTATACACATCACAGTTTTCCCCTTTGTTTTTTTGCCATGTATCTCTTTATAAATTGTAAGTGAAAGATTACATATTTCTTGTCACTTTTGCTCCATTCAGAGCCCACAAAAAGTAAACGTGAGCCAAAGTTCCAAACTTGAAAAAACAATGTCAGTCACCTAAAATACGCCTAGTTTTGAACAACAAAGTATGAAAATAAATTCAGTACTTAATAAATCCTTTCAGCTTTATGAAAAGCAAGAATCAGTGTATGGTACAAAACTGCATTATATAACACAGATGTCTATTAAAAAGACACCCTTGACGCTTTAAAGTATACTCTTCATTAGCTGATTTCAGTGTTTCCTCAAGTGATTTCTTAAAGGACCATCAAATACAAAATGATGGTGGCAGAATAATATGAAGTAGGATGCCCACATTACATCAACTATTGACATCTTTAACAGAAAACATCTGACTGTACAAAATGCCTCACTTCTCCCATAAATGTTCCTTGCATCTACATAACACAAATAAAATGTAAAATTAAAAACATAAAAATATCTTAGCAATTCCCTTTACAAGCACTTTTTATTTAAGACCCTATGCTTCATATTTACACCCAAATGCTTTGTGCAAAATATAAACAAATTGAATTTGTCGAGACAAAACATATTACAAAAATTAAGGGAGAAAACATAACTGACGTTATCATTTTTAAAAAAGTTAAAAATGACAATATGTAGACCTTTGTGGCATTGATATTCTCTGAAGTTTTCTCTTTAGGCTATCACGTTTCTAAGGTTTTGTAAGAGATCCTGGTTGAGACACTTGTCAAGAACTGCCTCTGAAACCCGAAACTTCCTTATTGTGTATGCATCCGTGTTGTAAACCTCCATTCTTTCCTCTCCATCTAGTCCAGAATGCATTTGAAATAGAGTTGAGGCTAAACAAAAAGGCTGACAGGGTTTTTCAAAGGCATACAAGGCAATATTTAGTACTCACTGAATTCACAGACAAAAACGGGTACCTGTAGTGTTACAAACCTTATTATAAGTTGCCTGTCTTACTCAAAAAGCATGGGCATGTTTATGTTCACATCTGACCATGTTAATTTAAAGGAGTCACGCAAGAATAGGAAAGGTTATTTCATGACATACGGGATCAGCTTCCTTAATTGTTATCCCCCTTTTGACTTTATGCTTCTTGACCTTTTTCAGCTATCCCAGGAGGAAACCGATGTGATCTCAAGGAAACATTCAGGCGTTGGTATATTGTTACCCTGTAACTCGATGACACAAGGATTCAGTTACCATATTTACATGGCTGGGGTGTCTTAAGGGATTTTTTGTTGTTGAATATATAACTTCTGCAGAAATTTGTGTAAAGTTAATATTGTGAACTCAAATATAGCCTGGGAATACTATATTAAAACACCAATTCCTTCCGGGAAAGGCAAATAATATCAAGCTACTTAACATAAATGTTTACAGATAAGTATCTGTCCAATATTACTTCAGCAATAATTATCATCTCAAAAGGTGTAATCTTCCCACTGGATAAATGACAAGGTCAGTCTTAGTGAGAAAATTTATCTGCTATTGAAAAATAACACAGCACTAGTTTGATGCATTGTAACATAGCTTTCTTATGCAATTGAGGTTTTCTTTCCATTTTTATCACTTCAGATAAAATTAAGACTTGACAAAGAAAAACACCATCACTACCAGTGATGACACACAAGAAAAAAAATACATGGAAAACAACATGATAGATTGTGGGGGAAGAAGATTATGAATAATAGTTATAGATAGATCCTAAATCATGCTTAGGCTTGTGTATCCTACACAAACAAAACAATACAAAACAAAAGGATACACCTTTTTATTATGTTAGGTATGTAGCAGAGTGTAACGCATGTCTCATATATCACCTAATAGGTCATGCAGTCAGAGGTACCCTAGCCTCAGAAAGTCATGTAGCACCTTTCAAAAAAGCATCAACAGATCTTTTCATTAGCAGCGTCAAAACAGCAATCCTGGTGAGTCAGTGAGTCATTCTAGTGGTTCACCTACTTTGGCCAAGTGCCTGAAATGATCACTTTACCTCCCTGCTTGTCCTGCTGTCTTTTGCCTCTGTATCCCAGTGGAGCTCACTGGGGCCTCTTGGCTCTTTTCGTTCCTCTAGCTGTTACTCCCATAGAAAGGTAGAGACAATTTCATGGTAAGTGAAAATTCTGGAGGAACCTGAAGTTGGGCAACTGGAGAAAACTGGTTCCCTGGCAATCAAAGTTCATTATGACATTCACTAATGTGTGACAGAACAAGTACTCCAACATCCAGGCAGGACATACCTGATCCCTTTTTGGCCCTGAAGATCAATGAACAAGCACTCCCACTATCATCTCTCTTTACTGGTATCTCTCGTTTGCTCAGATGCTTTCTTTCAGAAATGCACTTCTTTATTTAGATACATTTTTGGGCACACTGATACGTATGACTGCACTGAATTTCAAAACACATTTTTTAAAGATTTTTCTCTGTCAAATTGGACTGAAATTCCAAAATGTATAGGACCTAGACAGGGATAGAGAGGAGGGACTGCATTCTGATAGACAGGTTGAATAAGAATCTTTCATTGGGAAATAGGCTTAACAGTATTAAGAGAAAGGACAGAGAGAATGGTACAGAGAGTTTGGGACAAATAAGATGCAGAAAAGGCAATGGTTTCTTGGTAGAAAGCTAATGCCATCCAGAATTGAGTAGAGGAAACAGACAAAGCCTTGTCTTCACTGAAATCACAACAGAGAAAAACATTGATTCATATATCTTTCTATGTATTTACAGTCAGCTATCAGTAAACAGTTAACTTAGTGCCTGTAAGCAGACTAGTGTTAGCAATAAGTCACAAAGGCAGGTTGCTTTTTAGGGAAAGTTTTGCAACCTGTGCTGTGCATAATGCTACAACACAAGTCTACAGGAAGTTTGTTCCCATGACTGTCAATACTGTATTTCCTACAACATAGTGTGAGAGTGACACAAAATAGAAAGCAAGATATTCACAGTTGGGAAGGAAAGAAAAACCTTTGGTGATCATCATATCTAGACTAGTGGACCTTCTGTGTGTAGTTCTGATTCATACCAATTTATTGGCTTTATTGCCAACCAAGACTCAAGCAAACAAAGCAGAATTTTTTCCACAATGGCGGAACCCAGAAAGAAGTAAAAACTGACACAAAGAAATATATGAACTTGGCAGGAAGAGTTGGGAAACTTACATACCTCCTCAATATACCACACAACCTCTTGCTCCTCAAGGCAAGTGTTTATACCTAAGTACAGTTTTCATTCACAGAATGGCTCCACTAAGCCTTGATATAATCAAGGATGGAGAAATATGATTTGAAGATCACAGAATCTTAACTTCTTCATACTGTTTCCTACATTCTGCATCAGCAATGGTAAACATTAAGGAAAAGGAAATTTCCTATTTTTTTCTAGTTTTGGATTTGGCATGTTATTCAGCAGAAAATATATGCAAGCCTGATTAATTGTGCTCATGAACTTGTTTCTGGATATAAGCAGAAAAGTTTGAGACAGCATTACATTGGAGAACATAGTTCTTGCAGTGAAAATATAACAATACTATAATCATAGACATTATTATAACCATATAAACTACTCTAGAGAACATGTATACAAGTTCGACCTTAAAGCACTCAAGAAGTAGTATTCTGTTGTGCAATTCTTAAGAAACATTAGCTGTTTCAGTTACCCTAGTTCTTATTTAGCATCAATGATAGGAGTATTTGTTTCTTTATACTAAAGGGCAATGTAAAAAGACTAACACACACTGCTTTAGAGTATGTCTTTCAAGACTTATCATTGATCAGAGTCAGACTGAGGATAGAGCTCAAGCTACCTTATTCGTCCTCTTATCATAACAAACTCTACCAAAAAAGCACCCATCATACAGGAATAATTTAGTATATAATCATAGAATCATTAACATTGTAAAAGACCTCCAAGTTCATCTAGTTCAACTGTCCCCCTACAACCTATATTACTTACTAAACTATGTCCCTCAGTACCTCATCCAACCTTTCCTTGAACACCCAGGGAGACAGTGACTCTAGCACCTCCCTGGGCAACCCATAACCACTCTTTCTGAGAAGAAATTTCTCCTGATTTCTAACCTGAACATCCCCTGGCACAACTTGCAGCCACTCCCTCTTGTCCTATCACTAGTTATCTGCGAGAAGAGGCTGACCCCCAGCTCACCACAGCTTCCTTTCAGAACATGAATAAACTGAATACTGGAGTCTATGTTGTTATTACTCCCCACCACTATCAAATAAACTGCAGTCTCTGAGGTCTGAGAAGCTACAGTACCTGTTGTAAAGGTTCTTTCTGGCTCAGCCACAGTGTCATTTTCTGTTTTAGGTAGCAGTAGTGCCTCTTGTCTAGATATTTGCTCATACCCTCCCACATGCCATGCCACCCCCAACCCTTCAACCCCAGGGAAGATCTCTTGGCAATATTCTTGAAACAGCTGTTGGTAACGCATAAGACTTGGAAAACATTCAGGAGAGTGAGCAACCGGCATATACTGGTCTGAACACCCCAGGGATAGTCAAAGCTCTCAAAAGATGCTGTAACAAGCCTAAAGGAAAAAGGAGAGGAGACAGCATCTCCCCCCACCCCTCCCTTCCCCATAAATTCAGTGTGATTATTAAATAATGCAAAGATATGTTACCCAATAGATGGAAATGACAGAAATGTCACATAGAATTAACCTATGAGGTTGACAAACACAGATAATATCTTGTCATAAATTGATATCACACAGTACAAGAAAAATTAGGACCTTGACTCCTCTCCCTGAGGCTATAAACAGCACAGCACGTATTACGTAAAGGAAGTGTGGGTTCATATACCAGAACCAGGTGACAAAACAAAACATCATAGTTGCCATCACCTCTTTGAACACGATAGACATTAATCTTAGCTTTTTAACACAATTGGGTCAGATCTACTATTATCCCAACCTTTCCTGCCCCACGTTGCGTGCCAAAAAAAGACTGTTGTGGTTCTGCCCCAAGCTGTGGCTAAGCACCACATGCCACTTGCTCACTCGCTCCTGAAGGAGAAGAAGACAGAGAGCCCCCGTGGTTTTGGATAAGGAAAGTTTACTGATAAAATTTTACTCACATCTGGTGATAACACAGATGTAAGTGAAAACACAAAGACAGACCCAACACCCCAGGGGCACCCCTCCCTGACCAGCCTCTTTTATGGTGGAGTGATGCCAGGTGGTGCGGAAACAGCCCAGGCTGACTCAGCTCACCTGGGCTGGCTGCTTGGGACGCTTAACTCTGACCTGGCCAGAACCAGGACAGCTACCTTCTTCAAAGACCCATTGCAGAGTCAATTCTACCTATTCTCAACTGAGATTCTGAGATTTTTCTTTGTAAGTGGAATATTAAAAACTTTTTTTTTTTAATTAAGAAAAGTTGATTATTCTTTTTTCCAGAAGTTGATCGGATCATCTGTCTTTCACTTTCCTGGCACAGTAGGAACATTAAAGCAAGACTATAGTACGAAAACTAAAACAATGTAGATATAGAATGGATATTTTTTGAATCTTTGTAAAAGATTAATGATAGTTATAAAAAGCAAAGCCTACTGATCTGTTATATGACAGACAGCAGCAAATAAAAAAGCAGATTCAGGACTATTAACATGTATAATTATATTCATTCATTCCTTTTAAAATTGCTTAAAGCTCAGCTGGATTTAATATTTCCTTCAATCAACAACATGCAGGATGTGCTGAAGAATAAATTATGATTAAAATACAGACAATATGAAGCAAAGAGATGTAGACCATTAATTTAATTCATGACATTTTCAACACCACTTTTATGAAAGTCATGGATTTTATTCAAATGGACTTTATAGAGCTTTTGAAGTAAGCAGTCTTTGAAGTTCCTTCTTTATTTGTTGTTACACTTATCATGAAATGTCAAAGAAAAATGGTTTATTACTATCAGAGGTGCTTTATTACTCATTTTAGGGGGATTATCAAAATGAGAATCTCCATCCAAGGACAGATTTATCAGGTCATAAATTTTGCACATTATTTTGATAATAAAAATTGGCATTGTAATTATCCATTTTCCCCAGATACTTCCTCTAGAGGAATAAAAGCTGACAAAAACTCCACCTTCTTATGAAAGTTCGACTCAGCCTGCACTCATTTTTCCTGCATGATGTAGCATATAAATTGTTAAAAAAAGGCTTGAGATTCATATGTTCATTACCTATGAGCTAGTTTCTGTTATTACTGCAGCTTGAATAAATTTACAGAAACAGTTTGAATTTAAAAGAGCAAGGGCTTTTCACACTTACTATCACTATTAAGAGGTTTGTGAACTCTTTTCATAGTATGATAGTTAAAAGAGTCAATGAGGGCTGATCATAAGCAATAAAGACCTAAAACTAGGTAATTCTCTGTTTGGGTAAAAATTATCAGTTTCTAAAATGGACTAGTAGAGAAAGCACTGAAAGAAAAGAAAATACCACTAAACTTGAAAGGGTATTTTATATCTCACTTTTGCTTCAGCATCAAATGATAGAGATGCAGGGTTTTTTCTGACCAAGGTTGATACATCATTATTAGGACAGAAAAATATGGAAGAGGAGCATGAATTTGTATGACGTTCTCATTTGGGATTAAAAAATGAATTCTAAATCACATTTTACTGGATCTCTCATAACAAGAATGTAATAACGTCACCAAATTTTGGGTTTGGCTTTGAACTCATACATATGGTTTATGTATAGGACAGGAGAAGTGCCTGAAGACTGGACGATAGCCAATGTCACTCCAGTCTTTAAAAAGGGCAGGAAAGAGGAACCTAGTAACTATAGGCCAGTCAGCCTCACCTCTGTCCCAGGAAAGGTAATGGAACAGCTTGTTCTGGATGCCATCTCCAAGCAATTGGAAGAGAAGAAGGTCATGAGGAGTAGTCAGCATGGATTCACCAAGGGGAAATCGTGCTTGACCAATCTCACAGCCTTCTACGATCTCATAACAGGCTGGGTAGATGGAGGGAGAGCAGTGGATGTCATCTACCTTGACTTCAGCAGGGCCTTTGATACTGTCTCCCATGACACCCTGATAGCAAAGCTGAGAAAGCATGGGATAGATGAGTGGACAGTGAGGTGGGTTGAGAATTGGCTGTCGGACCGAGCCCAGAGGGTTGTGATCAGTGGAGCAGAATCTGACTGGAGGCCTGTTACTAGCGGTGTTCCCCAGGGCTCGGTGTTGGGTCCAGTTCTATTTAATATCTTCATTGACGACCTTGATGAGGAATAGCATCCACCCTCAGCAAGTATGCCGATGATACAAAGCTGGGAGGAGTGGCTGACACGCAGGAACACTGCGCTGCCATCCAGAGAGACCTGGACAGGCTGGAGAGCTGGGCAGTTAGAAACCAGATGAGATTCAACAAAAGCAAGTGTAGAGTCTTGCACCTGGGAAGGAACAACCGCTTGTATCAGTACAGGCTGGGGGATGACCTGCTGGAGAAGACCTCAGTGGAGAAGGACCTGGGGGTCCTGGTAGATGACAGGTTGGCCATGAGCCAGCAGTGTGCCCTGGTGGCTAAGAGAGCCAATGAGATCCTGGGGTGCATCCGGAGGAGTATAGCCAGCAGGTCAAAGGAGGTGATTCTCCCCCTCTACTCTGCCCTGGTCAGGCCCCATCTGGAGTATTGTGTCCAGTTCTGGGCTCCTTGGTTTAAAAAGGACAGGGATCTCCTGGAGAGAGTCCAAAGAAGGGCCATGAAGATGATTAGGGGCCTGGAACATCTCCCCTATGAGGATAGGGTAAGTTGGGACTCTTCAGCCTTGAGAAGAGAAGACTAAGGGGGGACCTAATTAAAGTCTATAATTATCTCAAGCAGGGGATGCAGGGGGACTCAGCCAGCCCCTTTTCAGTGGTCTGTGGGGATAGGGAGCACAGGAAGTTCCGCACCAACATGCAGAAGAACTTTTTCACAGTGAGGGTGACAGAGCCCTGGGACAGGCTGCCCAGGGAGGTGGTGGAGTCTCCATCTCTGGAGATATTCAAGATCCGTCTGGACACCTATCTGAGTGATATGTCCTAGGGAGCTGCTTTGGCAGGGGGGTTGGACCCAATGATCTCTTGAGGCCCCTTCCAACCCCTACAATTCTATGATTCTATGATTCTATATGCTTGCCTAAGCACAGAAGACAGTACATGTGTACTCTAGACATACTCGTATAAAATTATACAGCTAATACTGCTGGCCCAATACAGTGTAGATCCACAGCACTAAAGGAGATGCGGTAAGTGGAAAGAGGGGGAAGCCCTTAATAACCTACAAAAATGTATTTTAAAGTGGAATGATACTTCTGCAAAAGTGACAGTTAGTTAAGGACTCTGAACTTTACTGAACCTGGGCATAACAACATTCTGCTGAAAAGTTATATCATTAAAGAAAGCATTTTATAACATTTAAAGTGCCAATGCCATAGTCATGCTATTGTTTGCTGGTTAACAGACTACTTCTCCTTTTCTTCCAAAATGAGTGGGTTTTGTCTTTGCTTTCTTTAGGAAAAGGGTTGTATGGCTAGGGAGTGTGCACTTTATACATGTTTCTATTTATTGAAAACTCTTAGATCCAAGCAGAAAAATGAGATTAACTCCCTGATCAGTTTTTTGCAAGAACTGATGCACATCAAGATCAGAAAGCACACAGTGAAAAGGATGTTTAACAATAATAAGAGAATTGGATGTTGCCATTAAATGGAAGACCTGTAAGTGCAGGAGTACTGTTTATCTGTTAGTGCCCCAATGTGTAATGGATCACCTCTCACACCACGACAGAAAACAGTAATACAAGTCTTAGTTGTGCAAAATCTTTCCAGGACACAGCAGTTTCTGTCTGCTTTTTGCAGAAGCCACCCCTGCAGCCCCCCTTCTCCACCAGAATCCAGCCATGCAAAACTACAACACAAAACAACAAAAAAGCAGTTTTGGAGGTGTAACCCTGCCTTTCAGTCTCTTTTGAAAATCGAATATGCTGGGGTTGGCCCCAAAGAGCTCTGTATTCTTTTGCCATTCTTGGGTATGAACTTGAGTTTCAGAAGTGAGAAGTGGGTGCAGAGCTTAAAAATTCTTGAAGAGGTAAAGCTTTTATACATGGAGACTCAAAACATTCAGAAAGCCTAGGAAAACTTTCTCAATCCTTAGAAAAAATTATGGACAACACGGAAAAATTTTGTTGTCCCCCCAGTCTTTGCAAATTCAAGATTTTTGGAAAATAGCTGAAGAACGTAAAGGTAGGCTCACAGACTACACAAGGATTTCACATGGAATTTATGGCTGTTACAGAGCACTTTTCATAAAGGATTGTTTGGTGCCTCACACTGAGATCAGAATGAGAATGTGATTATGATGAGCAAAGAAACATTTCATTTCAGACTACCTCTCTGTGACTGTAAAAACCACAGAGCCTTGGGGAGCCTGAACTGGTGCATACCAGCTACAGCTCCCATCTGAAGACAGAGCTTTCCAAAATTTAGCAAAAGTCATGTTCTTACAAAGTGGTGACGGATTACTTTCTTTAATCTTTTTTTAAAATTTAATTTTTAATAATTAAAAAAAAAAAAGAGAGAAAAAGAGCAAGCAGGACTGGTCAGTCTTGATCCTCATGAGAGGACTACATAATATCTGAATCTGTTTTGGATCCTGTGAGCTCAGGGGGTGAATGACAGCATCTGTAGTTAAGCAGGAATATATGGTCCCCTCTTTGGCCAAAGGGGGTTCAGTCCCAGCTCTCATTGAAAGTCTGCAGGAGTTTAGTGCTTACATCAGTGAGATACTTTATAAATATTTAACATTGATTTCAGTTATTAAAATAAATACATCACATAAACCGGATTCAGAAACTAGACATTTCATTCTCCAGTGCCAAATGGATGTCAGTCATTATGAACAATAGATCAATGGCCTCTTTTGGCTCTAAATGAAAGAAACATTCTGAAGTTGTTTCCAATTAGAACACCATAAGTTAAATGTACTGTTGACAGTCAGTCTTGCAGATTTACAGGGCCTTACATACTGTGAGTGATGATGAAGGTACAGAAAAGTATATGTTACAGTAAAGACAGTTGATAGTGCTTTTTAAATTACAAGAAATATAACCCTTTTGTAGAAGAATATTCTGTCCACGGGCTTAGAAATGTCCCAGTGAAATCAACAGAAATATTTGCGCTCTGGGGTTCTGCACAGTAAGAAACAGGTTGCCTTAATTAGATGTATAAAAAACAAGCACATGGATGTGGTGAGTGAGTGTATATGTATTCTATGTTGTAAAACTCAGATTCGAATTTGGAAGGTTTTGATCTCTGAAGTTTCAGATGGCTCATTATAAAGTCATTTCAAAATCTGGACAGATTCTCCAAACAAGACAGCATGTGCACTTTGGGTCCAAATCCACACCCCCCATTATATTTAGTTCTGACCTTCAGACAAACAATTCTATATCTTCCCACTGCTGCCTGAAATTTCAGTAGGGACAGGGAATGTGAAGGAATCCAAACATCCCAAGTGTAAAGACATAGAACTCTCAAGAGACTTCCAGTTGAAACTTTAGCAAATGTTGTTTGCAAACATTTACATTTAGCAATATGCAAAAATACTAGGTTTTGATATATGAATTCTGAAACTAAAAATTGACTTGAAATGTGAGTAAATGGAATTTTAGATCATGTTTGTTATCCACTAAATAATTCATTGTTCCATTTTATACATGCAGCCTTTAATTAACTTACTGACTCAGAGGCATGATACTACTAATCCATTCATTTCCCCAAGCCCACAGAAAAGTATAAAACATGTGTGGGCACAGGCAAAAGAACGGGAGAATATTAAGTAGGAATTTTTAATCAGAAAACCTCAGACAGCTGGATCTGCTTCTTCCAGCTATGAAGACCAGCTTGAGGAGTGATTGGTAACACCTGCTAACTACTGGCTTTTTCCTGAAGCTGTGTAGTCATAAGCCTGTACAACTATTTTTTTTTCTGAAATACTAGTCACAACAGCACAAACCTGATAATAATAATTCTGAGTAACAACTGTCTTTTTAATTAGCTGTATCTATCAAGCACCGGTTGACTGGAAAATATATTTAGGAAATTAGTCTTTAATATGAGAAGTAGAACTTTGATAGAATCATAGAATCATCAAGGTTGGAAAAGACCTTCAAGATCATCAAGTCCAACCATTAGCCCTACACCACCACAACCTCTAAACCATCTCCCAAAGTGCCACATCTACCCTTTTTTTGAACACCCACATGGACGGCAACTCCACTACCTCCCTGGGCTGACTGTTCCAATGCTTCACTACCCTCGTGGTGAAGACATTTCTCCTAACATCCAACCTGTACCTCCCCTGGTGCAACTTGAGACCATTTGTTCTTGTCCTGCTGGTAGTCACTAGGGAGAAGAGGCCAACCCTCACCTCATGACAACTCCCTTTCAAGTAGCTGTAGAGAGCAATAAGGTCTCCCCTCAGCCTCCTCTTCTCTAGGCTGAACATCCGCAGATCCCTCAGGCTCTTCTCCTAAGACCTGTTCTTCAGACCCCTAATCAGTCTAGCTGCTCTTCTATGCACCCTCTCCATCACCTCAACGTCCTTCCTATACTGTGGTGCTCAAAACTGCACACGGTACTCGCGGTGTGGCCTCACCAAGGCTGAATGCAGGGGCAAGATCACCTCCCTGGTCACACTGTTCCTGATACAGGCCATATATCAGGAATGATTTGTTTTAATATTATACATATTTTATATATATATATATACACACACACACACACATGTGTATATATACATACACATCTGAAGGGGATACATGCTTGATACAAAACCTATTGTGTCTTCCATATCTGCACAAATATCCAACCTTTCTTAGACCAACCTCATCTACTTATTTACTTAGGTGCTGGTTTGCATAACAGACAGTTTGGGCTTTTTCCTTCAGGGAAAGACAGCTTTTTTCACCAATGAAATACAGGACAAAAGGAAAATTTGCAATTTAAAACCTCACTAGCTTCCAGTAGCATCCAACTATATGATAAAAGTGATACACTGAGTGAAGTATTTGGAATAAGAATGAACAATTACAATACCATTCTGGTAGCTAATAATTTTCCTTTGCTCTGTTTCAGATAGGGTGGCTCATTCTGCTTAAAGACCTCTTTTCACCTTTGTATATAGACCTAAATTTCATTCATGCCTATATTGCTCCTTGAATCAAAGCAAGGCTTTTAATAAAAAATTACTGATAACTATTTTCTGTGGACATACACTATAGGGGTTCAAGACAGATGTAATTCCTCCATTTCCCCCCTTGATCCTAGTCTACATAATTAAGCATCAGACTAGACAATCCCTGAGGTCCGCTCGTTATTCCAGTCTATTTAATACCAGCATATCACTCTGGGATAGGTTACTGCGCTCTTATAGGCCTTAAAACGTATAGGTTCAAAGATTTACAAGATAACTGAAGTTGTGACCTCCTTCTTGGGGGAAGGGAAGGTGCATGAAAGAAAGGATAATTCACAGAAATGTGGCTTAAGTGGAGCACTAGAGTTATAACCCCTGAAGTTATTTAAGCTTTTGTCTTTTACCTGCTTTCAAATAGTCCCTGCTGGGTGAAATCTCCAGTTGGCCTAAAAGACTTAATCACCTCTGGCTGGATGAGTATTAGCAGTTCATTTGCATAAGTACTTGTCATTATCATTAAGTGTGTTTGCTTTCAGATATATTTAAGTCCACATTAACTCCTTCTTGTCTGACTTTAGGATGTCTCAAATTGGCAGTGACTGCATTTCATTTCCTCTGAACCAGTCTCCCACTTAAGACACATCCAGAACAGCTGTATTCTTCATATGCTCGTCAAAGGAAAGCGATTTCATCTACTGCATGACAAATTTAAGACAGGTAATTCCTGCACAAAGTCAAGATGCGTTCACACAGAATTGAAAATACAGACTCTAAAGCATAATACAGTAAGAGTAAATGGGGTATAGCAGTCTACTTGCCAGAACACTTCCCCGAGTCTCAGCAGACTGTAGCTGTAATCATAGCTCTGAATAGTTGCTTTTCAATAAATCAAGATTTAGGTAGCTGCAACATGCAAAATTTTAAGAGCCCGCAACTAAATGTGAAGTCAAATCCTAGGATGAGGTGTCCTGACACTGTATATGAGCCTATGAAGTCGGTTAAATTTGATTCATTGCATGGTCATACATTCCCCTGTGATTAAGCAGGGCTGAACCTCTGAGTGCTCTCCCTTCTCTCTCTTAATTGTGTTTGGCTTCATGCACCCCATCACAGACACTGTAGGAGAGGTAACACATCAGGAAGAAAAATAAAAGATCTACCAGCAAAACTATTGTCTATGGCTGGCAATCCCACTCTTCACCAAAATTCAAGGAACCCTGTCCTCTGTGATAATCCTGAGCATGGACCTTATCAAGCAAGTCCCTCTTTTTGTCCCAAAACTTGAACGTTTATGACTTTCTAAAACAAAGGCAACATTATTTTTCTGCTCGTTGTGGTAAATAACAAGGAAGAGAGACCTTCCTCTAGGCTTTACTTTCTGGTCTTCCGTGCATTTCAAATTGGTGAAAACAGAAGTGATCTTGAGAACTAGGACTGAAATCCAGAACCTCTCAGGAATGTGAAATCTCTGCTAAACTAAAGAGTCACCTCCCATTCACATGGTCTCCTTCAGGGCATGTGACTCCTGAGAACCCTTTTTTCTACTTTAATTTTGAGACTATCCATCTTGAAAAGCTTATTACTCTGGCTCCTACTTTTCAGAAGCTGGAGACAAGGGTTTTGACTGAAAGAAAAATTAAACCTTGGTGTTCCTAGTAAAACAGCATAACAATTAAGCTACTGACACAGAGTTTAATGACTATTAACAATGACTTTAAAAACAATATAACTAAAATCTATTTTTTAAAAAATATGCATTTTCTAAGAAATTATTTCCATCTGACATGTTCCAGAAATGTTCAGAGTTTACATATCTGATAGGTATTTAGGTATGAATCTGTGTAGTTTCTGACTTAGTTTGGCAGGAACAGACACTAGGTCAGTTCTAAGTTTGCCACATAATTTTTAACTTATTAACTGAAAAGAACTTAAAAGAAACTTAAAAGAGAGCCTCTTAGTAAGATTAGACATCTCTAAACATTTTGCCTCAACATCTAAGGAGAGATTTTGGACCATAATTTTTACTTTAGATGTCATATCCCCAGCTCATGTTTCCAGTATAAGTGTTTACATTTCCTTGCTCTCCTCTGACAATGAACAGAATACTAGAGTCTGATCCTTTAATGTACACAAAGTAATATTTCACAATGTTTCCTCACACCTGTTTAACTCAATGGTGAAATTATTCTTTATTGGTTCCTGAAAACCTAGTTTACAAAAACCTACTGAGATTCTTAACTGGGGGAGTTTTCCTTTCTCCTGCAGTGACAAACCATGTGGTAATGACAGCCTCAGGCTTCCCCAGCAAAAGTTAGGCAACAAACATCTTGAAAACCTTTCTTGCATTTTCATGGCATGAGACTTTAGGCAAAAAGACTAATATCATCTGTCGTTATATCAAGCTAACATATTATATATTCAGGTCACATTAATAATTAATATCCTACATATGGTATAAAATACACATTTTTGCATCTATTCTTTTTCTTGAGAATAACATATGTGAACTGTATTTTGCGTGCAGCTTTATTTATATTTTTGGTAAACTACATACCAACACATGTTTATGCACCGGGAATGGATGTTTTTAATAAAAATTAGTCACATCAAGGATTTTTTAACTCATTGTTTCCTACAGTTCCACTCCTAGGATGTTTTTAGGCTGGAACAAGAGGAATCACATCCCTTAAAAGAGTTTGGGTTAGGTTTTTTTTTATAATATCCCTTCCTCCCTGCTGCAATATTCATCATAGAAAACAAAGTAGGAGGGCAACGGAAAACAGACTTGTTTAGAAATCTTAAATGGGTGAAGTAAATACAATTAATATAATTTGGTAGAAAGCTATGAAGTTGAATTTTAATCTTTGGAAGAGTTTTATCAGTATCTGGGTTGGGTGTAATGATTGGCAAGTTTTCACATACTTTTTTCCAAAATGAAGAGGAAAGTCCTCACCTCTTGCAATACTTTCCTACAAGCAGAAAGTCCGAATACATCTTCCTGCTTACATTAATGTGTACGAGGTCACACATGCTTTCAACAATTCATATTAAATCCAAGTTATCTCTTCATGTACTTGTGATAATCTTGTAAACCTGTAAACAACATTCATCAGCATATTCGCAGCTGAAATTCATTTTGCACCTTTTCCACTAACCCTCTGTTTCAAGGGTCTTGTAGAAATAATTTCCTGATAACATAGAAATGTCAGTCATATTTCCGAAATTTTAATATCAGGCATATAGTCACCTCACTTTCTGAAAATATCACAAAATATCTTTTTAAAGGAAACAGGATTTAACATTTATAAATCTAAAATGAATAGTAGTAAAAAAAACTCTGGGCCGGATAAATTGACAGTACCTTCGGCAACTGAGGCAGCACGAATATTTCTGCTTCTGTCATTGTTCCCAACACCAACAGACCCCCCATCATCTTACTGATGATGAACAAAGTAAGATAGCGTTTCATGTCTGTCACTCTTGAAATAATCTAATTAAATGCATCAAATATAACTATCAGTGTGTGATTTATAAAATATTTTCCATTAAAATAGGTCACTTTTTACTTTAAAATATAAAAAGAAAAAAAAATCACATTTTTCTACTGTAAATATGAAGAGCATTATTGCTGAATACAAGTGCACCTGGAGGACTGCAGCATATTTAAAGCCAAAATTTCCAGAATAGAAGGGAATTTATTTTTTTTTCCAGGTAAGAGACCTGGCCACATGACTTGTAGAGAGACTTCCATTTGGGAGTCAGACACTTTGTTTGATGGCAACAATTCTTGCTTTATTTACTGCAGATGAGATTGATAGAAGACAGCGATAATATTAAAATATATACATTGCCATACATATATATTTGGCTTGGACACAATGCCACCTTAGCCTGCAGCTCACTAAACAGTCTGAAACACAAAACAGAAGATACTGGGAAGTTACAATACATTTTTTGCCTGATCCCTATAGTCATTAGGCTAAGTGTCTCAGAAAGGAAAATTCTAAGCTATGAAGTGTATTAATTACGAATAGGTTTCTCCCCAGAATGCTTATGCACTTCAGTCTCTACGCATTTTAAGCACTTCAGGATAATAATTAAAAAAGCTATTTTCTAGACAACAATACTAAAATAAAAATAAAAACAAAGCACCATTAAGTAAATGGGTTTTTACCTAATGGCAGTTAACTCCAGTCATTAGGTGGACTATATTAATGCACATTACTCCTTATGTCAATAATTTAATATTCCCCAAAATAATTTACATGAACACAGATAAGGATTTAAGAAAATAGAAGGAGGAATTAATCTAATGCTCCCTGAGTCAATAAAGGAGTCCTGTGAAGGCAGTTCCAGTAGCTACCTACAAACACAAGAGAGATGGGCTAGGGTAGTCACACATAGATTTCCAGAGGGAGAAGGGAGCTTTAGGTCTCCATAATTGGCATCACCAAGTGTCACAAATCATAGTGACAACTGCCAAGTTTATGAATTAGGAGCTGGAATTAAGTTCCTCAAATTTGGACCTTGCTGCCATTAAATATCAAATTTAGACTGCTAAGCACTCATGATATGTGCCATTAGATATCAAATTTAGATTCCTAAATGATAATGACATACATGGAATAACTAAGACCAGTGAAAGACCAGGTCTATATAGTTAGAGACCTTTCCATGTTGTCTACATAAATTCTCAGAATAAATGAAAATTAATAATATGTTCTCCATTTTCTGACACATTGTGCATTATTATAATGGCTTTTATTTTGTCTTAAAAACCTGCATGACAACTGATCATGGAGGGATCCTGCAGCTGTAAGTTACCATACTTAATGTCTCTCTAAGTTAAAGCGACAGCTGTATTACAATATATTTTAAAAACTATGACATATTTATCAGGAGAACAATTAAGAGAGAAGCCACAATTGCAGTTAATGCAGAAATGGATAATCTCTCAGGGAAGAGATTTATCTTATGCTTCCTGCATATACCCAGTTCTTCTCTTTCATATCACCTGGATTACTCAAGCTTAAAATGAAACTTTGGGAGTGTTCTTTAAGGGCCCCATGAGAAAAAGGTATGCACCGATCAATAAGCTCAGTCTGCAAATTCTGACCCTCTCATTCTGATTCATGTCAAAGTGCTGCAAATGATCACGCCAGGAAAAAGCTACTGCAAACCTGTGCTCTCTGCTTAGAAACTTTTGCAAAGGTGTGCAATTCCTTAAGTTACTTTAATTAAAAGGCTCTATAAATCATAGTAACACTATAAACCTCACTTTGCCGGACTCCTGAGTTTTAACAATTAGGTTTAATTGTTTTCCAACAAATTCCCCAAATTTTCTTTTGCAGCAGAAACTTTTCCATTGCAATGGCATTGTGGTTTTTTAATTGTTCTTTTAAGGCCATTTAATAGTGCAAATAGAAGGTCATTTCTCCTCGATTTATTTGATGTCGCTGCATTATTTATTAGTGTACAATAGAGAATTAATGTATCGTGGCCCAAGCATGACCCAAATGTCTGTTTACTCTTTCTTTAAAACAACAACTTTCACTTCTTTGGCTTCCATCCTTAAACATGTCCCAAATAAAGCATGTCTTCTTAACCTCCCAAGTTTTCCAGTAATAAAAGTTTTGTTTTCCTAAAGTAGCTGAACATGCCATGCAGAGTTGTCACAGAATGCAGAAGACAGCTTTTAGCACAAAGTGGAATGGCACCATATTGATCAGAAAAGGTGATTCTGTCACTCCGTTTTACTGGAGAAAAAAATCCAACATAAGATTATGCTCTCTCCTAACCTCCTTTAGACTTTTCCTGTGAAACTTGTAAATGAAAGAAGACTTAATTTCTCTGATGCAAAACAGATACTGTGATGTTTGAATCATAGGGACTGGAGGAATACATACAGGTGTGTATTAAAATTCAGGGAAATGTCCTTGTCTGGGAGTCTACATCCTCCAATTTCTTCGTGCTACATCTTACATTCAGATCTGAATGTCAGATTTTCCACAGCACAATGACACTTCAAAGCAGCACTTGTCTCTGCTCAAGTAATGTGATGGCAGAATTAAAGGGATGATCCACAATCTGGTGTAAACTAGAGCTCATTAAAAATAAGAACATTCTCCACAATTTTAAGGTGAAAAATATCTTTTATCAGGCTTTAAAATTTGCATTAGTTTTACAGGAAGGCAGCATCTGAGCTGTTAAGTAAGATGGTAGCTGTTTGGACATACATGCTAACATTGTCTGACCCTGCTTCTACTAACACATGTGGGACCATGTGTACAACCGTGCCTCAGTTTCATGGCAATATTGAGAAAATCACCCTGCAGAAGCTGATAATTGTCACAAGAGTTGATGATGTGTAACCTAAAATTTTAGACAAGGTGATTACTTCTAAGAGTATCTGGATGAAGAAACCACAAGGGAAAAACAAATCTTCATGCAGTTCTGAGAGAAGCACAATGCCTCTGGTTCAAGATGAAGTTATTGAAGAAATACTCTGAAATATTCTGGCTACTGTTATCATCAAAGAAGCAAGCAAGCAAAAGCATTCAGTATAGTATATTAAAATGCAAAGAAGAGAAGACCATAAGAATAAGAAATCTTGTTAAAAGTAAATTGAAAAGAGCCAAATAGATGAAACCATTGTAAAGTGCACACACCCTATCTTGAAACATCACATTATAGGCTCAGGGTATTCCGTGTACTAACTACAAAAATCAGTCTTCAAAAAACTCATCACAAAAAAAACCCCAGCAAAACCCAAAAGCCAACCAAATTAAAACCTGGAATAACTAAACCTACTGGCTAGTAAAAGTAAAAAGACACCCATCTTAATTAAGAGTATGGAAAGCAAAAGTAAGGAAAACAATCAATGCATAGTATATGGCAAGATAGATTTAAATTAATGGGCAGATCAAATAGGTTATGAGAAATAATTTTCCAAATTCATAAAAAATGCCTATAAACTCTTGTTCTAATACATTAGGAGAAGGAATGAGGCAAGAGTCTGTAAGGTTGAAAGATAGCAGAGAAAAAGTTTAAAGAAACCTCTTTGTGGTCATCAACACAGAAAAATAAATACATTTGCCCAGTTACAATTTTTTTAATAGGAAAGGTTGAAGTAATGATCTGAAATGGAAGTATCACTAGAAGTGGTTTTAGATAATGAGAACAATACTTGTAAATTAGTTGTATGGAATTGATGGTACTCATCAATCATTTTTAAGGGAACCTTAAATAGGTTTTTTTAAACTGCTGTGTGCTCTATTTCATCTGTTTTTAAGTCACAGGCTCACACAGAATAGATGAGTCAGGAAAGCACCTCTGGAGATCATCTAGTCCAGCCTCCAGCTCAAAGTAGGGTCAGTCAGAGCAGGTTGCTCGGGGCCATGTTCAGTTGGGTTATGCATATCTCCAGGATGGAGACTCCACAACTGCCCTAGGCAACAAGTTCCAGTATTCAACCATCATCACAGTAAAAATGTATTTACTTATGTTTTAAATGGAATTTCCTCTATTTCTGATTGTGCCCATTGCTTCTTGTCCTCTCAAGAAGAACCTGGTCACATCTTATTTACATACACAGACACTTTTCCCCAGTTCTTTATGCACATGAATTAGACAACCCTTCTGCTCTGGTCTATTCAGTCCTATCTCCCTCAACCACTCCTCATATGACAGATGATCAGGTAAGTCCCTGAATCATCTTTGTGGCCATTCTCTGTACTGAATTTCAGGACAACAATTCGGCAAGTTTTCAGTCTACCTTATCGGCCACTTACCCAGTGGCCTTACTTTGTATGTGAGGATGCTACAGAAAAAAGCCTTAGTAAAGTCAAGATAAACAAAATCCACTTCTCTGCCCCCATCCACTAATTTATTTACCTATAGAAAGTGATGAGGGTGGTGAGGCATGATTTCCCCTTCATAAATCCATACTGGTGGCTTCCAGTCCCTGTGCGTTTGAGAAGGTCCCATGGTCACTGAAGTCAAATCCCTGCTGTCAAGATCAGTTGCCCAGTAGGTGTAACCCTAAGCACAAATCAGTACACCCAGCGGTTGAGCCTCCCCTTCTATGCAGAGTCTCAGAGAAGACCCAGTCTGTCTCCTTATCACCCCTGGCATTGTACCCTCCTTCCACAGCCCCTCCACTTAGCCTCTGTACTCATGTCAAGAAGAATGGGGAACTGACAGCAGATCTGGAGAAGGACTTCAGCAACACCTGTGGAAGTACATGTCCTACTTCCATACCAGGGAAATCAATAAAAAACATTATAAAAGATTAGACTTACTGGATGAAAAGATAAATTTAATGAATTAGGGAAGCAATAACCATCAGCTTTTATGGAAAGGAAATAAATCTTTAAAAATCTACTGGAATTCTTTGGGGAAATTGTGGATAGATGAGTGTGATGAGGGCAATATAGAAGACATGGATTCCCGTGTTATTTTTGACAAAGTCCCTCACTGAAAATTCCTGGAGAAAAAAGCTACAAGCCAGTATTTACTGTGAGAAATTTACTGTTGGAAGAACCCTGCAGAGCTCTTAGGTAAAGGACCCTTAAACGGATCTAAACTGAAAGAGGCTAAATTTATATTAGACATAAGGGAGAAAAAACAATTACTATGAGTGTGGTTGCCCAAAAAGTTGCGGCTGATCCCTCCCAAGTAGTGTTCAAGGCCAGGCTGGATGGGGCTTTTGGCAACCTGGGCTAGTGCAGGGTGTCCCTGTCCATGGCAGGGGCAATGGAACTAGATGGGCTTTAAGGTCACTTCCATCCCAAACCTGGGATGGGATGGGTCTGTGATTCTATATTCCACATGTCCATAAATCATCTCAAAAGATGATTGGGTAGAGAGGTGAAAAAAACTGGTACTTGCTAACCATGGGTTTAGTCAAAACTGAAATGGACTATAAAAAAGTCACAAAATGCCTATGTAATCAATGGCAAACGTAACAAGCATGTGCAGGAAAACCAAACCAGCTTCTACTTCCCAAAATGTGTATTTGAAGATCTTGTGCATATTTGTCCATCCTTACCAGTTAAATGCTCAGCTGTAGTCTGAAGGAGAATATAATATTAGGAAAGGAATAGAGAATAGATAAAGAACAGAGAGTTCATACCAATGGATGAATCTCTTTAATACAAGAATTTTGAATGATGCCTATTGTTCTGGTAAGCCAATTCAAAAAAATAAAGAAATAAAAAGAAGGAATAAATACAAGGAAAAAATGTTACAAAGTTTAAGTATTTTTAACTGTTTGGGAAAAAAAGAACATTTGGGAAAAGAGCGAGAGATATCTGGCTGTACTGGAATAATTTCAAAGAAACTGATAAAAACTATATGGTAAGTAAATATGAAAGAATTTATCTTCCTCAGAATACAAAAACTAGGGACCTCAAATCAGTTAACAGAGAGCTGTTTGAAAAAAAAAGAAGGAAAAAGAAAAAAAGAAAGGACAGTACTTTTTCCACAGGATAGATAATTAAGCTGTGGAACCTTTTACCACAGGATGTATGGGATGTCAGAATCTTAATGTTCTCAAAAGCAGTTAAAGGAATTTACAGAAAGGTTTGTGAAGAGCATAAACCACAAATAACGGATACTTCTACTTAAAATATGAACCTCTGCTTCAGGAAAGACTGTAACTACTGAAGTCAGAAGGTTATAGCACAGGAAGTATAGTTCTGTGTTTTATAGTCTTTTCCTAACCATCTGCTAATGGCTATGTGCAAAACAGAAGGCTAGTCTAACTGGACTACAGCTGGAGCCAATGCAGCTGTTCATATATTCATTAAAATCAGGAACTGTTTCCCTAAAGTTCAAACTCTCATACCATCTCAAATTAAAATAGTTCATTATGATTTATCTTGGAGAATGAAGAGAATAAAGAATAATAACAGTTCCATGGTAGCAAGCATACTTTATATATTTGTAAAGAAGAAAACAAACACTTCAACTAGTAGCAGAGGGGTATGCTAGATGTAAATTGCAACCCTTTTATTTTTTCTTAAAGAACAAGTGGGAATTTAAAAAAAAAAAGCCAAAGAATTGATTAATTCTGATCTATACTTCTATTTGAAAGCTATAAAACTCTTCTGGAAGCTTTCCATCCATTATTGCATTCCTAATTATCAAGGTGAACGTGTTGAATTTGCTTTATCTACTCTTTACCTTTAAAACAGCATTTTCTCACTGGATTTCAGCTAAACACAGCTGGAAACTCTAGATAAACGCAGACATTTCTGATGGAGACCAAAGTGTCTCTCAGAAGTTCCCTCAAATGTGCTAAAAAAGCTACAAACTGAGTCACTTCCCCAGTAATGGGATTAGAAATAGCCTGCAGGGAAGCATGTGCCAAATGGTGCCAGCTAGCGAGGATTATAACAAAAAACTGTGACATTATAAAAATACCTCAGAGTGAGGCTCTGGGTGGTGGAATTGCAACTTGCCAGCTCAAAAGAATGTGCCTCATTAAAATGACGGGACTATGCCGAAGCAGTGATTTGTGCAGAAACATGATCCTCCTGTTAGCTGAGTAGCTAAGCTTTCTCAAAGCCCTTATCAGTTGACCATCAAATTCATAAATGTCAACTAGGGCTGAAATGGGAAAAAGAAGATGGTGAGAAGGTATGGTAGGGAAGAGGAGGGAGGGAAACTTGGAGAGGGTTTTGAAAGGCTGTTTTTTTGTGGGTTTTTTTTAAATTCAGACATAACAAAAGAAAAACTCCCTGCATTGTAATACACAGGAAACATTAAGAACAAGCAACCTTTTTAACCCTGTAGTCTATTACAGAATACATTTGAAGACAAGATGTTCAAATCAGTTCCTGGGTTTCCAGGGAATTTCAAAGGAGCTGAAAACCCCTGTCTGACAGGGACTAATAAACACTACGAGAGCTCAGCATTTCTGAATCATTTGTTTTGCACATAAAGTTTGAGTACACTGCTTAGGGCATCAATGCCCTAAACTGCCTTACCTACATATTAGAGCTAGGTATGAGCTTGATTCCCTCTTCAGACAGGTATGAATCCTGCAAAATGCCATTATTCCCACAATTCAAACCAAATCCGTTGTTGAGATTTTTAAATGTGAAAGCTGTGTTCAGGCATCAATTACTGTCTGGAAAAGTAATTGACATAGTACTCACCTGCAGAAAGGGAAAATTAACCAGCAGCTATGTTCCTACAGCCTTTGGATAAGCAGCTACTCTTTCCACGTGGAAGAAGGCAGATTGGGTACTAATAGGAAAAGACTGTCCCTTAGCAGATACAGGTCTACATGGAGGCATTCAGCTCTGAAATACCTGGGTCCCCTCTGCCTCATCTTTGACAGGAGAAGCACTGAAGGAAAGGGATGTTTTTGTGTCAGCGAACTGTTTCTCAGCCTAGAAACAGGGGGGCTGCGTCATGCTTCAGTTACATGTGTCATATAAAACGTGGAGGGGGGAAGAAGAGAGGTAAATTGAGGAAAATCAAGCAAGAGTCCTAGCTTATGCCAGTGTGCTTGATTATATTCCTGTTACTTCTGTGAGAGTATTTCTGTTTCTCTATTACACACAAGTCACCTTACTGTATTTCTTGAACTGAAAAGAGGAATGATACTGTCTCATTCTTGTATCTTCAGTTATCACAGAATCACACAATCACAGAGTAGTTGGACATCTGCAGTCATGTAGACCAAACACCCTGCTCAAGCAAGGATACCCAGACCCGGTTGCCCAGAACCATGTCTAGATGGGTTTTGAGTATCTCCAAAGATGGAAACTCCACAACTTTTCCAGGCAACCTGTGCTAGTGCCTTGTCACCCTCGCAGTGAAGTGGTGTTTCTTGATGTTTAGAGGAAACTTTCTGTGTTTCAGTTTGTGCTCATTGCCACTGGCCCTGTCACTGGGCACCACTGAAAAGAGTCTGGACCCGTCCTCTTTGCATCCTGCTTTCAAGTACTTAGATAACATTAATAAAGTCCTCCATGAGCCTTCTCTGCTCCAGGTTGAACAGTCACAACTCTCTCAGCCTTTCCTCAAGCAACAGATTCTCCAGTCTTAATCATCTTTATGGCCCTTCCCTGGACTCACTCCAGTATGTCCTGTCTTCTACTGGGGAGCCCAGTACTGGACCCAGCACTCCAGGTGTGTCTCACCAGTGATGAGCAGAAGGGAGGGATATCTCCTCTTTTCTGCTGACAGGACTCCTACTAATGCAGCCCAGGATACCATTAGCCTTCTTTTCAGCAAGGACACATTCCTGGTCCACGTTCAACCAGGACACCAGGACACCCAGAGCCTTTTCTGCAAAGCTGCTTTCTAGCTGGGAGGCACGTAGCATACACTGGTGCATGGGACTGTACCTCTCCAGGTGCAGGACTTGGCACTTCCATTTGTTGGACTCCATGAGTTTCTGTCAGCAAATTTCTCTAGCCAGTTGATGTCCCTCTGGACGGCAGAATGACGTACTGGCGTACTTGCCTCTCCTCAATTTTTTGTGTCATCAGCAAACTTGCTGAGAGTACACTCTGCCCCATCATCCAGACCGTTAATGAAGATATTAAATGGGACTGGACCCAGTACTGACCCCTGGAGTACCCCACTGGTTACTGTACTTAACTATACCTTGTGCCACCACAAGGTAGAGTTAATGAGATTGGCCTTCAGCCAGTTTTATATCCACCTCACTGATAAATCATGGTCTTGTCTATGAGGGCTTTATGGGACGCAGCATCAAAGGCCTTCCTAAAGTCCAGGTGGACAAGATTCACTGCTCTCCCCTCATCTACCAGGCCAGTCATTTCATCACAGAGTTTATCAAGTTGATCAAGCATGAAATTTTAATGTACAGAAAAATACATGCATAAAAAATAAGGAGGTTTGTTCATGAAGAGCTTGTGAAATATCTTCATTTAATACACTTAAGTCCTGAGTCAATAAAGAATATACTTGTGTATTTTCATTAAAGCCTCTTTTGTATTCCATGGAAACACATTGATAAAACACTATGCAAATTGGGAGTTAATAAAAGCCTTTGCATTTTCCATGGTAGTTGGAATTATAAATGAAGATAATCTAAGGTTTGAAAATATTTCAAACTTAGTTATTCGATCTTAAAATAGATTCTGATAATTTTGCACTTTCTCTGAACAGCTTAGAAACAATTGACAATTATTAGTTGCATATATACTATTTTTATCTGAGTATCAGAAATACCTCTACTGAATTATTTAAGACCCGCTGTTCATTTAGAGTAACAAAATATCAGAATTAATAAGGAGAAATCAAATCAAAACCTATGTTTAGAAGAAATTAAATGCAATCTGATTTGAGCTAGAAACACTGAGCTCCTCTGATTACTTGAACTGCTAAAAAAATCAACAGTAATAAATACCCCAAGTAAAAAAACAAGCAGTCACAATCTAACAACAACAAAAAAAGGGAAACAAACTAAAAAAAGAACCCCACATAATTAAACATAGTAAACCAGAGTGTGTGTGACCTATTCCAAGGCCACATCGCCAATTAAAATAACAAAGATCACCATGGACAGGACTTCAGCCTTGTACCTGAAAGAGTCTACAGAATTTTGATGCATGTTTTATTCAGTATTAGATTTTTGGAGTTTTAAAATACACTCTGTACTTGACCTTAATCTCACATCTTTCTTAGGGTCATGCATCTGTTTTTTCTTCCATTTCTCTTCCAATCAAAGTCTGGCTGAATCTTCAAAATGTTGGTATTTTGCCTCAGTCTAATTTAGCTTATTAAATATTTTGTGGTTTTATCTTTTCACGTTGGTAAACATGTTTACTGGCATTCTCTATATCCATGCTGGCATTCCTCCTATCCATGGTAATTTCTTTAATTTTTTTTTTTAACATTGTCTGTTCCTGTCACGTTTTACAATTAACATCAGTTCTGATACTATGCAGTTCTGATTATTGTAATCTTTTTTTTTTTTTTGCCATGGATTCAAATCAAAAGTAAAATTTAAGAGAATAAATCCCGACAGCCAAAAGGTAAACTAACCCTACGTTTAAGATCTTGATAAGCGGACAAAAATGTAGAACCCCCACTGAGGTCAAAAGGCCGCTAAGTATAAAGTCATATAATTGATTTAGCATTCCTAGGATATAGTTAGGAACTGACAATACCTTTTGGTTTTGTTTCTAAATCTTTTAATTCTTTTTTGTGGTTTTGTTTCTTTAAATTCTGGATAATGTTTGTTGGAGCATTAGCTATTTGTGATTTCTCTAAGGTTCTAGGTTTTCTTTTCCTTAATTTAATCCTATCAGAAAAGTCACGCTCAATTAGTAGCTCTGGGAATTGAAGTGAAAAATTGAGGAGCATTAATTTGTCAAAATACTATACTGACAAATGCTATACTGTTGACATACAGACCATTCAATACACATTTTTTTAAAACCTGAACAACACTCCCTTTTTATTAAAGGTGCTCAGCACTTTTCTGCTCATTTATTTGAAAGTTTCAACTCAGTATATATAATATGGGATACTGTATATTCCATTTGCCAGCATGTAATACCCTAAGATTAAAATTAAATCCTGTTCCTTTATCTGCAGAAACATATGTGACACTCTATATGTGACTGAGCTGTGCTGCACTGCAGTTTCTTCTTAAAATATCCTCAGTGGACATACTCTGTTAAAGGCAGTCAACTGCATTAGTGCACTGCTCCCATTCATTCCAAAGTCATCTGTTCCTTAATGTACTTTGTCTAAATATTTTATGAAATAGATGTCAGGCATCTTAACTGGCTTTTGTTCTCCCTGTTGTTCCATGATTAAATACTTCCTCAGTAAACTCCAAGGGGAAATAAGCCTTTAAATTTATATTTGAAAAAAAGAAATAAACTTGAAGAGTCACTTGCCACTCTTCCATTCAGGTGCTTCAAGTCACGTTCTGCGCATTGCTGGGCGCTGACGGACTTCAGCAGAGCTGTGACAGTTTGTACCAGCTTTCCAGGAAGGGCAGCAGCCAGCGATTTCACAAGCATCTTTATTTTGAAATATTCATGACCTTTAGTTAAGGCCATGCAGCCTTTTTTCATTCTCAAGTTGTAAAGCATCTACAATGGACTGAGAAATTCTGTGTCTTATTTTTACATTAGCAAGATATATAAAGGGCTTTGTATGTAAAAGGAAACATTTTATTTAATTTTATTGGTATAAAGGGGGTAAGAACTGGTTGCAAAGCTGTGACTGGCTCTGCAGATTCAGCATACACAGTGAGAAGTAGATGATGTGAAGCACACTACACTGATGCCCAGATAAAAGAGTTTCCCTGATCTGCTAAATTTTCAGGTCAGCTATTTTCCCACATCAGAATATTAATAACTCAAAATTATTCCTTAGTTTCACCTAAGCCTTAGTCTTTCTGAGCCACCAATCAGTTACACTATGGTGGACCCTTTTCAAGTTCAGCAGTAAACAATGGGAAAAGTCAGATGTGTCCTATAACTGTACATTTAATATCCTCAATTCAAGGTCCTAGGTCTTTCTTATCTGTCCATTTCTGCTTGAGTGTTTGTACAGCACCAAACTCAGCTCATCATAACTCTTGACTGGCCTCTTGGCTATTCCAATACAGCCAGCACACTAATTACTAAACTTTGCCATGTGAGTAACATTTAGGAAATAATTCATACTGCCCTCTCAAAACATGTATCTGAACCCATGATGTACCAGACAACACCATCAAAAAAAAAAATTTTAAAAAAAAAGAGCAGCTCCGAAGGCATGGTTTTAAGACGTGTACAAGCAAAACTGTTTCAACCAAGTGTGCAAGCAGGTTTTTCTTTCTCTGCTGCGAGACAACAGGGCAACTTTTCTGTGTTTTGGGTCAAGCCTCAGTAAAGGCTTTAAGTTTTACCTTTTCCAATTCTTGTTAAGTTCATGAGAATGGATTAATACTGTGCCATACCCTGTATTTGTTATGGCTACGAGGGCAATGAAAACTCAATGGCATTAATTCCAGAAGTGCCAGTGCAGCACACTAGATGATGTTATGTATGCTGCAGTCTTTGAACATGCTGTGGTATGAGGGTCTGGGCCCCTTCTCTACTGTCAAGCAGGTTGCTGAACTCCTGAAAGAAGATGAGTGCTTGGAAAATTATATTACCAGAGTGCTATAAAGGTCAAGGTAATACTATATTCCATTTTTCTCTTCTCCATGCTGAATGATGGATTAAGAACTTCATTCTCTGTATAAGTTACAGGAAAAGAAAGAATGTATGGTGAGCCTCATACTCCCTGATTTAAAAATGGCACTGCTTCAGTTTACTGCTGTGAAGCTGGAGCTCTACATTTCAGTTGTTGAGACAGTCCGACGTATCTGTTATTATGAAATAAGAAAATAATTGCGCAATGTCTCAAATGCTGCTCCTTAGACATGGAAAATCTTTTCTTTGATCTATAATCCCAATTCAGTTTGTAAAATCTGATTATACATATTCCATATATAAAACATGAATGGTAGTGCTAATTAGGTCTGTATGAAATCTTGATATATGGCTATTTATCAGAAAATTGTTGAACTATTAATTCCTCAGCTACATTCAGAATCCCACTCATATGCAGCAAGTTGGTACATACAGGTCTAGAATGGCACATAAAGCAAGGATGTAGTGGGCTGTAACTGTGAAATATTACTGCCTGTTTCTGCCTCACAGATTTTAGATTAGCCTTTACCATCTAGAAGCACTGTTGAATAATACGCCACTATGATGCACTAAGGATTGAATTCTTATTCTACAAATTTGTCCTATATGGTAAATAATACATCATCTCATCTCTCCTCTCCTTTTCTCTTTAATCTTTCAGATATTATTTTATCTCTGCTTGCATATATATAAAAATACATCTGGATTCATAAATTAATTGAAGATGCAATCACTATGACATGGAATGAATAAAAAATTCTCTGTGACTTTCAGGATCTATGAGCATGATAGCTTCTCTGGCACACCTGATTTCTACAGCTACAGATGTTGAAAAAAGTAAAATAAAAATAGAAAACTCTTTCCATGATTTTCCAGAAACATTCCTAGACACAGTCCAAGGCCTGGAGTTTGGAAAAGGTGGAACCTCAGCTGGGTTTTGCAAATAAACATTCTACGAATAAAGGACAAACATCTAACTCCTCTAAAACAACTCTGGCTTCTTAAACACCCTTCTCAACATACTTCTTGACTCCAACTTGAAGAAGACCCCCTCCCACTGTCCCCGGCTGACCCTGTGGTGGTGACAATACAGTCTGAGCTAGGCATTAGCATCATTACCGGTACAACCTCCGCCTAAAGCCTGAGTGCCCTTTCCCTGCTGTAAACACCTTTTAGATAGGGAGTCAGGCCAGAGAATATCCCTGGGGAAAACAAGCATGTATCATCTTGTCCCTAGTAAAGCGAGAAGGTTATTCAGCTGAATCTGCTAAACAGCTCTTGGCATATAGGAGCACATTAAGCTTGTTCAGTCTGAAACATTTCGCAGACAGTGGAGAGAGCAACTCAATTTTAAGGGGAAAATCTAACCATCTTTGAAACTGAGAAATGAACATATCTAATAGCTATCACTGGATACAAATACACTGGGGTTTCTGCCTCACAGGCCAGAGACTTTGTACTTTTAAAAAATGCATAAATTTAAACCAGCTGCAGTCTAAAAATATTTTCATGTCTAGTTTAAACTTTTTATCAGACCTGTCAAAAACTCCTGTCATGAGTAGCCAGTCCAAGGATAAAGCTGGTGATTCCTTTACTCTTTTTTTTTTTTCTTCCCTTGTGCATAAAGCATTAAGGTAAAAAGAAGAAGAAATTATTCTAGATTTCAGGATTTCCTTTTAAATTTACTATAGCCTTTTTGCAAGCAAAATTCCACTATTATGAGAGAATCAAAACTGTAAATTAATGTAGTTATAACTGTATAGCAAAAAGGTGGGTGTTTTTTGGTATTTGTCAGTATATCATAATCTATTGTATTACCTGGCAGAGTCCCTTCATGACCCTCTCATCCCAATGCCTTGCCTTTTCTCCAGACAAGAATCAGGCTTCTCTGTTCGAGCAACGGGAACAGGAGAATTTGAAAGCAGATCCGTATCCCACCATTCCTCCCTGCCCTCTCCAGTGCATCTGAATAAAGCAAAGCTGCTCTCTGTCTGTGATCTCCATGAGCATGATTTAGGAGACCTAAGGGGATGGCTGAGACAGAAAGGGGTACTGCAACTCAGCTCCTGTCCTGAGGGCAAAGGTTTATATTCCAGATGGGAGGAGCAGGGCAGAGATAAGGTCTTGAAGACAGGGTCTTTCACAGCCTCTCTACTGACACTTGACAAACTTGTCTATCAAGTTTAGAAGTAATTTTTTTTTTTTCAGATTATGTTAGGAAAGCTGCAAATGTTTTTACCTATTTCCTTCATGGTCCTGAGCATGTAAATAAACTTGATATGAGAATTCTTGTGTATATAAAACATAAAATGGTCCTGGTGAAGCTACTGGTTCTGCATATACGTCTATGCAAATTGAAGATTTATCTATTACTGTAACCTATAAATTGGAATAGATTCCTCTGTATTTGGGAACTCATACTCTTTACTTTCAGGATGAAGTTACACAAAAGTCTCTCAAATATCAAGTTCTCTTTTTTTGCCAATAATTGAAAAAACCCCTAGGATTTTAAAAATCCATGGAGTGCAATTTTAAAAACGGTGCAAGGACAATCTCTCATGTTGTGCAGAAAACAAACCAGTAAATCATATATTCTTGGAGGTCAGAGGAAAACATATTTTTTATCTAGTCATTGTTATTGATTAATTCTGTAACAGTCATAAAACATCTCAGGAAACCATGTTAAAAAGAAATATCATTCATACACCTTACGTGACATTTATATTCACTCCACAGGAAAAAATACTACATACATACTTAATGTAAAACAATCTATATCAGAGCTGAAAAAAAATTCTAACACCATATTTTCCTGCCTGAAACTATGTTTGTGTAGTCCTGTCAATGCCTGGATACTACATAATTGACAGGTATCTGTGCCGGGGGATTGAAGTTTCTCTTTTTCTGTCACATAGTCATAGCATAAAACCTGGTTTAACATGACATTGTAAATTTCAGCCTGCTTAAATCTGGATTATGCAAAAGTAACACAATGGGTTCCTCTAAGTGAAAAGGTTGCTGGACTGCAGTTGCGTGTTTCTTTTCCTTTTTCGTTGGCAATGCATGCTTTCATGAAAGATTTTCTGTTTCAATAAACTAAGACCAAAATTTATAACATGCTAAATCTGCACTATGGATTTCTGTCTTATACAGCAATGTCGTTGAATCGCAGCAAAAGTCTTGTCAGAAAGTCATTAAAAGTACTGCTCATGATCTACAAATAATGCTAAAGAACTCCTGCTCTAGTTTCAGCTCCAACATGTACTTCTAGCCTCTTAAATTGTCACTTGGTAACTAATCATATTCTGACCTGAGGACTGTATTTAATTAGAGGACAGCGACACAAGAACATTCGCAATATATGCATCTAGGCATTGTGTCAGTAGCCATTTTTCCTATGTTACGATGTTCACAACCCTGACAACATCACTTCCTAATGTGCTAATTGGAGCAGGGTGACTAAGAAAAATTATTTGTCTGGTTTTTTGTACAAAATAATTTGTGACACTCATCAAATAGCCACAAAAAACTCATCAAAAAGCCAAGAATTTGGCTATTTGATTATTTTTGAATAATGAACTACAGTGTAGTTATACATATAGCAGAAAATAATGCAAAGTATGTCAAACAATTTATTTAAAAATGTAAATAGATTGAAAATCATTCAGCTAGATGGTCTGATTATATGATTTATAATTCTTTCTACACTTTTCTTCATTTTGAAAAAAACAACGATAATTGTAGAGAGTAATTACAGAGAGCTGGAAAACTGAATGTTTCTGCTCCTTCTGGGGTTTTACATTATTTGGGTCAATAATTTCTGGAACAAAAAGATTTATTTGCATCAGCTGAGAATATGTTCTGAAAGATAAAAATTTGCATCTAGGATTTTGTCTGGCATGATGAATTATCTGACAACATCCGTTCAGCATTTGTACCTTTCTAAATTGAACTGTATACATATATATATATATGAATATATATGTAGTATAGAATCAGCAGAGCAGCTCAGAGTTCCTGAAATATTATGGAATACCAGATTTTACTTCATATCTATCATCCTGATTCAATGACTATTTAATTCTAATATGGTTCAATGTATCTCCATATTAAGTGCCAGCTCTGCCAGAGATACTCAGAAGTCATTGGGAATCTGCGCTGATGAATATCCATCTTCAGGGATCCTTCTGCAAAGCGGTGCAGTGCTTTATAATTTAAATTCTACTGTGATAAGCAGCAATGGGTAGCCTGCTCAGCTAAATGGGTTTACTGAAATACTTTTACCATCCTTGAAATACCGTGGCAAATGAAAGACAGCTCACTAATTCAAACAGGAAAAGTTAAAGCTTAACTTAGTGCTACAACATGGAAGCCTCATAATAGCATTCATTTTCTGGGGAACTGACTTTTAGGATATGAACAGGAGTGAGGGAAGGAGAAAATAATCTCTGCCAAAAAAGGCGGTGTGATCACTGCTCTGGCTATGAAACAAGCTATGGTTGCTTTTATATTCCCACGACAGCTACTTAAGTTATGAGATCATTGCCCTGGCTTTCATTCGTCTTTGTTAGGAGCTCGTATTTGCTTTTCTCAATCCCAGGCAGGCTCTTTTTGGGGGTGTTGCTCTTTGGAATGTGAGGATGGGGTGTAGCTCCTCCAGCATGGCTGCTCACTGGGCAGCAGTAGCTGCCTGGCTGCCATGGCTTCGCTGGCCATACCAGGGGTGGGTTACTAAACCAGGGCTCCTATAACAGAGCTTATATTTACAAACTTGCTTGAAATGTGTATCAGATATTAAGCCTTTTGCTCACCAGATAGATGCTTTGCTTGGCTACCTTCATAATCCCTTGATTTTATTCCCAATCAAGTCTTAATTGTTGCTAGGTACTATTAACCTTAATAACCTTCAGTGCAAAATGCCATAGCTTCCTTGAATGGTAATTTGCAGCATTTTACTTCATCTAGTTGACGTTCCAGAAAGAAGTCTGTCTTCTTTTTATTGGATGCATAAATGTGGATTTCAAGAGGGACAGCTTTGATACATGAATTAAATTTCCATACAAACTAAAATCTACTAGTTTTGGGGACTCCCTGTTGAAGACAAAACTCTTTTACTTGCCTTTTTTTTTTAAAGGCAAAACAGTACTGCACATTTTTTTGCATAAACCACCTTCAAAGGTATACTCAAAAAATGCTTGTTCCAAATAAACTGCCTTAGAAAGATAAAAGGCAGATCTTGCTGGGTTGCTACAAGGTAGAAATTCATATCAGCACCCATTTTTTATTCTTCTTATCATAAATTGTATCCTTAAATGCAAGCAGAAAGCAAAGAAAAACCCAAATCAATCAAAAAAACCTAATGATAAACATGGTGCATTATAAACTTTAACTAAAGTTTTTGAAAACAAGATTTCTTATTTGAAATTAATGCTCATAACTTACCCCATGATAAACTACCCTCAGAGATTTGCTTGAAAAAATAAAAGACAGAAGACAGCAAACCAGCAAATACTATGCTAATCAAATGAAGAGGATATTTAACATTAAATATGGAAAAAGGATTTAATCAGATGCAGGAAGGCTGAGCATTTAAAAGATTAATAGACAGTAAGACACATGAATGTATTATTATGATGACTCCGTTGAGCTGGTATCACACAGCTCTGTGTATCATAAAATATGGGAAATATAAAAGAGCCAGGAAATAGAGATTTACCTGCATGCACCACTTATGAATAATGATGAGCATTAAGATGAAAGACAAACTGAAACACATTCGATGAGTTTTTTCTTCTGTGTCTCGTAATTTATGGAATACTAGGAATGAGACCATGCAAAAAGGGTCAAAAGAGAAAATAATGAAGTATCTTATGGAATCTAGAGAAAACTTTCTTTTATCAAAACACCATAACCATCAGGGAACTGCCAGGACAAAAAATGAAGAAATGAATTAGCATCCCATACTGAGAAAACACAAAATGAATTCCAAAAATTAAATTTTGATGTTGTGGTTCGAATGTGGCTGTTCCTTGTCCTGGGTCTCAAAATCAAAATTTAACAGTGGAAAGTGAGCCTCACCTTGAAAATAGAAAATAAGCCCCCTAGTTTTAGAAAGTACAAAGTCTGTAGAGTTGTGTGGTCACAACAAATTCTCATGCAATTAAAAATCTTCATGTAAGTGCAAAAAACGAGTCACACACTTCACAGCCAGGGTCTCAACCTCAAAATTTTATATTTTTCTATGTATAACATGTCTTCATGCCTACATTCATTCACAAGTTAACGTGACAGTTTTTTCTTAAAAAATGTTTCTATTTTAATTCCCCTTCTCTATAGACATATAGCTTTTATTTCAAAATCAATTACTATATTTTCTGGTCACTGGGTAGGTTGGGTGTCCTGGGCATAAATTAGGGGTATCTACTGTGGCATTCCTCAGTTAAGGTGGTCTTACCCAGTAAGTCTTGGAAAAACTGAGAGATGATTTAAGACATGAAGATGAAATCTGTGTTGGAAATGCAAACATGAATTTTCTGCAAAAAAAATAGGACAACATGTTTGGCATTGCCAAAATAACATGACTCATCCTGAGTGGCATACATCAATTTTCTTTCTGTTCTTAAAAATGTGAAAAATAGGCAAGATTTAGGCAATCTTGTACTTCAGGATTAAAAAAAAAAAAAAAAAAAAACCAAAAAAAACCCCAACAAAAAATGGTGGGGAAAGGGTAAGGGGAAGAGTTACATAAAACTAGGTAGAGCTGAAGTTTCAAAAAAGGAACTAGTGTCACAGTGGTGCATTTTTTCTGTGATGCCCAGAGAGCAACCGACTATGGAAAACCAAGAAAGTTATTCCTGGTAAGGCTGATTTGCCTCAGTACTCTATCTCTGCCCAAGTGAGTGGATGAAGAAGGAAGGAAGAAAGTGGTTAGAGAGAGGAATATTTAGCAGCCAGCTTGAGCATTTTTTACATTAGAAATTAGAGATCCATTTCCTGAGCCCTCTGAATATTGGAATCCTTTGTAGACCCATGAAAGAGTGGCCAAGGGAAGGCCACTGAAATGCACCCAGGGATTTGCCGTGTTCTAATATTAACTATAGATTCTAGCACAGGTTTTCTTAAGGAAAAACAAAGGGACACGGAATATTTGTAGTAGGTGGGGGAAAAGCCTTTAAGTTCGCTAGAGCAGGTTTGAGCATCAGTTTTGATAAAAGACAACAATCAGACAGGGGCTCCTGCTGTGGTTTCACTCCCTCAGGATATAGAGAAAAAAGTTACAATTTTCAAAATGACCTAGAAAAACCTGTACCAAAGAAATAAAGAGACTAAATGAAAGTTTTTCAAAAACATTACAAATACAAACTGGTTTGACAAAAGTGAGATGATAATTATAGGAGCTTGTGCTGAAGACATGACATGGAGGGATGTCTATCTCAAGGAGATAGACATTACAATCCTTGTAATGACAGATTACACAGAAACAATGAAAATTACAAGAACTGTCATGTTTGCTAAGCAGAAGGAATAAGGTCACCTCTCTCTGATGCTTTCTCCTCCTCTGAATTTTCTGAATAAAGGTATGGAAAAGACAACAGAAATATTCTCCTTAGTTTATTTACACATGTATCTCCTCAGTCTGCAGCACCATCCTCAAAGACTGCCATAAATAACCTGCCCAACCCTTTGGTCCAGAGCATGCTCAGCAAAAAAGACACCTGTATCCCTGCATCAAAAGCTGTGTGATCAGCAGGTCAAGGGAGGTGATTCTTCCCCTCTACTCTGCTCTCGTGAGACCCCACCTGGAGTACTAAGTCCAGCTCTGGGATCCCCAGTACAAGAAAGATATTCATCTGCTGGAGTGAGTCTAGAAGAGGGCCACAAAGATTGCAAGGGAGCTGGAGCACCCCTCCTATGAAGAACAGTCTGAAAGTGTTTGGCTTGTTGAGCCTGGAAAAGAGAAGGCTCCAGGCAGACCTTGTTGCAGCCTTCCAGTACCTAAAGGGGAGGCTACAGGAAAGCTGAAAGAGGGAACAATTTAACAGGAAATGTAGTGATATGACAAGGAGGAATGGGTTTAAGCTGAAAGGGGGCACATTTAAATTAGATATTTTAAAGAAATTCTTCCCTGTGAGGGTGGTGAGGCCCTGGCACAGGTTGCCCAGAGTTGGCAGTGTCGAAGGCCAGGTTGGATGGGGCTTTGGGCAACCTGGTCTAGTGGAGGCTGTCCGTGCCCATGACAGGGAGGGGGGTTGGAACTAGATGTTCTTTAAGGTCCCATTCTACCCCTTGTGTGGTCCCCTTCTGTGATTCTATGATTCTGTGAAACAGGCGTACCTTCTACAACACATTTTCTAAACTGTAGATCTCCATGAGTTTCTGCTGAGCATATCCAAACTACAATTGCTCAGGCTTTAGCTTGTCAAAGGCAGTTGTTATTTTCCCCATGGCACAAACCAGGATAACACAACAGTGATATATTTGCAATCAGAACCAACCCTTAACCAGAATTCAGCCACTTGCTTCACAGCATGTATCACAGTTGCATCATTGCACAACATTTGTGAAATTTTAGTTTTCTAATTATTTAAGTATTCTTCCTTGAATTCCACCAAACAACTTGCCCGAGGCAGATACTTTAGGAAAGCTTAGTCTGGGCATTTAAGCTTTAGATATGTAAATGCAATAAAAATATGATGAGAGAATGTCTTCATTAGTAGCAGGATGAATGCAAGTGAGAAAATTTCATCCCCCTAACCCCAGCCGATAATCACTATCAGGTTCCAGTAAGTGTCAAGTTTGTTTGTACTGCAACAAACTGATTTTGAAATCACAGACTCACACAGAATGGCTGAGGCAGAAGGCACCTCTGGAGATCAGCTACAGCAGGTTGCTCAGGGCTGCATCCAGTTGGGTTTTGAATGTCTCCAACAATGGAGACCATAGCCTACTTGGGTCACATATTCCAGTAATAAATCACACACAAAGTGGAAAAAGTATTCATTAGATTTTAATGGAATTTCACACATTTCAGTTTGCACCCAATACACCCTGTCACTGGGCACCACAGAAGAATCTGACACTGTCTTCTCTACTCCCTGCAATCAGGTATACACATGGAGCTACTGTGCACAGTGACAGCATAAGAGAAGTGGACTCCAGTTGAATCAAAGGAGGTTTCAATTTGATATTGCAAAAAAGAAATATTCATAATGAGGATAAAAGACATTGGGAACACTATCCAGAGCAGCTGCAGAGTCTCTGTTCACTCATGAAATCAGCGGACAAGGCCTTGAGCAATGTGTCCTTGGGCTACTTTGAGCAGGGTATGGACCAGATGACCTCTAGAAATCCTGTCCATTCACATTTATTCTGTGATTTTGAATCTATTTTAAGCATAGGAAGTCTGAGTTAACAACATATACCTGAAATATGCCAATTGGGCAAGAAGAAAATTACATTTATTTTCTAACCTTTCAATCAACCACCTGAGTTAGCGCATTCCACTGTTTCCAGATTATCCTGCTAAAGCTTGGATAACACTATTTTGTCAAAGTTTTCTATCTGTCCAGATTTTATTTCGTTCTACATTTGGGAACTACCTCAAAGCCACATGAACTGCCCCTAATGACAGTAATGTTTTTGACTATGAGTTCTTGAAGGTTACATTGATTCCCCAGGTGGTCATTTCAGACATGCAGAGAATTTTAACTAGACTAATTTATCACAGGATAACATAGTCTTTCGTCCTATGTTCCTCATTGTGTGTAACGGGGCTTCTCTGCTCAAGTTGTTTATCAGGCACAAAGTAGATAATTGTTCCAGTGAATCAGAACTGTCTGTATTTTGATGTTTTGACAACCTGTTTTTAATGTTACTGTCATACATGTCTTGTATAACTATAAGATCTTTTCAAAGCAAAGATATTAATCTATTGATTATTTCACTCTTGTGTGTCACTGTCAATTCTGTAATTTATTGTGGCATGTATGTTTCTGCTACTCAATTATATGGACTTCAAAATACCTGGGGGCCAGGAAATTTTCTTGTATAAATAATATTGGTTTTATTCTAACTCATTATTCCTATTTCATGGAAGTTCACAATGGTACAGTACTTCCTTTCAGAGCTTAAGGAAGATTTCCAAGAATGGCTCATTGACTAAAATGTGGTAGCAAAGAAAGCTAGCTATTCAATCTGAATATAAAATATTAACTTCTGTGCCGCTAAGGAAGAAAATATTACAAATATTTCAGAAAAGCAGACTCTGTACTATGTACAGCCACAAATCACACAGACCACCACTGTGTCAGAATTCCCAGCATCATTTTACCCACTTGTGGCATTTAATCTATCGAGTTCTGGTCAGGAGGAAACACAGCGAGCTCTGCAATTCCATGAAGAACAGGGAAGAAAGGGCAGCTATGTGAGGAAACCTCATTCCTGTCTTGCAAGCCTTCAAATGTTTCTATATTGTACCAGCCATTAAGTAGGACAAGCCTTTGCTTTAGATGAGCTCACTAGCCTGACTCTGCACGTGATGCTAGAGGCACAGAACCATCCTTGAGATAAACTTCTACCTCTCCCAGCTGCTGACAGACACAGACCATGGGTCGGCTAGCATGGCTCTGTACTCAAAAAGCAATAGTAGAGGAGGAGTTAGTCATCCACTGCACACCTTTGCATTTGCCTAGCTAAGTAAAGGAAACCAGCACTAACCTTTCATTCTTTACTAAGCATTTTTGCCTGGTTTCCTATAAGCAAACAAGATACATGTATCTCCTCTGCATCTTGAAATCACGTGCCTGTCTGACTCTGTTAGCCAAATTTGAGAGAGGAACAGGAATTTTATGAGGAAGCCATTAAAATTAGCAACCGGTTAGAGGCACTCTCAAAGAAAGGTAAGGAGCCCTGATATATTCCCTTTGTTTTGGAAAAAACGACATTTCACATTATTGAAAAAAATAACCATGGCAGCCCCCACAGACAGTAGTGCAGTATTCATAAATAATAATGAGTTAAGAATGCTGAATAATATTAGTAACCACTAATACCCCCCAGTCACGATGAGCAGCCTATGACTAAGAATTTTATCTGAATTTTTTGAGTCAATTCTATGTAACATCTGGCAGAACCTTCTCTGATAAATCTGATTTTGACTAATGTAAACACGGGATATAGGACAAGTTTAGCATTTAAGAAGTCCATGTTTAGAATAGAACATTCTAAACCTTATTCACTGCAAATTGCATATGAATGGGAGAGGACAGATTATTTTTGTGATAGCTTGTATGGTAAATAGTAACATGCATTTTATAATACAACTATCACCAAGGATCCTAAAACAATTTAAAAGCATCTTCAGACTCGACTTACTGCTATATAAAAAGAACTAGAAATTATGTTGACTCACTGACATTCTGCTGCTCTCTCTTAGTTTCTGGTTTTTCTCATAGTAACATTATATTATATTATCCAGTGTACTTCAGTGTAGTTTAACTTATATAAGGACCTAATCAGCCTAGAAATGCTGGGTCTGAGCCATATAAATTAAGAAATAAGCAACTCTGATTTGATTGAAGACCAACACGCTTCTGTGGGGCTTGCTAAACTGGGAACTTGTATTGGAAGAAACTGACAAGAGATGGATGTGGGTGAGCCCCCAGGTAGATATTGAGTGGCAGGAAAACCTGGTAGAGGAAATTCAGAAACACTCAAAAAACTTTTTCTTTTTTTTTAATAGAAAGGATGAAGAGCTTTAGGACCACATGCATATCTGCCAGAGGTTAAGGGGAAGTGGCAGTGAATGAAATCGGCACACTTGAAAAAAACAATGTTCTGAAAAAAGCAAAGACTAACTTTCTCACCTCTGTGTATGTATGCACAAGAGTCAAACTAGTTGCAGAGAATTCTGAAGACCTGTACTGGAAAAAAAGAAATTTAATTCAAATGTCTAAAACCTAGACTGTGTCCTTAAGCCGAAATGTGAGACCTGCATGTTGAAGTATCAGTATGATTTGTAACTTTATTATGAATAGGAGATTGAAGGAAAAAATTGGATTACTCTTTTAAAATATAGTGAAGTACAAGGAATTACATCTCATACATTGAGAGACGCTCTTCAGTTATCTCATTTATTCATTCTTGCTAGTTCACAACGTCCCCCTTCCTGCTTGGCTATCTGGGGACCTGTTCAGATTTCACATTGAAGGATCAATTCACACAGCAATGAAATACCACTGCCTCTTGGGGGGAGGATGACATCTGTTAAATCGCACCCAGCAACACTACACAACAGTTTATAGCATCAAATGCAGAACAATTATGAATTTAATTAGAATCAGAGTGGGATTTTAATGAGAAAGAATGCAATTATGCATGATGAAAATTTAGGGCTAGATTCCTTTATACTCACCCTGTGCTCTCATATTACATAAGTATTTCCAAGAATTTTACTGCCAGCAGGGGGGTATAACCTGCCCCTGAACAGTTAAGGACCCAGCCTCTCATTTACAGGGAAAGAACTGTATCCTCAGCTTCTTTGCGCTACCAGTGTATTCATTAACAAGCTTCAAAGTCAAATACCACCAGCTGAACTTACCCTTTACATTTATTGTCATCTGATCTTGAAAACACGTATTCTTTACATGTTCAGGTGAATAGGCTATGTCTCACCAGCAAAATGGCACATGGGTTTGTATACAAAATGATATGACTTCGGCCTAAACCCTAACTAATATTTTGAAATTATATAGATCTTTAAGCACCCGTCTTACAGGTCTACACAAGAGAGAGGTTTAATGCCTGTATACAAAGTAATAATAACCATCTGGAAGAGAGGGAGATAAATTAATTGTTATTTTCATCTATAGTGTGGTAGGCAATAGCCTGCTTAACTGCTTGTAACTACCAACTGCTGTAGTATGTTGACAATTGCTTTTAAAGCTGATAACAGAAAAACTATAGCATTGCCATATTGATTTTTAAAAATGATTATTTTATAGCAAGCTGGCCTTAAAATCTTTTTGAAAACAGTTTGAACCAAACTATAGGTTGGATTATTGTGTGTGACTGAGACATTTTTGTGTCAAGCACTGTAAAAGCATATGAAAGAGTCTATCATAATTTAATGGCATTTTCACACAGAGACGAGGTCTCTGTCCTTCCAGATGCTAAGTCTTGGTGAACCTGAGTTACTTTCCTTCTTCAGAAATGCACCTTTAACATGTAGGTTCTACTTCTTAGAACAAACCTCCCAGTATGAAGAGGAAAATATAATCAATTGAATTTGGATCAACTCTGTAAAGTTAATCACTTAAAAAAATAATAATTATTAAGGCCAAAGCTAAGGAACAAAGGTAGAAAAATGTTATTGCACCACAAGTGCCCATTTTGTATCCCTCGTGTTTTTGAGGGACAAACTTAGAAGAGACAGCATATTTCTATGTAGAAAAAAAAAAGGCAGGTTGTAAGTCTCTGAGACAGTGTATTGACACACATCTCCTAGAACCTGCAAGGCAACTGCCTAACCATTCCCTCTAGCTGCAGGAACATTTAGCAATTCCAAAAGAGAAATTATGATTACTAGTCTTCCTTGCCCTTGGAAAAAAGATAGGTCAGCCAAAGAGCAACAATCAGGATACTTTTGGTGAGCTATACAACCCTTTCCCTTCACATCTGTGCTTTAATCTGTGGTACTCAAACAGTCCAATGTAACAATAAAATATAATTTTATAGCAGTGGAAATAGGTAAATGCACTTTAATGCACATTTGTTCAGAGTTGTCATGGAGTCCATGTTAAAATTCATACTGGGTATTTGGAAAAAAATCATAAAATATAAAAAAAATGAACACAGACAACTATTCATCACTGTAATATTTGCCTGTCGCTGAGCAAAAGTGAAATTTGCATGAAGATAACCACAGTTTTCTCTATGACGCTAATTTTTTCAGTTTTTCTTTCTCAGACTATGGGAAACTTTGCCTGGAATGAGATTTTTCCTGTTTTTTCTTAAAGTCATTCTGCCTATGGTCAAGGCGCAAATTCAATATTGTCACCATCTCATATACACTTGCGATAGTTCATCCAAAAAATGTTAAACAATAAAAAGGACAATAAAGAATGTCAGCTTTTTCAACAACTGGTTGTTTTGATCTTTACTGTGATAATGAAAATACATAAGCAAATGTAAATTGTCTTTTCACATTTCAACAAATGGTTGCAGAGTTATTTCATCATGTTCCGGGAATCTGATCATGCTTGGCTGAGTCCTCTGGAGGTAAGGCAAATTTTCTATTTAGCATCATATAGAAATAGATATCTGTCCAAGCAGTCAGATGATAGGATCTGTTTGATAAAAAAGTGAATAAGATGTGCAAGGCAGCCTCTTTTAGCTCTTAGGTAAAGCTGGACTGTACAGTATGATTTTTGTTGCTTTGCTGCTATACCTGCCAACCTAAATTTTGTTTCTATCTGATGTTTCCCAAAATAGTATCTCTTACAGCATATTGATAAAGCTACCTCTCCTCTACTTAAGAGATACAAAGTACATGTACTGCGTAAGCAGAAATATAATATATCAATTTCTGATGCTGAGCAATAGAGACTTTACCTAGTTACAGCAGGTTTTTTCTCTTCTTTTAATACACCACTGATAAAGACAAAAATACATTCCTACAGAGTTCTTAGTAGGTCACTGAATGTTACATGGCAAAAAGAAACCCACAAACCTACATGCTTTCCTTTTTTTTTCTGAAAAGAAAAAAAGAGAAAAAAAAGGGGAAAAAAAAGCCACATTCAAAAGAATTTATCACCAAATAGCTTCTGGCAAAAGATGAATTCATGTTAGACCAGCCTGGCAGGCTGCAGATGTTCATTGTCTGTGTTAACACATCCACATGGCTTCAGTTTTTGTCCTGTCCATGTAAACTGGGATGGATAAAATAAGATCATTCTCCTCATTCAAATCTCTCCTCACTTTATATTGTGAGAAAGCAAAAGACAATAGCTTTTGCTGAGATGCAGTCTAAATTCTCCTAGCCTTACACTGCTCCTTTGAATTTTAGGGTAGTCATCAGGGTGTGGAAGACACAATGCGGTATGTTCTCTTCTTCCTTCCCAAGAGGGGTTGGGAGAAGCACCTCCATAGGTTCATACCTAAATGTCACCTCCTGAGATTTCCAGGATAATTTTACACAAACAGTAAATTCAGAAAATAGCGCTGACTGACAACCTCAGGTATATACAAGCTTTCTGGCTTTCAAAGTTCATTCATCACTGGTCTCAAAGGATCCTTGCCTGGAGAGAGGACAGGCAGGGAAATCAACCTTAAAAACTAAGGGAGAATAAGGGACATTTATTTGCAATACTGTAGAAATATTCTTTGAGATGTGCTAGGGAAGCAACTGATAGATTATGACAGTGAGATGAGGGTGATGAAAAGGAGGGATAAAACGTCTTTGGAGTAGAAAATATCTACAGTAATTCCAAATGTGTAAAATATTTTTTGGTGGTAAAGAAACAATAATAAAGAAACTGTATACTGTATATTGGCAACCTCCCTAAAGTCAGCTTCTGAAAATTCAATCACTATCCTTATTCCTAATACCAGATAGCACTGATCTAAAAATAAAGACTAAGGAAAAATAAAAGGAAAGAATTTTGGCACTAAGACACTCTCCAAGTGTGAGAATTGCAGCTAATAAAACGGTGCACTTGGATTAAGTTTTTCATTAAGGCCTCTGTCATTGCTTTTGAATGTGAAGTGAAATCAAAGCAGAAGATTTGTTATGGGTCACCAAGAAAGAAGGAAAGGAGGTGGGAGTAAGGCTAAGTGCCAAGAACATCTTTAAACGCATGATCCTCTTTCTAAGAACATGAGTTATTAACAAAAGAGAAAGAAGGCAAGGCTTAAACAACATAACGTTCTTAGAGGAAATCCTACAAACACAGATAATTATATATTTGATTTAGTTCTCCAAGCTGCAATTTTAGTAGTTTTATTATTCTAAAGCACAATACATCATCAGATACTTTCCACATTATAGTCATTTAATGTCGTCAAATTATAGTCTGCAAGCCAGAACTGGGGATTTGGTCTAAGTAACAGAGTGGTAACTGCAGGAAATGTTGTGATGGATGTCAAGTGTTACAAGGTTCACTTTGCTGAACTAGACAGTGCAAAGAGAGATGTTGTTACAGTTCTAAAACTTTAATCTGTCCACCTCCTACTGTTTGGATGTGAACAACCCATTGAATTTTATGATAATAATAGGATCAACTCTTCCCCCCTGCCCACCCCCCTCTTCCCATCCTTTTGCTTTCCTCCCTTCCTCTCCCCCTCTGGTTTCTTTTTTTCCTCTACCAGCAACAAAGCCTGAGTACCAGCTGGCTAGCAAGTTACTTTCTGAGAAATGAAGAGGAGTTGGCCAAAGAGTCAATAAAGACCTGGTGGGATGCTTTAGTAAGCTGAGCTTTGATCTCCAGTTACCTTTCAGACTCCTTAGGCACAAAGATAACTAGATAACTAGATAAGGCAGTGCTTTTGATGTTGCCAATGAAGCCATGGCAGGTTCCTAGGTCTTTGCTAGTGAATAAAGAGATTCTTAAAAGAAAAGGTCAAATCCTTGGTAGATCTAGTCTGCAAGGAATTTCTTACTATGTCACACTAGTCTTAAAGTTAGTATTTGGCTGCCTGCTAAATCACGCCTGCATCTCAGAGTCCCTAAATAATGCACAAACCATGCATTATCAACCCTGAAATGTAACTATGTCTGTAAGAGGAGAGCAGGACACAGAACTACTTGACAGAGAACAAGTTGTCTTCTGCTGAGGGCAAAAGACAGAGACATGAGCTCCTGCACGCTCACCCAGGATGCAACAAGACCTTCAGAGAAAAGGTAATTTCTCATGCAAGACAAATCTCTTACACAAAACTAATAAATGAGCACAAATACACAAGAAGAAAAAACTCTCTCCAAGAAGATACCATGGCTTCTGATGACAAAAAACTATGTTGGAAGGAAAAGCTTGTTCGGCCCAGAAGCAGGAGTCTGCAATTGCTCATCAGGAGATTCTTACAAACACACAAGGATTTAGATATTGTGTTTCTCTTCATCCTCTCTCACAAAAATTTGGCAAAAATTTACGATGTACCTAACTCAAATGCAGCAATAGAATTTTTCCATATCACACCACCTATAAATTTTCAAATACAACAAAGTAGCAGTTAAAAAAGGAGGATGTTGAATGAGAAAGCTGGAAAGGGAAGATGAGGAAAACTGCCCTGGAAATAGAAAGAAACCCAGTTCTTATATTCTAACTAAAGACAAACAGCTTGAATCCCTTCTGTTCACTGCAGTGGGAATGTCACACCAAGCACTAATGACTACTTTACAGTACAAGAGAATGTCTCTGGGATTCGGCATTTCAAGTGTCAACTACAGCACTATGCGCATCCAGGCTTTGCCCTCAAAATATAAAATTGCTAGCACAAGAACTATGTTTGAAATGTTCCCTGTGAAACAAATTGAAAGGCAAACACTTATATCCATGACTTTTCACCAGTTAATATCACATCATATAATTTGATTTTTCAGCATTGGCCTGGAAGGTATCAACTGACTTCAATATGCTGCCAGTGGAAGGTTGGGAATAAGATCAGAGGTGGGTGTGAAGCCTCAAAGGCACATCAGGTGAGGAAGGATGAAGAACATAAAAGCCCCGGAGGAGCTTCTCACAGGGGAAATATATTGGGTTTACCTGTCAAGAATTTGGCAGCAGTGAGGCTGCCAGGGTGACTGGCACACACTTCTATGTAGGGGACTGTGGCCCATGGATGAGACCGTGCTGGAACAGGCACACCCCAGAGGGACTGCACCCTATGGAGGACCCATACTAGATCACGGGAAAAGACTGAGAAATGAGGGGCAGTTGAAAGAAATCACTGCACACTGAGCCAGACCTACTGGACTCCTTGTAGCCTCACTGGAGGATCTGAGAGTAATCTGTGGCATTAACAAGGTGAGAAATGCTTGGAATGAAGTGGTGCAACGGAGACTAGAAAGGAAGAAAGAAGGAGTCTGGAGTCAATGTTTGTCTTCTTTTTTTCCCAGTACCCTAATACCCTAATCAGCAATTGAATAATTTTACTCATCAGCAAAAAATTCCCCATGTCAATTCTGGTTTACCCACCGCATTAGGTGATTTTCCAGTCTTTATTTTCCCGCACAAGTTTTCTTGCTCTCATTCCTCTTATTTTCTCCCCTGTCCCACTGGGTCAAGAAGAGTTAGTGACTGGTTGTGTAGGTGCTTAGCTACTATCGAGGGCAAACTCACCACAGGAACCAGCAATGCAGCTGTGCCACAGCCCAAAATACTAGCCGGCTGACTCATTCTTTAGTCGAGTTAAACTTGCTTCAGTGCTCTTGTAAGAAGGCACCTTAACTGCTCTAGCAACTTGCCCTTACAAGAGGAAAATGCAGCAACAGATTTAATAGCAAGGGAGTTATTCACAATGTTGGGGTAAGTCTTTGCTGTAACCTATTAATTCAGTGTCATTAATTTTAACAATCCTCTTACAGTACTCCAAATGGAAATCCCAGCTAGCTTGCTTTATCCTTTCACTGTCATTGGATGAGGCTGTGTTTGAATAATATCACTTTTTCATTACAGTCAAGCATTTAATTTGGTTTCATCCTGCCAAAAAGCTAAATTCCTGTGTTTCTGACATCTATCTGGACATTAAAACGACTGCTGCAGATTTAGCACTTCAAGAATACAAAGTGGAATTCAAGCAGAAACAAACAGGAAGACAAGCAGCAAACACTGTTAAAAACATAGCCACTTTCAAGAGTAAGTAAATACAGAGGAAAAAACCAAGTCAGTAACTTCCATCCTAATTTGAAAGTCTAAGTTTTAAAAAGGCATATGTATGAAGGAAAGAGTCATTGCTAAGTGTGAGCTGAACAAAGCAAGCAAAGTAATAGCAAGCAATTTTTGTCTTGGGGGTGGGTATCGCCGATGGGTCTTTCAGATTCCCTTTGCCAAAGCTGACAAACTCCCAAGGCAGGCAGTCTCCTGGCAAAAAGCATCTTCAGCTCTTTCTCTTATACTTTTGAGTGGAAACACCAAGTAAACACACTCATTCATTTTTTAAAAGCAGTACTTTGTTCGATGAAAACAACAGAAATGACAACAGTCATGTTGAGAATATCTGTCACATTCTGACAGATCAAGCTATGCAGGAAAACATTATGATCTACTTACATGTTTTCTGGAATTTCTGACCTCGTTAGAGACAATAAACAAGTTTACCAATCACACTGAAATCTTTCTGTGTTGAATTTACTGTCTTTGATTTTACTACATGTTCAAACTGCATAGGCTCTAGCATTTTTTTACATTTTTCTTATTTGGTGTTCTATCACAAGTTCTCTTCTTAGGACCCCCAGTAATCTTACTACACATTGTTTGTTGACAGAAAACAGAGTCGACTTCACCAGGTTCACAGACAGAAGTAGTTCTGTGAAAATACCTGACATCTCTTAAGTTAGGAACCCAACCCTAGAGTGCTTGGAACACAGAAGGTAAATAATGATGATCCAAACAGCCTATAACTGTCCATTTCGAACTTGTTATCCACAAGAGATTAGTGGATGGTCTGTGCATATGTGGATGGAATATGAGAACACCAGAAGACCAGATACTTCCCTTTCTATGCTGCACTGGGGGAACCTGGATGCCTCTGTGTATGGGTAACCTCACTGCTGGGGATGAGGGTTGCTCGTGGTTTGCAACTAACGTAACCGAATAAGAAATCAGGGTACCTTTGACCAAGTTAGGCTTGATGAACTATAAAAATGTCTGCAACCAAAGAAACTGAAAAAAAAGAGAGGAAAGTCAAGAGGGGCTGGTAACGTGATGAAATACCCTTTCTTAAATTGGCATTTTGTGGTTTAGTGTCCCAGTAGAACTACATCCTGCAAACTAATCCTTTTATTTGCCATGTTTTCTTACTTGACCAAGTAGAGCTATGAATACCTATCCCTCAACACTCAGCTTGCTATGCTCCACATAGCAGCATCAAATGAAAATTTCAAGATTGAAAGAAAGAGGAAAAATAAAGGGCTGGCTTGGACTGGTTACACCACACAGCTGGAGGAGAATTCCTAAACTTTTGGACTACTGAGTGGGAAGCTGCTTTTAAAACCAGTCCAAGAATGTCCAAGTTCACCAGAAGTAAACTAATTTCTTTTGCAGCTTTAGCACAGTTAAGTGTTTGTCATTACATATTTGGGTGAGATCTGAATTGTCCAATCTAAAACTGAAAAGATCCATATCCCAACACTAATCTTATGGGATATGCAGACTAAGAGCTCAATGTTTGAGACAGCAGTGAAAATAATCATCAAACCAGCTCAGATTACAGTCTATCAAGTTTTCTAAACCAAGAAACAGCATTTGTCTTGCACTGCTAATCACATCTGCTTTTATTAATCCTGAAATCCTGTAGGCACTGAAGGCAGTGGTATATGAAGTTTTAAAATCTGCTCAAGGATTCTGAGTCTTATCTGGGTAAGCAGTACTCAAAAAGCCTAGGAATTTTAACTTAAAGAATGCAACAATGATTTTACTCTTAACTAAATGTAGCTGAGATATCAATTCTTCATTTTATATAAAAATTGTGTTACTAAGTTCCATATTTTTCATTTTCAAGGATAAGAAATTAGAAAAATATATGAATTTAGAACCAACATAATATTTTGAGATTATTTCATATTACTTTATTGAAAAAACTGAGAAGAAATTCAACTGGGATTCTATAGATATTTGTCCTAGATGCATCTCTATATTTCCCTTTACAGATGAGATGTTTGTGGACATCCCTAGGCCACAAGCACTCTGGATAACTGAAATCAATAAGGTGGAATCCAATAATAGCAAATGCATCAACTACTCTTAGAAAAGACAAAGTTAAATGCACAAATACAAAAGGAGTAGAATGGGAACAGGGAGCATTGTTGCAGAAAAAAATCTGGACAAATGCCAGGTCCATTAGGAACCTGCAATGTAATGTTTTGGGAGAAAATGGCAGATCTTAAATTGGGATGTATCGATAGGAGTGGTTTTGGAAAGATTCATAGGTACAATTCCATTGGTGAGACCTCAGCAAGAGAACTGTGTTTAGTTTCCAGCACTACCCTAGGAGAACTGGAGATAGTCCAGAGAACAGCAATAAAAATGATAAAATATTTAGAAAACATGACACACAGAAAGGCTGAATGATTGGGTTTGTTTAGTCTAGGAAACTGTATATTTAAAGGGAAAACATGACAGTACCAAAACAACTGAAATTATTTTCTGCATTCATAAGGAGGAAGTCAGGAAGCAATTGGCTTGAACTACTACACAAGTAAGAAAACTTCTTAGTTGTAAAAGACAATTATGTCCAGGAAAAGGGTGTCAAGGAACTTTGAAGATTATAGGAACAAAAGTCAGTGTCAATATCAACATACAAAATGCCACCACTAGCACTGACTGGCCTAGCTGATCACTGAATTGTTGAACACTGAATATCTAGAATAGTTTTCCTTTGATTCTTTAAGGGAAAGCTGCAGGTTTTTGCACTGGTCTTTTTTTTTTTTTTTTTCTTTTCTTGCTGAGGGGGTGGAGATGTTGACCTGCTTGCCAGGAATAGGTATACCTGAACACTGGCTTCGGAGACAGCTTTGTGTTTGGAGAGGATGGAGCTGCTGCTTCAGCAGCGTCCAGCCCTGAGCTTTGTTAAACAGCACAAAAGCAAAGCTACTCTCCCAGCCGTAAGCGCAACCAAAAGTCAGTCCTTGTACTGCTAAGTAATTGGCTGTGAACTCAGTTGAGGAAGTAGGTTGTTCACAAGGGTCTGTTTCTGGCAAAACCACCTTCCTGCTTCTCCAGAATTTTCTTTCTTTTTAATTTTTTTTTTCCTGGGGGAAATTAATTAAAAATGCTGAAATATTTGAAGGCCTCCTGGAAACGTTTAACTAAAAATCATAAAACCCAAAATAGAAAAAATAGGAAAAAAATAATAATTAAAACCCCTACCAAATATGAAGCATGTGCTGACATTCAGGTGTGATTTTCTTTCTCTAGAAATACAAAATGTTGCTGGCACGTGCAAGCACAAATCATAGGTAAATTGCTGTTAATAATGAAGTGCTCTGCAAAACTACAATAGTTCCAGTAAATGTCAGAACACATCTGCCCTATTTAAAAATTAACCATATCATTAAAGTTATATTACTAGTTAATTTCTGAAAATGTTTAATTATTAGAGAATTATCTTTCCAGTTTCTAGGGAAGAATTAGAAATATTGTGCTCCTGTGTTTAAATCTTCCTCTGCCAAGCACTTTAAAGTTATAAGAGGTGTATTTTTCAAGTTTTTTGGGAGATATAAATAAAATAGTTTTTATTATCACACTATAAAGTCAATGAACCTTGTGGCATGGCAGATTTTACCCAATCTCGTGAAGTATCTTGAAAGAGGTTCATTTTTCCCCTACTTTCTACGAGAGCTGAGACTAAAGGAAAGCTGCCACTTGTGACAGCAGCAAATCTGGCCCCAGAGTGTTCCTTGAGAAGAGCCTTGCATTTGGTTTCATCCTCCTCCACATCATGTGTCTCTCTGGTTCTGGCACCGGCTGAGTGTAACAAGCCACTTCTAAATTAGACATGATTAACACAGCCAAACTAACCTAACTTTAGCCTTATTACCTGTCCTTAAATGCTTGCAGATTCAAGTTACATGAGGTTTCAGTTTGTTATAGCAGCCTGTAGTTTAATTGGCACGATTCTCAAATCTGCAACAGCCAAAGCCAGAAGCATTAGAAGCGAGTGCTTAGGGGGGTTTCTATGAGCTTTATTTTATGATTTCCCATAAACATTCCTCTAATAGGTCTCCAATCCACAACACTTTTTTTTTCCAAGAGACCTGCTTATCAGCAGATGCAGAAAGATGGTTATATCGAGTCAGACCAACCACAATCCAAGTAAATCAAGTCCTTTCAGAGCCAGCCAGGTATTATAGTAAAATTTTACTTGTCTATCTGTATAAATACATTCAAACAGTTAATTGCCTAATTTAATGCATGTAGTAAACAGACATTACTCGCAACTGACAGCACCAGGTGGACTGAACATTCCTCATTCAAACCAGACATACAGCATAAAACTGAAATGCAGAAATAAGCGTAAAAGAAGAGATAGCGTGGAGGAAAAAAAAATGCAGTGTCCACTTTCTGTACCAGATTGTCCTCCTAATTCATCCCAGCTTAATCAACCTGCCAACTTGCTTTGGAAACAAACCAGCAGTCACATACCCAGAGCTCTGCTTATCTGGCGTACAGGTGTCCTTGTTTGCATATTTTACTTATCCACTGATTCACTCTGGTGTCAGAGGGTGTGCACTGGAGGAATATAAAAAATCCTCATTGCACAGAAGGAAAATATTCTGTCTGTTGTCAAGACCGACTGCAGCTGCAGGTCAGAGGGATAGAAGCTGTTTTAAACTATTCACTGTAAGCTTTGTGAATAATGAAGTGACCTTAGTGACAAGTTCCTGAAAGCATCCGACAGAGTTATGCAGCTGTACTACACTGGCTGGGATGTTGCATTTTGAGGTACAGTGAAAGAAGAAAATCAGGTTCTCCAGCAGTGTTTGAAGGAGAAGATAACAGCCCCCCACCGTACATCACCAAAACATATAGGGAGACTGAGACATGCACATTACTATGGATGATCAGTAAAGTAGTAACCACAAGAAAACCATGGTTAAAATAACAAGGATAATTCCTAGCTAAGCAGAAAGGCAGTAACTATTTACCATAAATGCTACAGAAACAAATCCTACCTGGAAATAGAGCTAAATTTTCATAAGATGAAAGATTTTGAATGACTCAGAACCTCATTTGACCACAACGGGGCATTAGCTCAACCCACAGGAACAGATCAGCAAATGTTTCAGTTCACGGGTGGCATTTGCACAACAGATGTAAATCCCATATACCCGTTAGAGAAGAAAACAAAGGGTTGATTAATTTGAGATAATCATCATCATGACCATCATCCTCATAATCCCAGATTTATACAATCTCACCTAGAAACCAGGATTCTTACTTCAAGCTAAGTGACCTAAACAGGTCATGTCTTAAGATAGAGCTGGAGAACAAACTTTAATTTTGTCTTGTTACAAGTGAGAAACATGGGCTCCTATGAAGGTGTTTTGGTTATCATACATTAGTGGTACAGGTGGTTCTTTATTTGTGCTTGTTACGTTCTGAAAGAGATGGCTGTCTTTCCTTTCAGTCCAATAAAATTATAAGTACTCAAAGAACAAAAAATTAAATATTTTTCAAAATAATTGTTATAAGAAAGTTCTTATTAAAAACTGGTGATCAAATATTTCTCAAACAATTATATTCAGTTAAATTCATAGATCTCTAAAACATATAATTAAAGGTTCATAACCTGATAGTCACTCACACATTTGTCAGAAGTTTCTAATTTAATTCATGTAACTACTGCTTAAGAAGAAAGTCCAAAACATTTTCAAGGTTGTGATAAATAAAACTTCTAGCAGACAACACTCCAATACATAGTTCTAGCTTTTCAGAACTCAGCCGAGTGCTCCACTGGAGCAAAGGCAGTTTTCTTTGGCAGAACGGGCTGTTCAAGCCACAGCCTACTGAACTGGTTGTTAACATGCCACCAGCCTCCCATACCCCTCGTCATGCTTCCAGGAGCTTCTTGGCACGGTCATGCTCTTCCCAGCCATGCACTCATCACAAACAGCAGCTGCCTGCACCAGGATGGAAGTGCACAGGCACTTTCAGTACAATCTGGAGTAGGAACCACAGGTGACATGGTGGGGGAAACATTTTGTGTTTTGTCTGAAAGTTTTCCATACTTTCTTGCAGCAGGTCATTGACATTAAAAATCAGGCAACTGAGGGCAGGATTTGAAATTAAAGGGTTTGAATAGTTGGATTATTCTTTTTTAAATGCGTTTTTTTCTTAAACAAGCCCTTCCAAGTAGGAGTGTGACTCTGGCTGGGATGTCTCTACACTTCTACAATACAGAAAATATAACACCATGACCTCTTGGAATACAAAAATCAGTTATTAAATTTCTTGAACTTTTGAAATGGCTTGGATGGGTGCCCTTACTCCCGGAAACAGGCAGCCAATGTTTTACCCAGAAATTCTCTATACGCCTGTTGCCTGTCCACATCCTGTGACCCCTAGATTGGGAGCCATCTCCTATTATAGTATGCTACTTAAATAAGCAAGGAGTTACTGCCTTGTGTGTGAGGTTCCCTTACTTCTGAAAGAGGCCTCAGGAAAATTAATATATATAAGCTTTACTAAAGATCCACTTGAGTGACATAGGTTGGCCATGCAACAGAAATTGAGGGTGTAGAAATGGGGTACAGCAAAGAATACAGCTAGGCAAACAATGTACCTTCAAGAAGTAACATGCTTCCAAGACTGCATAAAAGAAGCAGAAATTAATTGCAATAGGAAACTGAAGGGAAAGCAAAGGGAAAGAAGGGCTGGACAACAATTTTTAATGATTTTTTCAACTAATTTGGAGGCTAATAGTAAGAAAAATATAAAACCAGCTTGAATCATAGAAAAACGATGCCTGGAAAGATATAATCCTTCATGTAGATGAGGACTTCTGCTATAAAATCAGCATATTTAAGTTTGAACAGCATAGTAGAAAATGAGGTCAGCTTGGCATGTTCAGTAGCAATCTGTCTCGTAGGCAGTCTGCAATTTGGAAAAAGCTACTCTGAACCTACTTTAGTTTAAGACTCAACTTTATTCCACTTGTTTCTAAGACAAGACCCAAACTGCCTTATTTCATTTCTAATCCAAACCACAGAGCTGTTCTGCCAGTATGAAGAGAGTTAGGAAAAAGCCTAATTTATATTCAGGTTTTCCTGCATACCTGCCAATGTGGTTATAAAATATTCACATGCGCATACACACATGTACAGATATCTACTGTTTATACACAGACATATGGTCTCTGTGTCTGTGCAGCTGTGCACACACAGACACATCTCTCAGGAGTACTCTATGTGTCTAACAATGGCTGTGCAGTTAGCTTTTTAGTTTCATAGTTACATTGAAAGATACTTCTTATTTAAAATGATACTTGGGATGTAGGTCTGCTATAAAACATGAAGTGTTATTATGATGTGATCATTTGGGATTTTTTCTTTGTGTTTTCATTATGTTTTCCCTTGTACTATTTTGTTATATTGCAATTTTGTTTAACCCGAAATTAATTTTTTTGCCTAAATCTGAAAAAAAAATCTTATTTTATAATTGAAATTCATCTTGTACACATCCTGCTCAGTTTCTTCACAAATGCAGTGACTTGCTGGAAGCCACTAAGTTAAAAGGAATCCCATATTGGGCTAAAACTAGAGCAGAGGTCGATGTCTATTACGGTTGATGGCTGAAGTAACTGAGGCTTGGGTTCTGGATGTTCAATATTGCTTGGCAGTCTCTTGGTGGGAAGGAAGGCACAAAAAGGACGAGCAAAACTGTTTCCTTCCATTTGCTCAGTTTATGCAATACTGAATTTTCCAACTGTAACTATGGAAGAAAAGAGTGTTTTGACTTCAGAGACGATTTACTTGTAGGCAATAGAAAGGGAACGCTGCAAACTACCTACTTTCTTTTCTTTTTTTGGGTAATGAGCCAAAACACTATTTAAACAGATCCAAGATGGTTTCCACCCTTTCAGAGTGCATAACCAAGCTCACAGATCCTTACCCTCTCACTTGATGGGATAAACTTAGGAGAAAATGTAAGTACCGTTCCAGTTAAAACCAATCTCTCCTCTGTAAATATAGACTTGCTTTAACAAAGGCTTCTTTCAATAATATAAATAATGATAAAAATAATGGAGTTGCCGATGCTGACTTGGTTCAATATCCGGGACAAGTAACCCCTCAGGTAAAGCCAGTAAGCCTTCTGAAGTCAGCTATTACATTATTAAACTCATCACTCATAAAATGCTTTATTCCATTTATTACTTATGACAGCATGCAGCCCACCTTCGCACCTCAAGCTGGTGATCTAGCATCAAGTGTTCTGTAATAGTGTTTAAGCGCAAGGGATTTAGTTTGCTTTACTTAGCCTGTCAGAGTCTTCTACATGATTCCCCATCCCCAGCTGCGTACATGGATTGAAAACCCTTCCATATGGCTTGGAGAATAAACTGTTATCTTTGTACTTCCCAATATGCCACTTGAGAATATCTTGTTTTAAAGTTGTAGTTGCTAAAGAACTTGGTTTTTTTTTTAAAGAAAACTGACTTATATAAAGGCTGTCATTTTCTGGGGCAATATTCCCCCTTGCCATGCTGAGGAGCATCAGACTGATACTGAACGTAGCCTGAGAAAGGGCAGGCAATTTGCTTCCGAAGTTTCTGTCTAGTTAGCTTTTCTAAAAACCCACCTAAAGACATTTATGCTCCAAACCTTAAGGAAGTTACGTGGTTTGCACTAGGCATGAGTTCGAGTAGGACTCTGTGAATTTCTCTGGTCAGGAACTAACAGAAAGAAAACCACTCCTTTAGGGGAAGATTTAGTAGGTGATCCAACCTGCTCATGGCAGAAGAAATGCTTTGCTTGATTTCCCTCCATGCATCTCTGTTCCTGGGAGACAGCCCAAGGGCGTCAGGCCAGCAAGATTATCGGTAATCTCCTTCTTTGTGATAACAGTGATGAATCACCATCCAACGGTTTTGCTGGGGTTTATAAAGGAGTTTTTATGACAGGGAATCCCTGGCAGCCAAAGCGGCCACCAGTGCATCAGCTCTCTTCCTTTGTTCTCCTTGACTCCGGGCTCACCACATGACATATTTTAGAAAGAGAACTTCAATGGGAAACACAAATGGGAGGCAAATGACAGTAATTATTTTGTGGTACTCATTAAATTCTTAGCCACAAAGGAAGTGGTGATATATTGAAAAGTTTTCAAAGAAAGTATGTGGATGTACAGCCCTGCAAAACACGTGGAAAGAACTGTTCAGCCAGAAGACAGTGACTTTGGTCTAGTAAACTCATATATGATTTGCAGGCAAAGCTTTTGCTCTCTAAATCTGCAAAACCAGAATTTCTACAGACACTATCTTTCTTAGGTGAATGAAAGGTTTAAGAAAATGCTGGCAGGGAATGTACATGGAGGGAGAGGTTGCAGAAGGTTAGTATCTCTAATATGCATCCTGTGCAGGTTTGAAGCAGAGAATAAAATTTTTTAAAACGAGACTTTCTCAAAACTGTGACAGTGGCAAAGACAATGAAATTAAAACGGGTTTGCAAGTGTTTCCTTCAGCACTCAAAGCAGAATATTTTATTGCAATTTCGATTATATTTCAAGGTTTAAAAGACTGTTAAAATATGCTAATTGAGACATTCAGAACAACAAAAGTTTCAATTGTGAAATCTCCCTTACTTAGAGTAAAGCAATATTTGGTTTCTTCTGATGTGGGTTTAGATAGTTAATATCAAACACCAAATTAAACGTCAGTAATCCTTTAGGAACCTATTTTAGCCACACTTTTTTAATCGAGGTTTTCAATGGGATCTTAAGGTCTATTTGTTCCCGGAATATAATGGGAATTGTACAAATCGCATGCATTTTCAGGCAGAATTCATTATAGGGATTTCATTTATGCTTATTTAAGCTAGATTTTTAAATGCTTCATATGAAGATTTTGGTTCTAAGAAAGGGCATAGAAGAAATAAGGGACTGTGCACGTTAAAGGCTATTCAGCTGTAGCCTTCAGAAAAACAGCAGCCAAACAAAATCCCATCAAAAAATTCCTCATAAGCTAAACCCCAAGAAACAACATAGATTTTGAAACATTTTCCTGAAAAGTGGCAGCAAGGCAAATGTGGGTTTTATTCTGTAAAATATGACTCGCTTAATGATCAATGTTTTAAGCAGGATATCCCTATTGGATGATGATTCATTAGTGTTAGCTCAGGGAAGGAGGTTATTGATAATTTGATACTGCACATCCACTATCCTAATCATTATTGTCAGAAAGTCTATTAAAGATCACAGGTCATGGATCTAAAATTAAGTATGCCATAAAAAAAAAAAAAAAAAAGCAAGGGACAAGGACAGACATTCTTATAGATTTAAGGACAGCACTAAAATGCATCATATCAATTAATTTTGCTAAGAATTTTTTTTATAAAATATAGCTACTATCTTCAGTGAAGCATTTCTTGTGTAAATGAACTGGAGGTGGAAGTCTGAATATTAAGTCCCCCACAACTCTGACTGTGTTTTTGCCCTGCAGTATCTGAATCTGCCTTCAAAGTGTATTTCTCCTACAGGTATACCGGAGCAGTCAACAAGGAATTAAGGTATGCTGCTTTTTTTCTCTTTCGGTGTTGAAGTACTCTAGGTTTTGAACAACTTCTCTGACTTTTTTCAATATTTATCTAAATGAGGAGTTGAGAACTGCATGGCTAAATGGCATTTTGGATTCATCACCGTGAAAAGAGATGCTGTTGTCAGTGCAAGGGAAGGGACTTGTACACCATGTTCCAGGCTGCGTGAAGGAGAGCTTCACCCTAAGGACTGGCTAGCTGTACCAGATTTTAGCTTGGTTGCTGCAAGGACAAGCCAAATCACAATCTCGCTTTATGTAGTGACCTTAGCCTGGGCCAGCAGACTGTCAGCAGGCCTGTAATGCTCCCCGAAGTGACTTGGCAGTGACTGTTTCAAAAATCCTACTGATATTGGGCACATGTAACATATATATGACTTTCTTGTAACTTTCAAAACTGGATGATATGGCTCAATTGAAGTAAGCCATTTGATTTTGTATATTCTGAAGAAAGGAAGACATTGGTATGTTGGGCATCACTGAAATGCTCCCCAAAATTCCTTTGTAAGGTTGAAGGCAAAACCAAAAATAAGGTGTTATCATTCTCTTTTAAACAAAATAAAACATTGAAACAATACAAATTACGGTGTCTTTTGGTGTCTATTAAGACAGAGATGACAAAGGAAAGAAAACCATGCCTTACACCAGCCTAAAACCCAGAAGATTACTCTCTTTGTCTTCATGTTCCAGCTATTAACATATATCGCTTATTTAACCCACTTAGTATGGGGCTCAAACAGATACCACACCCTTTTCCACAAGCTGAACTCATGGAGGACAACATGTTCTACTAGCGTGGCTATGAAAGATTTTATATGCCCTTCCTTCTTAGGATTCCCCATGGTTTACTCTCAAGTCCAAATCTCCTTGTACCCCGCCTTTCCACTATTCCCCTATTTCCTGATCTCTCTCCTTTAACATCCAGGAAGAGGTTTGAGCTCTCGCCTCACTGGCTCTTTTGGAAAAGCGTGGATGGCCACCTGCCCAGAGAGATGGAGGAACTGGATGCTAAGCCAGGTTTGGCCAGGCTGTGACCAGATTGACTGTTCTGAGGCTGAGGGACTGGCTGAAGAGGTGACAGTGCTGATGCTTCAGAACCAGGCATTTTCACATCACAGCCCTAAGCTTCTACATAAGCATATAAAAATTACAGATGTTGCACAGTCGCGTGGCTGGCATTAAAGACGGCAGCTGTTGTCTGAGTGCAGAGGAGGTGGTAAGCAATTTGCTTTGCGTATTAATGTGCTTGAGCATGAACAAATGCAGTCTTTGAAGGGAACTGTGGTGAGTTTCAACCACAGAGAAGGCCTAACCACAAAAATGCAAATAAGTTCTAGTGTATTTCATCATCCACTGGTATAAAAAATGTGTTACAGCATCCTGGTTTTCTTGTATTTGGTGAGATAAAGTAGCCCAAGCACCTGCCAATAGCCAGCAGCAAAGCTAAAGGAAGTTGATGGGTGCAGGGGCAGAAGAAACACAGGGAGATTCAAGCACATGCTGAAGGAAGAGCTGGAGAGGTAGAAGTAATGGGGAGACCAGCACTTCTCATTTTAGTAGCAGCAAGCTATGAAATCAAGCCTCAGTGACTGCAGTCATGTCTTAGGGGCTGACAGGACACGACTAGCTTCTATGTCTGGCTTGTACTGGAGTCATCAGATGCAACTCTCTGGGCTATGGTTGCAAACATCCATTTGGCTAAGGAGCTATAGGTTATGACATTATTAGGAAATGCCCATTGAAGCCACACATAGCCAGTTTTGCCGAGGTCTGTTGTAATACTAGGAGATGGTGACAGGACCCAAGCTGAACCCCACAGACATTGTGGATCTGGGGGGTGTTGCGAGCCCACAGGGTATCATGGTCAACTGATGTTGGACCTAGATGTGTAAATAATGCCATACAAAAAAGGTCTTGTTTCTCCTATCAATGTGCTTTAGAAGCACTGTGGAAACTAGGCTACAGTCTCTGCTGCTGTTTTCTTCCACTTCAGTGTCACAAAGGTTATTGTTCTTCAACAGGATGGCAGCCTCCAGCACTGACTCGGGAATGCCAACTGTAATTAAAGACTTGGAAAAAACAATGCATTTAATGGCTTATTCAGGGTGACAAGTGTTGTCTTACCTTGGGAATGTCTATGAGCCTAATAGGTGTAGCTTTCCATTTGGCTTTCCCTTGCTGCATCACTCGACATTAGCTTTCTTTTGCAGGTTTTCAAGACCAATGTTTAAGATACGCATTTGGTAATCTTGTCTTGAAATCATAATAAAATGTCACACTAATTTATTCGCTGGGAATATTTTACTAGCTCCTTGTATTAGTTCCCCTCAAAGCTAATTTAGATGCTTGTTGCCTGTGTATTCCGCATCTGTCTGTATTAATAATTGTGCAAGTGTCTGAACAAATTAAGACATTTTACAGCATTTAAACATCCCAAAGATCTTACATTTTCCGTGAAAGTGGAGAGGTTGTACTATAATTTATGGATGTTTTCCCATTAATCTCTGAATTGTTTTGGCAGCTAATGCCTAACAGCAGCAGCTACCTGGCAAGGACAGAATATCTGTCAGACCATGAAGGGTGCTTGCATTCACTGGAGAGATAAATGAGAACGCCGAAAAAGAGTTAAGCCCAGAGAAGGAAGCTCATCCTCAGACAGACTTGCCAAGCCTGTTTCATTATAGCTTATAGCTTTCATTATAGCTTAGCGAATGCTGTTAAGTATTCTGTCAAAATAAACTTACTTTTCCAGACAAGTAGCACTGCAAAACCCTAAGGTGTCACCGCTAACACTTTAACTTGTTTACTGGGGTTTTTCTGCCTATAAAATACAGATGTTATAACAGAAAATCCAAGTTTTCTTACAATGCATTTTCTAATCCAAAACATATATGGGTGCTTTTATAATTTGTACTTATTCTGTTCAGTCCTAATGAAATGACAGATTATTTCTTAAGGTGTGTTATTTATAAAGCAGCATTTTCTTCCTTCTTTTGGAGGGCAGGAAAGTACAGGTCTTTCAATTTCCTATGGTTCCGATAATGTTAGTCTCCAGAATCATAGATCACCACTGGGGATGTTTCTGCAACTTAAATGACAACTTCTTTAATTTCTAAAAAAAAAAAGAATATTAGTGTCTATGTTTCTTTCAGAAGAAAAAAATGAAAATAAAATCAGAAGTCTGTCTTAAAAATACAATTTTTTTGTACCTACTTATTTAAAATGTATTCTTTTAGCTTCTTACCTACTTGCTCAAAGTATTTTCTATTAGTTAACTATTGATAGAAATAGAGAAGATTAAAACTTGGAGAAATACTTAAAAATATTCTCTTACAGAGAAAGGAGAAAAGGGAAAACAGAAACCATAACAGGTTTAAATTATGGATTTTTTTTCTTTCTTTACAAATTATTAAAATTTGACATGAGAAAATGAAACCTTCCATCTCTGCATATTACACTTATGATGAGAACTGACTTAAAGACCTTCAGTTCTAATTCTTCAGAAGACGACATAACACCTCCAAAGCTTCAGGAAGTCTGCATGCAAGATTTAGTATCATGCTGGACAGATGATGGCCAAACATTATTCAGGCCTACTTGGAAGTAAGGAAGCATGTTTCCTGCTTCCACTGTCTTGTTTATTTATGGTAATGATTTACACTGGAGGGAAAATAAGACCACAGGTTCTACTCATACGAATCTTTGTGTACGCCACTGTGCATATTTGCAATTGCATTTTCCCAACCATAGTCAACTGGGCTTTAAATGTAATATAATGCACTGAGGCCAGCAGCCTTCAGAGATTCCCTCTCCATACCCATGTATTTACAATCCATATGCTTAATTGGATTTCACTTAACAACTGTATTAATGGACTTAGTTGCTAAACATTTATACATCATGTAACTGTTATTTCATTATATGCTAAATGAAGCTTAGTTGTAAAACTCAGATCTTTAATCCACGATCAACTCTTCTAGCTCAACAGAGGTGTTATTCACACTGTTTCCTCTTAGGATCATCCTGAGATCTGCCTACAGACCTAACAGCCCTTTTTCTCCCTCCTCACTTCCAAGGGATTCAGATGCTTTTTTTGCTCACCACAAGTCAGTGAAAGTTTTATTGCTCACCACACATTCACCAGCAACATCTACTAATAGGCAAGTCCAGTATTGCCTTTTCCCTCACACATATTTGCAACAGTAATGTGGCCTTTCGAACTGATGAATAGGCATAATAAAATCACCAGCAGAGAATGAACTAGTTGACCTAAGAGATCTTTTTCGTCTCTAATTTTAATGGGAAAAAAATACAAAAAGCACATTAACCTCATCTACAATGTTCTCTGTCAAATAATGATCCTGTTATAAGGTCATTACAGAAAATATTGAGATACATTGTAATACTGTTTACAAAATTATGCAATAAACTCTTTGCATTTGCAAGTTATATTGAACAGTGAACTATATAGAAGTATTTGTATTTAAACTGTTCACTTGAGAAGGCTCTATGAACATACTAAGTGCTTTGAAAGCCATTACAAAAATCACTCCCATTATACACCATGCAGTAACGTGAGACCTATCAAAATCAAGTATAGGCTTTTTCCAAAAATGATTGTAAACAAAAGTACAGAATGCCACTGAAGCTTATTTTAGTTAATATTTTGGGGATTAAAAAACCCCACCACCTATACAGATCAAACAATGGTCCTTAAAAGAAAAATAAAAAAGCAATCATTGAATTGCATCCTGTGAGAGGAAATTGGGCCAAAATTGATCTGGATAGCCAAATTTATTACTACATGCAGTGAATGTACAATAAAATGTGATTAGAGCAAGTGTGCCATCAGTCCCTTTTGCAAGATCAAGCACAGAATAGCACAGCCTTGATGAAAGGAATCGATAGCATTGAAAGCAAAATTGGAGAGCTGTCAAATCATCTTAATTCCTATTTTCTGAATGAGTGGAGTGAGATTGCTTGATGCACATGCTAATAACCAAATTAGTGTGCTTTTGAGTTAGTACAGAGTCAAGCTTCTATAAGACTTAAATAATATTGCTGAAAAAGAAGAAAATATCCCCAACCTACATGAAGAGGAGATACCACAAAACACATATGTTTCACTCTGAAATCTTAATTAACAGAGCTGCATTTCTCCTAATTTTGTAGACATTAAGACGTGTAATCTACAACTTCACATCTCTTAATAGGCATGTTGACTAGCAATCTTTGCTCTCCCGTGACTGGAAATATCATCTACTCAACAGACACACAACCATATATGCACAACACACATAGCAAGAATTGACCTATGAGTCTCCTTGAAATCCATCACTCAAAATTGAATAATAAAGATTTCCTAGGAGATATTTTTCACAAAAGTTCATCACAAAGGGTTGAGGGTAGTTTCAAGGTCATCTTAAGCCAGGCTAAAACTAAATTTCCCTCAAGTTCTGCCTCCCCCTGATGTTTCCTCCCAACTTCCCTCATGCCCAGCAATTCAACTGTTGATGTGGCCAAAAACTGTGGGGATGAGGTGACAGGGAGGTAAAGGTTATGTAGTCATGTGTCACCCACCACACCTAGAGGAAAAATTCAAGACAAACTCATAAATCTGCAGATTCTTCAGCAGCAATCTGAAATCTATTCTGATTATATTTGTATCACATTTAGAAGCCTTTCAGTGGCTCCCGTAGCAGATGCTCAGCTTCATACCGTGTGTATGCAGAACCCTACTGAAGTTCTGCGTGGGGAAGCTCAGAGGAGCAGAGTGTCTCAGCAGCTACAGGTTAATTAATGAAGTTCAAACTTCCCTCTGACATTTTTAAAGGCATATTTGAAATATCATGGCTCCCTTTCCAGCTTTGAGTACTGCTGTATTTTCACAAGTACAAGCTTTGAGACGTATATTCTTTAAGTATAAAGAAATCAGCTGTGGTTGCAGCACAGAAAAGGGTCAGGACAAAACAAAGGAAACAAAGGACAAAACATTTCAGCAGAGGGTCTCTGCTTCTCCCATTTTCCTCAGAATGTCAGCACCAGAACTGCCATCCAGCACCAATATTGCATTATTCTCCACTCAGCAAGTTAAACATGAGCCAGCAGTGTGCCCAGGCAGCCAGGAGGACCAACTGCATCCTGTGGTGCATCAAACAGAGCATTGCCAGCCTGTCCAGGAAAGGGTTTTTTTCCAATGTACTCTGTGCTGGTGCGGCCTCACCTCGAGTACTGGGTGCAGTTTTGGGCACAACAGCACAAGAGGGACATAAAAATATTGAAGAGTGTCCAGAGGAGGGCAACGAGGATGGTGAAGGGTCTGGAGGGGAAGTCTTATGAGGAGAGGCTGGAGTCCCTTGGTTAGTACAGCCTGGAGAAGAGGAGACTGAGGGGAGACCTCACCACAGTCTGTGGCTTCCTGACAAGGGGGAGCGAAGGGGCAGGTGCTGATCTCTTCTCTTTGGTGATCAGTGGTAGAACCTGAGAGAATAGCTGAAGCTGCAACAGGGGAGGTTTAGGCTGGATGTTAGGAAGAGGCTACTGAGAGGGTGGTCAGGTGCTGGAACAGGCTCCCCAGGGAAGGGGTCAGACCACCCAGCTTGGCTGACCTCAAGAAGCGTCTGGATGATGTTCTCAGTCACATGCTCTGACTTGGCTGGCCCTGTGTGGAGCCAAGAGTTGGACTCAGTGATCCTGATGGGTCCCTTCCAACTCAGGATATTCTATCATTCTATGATTCTTAAGCAAACAAACAAATGAATCATACAGTTACAAGGGCACAGCAGTAAAGGGTGCTTTATAGGTACTTTATATATGTAATTAGTAAAAAAGGCAGCAAATAAACCAATGGTTCAGGAGAAATAAATAATACTAAAGCTTTAACTGCATGTGCTATTTTTTACTATTTCTTTTACCAATGGACTTTGAGAAAATTTCTCTTCATACAGAAACTGACTTATGTAGAATTAAAACAAAATTCCTAAATGGTGTTTCTACCCATATGGTAGAGGAAATATCAGAGCACTAAGCATAGTAACAGTCCAGCACAGGTGGATAACATCGTCAACACTGGTTTTCTCATGATGAAGCCAGTAAATGGGCAGAGTATCACAATGTATGAGACAGTGCTGCTGTACTGCAAACCTGGAAAATTATAAAAAAATTACAGGGCACCTTCAGTTTTAACATTCAGTTTTGGCCACCAGCATGAAGACTCTGATGTTTACTGTGAGCCAAGCACTTGTTTTTAATTTGTGGTTCCTCTGTAATAATAGATCACTGGGTATGGTTAATAATATAAGGCATTAGCCTAAATGCTTGCTAGCTGAGTGAACATGGTGTTCGGATTTTTAGCCTGTCAGGAGGCAAAGCAATTTATTTTATCTATCTATCTATCTATTTCTAAATAAGATACAGGTGTGAGCAGCCTCACATTTGTTGGATTTCTAGTACAGCTGTGCACTTGTGACCTGTTCAGCTGCCCTTACAGGAGCATCTAGTGAGAATACCAACTTGCCAACTGTCAGGGTGCATTTTGTACTCTGTTTTGCACATAAAAGAAAATTATCTTGCATAGCATTAGTTATTTGTATCCCCTTTTGTCCAAGTCCTTCCATAACAGTGCTACCAAATGGTGGTGAGACATATAAAAACCTGCACCAGTAAGTTCTCCATCCCACTTGAAGTTTTCACAGAAGCAGGTATTTCTTCTTCTCTTAGTTCCACTAGGTGTGCTTGATGTCAATACAGTGCAAATTGCTTCTCCAAAGACTTGGGGTGATAGGACTCCAAGTCTGAGCTATTAATAACCACTCTTGGGTCCCACTCAGGGTCCATGAGTATATGGGAAAGCTCTAACCAGCTTCCAAACTACGAGCCTCTGGGGTTTCACAGTCTCTGTATGGATGAAGTAATTTAAACCAGATGTTACACAGATCATGCTTAGCCAGGAATATGTTTTCTGTACCATGATGAGAAAAAACCTACTACATAATCCTGAGAATTCCTTGAGTAATGATTTTAGCAATTGAATTGACCCAGTGGATCAAACTTTAAATCTGCTAGAAAGCTCACATGACAAGAATATAACATCTTCCCTGCTTTCTGCTGGCCATATCAAATATATCTGGTGAGCTACCTAAAACACAGCATCACTGCTTGGGTAACCTCTCATTACTGAAGAACTATGGACACTGGTCTTCCAAAACAACAAGTAGGTGTGACTCCCTGTAGCACAACTTCAAGTGGAAGAGCTTATCATGGTCATTAACTGACATCTGTTCGGATTCTGTCTCCCTTATTAACACAGCTCTTAGTTTAATATGTCTATTATCAGTTTTAAAAGTTTTTTATCTTAAAATTTTACAAATACATAGACATGTAAGCAGATAGCTTTTAACTGCCATGATGTTCTTTTGCTCCCTTAAGTTCAGTTAAAAATGACTTTTGTCAGTATTGTCATTAGACCCATGAAGTCATTCAGAGTCTTCACTAATTTAATAATAAAGTACTTGTCTGAACTCCAGATTTAAAGCATTTCACAATGAAAGGGATAGGTAGAGCACACTCTGTTGTACGGAGTCAAGTTTTAATCCTGTGGTCAAACCTTATGGAATCAAAAAGTTCCTTGACTGCATCTCCCACAATAGCTGAAAAGAAGGTTTACCTTGTAGTAGTCACTGACAGTACAAAAGTAGTGCACCCTTTAAGTATGCGCATATTTATTGCAGCAGACTTATACTGATGTCTGCAAAAGCACTGATATGCACACTACAGGTCTCAACATATAGGCAAGATAATCACACACGTTTGCATATAGGCAATGACAAATACAAATGTTCTCTCTAACTAGCTCACTATGTGTAGCTTAAGGTCAGTAAAAGAAAAAAATCCTTAAAAGTTCCAAAATCAACTGATACAGTTAACACAGAGGTGGTAGAACCTCTGTCCATTTTAATGGTATTTGGCTGTTCTGCTGGTGTATCAGAAATAGAAATAGTATCAATTTTTGCAAGTTCACCGTGTTCTTATCCGCAGGCAAAATGTTCTCCTCCGCAGGCAAAACCAGCCGCTCTGGGAAAGTAACTTTAGGTTCCAATTGTTTACATGGAGAACTGCTGGAGCCCTGGGGGAAAGGTTCATTTTCCTCAGTTGGCTTGCAAAAGAATCCAAGGGAAGTCTGCAATAATTTACATCATGCCATGTTCTCTGGTGGCAGAGTTTCAGTCTGGCCTCACAGTCCTGTGTTTGCAATATTATACCTTTTCTGTGGTTGTGGTCCAAACTATGTCTGTGCTTACATGGTTTCAACAATGCTCACCATGCTCTGATTTATCTTTTTTTTATTTTTTTGCATTGCAGAGTCCAGGTCGATCAGCTGAGGTGATAGCCTTCTGTAATACTATGCCTGACTGGAACAGTAAGCCTTCTCCAGCGATGGAAGAAACCGTTTCATCTGAGTTCTAATACCTAACAATTTCTTCTGTATTTTCACACTTACATGTGACAATTGATTCTTTTAAAGATGCTACCTGATATTTGTTAACTCACAGGTTTTTGTAGCTTTTTCACCAGTTTTTTTCCATACAGGTGAAACTGGTGACATTCAGTTCCAACATTTACCTTAGGTCCCCAAAAGTTCTTCTGAGCTGGGAACAAAGCACCGTATTTCATATCAGCATTGGGAACAATACCAAACTCATGCATGTATTCTTCCTCTCAAAAAACTCATTAATTATGGGCATATACTTTTGAAAAACATGTTTATTCATAAAGTTAAATAAGAGACCTTAAGCTCACTCAAGTTTTGGAAAGCATGCAGCCGAGCCCAGCCTCAGAAGAAACACTCTCATTGCCAGTCAAGTGTGCACAGATAGAAAATGAGCTCTCAGAGCTCCTAAGGACAGAGGAGCGGGAAGGGCAGAGCACAGCAGCAGCTAGAGGCACAGCAAAAGCAACTCCTAGATCAGGATTCCTGACTCCTCCTTTCTTTCAGAGCATCCAAGAGGCACTGTCAGCTATCCGATAGAAATAATAGACCCGAATGCATGTTGTGTTAAAAAAACCTGAAAACACATCTGGCCTTTTAAACATCCCCACTGACTTTGACAGATTTTGCATTAGCTATGATACTATTACTTTGCCTTGGTTCTTATGTGGGGCTGATAAACACAGTTTATCAAGTTATCATTACCGTGCTTGGAATATAAGGTAAGTAACGCATGGCTTGTTCTGCAAGCTGCTTCAAGCGACTTGTTCGGGAACAACTAGGGGCAGAATTGAGAACTCTGTTTATTCTTGTCTTAGTCCACCTTAGTTATCAATTCAGTACCTTACTCACTGAAAACACAGCTTCATTATCTGAAGGCCCTGTCTTCTTAGCATCTCCTGGCAAGACTTCTGCTCTGAGACTCCAGGGAGAGGCTGCTTTGTCCCATCTGCATTACTGATAAACCTACTGAGTGTTCAGAAACTGATGCAAGCTACTGAAACTAACACTTTTGCTGCAACATGAGGATATTGAAACCAATTGCAATAACAATAAGCAGAATATCAGTATGAAACAAGTCACAGTGGCTGTATTTAAGATTTTAACATTTCAAAAGGAAGAGCAGATTCTGATACTGGATTCAAGTATGTATGCAAAAATAATACAGAAATGCAGAATATTGAAAGATTTACAGGTCAGAGTTTTTTACTAGTTTACTTCTTAAATCACTTCCCCCTTCCTTCCCCACCTCTGAAAAAGCTTTAGGAAGCTCCAGTTGTCTGTTCTCACCAAACCTGTCCACCTATCTGTGCACTACATAAGCATGCACTTAGAAATACCATCTTACCCTGGTAATACTGTTAATCTAAATGCTCAATGGAATTCACAACAAGGGGAAAAAAAATCTCAAATGTGTAAACGTTTTGCATTCTTTCAGCCAATATTCTGAACTGCTTTAATTACCACACCTGCCTGATGTCTTGCCAAGCTTTGCTCTGACGCTGCGGTTTATTGTTACACAGATTTTATGTAGGTATTACAGTGACAACACCCAAAGTTAAAATGACCACTTACATTGTCATTCTAAGAGACAGCTAATAATATGGTGTTCTGATAAAAATGGCTCAGTGGGATTAAAATGCCCATACCCAAAATAAACAGATACTATCCTGATTTTCTTTTGTACTCATTCTTCAGTAGCATGCTCTTGAAAGCAAGTAACTCTTTAAATGAGACCGTTAGTAATGCACACATCTGTGAATATCATTATTCACTGAGTTTCCTTTGCTTCATTGTCAGGACAAAGATCTGGGATCAGCCTGGCTTCTCTTCCTTAGTAATTTTATGAAAGATTTGAATTGCACAAAGTACACTGGAAGAAGAAAACTATTTTGAAGCAACTGAAGAAATGGACTTGACTTTCATAGTGAAGATCTAACTTCATGAAATGAGAGCACTAAAAATATCATGCCGTGGTTTTCATTCTTGCAGTTATTCAAGGCAGATATTATGGAAATCTTGACAGACATTGTAATTTCATTATCTAAAGTCTCATGTGTGTAAGCCAGCCGCCTTGCTATTGAGGTTAAGCTACATAACTGAGAAAGCAGCTATTCACATATAATAATATTTATTTTCACCGTTCTTTTTCCTTGTATTTATCATCATAATATCATTTTTCTTTCCTGCCTGCTCTTCGCCTCACTGTTTGCACTTGGGATTATAAAGTAGGGGATGTCTTAGGACAGAGATTGTGTTTATATTTAGTGAGTTTGGGCAGTAATAAGTCCTACAGCTTAATAATGCTGTGATGTGGTTTTTGGTAATCTTTTCTTTGGTTTTCTGTATCAGCCCAGTCCAGCTAAGATTAGACGTTCTTCGCAAAAACAAGGGCTATTATGTCTCCACTGTCACCCTCACCAAAAATAATTCATAACTTAATGCTGCTGTTAATTGGTGAACGTTCTAAAATATATCAGGACAAGTTTATATAGGAGGCATTAATTGGGATCTGTCCCATATGGGAGCCGTCTCGGGCCTGCACGAAGAGAGAGACAAATGAAAAGGCTTCTTTCCCGTTCAAAACGTGACCTCTCTGGGCTTACTTGGGCTCTTGATATAACAGGCACTGAACTAGCTAATTAGCTTGGCACCATTTCAGACAGCTGGATTAGAGTCAGTGATAAAGTGCAGCAGAAGGCACCTCTTGGCACAGGTCCCTGTAACTCATCCCGCCAGCCTGGAAATCCAGCAGAGGAGAGGGGTCCGCCAGGCTGGGGCTGGCGGCTCCTTCCGAGTCCGCAGAAACCGTGCCATTTGTCAAAGCTGCATTTGACTATACGTGCTTATACTGCAAGCACACAGCAATATGCCTAACATACCTAAGTCACAGGACTGGGCCAAGCTACTGTAAGTTACTCCCCCCATGGGCAAATACTCTGTCACTCTTTTGCAAACCAAAAGCCAAATTACAACCCACAGACTTGGTTGCAATGCGTACCCTTTTAACTAAAACTCTCTCCAGGTACGCTTACTTTACACCACGGAATATGAATTTTGCGTGGATGGGCTTGAAACTACATGGGAAACATGCTTAAGGGTTTAAGCCCCTGAAGTGGTGTGGCTACCCGGCGTTGCAGGGAAATGTTTCAAAACAAGGGGAATATAGTACTTGGGTAACACAGCAGCATGAGATGTCTCTATATCAGACAGGAATAAATTATAGGAATGTTCAGAAAATGGTTTGCTGATTAAAAGAAATCAAATTTTCAACCATCATAATCTCTTTGCTGACTTCACTGTTGTGTGTTGCCTTGCAGGGATAATAATTGAGAGAGTATTTTTTTAAACAATGCTTTAAATTTAACTACAGCAAGACCTTCGGCTAAGCAGCGGTCACATGTGGCATCTTTGTGCATTTTACAAGATTTTTATTAATTTAAAATAGTCTTGAATGTTACTAGAGAAATATGGTACAATATCAACAGAGTAGGAAGTAGCTTATTTGGTTATTTCATACGACTGAGTCTACTTTGACATTCTCATGTTCATATACACTTTCTAATAAAACCCAGGCAGCTTCCTATTCCCTTTTTCTCTTTCACACTCCTCCCACTCTATGGCCTCCTTTGAAAAATAATATTAGTATGAGCGAGTATATTTGCAGATAGAGTGCATACAATAGCGAGAACATTGAAGAGTATATTCCTACACCGGGGAAGATAGTTTTTAACCTAACTTTGCTATTTATATGGTCCCTGAAATACATCTTGGAATACAACTGTGGCAGGCTTGAATCATTTCCCATCCATATTACAATCTATATGATGTGAAGGGATTCATGGAGCTTTCTTTTCTGCTCTCATTACAATCTTTGTCACTAAGAATGAAGTATCCAAATTTTAATGCCTCATATATTTTGTCAGCTGTAGTGGTGTGCTATACTACTTTGACCTTTTTGATTGGCCTGCCATTTCGGTTCTTCCTATTTACAGCTTCATTAACCTGTGGGGGAGAGGTGGACCGGCTAACCAATCAACGGACGGTGTACTGAAAAGGTCAACGTAGTCCAATGTATTTACAATCCCTTCACAAACCACACGCGAGTTGAAGATGTAGAGTTCCCCGTTTGGGCTGGCAAAGTTACAGCAATAGGAAAAATGAAATTACATTAATTCAGTCCGAGTCCCAGACAGTAGGAAAATGAAAGGAAGCAGAAAAAAACCTTCTAGCTCAATTTCAGAGAAATACTGTATTTGTCAACTTGCAGTTCTTAGCAGAAAACATTTGATCTCGACTAGATGACACTACCCAGATAAGTGAAATCTACAATTATTACTATTTTGAATTAGTCTTTAAGTCAACTCTAAAAAACATTTCATTGTCTGTTTAATATAATCCTGGGAAGAAAGAATGAGAACTGAACTAGCTCTGTTGCACAGAGAGCTTTTTAAACAGGAAATATCTGAAGTTTGCCAACATTCTTTTCTATAGACTTCACTAAACATCATCTTCCATATGAGAAAACATTAGTAATAGTTATGCAATTAGTGACATTTTAAGATAAATAATTCAAAACTGGTTCATAAAACAAACTTCTATTTAGACCACAAAGAGATAGGACAAAATTTAGACTAAACATGGAGTTAGATAGCAGAGGGCACTGTGCTATAGGAGGCTCTGTCTTTCAGATAAGAAGAAAAACTAAACTAATGGCCACTTATGATCACTGAGGCTGTTTAGGCATGTTAATCTGAGCAACCTGGCCACATTCCAGCCTCTGTAATTACAGGTCTCTCAGCATACCTAATTTTCCCTAAACCTAATTGTTTTGGGGCAGCGGTGGGTGAGGGGGAAGGTAGCCTCCCTTACTAAGTACCCGGGCGTTCCTACATGAAGCAGAACTGCGTATCTGTGGTGAAAAGGCAAAGAAATCAGTTTACATGCAGTGGATTGAACAGAGGTTATAAAACTACTTGGGAAAGTAACATACAGTGGAGAAACTTTAAAAAGCAAGATTTCTACCACATTCTTATGAATGAATAAATAATGCCAGGTCCAACTAATATTTTGTCTGTCTTTCTTGAAAAAGGCTACCAGAACAAAAACAAAAAAACCCAACAAAAACCCCAAATCAAACAAAGCAAACAAAAAAAAATCATTAAAGAAGTGGATTAAATAGGAAATAATTAATTTGTCTGTTTAGGTTTGTAAGGTTGGCATTGTGTTTTATTTTATTTCTCCTATACACTTTAATTCTTTTGGCACACCTTCTTCAGTCTTCTCAGTTTCCCACATTCACTCATGGTACATGTCCACTGGCTGTTGCCATTTACTTATTTACCTTTTATCCTTTATTTAAATTAAAGCAGCATTTAGAAAGCAACTAATTTCACAGCCATGTTATATATATATTATATATATGTATAACAAAAGATTGCAAGGTCTGAGGAGCAGGGATATAAAGACAGACATTTCTATCACCAAAGCATTAACTGAAAGATCTCCTTAGAATTACACAAGATGCTTGTGGCACAGGCAGAAAATAGCACAGGCCTCCTGAATGCCTATGCAGGCTGATAAAAACAGCAGTATCGGCCATAAAAGCTCTGCTAATGCTTCCATCTCTAAGCAAGAGAAATTTTTAATCTCAAAAATAAAAGCATAAATAAAATTGAAATTGCTAAAAAATGGCAGAGCAGTAAGCAAAAATAAAGTATGAATTAATTTCAATATTAATGGTACCGTGGGAGGCTATACACCTGCTCCACTGCACTTAATAGCTACACTTGGACTATAGACACGTGATCTTACGCACCTGAAGAACTCAGTGAGTTCAAATGCTTATACTTATCTTCCTGTGAAACACAGAAAGAATACTGAGATCCCACCCACTTTGATACTGTTTATTGTACTTCTAATACAATGATTATATCTTTTCTCCAAAAAAAACACCCACCCTTTCAAAAGGGAGTTTCAGATTCATTGATTGCAAAAGAACATGCATGAAGTGAAGAAGCAGAACACAATAAAAATGACTGGCCTTAGGAGAGGGAGACTATCAATGCAAACTATAAATAAACAAAATCTTAGATTGTATTGACATATCCCTTAGATACACACGCACACCCCAGGATTTGAAAAAAATCTTGCCAATGCATAATTTCCTTCAATGTGTTAGTCACACAAAATGGTTCTGAGAAGTGTTATACTAAGTGGTCATTTTCCCTTTTTTTAACCACAACATGAAACCATAAAATTAATTAGATCCTATTGCTAATCAGAGGGATCTTCTCCAAAGATAGACTCTAACATACTGGTAACTTAGGAATGTGTTAAATTTCTGTAGGCCCGTAATTTTTATTGGCTTCCTCTACATAAACATCTAATAGTAAAAAAAAAAGTAAATCAACACAGTTTTATTGAAGTCTGTGTTGATTTAAACCATCTGAAGTTAAGTCTCAGTACTGAGAAGATATTATTTATTATTGCAAGAAAAGCATATGTATAATCTAGGATATTTTATCTTTAGAGGCTTGGCTGGAAATGTTGTTCTTGGGTGCATGAAGAAAACTAAACATGAACATTTTGAACATGAAAAAATTTCCTCAGCTTTTATGACCTCTGAAGAAAAAAATCTGATTGATTTATGTAATTTAGTTCTACACCCATGGTTTTATTTGTGTTGTTGCTTATCAAACATGCTCTCTTCCTTTATAAACTAAGCCAAACCTTTGCTTGGTTTTTTTTTTTCTATATTGTATTAGCTGATGCCATCATAATTAAGATTTCTTTAATTCCCTTGTTCATTATCTTCATTGAGTCCTAGAAATGTCTTGGATAGATCAGAAACTCCTGAACCTACCCACCTGTCTTGACTCTAAATAGTAGACAGCAACAGTGGACTCAGGCAAAGCCAAGAAAAAAATAATCAAACTAACCAATCAAAACAAAGCAAAGCAAAAGGAATTCTAATTGTTAATAAAGACAAATTTTTGCTCAGCAAAAAGGAGGTAGCCAATTGCAAAGCACACCACAGTGGGCTTTGTGGGTTTTTTCTTACTACTGCAGTCCTGAAGGCTTTGAATAGCCATACAAGTATTTAATATCTTTTCAGGACAAAGATCAAATTGAAAAGAAAAAACCAAAACATTCCAGGAAAATTAGTATTGCAAACAAACATTTAGGAATGCAGTTCTATCCTGGTACTGTGTACCCACTTGATACAAGAAGAGATTTTAGAAAGATGAAAATTGAGTTTCCTTTATTGTTAGGAAGCTTATATGTTAAGGGACACAAATATTTTCCCCCCACATTATAATAATAGTAATAATAATAAAGGTAGTTGAACTGGCTCTTGATTTAAATTAATATTGCAATAGCTACAACTGGCAAAACTCTTGTTCTGACTACATCAACAAAGGTATCACTACCTGACAGCAGCACTAGCACAACTTTATGCCCACAGTAACTTGTAGAGTCTGCAGAACCATGTACCACAAAGCAAAATTCTGTAGAAGTTCTTAGTTTGTGGTTTGGGTACAAAGGGGCACCCGTTCCCATTCACATACTCCCAATGCCTTGGCCAGAGAAGGGTAAGCACTACAGTTAACTGGGTCGCAGTTTTCTTAGGATGTACTTGACGACACCCATACTGACAGATGAGCTGGAAATCACATTTCCAGACAGATACATGTCAAGTTAACATTTTTTTACAGGCATATAGTTAGTTATATATTTTATATTTGCATATGGTTATTATATATATGTGTATAAATATTTGTAGGCATACACAGGTACAGACTTCATCTGAGGCTGCTCTGAAAGGTAGAGAGTCCTAAGTGAAACAGCTAGATAAAATTATTTCATTCTTTTTGATATAACTTCGCCACCCCCCCCCCCTCCCCCAGAAAGTTTCAGCTTAGTATGTGGGATTTTTCAGGTCAAATATATCTTTTAAAATAAGAAAGAACAAAAATAATGCCACTGCTCTTCCTTCTTCCTTTCCATTCCCCAATTCCATAACTGTCCGGTAAAGCCTGAGATATATAACCCAAGTCAAATAATGTAAAATATTTGTTTGATAAGCCACAGATGTAGGAAACCAAAATTTAAGGTCCCCCCACTCCTTTTTCTTTACAGTAAGTGTCTCCATCACAGAACTGGAGTCAGTAAGTTTATTTCACTTTGCCATCCACCAGAAAAGACCCAATACAGCCTGTAGCCTGCTGGCAACAGATTCCCCCAATCTGAAATACAGAAGATGAGGTTCACATTCATACCTCAAGTTAGGTATGCACAGGGACCTGGACATGACTTACCCAACACAGGTACCTGCCAACTCTCCTTCTGCATCATCTTCTTCCCTACACCATCCCTTGGAGTTGCCAAAACATAAATAAATGCTAAATACTACCATGTATCTAAAAGGTTTAGAGAGGTCAAAGCTTTTAAAATGAATTGCAATGTAGGTAAATTGCAGCTTTTTTAGGGGAGGGCTGTTTCTCACAAATCACTGTTTCTGAGGCTTCAGGAAGTATATCAGAGCTGGAGGGACTCAGGTACCTCAGACAGACAGTTTTTGGTGTTACTTGCTCATTCTGGTGAAACAACAGTTTTCCCTGAAGACAATTTCTCATATTTAAGAAGAAATTAACATAGTCTACAAACAGAGAGCTACTGAGAAAAGATGTTTTCCTAGACCATGCAGGTGACTGAAAGAAGTTTTGAAGCATGGGTTCCATTAAACCAATATACTGAGTTAAAATGAAGCTCCCTTCATATTTTATGAGCATCCCAAAAGCAAGGCCAGGAACACTGTTCACTCATTGGACATATAACACAAATAGACATGGGCATTCAGATTTCAAAGTTGGAGAAACACTATACAGAAACCATTGCCATAAAATTTCATTTATTTTCTATACATACATGAACATGGGAGATTAATTTAAAAATACAGTCTTAAAGCTGACCTTGTAAGAAGTAGTCAATTGACCATTTGAATCAGGCCAGAACTTAAGAGCCATTTCACTTGCTTAATTGCAAAGATCCACATCCTTGATACATTTTTTTCAAAAGGAAAATCTAAAGTACTTTTCAGAAAACAATAGGCTTCATTCTGTTTGCAAATGCTTATAGATAGCTTCATAACACCTGTGACATCTATATGACTTTTTTTCATGTTGAGGGAAATGAAGTAGAGTTTGCTAAAGCAATCAACTGAATATCAGACAAAAATGAGCTTTCAAAATGAGAACCATTTCCCTAGGAATGAGTAAGTAGAGAGGTATCTGCAGCCCCTTTCCCTCCATAGGTATGAACTGAGACTGGAAAATGCCAAAGGAATGAGTATATTGCACCCATGAAGTGCAAAAGACAATACACAGTCTGTGTGTGATTCCCCACTAGGAAGACTGCACACATATCCATAGGCTTGTGTATTTATGCACGCACACACAGCCACTCCACAGTATACACACGGAATAACTTAACAAAAAGGAGGTGAACCTAAAACTGTAAAAATTCGGCATAAAAGGTAAACAGAGCAATTGTGGAAATGAAGTCTGCGATAGATCTCAGGTAACATAGGCATGCCTACAATAGCAAGCAGAGTGCTCAGCAGGAAAGGACTTGCACAACAAAGCGGTGGTTGCCAAGGGCCCAAAGCACACACTGGAAGCATTTGAGGGCATGCAACTAAGGTGAGCTCTAGTCTGGTCCTGTGGACCTTCTGGGGCTCCTGAAAGGAGCTCAGTTCATGTGCTCCAAGACCGCTTTGCAAAGCGAGCTGAAAGACAGTAATCAAGGCAATGCAGAGATTTTTTTTTTGCCGAAGGGAAACCTCTGCTGTGAACTGAAATGCTACTGCTGGCACAGCACTGTATTCTGGGTTGTGTGGGGAAGAGAAAGAGCAGATGCTCATCTCTCTTCCACAGGGATGATGGAGTTAGTTAACAGGCTTCCCAAACAGCCATTGTCACATTCTTTCCATTTCAATCAAGTATATTTAGTTGACATTATGCTTGCAAAATGCAATTTAGACCTACCGCACTGTAGAATACTAAACTATTGCATTTATCCTTCCGTGAAGAGTTGAGTGCAACCTGAGTGCAGCGGTTCAGTAGGTGAGCTTTCAGAAAGGCAACAGAAGTAGAACGCATTAGTATCACTTGTTAAAAAACCAAAAACATTAAGACATTTTGGAGTCATTTTCATACAATCCACAGCAAAATAAACTGCTGCGGGAGTTTTTCTTAACTGAAACATTTCACCAGTTCCCATTCCTTGGGAAACAATTTTTGTTTGACAAAATGAAGCATAGCCACCGCTTACATGGTTTGTCTCTAGGCCAAAGAACGATACCTCTATGCTGAGTGGGCACGGGACTTTACATAGTTGATGATTAAACGATAATGGCAGCATTTCAACAATAGCAACGTTAGCTGCTTGTGAGAGATGCGGAGATCACGCTGGATCATGGTAAGGGTTCCCAAAAGATGAAAAGCATTTTCCTCGTACTTCCTCTCCATCACAGAGATGAAGTGAGAGATCACTTAGCCTCTGTGTCTTGCCACTTTTATGTTAACTTTTGTCAGCATTTCTTATTGATTTTGCTGTTACTTGCTCCCTTTATTTTTTTACACATCTCCTTGAAAGGGCACATATTATTTGGGATTTCTTAAAAGGTAGAGTCCGGGCATTAATAACAGCATGTCTGAAGCAGCCAAGTTATTGTTAGAGAGTATTTTTACATCAAAATACCATAAAAAGTGAACCCCCAGGGGTTCAGCTGTAGTTTCTATTGTATTTCACTTCTTTACTTTTTATGTCCATTTGAATTTGAAAATCAAATAAAGTTTTACAGAAACAGGAGAATAAATACTGCATAAATGCTGCACATGAAGGGCAACATGAATTTGCATCACTTGCATTTGCAAATAAATTCATGAGAGTGCTGTAGCTCACAGAGGACAAGATGGTGGTCATAATATCCAAAACCATATGAAAAAAGTTGTGTCATAACATGAATACAAAAAGTGCATTGCATTTCATTTTAAAACCTTTTGGGGCTTAAAACCCAATATATATAATAATGCTCCACAGATAATTTTCTTGCTGAGGCTACCCATGAAACAATAGAGATTTGCAAAAAAACTTCGTGAAGATGGCAGCAAAGGATGTGGAAAAACCTCTCCATAGTTCATTCACTCTCTAAGGAAAGAAAGTCTAATTGCGAGACATTTGCCACCACTTCCTTCACAGTCAGCAAAACTTGTCTCTCAAGCAAAGAAGCAAACCCAGGAGTCAGCAGCAGAACTCACTTTCATATTCATATTAATAGTGTCTTGGAATAAATTCAATTGCAACATCAAATTTCTCTGCTTTACTCTTTGGTAGCTGAATAAAAACATGCTGAGATCTAGGCTTCATACAAAACTTCATGAAAGGCAAAGAAATAAAGATAATCATCTGAGAATTAATAGACGTCCCCAGTGATGCCTTACAAAGGCAAATAATGACTAAGCCACTTATTTATGTGCTGTTTGTGATTTTACACTGCAAACAAATGTGAACTTATAGAAAAAAAGATTATGATGGAGCAATAAACTGACAGGGAAATTTTTTTCAGTGTAATCATGCTGTACGCAGCAGGGAGATATTATATGCCCAGATTACACAGTTATTTCTAGTGCCTCCTGCCCCACCAAGTGGACTAATAGTGTTATTTTTTATCATAAATTTGTATATTCTCTTTCTTTCAGGACTAAATGAAGTATATGTTCCCATAGCAACAAAAGCTAATTCTTTCCAAATTTAGCCCTGAGCTTTTAGCATTGAATTCCATGTAAGCTTACTTTCATATGGATCTTTGAAATGTGCTATTACACAGGCAGTTTTAATCTGCAAAGCTAAAACATGGGGGGTGGGGGTGGGAAGGGGCGGCAATCAGTAATCTACACATGGCATAATATGCACATACATAAATGTACCATAAATTTCAATTTCTTAATCCTTTACATCGTCTGAAAAAAATCTTTTTATCATGTCTGCTGCTGCTTTTTGCAAAATTTTTTGTTCCACAACATAACTATGCTTGTTAGACAGTTTACAGTTTTCTAAGAGAGCCTTGCAAAATGTGATATACAGTGCATTCCAGCCTTCTAACAATAGATACAGGGAATATTTAGTTTAGACGAGCAATTAAATACTGTTTCATCACATGAAACTAATATGACTAGAGGAGACTTCCAAGGACAAGAGCAACAGGACTAAAACAAATGTCAACTCATGCTCCAAAACTGTAAGGAAAAACTTACCGAACTGTTTCTAGGGTGGGGAGAGTTCCAGGTATATAAAAACTGTCCTCAATTCAATTCATCAGGAATCTTGAGCACTAATTCATGTCTCCTTTTTAAAAAGGAAGACACCACATCAACTCCACCCCTGTTTGCCCCCAAAGTGAGTTAGATTTCTTTCCTTCGTAGGTGAAGGTGTCCCTTCACTCTCCTTATAGGAGGTTATTGCATGGTTTGTCCTTTCCCACCTATGGTTTCATTCCAAGTTTTCAAAGACTATGTTGCCCCTTTAATACAAATTGCTGAATTCTTATCTGCATTTCTACTGCCTTGTTATATGATTTTAAAATAGCTCACAAAAAGGCTAAAGATTAGGCTCAAAAGTAACTTTAATTTAGGACTACAAAATTGGAGAACAAATTATCCTTGTAGAAGCTGAAATTAAGGTTAAACTGTACTAAATCCCAAGTTTTTAGCTACGAGGGTCTCACTCATTTCCATAAATTTTCACTACATTCCTAGCAGATAAAGCTAAAGTCCAGCTATCACCACCTTGTATGAGTGAGTTTTATAATACATCAGTATACCACAGTGTTTGTATTAAAATTTCACGATTTCTCAGAAAAATCATCTCCATTTAGTTTGTAATGCCCATCCTTTCCAGGGACAACAGAATTCACTACACTTCTATCTAATGACCTCTGTCCATTGATACTTGAAATATTATTGATCCTATAAAGCATTAGTATATTTAAAAAATTAAACACTGAAATATATATTCAAATACAATATGAAAGTATCTGCTATATATTCTGATATCGGTGCAATTATGGCTGAAGTAGCTGGACATTAACAACCAGTATCCTTTGTTTTGCTTTTATTGAGACTTTGTTTGGCTTTTGCTTCATTTGGCCCAACTGAAGAAGCAACAGATTTAGTAAAAACACAAAAACTGCAGAACAGCAGTAGATATGGTGACATACGTAGCTGCATGCAACCAGGAAAAGACAAAATAGCACAGTCCACAGGAGAAAAACACTAGCAGCAGGCTGCTTCATAAAATTCTCTGAAATCCCAAAAACATTATTTTCCTTATTAGGAGGAAGAGTAGGACCATAGCCTAGTCAGCATAAAATACGGAGCAGGATTCCCACCGCAATGCATTCTGTCTACAAAGATGATATTTTTCCAGAAAAGCATGATATCTAAGTAAATTTGCAGAACTGCAGTCCTTTATGAGGTTCTGAGACTTTCCACAGGAAAAGTTATTGCAGTTCTGCAGAAGCAAAACACATCCCTTTAAGATGTTTCTATATTGCATGCCTCTTACCCTAAAATGAAGATACTGATTGGAGGCTCACCCTATTAAAAATAATTGCTGAGATGTTTAGAAAAATACTTTAGATCACAGAAATACTTGTTTTTAAAAAAAAATTCTTTCCTGCTCTTTCTCAAGATATGAGTATTTTCATCTCCCTAATTATGAGTACTGCATTCAAGTGACAGCTGCCAAAAATGTACATCATTCATGCCCTCACAGTCCAAAACATTAGGAAGGATGGGCCCAGTTCTGGTCTGAAACACCTAGATAAATCCACCATAAATCACATAGCAAGGCTCCAATGTTTTTTTTACAAGGTATTCCTCAATATATGCTTGCACTTCAAAGACTGATATGGGTATATATGCAGTATAAGCCTGGAAGACATCCAAGGTGTTATTTGATTTTTAAAAGTCATCACTAAGTCAGTCTCACAGAATTATGCAATTACACCAGGAATGGCCATTGCAAAGCATCAGCTGCTTTAGCACACACTACTATAATCTTTCTTACATAGTACAAGGCAGAAAATCCTGAAATAGGGGGTGTTATATACTGGAAGTATTTTTGAAGAGTTGGCAATTTTTTAAGACCTTAAAATCAGTATAATCCAAACTATTTCCCTGGTTACATTTCAGCTCCTCTGAGACGATTAAACTTTCCAGACAAACCATACAGAATCATGGAGATATACTGCTGAAGCCTTTCACATTTTTACTCCTTTTTCAACATTCAGTCCTGAATTATGCATTTAATGTGAACTCAGAAACTCTTTAAATATCTCATCATCTTTTATTTAGAGATAGCTTAACATGAGAAGTCCTGTTAGGAGGATTTGTTTTACATTTTTAAAGAGCAATATTTCCTTTACAGCCAAGCCTTAAGTGGTCTTACTTAAAAGCAGCCTTAGCTTCTTTCAGGAGATTTTATTGGATTTGCACTAGTAGTAGTAAAAGCTATTTCTAAATGTCTAAATCAGGACCAATACATTGTGTTCATCAGTGTTTACCCCAATGTTAATAATTCTTCAATCTGAAAAAACCCCAGAAAATAGACCCCCCGAAACCCCAACAATGCACATAAACATTTATTTGTATGGATTTCTCTTTCTTTCTATATATAATGTTTCCAGAGATGATCAATAGCGCAATTTCCTGCCAACCCAGAAGGCTAATTACCCCTCATTTTCAGAGGCTGTCAAGGCAGAAGTATTAAAGTGTTCTGAAAATAAGTCACAGAGACTCATTAAAAAGCCCTGGAGTATGTTTCTTTGCCTTTTCCTTAGGAAAATTGGCATATCAGTGTGGTTTATATGAAGAAGTTGGGTGGTAGCACCCGTGAAATTCAAGCGGCTGTGGTGCAAAGGCTGAAAAGGCTCACTATTTGGCTGAAAGGGGATGTCTTATCATCATGAATATATTTTGGTTTGTGTACTTGTAATTAATTTCTCTTTGCTTGAAATGGGTATTTCAGAAGTGGCTTTCTATGGCAGGGTCAATGTCCCTTCCATGCACATATTCAGGATATTCCTTCCCACACTACTTTTATTTAAGAGTAGAAGAGTTTACCTATAGGACTATTTCTTAGTGCCTCATAAGCATGGAGAAAAATAAGACTGTTTATCCCTTCTGTAGTCAAATCATATTGAATGCATATGCTCATCACATCATCCCCTCAAATCAGATGGCCTGTGCTGAGCTGTGGGTTTTTTCAAAGAAATCTCCACCACCTGTGCAAGCTCTCATGCACTGGAAATGCTGGGCATGGCTAGAGTAGCATCCAGCAGATTTTTCTGGCCTTCTTTGCTAAGTATCCTTAAGAGAAACGGTTGTCCTCTGAAAGCACCTGCTTAGCATTTACTTAAATGTGTGTCGGTTATCCCATCCTTAGAAGAAAAAAGGTGGGTGGTCTGATGGAAGAAAGGTGTTTTACAAAAGGGATTTGGCAAGGAACAGGTGAGGAGGAGGTTGGTAAGGCAAAGGAAAGAAAAAAAAAGACAAATGATGTTTGCAAAGGAAAGAAGTAAAAGCTTTTAATAGGCTATTAAAAAAAAAAAAAAACAAAAAGAAAAAGAAATAAAAACCTGTATCATTGAATCCATGATTTTTTGGCATTCTGCTGTAAATTCCCAAGGAAGGAGGTTTTTTAGGTTTTCCTTGAAGATCATAAACAAGAGATAAAAGATAGTGGAGGAGAAATGTTCACCACTGGCAGCTGAGGACTTTAATGCATCTTGGATTCTTGTAGAGCTGCTTCTGGCACACATTTTTTCTTTATGCCACATACATAGTCATGCAGGCATTTAATCTGCTGGATTAAATGAATTACAGGTTCTTATGATACAGGTTCCCATTGCTCTGTAATAGGGGGCATTTGCTGCACTGCTACTGGAGAGATGATGGCAGGTTTAGACAGTGCTAAGGCACAGTCTAAATCTACTGGGTACATATTAGGAAGCAAACTAGAAATGCTATCAAAAAAAAAAAACCCAAAACCACCCCCCCAAAAAAATTTACAACATCAGATATCTTGCATAGCTTTCCTACAGACCTTTATTTTGCTCAGATGCGTAGCCCATTGCAATGCAGCAAAAGGCAAGGTTTACCTGGATAAGCAAGGTGGGAGATCTCTATCACTATGGGTCTTTCAGAGGAAACATTTGACAAATTGGCAGGAGAAAAGTTTGAAGGAAAACTCATGGGGGTTGATGGGAGAATGCTGCTATGGATTTTCTCACAAGAGTATCAACATGAATTTTCCATTTCCATCTTGGTTGAATCCAGCAGAGATCCTTGTTGTATCTGACATTTCAGAGGCTCCTCAGTGTAGTGGGAACAGCCCACATAAATAAGATGGAAATTTCATGTAACATTAACTATTTAAGACAGTATTATTGCTGTCAAATCACATATTTATTAGAAATGGATCAGTGGAAATGAAATCCTTCTATTTTTCTCATTTTATCCATCTCATAATTTCTAATTAAGTGAAGCCTGTATCTCAATTGCTCTGCTTTTTGGAATTAAAGAATTGCAGTTCCAATGATAGGCTCTTCCCTCATCTCAAAATCCAAGCCATTTAATTTGCTTAATATACTTAATATGATAATACTTAAAATTGTAATTTAAAAATAGTAACATAGCCCTTTCTTTTATAATGTGTTCTGAAACTAAGCATACAACACTTTTGTGAAATTTTTTTCTAAACTGCTTGAAACTTCCAATATCTGGCTTGTATATAATGTCAAGAGTCCATGAGGATGTGTACAAACATCTTCTAGATCTGTTGTGTGATATATCTATTTTTTTCTAAATCATAGGGTAGATTTTACTAAGAAATAAAACCTGACCTTTGAATTACACTGTATTTTAAATACAGAGAGATAGCTGAGGGGAACAGTTAGAGACCAGCAGGTATTATGGAGAAAATCTTCTGCCCTGATATCAAAGCAATGCCATGCTCCACATCTTCACATCAAGCAGGTTAAAACGCAAATATCTGAAAATAGCTCCAGTCTCACCAAGTGACCCAAAATCACCTTCAAATAGATTTTTTTTTAATATTGCCATAAGATGCTCTTCCTGGAGAGCTTTTTAAAAAGTAGGCTCTCAGCAACTTCAACAGCTTCCTTTGAAAGACCAGCCTATGTACAGCACTCGACTTCAAAGAATTTGCAGTTACATTTACATTGAGCAGAGTTCAATAGAATATGCCTCGTCCAAAATTCAATAGGATTTTACTTGATTGTTTTTACTGATAAGCTTCATTTAAAAAATAGAGATTTTAAGATTTCCAAGCATGCGAACATCTTTGAAAGCAAAACAAAAAAGTTTTCTCTAGTCAGATTTTTTAAATCGCTACTTAAAAGGGAACTAATCATATGATAATGGAATATGGTGAAATACTAAATATTCTGAGTGACATTGTTCTTAGCCAAGGAGAAAGTATGACACGTCCATTAAATAGCAAAGTATCAAACTGAGTATCCAGTACTTGAAGGAAATTTGAGGGTTTCTGAAGTACACATTAGGTGACAGCTTTCCTGAAGAAAAAAATAAGTAACCTTACATAATGAATGTTTTAGAATAAAGTTCATCTGTTGAAAAAATAATATGTCCATTTTTGAGCAACAATTATTACTTTTTCTGGAAAAGACCTAAAGTCTCAATTCCCATTAAAAAAAACCAACAACACAAACTCAAACAAAAAAACCCCAATCTTCTAACTAGAAGTTTAAGTTTTGTACTTTTCAGAGAGACATGCCTGTTTTCAGCAAAGGCCCTCCTAAAGAGCCCCATGAAGCAGTTCCTGCACACCTCTGGTTAACTACTATTTCAATATCAGGTTTAGGGTTCCTGTTTGGCATGCACTTATATGTGTTGAGATAAATTTAAAATTACAAAGTGTGCCAGCAATGCCAATCACCTGCACAAAGAGAAATACAAGAAGCTAAATAGATGATCTTTGAGTTAAGCCACATTGCCTGCCCATTTGCAGTCAGATAAAAAGCACAGAGCAGAGGAAGATTTACTGTGATATGCTATACCTGTAATATTGGCATAGGTGTTAACAGTCAGATGACACCTCAGACCGTCAGTCCCAATACAGCAGCATACAATATAAAGTGTAGGGTTGACAGAAGTAAGACCTTCTGAAATCTAACAGTAGCAATCATTTGGGGGACAGGAAATGGTCCTTTAAGTAGTGATGTACCAAGGGGGACTCATGCTTCGGGGTTTTATTTTTGTAAGTGAAAGTTGGTTCACCATTGACCCAGCTAGCCTACTTGAGTTTGGATATAGTGAACCACTTCTCAGCAGTACCAAACACAGTGAGAGCACTTCAAAACACACTTCCAAAGACACCGCTATTCAGGTCAGAGGGAAATGCACTAGAACCACTAGAACTGACATGTACAGAATGCTGGTGAGTTTGTCACATTGTACCTGCTGTAGAACAAGTTGTTCCAAAGATGAAACCATGTTCTGCTGGTTTGTGAAACAGTTTTGGAAAAAGAAGGGGGGGAAAAAAGCCTTAAAAAAATCACAGAATCATTGAATTGTCTTGGTTGGAAGAGACCTTTCAGATCAAGACCAACCATCCACCTAACCTGCCAAAACCACCATTAAACCATGTCCCTAAGCACCGTATTTACCCATCTTTTAAATACCTCCAGCGATGGCAACTCCACCACCTCCTTGGGCAGTTGGTTCCAAAGCCTAACAACCCTCTCTGTGAAGAAGTTTTTCCTAGCATCCAATCAAAACCGCCTCTGGTGTAACTTGACACCATCTCCTCTTGTCCTATCGCTTGTCACTAGGGAGAAGAGGTCAGCCCCCATCTCTCCACAACCTCTCTTCAGGCAGTTGTAAAGGGCGATTATGTCTCCCTTGATTCTCCTTTTCTCCAGACTAAACAGCCCCGGTTCCCTCAGATGCTCCACATAACATTTGTCTTCCAGTCCCCTCACTAGACTCATTGTCCTTCTCTGGACATATTCCAGCACCTCAAGAAAGAGCAATCAATGGTATAATTCTCCAGCAATTTCAAATATATATATACACTTATATATAAATATTATATAAAAATGTATATATAAAATGTATATATAAAATGTATATGTAAATTGTTATAAATATATATATATAAATAATAATATATTCTTATGTGAGTATAAAGTGTAAAGATATGAGGGAATGGTATCTGTGGAAAGGTAAAGCTTAGCACCAGTACTAAGTATCATAGCAATTCATGAGATTATAAATTACTGTACACGAGAGCCAGCCAAATCCAAGTCCCATGTGGTCAGGATGAGATGATGTTAGGTTAAAGTTATTCCTGGTTGGCACCTGTTCATCCTCTGTGGACAAGGTAAGCCTGTGAGTGACTGCTGTGGCCCGCACATTGCTGATCCTCAGCTGGCCAGCTAAGGATGTGACCAGAAGCAACACAGACCCCATGTTGCCTGGCTAACATACCCATCCCAGGTAAGCATCAAGGCTCTACCCATGCTCAGTTTATAAGATTTATGTAACACTGAAATGCAAAACCGCTGTGGATGAATTAATCCTCAAACTAAATTTGATAGCTTGAAACACTTTTCTACATTTTTCCAAGCTTCTTATCCAGTTGGGGGGGGAAATTAAAAAGAAAGAATCACAGAATGATAGGAAAGAATATGAAAAGAAGTATTCTGTCACCTTATCCATTTTTTACGTGTGTTAGAAGGTTCCCAAAAGAAAGGCTACAAAATTTGAAATATTTCATGGTTGTTTTTCTCCATGTTAAAAAATATTTGGTTTGTATTAAAAACACAGCAGTTAAATCTGACGTAAATTGATGAGGCATTTTTGTGCTGTTCAGTAAAACTTGCTATTTGCCATAATTTATAATACATATTTTTCCCTTAAGATTGCAGTAGAAAGAAAAAAAATTAATAAAATATTTACAGCCAGTAAAAATCTAGTGACAAAACCTAGTGACAACAAAACAAAGTCACTTTTGTAGCAATGCAAAATTTCTTTTCCAAGGAAAAAACCACAACAACCCATTATTTAAAACTATACATTTACAATGTGTAACACACTTCTGGCAAACATATGGGCTCTGATTGTCAAACATATGCCATAAATTCATAGGCAGAGTCAGGGCAAATCATTTGACCTTTTTGTGGCTCAGACAATCCAGCTGTAAAATTAGATGAAAGCAGAACTGAAAAACAGATGCTGCTGCATTTAATTTGAGCTTTCTTGGACAAACACCACCTTAAGAGAGCAGAATTAATGTCTTGTATGAACCGTAATACTTTATTTGATGCTTACTGGCATAATCTGTATATTAAAATAAAAATATGAAAGATTCCGCAAGCCTGCTGCAGCTATAATATTCATTTTCCTAATTTATAAATTCTTTACATGTATCCAAAGACAGGCAGTAGCTACCTGGAGAACTGAGCTTTCTGGCCTTTGGCAAGGAAGGTTTGCCTGGAGTGAGTTGGGTAAAGTCTAAACCATCTGTCACATCCACTCTGGACACACAAGAGCTTAGAGAGGCATCCAGAGAGAAGGCCAGACCAAAGCACATGACATATGCACTGATCGAGTTCATTTTCTAGGCAGTCAGCCACCCCAGAACTCTGGTTGGAATTAGAAATTCCTCCTTCCCCTCATCAAGGCATAGCAAAATCTACTTCTTGCTCATAGCTGGGTTGCCAGCTTCTGCTGGGCTCCTGCATGTTGGCAGCTGATAATATAGTCAGTGCACCGCAACATCCTACCCAGCAGGCCCTGCCTTCCCTGCTAGGAGGAGTCAGGCACTCCTATGCTGCCAGGGGTGCGCACTGCTTGAGCTGCATCTGTGCAATCCCAGGTGGTGGAGCCCTTGAAAACCTTAAAGCCAGAGCTGGCTCTCCAGCAGGCAGAACGTGAGCAGCCGCAGTTGCAGGCGCCCATGTGGGAATATGAATTTCCATCTTGATGGTTTTGGACTTGCTAAGTTTGTATTGGGAAAGAATTTAAAAATCATGAAGACCATTTACAAAAACGGTGGGGGGGGGGGGGGAGGGGGAAATCCACACCAGAACACACACCCACAATCCAAGCCTGCTTACTCCAAGATGAATTTGGGAATATACACTGCTCTTATCAGTACCATATTTATGAATATGGTGGAGGCTGTTGACAAGTGGTGTCCCCCAGAGGTCTGTCTTGGGACCAGTGCTCTTTAACATCTTTATCAATGACATCCATGATGGAATTGAGTGCACCCTCAGCAAGTTTGTGGATGACACCAAACTGAGTGGTGTGGTTGACAACAGAAGGAAAGGAAGCCATCCAGAGGGATCTTGACAGGCTGGAAAGATGGGCCCAGGTGAATCTAATGACGTTCAACACTGCCAAGTGTCAGGTGTTGCACTTGGGCCGGAAGAATCCCAGATATAGATACAGACTGGGAGAAGAGCTCCTGGAGAGCAGAGCCCTGCTGAGAAGGAATTGGGTGTCATGGTACATGAGAAACTTAACATGAGCCAGCAGTGTGCTCCTGTGGCTCGGAAGGCCAATGGTATCCTGGGCTCCATCAGAAGAGGAGTGGCCAGCAGGGACAGGGAAGTGATTGTTTCTCTCTTCTCTGCCCTCGTGAGGCCCCATCTGGAGTCCTGTGTCCAGATCTGGGGCCCCCAATATAAGAAAGATGTGAAACTCTTGGAGAGGGTTCAGAGGAGGCCACGAAGACGATTAGAGGGCTGGAGCACCTCCCCTATGAAGAGAGGCTGAAGGAGCTGGGCTTGTTCAGCCTAAAGAAGAGAAGGCTGCGGGGGGACCTCATTGCAGCCTTCCAGTCCCTGAAGGGAGCATACAAACAGGAGGGGAATCAACTTTTTAAAAGGGCAGACAATGGCAGGACAAGGCGGAATGGATTAAAACTAAAGGAAGGAAGGTTTAGATTAGATATTAGGGGGAAGTATTTTACAGAGAGAGTGGTGAGGTGCTGGAACAGGCTGCCCAGAGAGCTGGTGGATGCCCCATCCCTGGAAGTGTTCAAGGCCAGGTTGGATGGGGCCTTGGGCAACTTTGTGTAGATCCAGGCCTGGAGGGTGGTGGCCCTGCCTGTGGCAGGGGGGTTGGAACTCTATGATCCTTGGGGTGCCTTCAAACCCAGACCATTCTATGATTCTGAGTCTAAGCATATCTGAATTTGCACCTCTTCTGTTGACCTCACTTTTAGAAAGTTTCAGTTTGATTACTTTCAATATCATAATTTAGAACAAGCAAATAAACACCCCCCCCGACCCCCCTGAAAAGCTGCATCTAAAGAATAGTGAAATGAAGTGATTTTATTTTTTTTTATCCCTTTCCATCTATTGACTACCTAAAGTACTCAATTAATTCAGCCAGAGCTTGAGGCCATGTTTGCCTCATTTTTTCAACCTAAAAAACTAGTCCCTGCTTAGTAAGTGAATTGCCTTTCCCTTCCCCAGAGGCAGAAGGTGCTTCCTTAAGCCGGACAGCCACAAAACAGGTTCTGATGTTGCTGTAGATATTTCAGAACAATAAGTACAGCAGTACAGGGTCTTCACTGATGACTCTGAATCTAGGACGTATAATAATTAAACACAACGTAAACAAGTTTCAACTCTTCTTTTTGTCCTTTTTTTTTTAAAATAATGCTGTTGGACTGTCTTGACAAGTGCAATTGTTATTAAAAATAATACGGAAAGTAATTGGTGTACTATGTTTTTCAGTGAGAGGAATGCAAATAAATTCTTCCTAAATATATTAACCCTGTTTTTTCCCTACAGGATTAAAGCTGATGGAAATACATTTCTCCCATAAACACCTCTTCATACCTTTGGAGCTGTTTATGAGGAGGGGCTTACTATATTAATTATCCTGTCATGCTGAAATTTAATTCATGTAGTAATACCCAATATCATGTCCTAACAGCACATTATATTTTCAGATAAAGATTCTTTATTATTATTTCAAAAAGCCCCTTTATTTTTAACAAATTTGCATGAGTTCTTGTCATTTTATCTGATTTGGTTCTTTCATGGAACTAATCCATCACTTGGTTGCTAAGATAGCTTTTGCAATTGAACACTGCTTTGCTTGGGAATGTATGCATATTTCATATCTTCTTGAAAACAGAGTTTAAAGAATAATGTGAATTCCCTAGAAAGCAAGCCAGAGAGAGATGAAGCCAAATTCTTTGTTACTAAATGTCACAGTTTGATCAAAAAATAAAATAAAGGGAGGAAAATTGCAAGCTATATAACAGTAACCAACTGCACTAGAAGGACAAAGAACACATTACATTCCACTGGTGACACGAAATACTAGGCATTTGTTCTTGCCTGTTTGGATTATATAAACTCTCACAAACCAACTTTTTATCAGTTTTGATTAAACGTGATCTAACACTAGATGTATACAAAGATACTTTTTAGAGAATGAACAAGCAAAATGACAGCATTACTTATTTTGAAGAGAAAGAAGACTGCAGGAGGTTCAAGGATTAAACCCACCCTTAATTCCCAAACACTTTGAACACAGTGGATAGTTAATATTTGCATGTTTTGAGCTGTCTGTGAATTTTAATTAAACGTGAATGTTTATTTTAAATGGAGTGGAACTTCACTTGATGTTCCAACACAATCCTAAACTCTTAAACATCAGGTTAAATGTCTCAAGTAGTTCAAGGGTTCTCTAAGTAGAGAACAATAGCATTTCATTTCTTTGTAGCAATACCTCAGTAGCAGAGACAGCCTGTTCAAATAAGAGACACACTAGAGCAATGACAGAATGTCACACGATACGGAGCTGTGTTTTTTGGAGGGCAATTCTTGGATTCTCAGCTCCAGCTCAACCACTTCAGCCTTGGTATCTTAGTTCAAATATTTATCTGGACACAGCTTCTTTGTGTAACAGTCATTTCTGAGACACTATTTAAAGCCCTTCCCCAAAAAATTTAACAACCTCAGCAAAAAAGTTTAAGTCCCAAAAGAGGTCACACTGTTAAGTCATATTCTTGGAGGGCCAAGAAACAGCTTGCAGCTGAGAAGCTGCCGAAAAAGAAGTGTGCCATAGCAAAATATGGATTAGTTACACAGAGTATATGATCATAAGGAAGCAAGTGTAGAGCTTGCCTACATAATTCTCTCCATCAGACATTACAAAATAGCTTATGTGCAAGGCAGGGAATGACTCTTGCAATTGTGTCTTCCAGGGTAGGGTAGAAAACAGGCTAAAAAGGGATGAAGTTAATAAAGTGTAACATCCTTCAAAAGGTTTTAGTCTTTTCCTTTGTGGTTAAGATCTGTTTTGCACTTGCAACCTCTTACCTAGTTGAATGACTGTGCCTGAGAAGCTAAAGGTTTGTGTGACAAGGTTTTTACAGCTGCAGGGATACAAGGGTGGCTTCTGTGAGAAGCTGCTACACACTTCCTCCATGTCTGAAAGACCCAAAGACAGCAGGCTCCAAGACAGACTTGCCACTGGGCATGGCTGGGCCCATCAGCAACCTGGGATAACGTAGTTAAGAAGGGGGAAAAAATCCAAGGAGCAGTTTTGGCAGCCAGAGAGAAGTTTGGGGGGAGGTGTTCTAAGATTTGGTTTTGTTTCTCAGTACTCTCCTTGGGTTTGGTAATAAATTAAGTTATCTTTCCCCAAGATGAGTCTGTTTTGTCCATGACCGTAATGGGTGAATAATCTCTACTTGTCCTTATCTCAACCCTTGAGCCTTTTGTTATATTTTCTCTCCCCTGTCTGGTTGAGGAGGGAAGATACAGAGTGGCTTTGGTGGGCATCTGGCCTCCAGTCAAGGTTAAAGCACCATGCTAATGTAGAACAGACTAGGGCCATCACCTTCAGATGCATTTTGGCTGTTGGTTTATCCGCAACAGCAAAACCCACCCAGAAAATGTGAGAAATTTAGTTAAGACTCTAAAGCTGCCATGTGGAGTGGAGTATTCAATAATGCTTATTGGAAAGTGGTAGTCATCTATACAGAGCATGTCCAGGTACTCCTTTCTGCTAGAGAAGGCAGCAAGGGGTTACATAGCACTTCAGTACCGTCAAGGCTCTGTGTTTGCAGCAAGATGCATGTGGGTATCCTGTGTTGTATGGAAGAGAACCATGAAAAATATTTTCTGTCAGAACTTTTTCAATGTAAAATTTGAAGTGATCGTGGTTAATGCATTTCTTAATCTTGAAAAAGTTAGCCAATAAGCAGCCAAAAAAAAAAAAAATCCCCCAAATCAGTAACATGTCCCAGAATGTAATTGGATTAAGAGTGCAAGTAATTTACTGCTTTCATAGTCTAAGGCAGAGACCTGCAGCTGATCTTGGATGTCCACACAGGAGAGAAGAATACACAAGAAAAGGTGGAGACTAAGGAAAACCTTGGAAAAATAACTTTTTATATTATTTGCAAGATTCCTTCAGGAGCCTCTGGAAAAAATTCCAGCTAAGTTGCAGATAAAATTCAAACTCTTTAATTTCATAGGACCATGCTAAGTTTTTTGCATATCCCTAGCTCTTTCTCCCCACTAAATTTTTAGGGAATCTGTTAATTGATATTAATTACGAAAGTTATCCTCACAATATGTTACTGTACAGTATCACTTTTGTTTTCCTGAAGTGTGTTAGTGTACAATATTACACGCATTTTTCAGCCACCAAATCAAAAGAATAAAAAAGAAGCAGACTTACTTTAATGGCCAACAGTTAATACTGGTTTGGGTCACCCTTTACACAAATATGAAGACAAGGCAAAAAAAAATACAAAGTTCAAAAATCTTTAATTCAAAGTTATTGTTGATTTCCAATTATATGAATAATTGATAACGTATTTTTTAAAAAATCAGTATCAGTTCATAAAGGAAATGCAGATCAAAGTCTTCCTACATTAATAAAATATTGAGCCCTATAATACCCCTGAACTGAGCACAGTTTTGTCGGGAAGATAAGTTAATTGGTATTCTGACCTTTCACTTTTAGTGCTGACCTGAGGCTAACAAGAAGGACAGTCGTTCTGGAAGTAAGTATGCAACAAGATCTTAAATTTTTTATCGTCTCAGTCACTTGCTTTCTTAGTCAAATAGCCTGCAACAGAATTAAGCCCATCCGTGGCTATCTAGTGCACTGAGGCAATGTCAAGGGCACGGGGCGGGGGGGGGGGGGGGGGGAGGAAGTTGGTTTTTTTTGTTGTTCAATTTGCTGCTGTTTGTTTTGCTGAGACCTGACTGATCTCACTGAAAACTGTTCCATTTATCCAGATACGACAAAGTTCAAAGACCGTATACACGCGAGGGGTGGCAATCAGTCAGTAGAGGAGAGTTTTCTGCCCAATCGATACCCCTGGCCCCATCCAGTATGCACCGACAAGCAGGATAAGCGTCATCTCCCCTTCCCCCATTCCCCATTAAACGTACTGGCAAAATGTCACATACTGCACACTCCAGAGATGGAAATGTTATCACAGCACAGGTCAGTAAACTATTGATGGGACTAAGCTATGTCTACTGATGTTCAGGGGAAGATGTGTGGCAGTTAGATCTAGCAAGGGGGTTATTTTGTATGCCAAACACAACTCTCTTCTATTCATTGTCTTTTTGGTTCCCTTTACCATGCTTCAATGTCAAAGCTTCAGCAAACTTGGGATCATATTGTAGGGATGTCTGCAGCACATGTTTAAAAAAAAAGAGAAGGTGGGTTTTGTATGCTGCGGTGTCGTAAAAAATTAACTTGAAGTTTGGCACTCCTTAAAGTGTCAGAGCCTTCATACTGCTGTAATTTCATCACGTACACAAATGATGACTTGCAGTGACTAGATAGCCAAGTTTACTAACGTTCTAATTATGTCACTGTGAATTAAATGTATGGTAGTTTAAATTGCTTTGATAATGCCCGTAGGGTGACTACTAGCAATGAGAGCAATATCAGGTCAGACATTTGGGTCACAGTGTGTCAACCTTTCCTAATAAAGTTGGACTTCTTTCATCTGATTTTAGCTTTGTCATAGCATAAGTTTTAGATCATATGTTCAATTTGTTTCAGGGAGGAAAAAAAATCAAAACCATTGAGAGTATCCAAGTAGTATAGCATTATATACTGTATATTTTAATGAAGGCTATTTCTCCCTCTACATATGTCTGATTCTGCATGCATATGTTCAGTGTACTGATCAAATATGGATACAAACCACTTGAAACTGCAGACTTCGAGACCACACTACCACTGCAACGCCCCAACAGGCTTGCAGCAAGACGCCGTAATCTCCCTATGGAGTTGACTACGAGTTTCCATTTTAACTAATCAAGGGCTAGTTAAAATGGAAACTCATATTCTTGCTCACATTGCTTTGACAAAGAAAGTAAAAATCATTCTGACCTATTTCTGAAAAATGAGTTGTTACTGAGTACCTCCTGTGCACTAATGAATAATACAATATGGGTAGTCATGGGACAATCTATATTATCCTTGTAGATATTACAAAGCCCAATCACCATATGCCACAAGGAATTCTGTTCCTTCCAAAACCCACTCTTCAGGGCAAAGTGATTTCAACACCCTCCTCATCAACTAACTTTTCTGCAAATGAACCAGCTTGGACTTCTAAAATATATGCTACCTACAGTATATAGCTCTTACATTTTTTAAAATGTGTGTTTGTAGGCACATGTGCATGCATATGCATATACACGTAGTCACTTTGTATGCAAGCTTTTTTTACTATATATTTGAGACAAAAGCTAGAAGAAAAAAAGAAACAAAACCAAACACTTTATCACTTTATCATGTATTTCCACTGATTAATGAAATTTAGCCTCCAAGGCCATTCACCTGCACACCAAAATGATCAGGGACTCCATAAAGAGGTTTCAGGGATGAGGATTTTGCTCTGTGCAAACACACAAATGACTATTGTTACTATATCTGCTAATGAAAAGATAACAACAGATGGTATTCTCCAGGCAGATGCAAGAGAACTATGCCTCCTCAGCTAATAGAACATAAGCCAACTTGAAACCAGAAGTTCTGTGAAAGTGTAAGTGCAATTCTTAGCTCGAAATAATAAGCCTTCTGGATATTCAGAATATATCCATTTTGGCTGCACTGGGATTGCCACACAGCTTTTACAAGTGTCCTGCCACTCCTTCTATGGCTGAAGCTGAGGTTGTGTCTACTTGCAGTCTCCCATATGGATACCGATCCTAAAGTTGTTTAGCTACACCCGTGATGGCAAACCAAGCATGCCTGTAATAGGATGTAGTGATACCCATTGTTGGCACTCTCTTGACACAAGTTTAGCCCATACCAACTACTTTCATCCAGAAAATACTTAGGGACATTTTGGGGGATTATCATGGATCAAGAACCACTCTCAACCAGCAGAAGAGACCAAGCCACTCTCTTTAGGAGAAGGGGACAAGAAAGGAAAGGAGAGAAATTAAGCATGTGCAATAAGCTGTGCTCTGAGTTTTATCTGCAGGGCCAGATGACAAGATTTTCTCCATTTATTTGCTACAATGGACTTAGCCTCTGAGGTCAACCTTCCAGACTCTGACAAAGGACTTACAGTGACAGTATAAAGAATATGAAGATTCAGCAGTACAACAACCTGCTTCCTTCTAAATACAATATTTGAAACAGTTAATGAAGTGAACACCCACAAAACTATGCCAAAGGAAATAAATAAGAAACAGGTATGTGAGAAAGGATCTGGTCATTATTTTGCTCCTGGATCCCAAATGTACCTTATTTTGATGCTCTGGCTCTGAATCTCACATTTCAGCTACTATCCTGCATAAGGTGAGACTTACAAAATGACCCATTGGAAAAGAAACAATCGAGTGGGTTTATTGACTTTGAACAGATGGTTAAAAGAGGCATCATGAAGAAATTTAAATGTTCAAAAGAATATTGATTAAATGTAAACCAGATATTTTTGAAGTGTTCAGATAGCCCAGAGTAATTTTTTAGGGAACACGGAGAAAATAAATTCAATCAGAATATATATCACATGGAAAGAGTGGGAAACATTAAACTCAATTCATGTAGAAGTAGGCAAAAAAAACAAGTGACACAGGAAATTTGCTGACTTGGTGGAATTTGATAATAGTAAATTTGCCTACTGCCAGACTTCACCTTCTGAAATCTAGTGCTCCGATCCAGAACATAAATTCTTCTGCATGTGCAGTCAGATGGCAATTGTAAGAAGCCTAGATAGTGTGAAGAAAATTGTGCAGATGTACTTTTACAAAGAAAAGCTGAAGGTTATGCTGGAAAGCAAAGAAGTGGCCTTTTCTGTGGTTCAAATGTTTTTTTTTAAAGTTATATTCTTGATGTGTTCAACCATTGTTCCCCCCCATCTACTTCATTGGAGTGTCTGAATCTCTTCCTCTATGTGAATGCCTCATATATCTGGCTAAATTACATTCTGGAATAGGTATGTGTTTTTTCTTCAGAGTGACTGCAAATTTTCCTTTGGATTTACTACATTTTTTTGTTTATAATTTACATACATTAATGATAAAATAAAATAAGAAAGAGGGTGTTATCAAAATATTTCCAAGAGAGAGTTTGTTCAGATACCCTGGAATAGGGTACACATCACTTTTAGATGGAGAAGAGGGAGTTATGTGTGGTTTACAAAAGAAATAAACACAAACTACAAAGCCTCACCAAAAAACAACAAATGTATTGCAAAATTTCCTTGGGCAAAATAAAAAAGATGGAAGTTACAGTTTCTGTATTCAGTCCTGGACCACAAATAGACTGAAGACTGTTTAGAAATGAATTATCCTGGATTTACATCTTTGAAGCCTCTACTGTACAATGACCGTAAGCTGTTACATACATAGGGGAACTCCAATGATAAACAAGTTAATTTATCATGTTCTGCCTTCAAGCTACATGTTTTTTATGCTTCCTTTAATAACTTCAAAGTAGACCTAGGCAATGAGGTTACTTGTACAGGTAAATTCCTTGAGACTTGCAGGAAAGAGCCTCGAAGGCAGGGAGGGAAAGAAACTACAATAAAGGAGTTCTGAACTTGCTGTAATTGTCCATCACTTGGTGTGATGCAATTATGATTGTTAAGAAGATTTGGCTGGCATTTATTTTGGGTCTAAGTGGTGCAAATTTGCATCTTGCTTAGGGACCACCTCAAAATAATTTCAGTGAATATTTGGTATCACACTGCTCCATGCCCCTTGTTTCATATCAGAGTCCTGCACAGGGCTGCAAAAACCAGGATACAATTTATACACTTGCCATCTGTGCAGGGTATGACTATCATAAAAAATGCACAAACACCTTCTGGGGTGAGATTTCTTGGCACTTATTACATAAGAGATACATATTTAAATGCACACTTTAATCTATACGGGTCTAATGCAGAGCTGCTGGAAGTCACTTAAGTAGTAATCATGTATTTTGCCAGGCCCTTGTGCTTAGCTACGCGTTTGTCCAGTCCAGTGATTTTGAGACTCAAATCCCAGCCAGGTCATTCTGCTCACTGCCTGCTTTTCATTAGTAACTATCAGGGCAAAGTGTTTAGGAAACAAAAGAAGAAACCAAACCAAAATGAGACCACTCTACGAATACAAACCCCTCAAACAACACCAACCGCTGCCAGCAAAAAAAGCCCACAACCCCTACATCCTAAGAATAAGACCCAGAGTACAAATAAATAAGTATAAATAAATGTCAGCACTGATTACGTGAATACTGTAAATTCTGGAGCTAACCAGAAAAGAAAACCAACCAACAAACAAACAACCCTAAAATCCTGGGAATTCCAATATGTCACAGGCTCGAGATTTGCATTTTTTAGAGTAAATGTGAAGGGATCTGATGAGGCAGCATCTCTTGCACAACCTCCCAAAAAAAAACCCCTACTGCTACACCAGACTATTTATTGTCCAGACAGAGCATTGCTGTCTGGTTAGGGTGGGACAGCTCCAGTGTCAGGAAGTAGAGTGTCTTACATAATTAATAGATAAATTGTCTTTGATAACACGCCAAGAAAATAATAACTTTGCTACAGCAAAATGTAAAACTCTGACAAAGAGAGGCATCTATCTGTTTCCACAAGTCCCGTGGTGATTAGTTTGGCCCTAATTAACAGTAGCTTTCTAAAGTGAGAGATAATTGCTGGCACATATAATGCAGATTTCAATAGCTAAAACGAGCAATAACGAACATTCACTTTGAAGCTTGCCTGACAGAGTGCTTAGACTACAAAAAGTTTAAAAAGTACCTTGAATATAGCTGATAAATGAGATTCCTTTACTGTCCCACACTTTCCATCAGTATTTAAGCACTATAACTTTTAATGCTTCAGGTCTGGAGCTATCTCTCTTAAAGTCAGAGATTTATGGCGAGTGAGAAATGTCCGTATTAAAAAGGTAAAAGGAGATTCAGATTATATCCTTTTCTGACCATTATAATTAATAGCTGGATCTTCAGTTGTAACTAATTGAACAGAGGTCAGTGTGTTGCCATGGTAATGTCCTAGCCAAGCAATTTTACCCATTTTCCAGTCTACTGCCCCTTTGCATAACTGCAAGTTATAAAATGTTTTAATTGCAAGATTTGCAAATGATGCAACATCTGGGCTACACATTTACATATAAAGGAAGAAGATTAATGGGATTATTAACATATCTGTGCAAACCCTTGAAGTGCTGAATATAATTACTGAATACCAGCATTTTCACTGATTGCCTGTGTGACATGTTAGAAATCCATACAATTCCAGAATAAAATTGCAGATTTTCTTCCTCTATGACAGTAATATTTAGGAGAAATGTCATTCTCTAGCTGCCTTGGAATAATAGAGGAATATCCTTAGTCACTTTACCATCCAAAACTTTTTTATTTGTGCTACTGTTTCATTTGATTGATTAGAAAAAAAATCAGGTTAGTGAATTCTTAAAATTCTGATTACCTATTTTTACATCACTGTAAAACCAACTAATAGCAAGCAACCAGCTTTCCACTCTGGGTAGATATAAACATATTTTTAAAAATGTAATTTATTTCTTACTAATAAAAATCAAATTGTTCCCTGAAAAAGTCACCACTGTTAACTCATCCAGGTTATTGATAAATATATTGAATAGGTAAACTTAATAGGTGAATATAGACTATAGGTAAATTTAGAGAAATTTCTTAAAAGTTTGAGGTGCCCTCAGATTTACTAAGTTATCATGAACTACTCTTGTCTCAGTACAATATATTTGGGAGAGACATACAATCTCTCTGTTCCCCACATCTATCAAATAACCTCCTTTCACCATTCTGAGAAGCCTTCTCCCTTTCACATATTTATTTGATGAAAATTCCAGGATATAGTAAATAACATATTTTTCCTAGATTTTCAAAAGGAATGACTTAATAACTTCTGGATCCTAGAGAATAATGGAATATTCTAAAGTTTTCTGAAATGCTGACTCAAAATTGTCCCACTCATGCAGATCTTAGTCATGAAGTTTGGAGATATCCTAGATTTCAACATATTGGTACCACCCCTGGTTGCAATATTTTGGTACCACAATGGGTTTTATTAAATCCAGATAGTGCACTTCCCTCCCCTCCTCCGCTTCCCCCCCCCCCCCCAGTCCTTGGTAACACAGCCCTAATATAATCTTCAAAATCACCTGACATTTATTTGAGTACTTACAAAGTTCAGGAAGATAAATTAAGATGAAAATCAGGTAAAAAAAATTAAGGTGTTACCAATTAAGCTAATAAAGAAGAATTACAATTCTAAGACTAACTGTGAAAATAGTGATAAAATAATTCCCAAAATATGTAGGAGCTAGGTAGTGTGATGTAAAAAATCCTGTACATATGTAGCTGTGTTCAGATAATGATGGAAGTGCACAATCTTAAAAATCTCATGGTGGAAGAAATGTGTGCCTGTGAGCAGCCTCCATCTTTTCTCTGCGATTGTACACCAAGTCTAAATGCTGCTGCTGCATGTAGATTATATGAGTTTTATTTACAATGTATATCAAGAAACATAAGTGTTCTTAATTTTCTACATTAAAAAGTAAAATGTGGTGTCTGTCCTAAATTCCACTTTGAATATGACCAGATCAGATACATCCTCTTCCAACTCAAAGATCTTTCCAAGATATGTCCCAGAAGATGGGACAAATGTGGCAGATGAAAAACAAAAAACAAACCCCAAAACCCCAAAGCAAAACAAAAATCCCTGAAGCAAAAGAAACCTAACTTCAAGGCCTGATTCTTTACACTGTGTCTCTCTGAGGGTGCTACAGAAACGCATTCTTACACAGAACCCAAAGCAAAATACAGACAATAATTCTCCTGATAATGCATTATTTCATGTTTAAATTAGAAACTAGAATCCTATTCAAAAAGCAAGAGTCCAGATCCCATTCTGATGTGCGTGTGGTCCAGTACCTGAAGGGACCCTGGAGAGAGAGTGTTTACTACAGCTTGTAGTACAGGGGTTAACGGTTTTGAACTGAAAGAGGGTTTCATTTTTCTGAAAATAAGTCTCTTCAGAAAAAAATAGATTATATATTAGGATTAAATTCTCCACTATGAGGGTGGTGAGGCACTGGCACAGGCTGCCCGGAGAAGCTGTGGCTGCTCCCTCCCTGGCAGTGTTCAAGGCCAGTTTGATGGGGCTTTGGGCAACCCAGGCTCATGGAAGGTGTCCCTGCCCATGGCGGGGGTGGGGGTTAGAGTTGATGGTCTTTGAGGTCCCTTCCAACCCAAACCAGCCTGTGATTCTATGTCGATAATAAAAAATCTTTCCACTGAGAAAGTGATGGACTGAGTACTTTCTGCCTAATTCCACCTCAGTGTGAGGATTTTGGCACATTCTCTATCCTGCCAATTATCATGTCAGAAATCATTATATGATCTAAAAAATTGTTTATAATCAAAAGTGTTGCCAAATTAAACCAAAAAAAGAAAAAGGGAGGGAAACAAGAGAAATAGTACAAACATCTGCACTACACGCTCCTGTCCTTTAAGTTTCTAAAGATTGCTGAGACGTGCGGAAAACAGGCTTGTGTTACCTGAAGCTTGGCATCTAATAATTGAAGCACCAAAATAAAGCCTGGAACAAGTGTGGCTTAAATACTTTTATCCAGTAGTCCCCACACACAAAACATTGCCTTCTCACTAAAAATGAAGTTTTACTTGTTTATCTTTATTTGAATGCAGTGTAGGTTGATTTACTAGTTTCGGTTAAATAAGAAACTTACATGGGGATATGGGGCTGGGCAGGGTATAGAAATGATGTATGCATGAGGCTGATATTATTTAAATAGCTTTTATGTTCCTCACATTGCTTTTGAAGCTGTTTTAAAATAAATTAATCCTAATCTTAAACGCACAAGATTTTCTAGATAATATTATCTTTCATAGATTATTTTTTCATGTTGTTTTACAATGTTTTATTACAGGAATTATAACAAAAAAAAAGAATGATTAATAAAATATCACTATTCTCCCAGTGGCATTTCTGGCCTCATCAAAAGTGTCATTTTTTTTGCATAATAGATTGACTCACACTTCAAGTGTGAAGCAACACTTGAAATTATCCATGCACATACTGATACATGTCCATATGTTTTTCCATCATTTTTCAAACAATAAGACAAGGGCAAAAAAATTATAATCTAGGAAACCTTCTAGAGTAATTCTTAGACGTGTAACAAATGTTTGTTCCACATCATTTAATATCACTAGATAATAAGCAGCATACAAAGGATTTAGCAGCATGCTGCAAGTTTTTTTTTTAAATGTATGAAGTAAAAGATGCAAGAAAGTTAATAGTTTTTCTCCCTCTGCAATTTAGTCTTTGGGTTCTTTCTGATGCATTAGGAATTGGTGGTTATATACTTCATACTACTTAGCATGAATTGAAAGTGACAGGATAAAGAAGTCCAGAAAAAAAGGATAAAAATATCTAGCCCATCATCTACTACAAATACTTCAGTGAAGCAATAGATGCAGGCTGGCTTTAGACTCTAATAAGAATGGAAAATAATCTTGCCTAGATACATTTACCAAATACCATCCTTGCCAGGTATCTAATAGGCGAGGTGTGATATTTAAAGATTTAGCAGTAAACATATAAAAAAGCCAATTCTAGCATACATTTACCAAAAGAACACCTGGAAGTACAATATCATGAAAAATATACTCCAAACACACTTTATTATTAAGCAGACTATTTCAAGAGAACAGAAGCAAACCAAGATTAAAATTAAATAGTAAATTAAAAGTTGAGAACATGGTCCATACATCAGTGTCCTGTGCATAAATTGGGAAAATTCATTTACTCTTAAGAGGCCACACAACAGATTATAATGCTTCTTTAACCCCATTTCTCATCCTGGCTTCCCGGAAGAGCGTTTGCTAATTACAGTTCACAGTTCAACAGCTTGGCTGATTTGCCGTGAGACCGTGGGCACGGGTTGTCACAGACACTGCAAGGGAACCCATTAGGGAGCAGCTCGAGGCGCACCCTTCCACTCGAGGTGGGTTGGAGGAAACCCACACTCTGGTCATGCGTGGGTCTGAAGGTGACATGGCTGCCCCAACCCCCTGCCCACGGCCTCCCCTTTTTCACTTCCAGTGCTTGCAGAAGCCCAGCACCGCTCTCCTGAGGGCTGCAGCACTGAGATGAGGCGGAGCTGCACCTTTAGTATGTTTTTAAACTCCTCCTACAACCCTTCCCACAGTGCTTTAACTAAGCTTCTGATTGTGCCCTATCTCCTCTGATGACTTCATTCTCTAGGACACTCAGGCCAGAAAATTCAAATTTCACCTGTGCTGGTGTATAAATCTCATAAAGCAGCATGCACTTCCTATGCTGCATAATTCTGTAGGAAAAAAAGTTGCTGCAGGTGTTCATAATTCTTTTGTCAAAATAAGAGTCCCCACAAAATTAGAAAAAAATATTTGGCAGTGTTTTGAGGGTAGTATAGACTGGGTAACAAGTTAGAAGGGCTCAGAAAGGAAGGTGAGAAAAAAATCTCAGTGTTTAAACACTAGAAATGGAAATAGCTGAGAAAAAAATATCTGAAAACATTGCGTAATGCAAGAATGATGATTTTTTAAATTATTATTATTATTTCTTCCAGCAGTTTGTCCATTCCTGTTCAGTTATTTCGCAGGGAAAGAACCAGCTACCACCAAAAACACAGGCAAAAAGGTTCACATCTAGCAGCTGAAAAAATTCACTATGGTTCTCATGCATGGGCACCTGCTCTGGTATGCAGTTGTGAATGTTAACTGATGAGAAAAAAAAAAACAGGGAATAAACTGCACATAAGACTTTTGTAGTCACACCAGGATGGGCAGCAGCAATATCCTCTGATTTCTGACTGAAAAGAAGGAGAACTATGAGATCTTTCTGAAAAATGTTAGCTCTTTATATTTAAGACTGACTGTATGTCATCTGAATAGTCATTTACTGGAAAACTGTCAGCCTTGATTCAAGATTTTCCAGAAGCTTACTGAGAATAGGTCATGTAGAATACAAGCAGTCATGCATTTAAAAAAAAGACAAAAAAAAAAAAAGAAAAAAAAAGAGAAAAAGAAATGGAACACAAAGGAAACCAGAAAATGCATGTCCTGCTTCTCAGTAAGACCACTTACTTGAAGTATTGTGCTGAGGAATATGCAAGAGCAAACTGCAGATTTGAAATATCAGAATATTTAGGGATTTTTAGTTTCTGTGCATTGTGAGGTTACAATGACTGTTATCCTTATACTCTGAAATTGGCCTATATATAATTGTCCCTTTGCTATAGAAAACAACAAAACACACTCAGTAAAACAGATTAAGAAAGATTATACAGATCTCACAGTCAAGAAAAGTCTCATGAACCCTAAATTTGGCCACAAAATACAGGCCTTTACATGACCTAAGCCATAGGTATTTGAAATTTACGCATGATTTCTATTCTGGGGAAAATAGCAATTTTTATACTCCTTGAAGGAGAAAATCATGCAAGTCGTGAAAAATCTATCCTGGATTTTCAGAAAACCAAAACCAAAAACAAAACAAAAACCCCATACCACACAATATTTATGTAGTCTAGTAATCCCCAATATTTTAAGTTTGGGGACTTAAAAATCATCAGTTATCAAATTCTTAGATTTTTCACCGCAGTACGAGGCTGGATTTCATGTGGCCTTCAGTCTCCTGTTCTAAAACTAGTTTAATTTTGGCTAAAATGGCAGAGCTACAATGAAACCATAGAGCATGTGTATTTGATCCAGAACAGTGCTGTTATAATCTCATTTGTCACTGGGTGTACCAGCACAGGTGTGTTCACATGCTCATGCTTGTATGTATGCCAAGTAAAGGAACTTCTCTACGTAACTAGTTTGTTAGGTATGTAAAGGAGTCATTAACAAGCAACACGAAGCCACATCCACATCAGAGTGACAATTGCCTCTCTGGTCAGTGCAGCATTTCATCTCTCACAACAGATGATATGGGTAATATAGTGGGAACTGTTATCCATTATTATGAAATGTTTTTGTGTACATAGTAGTTTAGACTTCTTTTTAAATTGATGGAGGCTTTTACAAGGAGGCAAGCAAACTGATCTTGTGCCTATGGAAGTGCCTGTTTATCCCTGTTGACTAGATGCAGATTTTAGGTAGCTAGCTCAAACTCGGTTGTAGGCTCGTAAAAGGAAGTAAGAGGATTCCCAGCCAAGACACTTCAATATAGGCAGCTTTACCATGCACTTTTTCTACTCCACGGTGTATATTAAAGTATGGTCATGCTCCTTTCCCTAAAGGTAGAGTGCAAAATTAGTTTGTTTTAAATCCCTAGTGAGACTCCAGTTACACGTAATTAAAGTTCACGTTATAATCTCATAAACGATAATGAACTTGGAAGGCAGAAGAAAATTAAGCAATATTGGGAATGCAATAATCAGACTGCTTGTAAAATTTATGACATGGAATAGAAAAAAATAATAGGATATAGTGTGGCGTCAGGAGTTCAAAAAAAATTGGAACATCACAAACCATCTTTTTAGGAGGAGAAGAAAGATGTGGGTTTAATTCTCATATCATGCAGCACTGAACAAACAGTAAACAGAAATATGACCTCAACAAAATGACTACACCTGGACAGTGCAGTGCAGTACTCTGCACAACAGATAATTTCTGTATCATTACAAAATATCTAGGGTAGGAGTTCTTATTAAAAATGGCTACAGTATTTTCATTTTTTTTCTTGTTGGGTGTTGGTTTGGTTTAGTTTTGTTGTTTGCTTGTTTCTTTTTTTAGTGATTATTCAGAAGCTGAATCCGCAATATCACCAGATGAGAGATCACTCACATCACCTTTAGTTGAGGATAATTCTGCACTCAAGTGCAGTAATGTATTATACTTTACAACTGCAATGAACATATTCTCAAAACAGTTAGAGCTTCTGCACTCCTTATTTGAATAAGAACTCACTCTTGAAAGGCATCTTAGTGCCTTTCATTGGATGCAATTATATTTGATATCTGATCGACTTCGTCTTTCTCAAACACAGTTTCTAGTTACTGTACCTCAACAGTGTATCTACAGACTTCTTTTCCAGTGTGGATTAAAACATTTCAGTTTTAACGTATTTTAAATTCCTTTAAGAGATCCATTACAGATGGTGATGAATGTTGCTTTTTTTCCCTCTACACCTTGTATTATTCAAATACTGTACTGTGAGAGAAAACATTTGACTTCTTGTTTCCTACTTACAGGCTGATAATTAAGTCATGACCCAGACTTCAGTAAATATTTTTCTCCAACATAAGAACTGGGATCTGTCTCTAACCACTCTATTACATCTCACAAGACTTGAGCATTTCACACCTGGAGAGAGCTGATGGAACAACTCTCTCCACGGCAAAAACCTCCATTAGCTATTACAGCGAAAGTTTACCAAGCAGACTCAGGATCACCGAGAAGCATTACCTTCCAGTCTGAGAACAAGTAAGCTTACAAGCCTCCCAGCTTTGTTTGCCATCTATTTTCTGACTTTAGAAAACAGATACTGCAACCTGTATGATAAGGTTCAAGAACAGCTACTGTTGACCTTAATGGAAAAGAACAGAGGAAATATGTTGTTAGCCAAAGGAAAAGTGAACTGTGTCACATGTAGGTTTTAATATTTAATGAATCTATATGGCTGCAATCCATTATGTGACAATTTAATTATATGACAAAAAAAGTTTGATAAATAATATTGTGGTAGGACATCTAATTCATTATTTAACAAAAAAATCAATACTTTCATAAATCATATTTCTACACACACGCACACATGCCCCCCTCCACACACAAGCTTGGTTCCAGTAGGCAAAAATCCAGACTCCACAGGACATTTATTTTCTGGTCAAGACAAGCTTGAACTGAAGTTTAATCAGGCCTGAATGGGAATAAATTATATTTGCTTTTTTTAAACTGGTAGATCAGAAATAGTTGCTGCTAGATATTTTCCCTCTGATAGCTTTCTGAAAGTCTTGTACAACTAGAAGGACTGTCTCTTGTATTTAAAAGACAAAGATGAAATGCCAAATTCCACTACTCTTAATCACATGAAACTGCTTTTTAGTCAATGGGATCACTGAGGCGAACAGCCAGGCAGGCAAATAAGTGTTTTCAGGATTAGTGCTCCAGTTTAGACAACATTACAATCAATAACAGGCAACAAAGGAAGCCCTCCTGAAGAAAGAACCATGGTAATGATTTACAGTAAAGGACTGCTTTTTTTCCTCTACAAACCATTCAGATAAAAGCAGCATCAGGGGAGTCATCCCTGTGGCATATCAAAATTTTGACACGAGAAAACGGAAAGAAGGAAGTGAGCCAGGAGGAGCACTAGTGAGATGCCAGGCATGTGGCAAGGGAGAAGTGGATGCACCACAGAGTGCAGTGAAGTGCAAAGTCCTGCATTCAGGAACAAAGATTAGGTGGAAAAGAGTGAAGGGAATGTATGAAAGGAAATTGGGGCTGAGGCATGTGAAGAAGGATGGGCAATTACCAGTTTCCTGAGATCACTGCCTGTGGTTCACATAATTCACTTATTAAGATTGGGTAGAACAAATGCATCTTCTCCAAGAACCCAAATTCTCCACACATTTCTGTATGTTTTATGTTAGTATCTGTTGGTTTGTCACACTGCTCCTGACGTTTTGCAGCTCCAGCCCATGTGGCATGACTCAGTGTCTTCAAGTTATGCAAAACCATCCTAATTCAATTCAGCAAAATGATAGCCTTGATATTTAAGCCCCATTCTGGTCTGTAGCTCTACTTGCTGCCATCTTTGAACTTGAATACTGACTGTTCACACACTGGTATTTCCAGGAAATTTGCTTCTTAATAGTTTTTAAAAATTGACCACTTTCTTACAGTTGTCGGTCTACTATTTATGTCAAGTATTTATCATAGATTTTATGTCAAGTATTTATCATACATTTTAGGGCTGCCTAACATACTGAAAGGTTTCTTTCATTCTGACAGTATTATTGCTTTAATGGTTGTTTGTCACAGTAGTTTTGTCACTTTTTTTTTTCCCTCCTGCAAATGTAGTTGTTACCCAGCTCTTGGCCAAGGGACCTAATTCTTCTCTCCTGAATTTATGCAATTATGTTTTCATTATGTTGAATCTTTGCTTTGGCTGCCTGGGATTGCAGAATGCCACTCAGTGTTAAGGCTTTGTGCTTTTTCAATGTGAGTTCAAGGAATTTTTGTGGGTCCATGTAAAAATAAATTGATGGGCAAAGCTCTTCTCTCCTGAGGTTTTCTGAGGAAGTTATTAATGATATAAAAATATAAATATTATATATATTATATATATAGATGTGCATCTATACATACATACATCTAAACAAGCCAAGTTCCAAATACCAGAAGAAAAAAAAATATAGCATCATTATTTCTTGGTGCACAAATTCTGAATTTGAGATTTGCTAGCAATATTCTTCTGAAAATTGGAAACTCTAGAAAATAATTTTGCTGTTGAAAGCAAAATTATTCTCACTCACCACCATATATCTGATTAAGTCTTTTCCCCTCTATCCTGAGCTATCCATAAAGACATCTGCATTTTGAACTATTAAGTTGCTTTTGTAGGATAGCGTCTTACATTAGCCTTAAAGTAGCCCAACTGGAGTACTACCTTAGTACTGTGAGGATTTTGAACTATTACAGCAGGGGTTGGTCACTGTTGCCTTGATAAGGATATTAATTTGTCTAAGTTGCTACAGTTTGCTGCAGGCCTGTTTGGTTGAACTGCATGCAGAAATGATAGAGAAATGCCTGTTTGCAGTCAGGATTGCTGGTTTATCCCACGGTGCCCACACCTTCTCTGCTGGGAACAACAACAGAGGTGTGCATTACCATGGCTGGGAGTGACCCTCCTCTAGCTTGTAGTGGTCACTTTAAAAGCAACTTGTGCTGCTGTTACAGGGTACAAAAAGTTACATAAAAGGTTTTTTTTTTCTTTTTTTAGTTGATTACAAATACCAGAGGAAAACACTTTCTTAGATACAGTTAGGTTGCTAGGTTGGTTTTTTTTTTTTTTTTTTTTTTAATGAAAGCATTTGTATTTGGAAATACCAAAGCACTTCAATTTTATTTCCTGAATATTTAAAATAAATATTTTCCCAAACTTCGGGCATGAGATTTTTGTTTTAACTTTTTTTACCTATTTTAAATTGGGTAATACATGTTTTCAGTTTGTTCTTGAATTCTCTTTTATGGTTTAAAATGTTTTAAACAAGATAATAAAAAAAAATCATTGGAAGTTTATTGCAGTGAAATATTTGCTTCACTAAGTATATTTTTGTTTCTTTATAATCACTGTTTTTCTTCTGTTTGTAAACAGTTTGCTTTGATTATTTCCTTGTTTATTCATTACTGAATCTTGATCAGCTAAATTGCACAGTTCCCAGTATCTGGCTGCATCTCTATAGTTTAATTAGAAAAAACAAGAATTATCCAGAGACAAAGGTGGTATGAGAGTCTGCCATTTAAACTGTATCTGACATCCATAATTAAAAAGTTTTAATCTCTTTTCCATTAAAACAAAAGATGCAGGAAGGCTGGTTTTACTTGTGAAGAAATCATCCTACGTGCTTGGTATGCCATGATGAGTTTAGTTCTGCTTCTCCACTCTCATGAACAACATAGGATGTTGTGCATATTAGGGAAAAGTCTAAACTTACAAAACTAAAGCATGAGTTTGCTGTATTTCTATAGCTTTGAAAGGATTATCATATTGGGGAGCATATTGTAAGAAGTCACACATCACGTTCATAACATCCCTACAGGTGCATGCAACTGAATATGCTTCGGTAACATATTTCACACTGATAGAAGCCATTTCCTTTTGCACCTTGTCTTGCTCAAAGTAATTATCAACAAACACCCTAACACTCCTTTGCATATGTACTATGATATTAAAAATTAAATTAATTAGCACCCGGATAACTAATGATGAATTCCCCCACTAGAACAATGGCACAGCTGCACTGCATTCTTGAAGAGGGACAGCAGCGATTCTCCTGTGATCCGAGTGTTAGTGATTGATAAAGAAAAAGAAAGGACAAAGATTATCATCAGGCTGCTTGACTGAACCACGAATGGCAGTACTAAAGGCACAAGACTCCTTTGTTAGGCTAGGCATGAAAGCATGTTGAGCCAAACATCACCTGAAAAAAAGACAATGCCAACAGGCATGTTTTTCCATACACCTCCTGTACTAGCCACAGAATTTACATGTCAAAGAGAACAAATTACTAAGTTACCCTGGCAGTGTAGATTTTATAAGAAAAAGAAAAAAATTAAAAAGAGCAAAACATTAAATACAGTCAGATCTTTCAGAAACTGAAAAGGCAAATTCAAATTCTAAAGTCTCTTTCCCAGGGAAGAAACTTATCCGACCACATAAGCTTCACCAGTCAATCGGTATTCAAAATACCAAAAACATTTACTGAATTGAACACCCTGAGCTACTAGAGCTTTGTACTTACTTCTGGAGGTGAGCTGAACTTGGCAGAAGCCCCAATTCCATTGACATACATAAGACACAAGGCACAAAGGCCTAAATATTTTTCCTGTGAAAACTGTAGGTGATGTTAACCAACAGGATGTGCCCAGAGCTCCACTGGGTGAAGGCTAGCTCTCCCCCAAGTTGTATACAACCCTGTGACAGTTGCATGTAAGAGGTGGTGCCCGCTTCTCCCTTATACAAATATTGCGGATGGAGACACACAAGATGGGCATGAGCAGCAGCCAGAGGGAGTCTTAGAGTGGCAAGATGGCCCTGTTTTGCCTAGGGGCTGTGGAATAACCAGATAGGCACAGTTTCTGTACAGAACCTTGAGCCCACAGTGCCTGCAGTAAGACACTTTGCTTCATTATCCATGAAATGAATATTGAAGTTGACACCCCAAAACATGATACTGAGCTAAAAGGAGTACATGCTAACCATATACAACTACAGTACTTGAGTCTCCACCCAAATCATGTTAAACGTCACCCTTGGGAGGGGACAGCTAAGGCTAGGCTATGAAGGATATTGAGGAAGTTAACCCTGGGTGGTGAGAGAAGAAATTGAAGACCACGAAAAGGTGGCCAACGGGCTGTGCTCCTTCTCCTTTACCCAAGACAAGGAATCCCTCTTGGTAAGCAATTGTCATTTCTCTGCTTGGTTAGAATACCCAGGATAGTATTTTGCTAGCATTATAATTATAATCGTATATTAGTGCTATTGCAGTAAGAGCACTTATCAACAGCAATTCCAAACTTCTTGTATGTGTTGCTTTAATAAACTTTCTATCTATTTCAAATGTTGACTCTGACATGTGGCTATAAATATATAATCCTTTAGACATAAACTGTTGACCAAGTCTGGGACTAAGTTTGGACCTAGCCACACCTAGACTCCTCTCTGAGAATTTTAGAAAGCAAGGGGGTCCTCTCTGAACCTTGTGACTCAACAGAAGGGACTCCCTCAGCCCCACGTTAGACTCCCTCACCTTTTACATGATTTACCCATACTATCAGTATGCATGATCAGTGAAGAAAAGTGCTACTTTAAGAAATGTTATGTCTATCTGTAGTTTCTGATTAGGAATGTATATTTTTCTGGGTTTGGCTATTGGATTTGCTGATCTCCTCTGAGTACATGTCGATCAGTCTAGTTGGGTATAGGTAAACAAGGGTTGCCTTCCCTCTCTCTCTATAGGGGATATAACTAGGGCTCTATCCTTACCTCAGATTTGAATAATCTGAGGTAATTCTGCATTATACTAAATACAGACAGAGGTCATTACTGTCTGATGAAAGTTTGTATTGACATCACATTGGCCAAAAGGGCAACTAGAAATAAAATATCAAAACCCTTCTGGTGTATTTGAATGGTGCTCCACTAATCATCTAGAACAACTTCAGAAACTATGTACTGACTTCAAGCATCCTAAGTCTGTGTGTGTCTGTGGGTTGTCTAATAAAATACTCATCTCTTTCAAAGCAGACCTAATTCTCTTAGAGAGGAACTGGGTATGCAGCATAAGAGAAACTAATGTGTCCCTGTACAGAAAGGCAACAAAGTCCAGAACCTCAAAGCTTATTCCAAGAAAGAGTTGAGCAGGCCCTTATCAGCCTGTGATAAGGCGACTGTACTGTATGACAATTTTTCTAACCACTGTTTCTGGATGTTGCATTTCTAGGTGACTTAATCTCATTATCACTTTTTTGACTCATTTCCGTAGAAATATAATTTTTCATTCTTAAGAGAGAACCTTTTTTTTCACTGTAATGTTTTGCTTCTTATTTTTAACGTTTGAAAACCTTTCCCTTGCTAGCTAAAAGATAACATAAACCTTGCCTGCCTGCTCCTACACAGAGACACAATACAGGAGTTTAACATCAAATAGCTGATAAAGTGAAGGCCAACTGTTCCAAATACTCTATCATATCTATATCTGTTTAAGTTAACAGGTTTGGAGAAAACATTCAATTTGTAGGCTTAGCATGTGAATATTCATTTGTATTCTGAATGGACAGTCTGGGTGCATTTCATTATTTCCTGGGCTAAATATTTATTGTGCTTAATTTGACTAAGAGGCATATTTGGAAAATTCTGTTTCTATTTATCAGCTTTTGAAACAATCTGTGGACATAAATATACTGCAAATTTAACAAGGCAAAAATTGCTGCTTTTACTCAGTTCTGTGTCCGTGAGATGGGACTAAGGTGCAGTGAGAGAATATGCTGAATTTGCTTCAAAGAAAAGTATTGGAAAGATGGAGATGTGTTTGTGTGTACTGGTGTCTCCACCTTTGGATGCTGTGGTACTGAGGAACATATCAGTACTCAACAGAAAAATCAGAGCAACAGATACATAATGGTGTTCAAAGGCAGTAACTCAAAACCGTAGCTCATGTTTGATACTTCATTTAAGACCGGTCCTCAGCAATATCGTATCACAGCCCTGATAATAAAATGATATTGAACTTGTCTCTGTCTCTTTTTTAAGGACTGGGAATATAGATCTGCTTTCCAACAGTTAATGCTTTATTATCTTATCTACTACTTGTCCCTTACTGCCTTGCTCTTAATTCTTCAACTTGCTTTGCCATAAGGAATAGATGAGAAATAGCATATGGAAACATTATTTATGTCACAAAAATTTAGTAGTAATGAAATAAAATATAAAACTAATTAAAATTTTGCTTATGATGATAAGACATTTTATTTTGGTAATTTCTTTTAGGCTGTTACAGCAGGATTAGGAATGGTAAAAGCAACAGTGTTTCAATTAACTTCACTGAGATTGCAAAGGACACTAGATATTTAATTTGGGATTTAAGTCTTCTATGTGCAGCTGACAAGCTGACCAATATGAAGGCCTTTCATGAAAATTACTGTATGTATCAAAGTTTTAAATTATTCATATGGAGAAATGAAATGATCAACAAAACCACTGGATAATTAATGAAGTTGTCATCTTGACAAGACTAATAATAAGCTTCTCCTTGATAAATCATCAGTGATTCCTCTGCTATAATCACAAAAGCAATTCTATGGTATGTTTACTAGCTAGTGGAATAGGAATACTAAAACTTAAAAGCACTTCATTGAGTTTTGCTGATAGTTCAATGATTCTACATGATTTCACATAACTGGTTACTAAGTCAGAAGGTAGCTGGTATGGATGTGAATTCACCAAACACTGTCACAGTACATATATGGAAAACATTTTTTTTTCCTGATAATATTTTTAGGAAAAATACTAAGAATAACAAGAAGCAGCACCAGCAGTAATAAGATGCTTATACCTAGTAAATCTAGTACCACTGAAATGGGTGAATGATCTGTGGGTGGTTTATTCTTTAATTAAAGTTTCTGTTGGTTTAATCACACAGCATCACAGTAATAATGCCATACTGGATAAATGAAGACAAAGGACATTAGCATAAGGCTATGGGAAGTCAGATGCTGCAACACAACCCGGTCAGAACTCATCTGTATCGCTTGGAGTCCCCATGTCCCCCACTCCTACTTGCAATGGCAATGACTTGAATTTCCTTTATATCTTTTGCAAAATATGTCATGCAAAGGCATTAGCACCTATACAAAGACTCTTGACAGTCAGGGGGGCTGACACTGTGTAAAAACTCCACCTTCTTATTAGCACCTGCAATAAGCAGAAACAGTTGAAAAAAACCCAAAAATATTGTTGGCTCACTTTGCAGATGCATCAACACTGGTGATGCAAGAGAGTTACATTTTCCTTCCTGTCTTAATGCAAGAACTGCCAGTTGAATAAGGGAAGGTGATTTGTCTCTGATATTAAATGTATTAATTTAAAAAATTATTATAAAAACCCAAAGACTGTCACAGATCAGTGGCAAACAGAAAACTGTTGGAAAATTAGCTAAGAAATCCTCAATAAGGTTTTATTATTTTGTATGTGTGTGTGTGTTAACAAAAGCTGTACACATTTAGTTTGCAAAGGCCTCATATCTGTATTTCCTCGGAGCTCCTGGAATAAACATCTGTTGAAGATCCAAACTTCCCTCACAACAAAGATGTACGACACTCTATCATTCAGACATTGCCTTCTCTGTTTTTATTTCTCACACTCGTATTCAGAGTAATATCACGGTATTTATTTGTGGTTCTGCTTTCCTAATAGCCTGTGCAGCATGTGCAACTGGATAATTATAAACGATCTCTTGAAGTCCCTTCCAACCCCTACAATTCTGTGATTCTCTGATTCTTTACAGTAAGAACCAGCTCCCTGAAAAAGTTCGGCTGTGACCTCATTTTGTCAAAATACTGAAAAAATCGACCTCAAAACTTCTTACTACATCATTCCAACCTGTATAATGTAAGTAGGATTGGAATATACTGTACTGTTCTTCTCCCCCATTCCTTTGTAAACTGCTCTTTGTTCACACTCAAACAGCGTTGGCAGTTTCCCATATGCACAGAGTGCAGTTGTGTACTTTATTAGTAGCTCTGCAGGGTAATTAACCAAGTCAGTGTAGCTGCCTGCCCTTCCCTGACTCCAGACCACCTGTCTGGGGCTGCTAGGACACCTCATCCTGCCAGAGCAGTAGGGAGCCTGAGCCCCTTCCCAAGGTGAAGGACACATGGCTTTGCTGGTAGGAAACATCACCCTAAAGAGCTGCACTCTGGGGTCAGCAGCAGCCTGTGGGGCTCAGCATGATCTTCTGCTCCTGCCCACTGGCACTGGCACAGCAGAGCCCAGCTGGTATGGCCACCAGCTGCCTCCTCCCCTTGCAGGTTTCAGTCCTCAGTTGCACTGTGCCTCTTGGTGTTCATCACAGGGAACTGAAATACTGCTGCAGCTCAGAGCAGTTCTGACATTGGATGGCAATGCAATGTCCACTTCAGGTGCACGGGGCTGATGCATGCCAAAACCCACATGGCACCCTTTTGATTTCAATGGAGAGACAATACACAAACAATGCAGTAGTGGATCGAGCTCTGCATCTTTAAACAACAAAGGAAAAGAAATAGGGAATGGTCCCAATACACTATTAGTTGACAACAGTCACATATTTTCACACAAAATCTGAAAACTATAAACTCTCTGGGCATGAGTATTTCCATTTTGGTAATGGAGGCATTTCTTGTTATCAATAGGAGGGCTTGGAGAGGAAAAGCACCATATTCTAAACATTTCCCAAGACAAAAAAAAAAAAAAATGCAACCTGTTGTTTAAAGATGTCTTGCTAAAAATGCAGCTTTATGTCTTTCTCATTGATTAAAGTCATGCCAAGATTTTAACTCCTTACACTAAACCACCTAAGACGAAGTCAGAACTGCAGAACCTATAGTAGTATCACTACAGGCACTCCAGACGCTCTCTGTGCTGTCCCAGGAACATCTGCTACTTTCTTCTGGGTAAAAATATGTTGTTTGTAACTTGTCTTCTGTCTACCCAGAGGCAGTGAACATTTTCCATTCCTTTTTAACTCTTACATGGCAAGTTTCAAGGCCTTTCCTAGTCCACACCAATAGCTGCACCATAGTGTGCTCACTAACTGTGTAAGCAGTCTCAGAGTTCCATGGATCTAAGCGTGGTTTATTGATGATGCATGCAGGAAAATACTAGGCAGACTTTTTTTCAAGAGTCACACAGAAAATTCATGGTTTGTTACAAGGGACATCCCAAACCCATTCTGGGTGCTCTTGGAGGCTGAAGGAAAATCAGCTTCCAACCAAGAGCGGCTCTTGCTGGGGAAAGAAGCAACAAGAAGGCTGCTGCTGCACACACACAAGTGGGGTCTCTGTGCCAGGCCCCTAGCAGTGCTTTGGGAATAGGGATAGGAGCACAGATGCAGTTAGCTTCTTACCTGGGAAGCTGCCATGTACAGATTAACAGCTACAATCTCACCATACTGAAAAGAAGTAATTTGGTCCCTGCTTTATGGAGAACATCCTGTTCCTTATCGGCCCAGCTTTTATTCTCACTACTGGATCTGAGATTTGGGCTTTGAAATGAGCCTATTGTTGGATTCTAAAGCAACCTATATATTCAAGGGGGTTTTTTACAAGTATACTGTAAAAATACTGTTGGGTACATGCATTTATGATGCTCATTCTTCCAAAACTTAAATATGCAACTTATAATTAAGCTTAAATGCATTAAACTTATAATGCATTTAGAGGGAAGTAAAAGAGTCTTGGCAACATCATCAGGTTGGTTCTTCTTTGTGGTATCAGGCCAACTGATTGCAATTGAAAAGCAGTTAATGCACCTTTTGCTTGAGTATTTCTCTGTTTGTGAAAACATATTCTAAGCATGTATGTTAAAAGTGATAACTTGGCATTGCAGTGGCAAATCTGGTTTCATATCATTTGGATCCCAGATTTCACAATACCGTACGCTCCGCTCTTACAAAAAGCCAAAGGCAGTGTTTTTGTCAAGTGAGAAGGAATGATATGCTGAGAGACAGACGGTGGAGAATGCATAGCTGGCTGATTTTTTTTTTGGAGATAGACTGCAGGGATTAGGGTACGAGGGTTGCTTTTTTTCCCAAAGTGCAGAGAGCTAACAAACCCCGCCATTTCAAGTTTTCTTTATTTCTTATACAAAATAATAGTTTCCTGATTGCCATGAGACAGCACGCTAAAGTGTGAAAATACTGTAGCAGCTGTGGTGGCAACACATGTCATTTCTGTGCATACGCTGAGATTTTTCTCATGAGACTCTTAAACATATGCAATGAAGCATTCAATACACACGGTTAATATCTAACAGCAATTCCTGCATGTATTTGTGTACTATACTGCCAGTGTCTGGAATGACTGCCAGCTTTTACAAATAAAAGATAGGTATGACAACATCCTGCTAGAATGCCATTTCCTAATCAAAATAGAGGGACAGATTTTGTTCTTATAGTCATTGTTTAGCATTCCTTACAGAGGAAGTAATTAATAGGACCAGGCAGGAGGAGGACTGTCTCACGGGATGCACAATCCTTTTGTAGCTTGATTCAATTATTTTTTTCTGTTTCTAGCTATAATTCTTCAGTAAATTCTCTCCCTTCTCTTCCTCGTGTTTTTTTATCAACTGAAGAAATGATAAGAGATGCAAGAATGAAGCAAAATGACAATGACATTGTCAGCGCGACTGTAAACTTTCTGTTGAAAATCTGTCCTTCTGCGCGTTAAGTCAATTCCTGCTGGAAAAGGGCAGCTGATCCTTGGCGTTATTCAGCAAGCTCCATTTGTATGTTCTTTCACTGGAACACATGCTGCTGTGATGGATGATTAAAATCATACAAACCCTAGTGTTGTCCCTAGACTCAAATTCTGCTTTTGTTCTTCAGCTTCCAGAGGATTTCAGGACAAAACCAGAACAGTTGTGTCAGAAAGAAATAAATGCTAAACCAGGTGCTGAGTGCCACGCTCCCTTGAACAGGTGAAAGAGAGGATGTGGGGTAGCCGCATGGGTCACAGCTCAACGTGAGACACACTGAAGCTCTTGGGGACTAACCATGTCACTGAACTCAGGATTTGGCTCTAGCATCACAGGCTTTTAACTGTTTGTTTTTTTTTTTTTTTTTAGAAATCTAATGGTAACCTCTGCTTTGTGCCAAACTATTTTCTGATTTAAAAAAAAAAATCAGATCTAGCATATAAAATGAAAAATAAACCTTTGTACCTTAACGTTTCTTTTTCTGTCTCTACTCAGAGGTTTTGCTCTTTAAAGTCATATTCTCATGCCTGTGCCTTCACTTCTCATACAGTTAAACCTGAGCCTGTAATCTATTTAACTTCAGATTATTTTAAAACAGGTAGAAAATTATCACTGGCTTGAGTTTGTGTGCCACCATGTATTTCAATCTACTTTGCAGTTAAGATTAAATCCCTTTCATTGTCTTAAATAATTCAATAGTATTCTTTCCTCTTCTTTTTAGGAAAACAAACCAAAAAAAAGTATTAAAACATAGTAATTAAAAAAGCCTCATAAAATGCCTCTGTGTCAAAGAACAAACAAATAAATTCTAAACCTAAAAATAATGTACTGTAATGGGACTGAGCTGTCATTATTCTGATTTAAATTTGTAAAAATCATGTTATATTAATATATATCTTGCTGAATTGGTGCCAGTCCATTCACACCACAAAGCATACAGACATCCTGGTCACACTTTCAGTACACTCTATAGATACACATATTTCATGTGAATGAAAAAATCAAAATTTTATAATTCACAACAAATGAACTGTGGATGCTCATGATAAGAAAACCATATTTGAGTGTTTTTATAAAATGCTTTAATACTTGGCATTAATGTTGCAAGTGGGAGCACACAACAGAATCCTGTGTGACTGTTTTGAGAATGACCAAAATCACAAAGGCTTTGAGTAAAGTGACTTGCAAGAGTGTTCACTGCTGGCTGGTTCAGACTGTAAGTCAGCAGTAAAATCACAGTGAATATCATTATTATAGCCATACTTAATAAAAAAAAATACTTCTTTTATTCTCTAGCATGCCTGCCAGCCATCTGTGAATTGATGGAGGCTATTGAAAAAAAGAGAGGGGAAAACTGAGCTGTCTGTGAAAGCCCATCTTAAAAAGCCATGAAAATAATAGGCCAAATTTTGGTTCTGTCTCATTTTGGACCTTGAAAAGCCCCCTTGGTTTCAGTGGAGCTACACTGACTTTCATCTGCTACGCATCCATTCCTTAGTATACACAAAACTTCTGTAACTCATCTGCATTCCTGGCTTTTAAAGCTGAAACAGTTTAAGAAAAACCACAATGAAATCCAAATGAAAGACATCCTGCTGAAACCACTGAAAGTGCAATTAATAGTTTACCTTAAAACTGTTTATTTTAAAAAATATAAATGTTATTCTTAATTTTGATTATAAAGTTGGATTTGTATAACAATACATGTTCTAACACATTTGCTAATACATCTGCCTAGATATCTGTTTTAATCATTTTTTTTATTATTGTTATTTGTAGATGAATCATAGATAGAAAAGGGTTTTGACTAAAGCCTGGAATTTTACCCATGCATTTTTGGGGGTTTAGTGTGCAGTTACAGAATCAAATAATATTCTTCCTTGGCTTTTCAGTCTGGGAAGAAAATAAAACATTTCAATGTAAGGTTTGAAAAACATCACAATCAAAACAGTGGTTTTGTAATTATTCTGTGTATTTTACTGGCAGGCTACATTTCTGAAGGGTTTGTGAGGAATGCAACTCAATGACAAACTGAGCCCTGTCAATGAAAAATCAATTATTTTGATTGGATTTTTAAAAGGTAGTTCCATATGGTACCATTGCACACCACTTATGAGGCTTGAAATGCACCAGAGCACAGCATTTCCCATTTAGCAAGCCAGGAATATATCTTGTGGACTGTAGAAAAGTATTTCACCGCATATGCAACTACGGTTTTCAGCTGGGAGAAAGAGGATCATTGATCTGATTCACAGCCATCTCTTTGGAATGGTTCCATCCTTCATGAAAGGTTCTTCCCCAAGTCTGCACATCACCTGGAACTCACATGAGCTCCCAAATCACAGTCGTAATTCTGCACACACATGCATAAGTGCTAATTTTCCTGTCAGCAACGCTATCAAAATAATTGATTATTCATAGCCAGATTTTTCACTGGCACACACTGGACATGACCTGTGTAAGTTTTTGCAGGAAGAAGATGAAGGTGTAAATAGTTTGCAGAAGGATACATTTCCTTTTTGACAGAGATTTAAGATTAAGGATAAGCTGAGTCCACATAAAAAAAGAGAAGAGGGCTAATGAAGGTCAAACTCTGAAATACCCAGCCTGAAGTATATATAGGAATTGATATAAGAAGATGTCATTTGTCATTTGTATTTGATAGTCGATAAAGGACTAGCATTCAGATTCTGTAATTCACTGTCTCCAGATCCTAGATACTGGTGCAATAAAACTTGAAAGTATTAAAATATATGTAAATGTGGCCTTATTGTCTTTTTAAGTATTGCACCCTTGAAGTTCACATTTTCAAGTTCACTGTAATCATTAGAAGAAGATAGTTACTGAAAGTATAGATTTTCACATTGCAACAAGCCCTCAGAGACTTCAGGAAAATACCAGGTTCTGCAAGACTTATTACAGAACCACTGGAACCTGGCTTGTAAAAGAAACTTGCAGAACAAAGTCTGATCCCCTGTTATTTCAGGTGGCCATATCATAGAATCTGTTCAAAAATAGGATTTATCTCTATCTTAAAACTAATTAACTTTTTGCCTCCGTGACTCTCAGTGGGAGACTCTATCTTCCAGCATCTTGTGACTGCCAGTGAAACACTTCCTCGTCTTCAAAATGTTTATCTGCAGCCATCTTATACCTATAGTATACTTCTCTAGTGATATTTTCTCTTAACTTTTTTCCCATTTTGTTTTTCCTGCTGTGGCAGTTACAGACAGCAATGCTAAAGCCTCTTTCCTATTTTTCTTCTATTTTGTCTAAGAAAAAATCCTTTATTTTCCTCTCTTGTAGTATCTGCTATCACTAGTCACTCTAGTAGTTTTATTCTGCATCTCCCCAGTTCTGAGTTTCCTTGTGTTGAAACTGGGTGAAGAGGACTGCAGCGTGTTCCAGTGAGAGCCTGCCAGTGTGTCCTGGTTCTGGTCAGGATAGCGTTAAATTCATTTGTAACAGCGGATGGAATGCTGTGTTTGAGAGTAAAATGGGAGTAGTGCTGATAACACCCTGATGTTTCTAGTTGCTGTCAGACAGTCAAGGACTTTCTCAGCTCTTCATGAGAAAGGAGGGGCGAAGCCAGGACAGGTGACCCAACTGACCAAAGAGAGTATTCCACGCCAATTACGTCCTGCCCAGGATATCGGGGGGCTGACGGGAGGAAGGCCTGGGGTGGCTCCGGGACGCGCGGTTCTTGGGGGACGGTCGGGTTCTGGGACGGCTCTGGGTGGCACGGCCTGAGTTGTGGGTTCGGTGAGAAACTGCATTGTGTATCAACAGCTTCATATATTTTTGCTTTGAAGTCCTGTTAGTATTGTTACATTGTATCTTTCTGTTATCTTAGTAAACTATCCTTATCCCAACCCACGGGCCTCTTAATTTCTTGATTTTGGGGTTATTTGCCCCTTCCTCTTCCTTTTCCCTTCCCTTACTTCTCATCCCCACCCTCTTCCATTTAACCTGCTCTTTTCCTTTAAGGAGCAGGCAGCTGCGTGGATCTTGGCCCTCAGCCGGGTGAAACCACGACACAGTGCTCTGCACAATGGCAGAAATACCTCTCTACTAATATGGTACCTAGTCACATCCTAGGCTCACAGTTTTCATTCTCAGGGCTACATCGTACTGGTGGCACAAATATTCTCATACTGCTCAGAAGAACCAGAGTTCTCTTCCTCAGATACGTCCTTCTTTTTGTGGATCATGCAGGTCTTTCCGCATAACAACTTTGTCAACAGCAAATTTTGCCAGTACTTTCCTATTTTTAAAGCTGAAAATATAATTTTAAATAATGCTGATCCTAATTTCTGAAGAACCCCACTAATGACTGTATGAATCTTCTAATTTACCCATTAATATTTGCTTTTCATTCAGTTTCTAACTGCTTTACAACTGCTCTGCTAAGTCTTTGTCTTCTCTTGCTTCACTAATTAAGTTATACCCAGTGCTTTAGTGAGTCCAAATAAAGGATGCACGCATGCAATAGAACCTATTTATAAAAGCATTACATACAATATACCCAGATAATTTTGATCTCCTTTTCCCCTTAATGTTTTGTTTTTCATATTTTTAATCTATATTTGTTCCAGAACCTTAAGTATATTGTGATGCAAGCAGCATCCCTGTTTACTTTCACATCTCTCCTGTTGAGGTCTTTATTCATGGTTCATCTGCTCACAGAAGTTAACTTCCTTTGTCGTTCAAATTTTGTGTCTCTGACAATATTTACCCCTCCATTTAATTTTGGACGAGTTAACCCTTTCTCAATTAGATGCCACTGTGGCAACAGTCAAAGAAAATAAAACATTTAAAAAATAAAACCTGTAGAACTGACTGACAATTCACTAAAAAAAAACGCTGGCTGCCACTTGCAAGCATAACTGTTACCATTACTTTTAATAGTAGTGGTACACAATGGATTTCAGGAAAGTTAAGATATTTCACTGATGTTGGAATGAAGCAGTTCCAAATACGTATCTTACTAATAACACAACAGATGATTCATGCCTGTATTCAGATTTGCCCTGTGAAAAACACCAAAAACTCTCCTCCCACTATACTTCCCCAAAACAATCTTGATGTTAAAGAGATTCTGTTTTATTCATCCTTCCCATTACTCCACAATAAATAATGATTTAAATTTTTACTCCAACATATTATTTCTGTCTTCCTTGACAGCACATCATGTACCATATCTTTATGTTCCCCAAACATATCTCTACCACAGCATGACTGGGGCAAATCTGACTTTTTCTGGACCTCAGCTAAGATCTCTTTTGGAATGCTTATAAACACAATTCAGCCAGACAACAACCCTTGGCTGTTTTTTTTCATTAAAAAAAAAAAAGTTACCCTCTGAACAGAAGAATTAATGAAGCCCCATTACTTAAGATTTTTGTCTTTTATGTTACCTCCATTCCCTTATTGCCTACCTCTTGAGGGCCAGAAACCAACTAAAAAGTACCGGACCCAGAATGGCACAGATAAATTAGCAAGACAACGTCCCATACCCATCACATCCCATTCACTAGTTCACTCAAGAGTGTGGACATAACAGTCCTTCTACAGCAAGTCGACCTCACCCTTCTGATCCCACCTGAAATCCTGCATCCTAAATTTTGGCCTTTTGTTTTTCAGGCTTTGATCACAACATGTTTCTGGTAAGTTCTTCTGACCCAGTTTTCTACTGGAAATAAGAAGAGCACTTCAACTCTGTTTTATTTATCCAGCTACTGATCTAGTAAATTTAGCACTTGCTTTGTATTTTATCTATCTTACACTCATTTTCTCTTCTTGGATCTTAAACTAGATGAAGAGATTACACAGTCACTGCTGAATACCTCCTCTCTTTCCTTAAATTAAAGCTCTTATCAACATCGCAGAATTTGGCAGTAATGCTAAATCTTTAGACATCCATCACAAATTATCAGTTTAATCAGAGATTAAGAGAACTATCTTGTAAGAGAATACAGTGCCACTGGGATTTACCAGCAAGAATTAATTATATTACAAATTGTGTTAAATGACATTGGGAGTCCTAAACTTCATATTTCTGTGTTGAACAAAAAAAAAAAAAAGTAACAGCAAAAGATTATGTTCTTAAAAACTCTCAAGTGAATAAGAAGAAATAGCAAGCTCAGAAACATGTTAGAAGAGAACATACCAGGACTGACCGTCTCTGAAAGTTACTTTCTGAATGATCTCTGGAGCACGTTTCCTACTCAAAGTAGAGTTAAGTAAATGTCATCTAGAAAATGGAACCGTTACAGAAAGACATTATACATACAGTGAGACAGATGCATATCAGTTGATAATACTACACTCCTATTTAGAGCTTCAGAGTTGAGATCTCCCATGCAAGCTAAAGGAGTGCAGCAAGGACCTCTCATTTAGTGTATGGACACCAGAATGACTTCAGTGAAGACAACCTCATTGCTAGCATCAGCTTTTCACTGACCTTCCCAATGATTCCTTAGGAGTGCTAATACAGGTGAAAGAAAGGTTTCCTTCTAGGTATCTTCTGAGGAAGAAAAGTGAGCTGTTTAAGGACTGTCTCATTTAAAGATGCTTACTTCCAGACCCCAGGATTACTGCAAGAGTGCCACACTATACTGAGAAGCTAATATGACCTTATTTTAATTTGCTATGAAAGAGGAAAACATGCACTGACTTTTGAGGTATGCTGCTATCTTAGAAGACATAGAGAAATGTAAGTTCAAACATTGCCTATAATTATGCAAAATATGAAAAGCAGGCTGGAAAAAAAATGGAAGGGAAATCTGGAATTTTATGCTGAAACCTGATTGCTTGATATATTTTGAAAATGAACTGTAGGTCCATAGACCATACTGGACCCAAGATATAAAACTGTAGTTAGTAATAAATAACTGTTCATGTGAAAAGATTTGTCCCTCATCAAGGGTGCCACCACAGCTTCACTGTTCACTGTGGTAACTGGAGTTGATATGAAGATCATGTAGCTTGTATGTTTTCAGACTCTTCCATATCCTGATATATGTTGCAGCATACCTACCACAACCTAATTCTCAATTGTTTCTTAAATTTTACAGTCTAAAGGGGAGGAAAATTGTCACATTATATTTAAAACTGACTGAGACATATGTGATTTAATCTGCACAACAACTGCTACCAAATGATTCTTGCTAAATAGGGAAGACATTTATTCTGTCCCATTCAATATTCATATATACTACAAAGTTGCTAATATAATGATACTACAAATGTTACGCTTGAGTATTTCAGGCCATGTTATAAGTGGAAACCATTTTAAGCCATTGGGTGCAAAAAGAAGAAAGAAAGAACACAAAATCTCAATTAGTGTTTAATTATTGTAAAATTAAATCATTAAAACAGGGTGGCATGATCATCTTATAAATAGATTTTGCTTTGCTTTCATAAAATCATAGGATGGTTTGGGTTAGAAGGGACCTCAAAGATCATCTAGTTCAAATTCCCCCTGCCATGGGCAGGGACACCCTCTACTAGACGAAGCTGCCCAAAGCCCCACCCAACCTGGCTTTCAACAACTCCAGGAAGAGAGCAGCAACAATCTCTCTGTGCAACCTGTTTCAGTGCCTCACCACCCTCACAGTAGTAATTTTCTTCCTTATACCTAATCCAAATCTCCCCTCTTTTATTTTAAGGCCATTACCCCTTGTACTATCACTACACTCCCTGATAAACAGTCCCTCTCCAGTTTTCCTGTAGGCCCCTTCAGGCCTCAATAAGGTCTCCCCCCAGCCTTCTCCAAGCTGAGAAGAGAACTCTCAGCCTGTCTTCATAGGACAGGTGCTTCATCTCTCTGAACATCTTTGTGACCTTCCTCTGGACTCACTCCAACAGGTCCATGTCTTTCTTGTACCTGCACCAGGGACCCCAGAGCTGAATGCAGTACTCAAGGCAGGGTCTCAGGAAAGCAGAGTAGAGGGGTGGAATCACTTCCCCTGACCTGCTCTTCACGTAGTTTTTGATGCAGCCCAGGATACAGTTGGCTTTCTAGGCTGCACCCTCAAGTCCTGAAAGTTAATTCTAAATTCATATATTTATTGCAAATGACTTCTATTTACATACTTACTTAGAATTCCAGTTAAACTGTGCTCTGGAAAACACTGTGGAAAATGCACCCTCTACTGGCTCTGAAAAACATTTTATGTTTTTGGAAGTGTTCTAAATTTTTTTATCTGAAAAAATGTATTTTTCATTCTTAAAGTCTTTTAATTCCTATCCAGAGAGGAGGCAGAAAATTAAAGACTTTGCTTATAAAAATGTTTTCTTGTAAAAGAGTATTTAAAGAGATTAAACATATTATAATTTCTGAAAGGACATGAAACAGAAGAAAGTATTTTAAGAGTATAAAGTACATTGTTTTAAAGAAGTACTTCATATTGGTGCAAAAGGGTATGTAACTCATATCTTATTAATATAACATAATGACAATGACCATGAATATAGATAGAGAAGATAAATGCCTCCTGTATCTATAATAGGCAGCAAACTTTGCTTTGATTCAGCATACCCAAGGAGAGTATCACAGGATTATACAGTCAAAGGAGAAGAGAGAGAGTGTGTGTGTGTGTATTGGAGAATCTCAATCTGATTCCTGAGGTATAGGTGTGACCATTCTGCACTTTCTTGTTTCACCATGACTAGACAGATTGTACAGGTTGTATGTGTCCTGTTTTCTCCCCAGCCTATTGTTTCGGAAATGGAGCTATTTTCATTACCTGGTGGCATAAATAAGACAGCCAGGTGTATCCATTGCGCTGAGTAATGGGAATGCTTTGTAGCTGTAGGTTCACCTATTTATTGCCTGCTTGTTTCCCATCACTGTGCACGCCCCTTGTGAAATCTATATGCAATGTACAGGCACCTGAGGTATTTCCCTTTCTGGGTGGTCACTTCAGCACAGAGATGACAGGTCTGAACCCCTTGCAACCAAGTAGGGATCCTGTCAAAAGGAGTACTCCAACGCCAGTGGGAATTTTCTTTTTCGAAGATGCCTGGGACTTATCCTGGAGCAACTCCCCCTATTTAATAAGTGGTAGCTAAGAAAAGATGCCAAGAGGAATCACAGACATAAGTAACCCCTGCTGAAATAAATGGCCAGACTGACTTATGTCACTCTAGAGAACTGTCATGTTATGACTGTACCCTCCTCAATGGGCTGTGCAGCTAAAGATACTGTCTAATGATGTGTTACCACATAATGATAATGGTCTTCATGGAGCTTCTCTTTAATGATGTTACTTTATAATGATAATGGTCTTCTTGGAGATAGACTATAACTTTAATATCACAACCCCACTGAGGAAGCTATACTCAAAACATTACCACTCCTGTCCATGACCTCTGTTAGCAGCCCATTAGTCAGCGGGTAGTCATCAGAAGGCAGAAAGAGTCTTCATACAGAAAAATAAAATTCAAGTGAGAGGGCATAAGCCTTCTCAGATGATGGGGAAAAATATTCAGCTAAAGAAAGATGCATACATATGTGTGTGTTTGTATATATGTATATATATAGGACATCTTGTGATTCCTCCACTATGCGTGCTTGTTCTTCCTCAAAAAGTATTTAAGAAATCTTAAGGGTCTTTTGCAACAGCAACACATTAGGTGGTGCAGCTGAGACATGAGAGCAAATTAGTATGAGCCTCACAGGAGACTTGACCTTTTGTCTGTTGGAAAATCATAAGAAGCCTTTTGTGCTGGTTTCTGTTCTCCTCTGCTCAGTGAATATTTTGGCAATACGTGGGGCAAGGCTCAATAGTTCCTAGCACCTTTTATAGATAGCTAGCCTCAAAACACACAAAAGAATTGTAATTAGCAGAAGTTTTAGCCAGTATGATACCAAGATAGATTGCATAGTCCACAAAGACTCCCAAGTGTGTTTAATTCAACATGATGCCTGTCCTATCATTATCTTACAAATAAATAAAAAGAAGATCCAGATCAAGGACAAAACCCCCAAACATAACCTACAAACAAACAAAAACCCCTCCATTCAAGTCAGAACAGTTAACTAGACTAAGTGTTACAATTGAGCTTTTCCTAAAACCTAACTTCAAGACTGAAATGTATCCAAGTCACCCCTATACCCAAACTTTTTATCTTCTAATGTTTGTAGAGATATCAGATACACTTTGATAATAAACTGAAAAAAATATTATAGTTTCTGAAAAAGTATTTGATGACATTTCTGTCCCAACCACACACAGGAAAAAAAAAAGGAAAATGTACTTATAATAAATGACCTGAAGAACATAAAAAGTGACCATATTTTAAAAAACATATTTGTTTTCTCAAAGTAAACAGCAAGTCTCCTTATTAGAAAATACATACTTATGCATTTTACTGTATAGAAAATGTACCACAAATTAGTTTCATATGAGAGAAGACAATTCATATCTCCCTTAAAATAAATATTACAGCATACTTTAATTTGAAACTGAAAAGATGGGCACTGGAAACCAATGGAATGGGCAAAGACACAATCACTAAATGACCTACTTTAAAAAAATTTTAGGCAAAACGAAAATAAACTTGGCATCAGGGAACATCTGCTCCATACTCACAGTACACCCTTCTCTGTAAGTTTGGACATAGCTTACTTGGATAGAATTAATTTATCTTAAATTTAGACATACACACCATAAACATCTAGACCTGAAATAGTCATCCTCAGAGAGAAATAGGCACAAACTGCTACCTGTATCTATGAATCACATAGAATCACAGAAGGGTAGGGGTTGGAAGGGACCTCTGGAGATCATCTAGTCCAACACCCTCGCTAAAGCAGGATCACCTAGAGCACATTGCACATGATTGTGTCCAGGAGGGTCTTGAATATCTCCAGAGAAGGAAACTCCACAACCTCCCTGGGCAGCCTGTGCCAGTGCTCTGTCACCCTCACAGTTTAGGTTTTTTTCCCGTGTTCAGATGGAAATTCCTGTGTTCCCTTGTCCCTTGTCCTATCACTGAGCTCCACTGAGAAGTCTGGTCCCTTCCTTTGAACATCCATCCTTTAGATATAAGTATTGATGAGATCTCTCTCAGTCTTCTCTTCTCCAGGCTAAAAAGCCTCAGGTCTCTCAGCCTTTCCTCATACAAGAGTGATACCATTGGCCTTCTTAGCCACATGGGTCATGGAGAGTTTGTTGTCCACCAGGACTCCCAGATCCCTCTCCACAGAGCTGCCTCTCAGTTATATTACTCTTTGCCCATTTCTCCAGTCTGTCAAGCTCTCACTGACCAGCAGTGCAGTCTTCTGGCATGTTGGCCACTACTCCCAGTTTTGTATCATCAGCAAGTCTGATGATGATACACTCTGTTCCCTCATCCAGGTCATTGATGAAGATGTTGAATAAGACTAGACTAAGCACTTGACCCTTGGGGCACACCATTAGCTACAGGCCTCCATACAGACTCTGTGCTGCTTATCACAACACTACAGGCTCTGCCAGTCAGCCAGTTCTCAATGACCCCCACCATCCAGCAATGCAACCCACACTTCCTAACTTTATTTACAGGGATGCTATGAGAGACGGTGTCAAAATCCTTGCTGAAGTCAAGGTAGACAACATCCACTGCTCTCCCTTTATTTACTCAGCTACTCATGCCATCGCAGAATGCTATCAGATTGGTCAGGCATGATTTCCCCTTGATGAATTCATCTTGACCATTATAAATAACCACCTTCTCCTCCATATGCTTATTAATAACACCAAGAATAAGCTGTATAAGATGTTTGTATTGGGACTCACATGATAAATACAATGTAATTGCATGCTTGATCACATAGCAAAGCAGAAAGAAAGGGGAATCTTATCACAAGTAGATGGTAATTTTCATTTTCTAACTGATTCATAAATATCTATTTAATATAGAATGAGAGAAAATGCAGGAGTTTCCCCTGGAACAGACAAAGATTGCGAAACCCAGTTTCTGGAGAGATCATAAAGCCTCACTGTCCCTAGATTTCGTCATGATGCCCATATTAAGATTAAAGTTGGTGTTAAAAACTTTGAAGAAGGAATTCCAGATTGACTTCCCCACCAATATAGTCTACATACTCCAGTTTTATTTTTATTTTCCTAAAATGTCCTCCATTTTTTTTTTTTGGGGGGGGGGGAGGTTCCCACTTGAAACTCGCCTTTCTTTAGTTATCTCCTTGAACTTCTTCATGCTTCATCAGTGTCAATTCCATCCTTACTTTTATTTATCCTTTTTCTTCATCCATTTATCTTCCTGTATTTAAAAGACAATCCATAGTATATGCAAACTACTTAAATACAGCAAGCATGCCGGGAAAACCCCCCACAACAAACCCTACTCAGGAAGAAATGGGTATTTCCATTCTTTCTAAAGTTAATCTGTTTTATTCACAATAAATTCACTTGATGCTTCATATCCTTTCCTGTTAATACATAAAATCAAGTGAGAGGCTAAGAACTTCAGTGTACTAAAATCCTCTTCATGCAACTTCCTCTAAAAGTTTCAAATAGACTGGAGAATTAAGTCCCAGCTAGCTATAACCTTAAGGCTGTCCAATGACTGTGGATTTGACAGTTAGAAAACCATCATTATTACTTGTAAACTGAGAAAATCAGGAATTACTGATAAGTAATAGCTGCATATAATTTAATTTTTATATATTCACTCTTCTGAATTTAATATGATTTCAATTATGATGCCAAACATGAAACTATACCATTTTGCACAGCCAAAGCCACTGAAATATAAGCTGACTGTAACAAATCAGCATTATTTATTCCAAAAGTTCAGTATTTCTGTAATGTAGAAAGTTTAATTTAGACACCCACAGAAGCAAATAAAATCTATCTTAACTATTTTATTTTTTTCTCCTGCTCTTGGTCTCTCACTGTATAATCATATCATTCTATCAGAGACATTCTCCAATATTCACTGTAAATGACTCAGGAAAAGCACTCTAAAGGGGATTTCATTATCTAGATAGCTGATTTTCTAAAATTTAACAAAATGCCATAATCAGAGAATGAGATATCAAGTTTCTAAACTACATGTTGATTCTGAAGAACTATCACTGCAGTGATTTAATGCCAACTAATTTTGACAGATTTTTGGAGATTTTACGAGACATCATAAGCAGTTCTGCATAAAATATATCACACTTCTTGCACTGCAAAAACGAGCTTTCATTGCTGTAAGCAAATAGGTTCTAAATTAGTGATTGGGGGAGTAAGATTCTTTTCTTATCCTGTTGCCTCCCAGTGCCTATTTTAATGCACATCACCAGAGGGAGCTACATTTTGCAGAATTCCAGAGATGCGTTGGTGATCTCGGAAACATTTTATCCGCGTCTCAAAATACTTTCAGTGTTTCTTGAGCAGAACAGAGGTTCAGTCTTTTTCTCCATCAGGTCAGAGTCAATATGTGCTCAAGGATATGAAGGGCACAACAGCTTTTCACATAGTTTTAAGGTCAGACAGACATTCATACGGCAGTAATAGCAGTTATTAAGACCAGTGAAAAAAGTAGGACTTTAAGGATACCTTTATAACGTAGTGGCAATTAGCTTTTCCAGAGAGCAAGCTGAGTCACTGAAAGGTGCATATTTTTAATGTTCATGAGGGGGTGAGGGGAGCCTGTAGCCACCTGCTCTTCTTGCTTGCCCACTGCAGCAGAAAGAGCATCTGGCCAGGGCTGCTGCAGGAAGTCCAAGGAGCTCTTTTCCCTCCTACTTGCCAGGACTGCCTCTCCTGTAGGACTCTGCAGGCACATGAAAGTCACGAGCTCATGCTGCCCATCCCTGAAGATGGACAGTCAGACAAGTAGAGTTGCAGTCAGCACTTCCCTAACTTCTCTAGATGCAACATAGCCACAGCAAGGGAAGGTAGGGCAGAAAGACCCTTTTTGTTTAAGGGTGGATCCACTTCCCCTTCCTACTCTGTGAACAACTTAGCTTTCATATTTTGTCCTGTTAGTCAGAAGGACTCCAAAAGGATTTTCCAATAAAGCACTGCTTCATCATCACCCTGATACTTTGGGACAAGCGACCTTCTGCAGCCAGACAAGTGAGGCAGAGGAACAGCACCGAGCTGGGAAAGCTAAAGCAGGTTAGACACAGTGGAACTGGAAAGGTAGGGCAAAATTAGTTGTTTGGCAGCACATAAACATAGATAATGTTTCTTGATATGCTTTTATTTTTGCAGGCCACCAGGGCTGCTGGAAATACAAGTCTTATTGTGTTAGCATATTTACAATGGTTACAGATAACCCACTAATGTTAAAACTAAACTAAATTTTGAATACATTAATGTAAGGAAATCTGTGTTATTTATATTAATTTTTAACCTTTCAACCAGGCATAATGTTCTATGATTTTTATAGTAAGGAATGTCATTACTCTTTTTTTTTTTCCTTGTTTCTATGTATTGGTTTATATTTTAGTATAACAAATACAACTCATTCCAGAACATCTTCACACAGTAGAGTCATTGCAACATCGCTGTCTAGATCCTGAATCCAACAAGTACCTGTATAGTACAAATCAAGGCTTTGGTCCACAGATGTTCCAAATCTAGGTAACTTCTTCTGAGGCCTCAGACAGAACCCCCTTTCTTTACCTTCACATACCCTTTCTCGGGTTATGTATTGCAAAAATGATTATTTAACTTAAGCCCCTTTCCACTATTAGCCCCCACCTTAGAGTGCCTACTCTCCTTAGAGTGACTAAACATTTTGAGTCTTATGCTTTGCTGGTTTACCCTCAAGATTGATTAGATCTCACTAGAAGTTGAGAAGAACCAATAAATTCTCTCACACAACTCTCCATTGGGGTTAATTGTCACTACACAAACATGAAGAGAAGCTATTTTACTCCCAAATACAAGAACAGACCCTTGCCTCACAGTGACTGAAACCTGCTTTTCCTCTTTTTCTGCTATATATGCTATAATTTTATTCTTGGTATTTTTGTTTCACGCCATGTGACTGACAGGAATAAAACATATGCAACTTGCCAGAAATCAACACAAATACACTCAGATAAAATTGGCATAGAGCACTGGAAAATCAAATCCCACGAATAGGCATAAGTTCCCATATGATAGACTAGAAGCAGGTTCCAAAGAAAATCAACAGCTTCAACTATGTCCGAATATTGCAGCCTCTCAGGGTTATGGAAGTGCAAAGTTAGCATTCATCTTGTTGCAGCCCCTTTACATCATGTGTAGAACAGCTGAGTGCATCCTTCACAAAAGACTAGCACACATCTTGAAACTCTGGGAACAAGAATGTTTCTGAAAGGTTATCTAAATTAACTTTGTCTCTGATTTCCCCTCAATAAAACCCATGGAAGACAGGACTACAAAAAAGATATCGCATTTGCACATGTTCCCTATAATTAAAAAAGTACATTACTGGAGACACTATATTTTATGGAAAATACTATGTAGTCTCTATGAACTTTTTCAGAAAGATGAGCTCCACAGGCATCATGCTCGGTATCTTCAAGTTAGACTTGTACACAAGGTAGGAGTAATGCTTGAAACCCTCTGTTTACGGTCCTATAACGTTACCAGCTCTGCAGTACTATCTTGAGGTCTTCAGTGAGCTGTGAGCTCTTTTGGACAGAAAAATATGTGCTAAAAAAGAGCAGGTCAGAAACTTCTTGCTACGAAAACTAACAGTAATATTCTTAAAAGCCCCCTGGGAAAAATTTTAAATTTTAATCTAAAATTTGCACAAATACAGACAAAGACTTTTTCCCTCACAGATGGAAAGAATTAAACCAAGGAAATCAAACTAAGCCAACAATTAAAACAGCGTTAGCAGTAAATTAACAGTTTGTTCAGTAATGAAAACCATCAATTGCCAACTGTAATGAAATGCATTATTAAAAACATAACGAGGGTGTAAATACACAATGCTGCATAAAGATATAATCTGAAGGAGTTACCCAGGGTGGGAAATAATTAACCTAGAGCAACAGCAGTAACGCAAAACAAGTGGGACCTACCATGTGTTGTAGACCAGAGGAAAAAGGGACACATGCTGACCTTTTTTCTATATACTGTCCCTTTGATTGCAAGAAGATGTGTATTTTTGGGGTAGCTCACACAAAAGCGGACAATCCAGATACTACAGGCAGTGAGTGAATGATAATGACTAAACCTTTCGTAGAATCATAGAATCTCCACCAAGAATTCAAACTGTGGAACAGAGGCCAAGAAACAAGCGTTTCCCCAGCTGTCCTGTGTTCTGCAGACCATGATGTCTTCCACTCTAGCAGAGTCCCCAACCTCATCAATTCCTTTTTTTTGTCTCACGGGACTAACATTTTCCACTCTGAGAAGGTTTCAGATGGAGGGTAGACATGCCCTTCCTTTATTCATCTGAGCTCTTCAAAATACACATCCCCTTTCCTTTCCCATCCTCTATAGAATCCAATTAGATCACTGCAACAAAAACCTATCAATTAAAGCAGATCATCAAGCAGCACTATATAACATCCCATTGTAGCCACGTCGATATAATCATGATGATGCTAAGGCCTGTGCCCTTTCCATAGGAGTGGATGTTGAAAGGAGATACAGGGAAGGAAGCAGTGTAGGGAGGTAGCACGCTAGTCTCACTTAGATAGACTACCTGAACCAGGTAGTGATGTTAACAGGTCACAGAGTGAACACAAAAAGAGAGCCAGCTTGAAGTTAAAAGGAAGATTAGGAGGAGGGAGGACAGAAATATGAGACAAACTGTCTGAAGTGAGGAACAGTACCTAGGGGAAATGAAAATAAAAAGAGAGTAAATGAGAATCTCAAAGAGTGAAATGCTGAATTTAAAGTAGCAAAGATGGTAAATTCAAACAATGAAGACTATAACAACACCCTTTGGCTGGACTCTTTATATATATGCAAATTGAGATCGTTAGATATAGGGTAACAAAGATGTAATTAAGAACACAGGTCTGTAAGGAAGTGTAGGTTTTCATTAGTGAGGATAAGTCACAACCTGGTTTATACTGAATTGTTGTCCTAAGGATGATCTACTAAGCCTAGATTTGAAAGACAATAGTGGAAAATGAAGCAGTGAAGTGTCACATTGAACCTAGATAAGCAATTTCCCACTAAACACCAAAGGGTAATTGTAAAGCCTACAGATACCTTCAGCCTGAAGCCAGCTAAGAAATAAGAGGTAGGGAGGAGTGGGAAGGGGGAAAAAACACTTTAGAAGTTATGCTACCTGAAATAGGGACAGGTGGGCAGCTTCACAAGCAGACTGTGTCACCCAAATATTAAGAGCTTTTGGGAGGTGGGAAGAAAATGAAACTCCATGTAGCTTGCCACTACCAGTATCCCAGGTGCACAGTCTTAGTTAAACACAGATTATTAAAGGCATGCTTTGTCTAAATAAATAGTGTAATGTCCAAGTAACCTTTGGTAAGGCAAGGTATTAACTGCTGGCTAGAGGGAAGAGTAAGGCAGGTGTTCCCATTGAATTAAGCTGCTGATGCAATCCTAATTAGCACCCAGATGCAGAAACCATGTAGAAGACTGGACTGTGTGATCCCATGCAGCATGAAGGAAGCAGTCCAGAGATACTAGCAAGTTCAAAGTCCCTGCTCCTGAATAATCCTGAGAGCAGATGTACCTTCTACACAAATTCAGATTCGCATCTATACAAACGTGCTGTTCTACTGATTCCCTTACTACACAGAACCATCTCAGCCTCAATAATTTTAATCCCAAGAGATAAAGCAAAGGTTCAGTGTATGACAATATGTTCTAATACATGCTTAAGCTGCATTGGCAACTTGCCCACCACAGAGGGGTCATTAATAATCTATGACAACAAAGGGGTAATATTGTATAGTTTCAAAGGGATGTATTTCAAAAATGCTTCATATTATTTATGCACAGATATAGACAAGCCACTAGTTAGTACAGTTAATAAACCATTACAAGTTAGCTTTAAATGAGTGGGATTTCTAAATCCAACATTATTTATTAGGCAATATAATTTTTTCTAGGCATTTATCCATCAAACATGGCACACTTATTGCATGCATTATGCAAAGTGTCAAATTAAACTATTGCTTATAAAAATAAACATTAGTTACTGAAATGATCCAAATGCTTGCTTAGAATGATATTTGGGGTAGCTAATAAATATCTTTAACAAACCTTTTGCATAGAGAACATGGGAAGGCAGGTAAGAAAAAATATTGGGGTCTCACCTGCTCACTAGTCCTTTCTTCGAGTAAACAGTAAGGTAGAGAATTAAAGTCTCATGGGAGCTAATAAACCAAAGACCACATTAGCTATTATGGCATCTGTCTTACAACAGGAAAAAGAACATAGTAACAAGCAAAATGACCTCTGCAGCAATTAGGGTGCAGAAAGTCATGAATGGGGAATGGAGTATCTCTTTGGTTTCATTCCACACCATTATTTGACTTGAATTTTGCCACTGTCTTCAGCCAGAGCAGGCTCAGTCTCTGTAAATGCCCAGTCATTAGGAACCGAGACCTGCAAAATGCTGGGAATGATTCATCCCCCCAGGATTTAGCTAGAAATAAAGACAGTCAGTGACCTCATGACTTTTCAGGGAGAGACGAGGATTAAGCCTTTGAAATATGGGTTAGAGGAGAGGCAAATTACTGTATATTCATAGCAGAAATGTTATCTTCCTACAAGCTAGGCACTGCGGTACACGTGTTAGTTTGGCTTTTGCTGCCAGAGAAAACTACAAATGCAAAGTCAGATATGCAAATTCTTTGAACACTAAAAGTTGACTTAATCACCTTGGACATGGTGGTGGAACACTGCCCACATCCAGGGTGGTGGGGGATAGAGGCTGAATAGCAGGGAGAACTGACTGTAATGGGAGCCCTCCTGCTTCCTTGCCGTTGTGGTGCTATCCAGTGGTGTCTGCCAGTGCCAGGCTTGCCACAGCGAGCACTAGTTTTCAGTCGGTTTACCTTTATCCTCCTGAAAGGATTAAATTGCACACCTACTGGCCTTGACCCTAATCCACAAGCCTACCTGATGTTCTAGGTCTGGGTACCCATCACATTTCACTCTGAAGCTCGGCAACTATGTGGGAAAAAAGATGTGAAACTTCTGGTTCAGCAGGGACCAGGTAGGGAAGTCAAGCCTGATTTGGTGGCATTAAAAGAAAAAAAAAAGAAAAAAAGAAAAGAGGCCTTGAAATTAATATCCTGTTCTGAAAATTTTGGCTGTATTTTCTCGTCACACTGGGACAAGGAGAAGGAATTTCTCATATCACATTAAGCTTACAGAGGATATTAAATTGAAGTATAACAAATGAACAAAAATGAAATGGGTAACTGCAGGCATAAGCTGAGGAATGTACACAGTGAGTTTATTGCATATAAACCATTTGCTACTGTGATTATTAAATATATTTAGCTCCATTTAAAACAAACAAAAGTACTTACGCTAGGAAATTGTATAGTCTGTGATCCAGGAAAAAATTGGTTTTCTTTGAAGACATATCAGTTATAGAAATAGTACACAGTCACTTTACTTGATAAAAACATACCAAATTGTATGGCAGTGGGGAACTTTTTTTCACTAAGTTCAATTTTTTTTATTTGAAAATAAGTAATAATAGAACGAATGAACAAGCAATGAGTTTTACAACACAAGAAAAAAGGAATATTCTACTGCCAAAAGAGTTATAAATATGCTCCTTTAAAACAACAAAGTAATAGACCAAGCACAATCTGGGGTAGTGCACCAGTATAGTCAGCTAAACATGCAAAGCTTCGACAGTAGGGACTGTAATTTTGTGACTGTTTCTAAGACAGCTGTCAAACTGCTGACTAGCAGAATGTGATCCAATATTGCATCAGGACTGAAAATGTGTTGGCTTAAATTTGTGGAAGTATTTGCACAACCGTATTTGCAATTTCTGCTCTTAGCCGTTTCATGTGCAACCACATTAACTGAAAAAGAAAATAATCTAACCCTTCTTTATATGCAGATTTCTGTAAGCCTCTGAAAGGACTTAAACGATACAGTAGTATACAGTAAACAGGCTTGGATACAAGCTAAGGAAGAGGTATAGTAAGTATTTCTGGTCCAGTATCTCAAATTCCAGAACAGCATCTGGTCTACATAAGATTACCTGTTACGTTCTTTATTGTGCTGGTCTTTAGATTAAGTAATTGGCTCTTAGACTGAAAATAGAAATAACCTTTGATTTCCTGGCAGTTATCCTGCTTTAAACATAATCTGGGAGTAGTTAATGAAGATACACATTTCGTATTGATAGAAAGTCATATAAAAAAAAAAAAAAATCCGGAACATATTGAAAGACTCAATGGATATGCATATTTGAAAGAGAGCACATTGATTTAGCCACAGTTCTCATTAAAATTAGCTTCGGGCAGGCTCCTAAAAATCATTGCATACTATAGGAAAATCACTGTAAATCACTCAGGCAGAGCAAGGTCCTACAGTCAAATAGGTATTCCCGAGATCACTAAAGAAAACTAAATACTAGTTTGAAAATTTGAAAAAGGGTTGCTCCACTGACAGTGTAATTCTATTGATTTTGCTCAAGCTACGTGAACTTACACCATTTGAAGATCTTTGCCACAATGATGAGCTTCCTTTCCAGGAAGACATGTGAGGAATTGTGTGAGGTTATGAATATATTATTAATATGCAAGTCAAGTGAAATTTGATTAAGGTTACTAAAAGGAATATTCTTTACACAAACCAAAATGACAGAAAGCCCTGCCTTACTATCACTATTCCTCAAGTGAGAACCGGATTTCTGTGTAAAATATTTCTCAGGGATTATCTCAAATCCCTGTTTTCTTGCATATAGCTGCCAGGAAATCTGTGCTCCACCATTCTACCCTTATTTATTGAATCTAATGCAATGCAGAGCACTACTATAGAGCCAGGCTTCATATTTTAGAAAGCTACAGGCAGTTCAGCAGACAACGTACACTGTATGAGAATGCAAATACCACACAAAGCAGACAAAAAAGGGAAGAAATTACTTCCATCCTACCTCAGAGCTTTATTACTTTAGAAAAAAAAAGTGTACTGTAGAGAAAATATTCCAAAACCTCCACCAATTGTACCATGCTTTTATGGGTCTTTGTTCTTGCTGTGGGTTTTGGCGGGTTTGTTTTAGGGTTTTTTTTTTGGTTTGGGTTGTTGGGGGCTTTTTTAGGGGTGGGAGTTGTTTGTTTGTTGGGGTTTTTTTCCTGTAAAAATTTTCAAGAACATTAAAAACAAAGACAGCTGTTTTTCACAGAGGTTGAGACATATAAAAGAGGTTCTAGTACCACAATACACCAGGAATACAGCTAATAATTAAGAAGTTTTGCTTCATTCTTACTGATGTTTGTCTCAACCCAATTTAATTTTACCTAAAGAAAGATTTTCTGTGAACAATACCACAGAATACGTATTTGTTTTTTATAATTAAAAAAGTAATAGAAATAAATAGTCTATAGATGAAAAAAGGCAAAACAAGGGTCAACAATATTTGCTAATAGCAAATAATTTTCAAATAATAGCAAATCACTATTACTAGCAAATACTTATTAACTGTTGAAAACCAAAAAATATCCTTATATTCAGTTAGTAGCATATATAACCTATCTCTTATCTGCTGTAATTTCCCTACAAATTGCTTCTTTTCTCATGCCAGAGACTTTTTCAGACAGTACACACAGACTTTTTCAAAAGAATTTAAAATACAAATATAATATTTCCCTCTCCATTTAAATAGCAGCTGCAACTAAAGATTGCTCTTTAAATCACTGGCCCAAAATGACACTTGGCCATTTAGAGTGCACAGGGCACGGGGCTGCCTGGGAGAACATTAATGAACTGCACATGGCTTCATGTCAAATATGATTTCAAATACTTGTTTTACAGGCAGAAACTTGGGGCCTGATAGTTTCATATACTGAAGCAATGTGGATAGGTGTGAAAACCTCTGGCATCCTCGAAAATTGTGTTCAGTGGGGGAGAAAAAGTCTTAGCTCTACTGTTCTGGTGGTTCAACTTGAGGGCTGTATGAGAAGTTCAGTGCAGGTGAGTCTAACTTTGACAAGACCTTGGCTGCTATGACCTTGCTTTCCTCATAGAAAAAAATAATTCCTCACTCCTAGGCGGCATTTGTTGGGTCTTTGAGAAGGCAGTACCTGCAGAGAATCTGATCCTTTGGCTGTTGTCTTTCTTAGCATCAAAAGGGTTTGGTGATATTCCTGCAGGACATCACAGAATCACTGAACGTTAGGGGTTGGAAGGGACCTTGAAGGATCATCTAGTCCAACCTCCCTGCCAAAGCAGGATCATCTAGATTAGGTCACAGAAGAACTTGTCCAGGTGAGTTTTGAATGTCTCCAGAGAAGGAGACTCCACAGCCGCTCTTGGCAGTCTGTGCCAGTGCTCTGTCACCCTCACAGGGAAAAAGTTCCTCTTTATATTCACATGGAACTTATATTCACATGGAACTTTCTGTGCTCCAGCTTGCACCCATTGCCCCACGTCCTGTCATTGGACAGCACTGAGAAGAGCCTGGCTCCATCCTCCTGACTGTCACCCTTTACATATTTATAAACATTAATAGGGTCAGCCCTCAGTCTCCTCTTCATGTTTGCTCTAAACCCCTTTTGACTCACCATGGGAACTTCACTTTCAGAGAAATCCTTAGATGACTTAGAGCTACTCTCCTAGTCACAACCAGCACATCAACATCATGGTCATACTATGATTTCTAAGTCATACTAATTTCTAATTTTCTAAATCATACTGATGCCACATTGGTGACACCGTTCTTATTCACTGCTTTGCCTAGCCAAGCAGCAGACCAAACCATCTTTCTTTGCTACTTCTCTTTCCATGGCAAGTATCTTTCCCTGCGTTTTAGGTAGTGGCAGAAGGCATGCTGTGCTCCTTTCCCTGTCCCTTCTCGCTCCCAACACCCTGTCAGGAACAGGCATTTTACAGACATATGGATTTTCTGAGAGCTGGTAGATCCTGGAAGATTTTTTCTAGTCCAGGTTCAGACCAGAAGGGGAATATATTGAGAGAAAGGCGCGCTAGCAGAGTGCGAAAATCAGCAAGGCTTTAATGTTACAGATCAGTGGCACCAGAGTGGAGCAAACTAGATTTTTTTTACCTTTATTTTTTAAATTCTGCAGTTATGTCTCAATAGAATTTTATTTTCACCTAGCAAATAAGAAAATTAGCTCTTATTTTTATCACGAGGAGACTTATTTATTCTAGGTATGTAAACAGGACTTGGAAGTATTACACATTGTCTTCCAGTCTTGCTATACGATTTTATTTTCTTTTTTATATATATTTACATTTTACCATTCCAATAAAATTTGAGATTCTATCAAATTTCTTTTGTTCAGATGACCTGGTTCACATTCAAGGCTATATCTGCAGTTTAAGAATGAAAACATTTTGCTAGAAAACCTGGGTTTATCTTTTGGGCAGGTGACTTGAATTTGGAGTAATGTTTTTGTCACTCTAAAGATGAACTACCAAAAATCTATCTTTCACCGGATTATTTGAAACAAGGCTTTCCAGTGTGTAATACATTCATAAAGGTAGGGAAGCCTTGCAGGCCTACCTGTCTTACTATAAATTGTTGTTGAATCATTAAAAATATAGGTGTTCCAATTTCAGGGTCTCAAAGAATTTTTTTTTACTTCAGTATCATATGCTAACCTGTAACTGTGTTCCCTTTTGACTTTTGCCCCCTGCATTTGCTCATTGCAACCTAGACATTTTTGATGATCTAGGCAGGAATTAAATATAAATAAATAAATAAATAAATAAAGGGGGGGGGGGGGGTAGCAACTATGGAAAATATCACTCATGTCTCTTATCTTTTTTCATTTTTATTTAAACACCTTAATGTGCCTAAAGGTTACAGGCTTAAAGCTATGTCAGGTTTCTAACACTACTACATTTGTGTAGTATTTTTGTATTATTATTACACATCTTGATGTAAACCTGGCAAGACGATACCAGTGCTCTTTACCCAGCCGACACAAGATATGCATGTTTAAGTGCTGTCTATGACCTTAAATACCTTTACAAAGATAACTCTGAAATGACCTACTGTGGTATGTAGAGAGCTGCCTTCTATCTCACCTTCAACCTTTAGAGGGCAGTGCTCCCTTTGGTTACTTAGGGATGTTTTAGAAGGGCAGGATGCTTCCATTACCCAAGGAAAATGAAAGAAGTAACAAAAGACATTTCAAGGGAGGAGAAAATACCTTGCTTTGCTGACTATGGGGAAGGAAACCGCATGTGACACACACCGGATGAAGCCTTTACACTCTGAAGGGCAAGAGGCACTGGAGGTCTTGTCAGCATGGCTTTGACAATGACACTAGTGGCTGCAGAGAGGAGGGTAACCACAACTGAAAGAGCAGAGGAAAGTAGTCAAAGATGAAGCATATTATACTCCTGCTCCAGTTCTGCCTCATTTTTATGCAGGAATTAAAACCATGTCAAGGCCAGCACAGCTTCTATCGAAGGTATCAGCATGCCACAGAGAATCAATACTGTCTACAGAGTTACTGCTGTTTTCCTGCAATGATTTGCAAATTTGCCAAAGCCTGTCTGGGAGTGCTATGGAGGACAACAGTGTAGGATGAGTAGTGGAAGGCCAAGAATTCATCTAGTGAAAGAACAATGATCTCATTTTTATCTATTTTACCTTCCAATACTAACAGTAAATTTTATGAATAACCTTTCATGCAGGATTGAATTTATTATTTAAAACAAATCAAACACAAACAAGTGCCAAAAACGTGAGTAGAAAACTTGCACTGACCCACTTAGATACTCTGAAGTCCTGAGAAGTAAAAATGCTCTGGAAAATACTTGAACTTGCATTGGGTCTGGCTGAGGTGGAGTTCATTTTCCCCACAGCAGCCCTCACAGTGCTGGTAACACACCAGGGCTTTGGGCACTGCTGAGCAGTACTGGCATTGCACCAGGGCTCTCTCTCCAATATTGTCCCCACCCTTACAAGTAGGCTGGGGGTGGGCAAGATCTTGGGAGAGGACACAGCCAGCACAGCTGACCCAAACTGACCTATCTGTATGGGACCTATCCATATGGATAGATATTCCATACCATATGACATCTGCTCAGCAGTAAAAGCTAACAGAAAGGAGAAGGAAGTGGAGTCATCATCTATTTACATTTGTCTTCCAGAGCAACTGCTACATGTACGGAAGCCCTGCTTCCTGGGAAGTGGCTGGACATCATCTGCTGATGGGAAGTAGAGAATAAATCTTTCAATTTTCCTTTGCTTCCACATGTGACATTTACTTTTGCTTTATTAAACTGTTTTTTTTCCATCTTTTTTTTCCAGCCCTCCCCATCCTGCCATGGAGGGGAAGGACAGAGTGGTGGGCACCTGGCATCCAGCTAAGGTCAACCCACCACAGAAATGAAACTTGAAAATGTGATCTCTTTCCTTCTCCTGGCTGGTGAAGGACTGCACCTGCATGTTTTGCTTATTTCCTGTTGTGTATTTCCCTACTTAAAAGAAGTGACATCGTGAGGCAGTCCCACACATGCCAGAGAATTTCCAACAGTAGAGCTGCTCTATCCAAAATGGGTCTGTTGGGAGAAAATTTCCATTTCTCTCTCCACGTAGCTTCCCTTCTCCAATGAAATCACTGAATGGAGACTTAGTCTTACAATGCCAAGACTATGCCTGAATGCCAGCTCTGGTGCTGGGCTCCCCAGTACAAGAGAGACCAACACATTCTGGAGCAAGTCTAGGGCAGTGTCACAAAGATGATTAAGGGACTGGATCCTACAAGGAGATGTTTAGAGAGGTGAGGCTGCCCAGCCTTGAGCAGAGAAGGCTCAGGGGATCTGATCCATGTACAAATACCCAACTGGTGTGTAAAAAAGAGGGAGCCAGGCTCTTGCCAATGATGCCCAGTGGCAGAACAAGAGGTGATGGGCACTAACTGAAATACAGGAAACTCCATGCCCAGCACCCTGCCCAGCCCTGGACCCTGCTGAGCTGGGCACCACCCCACCTGAACTTCACCCCATGCCTGTCTTGGTCTGGGGGCTGCCTTCCAATCCAAGCTCAGGGCCTGCAGCAGTAACTTGGTATGCCAAACCTGGTCACAGTCTATGGCCTGGCCCAGCTCACCTCTCTGGGGGCTGCAAGACAAGGCTGGTCAGGGAGGGAGAGCACTGCACTGCATGTTGACATCGTCTTTCTTTAAGTACTATCTGACCAACAATCTTCCTCATTTGAACAACATTTTATGCCCTGTTCAGGTTACTCTTAAAATTGTTTCAATTGTGTCTTCAGATACAACAAAAAGACAGAACATCACAAAGTTTATGCTTTGTCCTTACGATTGTTCCCACTGACGCCACACATGCATTAAACCCTGTTTTTGCAATGGGTTCATCACAAGTAGAATCTGGTTGACACTTTTGGATTTGACAGCAACTATACTACATGGCCAATGCTGCAGAGTTTAACTTATAAATGTAACTTAGTAACTTTAATGATTTTCCACAGAATTCAGATAACACTATGATCTTTCTTTTACTAGTAAATAATTAGCACACAAATCTGTCCCTTTTCCTATCACTCACGAACACAAACTAGATAAGATACTTTAGAGACACAACAAGAGGCCACAAACTTTGCTGCTAAAATGGTTTTTTGACATCACTGGTTTATTTTCCCAGAGACATCATGGTCGTGAATGTGATGTTCTGTGCCTGGTGTTCCAGATTGAGGGGGGGTCCACAGGACACATATTCTGTCTTTCAACATCTGAGATGGTTATCTAAACCTACTACATATACAGTGGAGAGGAACCAGCAGTTCTGGAGTGTTTGTTCCAGGAGAGGAGGAACTGCATCAGCAGGTGCCCAGATACTATTTTTTCTATAAGAAGTATAGAATTTTAGCATTTTGGATTTGGATGAGCGTTAAATCTACTTGTTTTTTCCTAATTCTTTAGAAGATTTTTGTGTTTTATTTGTTCTAATAGACTTTGTTCAAAACAAGTGAAAGTGAGGCAGCATGTTTCAACTCACGGTGCATTTTAACTTGTTTTACTCATTGACAGAACATTGAAAACAATCCATTTATTCATTAGTGTGTGCCAAAAATAACTCAGCAGTTTCTCTTTTGCTTCTATTCATAGATTTCCTCATTCCATGTTAATCACTTCTTTCAGCACTTGGCACCTTGCAAAAGAAATTTAGAACATCTCAAATTATTAGTTGTTTACTGCATTCTCAAAATAAAAATGAAAACATAATACCAGTATCACTGTGCAGCAAGTCCTGTGTAATGAGATTGGGGCATTTGAATCATCTGTAATGTACCCTGCCATTTTGATAAATATCGTAAATGTTAAAGTAATTTCAAGCTATGGCAACACACGCACATAGATGCATATTCAGATGTGTGAAGACAAGGGTTATTTTAAGCATTTCTTGCTTAAATGTAGAGTTGGAAAGTCTTAATTACCATTCTAAATTAGCATGATAATAGTTGAATTTGGTTTGCTTAATGTATCTCTTGATTGAGCCTCAAAGGTATATCCATTTGTAAATTTTTAGGATTCCACTCCATTATTAAATGACTGACATTTCAATAAGAGGCTGAAATACTAAGCCATAGCAAAAATGGAAACAAAAATGGTAACACTGACTTGCAGAATAAATCCTGTCCCCAAGGTCTTTTTGAAGAGTACTGCAGTTGTTATCTCCCGAATTGTTTATTGAACAGGTTTTAATAGTAATGAAACAAATGAAATCCCACAGACAGTATCCTATTTCACACAAATACGGAAAAAAATTATATGAAAATTTCTGGTGTCATAGTTTATGGTGATCTTGTCCTGGATAAACTCATAAACACTTTATTCTGTCATTCAGTTTATGTGTTACTGTCTCACATTTGGATTGATGGTTGACAGCAATGATGTATAAATTATGCATGCCAATTTACTGAACACCATTAAACCCAAAGAGTATGGGTAATTTCAATAATTATACATATAAATAGTATTATTAGCTCTGTCAAACTCAGTACCTGGATAGCATGTCAGTATATAATATCCATGAGGGATTCAAAAGGTTCAGGATTTCACATGAAGCTGATGGCTGGAGAAGTTCCAGCTTCCATTTCTACGCAGCTTATATCTGTAATCTGCAACCAGACATCATGCTTAAGATTCAGAAAAGCTTTGATGTTGGCTGATCTGTCCAGATTCATGCTGTATTTTCAGAGGGAATAAGGTAGAAACTAAAAAAATAATTACTTCTAGCAAATGCTGCACCGGTGGCATTTATATTACAACTGTCCAAGGACTGGACAACCATTTTCTCTGGTTTATTGCCGCTTTCTTTCAGCTACTTCTTATCTCACAAAGCTCCTCTCAAGTAATATGCCTGGAAATGGATATTTTCCAGTTCGGGAGGAAAACCTCCACTGTCTTACTATTGACCAGCTTTACTTCAGTGCTGTCTAAAGGCCCCGGTGTGGTGGATGTGGCACAAGCACATAACAAGCGACAGCCATAGGAAACTTCTATTTTAAAGAGAGAAGGCAGGCAACGAATTGGACAAACGCCTGCCACATTTCCATTTTCTTCAATTAGTTCGGTGTCTGGGGTGCTTTAGATGCACTGCCCAGGCAAAGCAGCAGGGTCAGCCCACGCAGGTGCAATTTAAACATTTGTCTGGAATTTCTGGAATGTCTGACAGATGCTGCTGCGAAACGACTGGACGTCTACTTTCAAAAGCAGTAGGCAGCAACGAAAGTGGTAGAAGCGGCAGGTATGCCAAATTATTGTTTTAATTTTAAAACTTAATAACTCAGACACAGGGAGATTAAGCCATTATTTTTTCACTCTGAGTAAATCAGCCTGGCCACTGGAAATAATAGTACAAAACAGGTTTAATGTAAGTAATATTGTGGTTATTAATCTCAGACTTAAAAATGATATATCCTCTGCAGTCATAATACTTGAGGAGTGTTCTATACATCCTGATTGCATATTTATATAAAATGCTTTTACCCAGGCAGCACTCTGATTTTCCCTTACAATATCCTTTAGAATTCCATCAAAACAATTTTTTACATTATTCACTAAAAAAAAAAAAAAGCAGGGCTTTCGCCTTTATATTTGCCATTGCTAGCAATGCCTTATGTTCATCTTCATTTGTTTTAAGACAACTTGCAGGTAACAAGAATAATTCAAATTAAGGATTATAACACATTAAGGATGAAAAGAGAAGGGATGTATTATGGAAAGCAACATAAACTGTAGCCTATAAAGGGAAGGTAAATTATATTTTAAAATATAATGGCCACCTACGCTGTGTTACAAAACAGCAACCAAGTGGGAAGACATTCTGCATTACTTACAGATTCTCAGCAACTCTTGCACTAGTAGGAAAGTACCAGGGAAGCACAGGCAACTTTCTTTTTTGTCCCTACAGTTTATAAATGACCCTTTTAGAAAAACAGAGAGGACTGCTCCCTTTTTGTGACCCTGAACCAAAAGCACAGTAGTCAATGAAGCAGATTGACATCCTTTTCCTTCTTGAGAGTAGCCCTTCACATCATCACCTAAAGTGTTACCCAGATATCCCATGCACTGGGAAGCTCTGGAAAGCACTGAGCTCTCAAATCACCTACAGGTGATCTCTCTCTACTGCTTCTTAAGCAGACAGCATAATATCTGTCTTCTCTTCCTTTTTCTGTCCTTAGTTTGCTAAATCCTTGGCTGGGTTAAACTGCCAGACAGAAAATGTTAATGAATAAAAACAAAGCAAAGGTTACCACCTACTGTCGTCTGATAGCCACCAGTGACAATGACTACACCAAATGCCACCATGCACTTGCACCATGGCTATACCATGCACAGCTGAATTAAATCAGGGAAGCTCTATAGCCACCAGAGCGGTGCTGAATTACACGAGTCACAGATTGGGCCCTGCTTTTTGGATTTTGGCCTGTGTCACATCACACATTCTGACCAAGATGGATTGCACTTGCAGAGCCACCTGTGAGATCTACTTTAGAAGGTCAAAAGTAATTCAAGGTAAAGTTTCTGCATCTGAAGGGTCTCTTTGGAATGTGCTAAAGTGCCAGGTTAGAAGCAGTTAGAGACACTGTCACCAAGCTGTGCCCTACCTCCCCTGCCTGAGGATGCCTTCCAACACTGTTTTTGACCAATAGCAAGCTCTAAAAAGCAGTGCTGTAACCAGGAAACACTTCCATGTTGTAACCAGGAAACACTTCTATCTCTACATTTATTGTGCAGAGGTTATTATTTAGAACTGCAAAAGGAACAAACTTGAACAGATTGCATGCAAACCCTCCTGTTTATAACTGTAGCCGCTTATATATATGTGCAAACCAGAGCCAGTCAAGTCTGGGGCAAATAAATTGGGGAAATTGCAAAAAAAATACCATATTATACAATCAGCTTTGGGATTGGGCAGATCAGGCAGAGAGGACAGTGTAGTATCTTTTGTCCAATTTGTTTTCTTCCTGCTTGCAATTTTACTTATTTTGCAATTTCATTTATTTTGCAATGTAATTATTTTACGTTTTTTAGAACTATCAGTCTTTAGAAAATTTCTTTGTGGAACTGAAAAGTTAGAAGAAAAAAATTAAACACACATACACAGATTATTCAGGGTGCTGGTTTAATTTTTTATAGGGTGGGGACTTTGCAATGAACCTCTGTGGACAATTGAACTCTGCAGGACTATTTCAGCTCTTTGAGATAAAATCCACAAGAGAAACAACCCTAAAAGAACAGTTTGGGAGGGCAGGGAATAACACTTTCTCTGAGTTCCTAGTTTTTCAGGGAGCTGGGCTCCAATTAATAGCTCAGTGGTTATCAATGGGCTTTTAGCATTTCCAGCGGTTGGGATATGCAGCCCTGTACCTTGTGGGCCAACAGTACAAGCTGTACTATGGGGATCCAAAGGTGGGCAGCGAAAAGCCCCACTTCATGTTCTCAGGCTGGTGCTGCAGTAGGGGTTGAAGACCTCTCCCATGCCACCAGCCACAGAGATTCAAACCAGACCTTTCAACCTGTGCACATCATGTGCCTGTCAAGAGTTTCATACACTTACAGAATACTTAGTCTAAGTGTTTATGTATGCATTAGTATATCTGTATATGTATACATGTTTATAAGGCAGGCAAATAGATTTGGCTGAGTGAAATTTCTTTAGATACAAGAAAATCAGTATGTGCAAATATAGCAGCTAAACTCCAAGTCTACCCAGCAGACAACATTAATTTTAAAATTAATTATTTTTTAACTTTTGATTACTTTATAATTCTTGTAGGTGAGAGGTAGTATTTGGTATGGAAAGACCAAAAACCTGCCTATTATTCCCAGTTATCAGTTGCAGACTTATGTGGACAAAATAAAAATAATAAAGTGAGGCAGCAAAAATCCCATTTAGAAAAATGGAGAAACTGTAAAAAGTCAACTACCTAGCAAATAGGGGAAAACTGATAAGGAAAGAAGTACCTGCAAACTTTTGAGAGAGTAAAAAACAAATTTAAAGATATAAGAAAATTGCCTGCTTTTCTGATGCTAACAAACATCCTGAAATATTGCAGAGGTCATTTCAGGCAGGTACTAAGCACACTTAATTTTCATAGGAAGTGAAGACACAATCAGATTCTAATCCAAAAGAGTCAGTAAGCAGTTACGCTGGGTAAGCAATGAATATAGATTAGGTTCCTTTATTAAAAAATACGTATACTTCATTTGACTTGAAGGGGTTTCCCTTGTCTAGTTGCTCTCAAGAACATGAAGTCCTAAAGAAAACTTAGTATTCGAGTTCCGCTTCATTTCTGAAAGCAAATTGGAATTTACATTATTGATGAGAATCACTTCCTCATTTATGTCCTAAATTAAAATCCAGTAGAGCAAAAATTATATTTTCCTTCCTGTGGCAATTTTTCACTATTTCTTACAACTCACGGGTCAGAGCTTACTCCAAACTTGTTGAGTCCCACTGGCACAAGAGCCACTTTGAACTAAATCAGTTCTAGATTTGGCCCGGTTTCTTGAATTTTGTCTTCTAATGAGCAGTTGGGCAGGAGAAGAAAATTCCAATTTGTTTGCTGTCTTACTAGCAGTTAATCTTTATTAGCTAATCTTTATTAGTTAATCTTTATAATCTCACTAGCAGTTAGTCTTTATGTAGATTCACAGGACAGTGGAATGAGAAAGAGAAACTAGGCCAAAGTGAAACATAAGGACAATGTATTGCTGAAGAAATCTGAGTAATGAAATAATAATTGTCTCAGAAGGGAATAAAAGGAGTTTCTCTCACTAAAAATCCAACATGCTTTTCTAGCCAAACATGAACTAATTCAAAATACTGGGGTGATGGAAGAATCCCCGACGTTTTGAGGATGTCTTTGGATCTAGATCTATAGCAGAGGTAGTCCAGAGACATCTGTTTGGACTTAGAGCAGAAATTCGGTAAAGTGGAAGGTTTTTCAGGTGAAGCTTTGTCAGTGGGTCCCGGTATTCTGACTTTGAGGTCTGGATGTGAACAGAAATTACTGTAACACTGGAAATTCTCTAATCCAAGAGATTTATTTAGGATCCATTCAAATTATCTCTCATCTAAAATCAAAGGAGTAATTAAAACTGAAGCAGGAAACACATAGGAAAGCTTTTCATAAACTAGTTCCACAAAAACGAATTCCACAAAGAGCCACAAACAAGCAGCATATATAGTGCATCATAAATGACCTGTGAATGACTGAATGAGCTGACCCACTTAAACTAAGAGCAAAGACCTGAATTATGCATCCTATTTTATTAAGCAGAAAGTTATCCAATGCTCCTATATACTCATTGCTGCAGGACATCAACTCTATAACCCTTTTACCTTCTACTCTTTGACAACACACAGACTCTCTGATTTGCCCGACAGACTTATTCAACCTCCGTACCCCATGCCAAATCCTAAGCAAGTATGGGAACCTCAGGTTATCACAGAGAACAACTTGCTATTTTTCTGCAGCAGGTTGTCTGTCTAACAGCCATGCCACCCCTTCCACATGAATCTGCCTCACTACTTGTGTTTGCTCTATTCCGTTAGGTTTGTTTTCTGTTACCAGCATTACCTCCTCCAGGGTCTATCAATCTGTTATCTCCTTGCACAACCTTGCTATGCCTTCTTTTACGATACAACCTTCACAAATATTACCATCTGCCTGAGTTCATTTCCCATTCATCTAGAAGACATTTATAAAAATGCTTGATTTCTTGTAGTCTTAAACTTGGTCTTCCTTTGTCCTTGAAGAAACAGGTGGCATCTATATCTTTCTGAACATCTGGAAGTATCCAAGACCACATGATCATACCATAATCAGACGAGTGAATTATCATAACAGCCATCATGATGTCAAGATGCACTTCCCACTCCACGTTTTTTGTTACCATTTTGGCACAACAGATTATAACCAACTTGATGTACATTCTTGTCTGACTACATGTCAGTATTTTTCCCTACCTTGTCCCTCATTCATAACCTCTTCAGGTATAGGCCTCTGTTTAACTGTACATTAACATATGAGATCCTGTTTTGACCTTTTTGTTCCCGGATATGAAACAAAAAAAAGTTAAATCTCCTGCACAAGTGTGAAATAATGGCAGTGACTGCAATGAAAGAGGAAGTTAAACACAGCTGAAACCCTAGTGATATATGAAAAGATAAAAACTGCCTAACTACAGACCAAACCAATTTCATGTGAAGTTACCTCATGGAATAAAACCTGACCTCTCTGAACCCACATATTGGACCTGAACCGAATAGCTTTGAAGAAAGGTGAATGAGACTTCACATGAGGTCTTGCCTCATGCACCAAAGAAAGAGCACTAGGGGGAAAAATAAGTCAATTCAACAGTCTTAAGCAAAGTGGATGATAGCTATGCAGCTGCAGGCAAATCAGGGGTTAAAGCTGTCTCCAATAGCCAGAGGCTCCACAGCTGCTGCGGGTGTCTAATTGACAGGTTCTTCTTTAACATCCAGATTTATCCAGACCAGGGAGAATGCACCTTTTTCCTCTGGGGAGAAAGCATCCACATTTTTTTGTGCTTATATGTGCATACACACATATATATGCACACATATGCCAGAGGTAGCCTTGAGCGTGAAGCTGAAAGACAGTTTTATCCTACTAATGGATCTCTTCCTGACTTGGGTTTTTCCATTGGTTTCTTTCCTTTCCACAACTGGGATAATATTTGCCACTCAGCATGTCCCAAAAGACTGCATCTCGGTTTTTGGCTAATTTTCACAAGAATTGGGGAGAAGACACAGCCGGGACAGGTGACTCAAACTAACCAAAGGGGTATTCCATACCATATGACATCATGCTCAGTATATAAAGGAGACTAGGTTGGGAAGAGTTGTGGCTTCAGGACAGGCTGAGTGTCTGGTCATTGAGTGAGCAAATTGCATTGTGTACCACCTGCTTGTACGTTCCAAGTATTGTTATTTTCCTCTTCTCTTACTGTCCCAGCAAACTGGCCTTATCCCAAACTCCAAATCTTACCTTTTTCTTCTGATTCTCCTCCCCATCTCACTGGGTGCAAGGGATGTGAGCAAGCAGCTGCATGGGGCTGAACCGCAACAGTGCTTTTCAGTGACCAGTGCTTTGAGCCCCATCTCAAAGGGCTGTGATAATGACATATCTGACTAGAGTGTGTTAAAAGTTGTTATACACATTTATTATAATAGGTAAATAGTCACTGTTCACAATGGTATATTGTTTGTTCACGTAGTTGTTATGTACATCCTCTATGTATTTTCTGTGGCACCGTTTATCTCCGCTGGGAGAGGGAACGGGATTCTCATTTTGCTGTACTACATAATATTGACTTACGATATGGTAACATGATATGGTCATGAGGTTAAGCTGGTATGTGGCATTGCTGTCATGTCCATACCTCAGAAAACATCTCACAAAACTGATTAATCACATTCACTTTATGGGCAAGATGGGGAGATACTTTCTCTTGCTCTTTCACCTCCCCTTTTTCCTTCAGGCTACTACAGCAGCTTTGAGAATTTTGAATATCCTTGGGATGTTCAAGCCAGCTTATTACTATGTCTCCTGAACATGTTTTAAGTCCTGTTCAGGGTATCAAAAAACTGTTTTAAGAATATCACCCAGAGATGTGTCCTGAGGCTGAATAGCTATGAGTGACACGGCATGTGGGAGAACATAGGCAGGTATCTAGAGACCTTCTCACTTCCAATGGTTTGAACTTCACTTCTGAACAAGTACAGGACCCTGATAGAATATATGAAAGGAAAATGCTGTGGCTATTCCTAAGAGGCAAAACTCACAGAGTTGTGCTGGGCCCTGGACTGTATCTACCAAACCCTTCTCAACAGCAGCCAGCACCATCAAGGAAGAAGAGAAGGAAAACAGACTGACAGGCACTGTGGCTACTCACACTCTGGCAACAGGCACTGCAGCTGAACCAAAACAACAAACCATGATATTATCAGTGGCCCCTATACAAAAGAAGAAATACACACACAAAATCTCTTCAGTCAGGGATGACAACAAACCAAGACCATCATAAGAAGGAGGAAGAGGTAAAAACCAGAGATAACCACTTGATCTTTGTCCCTGAGGAAGGTGTGAGATATGCAAAAATATTTCAGCCGCCATCTAGGTGAGCACATTATCACCTGGCTGCTCTGATGCTGGGATAACAGGGCCAATAGCCTGGAAGCCAAGCAGCTGGGATCCCTGTCCAGGGATGAGCACATTGACAAGGTGATTGGGAAAGAGACACAAACTCTCAACCTCTGGAGGCAACTTCTGTCAAACATGAGGGAAAGGCATCCCTTCAGTGAAGATGATGTATGTCAGACAGACAAGTATGGAGATAGGTACCTAATACCTGAGCGAATTAGCTGTGCAGGACATGGTTTATTATGACCCAGACAACACCCTGTTGCTCACAGATCCAGATGAAGTCCAATGTAGCCAGCCCATGTGGTGGAAGCATGTACAGGGCACAAATGATCTCTCCCTGTCCTTGTCCCTACACACGAGCTTTTTATTAGATCTTCTCCCCACTGTGTAGCTGAGGAGGGGCACTGAGGGAGTGGGTTTGGTGGGCATCTGAAGTCCATCCAGGGTCAACAGAGAACAATTCATCAACTGGAGAGCCAAGGAGTGGCTACTCTGGTACACACTCAAGAGAAATCTGGCAGAGAAAGTACATTAGAAGCAATATAATAGCACCAATGGTCTCAACTATTTTCTTTTTCTTGGGAAAAGCTATAAAAAGAACTCCCTGTGCGGCTGCAAAGTATATGTAAGAAACTGCCAGGGCCGTGGAAAGGTCCTACTTCAGATTGCTCAGGTGCCCTCTGCAGATATACACCTTGGAGCTATTATCCTTTACATGGAAGTAGTGAAAGCAAGGTTAATTTAGCCCTTTTTCTTTTTAAACTGAATTCAAAGTAGCTGCTAGTCACTACCCAAATAGTGTTTGCACTTCAAGATCAGCATAAGGGGGAAAAAAAAAGAAAAAAAAAAGGAAAAAACCCTCACAAAAGGATAGCCTGAGAACAGAAAATATCCTCAGAAACAGTAAAGACTAATAGAAACACTTGTTAGAATTTTGCAATCGGGACCAAAATCGACCTGAGAGAATACTTTTAACTGACTCTGAACTGTTGTAGAACAGTTTACTTGATTTAGAAAAGAAATTGAATCCCAGATGACACAAAACCTGCTATAAATGTTTATATCCTGGAAAAGGGAAAACTTTTTCCTGCAGGGCTTGAATCAGTGTTTTCAATTCCCTTCCTCCCATACATCCGCCTGTCATAGCAGGCAGCATGTAGCAGCTCTCTCTCTCCTCTGAAAATTCCCTCCCAAGAAAAACTACAGTTGAGATTTACTCTGGGCAAGGAAGAACTTTTCACCTCCAGGAAAACAAGGTTTACTGTTGGTTTCTGTTATGAACATGAGATTTTCAATTTGGCTGGAAAAGGAAGGAGCGGCTTGGAAAGAGTACTTAATATGCAAGAAATTACAGATGGAAAATACTTATTAGATCATTTAGCTCACTCATTTTCTAGTGCAAGATTGTTCTCTACGGCAACATAACAGTGATACTATTAAAGTTACCCACTTAGTCTCACTAGCCAGAGCTTATCGTTCCAGGGAGTGTTAGCACTGGCAGGAAAAATTGTTCCCTCAGTCACTTTTATCATCTGCTTTCCAAAGCAGACATAGAAAAGGGTCGAACCATTGTGGTATTATATAGTGGTGCTACAAAATCAAGGAAGATGGTCTTGCTTTTTGAACTGCATTTTTAACATGGTGCAAAAAGCCCCTTGAGGTCACCACAAGTAGATGTTCACCAGCCCAGCTCTTGCATCAGCTGAGCTGCTGCCTGACCAACTCCACTCTCCAGAAACAGAAAGTGGTGCAGTGACACTGGCTGTATTTTGAGATTATATGTCTGGAGAGGACTCTTTGCCCTCCCAAAACTAGACAAAGAGAGTTTTCCTCTTAAATGCATAAAAGTTGGATATTTCTCAGGCAAAACGATGTTCAGAATGCTATTTTTCATGACTGAGTACAGATGTAACCCCACAGTATATTTACAATAGATTAGGAACTTTGTTATGAATCTTGCGGTTTACCTCTAACTTAAAATAGTATTAATTGCTTTTCTGGCTTCTGGTTATTTGTTACATATTGTTATGAGATTTAAATTAATCTACATATTTTTTTCCACTTAGACTGTACAGACCTAATTAATTTTGTAGATCAGATACAGCAACTGAGTTACATAAGGGGAGAAGCCTGTGTAACATCTCAATATGAAAAACAAACACAAACGAGAAACATCTCAGCACTTTGCTGTTAATGAGAAATCCTCTCCTAATCTTCAGTAAAAACCTGAGCAACATAAAAAACTGCTTCAGGGTTTTATGAGACTCATGGCAGAGCATCGCACGGCACCATAGTAAACCTGATTCATCTTGACCTCTCCTTTCACGACTACATAGGAAAAGACATTCTAATAAAACTCCAGCACATACCCATACTAATTCTGCATGCTTTCTGAAGCAATATGCAGAGATGCTTCAGATAGCTGCTGAAAGATTAAAACCGATACATCAATTACATTTCAAGAGTATATGTGCTCACATTCTTGAATCTTTTGCCTTTTGTGTTGCATTAAGAGATTTATAGCACTGATAAAGTATTCTTTCACTCCAGTAACATCTTGTGTATGTTAAATGGGAGACATGATCACTGTACTTTTTGTATAGCCTTGTAAGAGAGGAGCAAGTATTGAGTGATGCCAGTATCAGTGTGAAGTAATTAATGGACATACATGTTCCTACCCTTCATATGCAACCCTGACAGATCTGTATTACTCTTTATATTAGCAGGTTTATTTAGTTCTCATTTTGAGGTGATACTCAAGGTGCAATGACAGGCAGGAGTTCTGTTTCCTGGTATATCCTTGGTCCTTATCTTGGCCTCAGGGCTCCAGCTCCTTCACTCAAGCTTCTCTGCTTCTCTGCTCCGGTTAAAAACAAAGACTAGAAATAGCAAATCAGTTCATACAGAACTAAATTGTGAGTGCAGGCATTTACCATCGCCTCCAGCAAAAGACCAAAACATTCAGCGTGACCCTATGCTTCTTTCTCACCCTCTTGCAGCTAGTGAGCTGTTTTGCTGCCACGTACACAGCCTGCAGGCATCGAGCAAAGAGATTTTCAACAGATCTAGAGGCTTCATCCTTCCTCCTTCAGCAGCTCTAAGGGAATCCTACAGACTCTCCCTTGCTCAAGAAAGGCTGACACAAAGAGCATAAGTAGAGAAGCGGGGGCAGGAGGGGCTACAAGCATCAAATACTCCCTCCACAGAACAGAAAGTGCACGAATAGCAAGGAAACAAAAGTGGAGTATAATAACCCACCATCAAAATGTCAAAGGAGTACGTAGGGCTCAGATGACTTTATATCAGATCATGTAGGCAACTGGCAACCTAGAAATACCCAGGAAGCACAAAGGGAATGGGAGTGCTATAAACTCTACAAATTGGCACATAGTCTCAAGATACACTCACAGCTCCTTTCACACAGAGAGAGGTTCTCCAAGATAATTGCAGGTACCACATCTCCCACTTGCTTCTCACGCTGTATTAGAAAAAGTCAGGATTTCAGAAACAGTCCAAGTGTTCATATGAAATATCTCACAGAACCTTTTTTTCAAGTCTTACTGCTCCTGCACTTAAAGCCAAAGTGAACTGAGCTTTTATCCATCGAATCATGTTCTTCACAGTGATTGACTCAGAGTTAATCCATCTTTTCAGTATATATCTCTGCATACCTTAGAGAAATAGCACACACACTAATTCCCTATCAACAGGACCATAGCTAAATTGCTGTCATCCAATAATCCACATTTACAGGCTTTTCATGGGTTCCGGGAAGCCTGTAAATCAAACATTTTAAGCATACAATGGGCTCCATATTAGTTTTGCCCTTGCATCATTAGCTTTTCCACTCTTGCAGTCAGACCAGTGACCTAGAAAAGACTAAGTGAGAAAATCACAGAAGAAACAAAATTAGGTGAGGTGAGAGAAAGAAAAAAGTTTACAATCTTTACTAATAGGAAGGTCTTGAAAGTATGTGTGCCCTCTTGTCTTTGGAAGTTCAAGAAAGAAGGCCAACACTAAAAAAAACACATAATCCCTTGCCAAAACTATTAAACGATTGAGAACAGAGACAAAATGGTAGCTTCCAAGTCAGATGAAGACCACAAAGTTGGTAAGTATTCTGTGCAATGGCATAACCATCTTTTCTACCATGATGGCAAAATGTTCTGTCGTGGAAGCAGAGCGAGAGGACCAAACAGTTGTCCTTCTGCCAAAGCCATGCCTAGCAGTGAGGTCTTCCTTGAAACAGGAGACAAGAAGGATTTTCACCACACTTAAAGTGGGTTCTTCCTCCTTTCCTGATCACCAAATGCCAGCAGATGCATTCTGAAGACTCTAATCACCTAAATAAAGGGAAAGAAGGAACAGGCCTCCTTTCCAGCTCTTCAAAACTGAAAAATCACTGGATCTCCACAGCATTACTTTCATGTCCCTCACCATGGCTGACAGTGCTCACATCAAGCTGGCCCTGTGAGACCTGTTTAATTTTTTATCCCTCTCTGCAGCAGAACAATAATGGGTGACAGCTTCTGGGGAGCAGATTCTTGTGTTCACCCATTAAGAATGACATGGGGTAGGATGCTGTAATTCTCTCAGCACGACGCATTTCATAAATTCCACCTTCTAATTATCTAAACCCATTGAATTATAGAGCAACTACATTAAAGGCACAAATTGTTATGTAGTCGAGCTTTGCAAGCTTAAGGGGCTATAAAGATATATAAATTTTATTGGAAAAATAGATCTATGTGAGACTATGACACTACTTTATACGCCATGCTATTTGGACCTGAAATGATAAAATACATCAGTCGTGTACTGCATTTCCATTGTGTAGCAATTATTTTGTCTCTCCCCCGTATATCCTCATTCTCTGATCTGTAAAAATCCTATTGAATTCTATCAATGTCATTTGGATTGTTTGATCTTAAATTCATTTTATGACATGAGCAAATTTACATTCTGCTCTTCATCCCATCTTATAAGTAATTTCTAAGAAATGATAGTGGTTCTAAAACTAATCCCTGCAGTTCAGTCATTAATGTATTTCCTTATTTGAGGATGTTACATTAATTGTAACACTCTGTCTCCTTTTTGCCAAGGACCTTTTTTTGTTTCCTTTTCTTTCACTTAAATCCTAAAATGGTTTCTGGGCATCTTCTTTAAGTACTGCTGAGAATTTCTTGGGAAGACACAAATATTGTCAACTGCAAACTCTTAATAACAATGGAAATTTAAAACAGCTTTTTTCAGGTGAGAAGACTGTCAGTCTACCCTTTTACATCTTTTCCATCAGATTTTTTTTTTTTAATGCTGAAATCAAGTAAAACAGTCAAGAGTCCTTGTTAGTCACTCCTCAAAAAAGACCAGAAATTAGCCTCAGTTGTCTGTTACATGCATCCTCGATCTCTTAGCAGGGAATTCCTTTCTTGAAGAATGTTAGAGAGATAAGAAAAAAGGGCATGTTTGTTTGTTTGCTTCCCTGGTAGCATTTAGCTCCAATTCCAAAATCTTTACGTCTGCATGGAAACCTACTGAGGTCCATAGGACTGCATGTGGCTAGAAGTATTCTGTCATATGGAGGCAGTTTATGTTGAGTTCTTTTAGAAGAATTTGATATTGACACTTGGTGAACCTTTCTTTGCTGGCCAGAAAACTCCCTCAAATTTAGACATTTCAGCATACTGGGCTGAGAGGTATGAAAGCTGTTTTTGACAAGAGGAGGTTTGAAAGCTGGACCAGGTCCCATGTTGTGTTCTAGGACAGAGAGAAAGTTGTCAGAGATGGAAAAGGTAGAGTATTTCCAACCATCCACAGGTAAATTTGACACTGGATGACATGAAACTGACTGATCATTCCTTATTGAAAACCACCACAATAAAAAAAAAAAAACAAAACTCTCTTCCCTGCAACGCAAGGGATGCTGATCCAAACAAACCTCACTCCTGTGGCTTGAATATGCATTGTGTCACCCACCCCGCATGGCACAAATAGCGTTAAAAAAGGCCTTAGTGAAGCTTCCATCAAACTAGCAGTACAGCAAGGCAAATCCCTTTCAGAAAACAGTTGGGATATGACCCAAAGAGTGACAACATCCCCCTCAGAGGCCTGGAGGATGGTGTTTCCAATATGGGTGTATTTTCCCTGTGTTACAGCTTCACGGAAATCAACAGTGTTACACTGAATGGATGTTAGCGTGATGTTTGGTATGGGTATTCTTAATTTTTCTTTTTACCTTCTGTAAGCTGTCTCGGTGGGACACCTTTTTAGCTCCACATAATGGGAAGTTTTGTAAGACAATGCTAATAATGAGAGGAGATTGTCATATCTGAATGAACATCAGTATGTAGTTTGAAATGCGCGCCTGCTTTGACCACAGCTTTCATGTTGCACGTGGTGCTCTTTATGATGAACTGCCTTCCATCTTAGGGTTTTTTTCTCTTTCTGTTTCTTTTCTTTCCCGCTGTGGAGTGTTTTTTATTCATTACTGGTGGAAGGCTTGTCCTCATTTTATTTTTTCCTCCTGCTGAGGTGCAGTAAAATAAATTAGTTTAATACATTTTATAAAGGTAGTTGATTTAATTTTCCCTTTGGTATGTCTGAAGATGCAACTGCTTTAATAAATTGGTATTAAGATAGTTGGGTTTAAATGTTTCATGATTTTCTACCTGCTGTGGAAGATGCCAAGTACCTTAGTCAAATATTTTTAGAAGTGCTGGAATCAATTTTTTTCCCTCGTATTGCTGCCCTGAAGACACACATTTGGCACACTAAGGATTTATTTCTTGAAAATATGAGAAAACAGTGTAACCCAGTTGGTTTGATTGCTTTGATTCTAAGCTGTTCAGAGCTTAGAAATAAATTTCAACTGGGAAATACAGTCATTCTCTCAGAAATGAAGCTTTTCACATCGGAATATCTATATCTATGCCTAGTTACAATTTTTGTAAAGGTTTTTGCTGGTTTTACCTATAGGAGTGTTACGTACATCTAGATCAATAAAAGTTTGACACAAAGAAGTATATAGAAATCAAAGTCCCATCTCAATGGGGATTTACATGCTTAGAGCAGAAAATCAAGCAATTCAGGTCTGAAAGCTTTTTAGCTGTCTAGGCAAAATCTTGTAGTCACCCAGCTCTACGTAGCAGATGCTCACTTGCTGCTCAGAAATACCCACAGCAAGCAATATTTTCAGTGACAGCACTGCTATGAACAAAATAGCTACAGTAAGTCAGATACCCATCTGGGATAAATAGTCATAGCTTCCTGGCTTTAACATCTCTATGAACAATTAGCTACTATGAGTGTTTGTGCTGGAGGGAGAAGCAAGGGTGCCACAAGTGTTCTACACAGAAATTAATGATTTTTACAAGGTGGCACAGGAGAAATATTTTTAAATATATGAAAAGCAGATGAATAAAAAAAAATGTATGGTGTCCTTGAATATTTTTATCTCATGTTCTCAGATCTGTGTATATTCAGAATAAAAGACACAAAGGTAGCACAGAGAGTTGTATGCTTCCTTTTGACTAAACAGGAGTATGTTCTGCATCAATGGCCACATTACAGGTCTTTCTGAGGCGGAAATAAAGCCATTCATGTGGGAAAAACATAGTATGGGAGCTTATGTATATAATATTTATGTTCAAGCTGATCTACAGACAACATACTCCAGTGACGATCTAACTGATGTTGGCAGTCTGCATCCATGCTCCACCAGCATTTAAAAATTGAAATCTGTAAAAAAGAGTCCACGAAGAACTAAAACCAAGCAGATAAAAAAAAAAAAAGACAGAAACATATTTTGGTTCTGTCACTATTTTTTTCAATATTCTAAGACAATGTAAAATACCAGAGGAGACTATAAACCAAAACCCTGATAGAAAAATCCTAGAATGGAATTTTCCTTGAGAAATAATAGAGAAAGTTTAATCATACATGGATTAGCATGCAAAGTCATCAACTAATTATTTATTTGGCTCTTCTTCCAACAATCAAATCTAAGACACTTATATGTATTTACAATTGGATGATGGCTACCTAGAAATCCTAGCCATGAATCAATTGGGATGCAGTCTGAGGTACAAGCAGCAATTAACTGCATCATCAGGGTTCAGCTGTCATGCTTTTGTTGATTCCACATTTATATATATATATTTTATAAATAATAGATGCAATTATATTAAAATGCTAAATCATGGTGAAACACTAAAGACCAGACGGTGATAAATATTATTCATATATAGGCACGCAAACATTATGGGATGATTCTAAACTCTCTGTACTTAATGGTTTTACAATCAGCCATGTTTGTTTATACCAAAAAAATAATTCTAGCTCTGTGTGTGCAAACATACAAATGTCATATGCTTATGTACTTGTTTTAAATTCTACAGGAAAAAGACATCCCTTGCCAAAGGATATAGGAGGGCATAACGACTTAGCAGTTATGTCAGTTACGGCTTTAGAGAAGATATTTCTTTCCTGAACGTGATTTCTCCTCCACACTAACGATCTCCTGAGACACTTCTCTGCTGCCAATACCAAAAAGTCATAAAGTTGAAAAGTACACTCCAGATTTTTCTACGCCATCTGTCACACAGACCCTTTTCTTGACCTTCCCTCAGTGTCATGAGAAATATATTGCACTGGTGTTTTAAAAGAAACTGAACACCCAGGCTGTACTGTCAATGTTTTTAGCTTCCTTAGCTTTTCAAGGGTGAGCATTTGGCCCATCATTGCTACCATCTTCACTAAGGACATCCCTGAATACTCCCACAGCGTGATCCTCCTGTGAGGAGAGAGGCAGGCTCTGTGTCTCCAGGGAGGAGGAGGTACAGTCTCCTGCAGGATGATCAGGTGTGGACTCCGGTGGCTTTAAAATTCTGCCGTATTTGTGTACAGGGAAGAAAACTGTTAACATAAGCAGAGGATAAATACCATTATACTCAATTAAAAGCAGATAAATATAATTTGCCATCATTAAGTTTAACCCCAACTGTCTAACAAAAATAGATAATTTTTAGCAGCAGTAATGCATGCTGTCTCCAGCTGGAAATGCACCTCTGAGGTCTCAACTCTTCACCTCTTCCCTGTTTCATCCTTCCCTCCACCATTTGTCACATACAATAAGGGAAAAGAAATTGCTTTCTGCCTTCTAGAGGTGACCAAAAGAAGCCTCTGAAGCATGTAATTAACACAATCTATTAATGGCACAAAAAGTGCACTGCAGTGCAATGCAGAAGCACTAGCTTCCCCCTCAGCAGTCACATTGCCACTACTTCCTAACAAGATAACACAAAGATAAGAATCCCAAGCAGCAACCCCCATCCAGCCTCATTATGTACTCAGCCTCTTCCACTGGTGAGTCAAACAGACCTCACTCAGAAATTCAGCATTTATGATAATGCTTGCATTGGAAGAATAGCTATGATAACATCAAGATGGTAAAAAATATAATTTTAAATCTCAGTGTATAATATAATTTATTTCTCATAATAGCAGGTTGTTTGGGGTTTTTTTAAGCACTGTATTTTTCAGCTGGTTTTTTGGTAAGAGTCATTAACAATTGCTTATCCCTGGGCTTTAGCTGTGGCTTTATGACTGGCCTGAAATTTAGTTTTAAAATGTATAAGCAGCATAACTAAAAATAATTTAAAAAAAAATGTCATCTGGGAAACCGACATCCAAGGTACACTTTACTGAAGACCAGATAGTTCAGTTTTTCCTTTTGTGAATCTAAGAAAAATTACCGATTATGTTTTATAATCTGTTCTTTTCTCTAAAGACAGTTAAGGTCTTTTTAGATAAATGTTTTAATGTAGAACAAAAATACTTTAGCTGAACAACAAAAAACATGCAAATTAATTTGGCATTAGCAAAGTTTTTGGCACCAAGGTCATTAAATGGGTTTTTTTGGTTTTGTTTTGGTATTCTTTTTTTTTTAATGTGCAAGTGCAAAGCTGAATCACAAGTAGTCTTCTTTTGTTTGCCCCAGATTTAAAAATAGGGTACTTTAAGTGGTACATCTGATTGTTTGCTCTGTAATTCACTGGTCACTTTTCATTCTCTGGAGGACGGAGCCAGGGCTCTTCTCAGTGATGGCCAGCGATAGGACAAGGGGCAACAGGTGCAAGCTGGAGCACAGGAAGTTCCATGTGAATATAAGGAGAAACTTTTTCACTGTGAGGGTGACAGAGCACTAGAACAGACTGCCCAGACAGGTTGTGTAGAGTTTTCTTCTCTGAAGACATTCAAAACACACCTGGACATGTTCATGTGACCTAATCTAGGTGATCCTGCTCTGGCAGGGAGGATGGACTAGATGATGTCCATGTTACAGTCACCTTAATAAAATACCTTGAATTCTAGGTTATTTTAGTTTTATTTTAGAATAAGATTTTGATCTCAATGGAGTTATAGCAGCTATGAGAATTAAAGCACATTAAGGCCCTTAGGAATAGGTAGCTAGGATGGTGTGTGCCTTAATCACTATGAAAATTGTTGTGGACTCTGAATTAAAACAATGGGTACTGGTTATGGACCTTGAGTCAAAAAAATAGGCACCAGGAGAAAGTGGTTGTGGTTTTGGAAGATCAGCCAAAGATGAAATGCGTATGTGCAAGGATGGGGTTCAATCAGCAGACACAGTGAGGAAGACTATTGATGATCACCAGAGCACCCCCACTCAACTTAACAACACATGCACTGGGGACATTTGTGTATGATAATGACTTCCAGGAAATAACATAAACATGCTAATCATTACCCTCCCCTCTTTGTATTTAAAACAATCAGCAAAGTTAACCAATGATTTTTATAGAATAGGAATATAAATGAAGTGAAGTAACTGAAAGCCAGTCATTGCAAAGGTCAAATTAAGAAGTGAGCATTCTGTGAAATTTTAAACGATGACTTGTGGGTGACTTGTACTTGTGGGTGAACATGTCTTTGGTGGAGCTGTCCCCCGTGGTCCCCAGCACTGGAAAAAAGAAGTGCCTGCTTATCTGCTTGGTGTCGATAAGTTCTTCAAGATATGACCGCTAACATCCAGAGGTCCCTTCTAACACCTAACACTCTGTGATTCTATTCTGTCATTGCTACTAGTGTCAGGTAGTGTAAGTTTAAAACGAGTAATATTCTTGCATAATTCAAAATGCAGTTCCACTTAGTTTTTATCTTTAGCAGTGATTGAAGCAGAAAAGTAAAGAATCTAAACTGCAAAGCTTATCACTGGTTCTTTTTGCTCAAAGACTCAGTACTCACACTTAGGTTATGACAACCGGAGAATCAGAAGCAAATTATAATATTCATAGCCAGGTCCAATTTAAAATATGCATCCTACTGTGTCATCACTTTTTGTAAAGATTTATAAGAAAACATTTGTTTATGAAACAAAATAATTGACTTTGTCATCTACCTTCTTAATCCACTGGAAATAATTACATAAAATACTGGAAGAACATCAGAAAGTCTTTCTACCGGACTTTGTGCACCACTTTAGGAGTACTGTGAGCACAGATCAGTGACCATTTACTTAAATGTCATTTGTGGGGGATGCTCAAAGGTAGTGTCTAAACCAGCAACTATATGAACATTCATAAAGTTGATAGATAAAGAAATAATGAAATACAATGCATATGCAAGATGACTTGTTATTCTTTTTATTAGTATCTAACTCTGTTATTTATTAGGCCAATGTATTTGTCTCATTTTTTCAATCCTCTTTTCCTCTTAAGATTACTGTTCAGCAACAAGAAGCTGGCCAGGACTCACACCTGATGACTAACAGACAATATATGATATTATCAGTCTTGTTACTTAGCCATCATCTCCCCTATTCCTCACTGTTCTGGCACAGAAAATACTTCCTCACACAAGGTTTGACACTGCACAAGCAGTAAAGGAGCTCACAAAAAGTTAGTAGTTTTCTCAGCACAGTAACTCTACAATGGAAATGTTCATCTTTTATTCATTAGTTTTTAAACAACCTCATCTATAACCCTGTAATTCCTCTACCTGGGTGTTTCCTATCTACCCATGCTCTTCCATTTGTCTTTGGATCATAACAGAAGCGCGACCCTTGACTTGAGCAGGGTTGCACAGGCTATATAAATCACAGAGAGGTGCAATTTGTGGATTTGCTTCCTTCCAGGGCAGTTAAGGCTGCTTTCCCCAGGCAGGCAGGCAGGCAAGCAGGCAGGCAAGCAAGCAGGCAGTGAGGCTGGCCGGCATGGAGGATGGCAAGATGGCAGGCAGGCAGGTCTGCATCTCCCTTCCTTCAGCCTCTCCCCGCCCCAGGCAGAAACAACCCGAAGATGAATTCCCTGCTTAACATACAGAGATAGGGAAATTTTCTGCTAATTACAGTGGTTAGAATTCCTAATGGTAGGAGGGGGGGTTGTCTCCCGAGCACTCCCCGTTCCACAGGCAATTCTCTTAGGTTGTTAAGTTTCCCTACTCTTTTTCGGAAAAATTCTTAACAAAATTACTAGCAGCCTTTATCAAGCTGATATTGTAATTACTTTTGGGAAACAAATGGTATCTGAGGAAAAAGAAAACCACACTTCCATGCTTAATTTAGTAATGGGAAATTTAGAGAGAGAGGGAGCTCTTAATAAATTCTCATCTCTTTCACAAGTGGGATGAAATAGGCCACTAAAAGCTTCGTTTGAGAGGTTAATATTAACAAGCAGAGCTCTGACCTTAAATCCTGCTGCCTTTACTATTACGAGTCCTGAAAAAGTCTGACCACTCCCAGAAATCTGAGGTAGTGTATGTGCTCCCTGTCCTCTTCCAGCCTTTCACTGCATGACCGTCTTCTCCCTCTCTCCACAGAAGTAAATTACTTCTCTTTTTATGTAGAAGCTCCCAATAAGGCTGAAAAATTGTTACAGACAATGAATAAAAAGAACAGAGCCTGAACTCCTGTCCTAACCTTGCCTTGGTTTCTCATGCTAATTGTAAGGAGTGTGAGGAATTAATTCTTTGTTTTCTCACATGCTTGGACAACACAATGAGGAAAACTCCAGTTATTCTTGAAAGTCAGGCCTATGAGAAAGAAAGGCAGCATTCCACTACAAAGCCTAACAGAAGAATTCTGCCTGACCATGCATCACCGGAGCAGAAAAACTATCAATCTCTCCTTCCCTTCCTTCAGCTTTGAAAACCTGTATAGCCTGTGATACACAAAACTTGCAAGAATTTCCACAGCCTCCAACCTTCCATACTTCTTAACACAGAAAGAAACAGAGGTTTACATCGTTATGGTGGTATTATTATTATTATTATTATTATTATTCCAGTTTGAACTGCAAACTCTTGAGTAGTTGGTGCTCACCACAATAACAGATGAAGTATAAGAAAATGCAGGCTTCCTACAAGGTGTTGCACTTTATAAATTGTAAGCTTATTGACTGGCAATTATATGTTTAGAGCTGGTCTGAGTAGAACCTTAAGCCTTCTCCCATGGACATTGACACTGGTTCCCATTTCTTTAACATGAACACAGCCCAGCACTGAGGATTTTTTTACAAAGCCCATTCACAGATTAATTCTGGACGTGGGTACGTAAGAATTCCATGAAGATGTATTCCATCAGAATACAATCATGTCACTCATGCAAGCTTAGCAACACTAAAATCAACTGAAGCTGTAAGCCCTCCCATTTGACAAAGATGATGCTAAATAAGTGCCAAATACCAGTTCCTAGTCTTTCCTGGCATATATTTAAAATTCTGACCTCATCAGAGCTATGCTGATTCACAACAGCTGGGGGACTGGCATTTTCTAGTTTTAAGAGTTACACAGGGACATCTCTGGTAACGACAACTGCATCTCACTGGTAGTGCTAAAATTAAAGTGGGACCACATACGAGCTCTGGGAAAGTATTGACCTTACATCTGCAAGTTCACACTCTTAAAAAAATGCTTTAAAATGTGTCAGAAAATGACAATTCTGTATTCTAACATTTTCCAGAGATCCTTCTTAATGGAGCTAGGATACAATTAAACAATTAAAAAGAACAACAGAAATTACAAGTAATAAACTGCCCAATTTTAGGGGATCATCATATTCAGTGCAAAATGTTCCTTTTCATTATAAACCATCCATTAATTATTGAACGTGTTGCTTTTCTTAACATAGGAAGATAACTAGTCTTAGTTTAGTAGGCTGTTAGATAATTATTAAAAAAAAAAAAAAAAGTCAAAGCACCTGTATTGAAAGTCTGAGGCCAAAATCCTGTACTTAGATATCTATACTGGGAAAAAAAAGCACTTTTGTAGTCACAAAATGTATGTAGGGCAATAAAGTGGAGCATAGGAAATTGAACTGCAGGAGAGAAAGAGAGATTTTAAGAGCTATTGTTGTCAACATATACTGCAGCTCTAAGTACTGACAGGTGAATTTCTGGAAACTTGGTTAGAATACACAGTAAATCTAAAGGCTTAGTCAAAGATTTCCTGAAGCCTTTTGTCTGCACAAGGGCTTGAAATTCTTATACAATTTCCTCTTCTACTTGATCTGAACAGTGTGAGGTGATTCAGGAGTGGTTTCCATAACCATTATGGTTTTATAACATATATATATAATATCTGTATGTAGCTGGAAGTATAGAAATGTTCAAAATAGATTTTTTTTTAATTTAAAAAGTTGGACTTATGTATGTTTTTATTCACTAAACATTTCAATGATAAATCTGTTATTGCCTTTGAATAACAATCTTTTAAACAATAACATTTTTGAAACTCTCCAAATTTTTTTCTTTAGAAATTTTCTGGAATGCCTTTGGTATAAATGAAAATAAGCATCTAAATGCTTATCCTTGCCTAAAGGGATGAGATTATCTTAAAAATAATTACGAATTTTTAATCAGAAATACTTTTGGTGCAATCTATCATTTTAGTAACTGTAGTTTTATGGCACTATATCATCATTATTGTTGAACATGGTCAGGGTAACATCAGGGCAAACGATTCTGACATTATTTTCCAATTCCAAATTATGATTACTGTTAAAAGTACTTAAAAATCACATCTTATATTTTATGTTATTAGAAGAATATTGTCAGAATTAACAACTTGGAAATAAAGGAGCTGAACAGAAGCCTCTGTATTACTTCTGCATTGTTTAGTTCTAGTGTGGTGGTATTAATGGTATTAATATATTCCAGGCCCCAAAAACTATTTCAGTGAAAAATTTTTCCTAACATCAAGAAGCTGTGCCAGGGCAGGTTCAGATTAGATATTAGAAAAACATTTTTTACTGAAAGAGTTGTCAGGGCCTGGAACAGGCTGCCCAGAGACGTGGTTGAGTCACCTTCCCTGGATGTCTTTAAAAAAGGGGTAGATGAGGTACTTAGGGATATGGTTTAGTTTAGGATGGGATTGGTTGGACTTGATGATCTCCAAAGGTCATTTCCAACCTTGTGATTCTGTGATTCTATGATTAATCTGAACCTGCCCTGGCGCAGTTTGAGGCTGTTTCCCCTTGTCCTATCTTCTGTCACTTGACTGAAGAGACCACCTCCCACCTCTCTACAACCTCCTTTCAGGTAGTTGTAGGAGGTGATAAGGTCTCCTCTCAGCCTCCTTTTCTCCAGGCTAAACATCCCCAGCTCCCTCAGCCATTCCTCATATAATTTGCCTTGCAGCCTCTTCACCAGCCTGGTTGCCCTTCTCTGGACATGAGGACCTCAATGTCCTTCTTATGGTGAGGAGCCCAGAACTGGACACAGTACTCAAGGTGTGGCCTCACCAATGCCGAGTACAGGGGCACAATCACCTCCCTAGACCTACTGGCCACACTATTTTTGATATAAGCCAGGATGCCATTTGGCTTCCTGGCTTCCTGGGCACACTGCTGGCTCATATTCACCCTGCAGTCAACCAACACCCCCAGATCCTTCTCTGCCTGACAGCTCTCCAGCCAGTTTCCCCCAAGCATGGGGTTGTTATGTCCCCTGTGCAGCACTCTACACTTCGCATTATTAAACCTCATCCCATTGGTCTCAGCCCATCAGTCCAGTCTCAACCCATCAGTTCTCTTTGAAGAGCCTCCCTACTCTCAGGCAGATTGACACTTCCTCCCATCATAGTCATCTACAAATTCACTGAGGGAGCATTCAATCCCTACATCAAGGTCATTGATAAAGATGTTGAACAAAACTGGCCCCAGGACTGAGCCCTGGGGACGCCACTCATGACCGGCCTCCTGCTGGGTTTAGCTCCATTTAGTACCACCCTTTGGGCCTGGCCATCCAGCCAGTTTTTAACCAAGCAGAGGGTCCACTTGTCCAGGCCAGTGGCAGCCAGTTTCTCAATCAGAATGCTGTGAGAAACCGTGTCAAAGGCTTTACTGAAGTCCAAGTAGACCACATCCACAGCCTTTCCATTAAGTGGGTCACCTTGTCATAGAAGGTGATCAGGTTAGATTGACAGGATTTACCTTTTGTAAACCCATGCTGACTAGGTCTGATCCCCTGGCCGTCATGCATGAGAGAAAAGTGTCACTGGTCACTGATGAGAGAAAAGTGTCTCCAAGAGGCATTACACAGTACACAGTAGACTCTAAGGTATCCTCCTGTAGATGACAAAGACATCCTGTTCCACCTAAGTGATATTGCTAAAGACTATTAATCATAGACTTCTGTCCACAGTTATGAGAGTACGGTGTTATTAACAAATGTGTTAAGATTAGTATTTTAAATATGCCACATTTCTATTTGCCAATTATTGTTGAATCCCCAATAAATATTATTTTCTTTCTCCCTACTCCAGTACTATACATTAAAATACTCCCACAACTGAATTGAGAGAGGAGAACCCAGAGGTGCCTACAGAGCCAAATAAGGTGCTTCCTTCTGACTTTAATGGCATTGGTATCACCCATCAATACAAGTGACTTTGCATGCATTTAGTACAGGGATCTATTATAAAATGGGATCCAATTGCTTTAATGCTAGGATTTTATTCCCTGGTACTAAAAATATTTGCAATTATCAAATTATCATAAAATATAATTATTCTTAAGATGAAGTTTAAAATAGGTGCACATTTTAGTTAGTAGTGATAGATGATTTTCCCAAACAGTCTGGTAAACTGGTAATAGCAGACAAGTAGTAGCAAATCAAAGACATCTGGTTTATGTTCACTTCAGGCACTTTTAACACTGAGAAATGGAGAAAAGGTGATTGATTTCCAGAATATGAAATGCTATTAAGGAGATTCTGATCTTTGTCATGTGACTTATTTCGCATGACATTAAAACAAATAATCCAATCATACTGGAGCTGTAACAGCAATCATGTGATGTCCATCATAGTAGATGTGAGGTTCCTATCCCCATAGCAACATCTGTAGTGCTTATGCTAATCACTTCAAATTAACCTTGATATGAAAAAACGCCCTAGGGATAATACTGTTGTTGTGGCAGTTCAGATGAGTAGCATGATTTTCTAATAAAACTCCATGGCAAAAATAAGGGTGATAATGAGATGTCCTGTTAGGACTTTTTTTTTTTTTTAATATGCTTTGGTTAAACCAAGACATTAGTACTAGAATCAGGATAATTATAAGTATCATAGATAATGAGCTGTCTTATTGATTACTGCCCTTTCATAACCCACTGTGGTTAGAGTGTCTACACAAACTGAACACTTTAAAAGGTAGGAAGCTGATGTGATATCTAAAAACACACTTTATATTTTAAAAGCTCACCTCTTCTTAAGTGATAGTAAAATAAGATTAAAGTGTCTACCAGTTTCCTTTGGTGAGCTGCACTCAATGAGAACACTACAGTCCAATTCTGTGGGACGTCAGTTGAGCATAAGTCTCCATATTTTGAGTGGAACTTCAACAGAAATAAGTTGTTAGTTTAGAAGACCCAAGTATAAACTGCTAAGGTGCTTGTTAACATGCATATGTGTCAAGGGTATTGAGTACAAGAACGATTCTTGGAGACCAAGTTCAAAATGGTTTCAAATACTGAAATTCAAGGTACACAGATGGGCACGAGGTAATAAAAATTATCTGGGATTGAATCCAAATTTATTCAGGTGTCTTTTAACCATCTTAAACTGAACTGTTTGTTTGTTTGTTTGTTTGTTGTTTTTGGGGGGTGGGGGGTGTTGTTTTTTTTTTCCCAGTCAAGTCCTGCAGCACACTGGCTGTTCTTTGGAAGACTGTCAGGGCCAGGCCCAAGCCCTGTACATGGCTGAGCTGCGCCCCATCCTCCACCCAAGCCCAACTTCTGGGCTGCTTTCCCTGGTTTTTTCTTTCCTGCATTATACTTTAGTGTTTATTTTACATGCATTTATTGTTACTACATAAAATTTAGAGGCTGTATTTCACAGTAGCTTTTAAAAGATGGTGCTGTGGTACCCTACTGCCTTCTTTTATGGCAATGATTTTTAATTAGAGAAGGAAAGTAGCAGTGTCATTTATCTACCAGAGTAATAGTTACTTTTTTTTTTCTTCTACAAGAAAGCATAGATACATTAAAAAACCAGCTGGCTATTAGGTTAACAAGACAGTCCAATATAAGGCAGGCAAGTATAACAATTACGGCAATCCAAAGTTAAAATTTTTCCTGTTTTGGTTCTTCTTCCATATCACTAGCCTTGGAGCAAGCGAGGCTATTTAATGACTTCTATTTCTAACCCAATAATTCCATCCTGTGGAATTAAAATTGATTTTCTGTTAGCACATGAAGATCCAGTGTTGGCTCTCTTCTCTCTGATGTAAAGCCAAGCAAACGCTGCGTAGCTTCTCCATAAACTTTAGTGGACTTTAACACCTAAACATGCACCAGCGACAATGACAGAGAACACGGACCGCATCATTTTGACTGTCAGGAGGGAATCTTAGTGCAAGAAAGCAGTGCCAAAGCCTTTTTATATTCTAGCTACCAAGAAAGCAAAGAGGCACACTGTGAGCTGGAGTTATTTGTTGTTAACGAACCATCTCTGTAGCTTAAAACACAAACTTCTGCGGTGAAATTACACCATCGGCCGCAACACCCTGTGGCTGCTGCTGGAGTAAACCTGAACTGCTGTGCCAACAAGCTACTGAAATGGCTGAAGACACAGGGCCATAACACCTTCAAAATTCTACTTTTTCTTTTTTGTAGGGGTTGGAAGGGACCTCAAGAGATCAAGTCCAACCTTCCGCCCCCCCCCCCCCCCCGCCAAAGCAGGTTCCTCAGGACAGATCACACAGGTAGGCATCCAGATGAGTCTTGAATATCTCCAGAGATGGAGACTCCACAACCCCCTGGGCAGCCTGTCCCAGGGCTCTGTCACCCTCACTGTGAAAACGTTCTTTTGCATATTGGTGCAGAACTTTCTGTGCTCCAACTTGCAGCCATTGCCCCTCGTCCAGTCCCCACAGATCACTGAAAAGAGGCTGGCCATTTCCCCATGTCCCACATTTCAGATATTTATAAACATTAATAAGATTCCCTCTCAGCCTTCTTTTCTCCAGGCTGAACTGTCCCAGTTCATTCAGCCTTTCCTGGTAGGGGTGATGTTCCAGGCCTCTAATCATCTTCATAGCCCTCCGCTGGACTCTCTCCAGAAGATTCCTGTCTCTTTTATACCAGGGAGCCCAGAATTGGACACAATAAATATATCTCAACTCCTAAGCTCTCAGTATATATTTTCTCCCCTGTCAAGCTGAAAAGGGGAGCGATAGAGCAGCTTTGGTGGGCACACAGCCTCCAGCCAGGGTCAAACCACCAGAGTCATGCAAGGAGCTGCAACAAACCAAGTTCTCCACCATTATAGCATTACCAGAGTATAAGGGGTTTTCATTCATGTGCAGCTCAGCTAGGAATCACTTTTTGTAAGGCAGAGTGGTTGTACAGTGATATTTTGCACCATTATAAAGAACTAACAACAATCTTCCACATTTTACTCACAACCGCATGGAACTAGCCCACATGCCTGGACAGCATTCACATACGGAGCTGATAGCAACTGCTGGCATCAGATGTGGATTTTTCAATTAAAAGGACTATATCTTTTTATTTCTTAAGAATGTCTAAAATTCATGAACTGAAATTTAGATAAGGTTTCACTGTTTTCATGTACAGAAAAAAAACCACCATAGGTTTTGGTTAGATTCCATTTCCTGAATATGTAAAAATGAAAAAAAAAAATGTTTGGCCTTATCTGGCTCATCTTCTATTTCCTAGGGAAAAAAATACAAAGCCCAACACATATTTATATCTACTAGAATAATTACTCATTTTAGAAGGAAAATTTCAAAAGTTCAGCTTTGATTCTTAACACATACAAATAAAAGATCATACACTTGATATATAAAGTCAAGCTCTGAGATTTAAACTGTAAGCTGCTTGGATCCAAGAACTGATTACATTTATCTGTAAAGCACCAGACATACTTCCCATGTTCTACAAACATCAACATAGTAATGGGATCTTTTGGAGGACTTACAAGAATGGTTTTGTTTTGTTATTTTTTTCCCTATCAGCTTAAGACAAATGAAAGCTAGAATAACTGAATTGCTTCCAGATAACAAAGTGCATGTTCTCAAAACAAAACATGCACATTTGGATAAAATGCTTTTTAAAACCTAAAGGATTGGGTTTATTTGTTTGGTTGTTTGGGTTGAGGGGTTTTTTAAATAAAATGCTTCCAATGATTTGAACTGCTATTTCTTTCATATGGTGACCAATTCCAGTCCTACAGAAGATTGTGGCAAAATGTCTTGTAACTCTGAATGGGGCCAGATCTAAATGAGATAAAGAGTAACTGTCATATTTGGCAAGATTAGAATTGTGTGGATGCCGATACGATTTGTAAAATAAAAACAAATCAACTGCTTGTTCTTAATGTGCATCAGCTTTTTGTAGCATTTTTACTTCTCCAAGCATACAAAGCAGTGTTCTTCCCTCCTTGTTCATTACCTACAACATGCACTCTCTGATAGATGACCTTTTAAAAATATTGATAATGCCACCATGGCCACTGCGACCTGCTAGAGGGACTGCCTAATTTGACAGGAGTGAGAGATTTGCCATGGCTGACACAGTAAATAAATTTTGTGAGAAGAACGTGAGTGTATGTTTACTTTGGCTTCAGGCAGAGTCTTGTATTTCAAGTGCATGCTATGTGAAGCAATGCTCAGTATCTTCAGTGGGGATTTTATTGTCAAGTCCTTCCTGAGACTACCATGCCCTTGGAAAATATACCTGTGCCTCAAACAAGTGCTAGAGACAAGGTGCAGATTATTAAACAAAAGAAATTTTGGAAAAGCCACTTCTAACTCGTCTGAGTGAGTTGGATGCTGTCACTGTTTTTTGCTGGGTGGTCAGGGAACTGCTGACAGGTCAACGCGTAAGAGGCATTAGTGTTTCCAAAAGATGGTGTGTAGGAGAAAACCTCACTGTGTGCATTGTTAGCAGCAGAGCGAGAGAAAAGTAAATGTAGGTGAAAAAGTAGGACAGGAGTAAATGTAGGTGAAAAAATAGGACAGGAAACCATAGGAAACAATTTTGCACTGATAGAACTAATGAAAATTAGCCAGTCAGGTTTCCTTTTATGTTTTGCTTCTGTTTTTCTTACTACCATGAAAGCTACACAGGCTGGTAACTCATTGCTCCTGATACAGATGAAATGGGTGGTTAATAATCTCTCAAGAGTATCCAGCGACCAAAGTAGATAATTTGTCAAGACAGCTAGCACAATTTTCAATAAATACATACAACAGAAGATAAAATCTTGGAAGCTTCTATACACAAAGGGAATCATTTCAATTTAAGTGCATCTTACAAACCCTCTCCTGAAATGGGACTAATTCAAACTGAGAGAGCAGAAGTTTCAGATCATTACAGTAAGAGAGATGAAATACAAGAGATTAGCCTCGGCCTTACTTCACAAACCTCCATCTTGACAAGTACTGGCCAGATCACTTCTACATGCTCTTGCTTCCTTCAGTAAGCATTACTGCATCAGCTCTGCACCACCCAAGGCTAATCTTTTGGACAGATGAAGCTTTTTCAGTTAATATGTACCAATAAAACCGTTCAAAGTCACACTCAGCACTAGAAAATCTGTTGAGGATTTTATTCCTAGATCAAACAAATTGATATTGCATGGCAATTATTTATGCTTTCTTCTGAACCCTGCATGATGCATAGTAATCACATATGCTATTGCTCAGTATCTTGTCACTGAAGTTAGTCAGCAAAAGGATGGGTCAGAAATAGTACAGCTGGAGTTGAAAACATATTTGCCTGTGTCACCTTCACACCATATGTATAATTCTATTGTTATTTATTCCACTTTTCTCGTTCTTGATACACTCCTTTCTGCAGATGCTAGAATTACTGTCAGAAGAGCAGTGCACCAGGTCCTTATGCTCTCCAGCCTCTCCCAGCATCAACAAATGACAGCGGTTACTAAGTACAAGGCAGAATGTTAATTTTATCCCTAATAGGAGCTCCAGCACATGTGTTTCTTTAGCGTCACTTTTCTACAGATGCAGTGATCAAAAGAGAATTGTGATTTCTAAGACTAACTTCCTTTCTTAAAGAAAATCAACCAGGAAGGCAGATGATGAGATTATCAAAGGAACAAATAATTAGGTCTCTAAAATGCTGGAATTATTTAACTTTGATATGCCAGTGTGGTCAAAATAAGGGCCATTTGTAGGACAAAAATACAATTTTAAGTTGTTATTCACTGAAAAAAATGTTCTTGTGGCAAATCCTTTTTTGTTATCATTCTTGATAACCTAACCCCAAAAGCTTTTTCAATTTTTTTATTAAAAATTGTTAATTATCTCTATAAAAAAAAAAAAATTCAAACATATTCAAAGCAGCAATATGAACCCCCTGCCATGCTGCTGTGTATCACTTACTTGCTTTTGAGTACTTCATAGCAATGTATTTACCCATAGTATTTAGGGGTATGTGTCTCAGTAAGATTTTTGCCTCAGTCTTCACCAGCAAAGTTGTCCAGCCACAACACTCAAATCCCAGAAGGCAAAGGCAGGGACTGGGAGAGTGAAGAAACATTCTCTGTAGCAGACGATCAGGTTCAAGACCATCTAAGGTGCACAAGTCCGTGAGACCTGAAAAGATGCATCAGTGAGTCCTAAGGCAGATGAAACTGCTAAACCACTGTCTATCAGATTTGGGAGTCATGTCAGTCTGAGGAAGTTCTCACTGCCTGGAAAAGCAGACACATAACCCGCATTTTTAAAAAGGGGAAAAAGGAAGACCCGGGAAACTACAGGCTGATCAGTCTCACCTCTATGCCCAGAAAGATGATGGAACAGATCCTTCTGGAAACTATGCTCAGGCAAATGGAAAATAAGGAAGTGATCAGTGACAGTCAACATGGCTTCACTAAGAGCAAATCATGCCTAAAAAATTGTCAGCATTGGTAGATAAGGGAAGAACAACTGATGTCATCTATCTGGATTCCTGTAAAGCATTTGACATTGTCCCACACAACAGTCTTCTCTCTAAATTGGAGACACATGGATCTGAGGGACAGACCACTCAGTGGATAAGGAATTGACTGAGTTGCATTCAGAGAGTTACTCTCAATGGCTCAATGTCCAATTGGAGATCAGTGAGAAGTGGCATTCCTCATGGGGCACTGTTGAGATCATCACTGTTTTAATATCTTTGTCAGACACATGGATAGTGGCATCAAGTGCACCCTCAGCAAGTTTACTGATGACATCAAGCTGTGTAGTGCAGTCGATACGCTGGAGGGAAGGGAAGGGATCAAGAAGGACCTTGAAAAGCTTGCAGGGTGGGCCCATGTGAACTGCATGAAATTCCACAAGGCAAAGTATAAGGTCCTACACAGGGGTTGGGACTGTCCCAAGCACAAGTACAGCCTGTGCAGCCAATGGATTGAGAGCAGTCCTGAGAAGGACTTGGGGGTGTTGGCTGATGAAAAGCTCAACATGAGCCATCAATACGCACTTGCAGCACGGGAAGCCAACTGCATCTTTGGCTGCATCACACTGAGGGTCAAGGGAAGTGGTTCTGCCCCTCTGCTCTCCTGAGATCCCACCTAGAGTACTGCGTCCAGCTCTGGGGCCCCTGGTACATGAAAGACATGGAGCTGTTGGAAGGGGTCCAGAGCAAGGCCACAAAGATGATCAGAGTGCTGGTTCACCTCTCCTGTGAAAGCAGGCTGGGGGAGTTAGGTTTGTTCAGCCTGGAGAAGAGAAGGCTTCGGGGAGACCTTCTAGCAGCTGAAGGGACTTACAAGAAGGATGGAGAGGGACTGTTAACACAGGCATGGAGTGATAGGACAAAGAGCAATGGCCTTAAACTAAAGGTGGAGAGATTTAGATATTAGGAAGAAATACTTCCCTGTGAGGGCGGTGAGGTGCTGGCACAGGCTGCCCAGAGAAGCTGCAGCTGCCCCCTCCCTGGCAGTGTTCAGGGCCAGGCTGGATGGGGCTTTGGGCAACCTGGGCTAGTGGAGGGTGTCCCTGTCCACGGCAGGGTGGTGGAACTAGATGGGCTTTAAGGTGCCCATCATTCTGTGATGCTATGATTTTTTGTGGGGTTTTTTAGAGTTGCCCAATTGGAGAACTCTTTATGAACTTTTTCTTAGAATTTTTGAGTTTATTGTCAGAAAAGACACAGTACAACATAAGTACCTCATGGATATCACTCTCTAATAAACAAAGCCTACTAAATCTATACACATATGCATACAGATTTGAAGGTGAACAAGAAAGGGTCGGCATGTTTTCCTACATCTTTGGGATGTTTCAATTAAAGAAAAAAATCAGGACTGCTCATTAGCATTGGAGCAATTGGATTTATAATTTTCCCGAAATATTAACATTAAGCCATTGTAAGAATATTTGAGGTAATATAAACCATAGTTCTCATTAGAATGCTATTTCATATGGTAATAGAATAATGAAAAATAACATATTCTTTGGACAGCATTTTCTAAAGGATTCAGCAGTGGTCTGACTAGGTGACTTTGAGAGAAGGTAGTTAGGTCGAAACTTTGAAAAACAGGGTCCTTACACTGCCTCACAACAGCATGAAGGAAACAAAATCCTGCTTCATCTGATGGGAATTTCACTGTAGATTTCAGCAGAAACAGCATAGTCCAGTTACTTTGAGGGAAATAATGAGACAAATATATGAAAACTATTTATTCACTGCTTTTCTTCAGAGGAGTCTGAGAAAAGCAGGGCAGAGAGTATTGGAGACTGGAGATCTTACTGAATGGAATGATTTAAGAAAGCAGATGTGCTACTTTTTTCAGACTTATATTTATTTGCTGGTTTACTGTTTTTTTTTTTTTCATATAGGGAGAAAAAACATGAGAAGGAGGACAAGAAGTATTTGAATCATTGATTTAGAGTCATTTTTACCTCCCTACAGACAGGCACTTCAGGCAGACTCAGGGTGCCTGAATAAAAAGTGTCACAGGGAAGGATGTGATGAGAAGAATAATGAAGACCACTTCAGGAATATTTTACTGTTGGCTATTTGACTGCAAAAAACTCTGACCACAGTCTGCCAGAAAAGGATTGATAAAACTGCTAAGTAGCAGAAGAGAAAGTTTTGCTGAAAAGGAGAACTATACCTGGAACTACTGGGAAAGCACATTTTTGGGAAAAAGAAATCAAAGCCTGTGAAAAAACAACACATCCTGACTCACATTTAAATTTCCATCATGCTCCTCAAGGAAAAGATGCTCCTTAAGGGGGAGAAAGAAATTGGTCTGCCCCACTGAGAGTCAGCCTTTGATTTTGCATGTCACCCAGGCACAGTCACCTGTGTGTGACACAGCCACCTGCCCAGGAGCAGGTCTCCAAGGGCAGCTAGGAAAGAAGATAGTCCAACAGGACAGGGCTCAGGAACTCCAACAGGACAGGGCTCAGGAACAACCCCACTAACACAGGCCAGTGATGTCTAGGAAGCCCAGAGGTACAGTCCTGTTGAGGTTATCAGGCAGGGGCAGGGATTGTGAAGTGACACTGTCACTTTTATCAGAGAGCTCGTTAAAGCTGTGATAATCTGTTACTCACTGACAAGATAATTATTTGCATAAAGTAGGTTTTCTACCAGCATACCATGAGAAGGGCAAAAATCAGTTTTATAAAGAAGGACTCCAGGGACATCTAACTAAACTATGAAAGCTTCTAGAAATTGCCAGTTCCCAAAGGAAGAAAGCATTTATGCTGCAGCAAATCCAGGCCTGCTCACCCCTCCACTCCTTTGCTGAGAGGGCAAAGTAAGAGTGATCAGGTGGGGCTCCTGATCTTTACTACTCCACATCAGCAACATAGATGTAAGGAGAAGGAGACTGTATATCAAATCCTCTAATGCTTGATAGTATGCAGTAAATTAATTGACTGTTAATTAACTGATAAGAAATGTGAACACATTTTTTTTTTAAAGTACACAGTAATCAATAGACACCAGCAGCTCCTAGTATCTCAACCTCATTTCAGATAAGGTGGATCCCAACACTCTTTCCCCTCAAAAAATAGGTTGAGTTGGACTAAGTAATTTTCACACATTATATATCTACAGTATGATCCATTATGAATTTAAGAAAAAGCAAAAGGCACAGTTTGCTTCTGTAGATCCTTACTGAAACATTATCTGAACTTTTTATGCAGTAGTGAAGTATCATCTTCTTACTTGGCAAAAAAGAATTTAAAAATTGCTAACCAAACACTGTGTCATATAGACTCACTTTCATCTTCTACTTCAGAGATAACGGGACCATTCTCGATTTCTCTTAAAGAAGAACTGGCCAAGGTTAGGTATTTCACTCTTACGCTCCCAATTTGGAATAAAAAGTCCCTGTAGAAAGGCTTTTCTAAAAGTTCAGAAAGCTTGCATGTCACAATATTTTGCTCTGAATTGGGTTAGTACCACTTATTGAAAATCAAGAGTTTGGTGCTCATATGTTTCTTCATATGCTAGGCACCTTGATCAAATGACATCTCCTATGCTGCATCACCTTATGGAGGATTAATTTTCGTCAGCCAGAGGACAGATGTAGCATAGTCAGATACCTTATGCAGAATCATATGGACATGAACCTCCTAAATCACAGCTCACTGGAAACACCCTGGCAGCTCAAACAAGTCGAATTTACAAGTGAAACTGACTCAGATAGAACTTTTAAGTTCAGTGCATGCAGAAGAAAACAAAGCAACTATGCCAAAATGGACAATTTTCCATAGAAAGTATCAATTTAAAAAGGAAACCACATCTCTACAGTAGAAAAACACAAGTTCTGATTAGCTTTACTGATGACATGAAAAATAAAGCTATTTCTTCACCACCAATATATATCTGCATCCTAGATGATACAAGTGCTACTGACCTCTTTATACAGTCCATGTTTCTACTTAGATTACAGAACAAAGTTTACTGATGAGTTTTATTTCCTAGTCATGGATTATAATTATGGTACCAGGTGTTCCCATTTCTCCTCTTCTTTGAGGAAGGACAACTTCACATGGCTGTTATTATAAATGATCAATTAGCCTTTTTGTTTACTGGTTGCTAACTTGAGTTTGAGAAATCACTTGGAAATATCCAAGCAGAATCATAAAAAATAAATTACTACCCACAGTAGTGAGGCTACTTTCACAATTGTAACCTACTAATTACAAATATCTATAAGACTGCAAAAGTATTAAACTGTCAAACCAACAATAGTAATTTGTTTAGTTAATATAGCACCTGAATTCTTGATCTATGAAAACACTTCAGCTTGGAACATACTTTGCTGGACAAACTCCAGTTGAAAATTACAGAATATATTTTAGCAGACTCACTCACTCTACGTCCAAGAACAAATTAAATGTTTCTTTCTTTTTTTTTTTTCCTTCAGCTATATGTGCTTATCACTTATCTTCTTTATAGGATTATACTATTTTCTCATTCATATTATACTCTTATTTCTCTCTTCCTTAAATTCAGAGTGCCAACTCCACATCTACCTTCTGGCCATGACCCTAAATGTCCACTTCAGATCCCTGGAATATCTGTAATGCAAAACCACTCTGGCTCTAACGCCTTTTATCCCTTTTGACCCAAAGACCTACCTAATGATTATGGAATCATCAAGAAGTGAGTTTAACCCATCTTACAGCTATTCTAAGACACCATGCAAGAGTTTGGGAATACAAATATTTGAGTATTTATAAATATATAAATAGATAAAATAGATAAATAAATAAATAAGACAATGTAATAATAAATAATAGAGGCCATTTACATATGTTTAGTAGCAACCACGGTTAAAATAAAATTAAGAGAAGAAATCATATTCTTCCCTCCCTCTTTCCAATGGCAACATGACAGGACAACCATATGTCTTCTTCTCAACTCTGGGCATCCCTTGGACCAAGAAGAATTTTCAGTGAAATGAAAGACAAACTGTCCTTGCTTCCCTCATGCATGACTGGAGGGAAACCTCCAGTAAAGTCAGCAGAGGGTTCTCCATTGCCTCAGTGGATGACAGATGCAAAATGGTTACACTTTTTTTTTTGTTACTGTAGCAACAGTTTATTTTATATGTGTTTATTTTATATATAAATATATATATGTATGTATGGGAGGAAGAAGAGAGATATTCAAAATTTTGGAGTAAAGCTAATGATTTGGGATGCTGCTGCTATCTGACTTAATTTTGCTTTAATACAAATTTAAACTGAATCTCAGAAATACCAGGAAAAAAAAAGCTTTGATCTCAAAGCATGCTAGATGCCCTCACTGCCTTTACTGATTTTTAATGAAATTGTTTTTCCATACTTTAGACATTCTTTAAATTATATGATTTTAACGTAGGGGTTTAATACTGGACTTCCTGTTTTAAAAAACCTCTGTGTCAAAATCGTATGTGGACTTCCAAGTTTGTTGTCATGATTTTCAAAAACATTAACCACACACTTATTCACCTTGGAACCAGAGGGCAAAGTCAGAACCAGCTGTGAATAACAGCATTTATGAGAAACAGACCATTTATTTATATGCCTAGAAATAGATGGCAATTTAAATTGAACGTAGGTACCAACATTTGAAAACATTGGCCCTGGATCACAAACATGAAAAAGACTCTAGGGATGCCATTAACTGAATTGACCTCTTGTGTGCATAATTGGCACTAAGGCCAAAAAAGCCAACAACTGTACCTTTGGAAATTTAATTTAGTAAGGACAGTATATGATGGTTTTGTTATGAACCTCTGATTATTATGAAAACACTGATTGCACGTCCTGTTTCCTTAGAAACTAACCAAAAGGTGACATGTTCTGTTGACTTTCTATTATATATTCATAACATCAGCTTTCAATTCTATGTCATAAAGAATTTATGTAGGACATTAATCATGCAAGGCCATTAAATTGTTATCTCATTTCAGTGATAATTGTTTACTGCTATAAATGGTTCATGTTTTGTTCCAACAGTTGGACTGTGACTAAAACGTATCCTCAGAGCAGAGTTGGCAAAGAAGATTAACTTCTTCAGACAGAAGGGGCTATGAAAGAAGCTGGGCATCTTGTTATTGCACATGAGAAAATATGACACATAAACCCTGTGTAATTTGGTCACCAAGCGGACCAAATGACCAGTGGTCATAAGAAACCTAACCTGTGTCTAGCTACGTGCATCTGACCAAGAGTCTTAGAATTTTGCAAGATCCTAATGTTAATAATGCACCTGGCCCATTCCCAAAATATAATGAAGAGGGTATAAAACATGTTCCTTTTTATAATTGCTTAAAACAATGCAGCACGTAAGCTGAAAGGTAATAAAACTGAGCTATGAAATATACATGCAATTATGAGGAAAATACAGGTTGCAAGAAAAATGCCAAGCATTTACAGAAAGGAGTGTTCATAAAACCCAGCAAACCTGCCCCCCAGCATAACTCAGCTAATCAGAGCTGTGCTGTGCAATGCAGTGATTTGTCACCTGCTTTTAGATTTCCCTATTGACTCTGGTGTGGAATAAGAATGGGATCAATTTAAAGCAGTCCTTTAATCCCAAGGGTGCCATCACTAATGCTGCTGTCTGTTACTGCTTTCTAAATGGAACCCAACGATATATTTTTCTGTAGCAAAGTGTCTACTTTATGAGCATAATAAATAGCAATGGCCCTTTAATGACAACTTTAGCTTTGGCCATTATGGTACATTTTAAGTGCTTAAAAACACTAATGGGAGCTATACAGTGTTAATTATACTTAAGATATGAGTGCTGTACACAAGAACTACTGCAACATTAAGTAAAACACTTCTGCTAATCCTAATTATAGCCTGTATAGAAGAGATAAGAGAAATCAAGTGCTCCTTCTACAGCAAGTTCTTAAAATAGCAGAGACAGGAAGAACAAATTGGCTAGGAAAACACTGGAAGCACCTTCTAGCACAGGACGTGCTCTTTATTTACACCATTTATATAAGCAGCTAGTTGCATGAGTTCTGCTATGCAGAAGCGTGTGTGTGTGTGTATCTATATATATATATATATATCTCCTGGCCATTTAATCAGCACTGTACCTGGCTAATCTGTGTCCTGTCAAAGCCTGTTGGGCTCTGTATAAGCATGGATCAACACACAGACATTAATCTGAAAGAGCAGGCTGGAGAGTTGAAGAATACAGAGTTGAAAATGAAAGTCCAGATTCACCTTGACTGCCTCTACCTGTTTAACCCTGGTGCCTGAGGTAAGAGGGAAATTGCTAGGCCATGTTTATATCCATTGGATTTCTAAGGGTGACACAGATTTTCTCATAGCAGCTAAGCGTGCCATTTTATCTCCACAGACCACAGAGGAAATCTAAGGCGACTATGTTCCACTTTAGGCAACTCAATAAAATGCATAAAACTAGGAAAGGGATTAATTTGGCCTAACTGCTTGCAATAAACAGCGCTCACATCTTAGCTGAGTGTTTAAGCACAAAGAACTTCCCACTGGCTTGTACAAGTCAGGGACTGCACATTTTGACTTTCCTGAAGCATTTCAGCAGGGGCAGAGAAGGAGAAGAAATCAGAAAATCTGTTGAAATAATGCAAGTAAAATTAATTCAGGTAATGCCCACAAATACTTCAGACTTGAGCTCTAGTCCCAATGTTGTTCAAGTTAAACTGTCTGTATGGTAGCACTAGCCTTTGCTTGTCCAAGTTTATGGATTGCCCCTGCTTGATTCTCAAAGATACCTAAAATGAAAGACCAATTGCATGAGGAGTCCTGTGTTTACTCACCTGCTCCATCCTTCTCTGCACACCTTCTCCCCTACAGTTTGCAAGCCTGGAAACAGCTTGCTCTAGGCTGGTACACAATGAGTCCTAAAATTCTGTATCCGCCAGGAACGACAGAGTCAAATTTAACTACACAGGGTAGGTATAAGAAGGCAAAATCCTCCGGTACATGAACTTTGCTCGGTGTCAAAATTACAGAGGAAGAGAAGCATGACTGCATAGTGATTGTCTGGCATCATTACAGTTGGTAACATTTCTTGAAGGGTGGCACCTTAACAAAGTTTGCATGAGGTCTTTGTCCCTTTCCTAGAACTTATGACAACAGATCACAAACCAGTTCAACTCCTGAGGTAAACAACCACAGTGAATGTAATAGATAAGGGCAACTTAATTATCACTATATACTATGCAAACAATTCTAGATGCAAATAAAGCGGCTTCCATCTTCTGCAAGAAATAAACACCATTATTGGTAGAACTAGGAAAAAACCCCAAACATCTTCACTGAACCAGTGGTCATCCAGGGATGTTTAAGTAAATGATATAGCTGTACAGAGAAAATTATAAAGCAACCCTGTGTCAGATGGTTGTGAGCATCTCACAGAAATAATTGAAAAGCACAGAAAAGGAACATGTTCAGTGAAAGCACAGTTTGAAATCTATTTTCTTCTCCCACGTGATAAAGCCCAATGTTTTATCATTGGAACGCACTTATTTTCTGCCAGTTGAGGACTGAGTTGACATCAGAAAGAATACAAACCTAGAAATTTCTTATTCTTCAAGTACTCTGAGCCTTCAGCTCAAGTCAACCGAGAGAGGAAGTGATAAGAGATTCAGCATACTGCTGAAGTACTGACCTACTAGCAGAACCCAAATTGTCCCTCTCTTTTTCAAGCAAATATAAGCTTCTGTTTTCTGTTCAAACTTTTGCTAACTGCATCTTACTTACTATGTCCATACCCAGCACGTGAAGTGTTATTTTCAGGGTAGTGATCCTTGTTAGTCTCCTCCTTTTACAACAGATTCCCTGAAGTTATCAGCAGTTCACTCATCGGTGTTAACTGGGACTTTGGTTCCCAAATTAAAAGACAGGAAAAAATAGTCCTCTGAATGCAACCATGTTGCTAAAAGCTAGGTCAGTTAGAGCTGAAGTTTTTATATACAAATGTTGCCAGCACTTGCTCAAAGGTAAATTACTGAAGCATTCTTAAATTTAACCATTGCTTAAATTACAACTTCAGATATGTGACGGGGAATGTGAAAGGAAGGAAAAAGGTGTCTTTAACTGATGGTGTCTAATTACTGTGGAAGTAGACTGTAATTTCCTATTTTGTGCATTTTTCTTACTGATCACACTGTTCCCACTCTGCCATTTCAGACAGCTATGTGACTGACTGATTGCAACATTATTCGTTTTAAGGAAAACATAGGCAGGGCCTACAAAAACAATGGTCATACACCTGACAGGTTCAAGGTGCCTGACACAAAGGCCATCTCCCCTTCCAACGAGACATGTCCTAACAGCATAACAACATGCAATAGGGGAAGAACCAGAAATGAAGCTGTTGTGAGGAGGACACTAAAGATGGATGCGTATTTTTGTTCTCAGTCTTGGTGATCATGATAGTGACCTTTTGGGTACAGCACAGAAAGTCTTAGAAAGGATGTGTTGCAAGTATTAATTAAAGCTTTTAGAACATTTTGAATACAAAGCCTTTTCAAGACAGAAAGCTCTAAAACCTGTTATTATTCTAAATAATAATGAAAGATGTTCCAATATCCTGCAGAAATTGTATTGTAGCAGCCTTGATTTAACACTGAAAAGCAATGCATGTGTTTAGCATCTTACAGATTTATTCACACAGAGTATTCAAAAGAAGTGTTCTTTGAAGAATCCTTATCAACTCCAAATGAGCCTCTGATAAACTACAAAACTGTAAAAGCTGTTCTTCCTTTGCCATGTTTATAATCTATTTTTCAAATATGCTTTCTTCCTCTTCAGACAGTAACAGATTTCCATTTTGTGCTTGAGCTACAGCACAAGGAAAGGTGCAAATGTTTTGACCACCGCAATTTGATATTCCACACTGTCTTGACAAGATGTCAGAAATCATCCTCATAATTTGTAATCCATCCAGGGCTATTTTTGTAAAACCTTTTTGACACATAGTTTGTTATTGGTCTAGCACTTTCTTTGGTACTATTTCTACAAGACTGTCAATATTTATTTCACCATGGTTAGGTAACTCTTCTTATAAATATGGAGAATGTATGCCCATTCCCTAAATCGACATTGACAATCCATAATATTTAAATAGAATTAGCATCACCAATTTTCAGTGTAGAGAATATTCCGCAGGCTTGCTGCAGAATGCACAGGATTCAGAATAATTAGAATACAAAGCTACTCTTGCCATTTTGCCCCGCTATTTATATTAGAACTCATTACTACGCCATCATATTTCAGAAGTAGTGATGCAGAAGTTGGATTTGACAATGATTAAGGAATGAGCCAGCCAGCAAATTATCTGCAGGGACTCACAGACCTCTCTATAATATCTGCCCACCTGGGCATCACTCCAAGTAACTGCATTTTCATGTCACTCATGAGTGCTGCCCGCAAGTCGGAGTGCCAGCTGATCTGTATTGCAAACGATACAAATTGTTTCATTCATAAGAGACAGAATTCATCCCGATAAAGTCAAAGGCAGCGAGGGAGCAGGGATAGTCCCAGCCTCCATCTGCAGCCCTGGCCCAGCTAAATGGGGCTGTGTGGTAAGATGGGGGCTGGGCTCTCTGGACCTTGCTTGCCTAGGATTACCCTTCTATGCAGGTGCTGAGAGATGCAAAAAATGTTGGCAAATCAAGGTAACAGACCAGACCACAGTGCTTCATCAGAAGTTTTAGATATTAGAAAGAAAAATTTCCCCATGAGGGTGGTGAGGGCCTGGCACTGGCTGTCTGGAGAATGTTTTTTTGGTGTCACTACCCTAGGAAAAAAAAAATTGAAATCCTTGCTCTTTTCTTTATCCTAGTTCATTTACTTCCTATTACACCATAACATTACAGGCTTGGTAAAAGTTAGTCTCATGCACAGTAGCACAGGAAGTCCTACTGCTAACATCTTTTAAACATACCCTTCCAGGAGAAGCCACTTCCTTTGAAATATAAAAGATGTGATCTCAAATTGCATAGAAGCAGTTCAATTACTCTGGCCAATTTCAGGCAGAGCATAGAGATTCATCTCTCTCTGCTCTACAATAATTCCTCTGTGTCAAAATGCTGGCACATTTATAGCCACAGATAGAACTGTTGATATGATGTACCTAGAGCGTGGATAAATAGAGGACTTCACTTTTCAGTGCTATCAATCTCACAAGGACTGTATTTACTTTACAATTTAATGAAAATAAAAATAATGGACTGAGACCTCTTTCCTCTAGTAAAAATTCTGTGAAATAGGCATAATAAGCCTATGAAGCATTAAGTGCTCTCAGTGTCTTCATCTGCCAGAGTCAATTGGAATTTCTGGAATCCAGCACTATGTGAAAATTTCATGGTATCTTAAGACGTGCATTCTCCACAAACAAACTCTAGGCTAAAGTCTTCCCCAAACAGACTGATCATTACTCATACTCCTCATCCTCTCTCAACCAGTGACACTCTCCTGCTCAGTATGTGCTGTTGAAATATTGTAGAAGTCAGTTTAAGATTTGGTGATAACATTTGAATGACACTTTTAGAAGGAATTATAACACAGCAGGCAACTATCCGCTGGGCTGACACCCTCTTTCCCTCTCTCTCTCTCCTTCAGACCTGGATCTTATCTTAAATTTTGCCTATTTTCCTGTTAAGGATGAGCGCAATTCTGGTGGAATGTAATCAGTAAAAATGTTAATAGAGATATAGAGTTAGTGATGTCACCATTTTTCAGCAGCCATAAAAAAAGAAAAAGGCATGTTATCTGCTCAAGCTATCATCTGGCTATAGTCAAAAGAAACAGCAAATAAAATAGATCTGAAATAAATCAAAATTTTCATTTTTTCAAAGTTTTAAGTGGCAAAAAAGGAGGATATATTTATCACTGCAACTTTCCTAAATGTAAATCAGAATCAAAGAATGGCTGGTGTTGGAAAGGCCCTCTGGAGGTCATCTCATCCAACTATCATGGTCAAGCAGGGCCACCCATAGCCAGGACAGATAGCTTTTGAATATCTCCAAAGACGGAGACTCCACAACCTCTCTGGGCAACCTGTGGAACACACTAGTGTTCCTTGATGCTCAGAGAGAACCTCTTGTGTTTTCACTTGTGCCCATTGCCTCTTGTCCTGTCACTGGGCACCACTGAAAAGAGCCTGGACCTGTCCTCTTTACCCATACAGCCTTGAGGTATTTATGAACATAAGTAAGATTTCCCCTGAACCTTCTGTTCTTTAAACTGGTCAGCATCCAGATCTCTGATCTTTTCCTCATATGACAGATGTTCCAGTCCCCAAATCCTCTCAGCTGCTTTTCATGGGGCTTCTCCCTTGTGCACTGCACACAGCACTCCAGGTGTATGTAATGGAGAGAGGAGGATCACATCCCTTGACCTGCTGGCAATATGCTGCCTAAGGCAGCCCAGGGGACCCCTTCTTTGCAGCAAGGGGTGGCTCACATTCAACTTGGTGTCCACCAGGACACCCAGAACTTTTTCTGCAAAGCTGCTTTCTAGTTGGGTGGCACCCAGCATTCACGGGTGCATGGGAAAGTTCCTCCCATTAGAAGTCTATGGGAAGTGGGTTCCCCTGTTTCTGTCTCATTAGAAGCAATGGAAGGTGCAGGACTTGGCACTTCCATTTCTTGAACTCCATAGGGTTCCATCAGAACATTTCTCTAGCCAGTTGAGGCCCCTCTGGATAATAGCCCGACATTCTGGCATATCTGCCACTCCTCAAGGTTTTGTGTCATCAGCAAACTTGCTGAGGGTACACTCTACCCCATCATCCAGATCACTAATGAAGATGTTAAATAGGACTGGACCCAGTACTGACCCCTGGAGTCCACCCCTGGTTACTGGACTTAACTATACCTTGTACCAGCACACTCTGGAATTGGCTTTTCAGCCAGTTTTCCATCCACCTCACTGATACATCAAGGTCTTGTCTATGAGGGTCTTAAGGGAGGCAGCATCAAAGTCCAGGAGCACAATATCTACCACTCAATGAATATATTTCTGTTAGCAAATGTGCTGCTGAAGTTGACTGTAGACTATTCCCTGCCCAGATGCCGAGGGAAAATACAACATTCTTGCCTATTGAAATTTCAATCTGGATTACATGGAATTGGCTGCTTGACAAAATTCATTTCCTAGAGTGAAGCTATAATGAAATCATTCTTTACAAACTAGTTGGACCTGCTCTTTCTCACTAAAAAAGGTAATTACAAGGCCTGGTAATTAATTGTTATTTCCATTCATACAAATGAAAATTACTGGGGTTTTCTTCCTCTTTTTACAATTTTACAAGTGGAATGCAGACGACTTTGTGTCTGAGAGGGATCAGAGGCATATACTTGCCAGAGGTCTCATCTTGTATAATATATTATCTATGTTCCAGCTAAGCTGCCTGCATTTTTCTCTGTTGGCATTTCATTTTCCCCGTCATGTCAGGATACACCACTGTGTCCAAAGAGCAACAGCAGCTTTCAAAAATTGGTTCAGTTACCCTTTCAACTCTCAAAAATATCTGATATCTGTATCGTATAACAAAGATCACAGATGATAGGCTTTTACTGTTACCTTGTTTACTCATTCATAGCCACAAAGACAATGAATTTATTCCTTTGTCTAGTCCCATCATGAGTCCCACAAGGGAAGTGACTGTTTCTTCTATAGAGGATAATTATTCACTGCTTGCTCTGTGTCCATGGTGGGTATTTTTTCTGTTCTATTACATACTACATCGTTGTGTCTTGTGGGATTGCTCTACTCCAGCTGTAGTATTAGCCTTGGAACAAAAAAATACCCATACAGTGCTTCTATCCTGGATAATACCTGGTTAATCTCTGGAAAAAAAGTACTGATAATACACTGTGCTGAAAGTGATGGAGCCATGAAGATCCCCAAGACTAAAGATAAATGAATATGCTATAAGAACAAGGTACTCTGAATCTTTGTTATGGACAGCACTTGAGAGAGATTATATGGTCCTAATTAAATGTTAATAAATATCATTAAATACAGACAGGAAAGCTAAAACAAGCAGAGTTTTTGATGCCTGCTCCCTTACTGAAGCATAGCAGTATATTTTGTTTCAGCTGCCCCCAGCAGTCTGTGGTCTGGGACATTCCTTCCAGACCTACAAAGGTAGGCCACATCATCAAAAGCACTGTTGATGTGTTTAAAGTTTAATGGGATTTTGGCTTCTAACTGATTAAGAGACACTTAAAAAAGGAATGGAAACACTGCAGCCATCTTTTCTATAATTTCCACACTGGTACTTTGTGTTTCACACAGCGGGTGGATTCTTCCCTTTATTGTTAACTGCAGGCATGTGCTGGAGGAAAAACATTTCCTTAACTTCTTATTCCAGGTCACCTCTGGGCAGTGTGGCTATCAGATAATTTTTCCTCTACTGAATTAAGCTGGATTTACATATGCACTTTATTTCTATGCATCACACACAACTACAGAAGTAATTCCGTATGCTCATATAGTAAAACCATCTTCTTAGTGGGAATAAAACTTTGACAAAGGCAGTTTTTCGAAAGGAACCACGGTAAAGCTGACCTGTGTGGGCACAGTACCAAGACAGAAACAGATCCTGTATCTGCTGGGCCAAGCAAGAGAGGACTACCATAATTCCTACATTTCAACAGTTTTGTTTGCTCTATGAACTCTGCTAAATAATTACCAGTAGTTATTGTGGAGAATGTATGAGTCTACAGATTGGACGGCTAGTGGATAATACTCATCTGTAATGGAGCTTAGGCAGTATTTTAATAAATCTGTAGTATGCAGAACCTGCACATTTCTGAAGAAAGAGAAGAAAACAATCAGCTGGCATATTGTCACAAGTCTGTTGAGGTGGAACTGAATGGAATGGTATAACCGTCATGCACTGGGCATACAGTGACAGGTTACAGACAGTTGATAAAATGAAATTTTAAATAAAGGAGCAACCTTGTTCTATTGTATCCTGCAATTAAAGCCATTAGGCAAAGGAAAAGCCATTTTGATTTCTACCTTTATGATTCTGGAATGTATCTCTTCATTGTGCTGATAAAATCTAATGTGTTATATATTTCACCATGACAAAATATAATTGATGTCATGAACGGTTTTAAATTATTGCTTGTATAATGTATGCTTTTAGCAGAACTGTATTTATTATTGTAAAATTTCTGAAACTTGTCCTAAATTACCATGAAATGCATCAGAGTGGAAGAAAAAGATTTGTCAATGACAGGACCAGTTATTTGAAAGATTTTAACTTTCAAGTCAATTTCACGATACTTTCAGCTCCTATATGCTTTTTTTTTATTTTTTTCCTTTTGGGGGGGTAAAAGGATTAAGGGGAGAGAAATACCCACTGCATTTATTAAGCTAGATAAAGCGAGCAATAAGCAGAATGTTTTATATAACAGCAATAAAAATTTAGATGCATCTAATAGCACGAAAACCCCATTCTTAAAGAACAGTAAGAGGCAGAAAAGATTTTCATCACTGATATCAACATAACAAAAAAGCAAGCCACTGCAAAACTAATTAGACATGCTATCTTCTACATTCATAGATATGGGAAGCAATGATGCACTACCACTCAAGCTTAAGCACTGGATCATTAACTGTGCAGGAATGTTACATGCATTTGTGTATACAAGATTAAATGCTATACGTTCTTGCAATGCTCCATATTCTGTCATTTTAGCCACTCTTTTATCTCTCTGTCACATTCAATGAACTGTAAATTTGATAGCATGTTTACAGATACTTTCCTTGCACTCACTAAATGATCAAAAGCCTGTATGATGATTTCCTTGGCCCCTCAGGATTAGAATGTAGAGTGTGCAATGCCTTAAAATGTGTTTGGATGGAATACCTAACTCAACATATTTTACACAGCTCTTTAGTCTCCCTTAGAGAGGAATACCCATACCTCCCAGACTGATTACTCTTGATTGTAATAAACAAAATCAGACCAAAATTCATCAAAGACCCTCATGAAAAAGTATTTCAGAGTGGCCTGGACTGAAAAAGCAAATGAGGGGAAAGAAGTAGAAAAGAGATAATGGCAAAATTCTTCCCCAAATCCTCTAAATGCATTGAGAAGTGACGTCTGCATTTTAGAGATGAATACCTGCATATTATATCCAGAGCATGAGGTCTAGTGACTTAATAACTCCAATAGTACAACACAGTATTGGTTTCCAGTTCAACAGAAGAAAAGAATCATCATCCATGACATGATCTACACAACCAAATGAAAAATATTTATGAAGCACATGAATTGAAGTATGTTTTACCGCCAATTCGAATGTTTTGCTGTCTCCTGAGCAACTCAGAAATACAAAATGACGCTGAACAGCTACACAGAGAGCAACTTGCCCTCGGGATATTGCCCAGGGGATTGAGATTGTTCTGTTACCACCGCACCTTTCCTGGGCTTTTTCACTTTGACCCAGGATATCCTGTGGACACAATCCAAAACAGACCTAGGATCACACTGCAGGGCCTCTCCAATAAGAGACAGTATTTCCAAATGAAGAGTCACAGGAAAACAACTGCCTAGCCCAGCCAAAACAGTGACAACTTTTGAGTGTGTGAAACACCATTTTTGGATACTGTTGTGTGAAACCAAGTACTTTTCTGCACAGATCACCTCTCTTCTCATTAGTAAATGATTACATGCCCAAACACAGCAATCCATTATCTGGAAAACTGATAGAGGAAGGTATTTACAGTACTTTAAGCTGCTTCTTAATCATATTTAAAGCTGGGAGTTAAAGACGCAGAATTATATCACCAGGCAGACTCACAGACCACTAGAGAAGTCTGCAGAGATCACATGGATCACCCGTGTTCTGTCAAAAAGCAAGAAAGGAGAGAATTTAGTGACCACTAAACTGAATTTAGCCTACCATGTGCACTGCAGAGTAATGAGAAATCTGTGAAACGCTAGGGAGTACAGCAGGAAATCATATCTGCCCAGTACAGGCTCACCATGTTAATAACAGGGCAGATATTATTTGCCGGGAAAACATTTACATGTTAATATTTTCACATGTACCAGAATATAAAACTGTTTAATTGTATTTAGGTTGGTAACAGAAAAGTAGCTCAATCCTGCCTGCAAATACAACTCACATCCTATCTTCAGCTATCTCTTCAATGAGCAAAATACAGTGTAATGCTATGTTTCTACACATTTAAGACATCTTTTTAATTTGTTCTTTCTGCTTAAAAAAAAATCTCGTTAATTCCTGTGAAATATATTTTTCAAGAATTTTCTCATTTTGAAAGATAATTGTCAGCATCAGTTACTATTTGTTATAATCAGTAAACTTTATGGGTTAACATAAGACAAGCTCCACGTCCCAAGGAGGCTATAGCTAAGGGTACAGATTTTCACTGAACAGCAGAGACTTATGATCCATATGATGAATCAAGGGATTCTAGAGAAACTGAAAGTTAATCTCAAAAAGGAAAGGTATTAGAAGGAATCATAGTGTCAGAGATATGTGGAATAAAACATATTGATGATAAAAGATGTAGTATAAAGGTACATTGCAGTATCAAAACTTGTGTTTTGAAAATGTGTATGTTTAAATTCATCTTTCTGCACATATTTGTTGTAGTTTAATACCAGCTATTGTTGAGCAGCCCTTACAAAGCACCAATGCCTTTGCTGCTTCTCACACCACCCCACCACCAAGTAGGCTGGGGATGCACAAGAATTTGGGAGGGGACACAGTTGGGACGGCTGAGCCAGACTGACCAAAGTGTAATTCCATGCCATATGATGCCATGCTTATCATATAAAGCTGGGGAAGAAGAAGGGAGAGGTGTTATGGAGTCCTGCTTAATTGGAGATGCCTGAACACCTGCCTGCCAATAGGAACTGAGGAATGAATTCCACTCTGAAACCACAGAGGACAGAGATGGGCAACAGCTGGGTTTTTTTGCAGCCTGTCCATGACCTTTAACGCCTTTTACATCCTTCCAGCTCATGATTCAGGGGAGAAAGCAGGGACAGGGCAGTGGCACAGTATGGAAATATTTCTTCAGCAATTGCTGCAAAAAGAAAGCTTGCTTCAATCTGCAGGGATGCCAACTGAATTTGTTTTGTTTTCTTATTTTGGAGGGAAGCCTGCTTTGCTTGCATGCATGGCTTTTGCTTTCCCTATTAAACTGTATTTATCTCAACCCACAAGTTTTCTCACTTTTCCAATTCTGTCCCCCAACCTGCCATGGTGGAGGGGAGGTGAGCAGGTGTCTGGCTGGTGCTTAATCATCATCTGGGGTTAAAGCACAACAATATTTCAAAAGGACTCCAGAATCCTACAGCTTCCATTAAATTTGTGTTGCACTAAGCAACATCCTTAATACTTGCATTAATAGCAGAGTTAAAACAGAGTTCCAGCTGAGAACAGGTAGCTTCCGGAAGACTTTTCCTGATTCTCCATGAACAGACACTATGCCTACTCCTTCCATTCCCAGGGTTGCCCTAAATTCCTTGTCATTGTCGTCAACCCCTCAGTATCACCAAGTTCTGCATGTTCTTGGTGATACAGCCAATTTGCCAAGACTACTTTCTTCCTCATAAAATCTGGTATCATGCTGTTCTGTGTATCCAGCTACATGCAGAACTGTCTGGAAAAGGTTAAAGTAGCAGTACTAGTTTGTCACAAAGAATCAGGCCAGGAAGAAGAAAAAAAAAACACCAAAACTGGGGGAAGACAAGATTATCATGCCCATAATAAAAAGAAAACTACTCCCTTCTAGGCTAGGTTGCCCCTCCTACAAACAGAATATTCAATGAGCGAGGATGAAAATACTTTAATGAAGACTCTTCAGGAGAACATGCTAAATTTTGGTCCTAAATTTAAAATAGAAAGATACCATCTTTTAATTTCTAAAATAATTTTTAGGAACACCACAGAAAGGGAAATAAAACAAATACTTTCCCTGAAATAGGTCCTCTCTTCCCAAATCAGATCTGTGAACCTTAAACAATCTGGTGCCGATGAGCAGCTCCAGTGCTCCTTCCAGGCTACAGCCATTTTAGGAGACTGGCAGTGGGGTTGTGTAATTCTGGAGAAGAAAATCCAGCTGTGGAAAAGGTGAGCTGTTTGGGCAGGGCAGGAAGCCCTGGAAGCCCACATCAAGTCCATTCCCCTTGTGCTACCCTGGCTGTACCTGGGAGCTCACAGGCAAACAACTTGTGGCGTCAGGTGAACGGCCATTTAGATGAGGCCACTATCTACAGAAAATAATGCAGTAAAAAAGCATGCTTGTGTTGCATTCATTCTGATACAGATCAGATTAACTAAATGTTAGGCAATGTAACAGAACTATTCTTGGCATCTTCAGTCTCAAGATCACAAACTGAAGAAAAGCAGCTGTTCAATTTTTTTTTTTTTAATATCCCAGTAGACCACGGAATTCTTAAGGTTTTGAGTATTAAATTATGAAAAGATTTATAAACAATTTGGGGAGCTCTGAAATCCCATTAACAGTTCTTTGCTGATGAGGAAATTTAGTTTTCATCCCCTTAGACTCCTGATGTGGTATCAGAGAAAGAAAAATATTTGTGAATGTAATGGGAGTATCTTCTGTTTCACATTAAGTATCTCAAAATACAAGCTATCACTGACAGACAAGTTAAGTTTATTTTGCATCACTGCATTTCTCTATGAGATGTGTTCTCTCTCCCCATCACAGAAATTATGAAGGGAAAAAAGGGAACTTAAATTCAACTCTGATGAAAAAGCAGTATAAAGAGACTTTCATCAAAGTGGCTGCCTTTCTATCAGTAGAAGAATCAAGGGATTTCAGTGGGGCAGATGGTTACAGATTGCCTGACAGAATACTGAGCTGGGACTGGGAGACATCTCCGTTTTCTTTCTGTATCATTCTGTAGCTCTACTGGGTGTGGGTGTCAGGGGCTGCAAGTCAGCCTCTGTAACCAGCTCCAACCCACCCACCACAGGGCATGGCTGAGCCCCGCAGCCACCATGGCAGCACCTCAGGGAAAGCTAAGAAAGGGCAAAAGATACTGGATGGAGAAAGGAACAACATAGGGAACACCAAGATCAGAAGAGGACCATTTCCTTCCATTTCCTCCAAAGTGGAAGTGCAGAGACTCCTAGGAGAAACAGCATTTCTGTGTGCTTAATTATTTTAGAAGTTGATGAGTAAGTACTAAACATCACTGAACTAAGCCTTTCACCAATTCCATGGGGGACACTGATGAGAAATACATAATCTACTCTTGTTTTCTGAGATGCAGTTATGTTAATGGATAACATCAAACTTTCCTCCAGACCTCTTAATTGCCTGGTGCCCAATAAACAAGACTTCTGACATGAGGTCATCTGATGGAAGCAGATCTTTTTCCAGGGTGGGTCGTGGTGCCCATACACTTTCACATAAAAAGGACATCTGCGTTTCTGCATCTGGAGTTCCTTTTTCCAACAGTCCTTATTCCCCTGAAGGAAGCACATCCTGGCTGAAGCACTGCACAGCCTGAAGGCACCTCAGTCTGGTGGCCTTCATGTCAGACACTGATTGATAGTGGATCAACAACAGGCAGGGCTGATGCCTGCCACTGGGGAATCAGTCACACAAAGGGAGAAGAGGCCTGGTGCTGAGGCCACGGCAGGTGCCAGCAGCAGGCAGGAGAAAACAAAGCCAGGTGAGGAGAGGGGAGTCTCACAAAAACTCTTAAAATTCCTTAACTAATCCTAAGTCAAGTTCTTCGAAGATAGACTTGTCCCTGCTGCCAAGGTTTTGGTGTCCTAGATCTGAACAGCTAGCATATAGGAGTGAAATACATCAGATATGCTCATTCTGTGTACTGATCCATTTTTTCACACTGCTACATTAAAGAGTCTTGGAAATATTTCTCACAACATAATACATTATATTGTTTGGAAAGCACAACTGGTTTTCTATTCCCTTGTATATCCTCTGATTATATATATTTGAAATACAAATCAAGCATTTTAGAGGTAAAAAAGCCTTAAAAACTTAGAATACTACAAAGACTGGGAAGCAATAGAAAAATCAAATAAAATGATGGAGAACTCATGTCTTGAGAATGTGAACTTTAAAGAAATCACCTTCAAAGTTATGCTTATACATCCAAGGCAGGAGGTCAGGAGGTTGGTGAACTGCAAGTTTGTTTCTGTACTCCAAAGGGAGCTTGGACCAAAGTAAAGTTTGGAGTGCATCAATTTTCAACATAAATGCTAAAGAAATGAGGGCTCAAAAATAAACGTTCTGCCTAGATTTATCCAAGTAAATAGCTTTATGGATTTCTCACTACATTCATAATTCATTGGGATTTAAACATTTTCTGCAGTTCATTTTAAATGCTTTTACCATCTTTGAAGGACCAGCCAAACAAAATCCTCTTAAATAAGACGACAGCTGTTTAATACAGTTTCTAAAATTGCTAAGTAAAACTATCTTCTTTCCTGTATTAGCTGTAACATAACAACTTTCCTCAATTTACTGCTAGGGATTTGAGGTTGTGAAGTTTGCTAATTTTTTTAAGTAGTTCTTAAGTACAGGAAAGATTTTTCAGGTTCACAGATGTGACATACTGCTGTGCATTGCAAAAAAAAAAAAAAAAAAAAAAAAATTAAATTTCTGATGTATAACTGCTTCATGAACTTTGTAGGTTCAACATTTAGCCCTAAATATTTCCAGGAGTCACACCAGCCTTAGACCTAGATGGGGACGCAGTACCTCCAGTTTCTGCTGTCATAAAGTGCGGTGTAACCTTTATCTCACTGTATATTTTCTGATGTGCATATTCACAGTGGTTCATGTAAATGTACTTTGATTAAAAACATGAGTGTAATACAGCAAGCCAGGCTGTTCTGATTTCTACCAGACACAGATCTCTTCCTTCACAGGCAGTAATACACTGCAGTAATAAGAATATAATCCTGAATAGCAATGAAATGGCAAAAAAAGCGCGAAGTTTGCAGACAGCAGGGCTTTATGGCTTTATTTCGATGCAGCAATCAAAGTATTCATTTTCCAAACAGGAATAAAGTCATGAAATGACAAAGGCACCAAAGAAAAGCACACATGATACAAGGAAATTGCAAGTTGACACCTTCCCAAATCACGGCAGGTAGCATTTAAAGGATATGCTCACTAGAAATTGCACATACTATATTTATTACCTCTAAGAGCCACCCCAACGTGTAAGCAAGCACAGGTTTTCTTAGCCCAGTGATGAGCACCTAAGGACTATGCCTTTCTCATACATCAGCTTTGACCTTGACTTAAGCCTCTTTCTCTCCGGCTCTCAGAACTAGGGTGTGGAGTATACGAGAGGTGCCTCGAAGTGCATACCTAAAGCCACGTTTTGGTTGCACTAACCTATAAAAGAATCCCCACACAACTCGCTGCAGACAGGAGATCAAATGAAAAAATAAGCTACTTTTCTTCTGGCTGGCAACTAATTAAAGCTGGTAAAGGAAGAAGGTGCTCCAGCCTTTAATTTAACTGAAATGCAGCAACTGCTTTTGTGTAGAGCCACTAAGGAGGAATTTGAGCCTTTCATTTTTCATCCAATAAACGCATTTCTAACACTTCTATTGCCATGGTATCCATACATGTTTTAAACCACATTTCATCATGTACATTCCTCACTGGCAAATATTAGCATTCAAGGACATTGCATGGCTTTGAAACCATGCCTGAATGATTTAGTTCTAGTTATAACCTTACTCTCAATACTTCCTTCTCCTTAGAAGCAGCTATAACCATATATATGAGATTTTCACATAGGATTTGCAAAATAACGCTCCTAGTTGATTAGAATTAAACTCAAGTATTTGAGCCTGATTCTCAATTTTAAGTGGATGATTTAAACTAACACCAGTTTGCACTGCTGAAGTGGTTTAAAGCAGCCCTTTGTGTAAGTGAGAACCAGCCTCCTATTTTGTCTAACAGTGCATTTATTACTCATTACCTTCTGAGATTTTAGATTTCCATACTAAACAAAGAGGCTTCCTGCTCTCTGCTTTTAATCCAGTACGTGAAGCAATATGTGAAAATATGGAAATTGTTTATGAAAAATTAAACAAGTGCAGCTTTTTATGACAAATAACATGTTACAGTTGAAAAGCAGGTACGTGGCGTGACTTCCACTTTACTGACGTGCTTTTCCCGTGCCATATGCTACAGATTGTTGCAAAACATACTGCTTTCTTTCAGGACATTACCTTGTTTTGACGGCAAACATGACTTGACAGATGCTTCAGCAGAGGAATTGCATGATATCTGACCTTTTTGTGATATGTCATTTCCAGAAAGCCTTGGTGCAGGTGCTCCATCATGGGACACGTAAGAGAGATACACACCAGAAAACTACATGATTCAAAACCTTTTATCTGGTTTTTGACTTTCTTGCATTATATTTATTTTAGAGCATGACACCTATTGGTCTTTCTAAAATGAGATGCTGAATCTCAGGATATAAGGTTTAGGACTGCATTATCCTAAAGATTTGTATCTATTTCACTGCAAGGAATAATCTCGCAAGTTTGTCTTTAGTTACCTAATGATTTTATTCAGGCAAAGCTGGACCTGAGCCTCAATTACTATGCTTCAGACAGAGATGGATAACTTTAAGCACCTTCAAAGGTCACTTCATCTTGGCGCTGTTCAGGGCCCTGCCTGCCTGCTGTAAACAAATGCATTGCAAAGCCATTGCACATCTCGAAAAGCTGCAGTAGGTGGGGAATAGCAGTGCTGTAGTGCACTATGACCATGCATCTCCACAGACTTTAACCCTACCCAAGTTTAAGTGACAGTGGTCAGGATGATGGAAGACACCCTTTAGACTACACTCTCACCATCCACCATTCTACCAGAGCAGATTGTGTCTTCTCCAGAGGACATCTCTGGCTCCCCTGAAATCAAATTATACTGCTATTAAGTAGTTCAGGGCTAAAAGAACAAAGCCACATGTTAGCCCTGTACATACTGGCCTAAATTCTGTTCATACCATGTATAAATTCCAGGCATTCAAGAGAGCATAATTACATGGTTTTGTTTTACCATGGAAAATAGATAATTATGGGTAATTCACGGCTCAATTAAGTTGCAGGATAATTAGTACTCCAAGTAAAAAACACTGCCTGGAGATTATGGGGTAATCTGAAAGGAAGTCATACAATTTATTCTAGTGCACTCTACTTACTGGTTATTTGATATACATATGCCCTGATCAAAGCTTAAAATATAAAATATAAAAGTGTAGCAAACCTTTGTTACTATTTAGAAACACCGATAGAGAAAAACAGCCCAAGAGGTAATAGTTCTTCCACAGTTCTCAGATCTCAATCTTTTTCTTTTATTTATAATAATCTTAGAAAATTCTCCTGACACCATAAATAAAAAAAATAAATTGCTGACTTACAGCTGCTCTTGTAAAACTTTCAAAGTTCAGGAAGCACAGCCTACCACTGTCTCTGGAGTGGGTACATGTGCTTTGTAACACGGTTCACCACCTTGGCTCTCATGAGAAAACAAGGCAGCATGTCATACGGAAACCAAGCTGAGGGTTGGTAGTTGGCATATGTCTGGAAGTTTCACCAGGCAAGAAGACAGATATTTCAGGACTGGAGCAGAAAGATCACAGAAGAAGAATCACTGACCACAATTGCATTTGTGCAAATTAAATCCTGTACCTATATATGGCCTGCATTCACTCCTTTTAATAATATATGTCAGGTGTTATACAACAAAGTTGAAGGAAAGGCTATCAAGAACATTTTAAAATTAGGAGATTACCAATAAAACATTTAAAATGCAAGTTTGATATATTGGAGTTATTACTCTTTTTTTTTTTTTTTAGAGAAAGGTTAAGTCTGTGTATGTATCATGCTGTGTAGTACATACCATGCAGTTGAACACACACTCAACTGCCTAAAGAAGATGGAAATTATTACAGCTGTCACTGCTCACCCTTAGCAAAATGGCTTGGACAACAGCTGCTAAGAAAGGCATGACAGCATAAGCAGTGTAAGTGAACTGAATACCCAGAACTGCAGATAATGTTCTGCAACTAAAAGGCGACCTGCAAAAAATGCTAAAGAGAAAGCCAGCATCAGATGGAACAAGTAGAAACCTGGGATTTACTAAGAGATTCTTGAAACAGAGGAGTCGGCTTGAAAGGAGGCATGAAAACTTGTTGGGGAAATACCTGGGAGCAGAGACAGCAGAGTCAAGCCTGAGTTTGATACTGTCAGAAGCCACCCCGCAACCTCCTCGATGACCTTGGGGATCACTGCCTTGGCCAGACTTCACAGGCTCCCCATCGGGCTCTGACTGCAAGGAGCAGCCTCTGCAGTCCAGCTGGAGGACTGACCACCCAGGGGACACCAGCAGGACCCACACCTTGGGCATGCATATGCCAACCCTGGAGTTGCTTTCTCAACATCCTGTGCATCACTGAGCTGCAGAAAGCAGCACAAGTGCACACAAACCTGGAGCACTCACAGCTCCTACCAGAGTGTGCAGCGAGGGGACCACCTAACTTGGTGTGTGATGAGAGTTTTTGGGGACTAGCTATAGAAGGGGAGCCTCAAAATGTGTAGGTATTAATTAACATCGTATAAATGTCATTATGGTTCATTGGTTGCATTGGTGGTATCAATACTTATGGTTTCCTGATTGCTAGTTAATTATGTGTCATTAATAAGACAATAAAACACTTTGGTAATGATCTGATTAAAAGTATGTTAACTGAGCATTTTTTCCCTGTGATATCATTCACAGATTACCCAGGAAATTAAACAGTGCCTTGGGAAACTCTTAGGATCTAGGACATGACTGCTTTTTACCCCTTTATTACTAGAGCACTGCTGAAGTGATTTTGGCCCAGGCCAGCTAGTACTCTCCCATCTGCTCTTACATAGAAGTCAGGAGTTAACAGGTAACCGGTACAGCACAATAGAGAGTCTGTATGCAGCCAGCCTTTCATAGATGCTAAAGATGGTTAAGCCAGGGAGGAATATGTTCTGTTTCTCCCTGGTTGGCATGAGGAACTGGGCCATCATGTTTTGACTTTACCAGTATAAACATAGCCCCACTGTTAAGAGAACTTTCAAAGCATCGAGAAAGACTTTTAGATCAATTTTTTTTGCCCCTAAATCTTGAAGGCAATCAAGACCTAAAAGTAATTTTCACCTCTCTGACAGGGAATTGCAAATCTCTCCAAGTGAAGAAAACTGTGTCACATGGGGCTGCTCTTGGTCTCCCACACAGATGGGAAACCCCAAAGGATCTGCAGAAAGAACAGCCTGCAGACTTGTGGAGCCAATCCCAGAAGCAAGCTTGTTATATTTAATTAGCCTCACGGTCGTATTGAGAGAGTTAGCAGTATTTTAATAAATTGCCATTGTACTCATGCTGGTTTAAAACGATAGTGTATAGCACCCTAAGTTATATCTGAGTAGAGACCCTCAATAGAGTTGACTCATTAACAGCACTGTCATGAAGAATAGCGGCCTTTAATTATATAACTGCATGCAGTCTTCTGACAGTTCGTTACGCACATGATAAACCAAGGACTTACAGTTCTCTTTTTGAACCCAAATTTCAAGGCAATTTTTACCAGCCCACAGTAAGTACACTACGTACCCAGAAACTGTTAACGTGTCTCTGTTAATGTGACAATATACATCACATGTGATGTCTTGGTCCCTAGGGTACCCAGTGGGCTCATTTCAATTCCCTCGATGTATGAAAATTGAAAGTTGATAAAAGAAAGTTTGCACGTTTCCACCAGGATGAAAGCAACCTATGCAGAGACCACTGGGGTTAATAATAAAAGACCCTCTCACTACAACTCTGGAACTCACAAAAATAAATGGTTATTGCTTCAGTGTAGCAAATGGCACTGTTATAGTGTATTTATGCAGTTTCCTGCAACACACAGGATTTCTTGAAAGAAATTAACTTCATGAACTGATCTATGTTGCTCATACATTATTGCAGGATCGCAAAGGAAGCTATATTTTACAAGTCTGTAATATATTAATAAATTGTTGCTTTCTATCCCTTCATATTGCTTTTTGCCTATACAAAACAAGAAGAAATAGAACTGCCTGAAATAGCCCAAAAGCATCATTCAGGAGATACAAGAGACAGTGGCGTGACAGCTGTGTGATGGAGCAGCTTGTACATCACAGGGCCAGGAGTGTGCTGCTGTCAGTGCCAGCACCTCTGCAACGGTACTCGTGTGAATAATGCTTGCACGTCTCCTGCCTGTGGCCTAAGCGAGGAATAAAATGGTGGTGTTTGGGGGCTGCACGTTTGCAATAAGCTGTGGGAAGTACTGCTCCGCGAGGCAGCCCGTATCCTCCAGGCGCTGACGTATGGCAGCGCTGCTTCAGTGGCAGCAAAATGTGCTGCGTGGTGGCGGACGTGGGCGACAGGAACGGAGGTAGGTATTCGTGTTTCTGACTGTCAATACTCTCTCTTTTTTCCTCACCCCTTCCACCATCCGGTAAGGTACTCAACCGCCAATCCAGATTCAGCCATGACTGCTTAGAGTCCTAAAAGGCGTGGCTGTTTTGGCTTATGCTAAATACAGGAGGGACAGAAAGGCACCCTCCGGGAAAGCTCAACAGATTCATGTATATTTGTCATAGTTGGGCTGCATATGACTGTCCTGATCTTACTACAACTGAACATGAAAAAAATCTCCTTCCCACTAGCCCTGAAACAGAGGTGGTGACCCTTCACAGCAGCAGGACGCCAACTTGTTAGTCTCCTTCTAACCCAGGTCAGCTAAAGTGATCCAGGCTGTCTCGCTTATTATTGTAAATAGTTAAAACTTCTGAATACCAACAATTCTGTTTACTGCAGGTGATAGAGGAGCTAACAAGGAGAGGTGCCTTGCTGGACCTTGTCCTCACCAACAAGGAGGGGCTGGTAGGGGACATGAAGATCAAGGGCAGCCTTGGATGCAGTGACCACAAAATTGTGGAGTTCGAGATCCTCAGGGCAGTGAGGAGGGTGCACAGCAAACTTGCTACCCTGGACTTCAGGAGAGCAGATTTTGGCCTCTTCAGGGAACTACTGGGTAGAGTAGAATGGAACAAAGCCCTGGAGGAAAGAGGGGGCAAGACAGCTGGCTAGTATTCAAGGGTCACCTCCTTCAAGCCCAGGGGAGATACATCCCAGCAAAGAGGAAATTAGACAAAAACACCTGAAGGCTTGCACAGATGAACCAGGAGCTCCAGGGCAAACTCAAACAAAAAAAAGAAAGCCTACCAAGGGTGGAAGGATAGGCAGGTAGCCTGGGAGGAATACAGGGAAACTGTCTGAGCAGCCAGGGATCAGGTTAGAAAAGGTGAAGCCCTGATAGAACTAAATCTGCCCAGGGATGTAAAGGGCAACAAGAAAAGTTTGTACAGGTATATCAATGAAAAAAGGCTGATGAGGGAAACTGTGGACCCTCTCCAGAATGGAACAGGTCACCTAGTTACCCAGGATATGGAGAAGACTGAGCTGACTTGGGACGTTTTTGCCTCAGTCTTCACCAGCAAGAGCTCTACCCACACCATTCAAGTCTCAGAAGGCAAAGGCAGGAACTGGGAGTATGAGGCACTACCCACTGTAGGAGATGATCATGTTTGAGAACACCTAATAAACCTGAAGGTTCACAACCCTATGGGATCTGATGAGGTGCATCCATATGTTCTGAAGGAACTGGTAGATGAAGTGGCCAAGTCACTCTCCATCATATTTGAGAGGTCCTGGCAGTCTGGTGAAGTCATCCCCACTGACTGGAAAAGGGAAAACATTTTAAAAAAGGGAAAAAAGGGAACTACAGGCTGGTCAGTCTCACCTCTGTGCCGGGCAAGATCATGGAGCAGATCCTCCTGGAGACTATGTTCAGGCACATGGAGAATAAGGAGGTGATTTGTGACAGCCAACATGGCTTCACTAAGGACAAATCGTGCATGACAAACCTAGCAGCCTTCTATGATGTCTGGAGGTTGGTGTCCCTGCCTGTGGCAGGGGGTTGGAAGTCTATGATCCTTGGGGTCCCTTCCAACCCAGACCATCCTATGATTCTATGAATTAACAGAGATGGTGGACAAAGGAAGGATGAAAGGCATCTTCCTTGACTTGTACAAGGCATTTGACACTGTCCCACACAGCATCCTTTAACAGATGGACCACTTGGTGGATAAGGAACTGGCTGGATGGTTGCATTCAAAGAGTTGTGGTCAATGGCTCAAGGTCCACATGGATGTCCCTGATGAGTGGTGTTCCTCAAGGGTCAGTACTGGGACCAGCACTGTTCAACATCTTTGTTGATGACATAGACAGTGGGATAGAATGCTCTCTCATCAAGTTTGTGGACGACATCAAGCTGTGTGGTCAGGTTGACATGGTGGAGGGAATGGATGCCATCCAGAGGGACCTTGAGACCCTCGAGAGATGGGCCCATGCAAACTCATGAAGTTCAACAAGGCCAAGTGCAAGGTTCTGCATGTGAGTTAGCTCAATCCCAAGCACAACTACAGGCTGGGTGGAGAATGGATTGAGAATAGCCCTGAGGAGAAGGACTTAAAGGTGCTGATCGATGACAAGCTCAACAGGAGCCATCAGCGTGTGCTGGCAGCAAAAAAAGCCAGCTGTGTCCTGGGCTGCATCAAGACCAGTGTGGCCAGCAGATCAAAGGAGGTGATTCAGTCCTTCTACTCTGCTCTCATAAGACCCCACCTGGGGCACTGCATCCAGCTCTGGGGTCCCCTGTACAGGAAAGACATAGAGCTGTTGAGAGCGAGTCCAGAGCAGGGCCATGAAGTTGATCAGGGGGCTGGAGTACCCCTCCCATGAAGATATGCTGAGAGAGTTGGGTTTGTTCAGCCTGGAGAAGAGAAGGCTTCGGGGAGACATAATTACAGTGTACCGGTACTTAAAGGGGTCCTACAGAAAAGTAGGAGAGGGACTGTTCATCAGGGAGTGTAGTGATAGGACAAGGGGCAATGGCTTCAAGCTGAAAGTGGGTAGGCTTAGATTAGATATTAGGAAGAAATTCTTCCCTGTGAGGGCAGTGAGGTGCTGGCACAGGCTGCCCAGAGAAGCTGTGGCTGTCTCCTCCCTGGCAGTGTTCAAGGCCAGGTTGGGTGGGGCTTTGGGCAACCTGGTCTAGTGGAGGGTGTCCCTGTTCATGGCAGGGGTGTTGGAACTAGATGATCTTTGAGGTCCCTTCCAACCCAAAGCATTCTATGACTACAAACTGAACTAACAAGTCAGCACCCAAACCCCCGAGCCAGGAAAGCAAGATGAGTTTGGTAGTAGGGAGAGGAACCATCTCAGCAGCTGTCACAGGTAGCACCCAAAGCAGCACCCACAGCCTCTTCTAGACAAACACAGCCTTCCCACAGATCACACTGGCTCAGGGAGTTTATTTGCCAGGTTGGCAACACATCCCTAAGCATCTCCTCAGTCTGAATATCTGCATTGTTAAAACCTGACGCTGAAAATCAGTATCCTTCAAATCATTACCAATTCTCATTTACCAGGACCATTATGAACTGAACCAGAGAGGGAGAATTTATGCAAAAATACCTTTTGCCATATGTAGTTGCCATTCAACAACTTCATTTCACTTTTAGGAGGATGGTTGCTGTCACACTTCTACAGAAAGGCTCCAGCCACCATCTGAGAGTGTCGGAGCCAGGGCACAGGACAAAACGTTAAAGAAAAAAAAATAAAATCATGGATAGACAAACAAAGAGGGAATTGGTGTCATTCAAACAACAATTTTTCTCTCCATGAGCCTGTCTGCAAAAAACAGATGCACAGCACTTTTCTGTCAGTCTAGAGACAGGTAACAGCAGTAATCTGATAGCTCTGACAGACTAACTAGTGAAGAAATCTTAAATGACCTGGTGACAGTTCATGTTGGCTTTCAGGTAGCTCCTAAGGTAGGCACGAATGCTTTTTGTTGTCTCCCGCTGCTAACTTTCCCCATAAAAAACCACAGCACTGAGTTTTCAGTGGCTCACAATAGCAGACACATTGACTAGAAAGATGTCCTTTCTAGTAGAGACTGGTTTTTTTTTCAGTTTTAAGTGTCTTCAAATTGAGGAAACAAGAAGGCCAAAGCCTTCAACAGCACATACTCCACTGGTGTCATTCAGAAAAAAATTAATGCCAGATTTTTCATGCTACACACTTTGTAATATGCAAAATCCAGAAACTCATAAAAGTAAATACAATATCATGCTTTTTGCCATGAAACAGTATTCAATTTTAACATAATTTCTATCATGATGACTTCTGATGGGTTATTTTTGTTTTCATCATTCCATTAGAAAAAAGTGATACCTCTTTAGCTCTAATTAGGCCACTATCACAGAGCCCATTAATAATTCAATAAGCCCTTTATCTATTTTCTTCCCCTTCAGAGCTCTTCAATCAGGGCTTATGCAGCAGGTTGCATTTGCTTTGAAAATCCATTAGCCTTCCGCCTCACTTGTGGACTTTCCAAGGGACACAAATGGATAGGCACATAATTTTATTTATTTATTTGTTGTGCTTTTGCTTTTAGGCTAGATGTAAAACGATGGTGGCAGTGGTGGGGGGGTGCGGGGGAAGGGGCACATAATAATCTCTGGTGTCACAGCCTTACAGCTTAATTTGTCATCTTATTTTTCACATGCAAGATTCTGACAGCATTGATCACCTGAATCTGTTAAACAATTTTTTCATGAGGCTGACACACTGCCCCAGTGCTTGCATCTATCAACATCTGTCTGATTTATTGGCTTAATAACGGGAAATCATTTGGTAGCCCAGCTCTATTTTGCCTGAACACTGACCTGTGACCTTAATTTGCTGCCTTTTGAGGTTCTTTGTTCTCCCATAACAGGTAGCTCACTAATCAGCAGAAGCAGCTTTATAAACTTAGATAAATATTTAACTGAGATCTAGAAATATGAATGTTTAAATTATTTCTTGTTGGGAAAGTATAAATAACCCAGACTAAACAGAACTACAGAAATCAAAGGCATGCTTGCAGAAAGGATAGGATTTGGCACACTTTTAATATTTTATGTCTTCCTCTGTTCCTATTTCAAAATATTGACAAACAGCTGCTATGAATGCCTGAAATAAAAGGAAGGCTTCCCTTGCTGTTAGTCTTTAAAGCAACATCCAGAAAGCAAGCCCACTCATTTTCTCTACCAGGTACCAAAAATGAGACTAACTAGAATAAAGCGGTGCCATTAGCCCAGGGGCAGAGATCTCAGATTATGGTGGAAGTACTCTAGCATGACAGAAACCTAACATAGGGCATATCCTTACATTTTATTTAAATAATGAAAATAATTAAGAATGCTTTGCTGTAAGAACATTTTAAGCCTTTTAGCCCTGCACCAGCTGACCAGCAGTGCACATAAAATTGTAAACATTTTAAAGGAAACCAGTTGCTCTAGGACGCACTGGGAAACTTTATACGAGCACAAGACATGTGCAGATATTTTTCTTGCCAAACAGTATGTTGGCATTCAGTATCACTTACACTGCTTTATCTAAAACGTTATGCTACCTTCCTGTCAGAAAGTTTTTTCATGTGAAAAAACCCATGGTTTCCTTCAACCCTTTGGAAAAGAAATACTAAATGTTTGGTGGTCCTTGAAAAAACATTCTGCTGACAATGGCTTGAAAAGGTCATTTATGACATGGGGGTAAATGAGTACAACAAACACTCTACACCAGCCCCTGGTGAGACTGCTTCATTTCAGACCTCCTGATTTCGCATCTCCTAATTCCCTTTCCCCTAAGCTGCACTCAACGTTGGGCACAACACAAAATGACAAGCTGGCTTGAAGCAGGGAACCCACACCATTCATTGGCAATAAGAAAGGGGGAGAGAAAGAGAAGGTTTTTAACCCCATACAAATTTGGAAAAGTAGAATCTCCCCTCCTGTTGTGAAAGCTAACCTCAGAGCACATATGGAAGTCCATGGGACTTGGGTATTTGTAGGAAGAATGTTTTGTCAGGGGTGAAAAGATAGGGAAAAAATTGGCAATGCAGAATTTCTTCACTAACAACTTCAGAGATCTTAATTCATGCAAAAGAATTGACTCAACTCTCTCAGTAGACCAAGATTTATATGGCTTCTATTTTAAGAAAAAGGATACCTACATTTACAGGTTTGACAAGCTTGGATAATAGCTACTCTTTTCAATATATTGAGTATTTTTCCAGGGCTGAATATATATTTAATGCTTCAACATTTATTTAATTTATATTATAAAAGTGTGAGAGGGAAATAGGAAAGCCTAGCCTTTATTGTTTATCAAGACAAACAGTGATCTTCTTGGATATAGATTACTACTACAGCCATCAGAGCTGAACATGCTTTTCCTCCCCATAGAAGGCTGGTTGGCACACAGGTCAGTGCTCAAGTCTGGGCATTCTTTTGTTACGGTATTTAAAGGAGAAAAAAACCCCATACTTCTGACAATGACATCCTCAAAATTCTCTTTAAGGTTTATTTCTGTAATATACAAGTATCATGGTTGTGGTCTTTTGTCAGTCAAATTAAGACCATGTTATTTAACACAGGTCCTCTAGACAGCAAAAATAAGTGAAAACATCTTGATTTGCTTCTCTTAGTGTATGTCAATTGTGTGCATAATATTTGAAGGTTAATAGTGTGACAGTGATGTACTAAACCATGCAAACAATATCTTTCTAACAATGGACAATTTCCCTGTGAAATGGATTGGAAAGAATGTGATAGCATACAGAAGACTATATTAAAATGATGGCCCTTCAATCTGATGAACAGTGGAAATGTTACTTGCTCAAAGGCACCGTTAAAATTAGAAACATCTATCTATACATTGTCTTGATAACTGCTCTACACCTCTGCACACACACTCACATGTATATTATTCTGTTTGTGAACTTCACAATTGCTTATTTATAAGATCTGCTTAGATAAGAACCCATAATAAGAAAAATTTGAATACTTGCATTAGGAATGCTGCTGCTGTTCAAGCTCAGCTTGTAAATAAACAAGCCCGCATCAAATAAGTTGCCCTGTAAGGCTAACATTCTTAACACAAGTACTATTGCCAAATGAAACTTCTAATACTGAAATGACAAAATATTGCTGCAAGACAGTCTTAATTGAGATCACAACCTCTGCACAGTTTTTCTGTACTTAATAGAAGCAGAAATATTTTAAGATCAATTAACAATTATAAGAAGTATATTTTGCTTCCCTAAGGAAAACTTTTTGCACTCATAAAAGTCCAAGTATTTTTGAGGAACTTCAAGGAACCTTAGTGTTGCAATGTTGGGAGAAAAATTTTACTTGTGATTTGTTTATTCCCATGTGTCTTCATTTTCATTAGAGCTCTCCATATGTGTAACAGATATGACATAGAAGCAACTCCATCCTCCTCCTAAATATGCAATTGCATTTTCCCAAATATACCAACATGAAATTATGCTCTCTAAATGCAGAAGCTCACATAGGGTAACAGTTTATCTAATTTTTACATTAAAACACCATTCCACCAGTTAGCTGATAAATTCTTATATTAAATCTCTAAAGACTCTAATCCTCATATTATGGAAATTGGGGTGAAGGTCCAAACTTGAATGTATAAATCAAACAGGAGCTCAAATCTTTTACAAAAAAAAAAAAACAAACAAACAAAAAAAAAAAACAGATTTTGTCTGTCAACTAAATCTCAAGACAAATGATCATTATTATTTAGAAGGAAGTACATTAGCTGGTGGCCTTCAGAAAAAATAAAACTGTGCTATTCAAAGTAATATTAATAAAATATTCCACTGCAGAAGGCAACATTTTAAGCTCGGGTATTTGTGGGAGGCTGGAAAGAAATGTTGCTGTGGCTGGATGCAGTAGCAGGAGTTAAGTTCCAACGGACAAGCTCCGCATTGCTTAGGACATTCACGTTATCAATCATCTGTAAGTGGCCCAAAGGACAGCTCAGTCCTAATGTTGACTAAAAAATCAAATGAGGAAGCATTAAGATGAATTTTAGATTTTAAAATTAAATGCAAAAAACCCCACAGAACCAACAAACTTTAACCCACCTTCAAAGCTATAACACAAACCTGGGAACTCAGGAACTTCACACAATGTTTCCCAAAAGAAGATAGCCCATATGTTGCAAAAGCAGAATTAACAGCTAGGCAGAAGCAGCCCTTGTCTTTCCTCCTGGGCCTTCAGCTGAAATTGAGGCAGACTGTGACATTAAAAGTTCAAAGGAATACAAACACAGGGCCCAGAGCTCACAGTCCCATCAGCTCAATTCCCCTGAAGGCACCTACCACCGAGAGATGACAGAAGTGCTTTTGTCATCAGGTGCTGAGGGGAAACAGAATAAAACCTCCATCTTATGTTGTAAATGGGTTCTCCAAGGGGTGCCTATACTTGCAGGCTTTGCAAAACATATAGATTATAAAAAGCGCTTCCAAAGAGACCGATTGATGTGCTTAGCAAGGTTAACAGAGACCAACATATTCCAAGCACTAGGGGAGAATGGAGAAGGGGAGAGCAGGGAACAGCGTGGTGAGGATTAACCAGAGAACAGACTGGAGTAAATACAAAAAGCATAAGAAGAAACTTTAACTGCATGTGAAAGAGGAAAACCTGATCAATAATTTAGGAAGGAGAGAACTGTGATCAGATCAATGCCGTTGGTAACAATGTCAACATTTGGGATGTGTAGGAAAAGAGAATGTTTGAAGTACTGAAGATGAAATGAAAATCTACTGGAAAAAAAAAAGAAGAGATTTCAGCCGCAAAGATAGAAAAGAATGAGAGTACCTGTGGACGGGAGAGAAAACTGACAGGAGCTTGTGATAAAGCAAACAGAAAAACTGAAGCTTTTAGCCGGAGCTACTTGTGAATAGTCGTAAGACTGCTTAACTTTAGTTTGTGACTGATTTCACACTCAGAAAGGACCAGTTTTTACTCAAACAAAAATTGCATATCCTTCTAGCATAAAAAATGGCTGTAAAGTACCCATAGCTAATTTCAGAGGCCAGAAGGAAGAGAAAGTGAAAGGGAATTGATCTTTTGAGTACCGACACCTGAGGGCTGGATCACTCAGAGATAACAGTGACCTTGGGCCCATGCATACCACACTTTGTTTCCTTCGCTCCCCTCACCTGAATCCTAACTTTTATTGTGGTTTGGCCCTCATGTGATGGGAATAACATAAAGCCTTTCTAAAGCACTCCATTAAGCAAGACCAAAGGCCACCGCTTACAAGATTTGACGTTCCCTTCTTCCTCTCTGACCACCACCAGAAATAAACTGGGAAGCAATAAAAGCAAAGCCATTCTGGGCTGCTACAGGCTGAAGCATATGTTTATTTTTTTCTTTTACATTTCTTTGCTTAACTTATTAAATTAAATACATTTAATAAATTCTTTTTTTCCCCCCAATTATGATAGTTTGCATAACCTACCAATCTGTGGTATCCACATCTTATTGCACATGCATTGTGTGATTGAGAGACAGACAGTTGACCCTATTTGTCTTTTCCTCCTCTAGCACATTAAACCACGTAATTCCCTTTATATTCTGCCTAGGAAAATCCTCCTTCCTAGGAGGTACTGACCATATGTATCCAGGGGAATGGAAAAGCAGACACAGAGACAGGTTGCAGAGACAACAAAAAGGAAGACTTATTTTGAGGTATTCAGAAGAGACCGCAGAGGCTTTTTGCAACCTGAAAAGCTACTAAAGGTTACAGGACTGAAAGTAAAGCTGAAGGAAATTATTTTCTCTGAAAGGAAATGGCAAGGTGGAAGCAATTTGTTTGCTAAAAGCTTTGATTTTCATTTATTCTGTTTCACCAAGATCTAGATTTCTCTGAAAAAAATCACAGGCTGTTTGTGACGAAGTAAAACCTTAACATAGAGTTTAAAAGCTCTTTCAGTATTTTTGGGAAGATCCTGTTTGGAAAAAAGTACAGGTGGATTCACCTTATAGTCTCAGCAGAGCAGCACAGGCTATGTCAACATTAGCAAGCAATGCAATGCAATGGGAGCAGATTTGCAGAGCAGAGCTGAGAGTTGGGCATGGGAAGATAAGCTCTAGCCTGGCCACACAACCTGAGTGCCCCATAGTCACTGGAGCACAAACAGATGTGCTCCAGGGGTGCATCATCCTGTTCTGTTTTTATCCAAAAGGGATATAGTTTACCTGCCCGAAAGACAAGTGCATAATGCAAATTAAAAATGGGCGAAGGAGGATTGCAGAATAAAACCCCCCAAAACTCAAAAGCAAACTCCTGATCCAAACTGAGATGTTAATAGATCTGCACCCATCGATGCAATCTAGAACTCTTCTAGATGGAATTTCTCCTGTGCTGCTGCAGGAGCAGATCTCACAGAAACAAACTTATGTTAGCAATGCCTCAATGCAAGGCTGCATGAATCTGTCAGTGCAAAAAGGAAAAGACAATGCAAACCCCAAGCATTAATTCCATGAAAGTGCTTCAGGTCTGTAATTAGCAAGATAAGAAAGGAAATTCCAAAAAAAAAAACCCAACCCACTGAATGATGTTTGGTTTTGAATGTGTTTTTATCATAGCACAGCTTGGAAAGAAGAATGTAACGGTTCTCTCACCAGCAAGTAGTAGTGGACAAAACCCTTAAATTCTATTTTTATCAAGAGAAAGAACGATGTAAAGTCTTAATAAGAAACATTAGCTTGTGCATTAGTACTGATTAATGCACCAGTCACATGTGATGGAAAAACAAGGCAAACATCCAGAACAGGCGTTAATCAGCACCACTGCAAAGTCTTTCCTGTCTCATTGCTTAAATAATTCGTTTCCAGCTCTCAAACCATTTGGTGCACCACAAAGTTTCAACAGTTTTACTAGCCCAAAAGTCTGCCAAAGGAAAAGCATTTTTTAAAAAAGCAAACCCCTTATAATATTCCCATAGAAATCGCACACTAAATGCAAATAGGTTGCAGAGTAATTTAAAACCCTAGGAAAATCAAACTTGTTTTATCTACTATGCAATGCTTGTAAAGAGGGAGGGTAATTTAAGGGATCCAGCCGCTGAGATTACCAGTGAGATGCTAGATTGAGCTGGATTGATAAACTACATAACTGGCTGACCTCAGTGTATTCCTTACGTGGTGTAAAATCGACAAACTTTCAAGCACATTAACTTTCCTGTGATCTGAGGAAATAGATCAGAGCGACAAAGTAACACCATTTTATACCTTCCAACAGCTCGCAAAGCACACACAGACTGCAACTTGCCCCAGTCCTAATACAAATAAAAGTCAATTTGTAAGAGGGGATAATACGGCGAGACTAGAATTTGACTCGTTAGACGACACATGTATTCTTGACTAACTTTACACAGAAATTTTCCGTTAAAAGAAAGCCCAAATCATAATGCAATACACCTACTACTGTGATTGCTAGAACACACTGAGTTTATGACATCTTTATGGCATCATTAAACTGGGACCTGGCATCAGCACAAGCTGCCTTTGCCTTCTCTCACGTGTTCACATGATTTGACATGCCCTTGTGTAAGCTGGATCAGTAAACAAAATGCTGTAATAGCACGGCATCAGAATTCCTTCAGTTTTGACTCACTTCTCTGCTCTATGGATCAGATAGTACTTCTTGAACACCTTCACATTTAAATATTTCCATTAGAAAATGTTTGGGTTTTTTTTTCTAATTAGAAAATTAGAAATGTTCTAATATATTCGTTATAAAGGCTGAGTTGAATCAATAGAAGAAAAGGCTTCTCATCTGAAACTTAGTTTTATGTAAATTATGTTTAATACAATCTATGCAATAGAGTGCATATCTACATCAGAGACAACCTATTTTGCGTTTACACATGAAACATTTTGACTTGCTAGAAATTATTACTTCATTTTGTGCTGCTGAAGTTTAAAACAACAGACTCTGTGTAAAAAGGCAGTTTGAACAGGACAAATGTGATGTCTGTATGGACCAATGACCAAAGACGCTCTCTGTAAGGCTATACATCTTACTGCTCAGTTGCTTGACAACCACTTTCCTCACCTTGTCTTCTTAAACCTCATGATCCTTCTACCAAACCTACTTCTGTATAACATGAGGCAAATCTCTCTCTTAGCTTTTACACCATTTAGCACAGCTCCTCAACACCATGTTCTCCATTCAGTTGAGCTCTTTTGCAGCAAGCTACGGAGAAGGGCCAAGAGCTGTGAACTGCTGCCTGATGGAGCAGCAGATTGCTGTTCATCAACTTTATAATGATCACGGAGAAGCAGCAGCTATCATACATGCTCAGTTTATTTCTGACTACTGCTGCCCAGAATGCACTCCTACACATCCTCACCATAGCAGAATTAAAAAAAAAAAGTTAAAAAATCAAACGAGAATTCTGACAGTCACTAAGGATCCATTTTAACTGACAAGAAGTCACATTTGTGGTTTAGCATGCTTCTAAGCCCGCTAAGGCATCTGTAACTCCCCATTGGTACTGTCACACTCAAGGCCAAGCAACTCATTGAGGTCTGATTTTGCTCTTATGTTGACATTGTAATGGTAGTAACTCTGTACTTGAGATCCTGCAGAAACAAGACACCTTAGAGCTCTGAAGCACCTACCTTATTTCACACCTCCAGATTATCTAATACTATATACTTCTACCAGAATATTAAGCGATGGGTCACTACTCGTAGCTTTATGGAAGTTTTCCATACTGCTTCTATTTATTTCACTTTTCTTTGATCTGATCTTTGACAGATCAGAGAATGTGGTTAATTGTGTATCCTCTGCTACTGTGTTTTATGTATTTATTTATTTTTGTAAATGGGTGATTTTATTAAAATAAACTGTACTTCCAACAAGAAACATTCAACTTCCCTACTTTGAACAGGAATGGACAGCTACTTTACACTAATTTTTAAGAAATATTTACCTCTGGAAGTTTACGCATCTGTTCCCAAGTAATTTACAACTGGCATGAGACATATAGTGAGAGGACTCTTTCCTCTTCAGTATTTGGGCAAAAACACGCAAGATGATGGTTTTGTTCAGGAAAAACGAGACTCTCAGTAAAGGTTTTTAGTCTATGAAAAAGCCCTTAAATCGGTGGATACTTAAGGGCTCTTTTTTAGAAAGACAACTCACAACCCAACCTGTAATTGCAAAATTCAACCGCTGCCTTTAACATCTGAGAGTCATATGAAAATTAATCTCTGTTATTTTCTCATTTGAGTCTCATGGATGTACACTGCTTCGCTGGTGTATTCTGGGCTGTATCAGAAGCAGCATGACCAGCAGGTCAAGAGAGGTGATTATGCTCCTCTACTCTGCACTTGAGACCCCACCTAGAGTACTGTGTCCAGCTCTGGGGTCCCCAGTACAAGAAGGACATAGACTTCTTGGAGTGAGACCAGAGAAGCACCTCTCCTACAAAGACAGGCTGAGAGTTGGGCTTGTTGAGCCTGGAGAAGAGAAGGTTCTGGTGAGACTTTATTGCAGCCTTGCAGTACCTAAAGCGGCCTACAGGAAAGCTGGATAGGGACTGTTTAGATGGGCATGTAGTAATAGTAATGGCCTTGTGCTGAAGGGGAGATTTAGGTTAGATATAAGGAAACAAAATCTTTAGTTTTAGGGTAGTGAGACACTTGAACAGGTTGCCCAGAGAAGCTGGGGCTGCCCCCTCCCCGGAGGAGATGAAAGCCAGATTGGATGTGACTTGGAGCAACATGGTCTAGTGGAGGGTGTCCCTGCCCATGGCAGGGGATTGGAACTAGATGGTCTTTGAGGTGCTTGCCAACCCAAACCATTCTAGGTTTCTAAAATTAAACACAGTCAAAAACTTCCACAAAAAAAAAAGGACCAAAAAGATTTAGTGAGCCCCAAAATCCACAACTGGGCATTATGAACAATAGCTGCTGGTGAAACCAGAGAATGTCTGAAACATATGAACCTCTGAATAGAATAGGAATGCTGTGGGTCCATATGCTGCAAAGCTTTGAGCCCATCTCTGCTCCCCTTTTCTGTCAACTGTGCTCTCACCAGGGACAATACCCTGGTGCACGCAGGAGCTGACTGCTGTTCTGTGAGTCAGTTCTGTGAGGGTCTGACTTTGCTAGAAGCTAAGCAAATAATAACCTATAACAATAAACTGCTGACCAGAGTATGCTATCAGCCACCTTCATTCAGAAATCCACTGGGGTACTTCTGTCAGTAAAATCTCTATACACTGTATGGACAGGGCTGTTCCATAGATTTAGTGAGCCCCACCTTCATCACTAACCTCAAAAAGCCTAAGACACAGTGAGATGATACACCTTCACAAAAACCTGTGAAATTTAATGGGAAAATGTCAGAAACCAGTGGGGTTTTTTTGGTTTGTCTTTTTTGGTTTGGTTTGGTTTTTTGGGGTTTTTTTTTGGTAGTTGTATCTATCTATGCAAGTATAGTTTTTTCCACCAAAAATTTTACAAACCCTTTCTTGGAATGATCACTGTACAGACTTAAAAAACTTGTGCAGTGATAATTCCAAGAAAGGGTTTGTAAAATTCCTTGTATTAATAAAGTCCGTCCAGCATCCTCATCCATAATGTGTGTAACAAATACTAGTGTCAGTCATTGACCGGTGCACATAACCGCTGACATAGTGTACAGTGTACTTCACATATCAGCTATGTTAAATGCATAGAAACATAAATACCTCTCAGTGAATTTACAAAGGCACACTGCTGAACTTTGAGATTCTCTCCCTTTTCGTCCTCCTCATACAACACCCATGGCTTAATGCATTCCTGTAATAAATTACATAAGCTGAAAATGGTCATTGTGTATCCACAATGAATGCCACAGAAGCACAGACTGCCCAGAGAATAGAATGTTGGAGAATAGAAAGTGGGTTGTCCTGTCCACCTCCTGGACAGCAAAGGGCTTCCAAAAACTACCAACCTCTGGCACTGTCAGATTTCAAATCTCATCCTCGCAGCACCAGCTGCATGACTCTTCAGAGGAGCCTCCACAACTCACTAAATCTAATTATCTAAAGGTGTTTATTAAGATTCAGGCAATAGCTTTAATTTCTTAATGTCATGTCATTATTGCTATTAACTAGTGGCTATCACATGAAATTTCCTCTCTTTTCTTGTATTGGCTCTCTTCAGGCGGGCGTGCACTGCTATCAAGCCTTGTCACGTCTTGGCCAAAATATGTCTTTAGGCTCTTTGAACCTTTGTCTTTAAAAAGAATCCCATTAGCTCTGTCATCAGTCACACTGCTGTGATCTTCCAGTCTGTCAATATCTTTTTGATAACAAGCTTTAGGGATAAGGCATTTGAACTTGGATGCTGCACAAACCCTTTAGATACAGGAGCAAGCCTGCAGGACGCATCAGGATTGCTTCCTACAGTCCAAACAGCTAACATCGTTCATTAGAGGGGAAGGCTGCTGTGATATTTATTTAAGCAATGGATTAATGAGAACAAAAAGACACTTCAGGGATTACGAGGCCTTTGTGTAAAAAAGAGCCAATATTTCAGAGCCACTTGGAAGTTTTTTTCCAAAAAGGGGGCCTAATCTAAGGCTTCTTTTTCAAGTCAGACTGCAGCGCGTAACATGTTAATACGATGTTGCATATTCTTGCACTTTTCCCCTCATTAAAAGCACCGCTGGCATTTTCCAACTTTTTCATTTAATATTTTAGTAAGGTAAGCCTAACAATACAGCTACATAATGGAGCAATGTAATATCACCTGGAATCCCTCAAGCTTACTTGTATATATCAATCACGTACAAGCCACCATTTTTTGGTTAGGGAACATTTGGGGCTTTTTTGGGTCGTTTTCTTTTTTTTTTTCTCTGTGATTATGATTTCAGTTTTGCAACAGAAATGACTCTTTCACTTTGACTTATTTCTTCTACAGAGATAACAGATCTTTAAGAAAAATAGTCAAGTCCAGGACTCACGAGGCTGGAAAGCCAAGACCAGGCTAGAGAGTTCTAAGGTGCAGTAGCTTTTTTCCCTTCAGGTGTTAAGGGCTGGGTTTGGAAAGAAGCAGATCTGAGTATCAGCGTACAGATGGGTTGACTAAACTTGTGCAGAAAGCAGACAGTGGGGTGGTCTGCCCATGTGGCCTGAACTGCATGTCCTGGTGCATCTAAGTTATTGGCTTCTGTGATATATCAGCTTCTCACTCATCCGCACAGCAAATGGTCCTGAATTGCTGTCAGTCTGTGATCACCTGTTCACTTCATTTGGAAACAGTTTGTTTCCCCAAGAGACATCTTTGGAAAAGACTTAACATATAGTGTAAATATGTATTACTGAAGTAGCAAGTAGGACAGATATTTCTTACGTGCTTTTAGAAGTGTCTCCTTCTCCCCCAGCCTCCCAAGAACCTCATCTCCCATTTCAGCCGTGAAGAGAGCAGGTTCTTTGAAAGCCCACCCAGGATGGGACACAAGTTTACTGGGGCTTTTAAAGGTGTCAGTTTTTCAGCTGAACACACTCAAAGGCTTTAAGAACATATGCAAGGATTTACTTGAATATAAACTGCAACAGGGAACTTTCTATAGAGAAAATCCAGAAGAACAAAAATAACAGTTTTTGTAAAAAACTGTTGTATTCCCTGTGTATCACAGTCATGCAGGACAAATTTCAGCTAGGCTTCATCTTAGTCCAGCAAGTCAACAAATGCCTACTTTGCAATTGCTCCTCTTTGCCCTATTGCCTCTGAGGAGTACAAGTCTGGGCTTTGCTTGGTGAGTTCCCACACCCTCATCCTCTGCTGCCTTGTGCTCTGGAGCACTCTTGGGGTTCCCAAGACAGGGGAAGAAAATCCTTTTCCCTGCATATGATTCACCTGACGTAGCACAGACCAGCCAGGACCTGGGAAGTAACCTGCTTCCCCCCCGGCTCTGCAGCCAGCCACCCTTAACAAAATGCAACCACGTACCCTGCACACAAAGAAAGAAAAACAGATGCCATCTGCTATGCACATCGTAAATCTTCCTTGGATTGCTAGCACCACTTAAGACAATCAATTAAAAAACAGTTGGGATAATTATTTAAAAATCAATGATTTCTAAATCATTGCTTAAAAATCACATTAACAAATTCCAACTTAAAGTAGCCATAATATTTTGGAATCTGTGAATACCTTCAATTGTTTTTACTCTAGTAAGCAAAATTTATGGTTTTTAATTACATAAGAGATCTTTCATCTGAATAAATTATTTGCTAATTATTAGTAACCTCTCTTGTCTCCATAAATGGCAAGTGATCATTTTTCATTCATCAGAATATTTTATTTAAAAGATACAATTTAAATAACCTGCTAGCGAGGTAGCTGTAGTCTATACATGCACTAAAATGGATAGCTTATGCATTACTTCAGAAACCTGATGCAAGTCCTTTCACAATTCCTTGCTCTCCCCCAAACACAGGGAATTAATGATGCACTGAGAAGTCCACTTGATTAATTGACAGAGATATATTTATGTTTCCTTTTCAAATGATTATGCATGAGCTGCAAAAGTCATCCAACATAAAGCACAGTACACCTTAAGTAATATTTCCCCAACAAGTTGCTAGAAAAGAAACTTCAGCCTCTTGAATACCTGGTGATGATGACGATAAAATTGAGAAAAGAATCTGCAAAACACTGTGGCTCTATTTCCAATTGGAAAGGCTATTACTACTTAATAAAATCCACACGTCCACATCATCTCTATAGACCTCACCCATTAACCCAAGTCCAAGACTTGCTTTCACTAACTTGTTCAAGTTGTGTCTGTCCTTTCTAGCAATATTCAAGGTGAAGTCACTGACAAGCCAGAGAAAAAGCCGTTACTCATTAGCTTTCTGACAGTATCTTAGTAAGCACACTGAGTTGAGCATATCCCATTCATTGATAACCATAATTTTTTTCATCTTTGTTACATCTTCCTAAAGTGACATGGAATAATATCCTTTCAAGATGGTTAATGTAGCAGGTTTACAAAATGGTTTTACGTTCATTAAATATTTTCTCTTTTTCCTCAACTTTCTTTGAAACACAAAAGCCCCTTTATATATCCTAGTACCATGGCCTTTACCTAAATATATGTGGACACATAATTTTGGGTAAAGCATTCTCCTAGTAAGTGTTCACACACAAACTTCTTTTTAATTTTTTTTTTTTTAATTGCACTTTCAATAACTATTACTGAACAATAATATAGATAACAGAACTATGATTTCTCAAACTTATGGTTATACTATTTATCCTTTGTATTAAATGTTGTCTGGAAAACTAATTTTTTAGATGAGAGAGTTATTTTTTATAAACTTAAAACATATCCTTTTTAGATGTAGACTCCGGCTTAAAGCTCTCCAATTTTCTTTGGTGGAATTGGCTGCGTTTAAGTGGTGCCTTAAAAGAACACATTGCACATAGCATTAAATAGGCAAAATCACTTGACCAAAGCCTGTGGCCTCATTTCAGGCTTGCTTGCTTGTTCTGTTACATCTCATTGGAAATACTGTTACAATAAACACTCTTTACACACACAAAACTTTTTGGGGGGAGATGTGGTTTGAAATTTTATTTTGCAAGGCATTCAAATGTTCTACATACACAAACTAATAAAATAATTGTATTTTAAAATTTTGAAACATCGTTAATTGCTATACTGAAAGCAACTGCTATAAAATATAAAACATAAATGAAATCTGTCCTTCCTTGTCAAATATTAAAAGTTTGTTCTTAGCATTTATTCATTAAAAAGTTATGCATTGTTTTTGTGACTCAAGAGGCAGACCAGCACCATGCTCATGCCGTGAGCTTTTGCTGTCTATTAAAAAAACCTTTCGCCCCATGAGTAAGTGGTTTCTCCTGCTGTGCTCCAAAGGTTTTTACAAGCTAAAAAAAGTATGTTTTGCTGGAGGAAAGTGTAAAAAGAAAGGAAAGGAAACTGGACCTGCCCAAAAGGGAAATGGAATAGCTGCAATCTGTGGCCTCACTAGTTATTTCATACGAGTGCCGACTGAACTCAGTAATATTCAGTATTAGCTGCACATGTCATGGGAGACTGCATGCAGCCATTTACATGTTGAGACCAAAATGGGAAAAGGTCTTAACAAAAGAGCATACGGGTGTTACTATTCAGGATTAGTCAAACTCGATAGCTATTAAAAAATAAACTTTAAAATGCTTCATCTAAGATATTTATTTTTTTAAAAGTTTGCTCTAGAGCAAATAGATCACAAATATATACATTTTAATATGAATACAGAGACAGAAATGCCACATGCATAATTTGGAGCTATCACTTTAGCTGCTAAAGAAGTGATAGGTGATAAGTGTTTTTTAAGCTGAAGAAATAATACCTATGTGGATAAGAGCATCTACTACTAAAAGTACCTTTGTAAAAGCAAACATAGCTTATGGTGCTTGTTATGTGTTTAGCAAGTTCCTAGAGGTTATGATGCTACAGTTTAAGAGAACTGCTACTGACAAGAAAATGCAAGTTGACTTTACACACACGCCCAAACCCACACGCACACTGCATGTATGTTCACTACAGAATATTTTTCAAATGTGCCCTGAGAAAGGCATTTCTAAGTAAAGCTCAAGTAGGTGTCCCTCTTTCGGCTTATTCAAACATGGGATATTACTCTGGTGCACTGCAAGCCTGGGGGATTTACTCGGCCTATATAAAACACTAAGCCAGAAAACTGCCTAGGAAAGCCAAACAGTGCTCTTTTGAAAAACAAAAGAAGAAACAAGATCCACAACAGAGACAAAGCTTCACATAAAATTCAGATATTATTTATTCTAAGAAACCTTGTTCCCCTGAACAAGACATTTTTGTACTGATCAAATGTGTAAGAAGGAGCTCACTCACAGTGCACCTGGTCTCTTGGTCCTCAAGCATGAGGAAGGAAATCTGCCAGTGTGAAGTAAGATTAATGTGCATATCCAAACCTTCTGTAGTCATCTAATACCCTGACCTCTGAAGAAAGGTGATAAAAATCCCAAACAAATTAGTAGTAAGTTGGTAGCTCAATGGGATTCTCCCCTGTGTTTTTAATTCCTTGGGGTCTTTGGGTTTAGGGATCTGCAGAAATAATTAAGAAAAGCATGCCTATTTCCATGAGAAAAAAATGAGCTACCAAGGAACCATCATCTAAAAATCCACAAGCTGAAAACATATTGGAAAACTTTGCCCTGGGTAAAATTACTTTCTTAAGAAAAAATGTTTAAGTACATTTTAGAGTTGTTTACAATCAATATGAGCCACTATATCATGGTTGAATTTACAGTTTCTTCATAAAGTAGTTGACAAGGTTTGAGTTGGGCCAGATGATGTGTTTCTACAGCAAGCACTGGCCTAAAATAAATGTATTCAATACCTTGAGAGAATCCAGATTTAACAGGTTCTTTATGGAAAAACTCAGTATTTACCGATAAGTAGCTGACAGCAGTTAAAGTAATTTTACTTGGCAGATTACATTCATGTGTGGAAATGTTAACTTCTAATTTATCAAACAGCAGGAAAGACATTGTACTGTATTGGATTTCTGCTTCTGTTTCCAATCCATCTGATGGTCTAATTTCTCTGACTCATAACTGTGAACTCTTATTTATGCTCATGCTACAGCATGAGCCAGTGTTAATATTCAGAAAGCTTTGGGTTGGTTTTTTGGTTTTGTTTGTTTGTTTTTTTTACTTTGTGTATCTCCTACACTATCTGGAAACCTAATCTTAATCACAGCAGAAATTGGGAACTACTTTGGTCTATATGTTATGTCATGAATGTATCAGTGATAAAATTAAGAATGGGTTGAAATGCTCACTCCTTAGAAATGCTTCCCAGGAACAGTGGATACAAAGTGTAACTAAGATGACTAAAGGAAAATTAGTATTCTTAGCTATACTTCTATTTGTTTGTGCTCCAGTAACTAGCACTTACAACTCATTTGCCTGAAGTGTCTCAGAAGTTACAGGGAATTACTAACGGTTTTGGGAAGGCGTGTTCATGCTCCTTAGTATAGTATCCAAAAACCTCATGCAATTAAAGAAAAAATTGCAAGCACCCATTTTTAATAGTTCTAACTTTTAACCTTCATTATATAGAAGAAAAACAATATTTTTTTTCATGGGAGTTTATAATTCTGTCAGACATGGGCAGCTTACATGTTTTCAGTTATCCTGTCACGCTAAAGAATACAGACTGTGCCCACATTATTTCATTCTTATCATGGACACCGTCTGGCAGCACAGGAATGTGGGTTGATGTTTACCCTGGAGCTTCAGGAGATGTTTAACACAGATCCAGTGCATTGAGTACCCTGACACGATTTGATATTCAGCGTGAAGTCTACGTAGGAGAATCTGGGTCTGAAGTTCTCACGGTGCTGAAATAATATGCTAAAACATTCTGTACCCATTTGAAGTTCAAAATTTTCCCAAGTTTTAATGCTAAGCTTTCTGTGTAGCTGGACATGATCCTTGGGGTCCCTTCCAACCCATGCCATTCTATGATTCTATGCTTCTGTGATTTTCATAATGAAAGTGTGCACATGGATGTAAGTCATTATCTTTCAGAGGAGGGCTATCAACTGATTCGTTATGGTTGTTTTGAGGGAAAATAAAAAAAAAAAACCCACAATGTATCATTAAAGCACCTGGACTATTAAGTGTCAGGAGCAACACTAAGCATCACCAATAGATCTACAAACACAGCATATTTAGAAGCTAGTTTGTTTCAAGCTTATCTTTTATGGATGTTTGTTGCATGGTGTCTACATTTGTACTTCACAGTGAATATCACTTAAAACACAGCCTTTTCCAAGAGCTCTGAGAGTCAGATCCAGGGTATGAGTTTTGCAGTGTTTGGGTCTAACCTGGCTGTCACAATCCATGTTCTACAGAGCTCCAGCCTTTGCTTGCAGCGTGCTGATTTCTATTAGCCATTCCCCTTATACTGCTTTCAGTCTGCTTTTTTTATTCTCTTCATCTAATAACTCCTTCTTTCCTTTACAAGGGTACTGATGTATTTATAGCGATATACAATGGCATTGAACCTCAAAATTTTCACTGGAACAGAGCAAAAGTCACATGACATTAGGGAAATAAAGATGACAGGAAAAAAAACCTTACAGTGACTCTCAGTATGTACAAACAATTAAAATACTAAATTAATGGTACACAATGAGTGTTTAAAGTCTAACACAGATGAGCTTCATGAGATCATAGTTATTCAGTGTCAGAATTATGGAAATTCTCAGCAAGCTATCATTGAGGAAATAATTATAGATTAATATCTTAATTGTGATTTTAATTATATAATTTCTTAATATAATTACTTTCACAAACATATAAATTTAACCAATAAAGATTTACTTGAAAAATAGTTGTAACAGAATTTTGACTGAAATAAGCATCAACATAATTCAATCTATACCCAATTTTTTTCCGGGTCATCCAGTTCAGGTACGTGAAAGCCTGAACAGAGGCACTTGTTTTTCTAGTTAATTGCCACTGGGTATACTGACATCTGGCATCTTGAAATACTACCTTTCAGATCAGATTGAAAACAAAATGAAAAACGAACAATAAAGATTGTGCTAGTACTTCTAAAAATAAAGTCAACAAATATCAAGTGAAAGGATAATCCTGCGTGTCCCCCCCACAAGCCCCAGGGGGGCTTAAAGCATATCAAGGGATGCAAACTATTGCTATGTAGATACTGTCAATTTAACATACGCATTTCCTTACAAAACGATACAGAAAACCCTGCAGTAAAAATATAAACAAAAGCTATTTCATAGCGTTACAAGGGCTCAGTCATTTTCTAGCAATCACCATACAGCATTGTGAGACTCGAGCTTCATTCCATTACGCTGGCGATAAAAGGGTCCATTAAAGTCAGACTGCTTGCAGTCTTCATCTGCGCTTTTACTCCGAGATGAACTCCACAGTGGCTGTGTGGAGTAGGGCCTGGGTGAAAACCACAACAAAGTTTGCACCGGTAGTCATGGCATGTATGGTTTGAAAAAGTTCTCTATATGAAGCTTCTCATGTAATAACATGCTGTTAATGTTTTCCAGGAAAAAAAAAAATGCATTGGAATTCCACACGGATACAGTAACCTTTCGAACGTTCAGATACTTATCCAAACCTTGACAGACCCTTTTAATACCCATTGACATCTAGGCTTGAGCCCATGAAATCCTAATGGCAAATGATTTGCAACATTTGAGGTCAAAGTTAAACCTCTTTATGCTACTTGGTGACTCTGAAACCTGGAACTCTGGAACTTTAAAAATATTTCCTGTTTGTACAAGAGAAATCAATTGCTGCTACCGAAAGCCAGGCAATCTTATTTTCTTTTATTTTAGTCTTAGAACCCTCCCTCCCCAGCTGAAAGGTTTAAAAGCATTTTATAGATAAATCCTCTGAGATTAAATCTGGTTTAACAAAATATAGTAGTATAATTTTTAAATGGTTATTCTATGTTTTTATTAGCTTAGCACATACAGCTTCAGACTTTTTTTTAGTACTACTTAAGCACCCTTAACTCCAGCAAGGACACTGTCGATAACAATCCTGAAAATACTTGTGTTTAAAGGCATATCAATCAATGCATAAATAATATATTTAGAAACATAATGAGTTTATATTGGCTAAACAATATCTTGATTTGAGGAAGACCACGAGCTATTCAGATACACCCTTCCCATCACATCTTTCCACCCAGTCCTGGAAGAGAAGGCAGCTCCCCTGGCAATGGGCAAGGCAGCTGATGAAAATGATGCCTAACCACATCTGCTGGCCACAATGGAAGAGAGTTTCTACCTGGCCATAGGTTTTCTTGGAACTGATCTGAAGACCCTGTAAAGCTATCCCTCTCTACATAAAGATCTGGTAAATTCTTACAGGAATCACGCTTCCTAACATATTTACACTATATTAAATTGAATTGATTTTTTTTTTTTTATCACTGAAATAGACACTGTAATATTTTCAGCTATAATGAGATCCCATAGCATATAACCAATTATTTTTCTAGCAATAGATAACAACCCTTCTTGGGATTTTCTTTCCAAATAATTCTTTAGCAAATATATTTTTCTGTTAATTGTCTTCTGTGACATTTTTCAACATTCTGGACTTCATGAAATCTTCACTGTTAGGTTAATGAAAAAGGGAATGACTTGGTGCTGGAATATACACTGTATTGTAGAAAAATGATCTAATTTAGATATTTTAATGAGTGCATTGGACAGGGTCCTTCAGTATTCCAATACGAAAAGTTTTGTGCTTGCTCTCTAAAGTCTCTTAGGCACCAGTGTACAATGACACTGGTAACCCACTCTTGTTTATTACTCCTTTAGACATTATGAAGACCAAATATTTAAATGGTGTAAAATTACTATATAGTTATTTACTTCAAAAGGTCCATGCTGGAGGATATTAATAATCTGTTTGGATTTTACAAAGCCACATTTAACAAGTGATACAAGTTCCTTCCTTCCAAAAGAAATCCTATGTAAATGCATGACATCTTGCACTGATTTTCACAGTGCCATATCCTATTTGTAGATTGAAAACATATCATTGCAATCTGAGAAACTATTTCTAAAGAAAGCCGTGTACTTTAACATGATTTGAATTTTTTTTTAAAATCATGTCAGAAAAACTACTCAAAGAGGTTACTCAGCAATACCTTGGTAAATATGGCTAGGTATAGTTTTCTTTCAGCTATCAGAGATATATTTATATAATACCACCATTGCAACTGAAAGCAGAACATGGAAGGCCATGTGGTTTAAAGCACAGGAAAATTTAATATGAAATCATTCTCTAATAGCCTACATGGTATAACTATGATTTTTCTATTGTTATATTGTTTTTTCAATAGTTAAACTATTATTTTGCACACACCAGAAAAAGCCAGTGTTCCTAGGACACATTTATAAAAATAATTTATTATTGCTATTATTTATTTTCTATCTTGCATAGTTCTATGAAAACTTCTTGCAGCACAAACAAAAATATGGCTCCTAACTGGTACATAGGTCAGTAATTTTCACTGTTGCCAAGACAGCAAAATGGATATATATATATATTTACACTCACTGGGAAGAAGAGAACTACTTGCTCTGTACCTCAAAATAATAAGAATTTATCTGAAAAATTCTATATTGTGACCATGCCTGAACCATTAAAATAAATTGTATTGGGAGTTATTGTCATCCAAACTGAAAATTATTTTCTAGCTCTACAGTCAATTTAGGAAATTCCTCTTTTTTCACACAGCAACTATTCCAAGTACTCATTTGCCTACATCTGTAGCTTTCTACATGCTTCCTAAATCTGATCCTTCTTCTTCATTAGCTCCCCTAATGGTAGGCTGATAGTCCGATCACAGTACATCTCACATTTCTCTTTTACCCAGTTGTTCCATCTCAAGTTGTCATTTTTCAATCCATGGTCTTCTCAGTCCATGAACTTTATCACTCTATTACCACTATTCTTACTTGCATAACAGTCACTAGTGTGACATTTTATTGACATGTAAGGGAAGATTTCACTTTAAATGCTGGCAATCCCAGTGGACAGAATATAAACCAAAATGAGGGAAGAGAGTGAATCTGAAGAAGCTATTTTCTCTAATCTCAGTATTCCTCTGCAGCATTATTTTTCATCTAAATGAAGTGTAGTTGGAAAGGGGGGAACAAATCGCTGATACTACTTCATGCCAGCAACTGCATGCTGTGCAAGCATGTGAAAAACACTAAGATGTGTTTGGGCCACCAGATGTATTTGAAAAGACCTGCTCATTGCTCACCCAAGTTCCCATTCCAGCTGAGCACTAAGTGAAACTGGGGGGCTGGAAGTTTGGAGTGACTACTTTGAGTCACCTCCACAAAAGTAACCTTTGAAAATATACCTACAGTACCTGTTCCTCAAAGGAAAGAGTCTACCCTTGCAGTCAGGAGGAGAATTATCTGTCGCCACTGTTATAAGCATTGCTTACCACCTTCATTTATACAACGGTCGTGGATGAAGGAGCACTCCTGCTCAACAGCAAAAGGGACCTAACAGAAATTTTAGAGCCATGTTCTGGGAAACCTCTGTTGAAGGGGAGACACAATTAATGATGCACTTATACACATGTGTATGTGTGTATACACATGTGTAAACACATGAGTAAATATCAAGTATTGCTGTTTAAGGAACAGAAAGTGTTTCGGTTGTGTTCTATGGGAAATGCATTTCCAAAAGCTGCCTCAGGTGCAACTTCAGTTATTTTAAAAGTCCACAGTACAGCATCCACTGATCTATATGCTCTGTAGATTGTTTATGCATCTTTAGGAAGCACAAAGTGATTTTTATGTGTGTGTTTACATATACCTGTATATGCAACTTAAAATGTAAATATACACAACACTGCTGCTGCTAAACATGTGCCAGTTACACCTATAGTACCTGTACTTGTTTGCCAACCTTCTTACCAGGTATAAATACTGAGTTTAACACAGCTAGTGCAAAGTCCTCTGTAAGTAGCTACAGAAGCAAGCTAATTTCAAAGAGCCTTTCTGTTACATATTATTGAACCAACTTCTCTTTTGCATTTTGTATTAACGACTGCAAATAAGGATCCCCCGTGTGCAAATGCTGTACCTCTGGCAAATTGATATGAGAATGAGAGAAAGAATGTGTCTGAAGCCGGATAAAGCAGGATCAAGCATGAGCAGCAAGACGACTGATGGCAGGTGGAGAAGACATGCAGGTTTAATGTGGGAAGAAGCAGTAGGATTCGCAGCAGAAGACCCTGCAAGGAGATGACAGTCCCAGGTCCCTCTCTTAGCTTCTCTGGCTAGCAACCTTCTTTTCTCATGCATAAACAATCACTCTAGCCAGTTCCAAAAATAGACCCATCTTCTTACTAGTCTGGTATGTGCGCCAACCACTCTTTAGTCTGCAGCCACTCTCATAAAATATTTAAAAATTAAGTCCACCCTTTCAGACCCTGTTATTTGACAGTATTCTTGGTAACATTTGCCTGGGAACAGACATGAAAATTAAGAGGCTATGACTTCCAGCACAACCAGGAGTTTGCCCTCACGCAATTCCGCTCACTGTTCCTTTGCGCAATGCAGCTGGTATAACAAGAGGAAACCCACTGGCACAGAGGGAGTCACAGCTCCTCACTGAGCCTCCACAGTATCCTGCCCTCTAATTAAAAATACCTGTCAGTGACCTCAAGGAAACCTCCATAAGTCATCAGTCAAATTTGATCCTCAGGGATAAACAAGCAAATTATGCCACTGAGACTTAAATTCATGACAAAAGCTGCTCTTTGGATGACATTTCCCTTTGAGCCCATTCCTGCTTGGGCTGCTCAGCTCCCCTTGCGCTCACAGATCACTCAGGCACTTGTGACACCTCTGTTATACTGCCCACACTCGGCCTGCACTGCATGCATTCTCCAATTACTCCTGGACGTGCTCCTTTTCCATGGGGGGCATTAGTGTCCCTCTGGTCACGTCATTACTCATGCGTAAGCTCAGCACTGTTGATGAAGAGACCATGTGCAAGTTACCTGTTTAGCCATCACCTTTTTCATGTTTGATACTAAAGCTTTGGAAATTATTTCACAGAAAATGATGCAGTTTACTACCAAATGTGGGGCAGGTGGCTGGGAGAATGCAGGAACGCACTCCGAGTTGCAAACAAACCAGGTCAGTCAGCTTTCACAGGCAGTACAAGATCAGGAATTCCAGTTAGGAGGTTAGGAGCAATGCTTGGGAGCTCAGCAAAACAGCATGAATACTCACCACTGTCATCCCCAAGATTAAGAAATCTGTCTGGGAGTTTGTAGAAGTGGAAGTTCATGCACTACTTTGTTTTGGATACATTGCTTTCAGGGAACACGGGGACAGTGGTTGTGTCTCATCCTGTTGTGGCCAGGTAAACGATAAGCCAAGCTTCATGTTTAAACTCTGAAAACACCATCAAACCTGGGGAATTCTTGGACATCCAGAGGCAGCTGAAAACCGGATGCTCAGAAAAGATTTTGGCAAATAAAAAAAAAGACCAAGACTGAACTATCTCTCGTGCTTCCAATGAAAACATACGGCCATAAGTGCTTGAAAAGATGAAACATGTTAGAAGGGAAAAAAAAAAACCAACCCAGAAAGAATAGATGCATTTTTTCAAGATTTCTCTAGAAAGCAAGTAGGTATTTTTACATGGCAGAAAATAAAAAACAATATTTCCTAGACTGGGCAAAATGCCACTCTAACAGATGGCAGAAGTGCAGGCATGCAAGAGAACAAGTTTATGAATTGATGCATGGGCATGTTTTCTGTCCAGAAATGTTGAAACAGCAGCTTTTGGAGAATTATTTCAACTCCTACATTTACAGAACTATGTCCTTGCCAGCCTAGCTTCAAGCTTGCTTAAAATGGGTATGGATTTTGTTTCTTGCAAGACATTTTTTGACAACCACTTAGAGATTTTATATAATAATATTATTTGAATGAAAAAGAAGTGCTACTTTGTTATTTTATTGTTATATTTGTCATTGTTATTATAAGGTATTTAAGTTTAAACACCATTCATTAGGTTTCTATTGTGCATCATATAAGAATCAAATAATTTTTACTGATTTCTACAGCAATTGAGATCTGAACATTACTTACAAAACATCATATTTTGTCTTTAATTTGTGGGCTATAAAACATTGCTGTACACTCCTGAAACACATAAGGGGACAAATCAAGAGATGACTTTACTATCTCCCACTCAGCACACCTCCATTAAGATAGCAACTCTATCACAGGACGAAGAAAATTATAATTTTACTTTTTTAAAAAATACATTTAAGGTTCGAATTGCCCCTGGCAAGCTTTTTCCGTCCACTGCTTTGCTGTTCTGCAGCCTTAAAATCCCGCTAGACAGTCAGATGCTTTACTGCTCTGATATAAAAGTATATCTGCTCAAAGAGGGAAGAAAGAAACATTTATCTGAAATGAACTGAGAACATGTTTTTTGACTATATCATAACCAGTTTAATTACTAACCAATTTTTGGTCAGCAAAGGAGAAGTTGCCAAAAGGAATATAATATTCCTGCAATATAAGTAAGACCTGAGTGCTGAAAAGCCAGAAGTACATTCAGAGAAGACAAAGAAGCCCACAAGTATTTCTCTGAAGAACCCTTACAGCATCTCAACTTTTGGGAGTGTTTGAGTTCAGCTGAACTGGCACCATTTCTTATGAACCTTGCTTAACTTACCAAAGACCTGCATCCACTGCAAACGAGGAGTGACATTACTGCTTTAACTTAAACAAAGCTCTCCATTCTTAAGCTACATGAATTACAAAAGCTGAAGATGGGCCTCAGCAAAAAAATTAAATAAAGTAACATTTTCCCTCTGAGGATTATGTGGCAAAGTGTCATCCACATGCAGGTTTAAAACCCAATTCTAATATCATCATAGTCCACCTGCTTGAGGTGTAAATATGTATACAAGGAAAAGAAGGCATTTATGGATGAAACAAACAAAAAATATGAGTGCAATCCCTGGTGTCAGTGAAACAGGAAAGTAAAAGAGTAAGATATTCAGATTCTAGCCAGCTGATAGCAGTCAAAGATATGGCATAGAAATCCTTAAATAACATTCCAACAACTCATCATGATGACTAACAAAGGCAAAAATAACTCTATGCCTCAAAGAATCACTAGGCAAAGTGACAAATAATGGAGAGTTGAGCTACTGATAAGGAAATTACATTTTTACTTAGTATGGAAAATTGTTGTTTAAAACCTTTTCAGAGCTCTTGGTACATCAGAGGTAAACATGATGGGTACAACCATGACCTGTTAGCCAGTCAACTGAATAACCAAAGCTGCCTTTCTGTCCCCAGACAGAAAGCAAGATGCAATCCGACAACTGGGAAACACAAGGGGAGATGCCTAGAAAGGGGATATTGAGTTACTGCATCCTGCAACTCCTTTGGAAGTGCTTTAAGCTAATCAGTTACTCTAGGAGGTAGCATAGTTGAATATTTTTTCATGCATATCGAAGGTGACACAGAATGGTAAGTCTAATTACAAAGCTAAGTGAGTGATGACACTTGAAAAGCAAATTGAATTAGAAACTGGCATACAGGAAAATCGTCTGGAATATGTAGGTAGAGCTTTCGATGAGCAATAGCACTTTGAGTTGAAGGTTTCTGCACTATGGTGAGTGACAATCACATGTGCAGAACTGGTACAAGGATCACTTGCTGTCCCCAAAGACCCTTTTGTATCTCCTAGTCTAGCTGCCTCCAGGTGGTGAGTTTTCCTGTAAGCAAATCTGGTGTTTGATGTTCAAAGCAGTAATGATGATGGGCAGCAAACTGTGTCAATTTATGATAGTAACATTTGTGCCTGGCGAATTTAGGCTCCCGATACGGCCTCAGAATCTTCTCCTACAGCAATTTCATTTTTTTTTTTCTCTTTGAGCTTATTGAAGAGTCAACCACTGATATCCTTTGGCTTCCTCTCTAGCAATACTGCCAGCACAGCAGGTAAGGCTATTGATCTCAAGCTACCTCAAGATTTCCTCTGCAAAAGTAATCTTCCTCCTCACTTTGCAACAGGTTTTTCAACACTCTGCTATAGCCACATTAATAATGAATGAATCCATTATGATCAATGGCTCAACAATGAATATCAAATGACTTCTCTGTTATGAAGATCATTACAAGACACTAGAGGTAACTGTTCAGTGCCATTTACAGGGGTTTAGCTGTATGATCCCTTTCTCTCTTAATGGGTTTTCTATGACTAAAACACCCCAAATCGCACTGAATATTTAACCCAAGGTCCAGTGATTTTACAGTTTATACTATAAAACATCTCATCAATCAATAGGGCAATAACATGTATCACTGTCTCTTTGAGCAATTTAATATAATCTCACTGTGTACACAGTGCCTATCAGCAGCATCACAAAGCGTGCTTTGAAGGCCTGAGGTAGGTACTATTTGTCCTATACCGGACAAACAGAACTAGCAACTGGACAGAACCAGTCCACTGTTGCCTTTAAAAAACTGTTCCTTTTAAATTTGCTTTTATTTGTTTGTGCCCACTTGTGCAATAAATAAAGCAACTGATTAAGCAATGAACATAGGATATTAATCACGTTGCTTAACTAGATAGTTCCTAAAGGTCACCCTGCTTTGAAACGTGGCGCTTTCCCACGTGCTGCCCGCACGCCCTTGATTAATGGTGCATCTCCCTGCTCTCCCTGTGCACCCTTGGATCCCCGTTCTGCACTTCTACCTTGTTCCTGGCTCCCATGTGAGTGGCAAGGCTGTCAAAGTGACATGAGAAATGACTGCGTAACCTTTGCCGATGTTCAGCAGTTCCCAGTCTCTCAGTTTTCGCTCTGCACCGCTCTCCAAGAAGCCTGCTTTAGGTTTACAGTTTCCCAGGCAGAATTTTCAGTGACAGAAGAGAAATGATTGCTCTAGATTACATTGCCAACAGAGCTTTGACAAATGCTACGGAGCTAACAGATCTTGCTCAAGATAAATAGGTATCAGTGGATATTGTGGCTAGCTCTCACTCATGCAATCTCAATTTTAAATCTGCGCTCGAGAATCAGCTCTAGTAACGCTACAGCAATGGAATATATTGAGGAAGAGGGATTTGATGGTGACAGAAGGATTGAGGATAGCAAGGTTGAGAATGACCCAGTGACTGGACTTGAGTCCTAGGTGGTGTGGGCGAAATGCTATTTCTGACAGTGATTCTCCTGTGTGGAACAGGGCAGACTACTGCAGCACAGACACCTGAGCTAGCTTTGCATCCGCAATTTATTTGGGAAATAGGTACATCAAAAAAAGAGAAATAGGTTTTTCATCGTGATCAGATTTAAGGGATGGATAAACAAAAAAATCCTACATCTCAAAGGCATATTGTTTTATATCTCATTATGCACTAAAAATATTTTGCAATTCAGAGTGTCCACTAAAAGAGATCCTGCCAGGCTGAGCCAGGGGAGGTACTAGGTCTCCCCATCAGACCCTGGCCCACAGTAAGCTATCATTAAAGAAATGGATGTATCTTTGTTTCTCCAGGAAGCAATTCACTTGTGCTCCTGGGAAATCTGACTTTTTTCCCTGACCCTAGAGATGATTCTTGTAAAGAGGCAAACAGAAACACAGAAAATAACTGTGATTCCTTCCAACCACACGGGAAGCATGTGCCAAACCTTGTAACACCGCCCTTAATAATCCTGTGCTCTGGCATATGATGATGGTTACATGCAATAGAGTTCTTCTGATGCAAATTAATCCATTTACTAAAGTAGAGATGATGCCATTAGCAATGATATCTCCATCAACTTTTGATGCTGAGTGGGAGTCATGCAGGATAAGTTCCCTACCTGTCCAGTCTCAAAGACACTTTTTTCTCACACCTATATCATCTGTCTTTATATTTCTATGCTGATAAACATAAACATGATTCCAAGAACTCAAGCAGATTTCTCTCCAGTTGCTCTAAACAATTTTATGATTCTCAGAGGGGAAAAAATATCCAATCAAACAAAAAAAAACCCTCCAGACAATTACAGCAATGTGTGTTGATTCAACTGATGTTTTGTTTTAGAGGCTTTGGTGTCTAGGAACGTTATGGTTATTCATTGACAGAAAAAATCTCACTGGTGCACAGCAAGTATCTGAATGAAGTCAAGAGCAGCGATTTTAAGGGAAAACAAAAAATGGAGAATTATCTGAATTTTGTTTCTGTTGAGAAATACTTGTGAAAGAGCACCTTTGCTGGAATTCATTTGTTGCCTTCACCTGATATAACATATTGCATGTGAGTGCACCTCTCTCTCCATGAGCAGCTTGACAGACTTTAACTGAACACTCTACAGGGGCAAAGATGTCACCTCAGAGAACTTGCTTTTAGGGTATCGAGTGATAGCTTTCTACACCTGCAACCTCAGCTACATAATTTATCTAGCCATGACAAAAAGGAGAATTAAAACCCCTGCTTCATACAAGATAAGAATAGAGAACCATTTAGGAAAATTAGCCGCCATCACTCCTGTACGTGGAGGCCCTTGCCTTGAGTCACTTAATATGACGCTCGATACAAGTTGAATCACTTTACACTTTAAACCTCCTGCCAGTGTTAAAGAGCACTGCATAGAGGAGGTCATCATGGTATCTGTTCTTAACAAATACACTCAAGGGAACTGCCCGAGAGTAACATAAAGATGATTTAAACAACCCCACAAGTGTTTCCCATCCCTCATTCCTACAGGCCGAATCCTGAGAAATACCAAATGCCTTGGAGCACTTAGACATAACGGGTGCTCAGCATTACTGGTGCCTTCACCTGTGCTCGTCTACGAAGAATCAAAATAAATGATAGCCAAAAGCACAATGCAGAGGACTACACCCCTGCTACCTCATGGTGGTCTACTCCAAAATGGTGCAGTTATTACTGGGGTTAGTACCTGGACTGATATCAATTGCTTTCCAATGTAACTGATCACATTTAGACCATCTGTGAAAAAACTTTAATCCAAACTGAAGTTATGTACTAAAATCAACCAAACAACCCTCCTAAACACACAAATATCCTTTCTGGATATATTTTAAAGGATTTACAATTTCAGAGGCTTTGAAATTCAGTTCAACTAAAACACTCCAAGGTTTAAGTGCACAGGATTATGACTGGAATCATAGTCTAGAAAAGATGTAAAGACTGTAACACCAATATTTATAAAATGGAATGCTCCAAAATTTTCTACGCTTTTGAAAGACAACACAACTTCCTATTTCAGTATTGCAAATGCCTTCCAGAAGCTATGACATTAGCTATGGAACAAGAGTTTTATTTCTTAACATTGAAGAAGTAAAATATGGGAAAACTGTGAATATATAATGATTAATTTAAAGTGTGTGCTGTTGCTGTAATCGGTAGGATACTTACGCTGTATGTATCTGGCCAATTTAATTTCAGGCTTCATTTTTGCCAACAGAAGTAAATGATATTTTTAGGAAAAAATGTTCTAGCATATTAAAAAAAATAAAATGTTTTTTAAATAAAGATTTCATGGATCAACTCTTGCATGCTGTTTATATGCAAGTTTCCTACATTTTGCATTGCTGAATAATTGAGAACATTAGCTCCCAAACCATGAAAAATTCATTTTAACATGATGTATTATTAATCAATTTAATTTACAGTGATCTGAAAAGTCCCACTTTCAGTTATGGTGCTTGAGGATACGTTTAGACAGCGGTTTGGTCTGTATTATAGCACTTCATGTAACTCTTTCTCATCTGATACACTTCTCAAAGTGGGTCATACTACACACACATGGTAATGGATAAAATAGATAAAAGAGAACCAGTTGACATAACTTACTTGGACTTCCAAATCCTTTTGACAAAGTGTCACATAGAAAATCACCAAAAAAGTAGTTGGAGAACAGAGCAAATTATTTGAAATCAAAAGCTGCTTAGCAGAAAGAAAGAAAAACACTAAATATTTATAAAAAATATTTTTACTATATGAAGATATTTTACTTCTAGTCTTTTAATTAAATACTTTTTGTTTTAAATATTTAAAGAAATTTTTATTTTTACTATAAACATGTATATTTTTACTATATAAAGATAAGTATATTAATCTATTTCACAAAGGTTCAGCTAATCTTTTAGCTAACGATTATTAATATTTCACTATAAAATAATCACAAAAAATAATTGTGAAAAACAACTACTATTCTAACTGAAGATTTATTTATCTGGGATTAGCAGAAAAGTCATAATTCACTATGGCCTCATGGACTTTTCTCCCCATTTCAATACAAATTTAAAAGGGAGATTTAAGTGATACAAAAACTCTTGTGACAGACTTCTCCCTCCATTTTCTGTGAAAAGCCGCTGGTTACTTAAGTCTCTGTCAGGCATGGTCATTATATCACCTGGCCACAAATATAAATCATTAAAATGTAAGTTAATAATCAAGAAGTGCTGATAAATAGTGGAAATGTTTATAGAGACTACAGAGTTGTGCAGTTTTATCAGGATGAACAAAGACTACAAACACCAGGTAATGCTCGAATGTAAAAAGCTTATCCAGGTAAAGTAGTCTGTGTTTAGAGGTAGAAGCCTGAAACCCTGGTTCACCTTAAAAGATTTTAAATTAACAGGGAAGGAAAGTGAAGCATCTCCACACCAGAGAACATCAGGATGGGGTCTGCTAAATATGAAGTTGGGAAAGCTTGCATAAAAGTCCATGTGGTGAATACCACAGACAATAAGACTGCAAGATGCCATCAGCCAGCGAAGTCTCACTGGAGGAAAGTATGGCCCCTTCCACGCCTGACTCAGATGGAGAATGGCCAAGAAGAGGCAACACAAATAGTCCAGGGCACTCATGAACTCTCCTACAAGGAATAAATGACAAAGCCAGGATAGTTTTGCCAAGAAAGGAGTTACATTTAAAACAAAGAGGAACAATAAAAAGGCATTAAATAATAAATGGCAAAGAAAGAACATGGATTGCTGGCCTGAAATTGAGGTACTTGGAAAATGTTCTTTCTTTTTATAGGAAATCTTAATGTTGTATGTTCAAGGCAACAAAACCTCAAAACTAATCCATGTGATTCGTAGGCAAATGGTATAACACATCCCTTCACCCCTGGAAGTAACTCCCATGAGATTAAAAATGCACAGTGGTAAAATATTTATACAAAAAAGCTGGGGCAAATTTCATCAAAAATTTGACAGTCAACCAAAATAACCACATGAATAAAATTAGAAATAAATTTCAAACAGAAGTGTCTGCAAGGCTGCTGAGAAACACCGACAGGCTAGAGGGAGAGGGTGTGCCTGTGCCAGCAAGAAACCCCACTGGAACCACAGATACGTGTCGGGGGAGGCTTCAGCCTGGGCTAAAAGCGCTGGTAAGCGATTAGGGAGAGGAAATAGTACTTTGAGGAAGTTTTGTTTCAAAACTAAGATGGACATGAGCCAGAAAGCTGCCCCTCAAGGCAGTCCCTCCTCCATTCAGAGACAGATTCCTCACGAATTTGTACCTTCTTAAAAATAAACATGCTGGCATCAAACACACACTACTTGTCACATCTTCCCTCCTAACAGAAATAACTTTGCAGAGCCCAAGCTTTCACTAGCTGCTTGTATTAAAAAGAAGAACATATGGATATAAAATATGTGTTACAGATAGGAAAATGGGAGTAGGCTAAGTGACTTGTCAAAGCAAAATATCAGCGCACCCTGGTTATTCCCAGGGGATGCTCCCAAGGTTTGTCTTTGTTTCTAGGAACACGGTGGGACCTTAGGCTCCATGAGAGACAGTCCTCATTCTCACATGGCTCACACAGAGACAAAACACACCAGCCTAGTGCTTTAATGAAAACACCAAGTTTGGCCTTATAATAAAGTGTCAAAGGCTTCTGGTCATAAAATAAAATATGAAGCAAATAGGCTCTCCATGACGTGCACTTTCATAGCACTGTATCCCCTCATGAGAAGAAATTGATTAAGGACAGCTCTATGTGAGGCAGATTTAAGTTAATCTCATTGCCTGTTTTGAATATTCGTGTCCATGTTTGTTCACCTTTGGTAGCAGTAAGCTACTTAAACCTAAGTTTAAAATAAAATCCTGCATTGTGTAAAAACACAGTGATCTCAGTGTCCACAAGCACCTTCAGTATGCAAGCTGAGCTCCAAAAAAGTATTATGTGACATAAGCTAGAGTTCTTTGCAAAGATATACTCCTTCCCTAGATCAGGTGTATCTGACAAAAGTGTTTCTCCAAATCACAATATTCATAACTATTGGAAGAATCTACTTCTTGTCTCTTCTTATGTTGTCATTGTTTGGTAACAATAATTTATCTAATTTGATTTTAAAATTCCTTCTTGTAAAAAAGCAAACGTTACCTGTTATTAAAATACTACAAAATCCCTGATACAACTTCTTTGCTTTCTATCAAGAAAAATAATGAAGTGTAATGATGCATATGGAGCCTCTGCTGCCCAGGGTTCCTGCAACTCATACATTGCAAAATTATGGAAAAAACCACTAGAGCATTTCCTTTCTGCTGCTGTAATTCCTAACACAATGCACACTAACAGCAGGAACAGTGATAGATACATTTTCATAGAAATAAAATATTCCGCTAAAATATATATATATCTCCCTGAATTTAATTGTTAGAGAAGACGAATTATCGCCTGACAATAGCCAAGAAGCAGATTATATCATTGTATCCATTTTATATACTTCACTATGTTGTGAAATAAGCATGATGTCTAATTTATTTCTGTATTGCATTTGCTAGCAAACATCCACACTAGGGAATGCTTGATGTCCATGACTGCCCACAGACCAGGACAATGACCTTGCAAGCTTCTGTGTCCGAAAAATGTGCCGTAACACAACAGGATAGGATTTATTTTCAGCAATGCTCGAGAATAGCCACAATTTAATGGGGATTCTGGGATTACAAGACAATAAGCACTGCCAGAGTTGAAGGCACTACCTGAAACAAAAATTTTTACCATTCTGTTAAATACTTCCCTTTTGAAGACAAAACTGTCCAGCCCTTGGTGGAATCCTCCAGGCTGAAAGAAGCTTCTGTTGAAGTTACACTGCTTTGCAAGGCTGTTCTACCTTACCTGTCACTGTCTAAAACACTGAAGCGCAGCAACTCTCAGAGCAGGAAGCCAATGGGAGCATGACTCTGAGAAGTAATTTCCAAGTAGGCCTTGACTCCTTCTACCGTATCTTACCTCCTCATCCTTTGGTACAGAAACATCTAAGGAAGAGTAGCCAATGTCCAAGGCCGCGAGCCCTTTTCGTAGTGTACCCTGGTCATGAATCAGAAACTGGAGAGACAGGACAGGACCTTCCAGGGGTAGGGCAGCTTTGTAAGTCCTTAAATTATTTAGCTAACATGAATGCAGAATTGAGCCGCAGCTTCTCACTCTTGCTCCTTCCCCAGGAACCACAAGCAGTGAGAGTTGCAGTGTGTCAATCCTTTACCTAAAACCACAGAAATGTCTACATTTCTGAAGTTATGACACCTCAGTAAGGGAATCAGCCCTTTTTACCTCCTTCTCATGAATAACTGCTCCTAAACTCTAGCATAAAAAAAAGTAATAAAATAGAATATAAAAAAAATAAGCTGCAGTGGCTCAATAGAAAGACCCAGGTATCCTCTTCTGGGAAAGTAGCCTCTAATAAATGCTCACAGGAAAAGACCACAGCCATAATGATACCCTCCAGCACATGCTCCCATAGCTGCAATACTCTACCACTCTGCCAAGGAAATGCAGGGATTGCTGTCACAACAGCAGCTAACGCTCTCAGCAGGGAAGGAAGGGACACTTGCACTGCTCCACCTCCACCACCACAGGAACTGTCTCTTATGATTCCCAAATAATTTCTCAATACATATTACCATCTTCAGCCAAGGGAGAGGAAAAAAACCAAGTGAACCATAGAAAAAACAGTAGCTAGCAGGGATGGAGAGAAGGAAGAAAGTGTTTTAGTTGATGGGGGCCTGGTGTTAAACATATTTCATAGGACATGCCTTGTAAGGCTTGCCTACTGCAATCTCAGTACTTCCAACATTTGCATCAGATTTCCCAAGTAAGAGTTGTTTTGTTTCTCTACAAAGAAACTTTGTGCCAGGTATAGATGTCACTTTCCTCCTAAATGCTGAGTACCAGTACTACTTGCAGTATTGCTGTCTACATTTCCACTTTTAGCAGGTAAATGTAAAAGTTAGGGATTTTTTTTTTTTTTAATGACCCTTCCTTTCCACCACCCAAAAGGGAAATTTACATATATCATGTATATAAGTATGGCATATGTCATACACATCACTGAACAGTGCTGTCACACTTTTACATAGTGTTTAACGTAACATGAAAAAAACCCAGATGGTAATCCTCAGATCTAATATAGTCCATGAAGTGGCTTCCTTATTAGCTGCAAACTACCCAACAAAAGGTGAATGCTGAAAGCACCCTAGGCCACCTCCTCTCCATGTAACCTACCTGGTGTCAGTCACTCACCAGAGATGCAGCTGGAGTGACTCATAAAAGCTCCCAACAAGATACTCTTCCTATGTGCCATGCTACCATCTATCATTGTCAACTGACTATAGCACACAGAGATTTTTTTTCTTTTTTAAACTTAAAAAATAAAAAGAAAGCACACTGAATCCCAGGCTTTCAGTTGTATGGGATTCTCACAAAGAGATGAAATTTCTTAAGAAATAATCTCACTAGCACATTTCAAAATAAAAAAAAAGTGCAATATTGCAGTGTTAATCGTAGCTGGTATCAATCATCCCCTAGTCTTGAAAGTCAGCTGACTTAGATTAGCCATCCTTACACCATATCAGGATTATAAGAAAATATTTTTCAATTCTGAGGAACTCACTAATGCAACTAATAAAACTTTTTAAGAACATACAAAATGAATACAGTAATTCTACCCATTTTTATGTATCAAAAGCAAAGTGATTTAGGACCCAATCTGAACTATCAGCAGGTGGTTCTATTTGAAATCAAACTGGAAGAGAAGAAGCTATTATTTCACACATAAATGTGCATTATGACATCTCCTCGTATCTTCTCATCACTGTGCTTTGCTTTGTTTTCCTGTACAGAGGAAAACAAACTACCTCTATTACCTTGCAACACCATAGGAGTGCGATGCAGATCTCCTCAAAACAGAGAGAAAGGGAAACGGAACATCTTCTGTGCTGCCAACCATTGATAGGCTGTGAACTGCTAAACAATTTTTCAGGACGGCCGAACACTTTTTACCAAACTAAACTTATTTCTCAAGCTTACAAAATTTCTTACATAAAGGATTCAAGGAGAGGAAGATACCTTCTGCAATGGAATCAGCTTAAAAATATCTGCACCAGAAAAGAAGATCATCTCTAGGGCTGAGGAAGAGGATCCCTTCAAGCACGTCCCAAAGAAAGACTCTGCAGCTGAGCACAGAGCACAACGCTTGCACTGGGCGTGCTAGGCAGCACCCTGTGGAGCACAGCATCCACGAGTGACTCAGCAGCTCAAGGCAGTCAGATGAGATGCACTAAGCTGAGTCAGAGAAGGGTTTGGTTTGGTTTTCTCCAAGACACTCCATCACTTGCTTTCTGGTCTCCCCTACTTGACAGCATTCAAAACAGAGTCCAGAAACCTCGAAGCTGGAAGCCCTCTGTCACAATAATTCTATGATTCCTGTCAACTTCCTTACTCCTTCCCTGTGGCAAAGATAAAATGAAGCAAAATTACTTTTTCAATCTTTGAACAAAGTAGTTTACTGGAAGATGAATGAAAAATAAATGCTAAGGCAGACTCCAGTCACACTGGGCTTTGCAAGAAGCAGGCACAAACATAACTGAAATCATTGGTTTATCCATATTTTAAGTCTGTGGAAAAGAAAATATGCGGTAACACACTACAGCAGGATTCTTGATTTATTAGAGAGAGCTTACCACTTCCAAGTGAGGGCTATATATAGAAACTTCTACTTGCCACAATTAACTGTTCTGATGTTTAAGTATTTTTAATGATTTTCTGGAATGTTTCTTTGCAGTTTTGTAGTTGGAACACATTTTATGGATGCAACTGTAAGTAAAAGACTTATAAGTAGAAGAGAAGAAGGTCATGAGGAGTAGTCAGCATGGATTCACCAAGGGGAAATCGTGCTTGACCAATCTCACAGCCTTCTATGATCTCATCACCAGCTGGGTAGATGGAGGGAGAGCAGTCAATGTCATCTACCTTGACTTCAGCAGGGCCTTTGATACTGTCTCCCATGACACCCTGATAGCAAAGCTGAGAAAGCATGGGATAGATGAGTGGACAGTGAGGTGGGTTGAGAATTGGCTATTGGACCGTGCCCAGAGGGTTGTGATTCAAGGAGCAGAATCTGACTGGAGGCCTGTTACCAGGGCTCGGTGTTGGGTCCAGTCCTGTTTAATATCTTCATTGACGACCTTGATGAGGGAATAGCATCCACCCTCAGCAAGTACAATGATGATACAAAGCTGGGAGGAGTGGCTGACACGCAGGAACACTGCGCTGCCATCCAGTGAGATCTGGACAGGCTGGAGAGCTGGGCAGTTAGAAACCAGATGAAGTTCAACAAAAGCAAGTGTAAAGTCTTGCATCTGGGAAGGAACAACCATTTCTATCAGTACAGGCTGGGGGATGACCTGCTAGAGAAGAGCTCAGTGGAGAAGGACCTGGGGGTCCTGGTAGATGACAGGTTGGCCATGAGCCAGCAGTGTGCCCTGGTGGCTAAGAGAGCCAATGGGATCCTGGGGTGCATCCAGAGGAGTATAGCCAGCAGGTCAAAGGAGGTGATTCTCCCCCTCTACTCTGCCCTGGTCAGGCCCCACCTGGAGTATTGTTTCCAGTTCTGGGCTCCTTGGTATGAAAAGGACAGGGATCTCCTGGAGAGAGTCCAAAGACGGGCCACAAAGATGATTAGGGGCCTGGAACATCTCCCCTATGAGGATAGGCTGAGTAAGTTGTGACTCTTCAGCCTTGAGAAGAGAAGACTAAAGGGGGACCTAATTAAAGTTTATAATTATCTCAAGCAGGGGATGCAGGGGGAATCAGCCAGCCCCTTTTCAGTGGTTTGTGGGGATAGGACAAGGGACAATGGCTGCAAGTTGGAGCACAGGAAGTTCCGCACCAACATACAGAAGAACTTTTTCACAGTGAGGGTGACAGAGCCCTGGAACAGGCTGCCCAGGGAGGTGGTGGAGTCTCCATCTCTGGAGATATTCAAGACCCATCTGGACCCCTTTCTGAGTGATATGTCCTAGGGAGCTGCTTTGGCAGGGGGGTTGGACCCGATGATCTCTTGAGGTCCCTTCCAACCCCTACAATTCTATGATTCTATGAAGTAAAAGTTTTCAGGATGAGCCCATTTTTAACACACACACAAACACTAACAAAGCTTGATGTACAAATGATGCAACCCTTCAACACATGGAGTGAACCGACTGATACGGTTTTAGGTGGTCAGAAACCATGAATGATTTGATGTGCATGTTTCATGATCCTTCTTGTCACTAACCCTGAACTGCCAGACAAGTCAGAGATTAGCCTACAAAGGAGAAGTAGTCTTGTAGAACTATCACACACTGCCTTGTCTGTCTATACCCAAGAAAAAGAACAAGGTCTGACGCTGAGCTGTTTTGCAAGGGTAACTATTGAGGTAGGTAGCTACTGGCCTGTGTAACACAAAAAAGCCATCATTAGCATGGCCATCTGGCAAGCACTAAAAACTTCAATCTCTGGCTCTTCCCAGTTCTCCCAGTTGCAAACGTAGGTGCATATGACTACCAGAGGTATAATGCAAGGAGTGAAGCTCTGTGCATATTGCTCTTGAGCAATTAATTTATCTGTACTTCCTCAGGCTATCAGGATGCCCAGTGGGACATTATATATTCTCACTTATTATGGAAAAGGTAACTGTAATGCCAGGACTTTGACCTCAAAGTGATTTCTGTAGGTAATTCTCTGCCTTCAGGACTTCTCCAGAGAGGGAGATTCATCTATGTAAAAGTTGAATTACAGTGTTTGGATGAAATCTATTTTCCTAAAAGAAGAAGGGAGGGGGGGAAGTAGAAAATTGCCATTTTCTTCCAGATGAACTAAAGGCACCAATTTAAAACCAAAGTCCTCCCTCAAGAGAACCACAGCTGAAAATGCGCTATGTCTAACTGCAAATGGCAGTTCTGAGCTGCTGAGGCCCTGACACATCTGTCACGGAGATCGTTCCACAAAGCCAAAAATCTCCATAGAATTTGCTTAAGCACATTTGCAAATCTAGTTCAGCACCGCAGGTGGCTGAGCTTATTCTCAGTGCCGTGTTTGGGAGAGGCTGGCTGCTCGTTCTGCACTTCATGCAGGGGAGGGCAGAGGAGGGGGTGGCTGACGGAAAGAGAGTCCACTTTTTTTGCAGAGAGGAACCAAAGCTGCGGGCTACGCAGCTGGCACCCTCGGCAGGGTCAGCTCTGGGGCCCTGCTCAAACAGAAAGGGAAGGGACTTCACCAAAGTACTTCACACTTCTATAAAGCCACATTTCATGCCACACTTGTCTCACTTGATAGTCAGCATTTTCTAAAGCCATTTAACAGAGCTGGATGCAAACTTTCATCATTGGGCACTCAATGACAAAAATCTCAATCTGTGCTCAGTATAGCTAAAATACCAAAATATCCTAATATGCCCAAAAATGGAAGTTTTAAGGTATTTAAAGCATCTCAAACTATTGGGTCTCCCCAGTTGAGTAGTGATTTCCAGTTTACCATCAAATCTTTTAAACTGATCCAATTTGTTCATTTTCAAAAAAATTCAAACATTTTAACATCTTAAAATCTCAATGATACAGCAAACTGAACAGATACTCCAAGGAACAGCATTTCCCATTGCTCTCTGAGGATACTTTTGCGTACCCAGTGGTACACCCCGTCCGCTCATCTCACTAAAACTCAGAAAAACTCAGCTGAGGACACTGAAATAGACCGTGCTTGTCAAAGTCCGAATGCAAGCCTTCAAAAGCTGTATCTTTCTACATGGTCTGCAGAGAAGTTGGGGCATAACATTATTTAGAACAGTTTAGTCATCCAGTCACATCATTTCTCTTGCTATTAGCTCCCTGACTATAACAGAATTAAACAGCTTTTTACCATGTAATTTTCTTTTATTGCCTTGATAAAAATAAAGTCTGTCACAATATACTCTTGCACTCTGAAAATCTACAACACTAAAAGAAAAAATAAAAGCCCTAAAAACACAGCACAGCGAAGCAGAGGCTTAAGGTCATGAATACTGAGTGACATTAGTAGGTCTATCTTAAAAAAAAATCAGTATTTTTACTGCTGAACAATACTTTGCACTTTTCTAAACTCATCACTTTTGAGTTTTAAAATATTACAAAGGAATTAAACTGAATTAGCTTAAATCAATATTCTCCTAATAAAATTTCTTTGTAGGTTTAAATTTCTAAGCTTTACATATTTCAGTAGTACATGTTAAATGGAGATCTGACATTTTGCCAGCAAAAGTTTCATTACATCACTAGTAGAAAAATCATGATTATCTCATATTACATCAGTGCAATGATACAGTGTGTCTGGTGCTTTTAAAGACTAGACAGACAAACAGGACAAAAGTTTCCACCACCATTTGCTGATATTTACAGCTTCTTCAAAATGGAATTTCTTAAATACAGACTATTTGCTTCCACCTTCTCTTCCTTTATTAGTACAACATTATGGTATTTTTTGCATTTTCACTGAGCTTTTGACCCAGCTTAGTTTTGCACTAATTGTGCAAACTCTGAAGGCCAACACAGAGATCTTTTTTTTTTCCAAAAGCCTCATGTAAATCACATTAGCAAAACCTCATTCTCTCACCTAAAGCTCATCATCTCTCCCTTGATACAGGACAGTATACTGAAAACCATTTTGTCTTTGAGCACCAACATTTCCATGCACAGGAAACTCTAAAACTCTTGATTTCCTCTGACCAAGTTCCTGACATGTTAATTCCAAGAGCAGTTGCAGTGCTGTGGATGGAAACTGAGGAGGTGGATGACTGAAGTGTGTATCCTTCCAGTATGACCCCAGGCCAATCATTTTGCCTCCCCATCACAGCGCATTTAGTGAGGGTAAATATAGAATCATGGAATGGTTTGGGTTGGAACAGATCTTAAAGACCATTTAGTTACAACACCCATCATGTCCAGGGACACCCTCCGCTAGATCAGGATGCCATTGGCCGCCTTGGCCACACTGTTCGCAAATATTCAGCCAGCTGCTTATCAACACCCTTAGGTCTCTCTCCTCCAGACAGCCCTCAAGCCACTCCTCTCCCAGCCTGTAACTTTGCATGGGGTTGTTGTGATCCAAGTGCTGGAGGCACTTGGCCTTGTTGAACTTCATGCAATTGGTCTTGGTCCATTGATCCAGCCTGTCCAGATCCCTCTGTAGAGCCTGCCTACCCTCTGGCAGATCAACACTCCCACAAACCTTAGTATCATCCACAAATTTACTGAGGGCACACTCAACTCCCTTGTCCATGTCATTGATAAAAACATTAAACAGAACTGGACCCTTTACTGAGCCATGGGGAACATCACTGTTGACCAGCCTCCAGCTCTGTTTTCCACAATCCTTTGTGCCCAGCCGTACAGCCAGTGTTTCACCCAGTGAAGTGTATGCCCATCCAAGTCATGAGCTGCCAGCTTCTCTAGGAGAATGCTGTGGGAAGGGGCAGAATCACCTCCCTTGACCTGCTGGTCACACATCTCTTAATACAACCCAAGATATGCTTGGCTCTCTGGGGTGTAAACACACAGATAGTGAGAATGTAGGACGCACAATAAATTTAGAATAAGCTAGCTGCTAGATTACTCAACACCACACTGCACAAACCTTCTTAAAGTAAGGTAAATTACTGTTTTCTTCTAGATTCTCATAATGAACAGATAACATCTGTCTATTCCTTTGGAGGTGGTTGTGAAACAAAAACTAAGCAATGATTATCAGAAAATATGTTTGGTAAGAGTGCTCACATGAAAATTAACATTACACAAATTTGTAGATATTAAAAGAAAATTAAATGTAAACTTAAAAAAAATCCGTTTCCATGGAAAAAAATATTCTTAGAATTATTTACATATAATCAGGACATAATTAATACCCTACATTCCACCAGAAATTAATTATACTCTGAAATGTAAATCTCAAAATCATGAATAATTGGGCTGCTGAAATATACTATAATGGTTTTTATCTACAATTATTTTTGACTTGACAGTTTGAATCGTGAACAAAATAAATGATAAGTTGATTTTTGGGGTTTTTGCAAACAAGAAAAGACTGCAGTGAACATGAACTGAACTCTGTAATAAACTGTTTAAGAGTAAATCCATGGAGCTGGTAGAAACACGGTCTATGTGTTCTGCAGGAAATTCAGCCAATTCAGGTTTGTGTCCATTTTGGTATCTGGGGATATTATGGGATGCTTCCCTATAGAAAGCATTTTTCAAAGTTAATCAGAAATTTTTCAATGAGCTGACATACATTCACAACCCAAGGAGATTCATTTCCTGTCTGGAGTGCAATATTCCTAACTGTATACTTGTGCCATCACTAAATGCCACTTTGCCAACCAAGAACTGGGGGAAATTCTAGTAATGGGCATTGATTGTAATGATATCATGTTGGTTTCAAACATCTAATTACACTTTGTTGTGCCATATATATTCACTTAAGAATAACGAAAGTTAGAGAATACATTTAGCTTTCAAAAACAAAGAGATTGAAGGTTGGTGGGCCTAGTGACTCAAAAACATATATAAGCTTCATTTCCAAGAGGTTTTATCCTTGTACTTTCACTATGAAGTCTTTTTAGACTAGTAACAGAAGCTCCAAGATACTACTGGGTTAGACACCTTAAAATTAGCCATCAATGTCAGAATATGTTTTATTTCTAATATTTCTCACAGGATTTTACAGTTTTGAGCTGAGAATGCCATAAGATAATTCAGAGTAAAAAATTCTAAAATTACCACCAAGGTTTTCATGGTTCTTATGCTCTGTTAATTTATACACAGACATGTTTCTTATACTTTTAATGAGAAGGAAAGGGAGACTGAAATGTTCGTCAAAGTATAATAGTTAGGAAATGTATTTCCAGCCTCATTAATACACATAAGCCCAATCACTCTTCCAAACAATAAGATTTGTACAGGTGTCTAAACAGGATTACTAATAAGCCAGTCAAGACTATTATTCACCCTTGCTGTGCAAAAAAATGAGTTTGTAAGCCACATAGCTGCAAAAAACTTGACACAAGACAAAACCTGAGATCCTCAGGAGACTGTTATCCAAATAATCTTACTCTGGAGAAAGCCCATGCAATAATGTAGCTTGGAGGGGTAACATCAATTTTCTAACAAGTAATTAAGATTTGCATTATTAATGCAATGGATATTCTTGCAAATTACGTCTAAATATACGCAGATTTGAAAAAAAAAAGCAAGAACATTTAATGACAATGCTGTCATTTTTAAGTCTTTCTAATAAAACTACAGATAAAAGCAACGCTGAGATGACCATTTCAGTAAATTTTAATCATTAGTACTTATAAACTAAGCAGCTTTCTGAATGCAGCTGAAGACTTAGGTAGAATTGGGGAGCTTAATTTCCACCCTATCCTCAATACAACATATCTTTGAGATGAAATAAAATATAGTCGGTTAAAAAACACAGTGTGGTGAAACCTCTTCTGAAACACATCTGCTTTACCATGGTTTGGGTCGCTCTCAGTCAATGCTGAATGCAAGAAAACGGAGTGTACCCATCTTCACCTCGGAGGGTCTAGCAGTAACCCACTTTGACCTACTCAAGCTAAGCAGAAAATTGCTTAGTTAAAATACAAGACTAAAACCTACCAGGGCATCACCATTTCAGTGGTACTGAACGGGGCTGAAATATAAGAACCTTAAAATTTGGTTTTAGTGAAAGAAAAGATTTTGTGTGCTTGGAAATTGTGGTCTCCCCTCCTATTTCTTATGCCTTTTGGTAACTTTATCAAAGGATGAGCACAGGCACACACACAGGACGCAGACAGCTTGCTGTCTATGGAAAGGTTAAATGAAAGCAGCCTAAATGAGCAGAATTTTAAGGAAGCATCTCATATGCTCCATGACCCAAAACTGTGTAAGAAAAAAAGTGAGCAAAGAAGGGCAAGGCAGTGAGTAACTATGTCAGCATACATGGGATTTCAAAATTTATGCAACTTTTTCAATTCAGTTGATAGAATAACCCCCCTGGAAACACTATTTAAAGAACAAAGAGATCTCCATTGAGTTTTATCCTGTGTAAAAAACAGGCCCAGTTTTACTGGTTACTGAGCTTGAGAGAAGAATCACAAGCCAAATTATACGGTCATGTATATACCTCCCTTCTCAGAGGGCTCAAAGCCATGTCTCCAGCCTGGTAAGCCACCACTCTACCTCTGAGACTCTGGGCAGCACTGAAAAGTCACTGCCCACTCTTCCTAAAACTGTGCCACAATAGAGAATAATATCCAAGATACCTCAGGCAGGGTGTATAATTATTCTGCAGAATGGTCAGGCACACTACGACCAGGGCTACCAACCAGACCTTTCTCCAGAAAAGGGAGGTCTCCCCTGCAGTGGGTGGAAGCATCCTAAGAAGCAGGTGGCATTTTCAGGAACTGTCACTTAAGTTTGTAGCAAATATTTAATTGCACATAAGTACTACAAAAACTCAAGCCTCACCAGGCATCCTTTAAACAAAGAAGATGTTGAAGCATAAGGGACATTTTCCTTTAACCTTTACACCCACGTAAAATGAAAGTAGACGTTGCATGCAGTTTCTTATTCTCCTGATACAGTCTAAGTACATCCATTTTAATATGAATATATAGTGACAGAGATGAAAGGAAAAAGAGATTAATGGCCAGGCTTCTCTCTGAAAGAATGCTCTAACATTTCTATTTGTACATGTCTTCAGAGCCTTCAAAACAGAAAGTACCCCTGACTTAAAAAATAATTTATTACTTTGGTAAATAAGATGAATACAAAGAAAAGCAATGTGATATTGGCTTATATTTTATCTAGAGTAACATAAAATGAAGCAGCAAAAGCAACTACATTGGATATATGGCACAGATAGTAAGAAACATCACAGTAAAAAACCACCAAACTTAATAAATGAGTAAGTATTGCCCATGATACAATCTTTCTGCAGTTATATTAATATCCACTTCTAAGCACAAAAAAAAAAAAATTCCCATTTTATCACTGTTGGAAGAAAATGTCACTGGAAAGCTACACCATTTGATATGTGCCCAGTTAATCATTGTGTCTGCTAGCTGAGTAAAACTTGGAAAAAGACACTAGAAATACCACACTTGAAAAAACAAACTTTTGCTCCTCACTGGAGGAAACAGCTTTATCTCAAGGATAGTAAGCATTTACATATTTCATTATACAGCCTATATAAGGTCTCACTGCTTCTATTTCTAGAGAGGGCAGCCCTGTGTGCCCAGCGCTGCAATAAAGAATACCTGCTTAATAGCCACCAAAGCTATTGAGTTTTGATTCCGGCTTTTCAAGGCTTCAGTTTCCTTCTTGATAATGTGATTAATCAAAGGTCCCAAAGGACTGTGATCCCCAACTTGGAAATGCCACCCTTGGCTTTTGTTCACAGTATTGTCTTGCAACTCTAATGGCACTAAACTGTGCCAGGGCAGGTTCAGATTAGATTTTAGGAAAAAAATTTTCACTGAAGAGTTGTCAGGGTCTAGAACAGGCTGCCCAGGGAGGTGATTGAGTCACCTTCCCTGGATGTGTTTAAAAAAAGGGTAGATCGGGTACTTAGTGATATGGTTTAGCATAGGACAGGAACAGTGTAACGAACAGTCATTGCAGCCCTATGTATGCTTATTAACCACAGTTAGACTCAGGTTGGAGTCACTGACCTCATCCCATACACTTTGGGGTTTTTGCAGAAGCAAAGGCCTTTTTTTGTTTGATGGTTAAAACTAAAAGTTAAACAGTTAATAGAAAGAACCAACATGCTCTAGTATATAAAATATCATTTATGAAGGAAGAATATGTTTCATGTTACGATGGGAAAAAATAGAGATGCTTTTGTGTTTACACAGACCTTCCTCTGGCGACAAATAAATATAGGAAACTTAAAACTAAATACTGATTGGAAGCAACTGTTTTGTTAATCAATTTTACAGACAAGCACTTTCAGTTAACCACTGCTTTTGCCGTACGCTGGGCACAGGTGCAGGCAGTAAGTTAACCCTGCAACATGCCAGCAGTATCATGAGGTAAAATAGAGAAAAAAATGTAAGAAACTCCCGTGCAGACCCACACAGTGCTGAGATACACAGACATCATATACTTCCTTTCCTGGTTCAAAACTTGAAATTCCTCGCTGTTTTTCCCCCGAGACTTAACCGCCATCCTCCACTAAATAGTCTTTGGAAAAGCACAGCATTAATATTGGTTAACTCAATCCATATGTTCATCACTAAAGTTGCACATTACTGACTACCGTTATGCAACACATCTATGCCCAGCAACTTACTCCAAATACTTGAGGAGTTTGTATTACAAACCAGCCTCAGCTACTACTGCTTTTACCTTAGGAAGGAGCATTAAGCACTTTCCTCACCAGAAAGTCTGAAGATTTATCTAGTGAGGGCACCCACTGAAGAACTAGCTTCATCTTGGGCAGAATGACCTCAATGTCATGAACAAACACAGCAAAATATAAAAAAGAGGTTTCTGCTGGCTGTACACCACTGATGGTCACATCAACCACATAATGAAACCTACGCAAAAGTCACTTTACGAGAAATACTCCAGCCATCCAACAGTCTCCCAAACTGCAGCAGACCATGCTGGAACAAAAAATAAGAATCCTGATTGTTCTCTTTTCCAACACTTTTGGTGATTTCCCCTCCTCCCCTTCCCACTGAGCTGAGCCACAGAAACCCAGGGATCCTGTGGAGGTGCGCTGCTGGGCTCCAAAGGCACCATCAAGCACTTTAAAGGCCGATTATGCACACGTGAAATTAAGGCCCACACCACTCTATACTAGAGCAAACTAAAAATTCAAGGTGGGACTTGGGTGGGACATAGGTATCCAGAGCCATTTGGACATGTGCACACCGCAGCCTGGTTTCAACCCCACACCCATTTATGGCAGCACATTCTCTGCAAGAGTGTGTTCTCTCACACCTTTCAGGTCTAGTCCCAGAAGAAAGTTTGCAAATCCACAACTCTTCCAGACACTGTGAATTCAAGAGGGATGATGGTACATAGCAGTTTGCATCACAACCTATCCCCCAAAAATTCCAGAATACATCAGGAAAAAACAACTAGCTGCCTTTGTGTTCTGCAGCTAAGATCCTTCTCTGTTCTGCATCTTGCACCCTTCCTTTCTTTTACAATTTCCTAAGTGTTTGATTGGAAATCAATTTAAATTAGATTTGGAAATCTGATTGGGAAATTATTTAAAATTGGAACAATTGCTCCTAATCTTTCAGAAGCTTGCTTCTTTTAGAGCGGTGAAGAAGATACCCGAGACAGACATTTGGTCTCCTCTTTTTCTTTTTTTACATTTGTGGGATTTAAATTAATTTCTTGATTTTAGGCAAAACTACAGATTTATGCTTTAGACTGAAGAATAAATACTGGTTTTCCGAATGGAGTGTGGGTATCTAACTCCAATGCCTGCACACCCTCAACTACTTTATTATGATTGAATGAAACCGTTACATTTAGAGATTTCTTCTTCATCAATTATATATCATGGGCTTCATATTTGCTTGCCTTTTCAGTCCTTTCAGTCTGGAAGTATGTTCTGCCATCGTGATGCTCCCTGAGGATTTGTGCATGTGGTTTCCCTGGGCTGAGCAGTCTAATGTGCTCCTTGTAAACCAGTGAGTAGATACAATTTTCCCAAGTAGCAAAGCAAGCACTGTACAAAGATCAGGTAGCTTTCCAGAAAGCAAAATAGAAATATCTGCTAAACTGGATGGGGCCATTTAATTTCAGCATTTAAAAAAAAAAAAAACCCAAACAAAAACCAACCCTGTACTGCACCTGATTTTTAACAGTCTTGATCAGGAAAATTGAAATAATTTTTGACTGAAATCATTCCTCTTGAAAGCAGCTGAATGTAAGGCAGCATGCATTAAATAAAGGAAGCATGTACGTGCATTAGATTAATGAAAGATCCATTTCTAACAAGTTAACGGGCAAATCTGTGTTGTTATGTGTCTTAAAACTGATGCATACCTGCTGCTCAGCCTGGCCTGGCTCATCACGTGTTTGGATCTGCCAGGTCTGCTACAGTCAGTACCAACATAAAGCCTCGGTTTGAATCCCAGCTCTTCTGCATGCAGTTTTGGGCACCACAGTACAAGAGGGACATGAAAATATTGGACAGTGTCCAGAGGAGGGCAACAAGGATGGTGAAGGGTCTGGAGGGGAAGTCTTATGTGGAGAGGCTGAAGTCCCTTGGTTTGTTCAGCCTGGAGAACAGGAGACTGAGGGGAGACCTCATGGTGGTCTGTAGCTTCCCGATGAGGGGGAGCGAAGGGACAGGCGCCGATCTCCTCTCTTTAGTGACCAGAGATAGAACCCAAGGGAACGGCATGAACCTGTGACAGAGGAGGTTTAGGCTGGATGTTAGGAAGAGGTTCTTTACTGAGAGGGTGGTCGGGCACTGGAACAGGCTCCCCAGGGAAGTGGTCACAGCACCCAGCTTGGCTGAGGTCAAGAAGCGTCTGGATGACGCGTTCAGTTCTGACCTGGCTGGCCCTCTGTGGAGCCAGGGGTTGGACTCAGTGATCCTTATGGGTCCCTTCCAACTCAGGATATTCTATGATTCTATGGTTCTGGAAACAGCCCAAAGAAAAAATTCTTTCACACTCTGAAACCTGATATTCCTTAGTAAAAATGTATGCAGAGAGTACATAAAGCACAGTTTGGGCTTGCTAGCAGAACAGAGACCTGTCAAAATTGGACCTTCAGCCTCCTGTCCCTCAAATCCTCATCTGTAAAACAGTACTTAGACTACATCTTTATCAGTAAATTGCAGACATTTACAGGAGTTGACCTGCAAATCAAAATAATTTAAGGAACCCATGTCCACACTATATTAATTAGGGGGGTTTTACCCAGAGTAGCCTTAGTCTGCTAGAAAACTAGAGAAGATGATCACCTGTGCTCCTGTAATACATATTCTAGTTTAGTTTAATCAACAAGGAATCCAGTTTAGGTGAATTTACGCTATCAGCCTGGGATTTAATTCTACTGCATAATGTTGGACAGTATGTCCACATCAAGCCTCAAACAGCAGTGAGGAATGCACTGATGGCTGAGCTGAGGCGTGCAGCATACAGATGTGGAGCGATAGCTGAAGAAGGACCTTACACTTGAGGGTGCAAGAACATACTCCCAGTTTCTAGAACACAGCCATTCTAAGACCTTTGTCCTGAAAAGGAAGCACACATATGCTTAAAAGTTAAATTTTAAAAGTATACACACACATATGCACCCCTGTATAGACCTCAATATGAAAAGCTGTCGACACAAGGTACTTCAACATAGGGAATCTCCACATTATCACTCTTCCTGCTAGACTTCTTTCTGGTGCTGTACAAGTTTCCATTAGAACTGTCTAAAACACTGCATTGAGAGGCTGGTGATGTCATGACCTGTTCCTGCAGTCAGGAGGAAAGATGTTGAATTCTGAAAGTGAAGGGCCAGATCCTGGGAACTCAGGTTGGTTCAGCAAGGATCAATATGCGTAGTTTTTATCACAAGGATACATAATCATTGTCATCTATGTGTATAAGATAAGCAAAAGTTACAGAAGTTTTGGAACTTTGCATACATCATAAATAGGTTGCTCTCAGTCAAAAATCTACATGTGCAAACTCAACTACTTAAATTTAGGTGGTTATCCATATTTCTAGCCATTAAAAATACAAGTGAGTTGATTTTCAGCCTGAAGAATCACTTTCAGCCACAGTCAACAGCAGCTGCAATTGCTCAGGTGCTCAGAAATATAATCCACACACAGAATCATCAGGGTTGGATAGGACCTCTAGAGATCATCTAGTTCAACCCCCCTGCAAGCAGGTTCACCAAGGGCATGTCACACAGGAACACATTCAGGTGAGTTTTGAAAGTCTCCAGAGAGACTCACATATACCTGAACAAAGATTTAAGTGCTCACTTCCAACATGCCAAAATTTAAAATGTTCACCTAAAACCTGAAAGTTTTAACTTCAAGTTCTAGAGCAAACCAAAAAAACCCAAAAACCATAGGTAAAGATGAGGGCATACATATATAGAAAGCACTTGCATCTCACCTAGAAGACTCATTTACTGATCAAAGCGGAGCTCCAAACGGTAATATTAGTTTAGCACAAGTATTTTAAGTTCTCGCCCTATGAACTGTTCTGCGGCAAAGCTCTGCTCTAACTTTACTGGGTACAGAACACCTGAATAATTGATCGAAGGCACTCAGCAAGCTGATAAGTTTATAAAATTAAAATCAGTAGTAGACTTTTCTACTGGGAAATGCTCACTATGCTGAACTGAGATAAAATATATCTGTATATAATATCTTATAGTTTGAAAGCTAAAAAGAACGTGTATTGAGATTTGAAGTTATATGATGCTGTACTACACTGATAAGCCTTCAAGAATTAGCAGAAATCAAATACAGGCAGAAATGTTATTCAACTCCCCAAGGGCTATTAATGTAGGATTACTGGAGATATACAAGAATACTTCTTATTCATCTTTAATGGAAAATGCCAAAATCCCCCATGAGTAAACTTCTTACATAAACAGAGCTTTTGCACATGATTCTTCAGAGAGTCACTAATGACCAACCCTCAAGAAATGTTCCCAGCTTCAACCAATTAGTCTTTTAAGGACCAGTAACCGATGATCTGTGCTACTGCAAAAACCATGAAGGTGGTTTTGGAAAGTTTTGCTTGGGAAATTTTAGTATGGTGCAGATTTATAGACAGCCTTATTTCAGTCTTCTAAAATCTTCCACAATCATGGGCAAGAAAGAAAAGATAGGTCTGTCACTCACGTGCAGCACTGTTTTAAAAAGTAACTATGAGATTTGTTCAGTGAAAAGTTAGGATTCCCCCAAATCCTGATTTCATTAAACCATAAATTTTGGGAATATATTCCTACCCATCACATTCTCCATTAAGAGTTTAAAGTATCTTCAATAAAATTGGAACTTTCTGACTTGTTAAAGTAGTTACCAATAAGAAACAAAAACTTCATATAATGACATTTTTCACAAAGATTTTTTTTTTCTCTAAAACCATTTTGTGGTGGTGTTCTTTTTTTGAATTACTGTAGCACAGGTTTATAGGACCTAGCTCTCACTTAGCATTACATACTCTCTTGACTGCTGGAGGAACCTATGTTTCTGAGTTACTGGCATAATTTGAAAACACGCCCTTTCAAAATCCTGAAGCGTTAGAAAAAAAAAAAACCCTCCAGAAATTAAAACATAGTAATTACAATATAGTTTCTTTTAGATGTTCAGTTTTCTGATGCAGATATCAATAGCATCAAAAATGTGTTTTTCTTTGATTTGGAAGACTGTTGTGAATTATGTGTGCCTAATGTGTACTCTTGATCTAATATTTCACCCATTTGCTTTAATAATCAAATAAATATTTTCTGTTTGCAATTTTCACACGATTGCATTAGGAAGCCATTTGACAGTCTATCAATTTTTAATATGCCTCAATTGCAAAATGAAATCCTGAAAGACAAAAAAGAAGGATACACATCCTAAACTACACTATGGACCATACTCTGGAAACCACATTACAACCCAGTGCTCACAGAATGCTATACATGATGCCTAAGTATGGGGACTCAACTGTCTTTAAATTAAACTTATATTCAAGTACATGTGAAAAATGAAGGAAAAATTCTCAACATTGTAATACCTTTTGGGTTTTTTTAATAATTGGGACTCTGAATTCAAGACAGGCAGACAGAAAGAAGACATATCAAACTATCAAGCAAGCAAGCAAGACAGGTATATCAAGCAATCCATATGGGGAATTTAGTTTATATAAATATATCTCTACTGCACAATCCTTTCATCTTCCATGAATGATTTGGGTTCAACTCTCATTTCATGGGTGTCATATGTGCCAGGCCTACTGTTCCAACTCTGCCTTTTTTCTAGTTGTGACACAAATGAAACCAAAAGCAGCTTTGAATCTACATCTACTCAATTCAGATGCAGAGGCTTACAGAAGCCCATCAGCTGGTGGCTCCTAACCCGTGTGCAGCTAACAATTACCAGTCGTGTATTAGTATGTACACATGTACAAACAACCTCAAAGTTGGTATATTAGTAAATTACAGACACGTTGAGTTTCATGGTTTAAGCTTTGATACATGTTTGTGCATCCTGGTGGGGTTCTTTAATGACAATACACATAGATCTTGACCCAAAATCCCACTAAACAACAGAAACATTTGACTTCACTCATCTTTTCCCTACTATGGTCCAGAAGAACAAACTTTAGTGTAAAAATAAAAAGAAATTAAGAAATGCTACGGAAGCAACAGGATGAGAAGAGAGGAGATTACGAATAAAAATAACTAGCGGTAACATCCTTTCAGTTCATTATCCCTCTTCAATTGCACTCAATTTCCCAAGATAGTGTTCAATAGTCATTTGATACATTTGATGCTTTACACTCTCCTTATGTCTGCCACACTCCAGCTCTGAAAATGATACTTATCTGAAAAGAAACCCCGATTGTCACAGCAACAGTAGTAAAAGGAAAAAAAGCTCCAAGCAAGGAAACCCAGGCGCTTGAAACCACTTGTGCGGCTGTTTGATTAACAGGAAGTTGCTGAGGATCACTGCGAACCGATTCCCTTGTGTGTGTCTCTAACCCATTTCAAGAAGCGTTTGCTGAAATAAAGAAATGTGTGGCAACGTGCCTTACAGATTTTTCTCTTCCATGGAGAAGCTTTGGGACAGTGACAAGCATTTGCCTACTGTCCTGCGAGAAATGGAAAGACAGCAACTTGATATTCACAACTGCACCATTTGCCTCATGTCTGTAACCCCATTAGAAATCGCTGTGCCCCTGCCCTGAGTTACCCGTTTTATGCCACACCATGCCATGCTTCCTACAGCAAACATGTATCTCTGGAGATCGCTCTAGGGAGGTCACAAAGACTGTCCACAGTAATTCCCAATTTGAAAGCTTGTATGCACATGTGAACACTCCAAATATCCCCAGAATACTTTTTATTCAGGAGCAGATTCCTTTGTCTGCAGTGCTATACCCACAAATTTTCCTGAGATACTGCATTTTAGGAAACACAACTGTTCTGAGGGCAGAAGAGGTACAGTTGAACTTAAATTAAATTTAAATAACTTCACAGTCAACTGTTACATATTCTGTTCTTTTTTCACTAGGCACTACATTATCTTCAATCACCTAAATATAAACACATTCTTCTGGAGATTATTTAAATTTTATCACCTGTATTTCCCATCTTCTCTTCCAGCCTTGCCTGCATTTGGGATTTATATATTCACAGAGATAACCAATCACTTCCCTTATTGCTGCACACATTGTAGTTGGTAGACTGAAATATTGCAAAGAAAAATAAAGCACAAAAATAGAAGGAACAAAAATACCCATTGCTTTTAAATCCGATAGGATTTGGAATAGCTTACATTACAAAAATTTACAGAGCATTTGCAAGACAATACGTTCCCAAGCTGTGACAAACATTTCCAGAGCTAGAACAAGCCTTTGCCTAGTCTCACTCAGCCTTTTCTGTACTAGCAAGCTTCTGTAGAGTCTACAATTCCAAATAATAAATAAAAGTTGGGGCGGGAAACAAGATCTCCCTCTTACACGCTTCTCGAATGAGGGTTAGCCCATAGCTAAGGGTGAGTTTGGGGAGGAAAGCTCCATCTTGCACCCTCCACTGTTGTTGCCTTGCCTGCATGAGCAGCAACACCACCTAGTAGCACCGTAGCAATTTGTAAATATCTTGGATGCTTTCACCTCTTCCCTGAGACAGCCTGCACCAGCACTGTCAGCTTTCAAGTAAAGTGAACCCACATAAATATAAGCAGGTCACAGACCTGGCTGAGCATTAGTTTTTAGCACCAGGCAATGCTTGCCATGGCTTTATCTGCCGTTGTCTTGAAATAATACCCACACTGTATGTCAGCAACTTCATCTAAGGATGGAAAGAAAAACAAATGGCCCTCACAAACTGAAATGAACAATGATGAACACACCTGTCAGACCACAGCTACAACATACACATCATATCCAACATGTTAAGGCATAATAAAGTGCACTATTTCTCTGATAAGAGAGAAAGAGAAATAAGAATATATAGAATCTTTCAATATCCAAGCCTATAAGCATCCTTCTTTAAAAAAAAAAGACTCCTTTATCATGACTTATTTTCTAAGTCCTTCTTTTTCAAAAAAATTACTTTATCTGACTTCTTTTGTAGTCCACATTGCATTTTTTCGTGTTATTCTATGCCTTTGCTTAGTTCGCTCCACAGATTTAATCACAAACTTTGAAGTCAAAAGTCAGAGTTCATAGTTGGATGTTTCAACTTTTCCCCTTCCAGAAATGAAGGAACAGCATCCTACAGTCTCCAAAGGTACAATACCAACTCACATTTTTTAAACTATAAATTTTACGACATTTCTTCTCACCCCCCTCTATATTCCTTAGATGTGTATGGGCATCTGTGTTGCTGCAATTTATATGTGTATCTGTAACATTGCAGTGTATAAAAATACAACTCAGCAATCTAACACGTGGTGTCCTTATGGCACACGCAAGAAAAGACTTTAAAATTCAGGGAGCAAAACCCATGATGTTTCTGAGTGGTAGGAAAGCCTGCAATTTGCCAGCTATTACTTCCTACATAAATGCAGTTCTGAAATATGAGGTACATTTGAGGAAACATTTCAGGTAGCGTTTGACATCAATGTAACAGGAAGATTAGACACACACAAATTCCAAAAGGTCAAGAACTAATCAAAACGTGAACATCATCAGAAACCTGGGTACTTCTCTTTTTAATCTGACAACTTTTGCAACAGATGAAAGAAAGCATGCATAAGCAGTTAAGGCAGATGTGGAGGCATTTTGCATTTTCACACAGAAAACTGAAATGCAAATATATCAAACCACATTATTTCATTTTGCTGCTTCCATATTTTGCATATTTCTCATTTTCAGGAGGAAAACACTGCAAACACCCATTTGTTTGTCTTGTTTGGAAACGGAGTGGAAGAAATTTTGGAATGAATCATTTTGTTTTTCAAATACTGATACATCCCTTCTAGAAAGACATAATTTTAGTTTCTAAAGCATGCAAACATTTTCAGTGTCAGAATTGTTACGGTGCATGACACTCAGAAATACAAGTAGCAAAGTATCTGAGGAAAACGATTGCTGTCATGAAAATGACATTTAGGCAATGTATCTATTTATATAATACCATTTTGCAATAGCAAAATACTAGGGAATAAATTTCAGCCTTTCAAATTTTAAACAATTGTTTCAGTGACAAATTTAAAATTCTGAGATTCCAATACTATATTTTTCTACAGTATCTGTACTATAATTTTTAAATTCATATAAACAATCTTGTTATATCACACATGGAGATTCCGAAATAAATATTTGATTTGGGTATTATGCCTAGAGAATTACTGGGTCTATTCAGAAAAAGAAAACAAAAAGTTATTTCCAACATTGTTCCCTTCAGCCATTTAAAAATTAGATCGTGTTATTCAATGTGACAAAGTCAAGGTTAAAATTGTAATCTGTAGCAAAACTGTTGGGGACTGCCTGGTGGGCTGAAACATGTGGTACTGGGCTTGGGAGGCTCCTCTGTCTCCTCCTGCCTCTTCCCAGCCACCACAGCACAAGGAGCACATTTCACTAGGAATATTTATTATAAGGCATATAAGGAATAAGGATTTTTTATTCCCAGGAGGACTACAACCTCCTGCTCAGTAATCCACACTTTCCCATATTTTCTTCCACTCTTGTAGAGTACATCAGCCTTTGCGGGTACATGAGAGTGACCACTGCTTTCCTGTGGAACAGCGCAGTACCTCACACGGATACGTCAACTCCCCGCTTGACACACACTGTAACAGAACGACAGTGGTGATTCCAGAGAAACCAAGGAGATGATATAATTAGTGTGGCCTGTAGAGACTTGATGTGTTCACATTAGGATTACCTCATTCAGCACACATCTACAGTAGGCATCTCCACCTTATTGGCTTTTCCAGCGCATATAGCATCTGTCAATCATTATCTTAACCGTTCACTGAATATGGCAGCCTCTGACAAAGAATATAGTGATGGGTCAAGTTGCAGATTGTGTTGTAGCACATCTACAAGAGGGAGTGCCAGATTCTCTGGTAAACCCATCTAGGTGTTGATGAGCACATATATTTGAAGCCCTGACACTCTTCTAACAAAATATTTTGGTTTTATATATGGAGTGTCAGAAAGTTTTGAGTGGAGTGATGACAGAAAGTTTAACTTGCTTTCTTAACATGTTTATAATATTATTTCTTTGTGGAGGAGAGAAGAGAAGAAGAAACGATGATCCCCATTTTAGGTTTCCAAGCAGGGCTTGTATTGAAAATGGCATAAAACCCATGTGCAGTGTAGGAAAACAGAGTTTTCAATGATGATTTATACACAGGCACTGTATTTCAACTCAGCAACTCAACGGTCTTTTTTGAAAATTAAATATACTTCAGAGGCTAATGTTCCTTTTGTTTCTATTCCCATAATTCTCCACAACAATCCAGTTAACGTCTGTGCATATTTATGTGCACTCATACTTAGATTAGCTGTACATCTAGAAATTAAGAACGGAAGAGAACAGCATTGTAGTATTGTATATCAGAATAACAGATAGGGTAGGGGAGTTCTAAAAATGTTTCCTACAGAGGAAACAAGTAGTGAGTTTAAGATGTAGAAAAGAATCCTTTATCTTCTAGAGTCTGGGCTAGAGTCTACACACACACGAAAATAGTCTTCATTGAGGAGATTCCAGGAGATGCCTTGGAATAGGGAGATACCCTACGGCTTGTGGTTAAGTTTAAGCTGGAGGATGGAGGTATTAAGGAAAACTGTGGCTGAAGAGGACCAGTAATGATATCCTGAAGAGCCTGCAATGAAAGCTCGATGGAAGATGAGGAAGATCTACTGGTAACACCAAAAGAGCAAGGAGAAAACTGGCAGGAGAAGCAGAACAAGAAGCAAATTTTTTTTTGAAAGCTAAAGTAATATTTCAAACTTTGTCAAAAACTAGAGGTCAATTTTGCAATTTTTAATATGTATGCTAATTTTAAATTAAGCCTTCACGATCAGCAGGTATTCAAAAAACTGCCAGCATTAATAAAGGGCGTTAATAGGCACTCAAAACTAAAGCACTTGAAGTAAATCCATGATGAGAAAACATTTAAAATTATAGAAAACTAGTCTTTCTTTTGAAGCTCCATATGAGCAGCATGTTACCAGACACTGAGTAGGGAACAAAGCAGGAGACCAGTAAAGCAGTCTGACCCAAGAGCTACATCTGGCATGACCAATAAGCATGGGCAGTAGGAAATACTTGGAAGAATGGAAACCAGGGGAACACAACTTCTTATCTGTCATCAGAAATAATGCTAGCAGTCTCCATGCTGCTGTGAAATCATTTATTAGTGTCAACTGGCTGTATCTCATTTCACTCCTAACTTACAAAGCAGACTAGCATCTGTGTGCAGAGAAGAGAGGAAGAGGAGGATGAACACAAGTCAATTTCTTTGTGTCTTTTAAAGAAAATGGAAAGAAACAAGTTGTAAGAGACTTGATCTTGTCGGTGACTCTATAATTAACACTTGCCCAAATGTGAGCTCAGCATGTATTTTCATCTCTTTGCAGAGCATGTAAACCACTTCATATGAAGTGGTTTGGGTAATTCCATTATTTTCAGATCATGTCCTTAAAATAACACCTTTTCCTTCCATTGCATTTCCTCTCTCTTCATCTTACAGCAGCTGTGTACAGCCAAATAATGCCTGACACAGTTGAAAAGCTGGGGGTGGATTGTTGAGTATTTTTGAACATCTAAATTCTTGTTTTTCTGACAAGCCTGCTAATCCCAAGTGCTGTTTTTAGATACCAAAATTATATGTTAAAGAACAGATTCAGGATTTCCTTTTCAAACCTCCGTAAAGAGAAGATTGCATACCAAAAGAGAAAGAAGCAGGGGGGGTGGTGGTTGGAGAGATAATTTTCATATTGCTTAGTGGTATTTTGTACAGTACATGCATTTCAAAGATGGGAGTAATTGTAAGGCCCCCTGGTAATCACACTGTCTGCTGCATAGGCTAAGCAGTACAGGTACTGCACCGAGACTGTTCTCCAGACATGGGAATAGCTTTGTTAATGCATATGTAATTTGCTAATGAAGCCTCTTCTATACTGGTGGTTTCTGCTCCAACCTGGAAATCCATTAAAAATGTCATTTTGTTTCAGGATAAAGTAGTACCTTTCTGAAAAACACCAAAGCTTAAGTAGTTTCCCAGACAAAGGTACAAGCAACAACCCCAAGGTGGAGGAAGGAAAGACTGGGATGGTCTCAGTCCATGACCCAGAAAGCATAACCCCTTTAAACAGTGCTCAGGAAGAGGGCTGCATGATGATGGAATGTTGGCAAAGTGGACCAGTGATACTCACACACACACACACACCTTTGGACCATCCTACCTGTGCTTGAAAGGACGGGTGGCACTGGCTGGGTGTTTTGTTTACAAGAGGTCCCTGCCTACTTCCCAGAGCAGCAGGAGGACCTAAAGCACATCCCCTTGTGTTGCCTTGCTTTACTTTTTTTTAATGCCACTTGCACCCTGAAGAGTCCTTGTTTGGACCTCCTCGCCTTTCTTGCAGAAGCATATTGAAGAAATATGAGTCGTAAAGTTATTGTCTTAAGTTTATCCTTAATAAATAACCTGTGTCCTCCTTGAAATTAGAGAATTAATTTGACCCATAATCTTGAAAGTTCCTATCTCTGGAGTTGCTGTTACAGACAACACTCATAAAAGCAAACTACCTGCAACTTACAGCAAGTTATAAAACTGCCTGCAAGCTAGATGCCTTTATACCTGAAAAATGAAGCCTGCTGCTCAGAACAAACTGGTCTGTCTCAGATACAGCCTAAACCTATATTTTCTTGTGCTACAAAGTATGGAAAGCTGGAAAAGAATTAGACGAGCAACCTGCCTAGGCACTTTTTGAAATCTCCTATAAAAGCACACTCTGTTAAGACCAAATTTCTTCAAAATTTGCAAGTATATGGTTTATGAGATATGTAGTGACTTCAATTTCTCCCATGCAGAAGGAGAAAGGGAAGGGTACGGTGATGCCGGTGGTTAAGAATCAGAATTCTGTGTTCTGAACCACTATCACGAAAGGCAGGAGCAAGCACAAGAATTCACAAATAGCTATGCAAGTGAAAAGATTCTCCAGGTCTTGGTGTGTCATTTCTTTCTAAACAACACTGAATTTCTAGAGCAGTCTCTGCTCTACCATCTCTACTGCAAGACATTCTAACAACCTGCACTACAACTAAAATCTAGTAACTAAAAGTTACAAAAAAAATTAACAGCATTCAACTTTATGTTCCATTTTTCACATGAGGATATCTGATATTGTTATTCATGGAAAAGCCTTATAAAGATTCTACAGAGCTTAAACATAAGGTTTTATTATTTACAGTGGAATGTACTTCTCAAGTTGTTTCACACTTTTTCCAATATGCAAGCTTTCCTTCTGGCCAGTCTTGATAAAAAACAAATAGTACCGATTACCTAAAACGTAGTAGAGAGCTTTGCAAATTCGACTGAAGACTGCAGAGCACACCTCAGCGCAGCGCTACAATATGAGTCGTTGCAATTGCAAGTTGGAACATCTTAACTGGTGAAGGATGAGATTCCATTACCTCCTCTTATAATGAGCAGCACCTTATAGAAGGAAATACTCCTATTGAGCCCAGTGGGCTTCACAGCTATGGCTAATGTAAAGAAAGGAACCAGAATCTGATCCAGTGACTCCTATGGTATGAAGAGACCTTGACCCTAAAGTCAGCATAGAAAAAACTGGCCATTTGGATCACGCATGGCTAAGGTATAACAAAACTACATTCTTTATGAAAAGAAGAAAAATGCACCTAATTTGTTTTACCAGAGCTTGATAATTATACCTTACCTTCACATTTCCTACAGAGCTTATTAATGTTAACAAGATACCTCTGATTTTTCTTTAGCTTAAGTATTTCTCATTGAAAGATAAATCAATGCAAGTTGGCAAGTTCCAAGACCCAAACATTTCTTTGAGTCTAGATCAAACTCTGCTATTGCCACCTTTTAAGTTAGATGGAAGTGAGCCACTGAGCTGCTGATATCAAAACTGAATATGGTTAATGGGACAAGGCTCAGTGGCACGACCCACAGTGCTGACCATTGCTCCGGTTGCAAATGGCCAGAGGCTGAGCCAACGCTCAAATCCCCGCACTCGGTTCATTGGGTTTTTGCACAGGCTGAACACCATTACAGAATTGCTCTCAGCCTGCCAGTAAAAAACCTTGGAGTTTTACACAGATAATTACACCGGATAATCCCTCCTTTCGATTTTCTGCGCTGTCATAGCTTCATCTATGTGCTATTTTTGCAGTTTGCTCTGCAGCAACGTGCAATTGGACTCTAGATGAGCCAGCTGAGGTAAAAAAAGCAGCAGAAATGCAGGAGTGCACTGATCATCCATCTGAAACACCAGACTAGCTCTACAGAAACCTGTTCAGATATGTCAATCAGCCTGCCAAACTGAGATCATGTGAACAGTTTTCTGAAATCTGAAGAAAGATGATGAAAGAGTAACTTTTTTTGGCTTTTTTGGTTTTACTTACATGAACACTAGCACAAGAAAGTTAAACACTATTGTTTAAATAACAAGTTACAATTATTTGTTAAAAAAAATAAAAGCATACATATATTGAATCAGTATTAGTTATTAACTCACTATCAACCTACCTAGAATACAAATCACTCTATGGGAAATTTAAGGCTTGTGTGCATATAAACCTATTCAGTCTTGAACATACAGTAATTTTCTAACAATAATTCAAAAAACCCCAAAATATAATCTCCCTTTATGTAGTACATAATTGCTACCTATGTCTCTAAAATATTTAATCTCCATTTAAACTGTGATTTCTAAAAAAGTAATGAATTGTTACTCCTCTAAAAATTTATTTTTGGAAGATTTAAACTGCTTGCAACTGAATTTTTCAAGATGTTGGTGACAGAAGAATTTCACCTTGTTCTTTAACTTAGTACTGATAGTGTATGTCGAAGGAGTTAATCTTATTTTACACAAGCCACAAACTTAATAGCGGAACCAGAAATTTAAACCACATCATCATCATTAATCATGCAGCACTAGACCTACTAAATCATTTCTGTATACATGAGTGAGACTAAACAGGCAACAGCTTGTTTTATTATTTCATGTTATTCAGAAGAAATTAGTCCCCATATTACACAGACTTTTCCAACAACTGAAAGAAGGCAGACTATGACCTGACCATGGTGAGGGTACCAACGTTTCATCTTTTCTGTTCTGTAGAGGTGACAGAGAGTCTGTCATTCTCCAAATGAGTTTAACCCACAGGACAAACCCTTACAGTCAACAATGCCTATCCACATTTTAACTGTGAAAATGCAATAATCGATCCATCTGTCAGGTAACTAAAAGACTCTGATGAGTGGGAAACACAGGATAAGAGAAGATGCTCAAGGAAAGGTCCTGGGGTGACACCACACTAAAACTGGGAATGAAAGACCTGGGAGCATTTCCCAGTAAGCTTTTTGGAATGTACATATGCATCTGCTGTTACTCAGCATTTTGGAGGTAGGAGTGCTACAGGCCTCTTTATTATTAAGTTACAAGTAGCAGGCTGGGAATGCAAAGGTTGTAAGGATTTGGTATTTTGATCTTTCGCTTGAGGACCTTCCATTTCAAACCAAATGTATTTCGGATACACATTATTTAAAATGCATTACAATGTGCAGAAAGGAAAAAAAAATCTCTTTCCAACATCCACAACTTCTGCACTCTGCCACAAGGAAGAGAAGTGTCACCTTTGCCCCATACACACGCATACTGAAAGGCAGACAGAATTGCAAGTACCAGCATCCACATTATTTACCTGCTCTTATGAGCAAAGGAAAGCTGCATCTGACTGCACAGAGTCAGCAGTTCTAATTCCAGCCTCTTCCTAGAGCTTCAGAGAAGACAATGTTTATATACAATACCACTGAGATTTTATAATTTTGTCATCTAATACTCTTGCTTCAGAAATATATACTCAAAAAGGGCTGGTAACAGAGAGAACTGTAACCTTTTCTTACTCTATTTTTTCTGAGATTAATATTTTCCTTTTATTCCCATTGAATTTCATATCGTTTTTAGCACCACAGTTTTTCACAAACATCTTGTACTTCCCATTACTACTGTGCTTTTCAAAACTGATGCTAAAACCAATAAATAAAGGTTTTGCTTCATTCTCTTTGATGCCAGCCTTCTAATCTAGTGGCAGCAAGACAGAACACAGTAAGCAACATCCATTTACAGAGCTGTAGAATAACTGCATCGATTTACTAGTAAAAAACTCTGCCACTATGGACTAAGTAAATCCCCCTGCAGGAAAAACTTACACAGAGAGACACAGAGATATCGTAAATTTACAGCCTAGTTTGAAGTGATATAATTTATATTAGACTTGTCATTTATTTAGTGAGAGGACTTTTAAGAAAAATGCCGAGACGGATTGCTTTTCCATTACCGAAACACAAACAGCAACTGTGAAAACAAATACACTCTGTATGAACTGTAACAAAATACAGATCAGACAGATTGCAAATCGCATGCTAGACTATTAATATGAACAGATATCTCAAATTTCCATACTTACTCAGACTGATAGGTGCTCTTTTAGAGCTCAGAATGATGTAGAAATCTGGAAAGTTTCCTGTTGAATACTTCTTAATTTAAGGAAGCAGGATTATATATGGAGCAGACTGACAAAATCTTGTTATTTAAGGGATGAAAATCCTTTGGGGCTTGTTCCAGATCCGGATAATGTCCTTGACTGTAGTGCATGTGTGGTGGAACCAAGTAAGGTATATAACATACACATAAGACATTTCATAAAAAATATGTTATCCCATAGGAAAATTATGTAAAAGCAAGCTATGCTACTCAGAGGAAACAGATTGTACTCCAGGTTTTTTTTTCAGATTGATTAACTGGTTACTTTCTTACTCAACTCTGGTTAAGTTGTCATAACTTCTCTGTTTCAGTGATGTATAGGTAGCACAATAAAAAGTACTCAGGCTGCCACCTCCTTTTAGAGGATTAACTAGAGAGCAAGGACGATTTTTATTATTGTGAAAAGTATAACACATATGCACAATGTTATTTTACGTTGAATATCCTTACATTATTCAGACTTCAGAATATAATAGGCATTGTTACTAGACTCACTAACCACTTTGTTTAACTAGCCAGAGAAAAGCTTCAAAATATGAGGCTATTAGAATCAAGTTTTTCAATATAGACGGTGTATATGCAAAAAAAACCCCAACATACTCTTTGTAGAAACTGCAACGTGGCTAGCTAATTTGGATTGATAAGCCAATGAAAAGTTAGGTAAATTCGACTAATTCCAAATAATACATGGAATATACATATTTTTTTACTCTCCTATTATCTTGAGGAGTATAGTTGCACTTTTGAAAGTTAAGAAATTAGACAAGCCTACTAAACTGCAGGAAATATCTACACATAAATGAATCTAGTAGGATAAGTGTATAACGATATTTAACAACTTGACTAGCAAATTTTATATCCGTAAACATAGACTGAATAACCTGGCATTTCACAAAATAATTACATGTCATTTGTAAGCAGTGGTAAATATTTACAAAATAACATGGTGAAACGGTGGGTCTGATTTTATACCATTTAATTTTTGCCTAATGTAACAAAGAAATACAGAGCTGATATTACAGCTGGCTTTCAGGCAGGAAATCTTCTCCTTAAGTAAGTGAGCACAGAGCATTCTACTTCAATATGAGGTCATCAGCTCTATAGTAAGAGTACAATCCTATTTCTTCTTTCATTAGAAATACATTCAGTGTATCCTACAGTTTAAATTTCCAACAATTATGTTTCCTTTACTTGCTCTAAGAGGTAACTGCTGTGTATAAACATTCCTTTACAGTCTAAAAGCATATTAAGACCTATTATCTCTTCAGGAACCATGCCAAAATATGAGTCTTTGGACTCTTGCAGTTTTGATTCTGTGCCAAAAATAGTTTAAAATGCCGTACAATAATTGCCAGTAAAAAAAAGCAAAAGGCTGTGGATTAAGACACATAGGCCAAGAGAAGATGTAGACAGGGATTTAAAACCCACAGTGGGTCAGTCTAGTTTGTCCAGGTAGCAGACACCCAACCTGCTACAGGCTAGCAGCCTCTCAGTGCACAAGGAAGGTTTCAAATTAAACAGTATTTGGCCTAAATGCAGAGCTCATTTCTGAATACGACTCATGTTCCCTGCCATGGGAAAGGAGGACACGGGGCAACTCAGCCTGCAAGGATCTTGGGTCTATGTGCTCCTCCACCTCCTCACCAGAGGACAGCCTGCTTGCCATAGCTTATATGTACTCCTCCTCACTCATGTGGGGCAAAGCTTCCATAAAAATAGAAAACCTTCTGTGTCCGGAGTTATGTTAGAGGCCAATTGGACCAGCTCATTAGAACTGGCAATTTAGAAATCACAGCTTCCCCCTAATTTGTCCGACAAAAGCTTTCCAAGAGCAGCTCTTTTACCTGCATCCCTCAGACTCCTGCTCCTTCCTGCATCCAGAATCCAGTCAGGCTGAAACTCTGCTCTCACCTTCCTGACCTCACAAACATTTTGCTAACATACTCCTCATTTGGACTATCCAAGGTGACCTAACAGCAAATCCACCAACCCAGCGGGCAGCACCTTTTGAGACACAGCTTGATGTTTCACAGATGGGGAGGCAGGAGCAGAAATGAAGACAGACAGTGCCTGGAGGCCACTCCAGTTTTCTCCAACCTCCACAGGCTGTGACTCGATTTTCTGTTTCTCTTGTGGCCAAAACAAACCAGGAAATTTATAATTCTAAATCAAATGGGATAGTGCAAAGACAGCATTTCCCCCCTCTTTCACTGAAGAAAAATAAACACCGCATTTAAAAGTTCTCCTCTCTTTTGTGCTTATATATATATTATAGATCACAAGTTTCAACTTTCCTTTTTTAACTAAAGCTGAAGAGCCTTGTTCTAAGTGATAGACTGGGGAAAATCCTCAGTCCACTCACTCTTCTTGAAATCTTTTGAAAAAACTATAAATTATATCTTTCTTATTCTTATTTAATTACACGAATTGAAAACTTTTTGAGGGTCTGGCATGTTTTATCTTTGTTATTCAATGAATACATCTATTTAAAAATAAAGAACTACACACAGCTACTAAAGCAACAGTCTATGGTCCTTTTTATTTATTTGAGAACCAAATACTTTCTGACTATCCAAAGCACATCCTCCCCTCCACCCTTTTGTTTGGTATCAATTCCTGGCAGAGTTGATACTCGAGGCAGAGATTTTCAAAATGCTGCCTAAGGGATTTAAATGAGGATTGTTTTTTAAGTCTTCGTTTTCTTCTTTCATGGAGCATCCTCAGCCTCTGCCACATCTATTCTCTGTTCCACATGAACAGATTAGATTTCAAATTCCCTTTGGGTTCAAGACAAAATCATACCACAGCTCAATTCACAGTATCGAAGTTTTAAAACTGGAAGGAGGAAGCAATGCAACTGCTGGCTAGCAATAGTGCCTACCCCTGCCACGTACTTTGGATCAGGAGGACTCTCACACGCTTATGTTTACTGAGAAAAGCACACAAGCATATGCTTAATTTTAAGCACACAGACACAGTTAGGCAGAAGTTTAAACAAACAAAGATGGTTTCTTGATTTGGTGCCTAAAGGAAATATTTGCAATATATAGACACCTAAAGATGTAGATGAGTGCAAAGTAAGATTTCATAGGTGAACAAGGTAACTTCCCTGGGATTCAGATCAATGAGAATTATTCATCTATATACTTTTGAAAATTGCACCCATTTGCCACTTTGGGCACTTAAATAACTTAAGGGAAATGGACACTTTCCAGTAATTTCAGTCATTGAAAGTACTCAGCATTAAAAGGCGTTCTTTGGCTGTTATAATTCTTCCAAATGCTCTGCTAATGATTTTGGTTGTTCCCCTCTTGCCCAGAGAAGAAGCAGAGAGACTGCAGCTCAGTTACCTTAAGAAAGTAACTTTCCAACTCGGTTTTACTTGTACATTTAAAACAGCCACCAAAAAAAAGTCATTATTTTTATTTATTTAATAGCACTAACATAGCAGCTTCTTTTCTACCAGCCTTAAAGTACTTAGGGACTTCTCAGAATGTCAACACCTAAACTTCCTTCTAGGCAGAGATTGCCTTTGTGTCAGGTGAGTGCGGAGCACAGCACAAGCTCACACAGCAGACTCAGTATCCCACTGAGAACGAGCCGTTCCCTAAAACATGCAAAATGCCAAGATTTCCCAAGGATAGTAAAAAAAAATAAAATAAAAATAATCCTGTAGTGGGCATGATAAGATTCCTGCTAGAAAACCAAGCGGTGACTACTACAAGTTGCCATTTTCAGTAGTATCTCAGGGATGATACCTGCCTGCCTTTCAGACATGGTTTGAGAGGTAATCTCTCCGTTAATCAGCTAGGTTTATACTCACAATATTCCCTGATGTGAACTACTGCTTGTTGCATTTGCCATTGCTTACTATAGCTTAATATGATCTGTTATACTGTTAGCTGTATGACAGGTGTAGTTTATTTTCAATGTTTGTAGGGAAAACAGGGTGAATCTTGTTCTGCTATGGGTAAACCATATTTTCTAGAAGGAATTCTGTAAAACATAAACAATGTGATTTCAAAGTAAGTGGTTTTATATTATTGTTGTATGTCTGATTCATTGTTCTTATATTGCAGAAAGTTGTAGATTAATTATAGAAGCTATTAATTTGATCAATTAAGTGAAGAAAAAAAAAAAAAGCAGCATTGAGAAAAGGGGCCAGAGATTTGAGAAAGAGCTTTCTGCCATGGTCATGGTACCTTGAAAGAAAAAAAAGAAAAAGATATGACCCATGGGAGAGAAAAATCACAGCAGGTTGTAATGTATACTGTTATTAGTATGACATTTACTGGCATTTCACTCATATTTGAATTTTTCACCATTTGCCCTTGCCCTCTCTTATAAGTATGACTGCCAGTCCTACTATTACAATTTTCTAGCTCTGGAATGTGCAATTATATTTTGACACACATCCCTGATCCTTTTAATTATTATTATTTTTTCTAATTGGATGAATTTCTAATATAACCTAAAACTAATGGTTTATAACTGTAGCTGATTGGACAGCATCAGTAATCAATAATTTTAAGAATCTTGGCTACATTTGCGTGCCACTATTTTATACAATTAAATATAAAATTAAAGAAATGAAACCCACAAATCTCAGTCAATTACTGAAGCAGATTATCTGTTTTCAGAGAGAATGGGCCAGATGCTCAGCTAATTTAAATCAGCCTAGCTCACTGATATTTACATCAATTTGAAAGTCTGTCTCAGTGTTTTAAATCCCTTTATCTCCAGTATATGAAATACATTAAAAGGGCTTTCTGGGACAAAAATTGTTCCTACGTGATCATTACTTACACCAATGGATGCAGTATGTAGCAAAGTATACAATGCTATATAACAGAAAGGAAAACCAGTTTTCATATTTTTATAATAAGGAAATAAATAGTATTATATATGCATTATCAACACTAATATTAGGACCATTTATCACTGGGGGCAAAGTACAAGTTCACCATGCATTACCAGTTTTTCAAACATGATTTCTAAAACGTGCATTTCTAGAAGACAATGTACTAAAGAAAATGTTAAAACCTTCATGGGAATGTTTAAGACCTCTCCTTAAAAGCCTAATTGCTCCCTTTGGAGACATGATAATCTATTGAGTAAATACTTACTTATAGACTTTTTAATTGGTGGATTACATTAATAGATATTAGGATATATTTTTGAAGGAAAACATATTGACCTTGTGGAGTCCAATGCTTCCTTATACTTAGCATATTTACTGGCAGAAAGTTCTATAATTCTAATTACTATTAAAATTGATTTTTACTGCTTCTGCAAGATTGAGTTCACATATATATAAAGAAGATATTGGTAAACTATGTCTTTTCCCTAATAAACCATTAGGGATAGTAGCATTTCAGCCCTATTTTCAGCAGGCCCTAAGCATTCAGGAGCTCAGCTCTTCATCTTGAAACTCTGAATTAAAGCACAACAGCAATATAAATCTATACTAGTGAGCAAATTCAGCCTTTTGGAGTAAGCTGAGAAGGGAGACCTGTCATTTTATAAGAGAGCAGTGGGAGCCTGGAGCTAACACTGCAGACCCACATAGTATAATGTGCAGACAACTCCTTCACCATTTTTAATTTTGTAAATGAAGAACAGATAATGTCAGTAGTCAAAGCATCAAGGAAGACAGAGACAGACTAAGTAGCAGAGGGAAAAAAAAAACCCAACAGCCCAAACACCAAAAACAATGTGCAAATGAGAGAAACAAAGGACATAGCGTAGGGTTGGAAATACATTTTTTTCCTTTCCCTCCCTTGCTGCATGTTTCCAGGGGGTTATGCTCTACTGCTTTTTCTCAGATGCTCGATCAACAATTTTATGTATGGGAAGCCCCTTTAGTAATTAGTTGTACTTTGGTGAAGAACAACTAGGGAATTGGCAATGAAGAGCCATTACAGGAGAGATCTTTTTATTACTGAGCTGTAAGAGATGAAGGCAGTACAATTTGGCAGATCACCTAATATGTGTATTTCTATTATCTCTATGTGGTTACTAGACAAAACTCTCCACTGGCAAGAGGGCTGTGAAGTTAAATTTACTTTTCCAGAAGGAAGGGGGGGGGGGGGGGGGGGGGAGATTATATTGATAGCTGCGGGGAAGGGCAGATACCCGCCTGTGGGTAGGACAAGTGAATAATATCACAGATGAGTCTGGACATTAGGTTCCATCAAAGCTGGTAGAAACATTTGCAGATCGGTAGGTCCTGCTGCCTTTCAACAAAGCTAAAGTTATAAAAGGCATGGTCGAATAGATTTCACCAGCCAGTGGGAGTTAAAAATTAACGCCCTGATCCCCAGCTCAGGCTTTCCTCTGTAGCAGCAAGCACAGGCAGTAGAGGTTATTGAACTGGATAAAAAGACAAATGTGTGGCTTCCTCTCAGACATGGCAAGTATTATGCATCATTGTCAAAAAGCCTGAATAAAAGACCTTGTCTCGGTAGTATAAATCCCCCATCTATGTGCCACTCATTAAATTCCAGAGAGCAAAACTTGTGCAGAAAGTTCCTGTATAAAATAAAGGTGGCCAGTTACACAGCAACACCAGCTATCACCAGGAATCTTGAAAACAAACAGGGCTTGCCAATGGGGGTAGCAGCTGTACTTTGCAACGCTTTCCATGACTGAGAAATAGTGGAAACACTAGCTGTGGAAGAAGCAGGATGACAAAGTGCAATAGCAAGGGGCTTGCTCGCTCATGCAGCCACCACTGCAAGGCAGGGGTCCTGAGAACACCACACTTGCTCCTGACACTGAGTGGCTGCGTGCTCACAGCCAAATCACAGCGATTCCCCATGCTTCCTCTTTCTTTTTTTTTTTTTTTTCCTTTCTCTCTCTCTCCTCATTCTAAGCACAAGTAAAGAAAACCAAAGTCATCAGGACAAATTGGGGTCTCCATCTTGCCTCCCTCTTAGACTTTTACTACTTTCTGAAAGCAGAGTCATGTGGAGCCAGACACAGTAGGTAATATTGCTAAAGTCTGAGCAATTAATTGATCACATGATGCAAATTCCTCCCCCTATTTCTTTCCCCCAAGGTGCCATTTGTTGCATTACAAGCCATACATATAAAAGCATTTACAACTTCCGATCTTCCAGCCCCCCCCTTTTCCACCAGAACCTTGCCATGTAAACCACATCACATACGAATGACATATATACACCATCTATGTGTCATACATAAGCTTATGTTATTTTTCCACATACCAAAGTGAGAAACAAGTAGGCAATCTGTAAAAGCCATGTTTTACCCATGGATGGGTGTAGTTTCTGTGAACTGATGGGATAAATCAGGGTTTACGAAGAAACATACTCAAGAAGGTTACTTCTTCCATCAGGCCAATGTAAGAGACAATAGAATTCAACAACCATTTGTTTATGAGGTGATAAAGAAAGAGATACCCACAGAGGAGGAAGAAATGTGAATATGAAGAGGTAAAGATTTGAAATTAAAAAGGCAGAAGAGTGGTTAGAGGTAGATAAGACAGATCTTAAACAAAGTAAAGATTTAATTTCCATCTGTTGCCACGTAATATTTGTTCATTAACTTTAGGAAGCAGTGAAGGTTGAACTGATGTGTCTTATGAGTTGCTGATGCTACAAACTGCTGTATTTTTTTCTGTATTTGATCTTGTTTTTTCCCTCAGGGGCTAGTTATAAAACTTTCAGGTTTTGATAAACACCCCTGAATGTGCTGCTTACAGGATGCTAAGAACTTCTGGAAAGAAAGCATTATCGGAAACAAGGAAAAAGGACCCATCCTCAAGCTAAAAAGGCTATATGTAAAAAGATTAGAATGAACTTAACACAGGCATGGATGTGGACTGCTGGGTGAATGAAGAGACTAACTTATGCCATGCAGTAGCCTTCTGATGTTTGAATCCGTTGCAGCTGTACACACCTCAACTCAACCAGGGCAGCTAGAACTTTGAAACACTGTGCTTTTCTCTTTCTTTCTGAAAATTATGCCACATGCATCTTTCCAAATACTTGTTATGATTCAAACATAATTGCTAATAGCCAAAGTCATATTTTGTTTTCTCCATCTACATTCTAGCATACGTTGTTGTTTTACATGAAGAATTTGCCTATAAAGAATAGTCAAAATCCAACATCATGAAAATTTTAAATTCATAGGTACTCAAAGTACTCAAATGTTTGTTCTGTTAAGGATTCAAGGTTACTTTAAACACCTCTGTGTTACTTTAGCTACATCTTTCTATGTATCTTACTTCCTAGCAGCTACTGAAAGAGAAAAAACAGTCATCCTTTCAGATGCCACATAGAAATGTAAAATCAGTGTTTATACAATAAAAGGTGTTGTAGCACTTCTACACCAATCACTCTGAAATTCTAGTCCTTAGGTTTTCTCCTCCTCTTTCACTTGAAATTTGGAGGAAGGACACAGACAAGGCCCATGGGGAAAAAGCATCTTATCTCCTACCACTCGAGAGGAACCATAGTATGCTGTTTGCTTAAGGACGGTGCATTCTGCAATTTCAAGAAAGAGAAAATCTCCTGTGGGTAGCGCATACATTTTTTATAGTTTTCTGATGAACTAGTGTTACACTGGTATGAAACATCAGCAGAGTCCCACCCACTGATGTGCTTCCTCTGACATGTTGCGGCTGTCGCATGAAGGTTGCTTCCTCACCCGTCAGGGCTTATTTCTGATATTCCATTTGCAAAACCAAAAAAACAAAGGAAAAAGGAAAAGGAACAGGAGTGCTAGACTGGAAAAGACAACATACTTTTAAAAGTAGTATTTAACATAACACCGCTTGCTGCTTAACTCTCTGTACTGTTTCCAGTAGGTGCTGCTGAAAGGGTCCATCAGAGGAGATAGAACAGCTTCAACATGATAAATTCTTTCAAAGGCAAGTATAAACAACCTTTGATTCATATACACTGAAACTTGTTATAAGTAACGAATGATTTAGATGGAACACATTTAGCACTGTCTCACAACGAACATTTATTACAAACATACCACAACATCTGAAGCGGTGGCAGATAGCACACCATCAATCAGAGCAGACCACCAAAACAAATTGTGCCTCATAAACTACTTTAATATGTCACGGAGCTTCCAAATATACATCGCTGATCCATTTGTTACAAAGCCTAGGCTACTTTTTCACTGACAAGTCAATGACATTTGGTATTTTCATTTACGTGCGATATCACAATGAATCTAAGGACTCTATTCACCCAAAATTAGGTTCCTGCGAGTGCTGGCCTTTAGTGCTCCTCAGGCTTACACAACTCTGCACACATGGATCTTAGTAATGATGCCTGTCTACAAAAACCCATTTGCCAATGTACTTTGTCTGTATACTTTAGCAGCATCTTGCTAACTATTTCAAGTACTCAAGCTGCAGTTCCCTCTATACCCATGCAAAATTTATGGCCCATACTGATAAGAGAAGGCAGCAACACAGTAGCAGTTTTTAAGGGCATATGTTACATGCTGAAGAACAGATTTTTCAAGTCATTTTGAAGAAGTGATTGAGGAAGGTACTTCTACTTCTCCTTCAATATCAGCAAAAATGCTTATAAAATAGTTCCGCAACAGAACGGCAAAAAAATTAACTCTTTATATATTTGGTCTGACAGCCTGCACAGGCTTAAAGCTTCTACATCCCTCTTTAAAATCTGCAGAAAAGCATAGCTGATGTGCAAAGAAAGCTTCTAGTCTGAGGGTTGATCAAAACCAGTGCAAACCACCAAAAACGAACACTCCATCCTCCAACTTGATGCCCTTCTAGGGGTACAAAAGATGCAGAAATCACAAACGGGGATTAAGAAAAGTGTCTGAAAACTGAAACTATGGTCAAGTTGAGAACACACATAGATTTCAACCTGTTGTTAAGAATACTTGCATCTGAAAAAATTTGGGCCAAGCAGGGGTTTAATTAATGAGTCTTGTTTAAGAGACTTGCAAAAATCCATAATACATTTCCTAATCAAACATCTCTTCTTGTCACTCCAACAGGACTAGAAAATATACGGTTCATGTATAGTTTAAAATAAGCAATGTAAAGGGATTTCCAACTGCATCCTGTAAGTCCAGAATGCTGGGATAATAGGATAATATGGTCTCATTTCTCCCCAACATACACTAAATACTCCTTTGCCACTCTACAAACCGCTACCGTACCAGGAAAGCACGCAGGCACAGAACACATCAAAGCCAACACAACAGTAAGAGACGCGTGTCGGCAGGTAGCTGTGCTGGAGGTAAAGCACCAGTGCAGGCTGCAGTAGGCTGCCAGTCAACATGCAAAGGTCTGCTAAGTGACTATAAGTGCAATTGTGCAAAAAATATACACTGCAAACAACTTTTAACTCAGATGCCTTCCTGTGAATTCTCATCCTGCATTTTAAACACAATTCTTCACACATTCCTTACCAACTGTTTCTCATGAATCGAGTCTTGTAACTGTCTGAAATTTTAAGGAAGTTTGGATTTTAATCAGATTTATTCAGTCCTGTTTGAAACTCAGTGACACCGCTAGCTCATTCAGCTTTAAATACCAAATGTTATCATTTGAGCACTATAATGTGCCATTGATCTGTGTGTTAAGCATGCATTGAAATCAGTGGCACACTCAGTGTAAAAATCAATGGTAGGGTATAATCTTAAATAAGTATTCTACACAGAAAACTCTGCAATGCCACCTTGATTTCAGCCTTTCATATGTGGCTACTCAAGATAGAGTATTTATTAATAAAGTACTAATACAAAGAAGACAAGCAAACTGATAAAATTAATGGCAAGTGCAGTGGCATTGGGAATGTGAATAGTGTAATTAATTAATCAAAACACTTCTAACATTTTTAGAGGATATTATAGGAATAAATAAAAAAAGACAAGCCATTATGATTTTCCTAAGTATGCGGTAATAGTCCTGTATATCCTAGATTTATGCCTAAGCCACCACAAATGTAATAACTAGCTGACATCTATTATGATGACTGAATAATTCTGTATCATACTGAGATCCAAGAAAACACTCATCTGCAACATCACAAGCCATCATGAAAATCTTGGGTTGTAAAGCCTGAAAGAACCATAGATGGACAAATAGACAAAGAATCTGCGTGTCCAGATTGTGTTTCAAAGTCATTGCCAGCCATGTGGACATTTCCTGAAAGCACCACCAGTGGGTAGCCCTAGCAATTCTGCTTTGACACTGGGTTTCATGATCAACTTGGAGCAGCACTGCAAACCGCTCAGCGGACAGAGGGAGTGCACACAGCCCCGGTTCAAAAGGAACATAATATGTCATGACTTAATAGTGTTTGATTTCTCCCTAGTGTTTTTAAGGCTAGAGAGTTGACCTCCTTCCTCCCTTGGTGCTTGACTGTTGACATCTCAATGGTCATTCTTGATTAACCAAACCTCATCCTCCGCTTTATTCCTTAAACTAGGCTTTCCAAAGAGTGCTATTGCTGCTTAGGAAAAAAAAAAAAAAAGAAAAAGAAAAAGAAAGAATTGGACAAGACAGCTACATGGAACATTTAGTGAGATAGGGGGCTAAAATCCCACACCAGCCTTGGCAGCTGTGATAATGATGTATAATTTAATTGAAGCTATACTGTGATCCTCAAAAGGACTTCAGACCTTTTCCCATGTTTATGTATTATTCAGGCTAATGGCAACTCTGAAATAGAAAAAGCTTCTTATCTCTTAAAACTTTTATTGCAGTGAGTTCAAAATGCACGAAGCTGAGTGCTGGTCCATGTGCTTTAATGCTGAGTGAAAGGATGCTGTTTTCAGTCTGTTTCAGTGTTGTTGTCTTGGCAAAAAGACAGACATGATTGGATGCCTTAGAAACTAGGGATGCAATGGCATGCATGAGGAATTAAAAGTTTTAAGATATTTTTGAACTTAGAATGTCTTGGCTCTGTATGGACCCTATTTTTTTTCCACTTTTTTCAACACAAGTTCATAGAAAAAATATAAATCCCATTAGACAAGACAAAAATCCATAGCAATCAATACAAATGGCATCTCTTTTGCATTTTGAGCACATTAACTGACAGCTCTTGCTGCATCTTTAACACTGTTACAAAAGTCAGTTTTCAAAAACCCTGTAGATAGAAACAGGATCATTTACTAAAGGATGACAAGCTTCTTATTAACAGTTGCGTGGGTTGGTACAAATTCACCCTACAGACCAAGCAGCAAAAAACATCCAATCTTCAGGTTGGTCATCAGTCTATACGCAACTCTCTTGTGCAGGGAAATACAGGAATAAATCAGGAATGTTCATAGAAAGCATTGTTTATACCATAATGCAAAATTGGAACCAAACATAACATTACAGATGTGCACATCCTCACATAAGAAATAATATAAAGATAACAAAATGACATAACACCAAATCACATCTATGGAAGACAGTGGTCACAGAATGCCAGGAAAGACTTCTTCAAATTACTTTACATTCTAAGTGCATAGCAAAATTTAAGCCTGTGGTGACTGTCTACAGCTTTTCTGGTGATCGATGAATCATATAGATCATCTTGTGATCTTCCCCAATACACAAAGACAATGCAAGCATCATGAAACATATCAGTCAGAGCTGTATTTCTGCTGAAGAGATTATGAACAGATACATTTAGAGCCAGCAACTGCCCTTGCCATGAATCAAAAATGTGTACTGTTAAACTGATTTAGGGCCTCAAACTACATTATCTGTAAAATGAAATTACCGTGTTCATTGTTTGGAAAGGGGACTGAAAAACCAATACAGATCAAGTAAATCTGCATGCATAATACATTATATTATCTTGTGTTCTTAACACATCTCACTTTGCTTATATGAGCTGTACTTTATTAGAGCAAATGCAAGCTTTTGTAACATTGCTTTTGTTTAAACTAGGTTTTAAGCAAGTTTGTGAAGTAGCTATAAACACCAGAGAAGACATAAAAGACAACGTATCTTTTGTAATTTGAAGGGTACAAACACTCTTAACAATTACTGTGTTCCTTTCAGATTAAAGAGCAATACTACATCATCAAGGGCCACCAGAAAGGAAATTAGTCAAGATGCTGAGCCATATTTCCCAAAGAATATAAATTAAGCAAAGGATGTTGCCAGGAACAAAAAACGTGTCTACACATTCCTGATGGTCTGCAAAATTGTATCTGTAGGACTAATTCAAGGTAACTTTTCTTAGTAGTAATGTTTTTCTATTTAAATCCAGTGAAAAAGATATTAAAGATTATTTAAATTAACAACTCTCTGATAAATAACCTCTGTAAGTAACTATTTGCAAAAGGTCTTTTAAAAGTGAGAAGAGAATTCAGGAGCAGAAGAAGCTGTGCACTGAACATGAAGATCAAAGAATGAGATGATGAGACACAGCATAACCAATACACAGATATAAAAATGCTGGTCACTTGTGCCCAGGAACTGCAATGCAGAACAGGCTCTTAAGAGAGCTCAAGGAGAGAAATTCCATTAATCTGGAGTTTGAAATATAATCTATGCCAAACTGCTGTAGAAAGAGTAAAGTGAGACCATGTTAAACACAGAATTTCTCCTCATCACAACAATAAAACCTAGGTATTGACAAATTAATTTTTATAAAATTGGATGTAGAGACAACAGATGTTCCTCTTAAAATGCTTAGAGGTTGAAATCAATTTCTATGTAAAAATTATCCAAGAAGTTTTTTTCTCAGTGTATCATGTCTGTGCCCTGATACACTGTGGAGTGTCTCTGCCTTCAGACACTGAGCCAGGAGGCTCCAGCAGGAACTTTAGAGAAGTTATCTTCGTAACTATACTACAACTGCATTCTTCAACTCCCACAACCCTCTTCTTAAAAGATATTTTCCTTCAAAACACACAATTCAAGCGCATTAATCAAACACACAATTCAACAGCATTAATCAAGGGAGGCTGATGTCATTATTTCTCCTCTTATTTCTCTTCTACTGGTCTTCAACATTGAAAAGCTGAAGAACTTTCCAACTTAAAAAAAGGAAAAAAAAAAAAAGAAAATAAAGTTTCTGTAAAGTATGGAGTCATTCTTCATTTTTTCCACAGTGACTACTAACAGCAAGAGCATTACTCATATTTCAAGACTGTCATTTTTTTAAAACACAAAACAAAGAGCAGTTTGGGACACCAGTGGAAAAAATAAAAATCTGTACATGAAAACTGACTCTTGTCCAGGTTTTTAATGAACTCTTTACCCTTTGTTGTGCACTGTAACCTTAAATTATTTTAAGTATGTTTTTGTTCTTTTTTTTTAATTAAACACGTATTACTAATCTAAGTTTTATGATATCTTTGAAAAGACTTTACACATAAATTGAAATCCATTGAACTAAGGGATTCTTGATGCTGGAGCAGCCAGTAATTCATTGAAACATTCTAGCCTAACATATGAACCCATATCAAGTCCAGGGATGATCAAATAACATTTAGACCCATTGCAGAACAATGAATGGCAAGTAAGCACTGTAGAAAATTCTCAAGCTCTACCAGAACCACCAGCAGTATGAAACCCCCTTAACTAGTGGGAACTACTCCACAGCAGTGGGAACTGCATCAGTGTCACAATTTTTCCTCTGTCTTCACCAGCCGCAGGACTTTTCCGTATTCTCATTTTCAGATCAGTCTTTCCCCAGCTGCCTAGATCTGATATTAGACAAGCATTACCTGGTGAGAACTGCCATGATTGATTATCACATGGATGATGTTACAGATAAGATTCAAAAGTAGATTCTCCTGTCATTGGCAAAGGCACGATTCCATAAATTTCAGTGGGATTATCCCTGCCTATAACAAATACATGAAGGATGCCAAGTCCATTCCAGTTACTACCAGAAACACCCCAGTAAACAGCACAATGCCGCAGTTCTCAAGCGAGTATGAGAAACAAGACACAGCCTCACATTTCCAGAACAGAATTAACTGGGGACATTTCCCAAGGGCTTCTATATAGCATGCTAATTTTCAGGGATAGATTTTGTATAACAACCGCTTTCCAGAAGGAACCCTGAATGTAATGACTGAAGAACAGACTCTTCATGAATCTTTTCAGGGTATAAAAGAAATATAGAAGAATATCTGTGGTTTCTCAAAGTAAGTGCTAATTACACTTGGTGTGACAATGGAATGCAGATTTCCAACATATCAGTAAGATTAAAAATATAACCGAAGCATACTTTTTGAAATACTCAACCTAAACTTGTTTATTGTCTTTATTCAGATGTGTCTGGCATGAGTTTTCACGCCTTCATTCCTGATTACCTTTCTCTAATAACTTTAAGGACCTTATGTTCAGGGGAGAAGAAATTTAGTGACATGCTCAAATTGGATGAAAGTTGTCCCTCATATTTTCTGTAATTGAGGAGACTAAACTGCATCAATCCCTCTCAAAAGCATTTTCTGCTGGTTTCAGAATAATTTTGTGTCTTTTTCAATCTTCTACAATTTTTCTACATCAAATATCACACACTCTTCCATTTCCTCTCTCAATAATGCAGTATGCAGGGAGCAAAACATTTGCTCCTTTACTCCTGTTTACAGAGCTAAGGAATTCTTTTGCCTGCTTTTCCACTGTCAGTACACAATGGACCTATAGCTAGGTTAAATTACTGAGTCAAAGGTAGCAATCTTGAGCAGGGTGGTAAACCTGTGATTTTCTCTCTCTCAACTTTCAAAACCGACTGAATCCGCTTTTGAAGAAACACACCAAATCCAGCTGGTAGAAAGTTGATCATTAACTAAAGCAATGTGCAGAGTTAAAGCAAGCGCAGTCCTTGCCCAACAGCCTGCCTAGGAAAGACGGTGAAGAATTTTGCTACCTCTCTGCCCCACTGTAGCGCCATACCTGTACTCGGGATGGCAGCAGGAATGGTACCCAGGAGGTCTCATCACAAACTATATGAACTCAGGAGCGGCACGTGTGCCCATAACTGAAACTAAATGGGGAAGCTGTGAGGACAGCTAGTGTTTAGAAGGCATAAGAGCAAAGAGGAGCTACACACTCAAACAAAAACCTTGAATTGTGTGAAGGCTAAGAATGTCTATCTGGGCCAGCTTCTGCTGAATAATCAGCATCTTTGGAAACAAAACTGGATTTTGCCTCTTGTTTTTTCCATTACTTCCTTTTAGGTTTTCTACATGGAAACACAGTAATGTAAAACACAGGTTTTGAGGGAAAAACCTTAGGAAAGAGAAAAACTTTTTGAGGTTTCTGAATTACTGTGGTTCAGGTCACTGTTAGGTAAATGTGCAACCATTAATTTGTTTGATCATTTAGCTAGTGCAAAAGGATGAAGTTTCAAAACTAGTGGGATGAAACAGTGCCAGGATGAGAGCTAACATGACACAATTTAGCAGATAAGATTTTATGATTCAGATACAAATGACTGAAAACAGAGTTTGTTGTGATTATTGAACAGAAGCTCTTAAACATCAAAAGCTTTTTATTGTTGGCAATTTGATTGTCATTTATCAAAATTAAATCATCTGTTAAAAACATCATACCTCTCCTCACCCCCAATTTGGAATGTCCTAAACAAAGAAGTTTTCATGTAGGCATTTAGTAATTGCTCTTGAAAGAAGTAATGTACTTTAAGTACTCTTTTGATCATGCTTTGAAGCAAATAATCAATACTGTTTAACTGATGATCATCATTGTCTTTCAAAACTGCTAAAAAAGGAAGACCAAAATAACTTTGTTTCAGACACTCTGATATGTATTTAAGCCTGTTTATCATTTTGAAAGTGCACATCTGATCTGTCCCCTTTCAATGTCTAACAGGCAATTACAAGAGTTTATTTAATTTGTGGACCCAAGTAAAAGGGTTTGCTTGTGCTTACTGGTTTTCTAATGTCAATGATGCTTTCTTGTGTTCCCAAAATCTGTTTTAAGGGGAAAAAAAAAAAGTAAAAAGAAAAAAGAAAAAAAGGCAAATAACCAAAGGAGAGTGATGTGTTTGCGTGGGTGTGGGTGTGTGTAAAGAGTTTTTAAATATTCCTCCTGTGTTATAACTATTTGATCAACGTACTTTTTAATATGATAGCAAACACTTCAAGCAAGGCTCCAAGTACAGGATGTGGACACAGGAATCAAAGGAAGGCACCGCCTTATTAAATCTTTTTTTTTCTTTTTCTTTTTTTTTTTTTTTTTCCTTTCCTCTTCTGGATGATCTAGACCTGCAGCCTGAAGTTATGTAACAGGTTGAACCAGCCTAAATCAAGCCATGATCACAAGCCTCTTCCCTTGTGGCCACACCCTTCTTGTGCAGTAGGGTTCCCCTGTGACCTGAAAGCGAGCAGATCACAGGATCCCACCAGCTGGATGAATGCTATCTTTACTTGTATATGGCTAATTGCTAGCTGGATCAGCTCCCTGGGTAGGGGAGCCAGTAGATGTGCAAAAGCACTAGCACCTGTGGATGGAGACCCTTCAGCCAGGACTGGCAGAGGTCAAAGGAACCTGTGGGAACCTGGCACAAGCTGACTCCTTCTGCCAAAGGCTGGCAGCCCCTCTCAAGGATGGCTGGAAACAATCTTCTAGCCTCCAGCCTATGTTCATTCACTACTGTTTGAATTTGTGCCAACACTGGTCTAATCTTAAGTAGATGTTACACCTTCCCAACATTTTTTCCCTTGTGAACTACAAAAACCTCATCATTTCGTCCTCCCAGCCACACAGCTAGGAAGAAAACTCTCATGAACTTGGTTTCCCATTACGTTCGTCTTTATCATCTCAGCCTGCATGATTTTGAATACAGGTTACTAAACTTCTACACAGTATTTGACATGTCTTCAGAGAGATGAAAAACAGGCAAGCAAAGTCTGTACACTCCAAGAAAATATTTGGGGGAAGCTTCACACATCAGCAGAGTCCTTTTGAATTCAGATTTCCCTCTGAAGAAAGTGGTGTAAAAGAAGGTGCAAAAATTTGCTTGCTGTCATGGGACAGGGGATAAATCTATACTTCAAAGAAAACAGAAAGCTGAATAAAAAACCCAGTTAATTTCAGAGCCCTCAGTATCCAAATAAGTATTATTTTCCCTTTTAAGTATATTCAAAGGAAAACTATTAGAATATCTTTGGAACATGAAGTCACATACTGAGTGTAGTCACACAGTTTATATACTTGCAGTCAGACTAAAACTGCAGATCCACACTTAGAGTCTTCAATTTCTAAAATTAGTTTTTTAAGATCCTTGTCTGTGCACAATCCACCTCCTCATATATATCAAGCTTCCTCTGAAGTTACAAAAAATCGTGAATTTTCATTACACCTCAAAATCAGGTTGCTTCTACGAAATATAAGGAAATAATTTTAGGATCCTGAGTTTGAAATTTCTGGTCAGCATTTCATAAACCTTTCCAATGTACAAGTACATAGCAATTTAAGAAATACTGTCACTTATAAATTCGCTAACTTATTCATAAAGAATCCATGCAGTTTATCCTTGAAATTCCGTAAAATAAATTATTTACATTAGATAAACGGAAAATTATAGAAAGCATTATCCCCAAAACCATATAATCTACACAGTGAATCGTATCAGCACACGTGACTCTGTTTTCCAAGTGGTGCAACTCAACCATCACATCAAAGGCTCCACCCCGTCACGTCCAAGCAGGTCCTTCATGCCTCATGATAACTCACGCTGAAACCCAGGCTGCCTGGGTTCATGTAAATGGCCCCTCTCTACTTTCCCTTCTTCAAAACTCCCAGCCTCCATCCCTTTATCCTCACCACCCTGCAGCAGTGAAGCAATTAAAACCAAATTCCTACTAGTGAACAAAATTTTGTGAGTTTCCCTATGGGGAAAGTGAAAATACGGTCAAGCAGCTGCCCAAAAGACATCTAAATGTAACAATACACAGTTGTCTTGATGTGTGGGACTTCGTGACGGTGCAGAAAGAAAATGTCAAGGCCCTATTTTCACCAAATTCAATGTGTAAACACCAAAAAGCAGTCCTGCATGTCTAAATCCATATACCTGAGACATCTGGGTATCCAGAGCTACCATGAACCCAGCAGCAGCCCAGTAACACACCTCCAACTCTACTACTCTAGCCATTACTATAGTAATTCAATATTTTACCTCCACATTTGGAAGGTCTGAGGAATGGCTGCTTTCTGTATGGAAGGAAGTTTATAGAAATTATCTCTTCTGAGCTAATCTTTGAATTACGTTTTTAAAAACATTTAAACTAGCGTTGATGGATTACATGCATCCTAAATAATACATCTGCTTAATCTCAAGCACACCCCTTTGTATCACCCTTACCAGTAAAACCTAGCAAGTGACACTTAAGATTTCTCACACTAGTATCTTTTACCATAAAAATGATTAAACTGCCAGAGAGCTGAAATTGGAACTGAAATATAAGGCTGGATCACTTGCATAATAAACTTTGATTTAGTCATTAAAGGGATTATTGCTTCACTTTCATGTAGACAGAAAGGACAGGCACTGTCTTCATCTAGTTCTGCAGGGTCTTGCACTGTGGTTGCATTTTATTTTTATTTCTCCTATTCGAAAAGTAAATCCAATCACACTTTTAGTTCTGAAAAAGGAAATTTTTCTGATGAAGTACAAGGGAGACCTGAGCAAACTCCCCTTTCGGGAAAGGGCATACTTAATTTGCATTTCCCAACCCCAGGTCTGGCCCCTTTCCTCTGAAGTCTTTTCATCTCCTACTCTTCTCCCCAACCCTGGAGGCCTTTTCTTCCACTGTGAGATGCTACCAGCTCTGTTAGTGAATTGCTTTATGCTGAAGGACCCTGGGGGGCACACAGAGTCCCTCTGCACTCCCCCACAGAGGTCTGTCTCACCCCTAGGGAACACCCCACTGCGACTCAGTCTGCAGCCTTTCAGCAAGGGTTGGTGCTGGCCTGCCAGCTGGACGTGGTCCTGTTACAGAGTCAGGCTCTTCAAAAGCTCGTGATGGCCTGGGAGTGGCACAGCTATTCTCCAGACATAGCCCATGAGCTGCTTCCAAGATCGGTAAATGGTTAATGTTTGCCACACACAGTGATTCTTCTGATACTCTTGTTCTTCTCCTCTGAACCCTTTCTGTCACACAGCCTTCACACAGAGTTGTAAAAGACACTGCTATCTACCAGAAGACAAGCACCATGCATGATTTTCTTCTCCCACATGCTTTGCTCTTTGACAGCTGAAAGAAGACCCAGCCACTACACATGACGGTTTCTGTGTTGGGGCACTAGATTGCCAGCTCCTCAACAAGGCTGAGGTACCAGCAGCAACAGGTCCTTCAGCAACAGCCTGCACAACCATATTCCCCAGTCCCATGCCACAATTTTCCTTGCTCAGGAATTACTATTACCATGTTATTAGAGTGAGTGAAGTGTTGGGAAGGTTCCCAAGCACCACACATACAGACAGCTTTCTTCCTAGTCTCCAAATTCTCTGTTGAAAAAGATGCAAAGAATATCTACGTGTACATGGATGGATACACTCAAAACTTATTTCCTCTTCATCCCTATAATACATGATGGAGTAAAAACACCGTGGAAACAAATTCAGGAGGGGATAGGCATTAGCAACGCTTGAAATCTGCTTTCCGATTTAAGGTAAACTCAAAAGAGTACTTAATCTTCTTTTCTCAGTTTTTTGTTCTCCATATTTTAAATCCTTCTTAAAAACTTGAACCATGGTGTGTTATTTTGGCTCAAAGGGAGAAAGAAAATCCAACTGATTTGTACTTTCAGGTTCTGCTTTTAGACTCTAGTTTATCTTGATCATTAGTTTATAAATCCCGGTTTAAGGCACATTAAGCCTGCATTCCAATGAATTATTCTGAAAGGTTTTCTGGAGTAAGACTTAAAAACAGCTAGAAAAAGAAAATGGTGTCTTTACATTTCCCCAGGCACACGTATGGCATGTGGATGGCCATGGTTTTAGAGTGAATTCCAAAGAGAAAAATTGAGGTAAATAGAGATTTCCTCATTAGTAATATAGAGAACTACAAGAACTACAGAAAATGATTTATCAGTCTACAACCTCATTGAAAGAATGTGGGGGTTTTTTAAAGATTATACCAGAAGAATTTCCAGATTTGATTAGATTGCAACTGGACCCATCATGATCTGGGCCTACACAGAACAGCAGCATTTGCAGTGCTGTTTATACTTTGCAGCACTCTTGAAACGAAATGTGGCACAGAAGAACTTGAGAGGATGGCCTAAATCAGTTATTGTTGTCAGCCTTTGAAATTGACTTCAGTATAGCTATACTAAGATTGATACATTGCATTTCAAGATGTGTGCATCCAGCATCACTTTTCCTCTCTGAACAATAAAGCTGGAAGTTGGTGTATGGGTGCCTGGCCATCCTGAGTCTCTTAAAAAAAAAAGCCAAAACCCACCAAAACCTTCTGTTTCCACTTTGGAATGTGTTTACCAGTGAATAAGTTCTCATGCAGAAATTTTACCCAGCAACACCACAAATTCCACATGCACACTGAGAAAAAGAACTCCCATTGTTGATACATCTTCAAAAGTTGATCCTTAATGTTTAATGGAGAGGGAGGTGCATACAATATGCTTTGGAGGTCAGAAACGCTCAGACTACATGACACCACAACATGGATTCTGACAGATCCTGAACTTGAAACTTTCACTGGAAAGCATACATCATCTTCAAGTCACACAGCTCTCACAGTGACATCTATGTATGAAAAAAAAGGTATTCTACAGCAGGTATGCTTAGCTTTTGGCTAATTCAAGAGCTGTGAATAAACAAGACATATTGCTGCTTAGTGTCCTTGAAGCAGGTACCTCCTTTGAATTTTCTTTCAGCTGCAAAGCACACTTCTAAGAAAAGCAAGCCCCCCATATTACAGTATTATTTTCTGCAGTAAGATTCAGCATCTATTTTCTACCCATGACAAAAAAAATCTTCAATAGAGTTCTTTGCCTCTGCCAGAGAGTAGGTAAGAGACTGAAGCAACACACTCCTCATTTACCACATTTAACCAAAAATGAGAGGGGTGGGAAAAAGTTAACATCTGTTTTTTTAAGCCCCAGGAACTTCACAATGACATATATTCCCAACTCACGTGCTTCTGAGAAGAGGTCATGATGCCCAGAGTAAATAACAGCTTGCAATTTGCAATAAGGATAGCCAGCAGCAGCACTGAGAGATACATGAGATAATGTGATTTACAGGACCGGGAAATAATTTTCAGATATACTGTGCTGCATTAACAGCCCAGGTTAAGTGTGTGCTGCAACTTTTCCCTTGAAGGTACAGTAGGTAGAAGATTTGTGATATCTTTAAATGCAACAAAAGGAAATATAGAAGAGGGAGGGAGGAGTCTCCTGCTGAGATGTTGTGATAAATTATTAAAACTTCTTTCTAATGTTGATGCTACTCTTTAACCTCAGATCACAATACTGACAGCAGAGGAAAACTGAAAGTGCTATTAAAGCTGTGATAAACACACCATGCTGTGGCAACACTTGTAAGGGGGAGGGAAAAAAAAGAAAACAAAAAAAATTAAAAAAAAAAAAATCCTGGGGTGCCTCCAATCAGTAACATCAAGAAACAATCAGGGAGAAAATATCAAGCTATTTACAATACACAGTCCTCAGTCCAAATATTTATGAGATACCATTTATGTTCACTGAGCTATTTGATTATGAGACCTCGATAACCCATGTTTTCCATAAACAAATGTCAAGCAAGGAAGCAAAACAAAGTGAACTTTATGAAAAGGCACATTTAGTGAACTGTTCACAGCACATATAGGGTAAATCATCTCAGCAGTTTTCAACAGAAGAGGAAAATGGATTGCTGCCTTCAAAAATCATAAGAGTTTTCTCAGCACAGCATTTTTTTTTATAAAGTTAATGCAATTTATCTTTATTAACACATCAACACTGACATAGCCAGTCAGCCAATTAGTGCTGCTGGCAGTGCATTTCACAACATTCATGTAGTCTAAAAAAATGTCTGTCTAGTCTTTTTTACTGCATACACTAAGAATTCTGCACTCAAAACAGGCTGTTAGCTTTCTTTCTCTCTTTTTCCTTCCTTGCTCCTCTTTTCCAAAATACTAACCCCTTAAAATAGGTGTAACATCTCTTCCAATAAAACCACAAGCATCTGTCCCAAAGTCTCCACAATGAAAAGAACAATCTGAATTCTCACAGTCAAAAAAGCCCCACCAGTTTCTAAATGGCATACATTTATTTGTATAAAGGCCTTAAATGTTATTCTGCTAATAATACAATGCAAAGTAAAATTCCTGCAAGGAATGTGTCTTACAGCGCCTGTCAAGCAAACTAACAAGAAAACAAATTAAACTCCATGCTCTCTTTTCAGCATCCTATTGCAAGCCCACATGGCAAACCTGAAATCTGAGTCACTCAGAGCAGCATAGGTACTCTCCTTAGCTCACCCTTAACACAGCTTTTTAGAATCTTACCCAAACATCCATTACAAAACTTTTTCTTTCCACTTACCCCCCTTCCAGGGTTTGCCTTTGGTCCTGCTAAGCTTGCTGAGGGTTGGTCCAGAGAAGAACAACATCAAAATGAGAAGTTCAAGCATAGTGATTTTCCCCCGTTTCACTGGTGATAACATTTCCACAAGTTATTTTTAAAAAAGAAAAAAAATAAAATAAAAAAAAAATCTTACATCTTCCCCCCCACTTTCTGTTCGCTTAAGGAAGAGTGATTAATCATTGAAAAATCAGAGCAAGGGGTAGCTTTGCCCTCCTTAGATGTTGAAGTAATATCTCAATGATGTAGCCCTGAGGAAAGCCACATTTCTCACTGATCCGGTTTCTCCCACACAACATGCAGCCAGCACCGCTGCTACTACAGTAGCTATAAAATAATTTCTGCTCCTCACTTTGGTTTCTGTGGGAATATATTCCTCAGCTTGCAGCATGAGCTTGATTGAAAATGATAAAAACAGTAATGCTTGTGTCCAGCAGAAAAGAGAAAAGATGTCAGGATTGTGAAAAAAGATGAGAAGCAGTTGTACTGACAGCTTTAAGCCTGACTGTCTGATCCTAATAGCCGTGCAACCAACCAAATTGCTCTTTTAAGAGTAATAAGGCTTCAGTGAAAGCTGGTGTCACTGCCACTTGGGTAGGTAGTGCAGGGCTTGAAAATCACCAAGGAACCTGCTAGAGATAACGACTGCCACGGTCCCAGCTCCGAACGCCGAGGGCTGAGCAGAATACAGTATGCACAGGGAGCATTTAATCTCTATTGTGTGGAGGAGATTTCCTGCTTTACAGTGTGCAACTGCTCAGGACTTTTGACTGCATTTTATTAAGGCTTTAGTTCATACTTTAAACTAAAATGCAAGCACTGGCACACTAATTACTCACAGCATTTCTGAAGTAATTACTGTATGGGGAAAAAAATCTGAATGCCTTTTTCTTTTTTTTTTCCTCCCTTTCTTAAAGTAGCAAACAGGAAGAACAAATCCCTAGCAGGAGCAGCATCTTTTCACTGCACTGAGCAGCTCTGCATTTTATATTTTCACACAGTCTATCCTTAGGATCTCCTATAAACTGAGGGGTGGGGGGGGGGGAGGGTTGTGGGTGGAGGGGAAGGGAAAGAGAAAGGGGATGCTCAGAGTACAAGTATTTTCAAAGGAATAGATTGCAGTCACAGTTTTTCACTTCACAGCTCTTACTGCCACAGAAATAATGTAGCTGCCTACATCTCTGGATGTCCAGATTTAAGAACGCTGAAGCTGGATCAGTAAACACAAGACTTCCTGCACAACATTTTGGGTTTTCACTAGGCGTACTCACGACATTCAGACTGCTCAAACAGTCTTGAGATGTCCAGTGCTTACTTAAGTATGCCCAGGAGCTAAAATTCATCTACAGTTTGGCATTTAGTTGTTTCCATATAATCATTCAGCACTCAAATCAATGAGCCACAAACCTTGGGCTGTAGATTTGTATAAATAAAAAAAAAAAAAAATCAATGTCTTTAGAATGACAAAGCAACAATGGTCACAGATTCCCTGAAGTTATCACGTTTTCAACCAGGGACATGATGCCCTTTTCAGTGCAACATTAAGATGATGTTATTAATAAATCTGAAGCTTTGCTTATTCATCTGAATAAAAAAAATGTTATTTTGACTAGTAGAGACAATCATGAACATCTAATATGTGTTGAGGGATTTTTTTAAACAAACAGCATGTAACATCACAAGCAGGAAAATATGGGGAACCCAAAATCACCACATCAACTATGAAAGATCTTTTATCTCCTTTTTAAGGTCTAAAATATATTTATGGGCTGGTTAGAGGATGTAACATTTGCATTTAGAAGGAAAACAAATGCATGCTGATGTACAGTAGTTTTTCAGCCCTTTGCATTAATTTTTAAAAGTTATAAAACATCTTACCAGATGCTGGGTCTGATATATCAGAGCTGATGTTTATGGCTTTTAGTTGCCAAAAATTAGGTCAGTATCTATCACGTAGAGTCACTAAGCTGCAGCTTTTTGTGTTAAATTCCTCCATCAAGCCATTCTTAATCACCAGTCTCATTGCTAATAATTAAAACACCATTTCTTCCATTTTTCTCCCAACTGTTACTGAAATGAGGCAGACACTTGTGTTCATTTTGATTGTCTCTGTAACGCTCCTCTGAAACTAGCACCATACTGGTATGTTGAAGCATCAAAAAAATTACAAACTCTCATTGCTAGGTTTCAAACTTTTTATGTCCAGATAATAAAAAGACATTAAATTAAAACAACCACCACCACCTTCAGGTACCACTATGCAAATTCACTAACTTAAAAGTTTTGAATCACAAAGCAAACACCTCCAATGTCCAAAACATGCGTGAGAATATCAGTCATACTTCAGAAATCCTGACAGTGTCACTCTCTTGGCCATCTCTGCAGCTTTATGTCACTTCTACCTCAACCATTCTTTCTTCAGGGTGTCTTGCTTTCAAAATAGAGTGCCGTCCCTATCCACTCAGGAGCCAGCCGCTGCATGAAAAGCTATTTCCAGTGGTGGCAGGCATCTGTAAAAATACCCCCTTGGTTCCTACATTGCAAAAGAATTCAACTCCTTCAACTTGGACACCTTGTCTTTTCAGCATTAATGAAAGCAGAGCCTCTTGGAAGGTTTTATGAATTTCCATCAGCTTTCTGCCAGCTCTGATATGTGCCTCCAGGACCACCAGCCAGATCAGGTACCACTTGAGCAGCAGCTCAAGCAATGTGGCAGGAGAAGGGAAGGACCACCTAATACAACAGGCAAACCATCACAGCTGTTGGTCATGAGCATGGTTGCACTTTAATGCCATAAAAGCCCAGACTTCCCCACTCCACTGATGGTTTTCTGCGTTATTTTGCAAAAGGTAAGTTATTAAATCCACTTCATAAATATTAAGAGTCAGCAGGCAGACCTTCAGGGGTACACAGAAAAAGCATTGTCACTTCTTATGAAATTTAGTGGTGTTTTTAATGTCCTCGTTTCTAGGTTCATAAGAATTTCAATTTTCCAGAGGTGAAATGCCTCCAGAGAAAAGATATGGTTTCAAGAATGATTATACAAATAGTATAGGTGGAAACACCAGAAACAAAGGCAACCCAACATTTATTTTTCCTTCAAGTATCATGATTTTGAAGTCAACATCATGTTTCAGAGATGTAAAAGAACTGATTTGTAATTCTATTTCATGTTTTGAATGTGCAGGACTGGAAACAGAGAGAAAAGTAGGCAGCCTTTCCTACCTTTATGTCTGTTAATATTACAAGAAAAACTCCGATGAGAGCTACAAGAGGCAAACCAATTCCATTAGAGCTAAATATCCCTGACATCCAACTAGTCCTTGCGAGGATCTCTTACGCCCTCCAAGGTCCCTCCTGACAGCTCGCACCAGTCATGAGTATGAGACTATTTAATATTTTCTACATAGAGAAGAACTCATATATTAAGACAGACCAAATGCCCATGTGCCTAGCACCACATCTTCAGAAGAGGTCCTGGGAAAAGTACAAGAATGACAAGAAAGAATTAGCAGAACTTACCACCTACTCACCCTGCCAGCCTCTGCTTTCAAAAGGCTTTGCGACTTCTGAACCAGAGACTATCACAGCTATCAAGTTTGATTAGAGCAAGATGGATGTATACTTCTTTACTTTGTCTTGTTCCTTTTTTGATTCACTAATGCTTTTCTCCACCCCTATAGTCCCTGGCAACTACTTCCACAGAAAAACATACTTCCTCTTGTTTCTTTGAAAGTATACTTGATAATTTTATTGAGATAATTTTGGCCTTTCATTAGTTCACCTTTCCTCATACTGTGGTTTTCCAACATAGCTTCCATTCAAACAACTCATTCCAGTAAAAACAGACCTAAGCTAATTTTTTTCTCAGACCCTACTCACAAACATCCTTTCTGCCTTCATCTTAAGTATAACCAGTTGTAATTTAGTGTTTATGAGATGAAGTCAAAAGAAAAGCCTGCAGTATTGAAGATGAATTATCAGTTATATATTCTCTCCTTCATTCTACTCCTGAAGCCAAAGGGCAGCAGCTACCATTAAGCTGGAGTTGTGTTTATAAATGCCTACAACATTAATGGATACAAAGGTTCTTTTTAATTAACAGTTTAGGATGTTTACTCAGTGGAAGCATACATCAGCAACCTAAGCAAAAAACCACCAGTGAGATATTGAGGAAAAAATACATCCAAGTTATTTTAATCTGCAGTTGCTGTATCTAGCTATTTGGTTGTTCTTCCTTTCCAGATTTTCCTTATTTTTAATAATCACTATCTGGCACAAAGGGCTACTGGTATAAGTGCTTGGTTAAAACCCTCAAGCTTGAATAAATAGCAACAATAACTTCACGGAAGCTTAAATATCAGAGCCCCTGAGCAACACGCTTTATTTAAGAGCGATATCTTGGAACAGTCGGCTGCTCACAGGCTACAGGAGGGACAGACAGAAACCTCAATCGCTTACTTGCTGACATGCTCTCTGGCCCTTTGTATTGCCACACAGATCCCATTTTGCTATGGTGAAGGTTACAGACTTTCCATAATTGCACAAAGTACCACTTGCATCAAACCCAGCATTCAGTAGCACAGGCATTTTTCATGCTTGTGTATCCTGGCACTTTTTAACACTTGAAGAAGCTCAGGAAGAGCCTCCATTCTTCCCATTTCAGAACACTGGACAGTCAAAATAAAAAATTAAAGATACTGCAGAAAAAGATGATTGTTTAGAGAGTCCTGATTACGATGAGAAGGAATAGAAACAAGCTGATACGCTGACTCCCTTCCCCCAAGAAGTTACACATTTTTTACTTTGCTCTAACTCTCTCCTTTTCTAGTCTCCCAAAGATCCCATGCAGACAAGACCTGGCAGCATGAAAACGCCCATGACTAAGTGAACTTTGCAAAAGGAATATAATGGACACCAAACACTACCAAATGGAAATACTGCATCCTGCATTGTAGGCATGGAGAATAATTTTCCACTGCCTATTTACCATAGACAGAGGCCCAAGTTGCGGTAAGCCATAATTAATTCAGTTCTTTTTCGGCGTGAAAATTGTTTTGATTTAAAATACTTTCAGCTTAGGGCATTCTAAGTATCTGTGCAAACCTCCTGTGGATTTCTGTTGGCCACAGACACCGATGGGAATGACATTTTTGGATACTTGTGATACAATACGTTGCCAAACACATAGCCTTAAATCGAAAATCTATTTGAAATTCCTTCCAGTTCATGTGATTTCTGAGGATTAAGAAGCCAGTGCTTGCCCAGAGGGTGATCTGCACTTCCACTGCAGGTATTCTGAAAAAATATTTATATTTCTCCTTCATGGATATAACCAAGTAAGATGAAATCCTGACAATCATTGCATGCCAGTCCCCAAAGACTAAATTCATTTTGGCTTTCACTGGTAAGACATACCCACAAAGGAGTCCCTCTTTTCATCCCAACTAATTAGTAGCTCTGATTTTCGTATAAGACAACATGAAAGCTAAATTTATAGTAATATACCAGGTTTGGTGCAGTAGAAAAATCACGTCAATAAAAGTCCAAGACTCAACTTTGGGCACTGAGATTTTTTTCTTGTTTTATGCTAACCGATATACGGTCCTTACGATATTCTGCAGATTATATTATGCAGAATGAAGAAGTGCATGGAAGTTATATTATTTTGTACTCATCGATTGAGTACCAAATTTAAGTATAACTAGAATTACAATAATTCATTTTAAAGTTGCCAATTATTCCAATCCTTAATCATACATTGTTTCAGTTCAGAAAGTAAGGATTTTGTAGGCATCCGTGAACTGCTTAAATATTTGGTAAACAACCAAATAAACCAACTTTTAATTTTTTCAATATTTTAGTAATAACCTGAACTTGAATAACCTTATCCACTACATTATGGACAAATATTTTAAATTCTTTCAGCACCAATATCATGCTATAAAACCATTACTTTGAAATGCTATTTCTAAACCGCATTTAATATTTTTATTACTGTCTATATGTAACATAAACTATAAATACAGTTGAAGAGTAATATATTAAAGTATAAATAATTACAGGTAGCAGTATGCAAAAAATATGTATTTAACAATAACACAAATTGTTAAACAACATACATTTATTGTTTCCCAAGAAGCAACTTTGGTAAGAAAAATATTGTACGTAGTCATAAATCACAAGAGAAGGGAAAAAACATTAATGAGACATTTCACTGTGTTTTGTAGTACACAGTGACAATACATTTCTGTGGTTTTGACAAGGGAGAAAGAAAAAATACCAAACAATTCTGGCCTTATTTACGTCTTATCCAGAATGGAAAAATACTAATATTTTTGCTATCTTACTGTACCCCATTTTGTTCTATTTACTATCTAGAAACAGAACATTTATCAAAAACACAACTATGAAATTTTCGGGAAAATTTGGTACACACTACCTATCCAACTGGAGGGGGAAAAAATAAAATAGTTGAGGACAAAACCACTTACAGGTAGGGAAGACAGTTTTAAGGCTTGTATAGAAAATATAGGGATCTCCTGGAAAGAGTCCAAAAAAGGGCTATGAAGATGATTAAAGGCCTGGAGCATCTCCCCTATGAGGAAAGGCTGAAAGAACTGGGGATGTTCAGCATTGAGAAAAGAAAACTGAGAGGGAATTCTATTAATGTTTATAAATATCTCAAGTGTGGGACACAAGGGGAAATGGCCAGCCTCTTTTCAGTAGTCTGAGGAGACAGGACAAGGGGCAATGACTGCAAGTTGAATCACAGGAAGTTCTGCAGCAACATGCAGAAGAACTTTTTCACAGTGAGGGTGACAGAGCACTGGAACAGGCTGCCCAGGGGGGTCGTGGAGTCTCCATCTCTGGATTCAAGACCCGTCTGGATGCCTCTCTGTGTGATCTCTCCTAAGGAACCTACTTTGGCAGGGGGCTTGGACTCGATGATCTCTGGAGGTCCATTCCAACTCCTACGATTCTGTGATTCTGTGAAGACACCAGGATACTTTTTTTTTTTCCCCTGTGAGCCTGTTTCTAACAGCTATGAAGATGAGATAACAAAGCTGAAAAGTACCAGTTTATTCATGGGGGAATCATAACCTGCCTACCATGACTTAAAGGCTTTGATTTGTCAATAAACAAATTTTGGTTATCACAGGAAAAAAAACCCATTGCGTTCACATTTTGTTTTAAAATAGATCTTTAAATCCAAGAGCCTCAAAGCATTTTGTGTGTTTCCCATTTTTTCACTGCCTTTGGGCTTATTTCAGACCTGTTCATTTTAAGCATTACTATGCACAACTTTGAAGCCACAAAGTACTAAGCAGTTCCTCTCCTCCTGCTTCCCATTAATTTTTAAAGCGCTTTGGCACTGCAATGCCCAGTAGCCCCATTAGGAAGAATCGACTAACATCAGTCAATCAAGTGTCTCGATGTAATCTACAGAAATTCAAGATGGAAAAGACAAGCTCAATCATACACTATTTGGCATCTCCATGTAATAAAGGTGCTGGGAGAAGACAGAATGTGGAAAGCAGAATCAGATAGGATCTGAAATTTCACATCAGAAAGAAAAGAGGACCAAGACACAACAGAGTTCATTCAGGAAATACTGCTGGTGACAAAAGATTCACCTGCCACGGCTGAACAAATATTGATCCTGCAGGTTTTATGTTTGGGGTGCCTTCAGTGATACTGAAGGTGTCACATTTCAGGTGACTTGCAACAATGAAACCCTGAGTAATTGCAGTTATTAAAGACATTAGCTTGTTTTTTCCTTTTATGCAGCACTGAAGTTTCCCTGAGGACACATTCAAGACAAAAGACATAGCAGTGACTCTATACTTCTTCCTTCAACTTCTGAAGTGCTCAAGTGAAGAATCCCATTTGTCACCTGGGGTTTGAGGTACAGATCAAAAGTACCATCAATTCCCAGAAAAGGAACTGTATCAGTACAAAAGCTGTGCCAAAGCACCACAGTGCTCATAGACCTGCAGCTTTAAATACTGGAGTAGTTTTTCTGCCCAGAGGCAGAGATTTGCAATTTATTTGCAAAAAAGTGATGAGGTTTGTCTGGCTTGGTTGGGGCATTTACTGTGCCATGTTCAAGTTCACAACAAACTCCTACATGACAGAAAAAAAAATGGCAGCTGGGACACACCTTTTTTTGCTTTTGTCTTTTGTTAAATTTCTGAATGTAAAGCCAAAAGGGAGGAATTCTCTAAGGATCTATGTGTGTCTTTCAGAGAGAGTAAGTATTGTGCAATCAACATTTCTCTGAAATACTGGGACAAGCACTATAGAGTCCTTCTAAGCAAATACCTGCTGTTGCATTTAAAATGCATTTGCATTTAATTGCAATATATGTTTTCAAACTATTTTTGTTTGTAGTAGTGTAAAACCCACTTCTGCTTAAAGATACATTCAAGTTCTGCATTCGTTCTGTCTTTTTTCCATTTTTTTTACAGCTACAGGAGACAAACCTGAGCTGTCTGATGATGCATGGTACCAATGTACGCTGGGCACAGTCTTGCTTTGTTGGGAGACAGCCCGTCAGCAGAACTGGATCACGTGGACACAGCTACTGCAAGACACCTCATCTGCCACAGCTATCACTGGCAAACCTGAATTCATTAATTCAATGATTTTTTTATTATTATTATTCCTTTTTTTTTTACTTCTGTTAACACTGCAGAGCCCACAGTAGCAAAACAAACTAGACTGCATTCGAATAGTCAGGTGATGTTTGCTAATGACATTCCATTGCCAGGGCCAACCCCACCGGACTATAAGCAAGGCCAGAGGGTACACACAATGGTATTGCACAGGTATAAATGGGGATATCACCTGACCCACACAAATCTTTATTAATGGTGCTGATTCGCAAGGCAAAAGAACTTCACAAGGCTATAATCCTAGCCTCAGTCTGTTCTGATATTAGAAATATAACCTATCATTCATGAATTGAGAAAAATGTATATGTAAGCCCTTCTGAGATAAGCTTATCCCCAACCCCATCCTTCCACACCATTGTCAGAGTATCCCACTTTGGGCTGGAGGCCACACTTCAAGCATGGCTTTGTAACAAAAGCATAATCTTTTCTCATGATGGATTTGCCATTATAGGATCTGCCTTTCACTCTGTTCAGCACAGAAGAATGATTTTTTTTCCCTTTAAACAATTAGCATTACTAAACAAATACATAAACGTTTGACTGGAAGTGGCTTTCAGACAAGTTGTACAAACCCAGCACCTGTTAACCAAAACAAAACAAAAATCAAATGAGGTATGGCACAGCTGTTGCTGTTAGAGGGTCAAACACATGGAGTAAAATTAAAGTTGGGCTATTCCCCTCTACCTGGATGTCCTGTGCTGCAGGCTCAGTAGAAGTGGCATTATAAGCATGACTGAATAAAATAATTTGTAAGAAGCTTTTTGCCTACAGCACTGTAAGGTTGTGTTATAGCAACACAGTAGGAAGAAATGTGATCTTTCATTGGTTTCACTCTGGTGACCAGGGGCCAGATGACAGTGGATAATCAGTGAGGGCTATAATTTATCACGGCACTGTAACGCATGGCAGCTTCATAAAACAAGCCGGCACCGTAGCAGACCCCGCCCAAGGAAGCAGAACAAGTTGGTCTCCAAGGCTCAGGTGATCAAACAAGCACGTGTGCGTCCGCACGCACACGACAGAGTATGTCAAAACTGTGCTGAACACTCCTCCCTCAGAGGCTGAACAAAACGAGTGGGAATTTGCATACATGTAGATATTTTGTTAAGGCACCTAAATTACCTGAATAAACGCAAGGCACTTCGGTACCTTTCCTCAGTACACTGATTTTAATGCGGTCATCACCTATGTGTTTAACAGCTAATAATTGCGCTCTTTCCCTCAGCACGGAAAATTCTGCCCTGTGCAGCAGACGTGGCTGCTTTGGCCTCTAACACCAGGCTACAGATACACCTGAAGGGAAGAAACAGCCTTAAAAGCAAGAGATGTGGTGCCTCAACACACACGGTGTAAATGACCAGCAGTATTCTTGTGCCTGTCAAATAACATGTCCTGGTTTCAGCTAGGCAAACTCATGACATAAGCTTTTGCCACAGTCCTGTCCCTGAGTACCAGAGGCCTCTCAAAGTTACAACACCGATGTTGTGACCCAAAACCTGGCCCTTCTGCATGCAGTACACACCAGTCTGGACATCCACACAAACACATGGATGCTGACACAATCAGACCTTTCACCGCACACACACTGAGGTAAATTGAAGAAATTTTATGCTGCGAGCTGACATCCAGGTGAGCTCTCTATGCCTGCAACTGGTTGCAAAGGAGGCTTTGATTTGAACTGGACCCTACAGTACCATGCTGGCACGCTTCTCCCTTTTAATTTGTATTATGAACAGTAGTACAAAATGAGAAATGCTGAGCTGAAACTCTTCTAAAGTTTCTAGTCAGGAAAAATCATGAGGTCATACAGACATGAGTGTTTAATGAGAACAGCCGTACAGGGGATCAGATGTCATATTTAGGCAGAAGAAGGCCTTATTCTTCCTCTGAGAGGTTGGGCAAGTCGCATCTATTTATTTTGTTTCTTCAAGCTTTCCTTCCCCCTCTGCAAGGAGCCCCAAATCATTGTCCTGGCTGACCACCTTGAAACCACATGAAATCTATGAAAGCAAGTGGCATACGCTACCAGACTTCCATGAAATTCAGATCAATCCCACAATTTTCAGCTTAAAACTCAGTGTCATTTTCACTACTAATTGAATAATTCAAAGTCCATCCATCTGAGCTCATATTGAAAAAAAAATCCAGTTTTTCTTGTCCAAGTAGTGTTAAGACTTATCAGATATGGCCCCCATAAAGTTTCCCTATATCCCTGAAATCAATCGTCAAACGCTTGCTCCCAGCTTTCCCCACATCTACCTTTAGCAATTTAAGTCTCATTCCCTCTGTGAAACAGGCAATAAATCACATCCACAGTACTGAGTGAAAAATAAATCATAAACTTTGAAAAACAACCAGAAGTTTGCAAAAGACATGTAAGAAGTATTGTCTCTCATTGGTAGAGTAAGAGAAAATCAAGCATTGGGAAGCACTTTTCATCTGCGTATGCAATCAAAGGGCTCCTTAAATAGGGCCCAGTAAAGTTCACGTGCTTAAATGCACATGAGGATGTGCCCCAAGGAAGCAAAGTCTGTCCTTACCTATCTTTGACTTATAACCTCAACTTCTATTTTTGGGTTTTTCTTTCTACAAATGAAAGCGAAAAGGATATCGTACTTTTCAATACACACACACCATGGAGACAGTTCTGGGGTGATTTTAGCTACCTGCGAGTTCTTTGACTTTCAAAGCTCTAAGTAAACTCCAATATTCATGATTAATCCCCAAAATGGAATATACCTGCAGAGCAGCAATTTCTTTTACACTCAAGTAGAACTGGCCAATCCTCCTCCTGCACCAAACCCCTGAAGCTGTGACTGCACATTCCTGTTACTTTGGAACATGAGCCCATCAGAAACCCATATCTAAATACACATAGAGAGAATGATTTTCCATCATCCTGACATTTCTTTAACACCTTTCACAAATAAAAAGTACAGTCAGACTATCAGCATTTCATACCATTGCTGTGTTGCTGCAGTAAATTTTTAAAGCTTGAGAGGAAGCATCACATCCTTAAGTTTTGTGAAGTGCTGAGACTGTTGCTATAGATAGCTTCTAATTATGTTATCTTCTCATAATTCTCAAATTAATCTTCTTTCCTCAAAACATAAAATGGCATAATTTTTATTAAAGAATCCCATATTTCACAAAAATTAGTATTTTAGGAAGATAGTTTGAAGTCAGGAACTGAACAGCAGAACACATTAGCCAAAGCAAACTTCTAATTCCTAAGCTCATGTTTGTGTTTCACAAAAAACCCCCAAACATTAGAGGAAAAAACCAAAAAATTAAAATTGTCTTTGCCTTAAAACACTTAAGATAAAATTAAAATGGGTTAATCAAATGAAATTCAATGGGGACTAAACCAGGATGATACTGTGAAATGCGCTACATCTACACTGTAGGGTTTTTTAATATATAATGTACATTTGTTGTAGATTTAGCTTTAATTTTATAACTTTGGAAATACTGGAAGGAAAACACACTCTCTAATTTTACAACAAATAGTTTTGAGTTAAAGCATGGTCTTTCAAAAGGAATTTGCAACTGTTATTCTGACTTAGCCACCCCTTTTGGAACCCATCTGTAAGGCTAAAGATAGAAATGACAATTTTTCTAAGATTATTAAAAAAATTAAAAAGCCAGTAGAGTACGAGGCTTAAAAACTCCATTTGCATTTTATCTGTCACTGAATTTGCCCTAATTGTCCACTATTGTGATAATGTCTGAGCTGAATACTATATGTCTATATGTATGTTAGCACCCAGCAATTAACTTAGCAATAATTATATACTGTTTCTGACCTCTTTGTGTTGCTGGCAGAGGGTGGGGGTTTTTTAAAACACATCTTCTGCAACTTTAAGTGATTTTAAAAAGTAGAAAAATAGAGTTTAAGAACTATAGGAGACAATTATTAGCTCTGCCAGTAATTCTTTATATACTTATACATTTAGAGAATTCACATATATATTGTGATTACATGCAATGTCTGGAATGTAATAGCGTTTCTTGGTAATGTTGGTTCCTTTTTTCAGCTCACTGAATGATTGTATGATGTCATAACTGATCCAATGATATCCATGAGGGACACTGATTTTATTTTTTTTAAAGCAACTATTTATGAAGCGCATTTCTAGAAGTAGGCAGAGTACTTAAATGTTTCTAATCTTGAACTGGTTTTGCTTACTAAAATATTTTTTTCACTACAACAACATCAAAGGACAGAGACCAAATGCTGTCTAATGCTCAAGCAGCTGGCACAGGACTAAGAAAATACAGCTAACAACATCTCTCAGCCCTGCATTGGTTCAGTTGCTTGTTTATTCCTCTGCTATTTTATCAGTTTCTCAAATGAGAGAGGTTCCGTGATTAGATGTATTTATAAATGAAGAGATCTATTTTCTCCCACAGGTATATGTGTGTAAGGCTCACTGAAGTTAAATGTCAGAAAGAATTAAAGATAAAATACTGATTTTAGTAAAAGTCTAAAAACTTATATATTTGCATCCCTCTATATGCAAGCCATGTGTAGTTCATTAACATTATATGTCAGTAAGGGTGCAGGTCAATTTAGAAATCAGATTGCAAATCAAGGGAAAACTACTTTGAAATGACATCTGGCTTGACCTTCAAACCCTAATAATCTAGAGCAAATCAGATCATTAAATTATAAACCGAAATTAAGTTTATGATTAATAGAGTTCAGAAAATGAATTGCAGTGGATAACTGGGTTTTATCCGGGCCATGGACTATTCATGAGCATACCACAGCTCCACAGAATTTCCTGAAGTAATGTTTTTAACATCATCCAAAGCTTCTTCATTGATGGGTCCTCACAGAATTTGAAGTCCAGATGTGGTAGAAAAGCTCCTATTGTCACAGTACCTGTTTGCTGAGCAGGGACTGACTTCTAATTCAGAGGCGTATGTGGGAATCAATTCAGGTATCAGTCTTAGACTGAGGACAAGAAAGAAATGCGTTCCCTCACACCAACAAGGCTGCTGCAGGGAGGCAACACAGAGCTGTGCTTGCCCTGCCATGCTCAAATGATCACCTTTGAATTTAATTCCTTATGGTTCATCGCAACCCAGAAGGCACCCATGGCTTGGCACGGTTTTAGACATGTCCATGGGTAGAACCTGTGAAGTATCTACTTGAACCGAGACCTACATACTGCAGATAGGATTTTCATCCATTCCAGTGCACCTTGTGATGCCTTAAAAGAACCCAAACAACAAACAAGCCTTTAAAACTTCTAATTTCCGTGAGGAAGAGGATTTTGCTGATCAAGTATGAGGCAACAAGTAGGCAATTTTAGGCAAGTCCCCAGACTTCTCCTTTTCAAAGCAAGCACAAGAGAAATTAGCAGAAACCTTGATCGATATTTGTGCCAACTAGAATTTATAGGTACAATGTGGCATTCTACTAACTTGTCAACGTTAGCAATAATCCTTTACAAGAGATTATTACTATACATCAAAATATGGACAGCACTGTAAAATGACATGACCAAATTTTTAAAATTATGATACCACTTTCCATGGAAAAAACCCAAAACAACCAACCCACACATCATATTGTAGAGCAGACTGCATACCCATCTGAGACAATAATGAACAAACTCTTTTGCTGTACCTATAAGACTCCCAGACACAAAATCTGGATAACCTGTATGTAAACAGCGTATGTGTCTGCTTCTGAAAACAGAGAATAGACTGGATAAAATTCAAACTGTAAGCAGACGTTTCCCGTAGGCTTCCATTAAGATGATAGAAATACTCTAATAAGCACAAAAACCTTGTCAGATTTTGTCTCTTAACTGGTATCGCTGTCATAGCAGATGCTGGTTTACTCCATATGCTAATCTATCGACGTATTTACGTGGCTTTTATCCGCGAAGCACCCGTACAGTGTCTAATCCCTTAAGGCTTTATACTCACAACACGTGAAAGAAGAACGGGCAGTTTACAAACAAGCAGCTGAGACACAAACTGGGCTTAAGACTTGGGCAGTTTGTAGCCGAAGCCATGATTTCAAGGAGGATTTTTATAAATCAATCCCCCTCATTAGCTGCAATGCATTTTATTGAAAGCCACACACTGCTTTCATTTAAGGACACAGATTAACAAGTACATGATAAATGCAAATCAGACTGTCAGGTCTATAATGAACAATTTAAGAGTTAGTTTATATTCACTGTTGGAAGTGACCTGTTTTAGGAGACATGCTTTAGTTCAGCCCAGAACCTGAGACTCAATACCATCGCCACCTTATCCTACACGGCAGAGTGCCCTAATTTCAGGAATACTTAGAGAATCATGCAGTGCTTGAACAAAACCTTTTAAAATGGTTAATCCAAATCTTTGGTATCTTCATATTCAGTACATATTAGAAACATTTTTTAAAGATGCAAATTGCTGCGGCAATCCTACAGACTTATAAGGGCCCATATGCTGATTATTCCAATAAATAGATTTGAAGGCAAGAAGGGACTTTTAAATCATAGCAGTTCTGGTTATTTGAGTAGATGTTCTTCCTCGAAATATCAGCCACATGAGAAAGGACATAATTGGCACTTGTTTCAACTGTTTCCAAGAAAATAATATATAAATACTGGGGTTTAGTGGTAGTTCATAGATTTTTTTTTTTCCATTTTAGGGTTTGATTTTATGCAAATTCAAAAATTTAAAACAACAACACAGAAAGAAAAAAAATCACCCGTGGCTACAGATATACCAGGAGCACAAAGCAAGTAAGGATTCATTTTCTGCCTCTCTGTCCTCTTACAGGAACACTCGTAGGGCAGCTATCGCAGTTAGCTGTGGAGCATCGGTGCACTGTCAGAAACCCTCAGGGTCTGCAGGAAGGGCAGCGAGGGGGTGCGAGCACAGCATCCCCCCGCAATGCAGCCAGGCTGCTGTGAGGAGGGGGCACCTCCTCTTCCCAAGGGACGCATATCTGTGCTTGCCCTGCCCGAATGGTCACCTTTGAATTTAATACCTTGTGGTTCATCAAAAGCCAGAAAGCAGAGGGGCTCTTCTTTTTAGAAACTTCAGCAAACCCTCCAGCAACTGAGGTGGCAAAGCTGGGGTCTTGGATTAAAGCACCTAGAAAGGGAAAATGCACTGTGAAATTTAAGTAAGGTTGGTTCTCTTTTTGCTTTGGCTTTGGATAAGGCGGGACACTCATGGTCAGTGTGGACATGAACATGGGAGAGTACACACTGTGACTAATACAGCCATGTCTGCAAACACTGGTGAGTAGCAGAGTGCAACTGTAGGAAGCCGTGCTATAGGTACTGCCTCTGTGTGTGATCCTGGAGCTTAACTTTGGCACCGCCTGGTCACGTATGCAGTACCATTTTATTGTCCAAAATGGCATATGAGAGCAATTTACAGTCTGAAGGATGTTATCAGGATGGCAGAGTAGCTCTATCACTGAGTCAGCTGTGGCATGGATTACTGAGCGCACCCGTGCGTTTCCTTACCTCTTCTCTGACTCCCCCTCCCCACCCAAAAAATCAAGGTTTTTCATCCCCTTTACCCAGACAACAGAGAGGAAGAAAACATGATGGTTGATGGGCCTTGTGAAAAACACAGAAAGAAATTGCAACAGAGTGCATGGACACTTTCACCTCCCTAGAGATCTTTAAGGCTAAAATACTACAAGGGGTTAGTTTGGAGTAGACAGATTTGAGAGCTCACATAAATTGTTGTAATGTGCCAACTGTTCTATACAGTCAAGAGGCTTTATTCATATTTAAAGTAGAGGAATTTCAAGAGACATTTATATATTTTAATTGTAACTATCAAATATTGCTCCATATATGTAAGATCATCTTGTCTTGATTGGTGATTAGAAAACTTGGAGTAATAAACATTTTTCTCACCTGTCAAAGTTTAAATTTACTTTTTTTATAAATATTAGCAAAGTCTCTCACAGTAGTCCTTCATCTAGACTTTTTATCTTTATTTTCTACCCTTTTTTGAGGAGAGAAATTAATTTCTTATGGAGTAAAAGTGCAAATATCCTAAAATGCAAGCATCCTGACAACTGATAAAAACAACACACTTTATACAGAGCAATACGCACTAATATCTGACTTGGCTATATGTCTTGAAGTGAATGCATATTTAAGTGAATATTCCTTAAAAGCCCACAAGAATGCCGAGCCTTAACTGCCTAATTTGTTGCTAATCTTCTGTGTTAAAAGGCAAGAAAATAAAGCGGTTTTTACCAGCTTTGATAGTTCAGGGAATACTGCGATGCAAGGAAGCTAACAGCTGTCCCGCTCCATCCCTCCCCTTCCAGCCGAGCAGCGTGGAGGGCAATGAGCCGTACCAGGCTTGGATGTGCTCCCAATCGACCCTACCAGGGCTGCGCTCATGGGCAGCAGCGGCGAACAACCAAATGTGACAGCGCAGGGACCACCGGAGAAGGTGCTGAGGGCAAGATCTGGCTACTGATCTAAGCACGTGCTCATGACAAGAATCCCAAGCAAAAATACAAGCAGGGAATTGAAGCAAGCTGAAGCGAAACAAAAACCAAAGCTTCCACCACCAGGTTAGACTTGGAAATCCTTAATTCCTCTGGAGTCAGTGCTAGCTGATCCCAAGCTGTCTGTCCCAGGAGGGACCCGCTCTCAATCAAATCTGAAAAGAACAGTAGCAATAAATGCAGCTAATAATGAATATAAGCAAGACCTAATGGCACTGCATTTATTTAGCGCTGATACCCATTATTAAACTGAAAATTTGTAATAAAGGAAAATGAAAAATACCCCACAAGTGTCCAGATAGCTTGCTTCTGCAAGTTAGCAAGAGCTTGCTGAAGCATAGCATAGTTTATCTTAAACACAGATTAAATTATTTTTTAAAAATGTTTGGTTTTCTATTTCTGTGCAGGGGATTACTTTACTATGTGCATTTTTCTATCAGGAAGAACCTGGAGACCTTTGTTTACCACACATTTTAAATAACGGCAGGAATCATTATTATTAATATTTACAACAGAAATGAGATATAGCAATCCAGACTGGTGCTATATTGCGCAAAGCAGCAGCAAACCAAAAGAGCAAGACTCCAGCCCAAAACCCTGGCACTTTTCAATATTTGCACGAGAGGTCTAAGTTAGGGCGCTGGTAGCCCAAATTTCATTTTGTAATCAACGGTGAGAGGTAGAACCTGCTCGGGGACTACTCAGATCTCCAACAAACTGAGCTGCCAGGTGCGCTGCCTCCTTGGTCATGAGGCAGCAGCTCCCAAGTTTTGGGTTTTTTTAAGCAGGACAGTTGCCTTCTCTCTACTTGTATCTTTCCTGTCTGTCCCCAGACTCCCACCATCCTTTCAGCACTGTTGGCTGACAAAAACTCCTTGCTCACCACTGTCCTCCCAATGCCAGACCCATGCCAGCCTCTCTTGCCCACCCATAAAAACCTGAAATTGTTACTTTCCCTGTTTCTCCTTCCACTACCTTCCTACCTCTTATTTTCTTACCTACAAGGGGTTATAACTGTATTTCTCACTGCAATTATTTACCCCGGACTAATTTACCCTGGCAGAAAGCTGCACACCTCTGGCAGGCATACCCACCACATCCTCTCATGGCACTGCAGGTCTTGGTGGGGTGGCATGACCTTCCACAGGAGGCCAGCACAGTTTCTCTGGCCACCTGGATGTGATAAAACGCTGCTAAACCCTACAAAAAAAGCCCAGGCATTGTTCAGAGGGCTGAACAAACAATGAGAGCATATGGCTCCTAATGCTAATTAATTATCCTATGGGTTAAAGGGGACACTGAAATAATAATGCTAAATGAGATTGGAAAGATACTTCCTGTGAGTTTAATTAGGGCAGTATCTCTTCGATTTCAAACAGCACAACGTAACTCCAGAGGACCCTTCCTACCCCCACAAAGGTCAAATGCCATAATGTAATCTGCCATAGTAAAATAATTAATGCAAACATTAATGACAACTTTCTCAACAGAGGAATAAAGCGCAAATTCAACTTTATAAATTGCAACCGGAAGTCTGTCCTCCTCTTACAAAAATACTACTTGTCTACACTGATTTTACAGAGACTGTGGTTTTGTTTCCAGGTAGGTTAAATTATCAATTTCTCTTATTTGAAATTGTAAATACTTTTATTCAGCAGAATCAAAAGATTCAGCTATGGATGAATTATCCCAACTTTCAATCACATAGCTTATTGTAATTGAACTTAACAATTGTTATTATCTTAGACTGAAATGAACATATTCCCAAGAAAGAGTTTTAACTGTGTCCCACAACTGGTTATTTATTATTTTTTCCATTTTCTTGCATATTTGTTTTGAACAAATTCCATTTACTTCCCTACCAGTGTGATTATATGAGGTTAACCACACCTTCCAGGACTGAACATTAAAGGTACTATGAGGTATGACTTTGTACCAGAGAAATAATGTTTGGATTTTTTTTTTTAAAAGAAGAGCAGTTCACATTTAAATGCTTATAGCTCTTGTAGTGAAGTTGTTCCCTTTTATTAAATGGTCACTGTCAGCCAGAAAATCACATTAAGTTCAAGAACAATCGTAATTAGCATTGTCAATCAAAATGGTACAATAATAAGCACATTAACACAATAACATGTTGATGTATGAAGAAGTGAAGTTCCTATTGCCTAAGGTAATGCTTCAGTCTGAAAAGAATAATTGTCAACTACTTCTAAGTGCTATAGTGAATTAAGTTTGTTTATAGCATGATTAGAGAGTAAAAATGAAGATATGCACGTGCCAGATTTCAAATTGGCTATTTTCTACCTGCGGTGCTCAGAATTTTCAAATGCCTTCTACAACGCGTTTTACCTTATTATTTTCACATAGTATATCAAGTTGCACCATGTCACATCCTATTATATTAAACAATATAACAGTTTTATTGAGTTCACCCTGAGGTATCACAATGCTAGAAACAAAAAGGAAAGAAAAACATACTCGGCAGAAGAGTCAATAAAATAAAACTTAACCCTCCCAATATTTCTGTTAACCAGCTTTCAAAGTGTCAGTAACGTAATTTAGTTTCTTGGTGTTTACTCCTTGTTCTCATTCCTTGGTATAAGAATGATGGAAAGAGGCCCAAGAGAAGGAGACATAGGCTTTTTGAAAAATCAAAGACTTCCCTGCTAATTACTGGTCTTAAGAGTCCTTTGTAAAAAATAAGATTTCTTTGACAAATGAGACTCCTGGGTTATTATAGGGAGAATTCTTGCTGAAATCTATTCCCTACTCTTAGGGTATCTTTCAAAAGTTTTATCTCTTTTCCTTTTACAGCAGCTTTGAAGCCATTTTCTGGGCAGAAGAGACTGATATCTACCACCTTCACAACGTCCAAAGAGAGTTAATTATTTAAAGCCAGTACTTTGCATTAAGCACAAATAGAAGATTGCCATTAGCTTTAATGGTGAGTAGGCATTGAAGAACATGCCTCTCTCCATGAGTGACAACATTTCAAAAACAACTAAAAAAAGTCTGACAGATGGCAAAACCTCTTAAAGCATTTATTTAAAAGTAAATGTTAGGTCAAAATAATTAAGAGATTCAGCAGCAAATGCATCCTTAGCATTTTTTTTTTTTAAATCAAATATCACCATTATCGGAAGAATATGTTGTATAGTTTGAATATACATAAAGAACCCAAATCAATGCTTTTAATGTGATGGACAACATATTCTTTATCATGACAATACAACTATCATATTCTAACACGCAATAATACGGAGGTCAAGTCTGTGGAGCTTGTTTTTTAAAGGAAAAAAGAAGACAGTTCTACAACCCAGTTATTTTGAGGGCCTTTCACTTAACAGAGAGAAAGATCCACCTGGATTCCCACCCCTAACCACAAAGGTGACTTAGAATCTATTTTTATCAAATGGAAAAAAACCAAACCCATATGTGTAAAAAGTGAAAAGAAAGCAGTGCCTTTATAAAGGGGCTGGGAGATTCAGTACTGGAAGTGAAGCAAGTTAGCATGAAAATGAGTACCTGATTACTGAAACGCTGCCGGAGTCAGCAGAAGGCAGAAAGGAAGCTGTAGTGAAGGTTCAGCAGTTCTGCAGAGCACACCCACAGCCACATTAATTTTGAAAATCTTTTGAAATGCTATTCCATATTCCCATGCAATCTAGCAGCAGTTGTGAAAACATCTTTCAATCATTTATAATAGCTTTAAAATTATATAGCACCTTTCATCTAAATGGATCTGGAAATGGGCTTCTAGCTTTATTCACTAATTTTAGAGTTTATAGTGCTTAAAACAAAGAACTCCGTTAGCTAACTTATAAATAGGCTAATTATCATAATGTGACCTAACTACTGTAAGTTGCCTAGACAGCAAAACATACAACTTTAAAACTGCAAATCACCTGATTCTTTCCTTTATAAGAATCTGAGTTCAGATACTTGCAGAAACATAACGAGAGAGACATATAGTGAATTTGCAAACGAGGCCTCATTACAGCCAATTCAAAATTCTCTATTAAAAGAATTTTTTTTCCGATTCATCAGAACTGCAGGTTGTAATATGATGTGCCCTGTCTGACAGCAGCAGAAAAACAGAAGGCATTGGAATTCTTCCCACTTCCACAGCCCACCACAACGCCTCCCTACCACCTTCAGGAAGTGGAAGCTCCATCACACGATCATTTTGGCCTTAGTTAATGACTGTATGAGCTGCACCTTCAGTCTGTCCTCATGTAACATTCTCAGGGAAGGTTAAGCCTTGGTTTGTCAAGGCATGAGAGGCTTGTCCCAAGGTCTATGGCCAGAGAAGAGTGGGGAGGGAGGTGAGGGGCTCCCGCCCTCCTCAGCCTCAGCACTGATAGCTAAGCTGCATTCCGAGGCAGCGAAATGTCCCTCGCCAGGCAGCTCAGCCCCTCGTCTCTGGAAACTGAGCTTTGCTGTTTTTTAAATTGCTATTGACGATAACATTTAAAAAAATGTCAGAGTATCAAAAGGTTGGTATATTTTATGAACTTAGTCTTTTCTGTTCCTTACATACTTTTAAAATCATTCCCTTTTGCTTTTGCCGTATCTTTACCAAAGCTGGTCTCATGCCTCCCGCTGTTGTGTTTGTCATCTCAACGGGAAACAAAACTGAAATAGGAACAGTTGTTTTTATCGCCTGCGTTCACAAAGCCTAGCACATGTGAGATTTCCATTGCTAATAAACTACATATCTAAATAAAATCTCTTCAACAACTCTTTTTTTCATTCTTTGAAAACATCCTTAGGTTCACAGAAAAGAGTTGATAAAATATGGAATAACTAGATATGTTTGAGTAGGTCCTAACACCAGCGTGGCTCGTGTGCTTTTTCTTTTCCTTTCTTTTCACAACACATACATTGTTTCGAAATACAAAATGTAAAATTAAGTCAATAACAGCAGTCCTTCAGCAGAATACTTACTCAGGCAGAGATAGTGGGGCCGGGGATAGGTATGCAGCTGAGCACAAGAACTATTACATTAAGTGCTACCAGGGACTGTACAAGCTTAAATGAGTCTATCACTATATATGCAGAATGTGCAAATTAATGCGTGTCGGAGCCAAATTAAAATACAGCTTTGGTTTTCTGCAAGAAAAAACGTGTTTGACTTAATACAAAATACTTTAAATAGTCGTGTTAATAAATAACATTGCCTATAGAGGAAAAGCATACTGACCAAAGCAAGGCCTGTTAAAGATATATATATATATAAAAAAAAAAAAAATTCAAGGTATGTGAAGGGTTGAAAAGTAATAAGGTCTGAATGACTTAGTGATGGCTGTCATAAAAATCTGGCAGGGTGTTCTATTTACAATATGTAATAAAACTGTCACACACAGAATTTATAAAAGCATTTGCCCTAGAAAACTAAATCTTTTTGCCAAGGGCAAGTTAATAACCTCTACAGTTCATTTGAATATATAGGCAAAGAGATGTTTTGACTAATAGAGCATCACAAGGTGAACACTAGGCAGTCTAATAGATACTGTGAGAATGGAATGAGCCGAAGATGACAACAACCTGTTAGAATACTGCAGAAAAATCTTGTGAACTTCAGATCTGTCACTAATGAATGTATGATGTGCATGCATGTGTAGATGTGTGGGGTTTACTGATTGGGGATTACATACACACCAATCCCATGTTAGCTGACATTAAAATAATTCCTCCTCAAATGCTCAGAGAAGATGCTGACTTGTGAAGTAGCAAATTGAATGCAGAGCTATTGCTCTTAAGATTATGTGGGGCTTAGTGGTTTGAGAGGTTTAAGTCACCAACAGATCAGTCCACATCCAGGGTTTTTTCTCATAAAAATCCACACTTGTAAATTAACATATTTTTTAAATCAAAGCTTCAAAAATACATCTAAATTTAACTTGGAAGAGTGCTTCACATTATAAATTATGAATCATCCAGGAAAGCGGTTGATACTTAGCCAGAATACAAAGCTGCATGCAAGTTCATGGGAAATGAACAAGTAACTCCCATCCTTGTTAGGAGTTAAAAAAAACATATTAAGTATGATAGTAACAATGACCATTTTAGAAAAGTACATTTGTTTCCCCAGAAATAGGGAGATTTTTTTGTCTTGAGCTCTGTTGCCACAGATTATTAGATATACCTGAGTTAGGAAATTTAAAGCTAGCTTTGGATATCTCTAAGATATGCTGTCATCACCGTGGCTGCAACTTAAGACAGGCTCTGTAACAAGCTATGTTCGTTGTCTCAATAAATTGGCAGTAGAAATTTGCTGAAAAAGAAACCACCAGGACAGATTCCATTAGAGCTACATGAATTAAACCCTCCTGCCAAGTATTTCTGTGCAAGACACTTGGTGCTTCTGCACAAGGGAAAGGGTCCAGCTAAATGAGGTTAGCTTCAGATTAGGCTTTTAGCCTACATCCCAATAGACATAATGAGGTAGCAGCTCAGAAGGGCTTGTGCCTCTGGCTGGTGACCTATCCCCACTATTCCCAAGACTGGGAATTTTTCTGTCCTGGTAATGAAGTGCTTTGCTTGTGTATATAGCTATGCAGATCTTGCTGACTGATTTGTATTGGAACAATGTCATTTTACCTTAAAATTGAAAGTCTTTGCATCAGAAACCAATTTAAAAGTTCAGCTATCATATAGATACTATAAATATCATTAACATATAATTAAAAAAGTCACAAAACCAGAATGGGATGACGCTCTGCTCCTGCAGTTGAAATGACCCAAATCACATTTTACTTGCACTCTTATGTAAGTGATTGATATCCAGATGCCACCAGATGAGCATTTGCAGTAGGAATGATACTATTAATATCCCTCTCTCTTTCACTTCCATCCACTGAAGAAACAATTATGATTGATTATATATTATTCTTTTACTTTCTTAATTGAATGCCATTACATGGAGGATTCTCAGAGAGGAGTATGTCAAATTTCTTAAAATTTACTCTGGAAATGTCAATACCTGTGGCCATTCAAATCTCCTGAACATCCAGCTTCAGGCTCTCCCTTAGGTGAATCTGTAGCTGTTTTTCTGGGAGTGTAATCGTCCAGGACAGTTAATGGTAGCAGAGGAAGAAGCAATGCCTCAGAGTGATAAGGCAGTCCTAAAGAAGCCATGATTTGGCACAGAAAGATTAAGCAGTACACTTACGTGTGAAGTGATGCTGAGTGATGATTCTGTTATTATCAGGTTGTAACATATGTTCAGGTCAGCAGCATACCTACTGCATCCCCAATTCCAAAATTAATTTTTTGGAAAAAGATCAGTGCTCAATTTCTGAAACCCAAAACTTCAGCTGTTTGAGTCAGAGAAGCTGGACCACGTTAGCAAGATTAAAAGTAATGACTGTTACAGCATGTCTGCTGCCACTCCTCAGCCGTCTGGTTATACATCCTGGCACACAAGTTTAGGGGGGGGGAGTGCAGCTGATGCTAGGGGCACTGTGTGGCTCCTGCCCTTGCTATGTCCTTGGAACTCCACGTACCACCACGTACATGCACTTCTCCTAAGAAAGCCATATCATCTTGCTACCAGTTGGTATTAGTCAAGGCAGAGTGCCCATTCACCTGGCAGAGCCCCAGCCCTGTCCCTGACAGGTAATGGTGTCGACCACTGATCGTTGCTTTACATGCGTAATATGATATTACAGCTACCATTGTTGTAGCAGCACCAGCAATGAGGTGGCGGCTTGCTCCTAATCAATCACCCCACTGTAGCCTGCTTTCCACCTGCTGATTTTGGCCTACTGCCTCAGTGTCTCACGGCTGCTTCCTTCCACCAAGCGTGCTAGCTGTGGGATCAGAAAATTACCCTTATTTTTCTCTACTCGGGGACTATGGACCTATCTACTGTCTATCTGTGGCTGGCCACATGCTCTTCTCAATGGTTAGATGCTCCTTCCCTCACACAGATTAGAGATCTGGCCCCAGAGTCATAGAAAACTGCCTGCCTGCGGGGATTAAAAGAAAGAGAAATAGCCTGTGTGCTATACATAAAATCAGTAGTAACAACAACCACAATGCACATAATGAATCCATGCAAGAAGCAACCCAAAGTGCTCTAGGATGGAAAAAGAATATGAATCTCAGATTTATTTGGGATTTATTGCAATACAAAGGAGTTGTTCACCATGGGCATACGCTTTATGATCCAAACAACAGGACAGGACTGAGCTAAATGGAATTTCTTGAAGAATGTGAATGAACGAGGTTAATGATTTCTTGTCACATCACATAAGTATCCCAAATTGACCCAGAAACATGCTTACGATGTAATAGATATTAAGGGATCATTAGAGTTGGTAGACTAGTTGCCATAGTACCCAGCCATTGCATAAAGCAATAAAAATGCTTGGCATCTTTTCCCTCTGGAAATGCAATGCTTCAGGGACACACTGCCAAGGAGCAAGGGAATCTTCTGCTGCACCAGTCTCACCACATTCTTGTATGAAAGGTTCAAACTGCACAAAATTAAGAAACTGTCTCACCAGTTAGAAATAAAGAAGACAACAACAAACGAAACAATACAAACCCTTGAAATGCTAGCCTTGGGCCAAATCTAACCCGAGTAAGGGGGCATCACTACCCAAAAGTCATCAGAACCAGTGGTTGATCTGGATGCACCGCCATTTACTGCAGCAAGAAATGTAAAGTATTTGAAAAGACAGTAGGAGAGTAAAATATTACACTCATTTGCAGCAGGTTTTAGTACTGTGAGTGGTTAACCTTTGCTGTTACTATTGAAAGTTTATAGCATCTGTAAGAGAAAAAGGGTATCAGTCTGACAAGCTCCTTGATGAACAGTGTACTTCAAAGTGAAGAAAAAGACTACATTTACAATAAACACTCAAATGCCACTCTCCTGGACTAAAAGATTTCAATTAAATTACATTAGTAAGCAAGGGAAGGAAAGCCATGGCTGCCCTACAAGCCATCGTTCAGGTGGCATAAAGGTAACTGTGATTCCTGCCTTCAGTGGGGTTGCGGGTCCAAAAAATGTTCTCTGTAGTGAGCAAGGGAGCAGGTACAGCCTTGCTCCACATACTCTTCCCCCCTACTTGATAACCAGAGGGAAAGATGAGGGTGCAACAGAAAGGCATCTGCCCAATGAGAAGATCTGTTAAAAGCTTTTCCTTTCAGGGGAATGAAGAGCAGGCTGTGAAGACTTATCTCAGGGAAAACATGAAAGAAGGGAGATAATCTTTTTGTATGCTGTAAATTAGGGGGTTTGTTTGGGTTCAAGAAAAGGAAACCTGGAACCATCTCAGGTTTACCTTCTGGTTTGCTGCCAAGGTTTAGTTGCTTTTGTGTTCATGGAGACTACTTCATATACAGTAGCCATGTAAAACAATAAACTCTCCCTAACAGGAGGGAAAGAACAGTCTGGGATAATGAAACTAAGCCTGAACCTACAGGAACGTCAACATCCAGTTAAAAAATCTCCCTCCCAACTGGTGAACATGCAGACTAATTGCTTCCCACAGACTAGTTCAAATGCAGAAATGTATACTACAGACATCCACAGTTGAGTGAGATGAATACTACTGCCGGGGTCTCTGCAACCCTGTAAAATAAGGTAAACTGCACAGCGTAAGTAGTCCATGAGAAAATATGCCTCAGGATCATAAGGTTCATTACTGACCTAATTCATTAAAGCTCACACCACCTTATCTGCTGATGCAGCACATCAAAGGCTAAGTCCCAGCATTAGACTGCTTCTGGACATTGCTACACCACAGATCAATAGTGGGCATCTTCTCAGGGCAAAAGGTAAGCACGAGTTGTTCAGTTGTCTTTCCCATGCAATAGGCAGTCAGGCTATAGCTAAGGCAGAAATCAAACTCAAACATGATTCTCTTTGCATTTTTATGTCATTTAGAAAGCTTTGTACCCATCTATTCTAAATTGTCCTCCAAATCTACGTTAATGAATTTTTCCTCAAAGTTTTGTATTAATTGATAGGAAAGCTGGTATCAAAAAATATTTCCAAACAACATATTTAAAAGGATCTCAAGGTCATTACTAATATTATACAGCTGTACTGCTTTTCCCTTTTAAGGAATTACTTCAGGGTCATTTCTAGGCAAAACGTAAAATCATTAAATGCTTTTATTTGATTTCTAGGACATAGACAAGACAAATGTAAAAAGCAAGCAAGCAAGCAAGCAAACAAAACCCCCCACTCTTAAATCCCAAACCTGCAACTTTTATTTTCCATGTTTCTTAATCTTCCACATTTTGGTTCTACTACGGATACTGCAGTTTCTGAGTCGGAATGCTTCTTGATGTTCTCCTAGCACAAATACCAAAAAGAAGAAACAAAGAGGAAAAAAACCCCAAACAACTTGCTATTCTATCAGGATGTCTGTGGTCTTTCAGGTGAGGAAACAGTAAAAGGTATTTCTCTCACCCTCTCTTGGTTGGGTGGTTTTTTTGGTTATTGTTTCTGCTCTGCATTTAAAGATGTGAAATGCAGACAAATACTTTGTTTCATGCAAAATGCAAAACCTTCCCTCAAGCAGGGCTGGGTGCATGGATGAGTGACTCTCCCTCTTACTTATGCTTCTGTGATTCAAATACTTTTCAAAGTCCGGTTTCCATTCCCTTAAAGTTGCATAGCAAAATTCCCACTGGCATAGGTAGGATCTGAGTGGTGCAACAAGATTACTCTTTCTACTTGAATTTGTGACCAAAGAAATTAAATTCCCAAGCATGACCTTGAACCCATGTTTTTCACATCCTGGAGAAACACCTGGGTCCAAACCAACCGGCAAGTTGTTTTGGATTTTTCTTAATAACTTTTATAACTTGATATGTGTTTCTGAAATGAAGTTTAACCCATCCTACAAAGGCAAAACGTAATAAAAGTCTCATAAATCATTTAATGCTGGGCATATAAGTTCCAGCTACAGGAGGAAAAAAAAAAATACTAGGCTGTGAGACGCAAGAGTCTTATGGCACAACATGTGCTTGTTCATTAGTTTTGGAAAACTACATTAACCTTTTATATTCTCATTATATTGTAATTTGTCTTATTTCCTAAGATTACAAGGAATGACACAGTTGAACAGTGTCACATTTTGTCCCATGTTTCAAAAGTATTCAAAATCATCACACATTAAATGACACAATAACGCGGTCAGTATTTCATTTGCTGCTTCACAGCTGTTAGGAGGTGTGCCTCTGATCTCCAACGCAGGACAGACAGCCACATCTCACCACTGCGGGCCTCTCTGCCCAGTATGATGGCTGCAGATTATTCCAACATACGTGGGTTCTCACTAAAATATATTTTGATGCTCTGCCTTCCCAACACTTGGATCCAACCCAAGCTTTCACAAAACCAAAACACTTGGTAACTATTTTCAAGGATCATTTTTTTTTTTTGGTACTGATTCTCTTGGATGCCAACTCGGATTATTCCCAGGACTACGCGCATTCCTGAAAATGCTGCATAGGATTTAAATCAGAATACTGTTTCTACAGAACAGTCCTACTAAATTATATTTTAAGACTCAACACACTTTAGCTGAATCACAATGGCTGTTTCCCCCCAAATTAAAATATAAAGCAACTTTCAATAGTTTCATAGCAGTGTTCCATCTTTAAACATCACCCTACCTCTGCAAGGGAAACACAAACTGCATGTGCTAGAAAAACAGCTGCCATAATACGGGCCTGCCTTTGTCCCTGTGAGTTGAGCCCCTGCCGGGCAAACCTAGGCTGAAACCAACGGGAATGATGTTGGGCTTCTGCAGCAGTTGCACAGACTCCTGCCCGTCATCACTGAATTGGCAAATATTGCCCCACACCAACACACCAGAACTCGCCCAAATGTAAAAATTCCCAAAGCATATTAATGTTTCATAATACTTCTGTGCCACGGATATTTAGTAAGCCTAAAGAACGGTAATGCAAAAGCTTCTTAGGAGCCTATCTGAATAAACAGATGATTAAATCACAACTTTTGAATGCATCTTCTGGATCTATTTTCCTTATCCATTTTAAGATAAAAAATGGATTCTGCAATATCTTTAACAAGTATGCACAGGCATAGACACCGACCCATCCTAGAATCTTTCTTGGTAGTTATTGCTATAATAATGTGACATGTTGCACTAAATCAGTACTTTTGTGCTCGCTCTCTCACAGACTTTACAGATATGGTGTGACAGTTCCAGCACCTCTTAAATAGCTTTCTAATCTTTTTGCACTTTGAATCACACATGAAAATTTAATTATGTGCAAATTCTTCCATCAAAGTTGTCCTAATCTACTACAGCCAATAATACAATATTGTAAAAGGAAAAACCATTAAATTTTACAAGATGGGTATTCAGGCAATCATTATTTTTCCTCTGAGATACTTAATCATTATTTTTAACTCGTATAGCTATCTGACATTGAACAGAAAGCAGACACATCAGGTAGAATCATGCAGTTAAAAATCCAGAGGTTAAAATTATAGCTGATCATGTAAACACCCAACCTTATGAGAATCTGCTGTCACAGAAAGCATATTAACAGGCAATTTAGAATCTGGTCTTTTTAGAGGGCTGTATTTTATGATAGTACCCACTTTTAAGTTCCTTTTTGACAAGCATCCTACACTATTTATCGTAAGTGCAAAACAATGGCTATAGAAATGTCTATTTTTATTTCAAACCTAACCTCCTCCTCCCCTTAAAAGTTGTTTTTTGACCATTGCAACCACTTTCAGTAAAATCCACCAATAAATTGGATTACAAGGTTTTGATAACGAATTTCATATCCTGGCCAAAGCCAACATAAGTGTTACATGGACATGATTGATAGGAAATAGGAAAAAGATTACATTAACAAAGATAACTCTGCATGTGCACGTTCATACATGCATATGTATTCTTCCACATGAGTATCTGCTGATGTTACAACACTGATAGTAGCATTGTACAGTCACATTGCACTTTTCTGCAACTGAGGAGAAAACACCTTTTCTCCTTATTTTAGGCAAATATAAGGATAGAGACTTTATATTTCCAGAAAGGAGGAAAAAAAAGGCGGGGGGGGGAATGTGGGGGGTTGATATTTAATTCTATGCAGAAAGTAGAAGCAGATTTGCATCAGTTCTAAGACACACTTGTCCATTAGGAAAAATAAAGAAAAAAGAGAAAAAAGAATATTCTTAATGTAAATCTCAAAGCTGTTAACTGAATTTCCTCTCCTGACACATACTCCCAAACTGCCCTGGCCAAGCTGTGGCACTCTGGCTGCACAGCCAACATTCGGCCAAGGCGAGTGACGCCTTCTTTCCTCATGCCCCCTCTTTGAATAGTGAAACACCTGCAGCAATAAGGACCAGGAGCAACTGCAGGGGTGCCTGCTCCAGGCAGTAACGACTGGCCCAGGCATGGCAACACTCCCCAAAATAAGGAATGGTCTTAACCTGTGTGTCATAAACCTGCTTGCCTCTACATACGTTTCTCTCTGACGCAGGGAAATAAGTCACTGCATACAAGCTATCACACTGAGGTATCTCTAATAATTCTAGTTCTTTATGCCACACTAAGAGATTCAGTGCAATGGGAACATTGATTAAGGTCTGCTCTAGTGCTTATTATGATTAGTATGCAGAGTATGGGAGATTCACTTGCCTCTCTAATACATTGGACATTGGATAGAGAATTCCTCTGAATCCCTGCACTACATTTTTAGAAGTCTGGACAGAGGTATTTTTTACCATGTTACGCTAAGAGAAGCAGAGTAAACAAAAAGCAGGACAAAACAGGATCTGAGGAAGAGAAGAAAAAAATCAAGTTACTAAATTGTGTAGTTTAAAAAAAACCCACAAAATATATAAACAAAATACCCCAAAACCAAATGGGCATATATATATAGTGCTAATACTCTGATGTTTTCTTCTGCATAGGAAAATAATCTTGTCATCCTGAAACAGTGAATGTTAAATAAGATCGTGATTTTCACTAGCTTTTTCTTAGAGATGTCCACTGACATTTCATTTTTCTAACACTGGTTATAAGATTGTCGTATGAGAGATGATGATTCAAACTAAAATGCTTTAAATATCCCTAGTTAGTCACCAGACATGGTCTATAATATTTTACACTATCGAGAACATTTTTAAGCATGTAATTCCATAACATCAGTGATAGATTATGGTATGGTATCCATCTCAAATGCCAGATTTTTCACACTTCCTATATCCTTCAATAATGAATTAACTTTTTGCTTAATGACTAAAAGTGTAATTAATTTACTGAAAACAGGCACAATAACCATTCCTTTAATTAAGAAAATTCATTAAAATCCACCATTATCTTCAAAGATGTTTGAAGTTTGAAATGTCATAATGTTATTTTATAAATGTTACCTTAATAAAGTTTAAGAAAAATGACACAGTATTAAGTTTGAAAGGACAGAGAAGTAATTTCAAGATTTCTTTTATGTGATGAACACAGTATTTTAGCACTCCTCATATTTCCCAAGAGAGATATGGATTCAATGCATCCAGATTATTACCATTAATTAAAAACAGGAACTATTTACCAGTCATGAGTCTGGGTGGATTCTGTTTATTTTTAATTTTTTTTTTTTCCCCAAAAAGTTTTTCATATACAGGAAAGGGCAGCAGGGGGATAAAGTACTTTTGCATACATCTACCAAGTAAAACCTAGGTATGTTCAATTGGATGAATTTCACTTCACTTTTCATGAACACATTAAAATCATTCACGAACACAGAAATACACTTCACATCCTTTAAATATCATTAGCAACTCATGTTTCATGCTGCACAATTTGCCTCTCTGCTTTCCAAATAAATACCTTCATTTTCTTCCAATATGACAAAAGGACTAAAAAAAGAAAACAAACCCCACCCAAAAAATCTACCACATGGGGGACTCCTGTTATAGAGGCATATCAAAAACCTCAAGGTAGCTTTACATCATTCACCACAAGGCCACCAATTGCCAATATACTGCCACGCCATAGTAGCATATAGCTTTGGTTCTACTGAAGTTGTACTGTAAATGTAAGTAGTTCAAGTTGTAGCAAAAGCTTAAGGCTTTAAACAGTAAACCTTTCCCAGGCCTATAAGCACAACAATGTTGTCCACCTAATGACTATAAACAATCCTGCTATCTTCCAGTTAGACATGACCTAAACAGCTACTGCTCTGTTAATGTGAAATAGAAATGCCTTTGTGCTCAAACTTGAAAATAGTAGAGGAATCACTAAAAATAGAGAAGCTCTAGTAGAGTCCCAGACTAGCAGCTCTAATAGTTCACTCTTTAATGGAGTGACAGCTCTTCCACTTTGAGAACATGAGTGAGCAAACGTCATTTTCAGGCACTCTTAAACCCTGGTCTGACCTAAGGAGCTTGGGACTGGTGCGAAATGTACCCTAGTTTAATAATCTCAGCAATACCATTTTAAAATGCAAAGATTTGGGGTTTTTTTAATCCAACTTTCAAATCTTCTTGAAGACATTCCCAAAAGAAATACGTTCAGAAGTGTGTCAAAAATGCTACTGGCTAAAAGCACCATGATTGACTAATTTATTATTGATAAATAGACCTGAAAATATGCCTATCACTCGCAGAATTTGAGATGCCTCATCTGTTAAAATATAGTGTGAAAAGATTAAAAATATCTCCTTTTGTATCAAAAAACCTGTTCAGTAACATTCCCTGAATTGCATATGCAAGCCTGCTAACATGCTGTTGAAAATATTCAAAATTGACGTGGAAGAGGGATAAAAGTGAGATTACAAAGTTATCTATGGCTACTTAATTATATTTAGAGTCAGTACAGTCAAGAGCTATCTGCAAATCATAACAGAAAGTTCCCAGGTTTCCAGATAACTCAGCATTAACGTAGCAGAAGATAATCACTGTAGATTAATGCCCAACTTTAGTTAGGCATTTGGGAAAAAATATTTAGCAGTGGAGGAGCCTGAGTTTGTTCATTCATTTAATGCATCTTTGATGAAAGAAAGCATTTCCAATGTCAAGATTTGTTAGGGCAGCACAGAGGACAAAAGAGCTGCTGCTGTGCCAAGGTGAGTCAGAACGCAGCCATGTGTCAGATGCACGGTGTGTTTCTTTCCTCTCCATCTAAAGAGGGTGTGTGTACAGAAAATATATAGAAAATGCAACATGGATGACAAAATCCAGTCCTTATGTATTGAACAACTAGACTGTGAAGAAATCTTTAGCCAGGACAGGATATTATGGGATACAGAGTTGATAGCAGCCAACTGAAGTCACAAATGGCAAGGTGTACAGCAACTGTTCATTGAGTACTTCCTTAAATACAAGGATGAGGGGTGTTACACGCAACTAGGAAAAAACAAGTTCAAAGCCAAAGGTAGAATTCTTCACCCCCTGCAGAGCTCAGCTGTGCCCTGGCTAACCAACCAGTATTACCACATTTTACAGAAAACACTCTTGGAAGAAGAATAGCAGAAAGGATAGGTACATAAAATCCTGAGCTGTAAATTGATAGAGACAGTGAGAAAACACTAGAAAGGTATTTCTATACTTGCTCTTACCAGAGAGTACTAGAGACAGAATAACATGCCAGATAAATCTGTGGCCTGACTTGGTGTTCTCTGTGCTCTTGTAACAATCCTAACAATGCTCGCAGAGAAAACATCCTTAACAACAACTATGGATTAATTTATTCATGAGGTTTGTTGTTGCATCGATATTCAGTGATCTGAAATCATGAAATGCCCAAGTATGCAAGGAAGCACTGAAAAACTCATAAGCCTAAGATTAGCCAAATTCTTTGGCAGAGCGAGGCTCTGATAAGCAGGTTTTATTTCTATGGGAATCTTTATAATCTCGTGTGATTTGAAGTGCTAGCTTGGAGATCAACAGAAGCATTGATTATTTTTCTTTTTTACATCTCACTAGAATACAAATTTTAGAAAGTATAAAGGAAAAACCCAACCTTACGGATATATAAAAATTAACAGGATAAAGTCAGGAATCAAGCCAGCCTTTCCCACCCTCCTCCTTATTTGGAGTTCTGTTTCTTTACCAAAAGATGTGTATGCACATGAGTTCCATAGGTTGCCATGCTATTTTGTTGGATTAATCACAAAAAACCCATGCATGTATAATCAGGCTAACGTGGCAGTACATTTCAGCTTCTGCAGGTCATTTATAATTTATGCAATTTGTTCTCTCTTTTTTAATGGCAACATTTTTCATTCAAAGTTGCGCTTCCCTCAGCTGCAAAATGGAGAGTCATTCATTTAATGTATGCAGATGGAAAACAGAAAGAAGGTCAGACAAATTGCAGTCTTGTATTTTGCAAGAAAAGTATAATTCTACATCCTTCCTGAAGAAAATACTCAGAAATATACTTCAAAATATTGTTTAGAAATACAAAAAAGAAGGAATGCAAAAATATTTATCCCATCATTTTATTGAAATAGCTTGAAAAACAGTGTCAGTTTCTTAAAAGTATACCATCCTAAAATGTCTATTCTGCTTATTTCGTACCAACTTTGGCCTGAAAAAAGAAAAGTGAAATTAAAAATTAAAAAATCCCTGCATTCAAGGTAGACAATAATATAAAACCCAAAAGACATGTAATTCAAAATCTTAAAACTGTGTACATTACACTATTCTGAAACCTATTTTTCTTACATTTTAAATACCTCCTAATTAAAAAAATAACAACATTAAAATAGTCCCAGTTACTGTATGGACAAGCAAACCTTTTCCTGCTTTAATTTTTAAGACTAGTTCAACATTATTCAAAACAATCCGAATATTAAATTACTTGGTTTGATTTATATATTTGTCTACATACAAGAAAGATCTAGAGTGATTTTACATTCAATCAATATGTCATTTAAGAGAATCAATAAAGGTTACGTTGCTGTTTGGGGTTGGTTTTTTTACTTTTTGGATTTCTTTTTAATGGTCTTATCAGAACTGTCAACTTTAAAGAAAATGAGTTGGATATCTACTTGTTACATTAATACAAACTGTGAACGAAGTAATACCTGTTTTCTTAAAGTATTTTTAAAAAGACTTAGTTTAAAATTTTAAACAGAATTCAGGGACTTCCAATTCACACACAAAAAATAATATCCAGTTGTAAATTTATCCATGGATATGAGCAAAAGACAGGCTTTTTTTTTTCTCCCCCTCAAGAAAGCTTAGCTTTTCAATGCTGAACAGCCAATTGTGGAAGTTTTTTCTGTTTGACTTCCTATTCCATGGAACATGCTGAAAGTACTACAGCGCCAATCTGGGTCATCATTTAGAACCAAGTTCCTCAGTCACCCTGAAGAAAGTATTGTTACTAACAAGTTCTGTCACATATTTGCAGTGGATCCAGTTTTCAGAAATACAAAGGTTTGATGATGTTTAGTCACCTTCTGAGATAAGGGCACATACATGCCCTCAATGGAAAAGTTGCTCACTTTTTTTGGTGTATCTCATTCAATTCCAGGGAGATAAAGAAATAAAGACAAAAAGGATTACCATGAAAAATGTCTTAATTCAAGAAACAAAGATTCTGCACTCTTTTTATAGCAGAGTGTATCTTCAATGTATGAAGTTAAAGCAAGTTGTATCTCTACTAAATCTATACTGTAAAAAACATTAAGCACTAAAAGGAGTTAAAAATACAATAGAAGTTAGGCATTTATTAGCTTAGCACTAATTGAGCACTAGTCAGCAAAACTGCTGTCAAAATCTCACCCTTTAAAATTTCATTGGTTGCTTTTAATATCCATGACTTGCAATATTTTTGGATGATAGCACTTAAGTGGTGGTGATGTAATAGAAAAGTAACTTCATTTAAAGGTCAGAGTTGAATTTCAGGGTGTAACAGGATGCTGTTAAACTGTAAGTCAACAATACTTTCCTGTGAGAAAACACCTTTCAATCCCTCACCATACCCTTAAGACTAACTATATGACTTCCTGGAAAAGTACAATTCACTTCAATTTTCTAAGTGATTCAGATGAACAGAAACAAAATGAAAGTATGACCAGTGTCAAAGAACTTCTAGGATTAATAACATCACAGACACAAGGGCTCTGGAAGGCTACTCAACAAGGCTCTGAAACACTATGGTTTGGTACTCACTAAAAATACTTTGAGAGAGAAGCAAAATCTGGTTTTGCTTATTTCGGAGTAACAGCTTAAAATTATCTTCATCAGGTGAGTGTAGTGGTACTAAGCACCACCTGTGATGTTCAGTCATATAACACTATGTTGCAAGTTCCTAAATACTCCGCCTGTTGCATCTCATGAAAAATCTTCATATCAGGCTTCATATTCAGTGAGTGTAGCCACTAGACTAGACATATCTTTCTCTCCATCCGTCCAACACATAAGTCATAATTACCAGGAGCTGAAGAATGCACCTCAGCAAGCACCACTGCTTTCTTTATAGAGAAGTTTCCAAGGAATATTGTCACACACAGAATTTTGTTTTCTGTTATTCTGTTAAACATTATGTTACTTTTCAGAATAGGGAAAGACTATTTCACTCAAATGGAAAGCCTGGCTTTCTGTGATCTCTTATTCATGAAAGGAATGTTTTTCTCTGTTACCTTACTACTATGTTTTTAGAGCACTGGGTATGAAACAGGTTTTTTTTGCCTTTTGAAATAAGTATAACTGTGGGACATAAAACAGGTCCTTGAAAGAACAAAATGGCTGTTGAAATGCCTGGATCTGAAGGGATCCTGACTTTCCAGTTCTCCAAATTCAAAGAATCAGCAGAGTCATTAACACTGCTATCAGGCAGCAAGCAGATAACGTATTTTGTGTAAAAGCTCATCTCTTGCAGAGTATAATGTGTGTGTTCTGGACTGGAAGATAAAAAATGTGTAGCAGACTGATGGAGAAAATGTCACAATTCATTTGCTTTGACATAGGCAGAGCTGCTGAACTACTGGAAGGAGTAATTCTGAAGTAAAGCCTGTAATGGATCCTGGACTAGTAACATTGTGCCAGAGATATATGGAAATCTCTAAAACTGAGCTCCCATCTCCTTCCTCTTTGGAGGGGAAAAGTAGATTGAAAGGAAGTAAAACAAGAACAGGCAGATGTGGATGATAGTGGTGTTGAAGTGGGGAGCTCTTCTTCCTACAGATGAAGTCTCTGTGATTTCTTTAAATAGCAAGATGTCTTTAAATCAACAAATAAATGATAGCATGCAAAGAAACTATGAAGATTGATCTGATATGACTGACTGATGGTTGCCAGCAGAGATCAATGGTTGATTAAATATTCACAATGTTATTTGTAGGTTGCATTGAGCATCTTAACAGGAAGATCAATTCATTAACTATATTAATGAAGCTACACAATTGTTAACACCATAAAGACACAAAATATTTAACTGAACCCTTTATAGAAGCCGTTAAGGAACTGTGATTTTTTTTCTCTTTTTTTTTAATATTCACATTTATTTTATCTGAGTTTCCACAATTCTGTTTTACATATAAAAGTATGTTATTTTGAAAGTAAATAAAGAATAGACTTTTAAATTAAAAAATAACTTTAAACTGTACATGTACAATATTTTCTAAGCATTTGGCAATATTCATTAAGTTATCCATTGTTTGTATTAATATTTTAAAAAAAGAATAGACTTAAATGAGTTCATACATAAGACAGAGTGAAATTACTTGATTAATAGCACGGCTTATCTAAGTAGTAAACTCTTCTAATGGTAACTCATTGCTATATCTATATAAGTTCTGTTCTCATTGTCTGTCTTTGTGTATTAAAAAAAGGCTAAACCATAACTCTTGTTGCTGTTGTTAAAATTATACAATGTTCCTGACATTCGTATTCTGGGCTAATAGAAGTTGAGATTTGAATGGAAACTGTTAAATTGTAGAGTTAAACATGAGGGACTGTTCACCAGGGAGTTTAGTGTTAGGACAAGGGGCATTGGCTTTAAGCTGAAAGAGGGCAGGTTAAGGTTAGACCTTAGGAAGAAATTCTTTACTATGAGGGAGAGTGGTGAGGCCCTGATGCAGGTTGCCAGAGAGGTTGCAGAGGTGTATAAGGCCAGGTTGGATGGGGCTTTAGGCAACATGAGCTAATGAAGGTGTCCTTGCCCATGGCAGGGGGGTTGGAACTAGATGATCTTTGAGGTCCCTTCCAACTCAAAGAATTCTGTGATTCTATGATATAATCACAGAATTATAAGGTTGGAAAACACCTTTAACATCATCAAGCTCAAAATAATAGAACAGTTAGTTCTTTCTAATGGGTATAGTTCAAAAGTTTCATGAAGCCAAGACAATGTATCAGAGTTCCTTCTACATGAGTTATTTGGTTTTTAATTTACTTGCCATTTTTATCTAGAAAGGAAAAGGAGGGAAAAGATGCTTAGTGGTTCATCATTATAACTAAATAACTAATACATTTTATCTTTAATAGGTAACTAACTCTAAACTTTACTATAGTACAGATAACTATCACTTTATTTTAAATAAAGGCAAACTAAAATGAAAATGAAGATTTTTTAAAGAGTAAAATAACTACTTTGGAAATACAAATAGTTTATAACTACTAGAAAAAGCACAGATAAAGCATAAAATGTAATAATTAAAATAGTTCTTTTTTTCAAAATGGAACTAATGAAAGTTCATCTGTAATCATCAGTATTTGAAACAAGCTTTTTCACCTACTTTACAAAAAAGCTTCAGAGGATTTTGGGGTTGGGGTTTTTTTGTTTGTTTTTTAAGACATAAATTGGTTGGAAGGTTGTTTGCATATTCATTGCTTGTTGTAAACTTCTTATTTGTTCAGTACTGATCTTCAGAAAATGCATTTTACTTTTTTAATTGGTCCTTAGGGAGTAATTTCTAAGAGCTATCTCACCAAAAAGGGTATCACATTATCCAGTGATTAACAGTACATGACACTCCAGTGTTACACAGCTGGTCAAACCAGACACTCATAAGAGTACTCTCGCAGGTACACAAAGTTTCTTGACATGAAAGATTTCAACGGAGGTTTGTCTTATATTCACTATAATCTCTAAAGAATGAAAAATATATATACATCATCATAATTTCTTACCTTTGTTGCCAGTTTGCTAGAGGAATTATGATTGATAGGTATCAGTTCCTGTGTTGCCATGTTTTTGTCAATTATTTTACCAAGTATCACAGTTTAGATAGGGAATATACTTGTTTTGGCTTATCTTCAGAAAACATGCATTTAGTAAAACATAGAACCAAGCTAGACATTTAATTCTCTCAGGAAATTATTGACAATTGTGACTGAATTTTTGTTTTGTTTAGTCAGGTGTCTATTTAATTTGGTTTTGTTGCTTAACTAATTATGACTCAATCAAGGGACGATTTCTGTAAATAATGCTACGAGATGGGGAGGTCTTGGGGGGTTTGTTTGGGTTTTTTTTAAGCATACCACAATAACCTAGATTTCTCTAAGTATTTACTGCTTATACTACAAGCTCACGGTTATTTACTAGTGGCAGAGTTTTACCATTTCTCTTGCTTGGTAACTAGTTCTTTTCCTTCTATTCTCTTCTCCCCAACAAAATGTCACTATTTCAAATCAATACTTTTCAGAGTCACAGTCTGCAAGGGCAACTCAGCAAATGACAGTTTAGCACATCACATAAGCTTTACTAACAGGTTTCCTGGCATACAGCATTGGTTTAATATGAGGCAATGCTAATGCTGCTCTGTTCTGTCACTAATGCCCTGACCTAACCAAAAATGAGGGTCAACAACTTGTGATGTGTTTAAAAAGCTGTTTTGCTATCACAGACGGATTTTACATATGAAATCTTTAAATGGGTAAAAAAGTAATTATTGAATAAACCTCTATTTCTAACTGAATTTTGGGGAGGGTTTTGTGGTTTTCTGTTTTAATTTAACATAGTGGTCAGGGCTTTTTAACAGATCATGGAATTTGACATAACTCACCTTTTCCAAGTTCATTTCAGGTATTTCCAAGATCTGTACTTTCAGAAAAGGTCTCAAGTTTAGCTTTGGCAGTTATGCCATCAGAACATTTGCTTTTCTTACATGACATGACTAATCAAACACAATTTTAGTTGTATTGATAGATGTATAAACATGCAGTCCTTGCAAAATAAGAATATCCCTCAACTGGATTCACACATCACTCTTTCATTTTGCATTATTTTCCAGTAAAGCATAAATTAAGTAATGATCAGGCATCCTTCATCACATTTTGACAGACTTTTAGACAAAATCTAACACCAACAATTTTATGTTTTAAAAAAAAAGTATTAATTTCACCCAAAACTCAAGCAATAATTCAAAGAGAACAAGTGTATCGAAAAACAATGTGAATTCCTATATGCTCATAATGATATAGATCTCCTTGGAGAATCCAAGATTTCCTACTTCTGCTACTTGAAAAAATTGGAGAGTACCTTTTAAGAATGCTCTTCTTCAGTATTTATAAGGGCTATATTCAAGCTGCTTTTCTAAAAATTTGATGGTCTTGTCCAGATTCAAATCCAGAGCCAGTAAAATTTACCTACATGTTTAGATTTGGGTGATATTTGAATTTATCTCAACTTCCTAAGCATACTATGAAAACTTAGAAATGGTGCCTATAAGAAAGATGAGAAATAACTATTGATGAGGTCATGTAGCACTGGAATGATGGGAAAAGGTTTTATACTACAAAAAGGGAGATTTCAGTTGTATATTAGGAAAAAAAATCTTCAATGAGGGTGGTAGACCACTGGAACAGGTTGCCCAGAGACGTAGTGGAGACCCCATCCCTGGAGATATTCAAGGTCAGGCTTGATGGGGCTCTGAGGAACCTGATCTAGTGAAGATGTTGCTGCTTACTGCAGAGGGGTTGGGACTAGATGACCTCTAAAGGTACCTTCCAACCTTACGCATTCTATGAAATACATATGTATTATAAACCACCAATCTCTACATGGTGTAAAATAAGCTATAAAAAAAATACTATCTAAAATAGTATTTAAAAACCTTTCTTAAAATTGACAACTCTCTTATCCTCACGAATCTTCCAACACATACTGAAGATGCTGTATCTCCAAGAGCAAGACTTTTTACAATTTTCCTATTATCTTTAGTCTTTGACTCATTATATGAACCTTGGGTACCATTTCCATTTCTTTCTCTTTACTATAACCTAAAGAGGTACTAAAACTTGAAATGACACAAAATAAATCAATACATAGTTCTAACTATTTTATTATGCTGTTATCACAGAATGTTGTATCAAGTTAATTAAATACAAGGAACTGTGAATGCATATCATTATTTAGTTTTCCAAAGAGGGAGAAAAAAAAATGAACTGGCTTGTTACACTAACTAGAAGCAGAACATATGAAATAAAAATTACACTCTCTTCTTCCTAAAATGTACTTTAAGAATGAATAAGTCCAGTAGGAGAAAAAAATCTCATATTAATTGACCTATATTACATTTTTATAGTTGGAGCCCCAACCCACTACTTCCCCTAGCATGAAGGCAATTTATTTAAGGCAATTCATTATCTTCACCATCTAAACTAAATCCCTGTTTTATTTTATTAAAAAAAAAAAAAAGCAAAACATTAGTCAAGGACTTGTAAGAGCACTTCACCGTAGAAACAATATGTTTTATAATGTGTAGCACTATTCCAGCAAAGTTTAGTCCTGATGTTACAAATGTTAAAAAGACTGTGAATTCCATTTATTTCAGATAAACTACTCACATAAACTAAGAGAATCACTTTTGTGTTTACACTGCTTTGATTCCACATTCCTATCTGCAATTTTCTTTGTGTTAAGCCACCTAATTTTGATCATTGCTTCTGAGAAAAAGGGGAAAGATAAGTGGCCCCCTTCCCCCACAATGCCTGAACCAATTTTGGATTGATAGTGCAGGGGGTTTATACCAATACATGACAAATATGAAGATGTCTAATGTAAAGGCATCTTCATTTCTGTCAATTTAACATGTAGCCTAAGTGGAACAGAGTGAAAATTAAGCATCAAAAAAATAAGAGTCATCAATATATTTTAAGACAGGCATAGTGTGAAGCTGTCAAACAAATTATGTTAATTACAGACCATCTCTAATTGTTAGAGCAGAGATTTCTCATACATACTTATATACATGCTTTGCTCAGTAACATCAAAGGGTAATCACAGAACTAAACTGTAAAAATTATTTCAGATGAGAGTAAAATGGAGATATGGTGTGAAATGTAACTATATCTCTATTTAGTGTGAGTGAAGCACAGTGGCTGTTTAGGACACTGAACTGGCTTTAGAATTGCTCTCTATTTCTTCTCTAACTCCATCTCTCCTCCTCACTTTCCTATCACCATCCTGCAGAACTCTGGCCTTGAGTCATCTGAAACGCATTTCAATCTGCACGCAGAGTGACAAAATTATTCCAAGAACTGGATTTAGCACATTCCTCCAAACTTTTAGCTAGGATTACCTTCAGGACTGCCCCTAATAAATCCCCCAAATATGTAAAAACCAAATCAATACCTATTTCTAGTTCATTTTTTATGCAATTATCAGCAAGTGCTGAAGCAATGCACAGAAGATATTAAAAAAAAACCAATTAAAAAACCCACAAATAAATAGTTAGTGTATTAACAAATAAATAGTTAACTTCCTGAAAAAAGAGAAAGCAAGCAGAGAAAGAAAGCAGAGAATGGTAAGGCCAGCAGCTACACAGGTGTTGCTGCACATGCATGCTATGCCAAAGAAGATGGGGATCCAGCTGCCCACCAGTGCAACCCAGTCAACCTGCCCTATCTCTCATTTGGGCTGTTCCTCTCTCTCCTCCTCACTTCAGATCCACAGAGGGTGGGCAGCAAACGTCGCCAATAATCATCTGGTTTAGGTAGTTCTGTGCCTGGCATTGCGTGTAATGGCAGCCACTCTAAGCAGGATGCTTGTGGGACAGCATAAGAGCTAAATATAATCTTATACATTGTATTTTAGACTCTTACATTCAAGAAACAATCTACCCTGAAACATCTGTTAGCAGCTTACTAACATCCACCCTGTGTTGCTCATTAGTGCCACAATAAAAGTACTGTATCAAAGGCATCTGCATAAATACATGTGTGGCTCTATCATGAAAGTTTGCAGAGTAAAAAAAAAAAAAAAAAACCCACATCATCTTTCACATCCTTCAGCACCCTGACAGATTAAAAGCATGTCTGAAATTCATTTGAAGCTACATTATCACAGCAGACATCCGATGACAGAAGGGAGGAGAGCCTTTCCAGCATGGTAGGCCACATCCTCAAGTACTGAAGGTCATCAGGGAAGTGCTACATCGGTAGAGATGCCCTGATTTATACCAAGTGGAGATTTGACTTAGCATGTACAGAATTAGACAACTTGCTCCTTGTTGCTGGTCAGCTAAGACAGTAATTCTTGGTTCATATCAATGAATGCTGTAAGTCCTTTTAAAATGGATGTTGATTTGATTATGTTATGGAAAATTTCCTTTGACCTATAAAAAAAAGGGAATTGGCCTCCTAGTCTAAGTCTTCTTAATAGGAAGCATCAACTGTATCACTCAACGATTGCAAGGCATTTGCTCCTGTGTACATAATCCTATTGTTCAGTTGACTACAGGGGTAATAGATTTTTTTGTGTTTCCTTCCCCTCGTGTATAACCACTATGGTAGCTCACAAGAAAACAATTCATTTGGTAAATAAACAGATCATAATAATTCCAAACCCCTTTGTTTTCCTTCAGCTCTATATTTTCACCATTTTGCAATATCTGCAAGATTAATTCATTCTTACCCTGCTTTTTAAAGCAAAAGAAAACAAGGAAGCAAATCCCCAAAAATTGCATCTACTGTAATGGAATCCAGATGCAAACTGTGCAATCCATACTGTTACATACAGAATTTTCTAAGGACTTCTTTTCCAGTCTTACGGTTCCTTGGCTCTAAAACATGTCTCTACAGTCTTATCAATGGATTAGAGGAGCTTTTTGGCTTTAATGCAACATTAACGGGCCATATAACATTTCTTTCTTACTCACAGTATTGGAACCCTCTCCTCAGAACCAAGCCGAGCCCACCAGAGAGAGAGTGTGTCAGCATATCTGCTGTATGTCTATGTTTTGGCATAAAAGGGGAAGGAGAGAGCTTCAGTCCCCCGCAAAGCAGCCTGGTTCCAAGACCACAAGCCCACTTTGTCTTTACTGGAAATTAAGCCTGCAGCAGCTGCAAACCACCCTCAGTATGCATCAGCGGGCACAGGGCACTAGCTGCTGGAGAACCCTACAGCCATGTTGTTACTTCACCCTTTTTCCACCTGAAGGAAACACATACCTCATAGTGCACTCTGAGTGTGCTCTGTTGAAAATCCAAGGTCAGTTGCAAAGCAAATCTGTACCCTTCAGCAAACCAAACTGCCAGTATAGACAGACCCTTCATGCACCAGTGAATGGATTAAAGTCCAATATTCTATGATGATAAAAAGCCTGAAAGTGTTAGTAGTAGATTGATCCTACAAATGTTCAACAGCATATTGGATAATAAGACTTATTATTTCTTACTCTTAGCCATGCATGTTCAAATGTTAGATTAAAAAGATTTTCTATGTGAAGTAGTACACTGTAAGTAAGTTTTCACTACCTTTATTAGTACCTTAGCTAACCAGCTGTTATTCTTTGCACTGTAAACTGATAAGTGTAAGCACATTCACGCTGCCATCAGCAAGAGTTGCAACGTCGATCGCAGTTAGGACATCTCAAAAAGCCTAATAGCATCCTGTCCTTACAGACTGGAAACTTAGATCAGAGAGAAGCAATCCTTAGTACCTCACTCTGTAGCTCTGCTTCATACAGTTCTGGATAAATCATGTCCTTGTCAGCAATTCTGCTTCACACTCTGCTCTTAAGGGAAAATACAGATGGTCACAAAAGGTAGAGAGCAATGTCACCCTGCACTCTGGAAGAGCTTCCAAAAGAAAAGTCAAGGTTTTGTTCAGTTACTCTGTCCTCACAATCATTAAGAGTACATCAACAGGAAGAGGGGGGCTTAAATTTTGTAACCTGCTGATTTTTTTCCCTTCCAGATCGCCACAAGAGGGCAGAGTCCATAAACGAGGGTGTTATTACACTTGGGTGGAGATGCACCTATCTACTAATTAGTAAATGAAAAAACAAGCAAAGCTTTTGCCTCATAGAAATCCATGTTATTAATTTGACCAGTGTACATTAACTTAAATTATTCACCTGTTCACTGAATACTAGTATATATGTGGCAAAACATTATTTCATAAAAATAATAGGGTTTTTACAGTGAGATCCCACTACAGCAGGGGCTTCTTGAATCTTTGATGAGAAGTGTAGAGAGAAAACTGTATGCGTGTGAGAACAGCCCAACCCTGCTGCATTATTTACTAATACTTTTTTATATTGCTATCAACGCAAAACTGGCTGAGCAATGAAGTTGTACAGAAGCTATGCTGGAAAACAGTCCAGGTCTCCAGTGTCACAGGTAATGCTATGCCATTTTATCATCAAATTATGTGAGACATCACTTACCCTATTTTTGCAAACTTTTTTTCCCCCCGAATAAGAGATTTTTTGCAATCACTTACTGGAGCAACAAATTCTAAAACCTGAATATGATTTCATTTTATCCAGAGGAAGTCTAGCCTTTCATGTTTGTGTTCTAATGCAGTGGCAATGTGCTGTGCCACCCAGAAAAAAAATCTGGAAGAATCACTGAACAGGAAATGCTTCCCTACTTCTTCCCATTTCACTTACTGCAGTGCATTAAGGTCACATTTTCTGTGTATATATTCTCAACAAGAGATACGGGACATGGTTTCAAAAGAAAATGTTTTCCTTTAAATCTCCCTACTGTCATCTTTCCTTGCATTATGCAATGGCAAAGGTCCACAGGTAAGTGTATGTAGGTGTAGTTCCAGTAAATTACTTGGCCTGCCTCCCCCCAAATTATTCTCTATTCACGCATATTTCAAAGCACTAATTCCCTCTGAACCAAAGCAAACTTGAAGTTATACCTGTTCAGCATTTAAACTTTTAAAATTGCAATCTGAACACCTGTTTAAGTTGATAGCCATCTGTTTTCTTGAGAAATCAAAACCTTAATAACACAGAATTAACAGATGGAATGCGAGGCCTAGACCAAGCAGGTTACTGAACGCACATGAGTTAACATAAAAAGTGGTACTTTTAATGAATCATTCACATCCTCCATTATTCTGTTCCCATCTACGTGGACTGATAACGCACCAGAGTTCATTTGCTCCTTATGGGACTAGCCATTAAAAGGCAATTGAAGATCTTTTAGGATCTGGCCCATACTAAATAGATACTTAACTATGGAGAAAGCTGCCTGAAGGAGGCATCTAATTCCCTGTGGCCAAATTCTAAAACTGATTACTGCAAAGATTTTATCAGGAGCTCAAAATGGAGGGGGCAGGGATATCAAAGCAAAAAAATGTTAAATAGCCTAATGTCACTATGTTTCAAGCGGAGTTTGAAAGAAATACCTTCAAATGTGTTGCTGTAATAACTACAGGCAGACATCTTTATTGTAATCAAAACCTGAGATTTTACTTCAGTGTTTACTTCTCTATCGCTCCTTCCATGGCACGAAGTCTTCAGTGCTGGAAGAGTCATTTTAAATTTCAGGATGGGAGTGCACAAGAAGCCCAAGACTGACATGAAAGGCCTATACAGAGTACAGGTCAGCGGCAAGAGGCATATCCCATCCGCATGGGATCTCTTCCTCAGTGTGACAGCAAAGAGACTGAGGCATTCATACAATTGAAGTCCAAACAACCAGTTCAATTCTTCCTGTTCCCAAAGAGTACCTTCAGAAAAGTCGCTTTTAGAAAGAGATCTGGAGAAATTTGGGTTTGCCTTTTCTAGATACCTATGAAAATGCTAAATAAATTGGAGCAGCTGAATGAATAGGTGGAAATCAAGGGAAATTTGAATATTATCCTAAAATTGCACTCACAGGGGTTAACAGTAAAACAGATTCTACAGAGAAAATGTCAGATTTTTAGACATATTTTAAAATTATTTTTGTTCTTCTGAGATAAAAAAAGAAAAAACAGATTCCTCTATTAAACTAGGTTTACTTAAGCAAACACGTTTCTCATTTGTTGTACTGAACTAAAGTATTTCATTTCCAAAATCTGTGAAGCTCAGACTGCTTCTAATCCAGGACTAAATTGTCATTTGGGTGCTTGACTGCTTACTGTTGCCATCCTGGTTCCTTTGAGTAGTTAAACATCTAAATTCTGTGTAAACACGTTAGAATGGCAGTTATCAGCCTAGAAAACTGGGATACAAAAAAAGAACGGGAACGTGATGCATCTAAACACCACTCTCAAATACACTTTAATGAAATTGATTTTTTCAATTTTAAGAACCTCCAGTAAAATGACCTTCCTTACCCTACCAATGTTTTCACTTTACAAAAAATTTATGTAATTAGTGCATTTTAAAATAATTTGCAGCTTTTCAGTGGCAAATATATTTCTAAATTATCCATTTAATTTTTGTTAATTTACATGCCTGCTGAATTTCACTGAGTCCTAATCTGCTGGGCTTGTGGTCTACACTTAGCCATTAACACCATTTAACAGTTGTTAAATAGTATAATCGCCTGTTGTTATCTTGATGTAGATTCAATTCCAGTGTTAATTGCTCTCAATGTGCTGCTCATAAAACCATCCCATACTATATTCTGTATGCTCTACTTGGAGGAAAGCTAAAGTGAAATGGACTGTACATCAATAGAAAAATTCAATTTAATGAAACAAGCTATATACTTAGGAGAGCTGTGAACTGAATATTAATGTGGTCGTGTCTTGAAACTTCAGAAAAATTACCAAGGAGATTTGGGGTGATTGTTCAGAACAGGAACCCAGTTTCAAGCCAGAAATAAGACTGTCCATCTACTTTCTAACAATCTATTAGGAGGTGAGCACACCCTCAATTCCTACAACATTTCAGGAAGTGAACAATTTGAACCAGAAGTATATCTAATCTTGCAATTTTTCTTTCTTTTTCTCATTATTTGAAACTCTGTACACATTTTCAAATTGTTGCATTTACTGTTGGGTAGAAAGGTGGTGTGTTCTCTAGGTGGGTCTGTGCCTACTGCCTTGACTACCAACAGTCTCTACCAAAAGGAGTAGCTGCAGTAGTGCTTCAATAGCAGAACTACAGAAAGGAAGAACAGAGCTACCATGTGAACAGAAAATACTTCTTTTATTCATAGTACATAGCTGTACTATGAATAAAAGACATTTCTTCCTGTTCTGAGTTTTGACTAGTACAAGGGAATTAACTGTCTTCCACTAAAGCTCTGTATCTGGCATTCCCCCTTTTTTGTTAGGAAACAAACTTTCTCCTCATCCTTTGCAGTCTTCAGGGGACGTTACTGCTGCCGCTGCACTTTCTACTTCTGCCATCAAGCAGTTTTGATGCAGTAGGATAGAAAACACATGGTATACGCCTGTAAGACTGAAAGAAGCACTGACAGCCTCTTGAGACAAATATCTTCCAACCCAGTTACCCTCACTGCTGGTCCTCATCTCTGCACATTGTGTCATTCCCCCTAGAAGCCAATACTGGCTCCCCAAAGTTAATGTGATTCTGCAGAATCACAGTCTTAAATGACTAAACTCAGAGTGGGGATTTAAAGTGAATGGTCACAACACTGATTTTTAAGGCAAATGACCTCTTAAAGTTTCAAAGATAGATTAATAACTTTAGGTATGTGTATTTACCTATGATTACACTCACACCAATACATATTTAGAAGTTTAAGCATACAGTGTTCACATTTGTCAATTCCTGCCAGTTTTCTGATATTTGTATAGAAATAAGATGGAATCATGGCAGAGTTAACTATTAATAGCACATCCCTTGATGAAATACAGTTTGGCATATTTTCCTTTCTTAAACCAAGAACTACACCAATATACTTAATTTCTAAAATGACTTTCATTTAAAAAAAGGAAAAGCCACCACTACCTATTTGCATACCTTTGCCAACTTAAGAGCATATGTACTATTAAGAATAAACCCCAGAAAAATATTTTTTTTCCATATAGAAAATTTTCAAGTTATTTCTCGATTACTATACAAAAAAAGGATAAATATTTCTATTTTCACCACCCAGACATTGCTGGCCATTTTATTTTCTACCATGGAGTGAGTATTCAAACTTTAAGGATTAGGTACTGAACTCACTCTATGACAAAATGCTGAAAGACTTTCATTTAAGATGAAAATTCCTGCAAAAACAAGAACTAACCAGTAAGATGATTCTCAAATTTATGGGACAAGCACTTAATGTAAACTCCTCCTTTTGCTTATTTAATAATTATTTCCAGATCTGTACGTCTCCCTTATTTTTAAATAAACAAGTTTCTGGACTAGGACAAGAAAGACCAAACTACATAGAGGAAGGCAATAGGGTAAGAAGTTTCATTTATTTTAAGTTCAGTCTGCTTGGGGAAGAACACAAATAGGTTTGAGAAACCTCACTCTCTGAAGAAATAATGAGAAGGCATTCTCTGTCAGAAGCAGAGCACACGACTGTCAAGCTTGTAGGAGAGCACTCTCCTCCACTCTGATGCTCATAGACATGAAATCAGAAATTGTGCAACTCCTGTAAAGAAAAACATTTGCCATACATATGGAATGGTATTCATATTCATAAATTCTAGCACTGTCCACTGTATTTCTCTATTACAAAAAACCCTAACAAAACCTAACCAACAAACAACATAAGAAATGATCACATTGTTATCTAGTATTTCCTCTTCTTATAAAGCATGAGAACAACCCTTACAGCTTATCCACTCAAATCTAAGTCCGGTACTAAAATTGTAGCAACGTGCTGGGAAGAATAAAAAAAGATTTCCCTGGAATTTCTTATCACTTTTATTTTTCCAGTGCAAACCTGAGTTTTTAGTTAAACTAAAAATATTTTCAAAAGATCTGGACATCTGTATTTCAGATGATACACTTTAAATTGTCAAAACCACAATCTTTTAAAGAGGAAAATTCATTGTGAAAATATTTTGAAGGCAATAAACCAACTTTTTGAGAATCTTTTCATTTCAAGAATAATAATCTAAAATTTGTAAATAAAGGCACTTACATATGTGCCATCCCACTGTTATATCATATTTCTTAATAAAAGCCCAGAACCTAAAATCACTGTTGCATACCACTTGGAGCCTAAAAATGATTCTGCAGTAGAATCTGCTCAAGTCTCTTGCAGCATATTACGTGTGTAGAAGATTTAAGAAATGGACAGAATACTGGGCTGCTGCCATCTACAATTTTCAGTAATATACATATGCTATTAAAATTATGATCATCTGTAAATATCTTCTAAATAGCTTCAAGACCAATAAAAGGAGGTATCATCATAAATAAGTGTCTAGACCCATATTAAACACATATCACTCAAAGTATCGACATATTGATTTTAAATCATTTACAGCTCTAGATAATTGCAAACCTAGATTCAAGTTGCCAATAATAGCTGAGTAGTGCATTTTAAAATTCTTGTATAATCAAACTACCTATTGCTTTAGCTTCAATTCCAGCCATTAAAGCAAGCGGAAAAAATCCACACATCTTTTTTTACTGCTCCATATTGCAGGAAGAAAAGAGAGTTTATTACTTTTCAAACTGGTATGTCAATATTTATTTTTAAAATTTTTACAGTTGTCAAGAGAGTCCTTGAAGAGGTGTCCAGAACTCAAACATTGCAAACCTTATTGCACAGTGAATCTCTTGTTAGTCATATCCTGGATTCCTGCAGAAATTCCAGTTTCATTAGGAGAGCTCAGCAATGAGATGGGATGCTGAGATGAGATAATGGTCTCTTACTCACAGAAATACCAAAGGGAAGCAAAAGCACCATTTGAAAGAGAAAATTATTTCTAATTATCCTGTGACAGTCTTTTTCACTAATGATTTGCTGTCTGTTATGCAAAAGCAAATACAAAAAAAGTAATATCCACCTACTAACATGAAAGTGGCATCTTCTTGGGTTTATGTATCATTAAAAATGGAGGAAAGAATATGGAATACAATTTTTTTTTGTCATATGGATTTCCTAGTAACATCAGTGTGCTTAGCAAAGCAGCAACTATGCTGTTGACGCACACAGGGTTTAAAAGAACATTAAATATCTCTGAACAACTGACTTTTAAATCATGAGATGAAATTTTCATTCCCACTAACAGTGAGAACCACCCAATTTTCTTTGTGTGCATAAAGGCCTTCCTTTGATATCACATCTACATACCTGTCCGCTAAACCTGGTGAGCATTATAATTCCAGCTGGATGTTATCACCTTCCCACGTGGAATGAAGTTCTGCAAAGTTTCTGTATTCTCAGAAGGTAGCAATAAGTGGTGCAGAGTCTAGTTGGAGGCCTGTAGCCAGTGGTGTGCCCCAGATGTTAGTACTGGGTCTGGTCTTGCACAACACATTCATCAAGGTGGACATTGTGGACAATGTTCCCAATGTAGACAAGGGGACAGAGTGTACCCTCAGTTACTCTGCTGATGATACCAAACTGTGAGGAGTGGCTGACACACCAGAAGGCTGCACTGCCATTCAGTGAGACCTGGACAGGCTTGGGAGGAACCTAGTGAAATTCAACGAGGGCACGTGTAGGGTCCTGCACTGAGGGAGGAATAACCCCAGATACCAGTACAGGTTAGGGTCTGGTCATGGGAAACAGCTGTGCATATACAGATCTGGCAGTCCTGACTGATAGACAAGTGCTCCATGAGACCATAGTATGGTCACATAGCTCTTGTGGCCAAGAAGACAGATGAAGTTCATTAAGGAGAGCATGGCCAGCAGGTCAAGGGAGGTTATCCTCCCCATTTACTCTGCCCTGGTGAGGCCACATCTGGAGTGCTATGTCCTGTTCTGGGCTCCACAGTTCAAGACAGACAGGGAACTACTGGAGGAAGTCCAGTGGAGGGCTAGGAAGATGATGAGGGGACTGGAGCATCTTTTATGAGGAAAGGCTGAGAGACCTGGAGCTGTTTAGTCTGGATAAGGGAAAACTGAGAGGGGGCCTTAAAAATTCTTGTAAATAACTAAAGAGTGGATGTCAAGAGGATTGGGCCAGGCTCTTCCCTGTGGTACCCAATGACAGGACAAGGGGCAAAGGGGACAAATGGGAACACAGGAAGTTCCATCTAAACATGAGGAAAAACTACTTTACTCTGAGGGTGACAGATCTACTGATGTATCTGAAAATAGTTTCAAGGCACTCCCTTCTAACTTTGCCTAGGTGTCTACCACGTCAGCTAGAACATGTTTGATGGAAAAATCTCACGGAGAATCATCAAATCATAGAATGTTCTGGGTTGGAAGGGACCCCAAGGATCACAGAGTTCCGACCCCCTGGCACAGGCAGGGCTACCAACCTCCAGCCCTGGATCTACATAAGGTTGCCCAGGGCCCCATCCAACCTGGCCCTGAACAACTCCAGGGACGGGGCATCCACCACCTCTCTGGGCAGCCTGTTCCAGCACCTCACCACTCTCTCTGTAAAAAACTTCCCTCTAACATCTCATCTAAACCTTCCCTCCTTAATTTTAATCCATTCCCCCTTGTCCTGCCATTGTCTACCCTTTTCCAAAGTTGATTCCCCTCCTGTTTGTATGTTCCCTTCAGCTACTGGAAGGCTGCAATGAGGTTCCCCTGCAGCCTTCTCTTCTCTAGGCTGAACAAGCCCAGTTCCCTCAGCCTCTCTTCATAGGGGAGGTGCTCCAGCCCTCTAAGGCCAATGGCATCTTGGCTTGTGTCAAAAACAGTGTGGCCAGTAGGTCTAGGGAGGTAATTCTGCCCCTGTACTCGGCATTGGTGAGGCCACACCTTGAGTACTGTGTTCAGTTCTGGGCTCCCCACCATAACAAGGACATTGAGGTCCTTGAGCAAGTGCAGAGAAGGGCAACCAGGCTGGTGAAGGGGCTGGAGGGCAAATCATATGAGGAACGGCTGAGGGAGCTGGGGAGGTTTAGCCTGGAAAAGAGGAGGCTGAGGGGAGACCTTATCACCACCTACAACTACCTGAAGGGAGGTTGTAGAGAGGTGGGCGATGGTCTCTTCAGCCAGGTGACAGAAGATAGAAGAAGGTGCAATGGCATGAAGCTGTACCAGGATAGCTTTAGATTGGATATTAGACAAAAAATTTTTACTGAAAGAGTTGTCAGGGCCTGGAACAGGCTGCCCAGGGAGGTGGTTGAGTCACTTTCCCTGGATGTGTTCAAAAAAAGGGTAGATGTGGCACTTAGGGATATGGTTTAGCATAGGATGGGAACGGTTGGACTCGATGATCTTCAAAGGTCTCTTCCAACCTTGTTATTCTGTGATTCTGTGATTCTGTAATCACCTTTGTGGCACTCCTCTGAACCCTCTCCAACAGTTCCACATCTTTCTTGTATTGCGGGCACAGTACTGACCTGGACAGAGTACTTCAGATGGGGCCTCACAAGGGCGGAGTAGAGAGGGACAATCACCTCCCTGTCCCTGCTGGCCACCCCTCTTCTGATGGAGCCCAGGATACCATTGGCCTTCCGAGCTGCAAGAGCACACTGCCGGCTCATGTTAAGTTTCTCATCTACCAGAATTCCCAAGTCCTTCTCAGCAGGGCTACTCAAAGTATTATTCATAACTTCCTACCAACAAGTACTCCCCTAGCCACGTGCCTGCCCAGCAAGCACTGCCTGTTCCCCACAGCCATACAGCCACCAGTAGCTGGCACGTAGGCAGTGGAAGCCAACACCTGTGGCCACTTCCAGCCACTGCATCCCAAACCCACAGCACTGAGCTCAGAGACACAATAAATCAGAACAGAAAATCCCTGTTTCCAGACTACCGAATGCAGCCCCCAACAGCCCCCTTATTCCCCAGTCACCTTAATGAAATAAACCTGGATAAGGGATATTTAATAGTCATGACATCAGGTGGTCACAACAATTGATTTTATAACCAAGCCACAACAATGAAGGTTTCTAGAAGCAATACTGGGGTAACATTCAGATTCCTTTTCAGATCCCTGCAAACTTTCCTTTTTACTACAGAGCTCCTCATTTTAAGATTTTCCATCACTTTAAAATATTTTCGTCATTTTAAGATATTTTCCATCTCCTATCAATTGTGTCACGGCCTAAGCTACCTTTCATGGAATTAACAACTTATGTCACACAAGTTATTCTCCTGATGTAATACCTTTTTTGGGTGCACTTCCAACACTATTTTTTTTTTCTAGGTTTTCTACTATTATTTTATAAGTTTTGTCTGAGGACTTTCAGCATCTTGGCTGCACTTAGCATCAAATGGTACAACTCATTCCTAGTCAAGCAGCTAAAGTTTTTTCTAGTTTCTCACAGAAATAATTTTGTGTATTTAACAGCATCAATTACTGGGGTGTAGTTGGATAAGGAAAAAGAAGCACTACCCCTTTTCACTCAAAGTCTATAGATACCTCCTCAGTTAAATAATCCCAACAACTATGCATTTTGAACATTCCTCAATTACATGCTACTTTTTGAAAGCTGCAGAAACAAAAATCCTAAATGTATCTATCAGCCATCTAACAGACAACAAATAATAAGTAACCAATATACTCTAAGAATTCAAGACTTAAATTTGTGACCAGACTTTAAATCAATACATTCAAATACCATGAGAACAGATTTCTTTCACTTTTCACAGAACAACTAAGTCACTAACTTCAAAATTTGTGGCCACAGTAATCCATTCTGCTAGAAATATCATTCCCTTCCAGGAGCCTCAGGAGCCTCCACAAGCAATGGCATCAGTCTTTTTGCTGAACTCAGACAATACAAAAGGAAAACAACGGGAAATTATCACACAAGCATGAACATATACATGCATTTAAAGAAAAGAAAGCTAAAGAACTTCTATTTTATTTTTTCCTCCTACTTACCATGTTATTAATTTCTATTCTCCTTTCCTCAAACACACACACACAGAGGAAAGAAAAAAAAAACAAGAAAAGAAGAAAAAACAAAACCAAAACACACTATTGCACTTCTTTTTAAATGGATTTGCATTTCTGGTGCAAGAACATCTTGTTTATGAGACTGTTGACTGAAAACTATATGATTTGATCACTCTTCCTAGTCGAAACATGAAAAGTTACGGTTTATTTATTTCCATATAGTGTTGATGAACTATATTTTAGGTATATTATATTAATCTTTTTTATTCCTTTTCAACGATGGTTTGTAGATTAAGCTACATAGATGCACTGTGATATATAAACTGTTGGATCCCAGCCCCCCAAACACCACACATCTCTCTTTTAAAGGTTTTCCATCAAGCTGAGAGTGAAAGGCAGACACAGACAAAATGAAGCAGAACTACTGGCAGACACTGACAGTGCAGAGAAACACAGACAGATAGATAACAGATAGTAGGGTACTAAGTACCCTACAATTTATTGAAGCAAATAGAGGAGAGTTGAGTGGCAAATTACCTACACTGTTCACAAACCAGCAGGCTACCCCGTTTGCCAGCCATCCAAATTGTTTCTGGGTAATTTGGCACATTCCTACTTTGTTGTGCTATTTCTTACAGAGTGACTTTGAGTTTTGATCATTCCCTGTTGTGAAAGATCTTTCCAAACCCTAGCAAAACTTCTAAGAACGATGGTAGGGACAGCCATATGCATGAGTTTTTACCTGAACAAGCACTCATTTAAAGTAATATGAACCGTAACTGTTCTAAAAGGAATTAAAAATATATTAAACAACAAGTGAAAACAAAAAACAAACTCCCAAGAAACAAATTTCTCTCTACCAAAGCTAAGATTCCTATCTTAAAGAACAGAGCAGAGGAAATTTGTCAGGAAAGCGATATGAGAAACAAATACTACTTTTGCATACTGAGTAAGATAAATGTGAAGAAAAACATCAAAGATCCAAGGAAGATAAAACAGAGTTTCTTTTTGAGGCACTGTCTTCTTTCTTCTTGAAAGCATAAAAGGTCACTACTTAAAAGTTATGTCAAGGACACTGCTGTTCACAAAGTCAGGAATCCAGGAAAAGGAATTTGACAGCAATAGCAATTTTAGGCCTGCTGATAATTCTCTGCACTAACCTGACACCCAGTCTTTCTCTCAGAAATGACAGTGTAGTATATGAACCAAACTCTTAACGTAATTCTGCAATCATTTCTGTACCTGATATTATGTGTATTGATAGATCTATGTATGCACACACAAATTATTTACTTACAGATAATCGGTATGTGTATATATTCTAGTCATTTGAGTCCTCCTCTAGCAGAGGAGCCTTCCCAACAGCACAGGCAGGAAAGCGGCAGTGATTGCAGCATGCGGTGAGAGATCCTGGGGTCTAACAAAGCAAGGGAAACATCATCAATGGGAAACCTCCGTTACCCCCAGTATGGGCCGTGCAATTATCACATTGAGTGGTGATGCTGAGACTGAATTTCTAGGTGCTGGTGATAAAAACTACATAAGAGACACAGTCCAGGGCACCATGAGAGAAGCACCTCTGGACCTGGCACAAAACACACCTAAAGACCTACTCAGGACCCACAACAATACTGTATCTGGAGTTCACAGCTTACAAGAGCAGCAAGACAGAAAGTACACTGTGGCAGTGCTTAATTTATTGATTTTTTCTAAAGCACACAAAAATAACAGCTTTTCAAAGAAAAAAGCCATCTAAAAGATGAAAATATTCAGTCTACTTATAGACACTGTATCATGGGTCCAATGAAAATGCATTTTACCTGTCCAAAAATGTTTACAAATACAAGAAAAGATACTGTCTAAAAATTCAGGTAAGAAAGCTTTTGGAAGGAAGATACTTATTATGCAGAAGTTATGCCCAAATCAAGTAGTAGGGAGGATTATAAATCTTGACAGTTTAAATGTAAACACTGGGCTGGCCAAAAAGAATTGACAAGAAACTTGAAGACATAAAAAGAAAAAATAATAAACAATCATTCTTCTCAGGAACACAACCTTGCCAGAGAAGACAAAAAAATAATGAAATTTAAAAATAGTCAGAGAAGACAGGACACAGCAAAAAAGCTAAAGGATTTTCTTGTATCTGGATTTCACAAACAGACTGCTCATACGCCAATGTTTTTAATTTACTTTTTTTTTAAACAAAAGAGTTGGATGAACTGTTTGTAATTAAAATATCAGTACAAATACTTTCAGAATAAACTGACAGGTTGGATAGTGATTAATCATCATTATTTACTTAAGTTCTAAAAGAACTCTGGGATAAAATCCAAACTATTAATTCTATCAGTAACTTATCCCTTAAATTGCCTTGATGGCAAATATAGATACATTTTTAATGGCTTCAGGGAAGATCCAGGAATGAATGCCCCAAATAAACTAATGCAGATCAAGATTAAAGAAGAACCCAAGTATCTACTGTAAAGGGAAGACATGCATTTCAAATTGATTTCTCTGAAGGAGTCAATGAGCCAGCGGACAAAGTAAATTATATATTCTACCTCCTTTTTCAAAACAGATGCAATAATCATGACACAAACACAAAACAAGCTGTATCTGGTCAGTTTAAAGGTCCATCTGTCGTATGAGCTGGTGCCTGTCAGGAGGTGATTCTGTGCCACAAGGCCGATATTCTTTCACCATTAGTTTCAATATTTATTTGCTGATTTTTCTGATTATAGTGACTTGGCATTTACTATATAAAAGAGAATGTATTTAGACTTTTATATTTGTTTTTAACCAAACCTATGCCTTTCCTTAGCACTTCTCTGGCTTGATTGGCACCCCCAATTACACACCAACTTTCCAGAATCCAAACTCAGGGCATGCACTGGTGTACACTTCCTTCCAAGAGTTTAGAAAAAGGGAATAATATCCACAACAGGCACAACAGAGAACAGAAAATTAGAAACCAATCAACTGAATGAAAACAACTGGCTGAATCGCAAGAATCAAAAGGCTATCACAGGCACCATATGCCAAAGACATAAAAAACCTAGCACTGATCAAATTAATCTACCTAGATAAAAACATGGCATTGGACCCAAAGAATATGGAAATTCATATTCAACCATTTCATTTCATCATGCCTAGATGCAAGTAGCCAGATAGATTAGACAATGATTTTGCTATACATCTAGAGACTTCAGAAGGAGACCTGTGGGCTAAAATAGTATGTTAACAGCCAGTTAAAGCAGCAGCTACTATGTTATTTGCTAATAGGACCAAGATACTTGCAGCATAACCTTGTCAAACCTGGCAGGTGAAGTACGCTCAAACCGTCCCTTTTGATTAAGAGTTACGCTAGGAAATTTTGTGCTCAAGCAGTGTTGTCTCTGGCAGAACCCAGCCAAAGCAGCCAACCTCCCACCAAAAATTGCAATGATCACTTAAACATACTTCTATTGGCAACAGAAAATTTGGATCATAGTTGAACTAACTGTTCTTCAGGATCATTGGCTTTGAATAGGATGTTTAATCTGTTGTATCAAAGGCAAACACAGGCATGCATGGACTTTTACTTTCCATTTAGTATCTGTAAAATGCCTTATTTTAGCAGTGCCAAACCATACATTTCAATGTTCTCAAATTAAAACTTCCTTTCTTATGCAGTTCATCATTACACTGCTTCATTTCTTGAAAGATTTCTTTTTTTACACCAAAAAAACCCTCCTAGCCTTAAAATTATAAAGCTAACGCAAGTTTTTTTAGCATAGCATTAGGTAAACACATTATTTTCTCCTCCATTACTGATTACAGAGGAGGGAATTATTGTTCCACCCCTTTTATATTTCTATTTGTGATCTTTCATAATGGAAATATAGATGAAGAATTTTATACATATACATTCACACATATAAAATATAAGTTTTCAAAGGCAAAGCTCATTGACCATAATGGAGATTGAATGACATTATTAGATGCTTTAATTACACTGTATAAAGGACTACAACCAAGCTATCACTTTAAAGCTCTCTAATTTAAAACTGAACATTAGCCCATAGGTGAAGGGGAAGAAAAATCCAGGAGAAAACGTTGAATTATTTGGTCAACATCTCTGTTTTAAGAAAAAGGCAAACCTGCCTATTTCTGAAAGTTGCTACCATTATTGGTTCTTAAAATTCTCCTATACTGGAGACGCTTCAACCTCCACAACAAACGTTTCACTGCCTTGTGGTAAGAAACTATTTCCTAATGTTTAATATAGATGGTTTTTGTTTCAGTGCAAACCTATTACTTCTTAGCCCTTGCTCAGTATAAAAAATGAAAAATTATTTCCTTCTACTTTTGTAACCATTAGAGGGGAAATGTTTGAAGTGTTACTAGCTCCACATCAGTCACCCACCACACCAGACATTGCTTGTGAGGGTGCTCCCACAGCTCACCTTCCGCAAATTGTCCTGGGTAACAGCAATCAAGACAGAAAAGTGAGCCAAAATACTAAGGATGAATCAAATACCCAAACTTTGGCTTGCCCCAAGCCAATACTGTTAAGGAGGAAGCTCACAGTCAGCCAGGCTAGGCAGTGACCAGGGACCTGCAAAGAGACTCTTGAAACAAATCAGTTGGATTGAGAGGAAGCATAAAGGAAGCATGAGTACAGCACGCCCTGTGCATCCTCATTAGATAAATCTTACTTAGTTCTTCTACACATTTTTAAAAATAATCTTCATCAAGATTATTTTACATCCATCTCCTACTGTGCATGCAGCCGCTCGTTACCTATCCCATTTGTTCACTTAATAACCCTATAGCCCATTCAAATCGCCAAGCTCTTAGCAAAGCTGCTTAATGCCAGATCCAAGAAAGAACCAAGCTGAATCTAACTTGTAATTCCTTCAAGTTAAAACTCAAGTGCAAATAACTGTTTTCTGGAAACAGTTTTATATTCATCTATTTTTCTAGGAACAGTTCTTTTGGTGAGACAATGCTTGCCAAGAATCTTTTACCGCTCCAAAGTTTTCAGTGAGTATCACAAACTCACAGCTAAATTGATAACATGATATACTGCTATTATTTGCATATTTCCACTGGGGTTAATATTCCCAATTAGAAATTAAGATGCTAATATTTCAGGTGTTATACAACTATAGAACAAAGAAGAAAGAATGAAAAGAGAACATAGATACAGAAAGATGCACAGGGGAAAAAAGAAATAGTAGTTATTCCAGTAACATGCAGTTGTTCAACTATATGAATGATCTAACACAGTTGTGAAGTCTGTTGAAATAAAGGAGAATGCTAGATTACCAGTCACAAAATCCAGATACTGTAATTATTTTCACATTTTCTATGTAAGGATAATGTGTAAACTACTCTGAAGAACTGTCTTTAAGTATCTGTCATAGCTGACTTTTTTAAAATTTATGAGTTTTCTTAATTACTGACAGAAAATCTCAAGTCCAGATAACATGGATTTCAATAAATTATTTCATAAATTACTTCAGACAGCTGTATTTAGAAAAGGTTGAAGAAGGCTATTTTGATCTAATATTAGGATTTCTTCTCATTCTGGCTTGCTTTTAAATTTTGTGACTTTCTGGTTGTGAAAAAAAATAACAAACAAGACCCAACAAAAACCTCTGCCCTGTGTATAAGAACTTTAACCCCTGCTGAAGATCAGATTGTGGAAATAACATAGTTTACAGCAGAATCTGATAGGTCTACAAATCTCAGAATATTTTTATATTTTCCACAGAAAACAGACTAAACCATTGTATCTGCCTGTTTCTGTGTTAATATTCACACTATATTAACTTCAGTCTTTCATAAAAAGGGAATATAAAGCACTTGTAAGACTTTATGTCCCAAACTGAGCAAGTAGGTTCTAGAAGGAAGTGTTACCTACTGGAGCCACCGACTTTCCTACCAATTTCTTACTATGACTGGTGGTAAAGTCTTTATTCTCACTAACATGTTTGTGGGATGAACTGTTCAAGTGTTATGCGTCCCAAGTTTCATGTATGTAACACCAGAGGTGGTACAATCCTCCATGTTGCATGAAAGCATTTGCTTAGCAGTCTAGCAAAACAGAGAACTTCTCACCTGGGGCCAAGGGCATCCTATTGCAGCAGCAACCAAACTGTCCTCCACAGTTCAGCTCAGCCAGGAATCACAGAACCATAGAATCACCTAGGTTGGAAGAGACCCTTTAGATCACTGAGTCTAACCATAGCCTAGCCCTGACCTCTAGACCATGTCCTTAAGGACTTCATCTATACACCTTTTAAATAGCTTCAGGTGACTCCACCACCTCCCTGGGCAGCCTATTCCAATGTTTGTCAACCCTTTCAGTACAGAAATTCTTCCTGATATCTAACCTAAATCTTTCCTAGTGCAATTTCAAGCCATTCCCTCTCATCCTATCGCTTGTCACTGGAGAGACCAACCCTGACACCTCTGCAACCACCTTGCAGGCATTTGTAAAGAGCAATAAGGTGTCCTCTCAACCTCCTTTTGTCAAGACTAAAAAGCCCCAGCTTCTTCAGCCGTTCCTCATAGGACTTGTGCTCCAGACCCTTCACCACCTTCATCGCCCTCCTCTGGATGCACTCCAGCATCTAAACGTCCTTCCTGTAGTGAGGGGCCCAAAACTGAACACAGGGCTCAAGATGCGGCCTCACCAGAGCTGAGCAAAACAGAAATATCACTTCCCTACTCCTGCTGGTTACACTATTGCTGATGCAGGCCAGGATGCTGTTGGCCTTCTTGGCCACCTGGGCACACTGCCGTCTCATGTTCATGATCAAATAAGTGATACTTTTATGAGAACTGGGGCTAGACATCCACAGAAGTCCTTAAAGAACACATTTACAACCAATAGAAATCTCAGACAGAGAGCTTTGCACTAGATCAGCATTTCTCCCTTTAAATTAAAGTACAGAAGCTGTTTAAAAGACAAGCTCTGAGAAGCGCCCAAATTGTCACAGTGTGAGCTGACAGCTCACGGGAGCCATGCTGATGCCAGATAAGAGCACACATCTATTTTACAGGCAGGCTGCTGTTCAAGCTCCTGACCTGCACAGCCTCACACTGCAGTTCACTGCTCCATTTACTTTGGCAGTGTACTAGTCCATGGAGCTGCTGATCTTCAGATCACTGAACAATCTAAACTAAAACTACACCTTCCCTTTCCCACACCATCTCCATTGAAAAAAGTTAACTTTTTCATACTTAGAATTTCAGGATCAAATATTAGCAGAAAACTGAGAGGAAAGCACAAGAATCCACAAGAATCTTCTACAAAGCAGGGGCAAATGTCTAAAGCTTTGCCTTCGGGTAAAATTCAGCTCATTGTAAGTTTATTGTTTGCTAGAGCAGGTTGGTTAGAAAAACCCAGACATCACCATCCTCACTTCAGCCACATTTGTCAGAATTTCTAGGTTTTAAGTTCTACTGACAAAGACCCCTGTGATTTCCTTCCACAAAAGGCAGCAGCCAGTCTGGAGGCCAGCAGCACAAGGTCCTTGTTGGTAACAACAGTGCTTCTTGCTGGATTGCAAATGGAGCCAAGTACAAGTCTCTTTTTTGTGCAAGGAGTAGGTGGGTAGAGAGCAGCATAGAAAAGTCCAGAAACTCAAAAAGAAAGTTAAAAGAACTAAAATGGAGTTTGGACAGAGCAGTAACCTACTCAATGCACACAGGAACTTTGGACAAGTAATTTACAATAGAGTATTGTTTTTAGAGTAAACACTTCTGGACCTTCCATGTCCACACAAGAAAGCCTTACACGTTTTTATGTTATCACCTAAAAGATTACCTAACTATAGCCCCAGAGGACAAAAGTGGTCAATAGCACTCAATAGAAAGGCAGCAAAAACCTAAACATGCTACAGTTTAAATCTGTCCTTTCACCTCAGGAATCCCAACTTCACGCCCATGAGCTGCTTGGAAGCTGTCTATGGGAACCCAAGTTATATAGCCTTTCTAGCTCTCATTAGGACAATTTATCTGTATTATTGGTCAATTAGTCTCTATCATTGAAAAAAATATGGGGGAACAGACAAGAAGAGAGGAGAACCGAAAAAAGCCATAGCTACGATTAGTCTGGCAACCTGTAAATATTCACAGTGCACCTCTAGTATGGACTTTCAGCATTTCGTCAGTTATTTTAGTCTGCATTCTTACTACACTGAACTTTTCAATTTATAACCCCTTCTTTCTAAGTAAGTCTTGTGTAGCTACTGTACTGTGTTATTTGAATTCCAAAGCATTGTATCCTGCTGAAGTCAAACTGTAATTAGTCTTTCCCTTATTCATTAGGAGTTTTCTCTGAAAGTCTTCACTGACTGCTTTTTCAAAATCTTCTGAGAATTGCTACATATCAGGCCTGAAATTTTATATTTTAAATCATTATATTTAGTGCCAATAAAACAAGATTTCTGATATATACATGAGACTGAATTTGTGTCTTCTGTGTCACCTCACTAAAAGAAAGTTTCAACTGTTTATATACTTAAACTCTTTTTTTTCTTTCAGTCCATATTGAAGTATTTGCATGCAACTATGCACATTTTTCAGTGAGTTACCTTGGGAGAAGGCTCACATACCTAGCTTTGGTCTAGGCATTGGCTGAAGACACACTGACAGCAACTGTAGATTCAACAATACACTATTAATATCTCACCTCTGCCTTTTCTACCCAAAAAAGCTAATTTGGCAGCTGTTTATACAGATCTGCCTCAGATGCCCCCCCTTTTGCTGCTCTGCACCAGAGCCTTTCTTTGTATCAAGAACAGACAAATCCTCAGCGAGTGTAAAATCAATGTAACCTACAACCAATACAATACTGCAGACTTCTAGTTGTATCTAATCAATAGAAACATCAAAAGACAGTTTGACATTATCAGGTGTACCCAAGGCTGCTGTTACTTCTCAGGATAATTAAGTATCACTCCCTCAAAACCATTTGCCTCTTTTTCGGTGTCTCAGCGTTGATGCATTTGACAGAAACAGAGCTCTTATCCTTGCATGCCAGCACACACACACACACACACACACACACACACACAAAGGTATGGGTGGATTTGTGCCAAATTTCTTAATGCAGGGGACTGTGCAGGTAAAAATCATAGCAGTGGTATCAAGACATGTGTATACATTCATAATAAATTCTATGAAAAAGTATTATTTTCTACAAGGATTCTTGGACTTCTAAACCATTAGACTTAAATTATTCATTATTAACAACTTATTTTAGGTTATTAGCAATAAATGGTATAATGGTTTATGGCAGATCTGTACATGTCATTATTCCAAATGTAGTTTTAACCTCAAATAAAAAGAATCTAATATATAATATCTATTTTTCAAAACTTGGAGGCTAGATGGGAATCCAATAAACACTTGGTACTTCTGCCACTCTGTTTGACAGAAGAGTAGAAAGCATCCAAAATAAAAGTGTTTTCAGCCACAGGCTTGTTTGTTATCCACAAAATTGTGTCATCCTCTCTGGGAAGTATGATCCACCTCCTTGCTGTACCATGATGGTTCCTACTTAGGTGGCAGTACAGCTGAAGTTAGTAAACAGTTGAAAATGAAAACACACACACACACACACACCCTCACAGTGGCAAGGAAAGGAGTGCTCACAGATAAGCAATTTGCATGCTGCTTGAAATAATACCAAGAGTACATTGCTATGTTTTACCAAACTATGCTATAGAATGGTGGTCTGTGAAGATACAACTGACAACTGGGACGCACTGACAGAAAAAAAAAAAAAACCAGCTTTTTTTGTAACGAACAGAACACAGGAACATCTACCTTGAATTCTGCACCCTCAGTTTACTTGAAAAAGACAAGAGAAGCAAGGTCTTAGATTTCATAGAATCATAGAATCATAGGGGTTGGAAGGGACCTCGAGAGATCATCGAGTCCAAGCCCCCTGCCAAAGCAGCTCCCTAGGACATATCACTCAGATCGGCGTCCAGACGGGTCTTGAATATCTCCAGAGAAGGAGACTCCACCACCTCCCTGGGCAGCCTGTCCCAGGGCTCTGTCGCCCTCACTGTGAAAAAGTTCTTCCGCATGTTGGTGCGGAACTTTCTGTGCTCCAACTTGCAGCCATTGCCCCTTGTCTTGTCTCCACAGAGCACTGAAAAGGGGCTGGCTGATTCCCCCTGCATTTCATGCTTAAGATATTTATAAACATTAATAAGGTCCCCCCTTAGTCTTCTTTTCTCTACGCTGAACAGCCCCAGCTCACTCAGCCTTTCCTCATAGGGCAGATGCTCCAGGCGATTTTTGTGACGACCTCAGGAGTAAGGTCGGTAATTTGGAATCAAGTAATTTAATATGCAGGTTCCAGGTTTATTTAGTACATTATTTAGGTTGATTTACTAAAAGCAGTATTCTTAAAAATATATACTCAGTTTAACCATCCAGCGGCATACATAAGGAAGGTATAGGATATATTACTGACATTCTTAAGGAGATTTGATTAGTTTCCCTCATTCCTGTGCTTATCTGGAACAGCAGTTCAAACCAAGAGACGAATCAAAATCATCCAAAGTATTTTTATTAAGGATTAATTTTGTTAAGACTAGTATTAAACTGCCTCTTCTATTGCTAGGGTAGCACACTTTTTAGATAAATGACATTTTAAACTCCTTGCTTCACATAATATTAAACTCCACAAAATCACTGACTACCACATTTCAGAGTCCTGACATAGTGTCTCACAGTTTTCACTTTACAGAGCTCCTGAACGCTATTACCTACATTTACATGTTTCTATCGGATGGACTTTGTTATCCCTTTGCTCTGAACTAGTAGATCTTCACTTCTGGGAATATTTGATAAGGTTCTGTTAGGTTCATTTTTGGAAAAAGTAACCCTAAAGGTTCTTCGGCTAGAACAAATTGCAAAGTACTGCCAGAAAAGACTGTCAGATGTGAAATTTAGAGTCTTAAATTACTAACAAGCTAGTGGAGGCAAAAGAGTCTAGTCCAGCTTTACTAGTAAAATCACTATGCCCTTTATGCTTAAATACAGCTCTACAACATAGCTATTTAAGAAATCATATTTTCCAAACAGCTTTTAAAACAGGAAGAATAGATAATAACAGTATTTTCTAAGTGAAAATAAAATAAAACAACACCTGTTTCTATGCAGTTTTCTTATTTTAATGATCTCCTGTAATTTGTAGTTGAGGTTGCAGTTAGTTCATTTTATTTTGGGGTTATTTTTTTTACACAGAGACTTTTAATAACTTACATTTATTCGGCATGTATATCAATTTAAAGCAGGGAGGCAGTGGGTTGAAATCTATGTCACTCAACTATTCTTATTAAGATTTCATAGCTATTTTAACACTTTATCATCTCTTTGAATCATGAACCTGAACTCACTTGAAAAATCTCAGCTACTCAAATAATAATATACCATTTCATAAACACACATTTCAACTATTCATACAAGTTTCATCCAATTAGTTTATCCAATAACAATCACAGGGACAATAATCATCCAATGTAATATGGGCTACTGAATTGCAGCTAGATAGATTTACATTTGCTATACATTTAGCTGAATAAGTTAAAAAATCTCTTGCAGAGAAAATCTTGTACTGTGAAAAAATAAAACAAACACAATGCGCCTGATGCAGCTCATTAACTTTGTTTGAGCTATTACATACTTCAATTACAAGACTAAGTGATTAGGACAGACAGTTGATGGTCCCACTAAGGGGTCTGAAAAGCTCTTTGTTTTACAGGGTTCCCTAAGAAAAGCTCCCACAGAGTCCTGGGCAGGCATGTGCACTACAGCTTCCTTTTAAAAAGTTTTACTACACATAAAACTTCAAAAAGAAAATGCCTTGCAAACTTAAAATGGCATTTTATGTCTCAAGACCTTGCCGTCCTTTCCCTCTGCACACGCACACAATGCACACCTGCACGGCCATGCCCACATGCCAACTGACTCCGACTTCTCTGTATTCTGAACAGTCTTACCAACAGCCTGGAGAGAAGCTTATGCAAGTGTAAGTTAACTCCCCCTTAGAAGCAGAAAGAGCAGCAAAATGCAGATGTTGGGGACACACCAATTAACATAATTCGTATTTTAATGGATAAAAATCATAAAAAAGCAAGTAGCGTGTTTGTATGTAGCGGGGATCAGGGGGGTCATTTTGATTTCACTATATTCAACCCCACTGCCCCTGTATATTCAAATTTGATATTCTAAATAAAGAATGTGCACGTATTGTTGCAACTTGGATGGAAGGTTTGTCAGTAAAGGGAAAAACAAAACCAAATGCAACTATAGAAACCTGAATAAAGAGAAACCAATTTAAGCCCAGCACAGTAAGGCCTCTGCCCCAATAGATGACTGAAATAGATCCTTTGTTCCAATTATAACCTAGAAAAGGTTATTGCATTATGGTACAGCAGCATATCTCAAATAAAGTAATCTGTGCCATTCACCTCACATTATTCTTTAAAAAGCTTTTCATTTTTTTTCTCTTTGGGGTGTGGGAGAGTTGCAACTCATTACTTTTATTCAGATATCTAACACACACATTGATCCATCTTGATCTCACAGCAAGCATCTACTCTGTCTACCATAACAAAAGAAATAACTGAAAATCTTGACAAAAGCTTGATTGCAGTTGAAATAAAATTTTGAAAACCCAACAGCTAAAAATAATTTATATTGTTCCTCTGCTGACTTGCTGTATATAATTAACAGCATCAGACACTAGCCAACATGGGAAACAAGCAGAGAATACAAGTTATGAAGCTCCTAACAAAATCACTCTGACTCAAAGTCAATAGATCATACATATGACAACTAAAATATTTCTACAGAAACAGAGGCACTCCTACAATCACAACTGCAATTCTCAAGTTTTCCATGTACAATATACACTAGAGTAAGGCTGGAGGAAGTAATGGTTATGTTTTTGTTTTGGCTGGATATATTTCCTTCATGTTTCTGCAATTCCAGCTCCTGTACCTTGTGCAGATGCCTGGAAAGACTGGATAGAAGACCGCCCAGAGCTTTAAGCTCTAGAGTATCTCCTAGACTGAATTAACCACAGTAGATCTGAAGGCTTTCAAAATAAAACAACGAACAAGGACATAGTGAACTGTTAATTAGAATATTACCATTTTAATAAGGAAGAACTCGCAGAACCAGGGCACACCCTAATTTGTAAACAACTTTTCTGAAAACCCTGCCTAGACCACTCTGGTCCATACAAACCTCTTGCCATCTCCTCAGTGGCTTGAAGGGCTGCTCCTCACTCTTTACTGCACGTTTCTGCCTCTTCACATTAGGTTCCTGCTCCTCTGGCTTCTTCTACGCACCCCATAGTCCCTCTTTCCCAGGAGTCAGGTCTGTCACTGTACAAGGCCAGGAGCAATTGCCTCCACCCTGGGAAATCATTCTCCAGTGATTCAGCCAAATAATTTCTTAAACTAGCAACAGAATCTTAAACAGGTAAAATAGATGTCATCTGTCAATACAGCACTGAAACCTTTCAGTCCATGAATCTAAATTTGCCCAGGAAAGCCTTGATAACAAAATTAGTAGCATCCTCCTGCTGAGGTGGGAGTCTCTGCCTGAGCCTATTGAGGGCTATCCATCTCGGCCACAACCTGCTCCAGGCAGTCATCTTTCCTATGGGATGCAAGAACAAGCTGAAGACTGCAAATAGGTGCTGCACAACCAAGTCAGCATTTCCCAGCACTAAGTAGGGCCATACAGTGGGAAGGGATTGGTGTCTTCAGCCCTCTGCTGCTGCAGAGAATAAAGCATAAATAACTCGCCCTGCTCCTGCAGAGTATGCAGAATTTTCTTTCCCCTGCAGTTCCCACTCTGGCCCTTCAACTCGGGACAGTCTTTTTACATGGTTCAGCCTGTTTCTAAAGTACTATTTTATTAAATCTCTGAGGGCACGTTCATGAGCCTCACAGAGCTAGCAGTAAGTCGTGCTGTTCATTTCCCCCTCTGCTCTACCTTAGGGGTACAGACTATTACCTTTCAAAAATACCACTGAATTTGCTGCTAGCACTGTGAGGGGTCTTTTATTATTATTATTATTCTGTAAAGGCTGACTGCCTGTAGGCTGCCTAAGGGCTAGACTCTTAGGTTGCCTGGGTTACTCTTTCTTCCAGAACTCAGCTAATCCAGAAGCACATTATAAAAGAATTGTTAAATATTTTTAATAGTCAGAATTAAAAGTGAACACAGGGGCTATAAGAAAACATTTTGCCTTGAGGTGCATGGAAGAACCAATGTTGCTGCTAAAGATCCTTCTCAAATTGGAGCAGACTGCCTTTTATGAATTGCAAATCAAAGAAATCCTCCCAGGCACTCTTCTGTTTTACCTGCACTTCCATAAGCAAGAACCACCAATGTCTATGGGGTGGACACAAATCTGCTGACGCTGCTGATGACCTCCATTCATGGCAGTATGGTACCATATGATGGAAACACTTCCTAAAAAATTATCAAACTATATGATGAGGTTCACTACGTGCACATGCTGCATTTGTGTCCATGCACTTCACACCTAATATTATTGTGTCCTGATAGAAAAGGTTTTAAGAGTCAGTCGTTCATTGGGAACCCCTCAACCATCAAGTGGTTCATTATCCATTTTCTATCAAGTTTCAACCAATAGCCAGAAATGTCCTGTATGTGTTAATCCATCTACATGGTGGTCTCAATGCTCTCGTCAATATGTAGGTTGATACGTAAGGTTCAATGGAGAGAGATATTTCACCTTGACCTGTACACACCATCTCCACGCAGGGAGAAGGAGGTGAAAAGAGATTGAAATTTAGCTCTTAGATAAGCTTTTACTTTATGTAACTTGTACACAGACAAGACTACTTGATAAAGCATATAGATTAAATTAATGGCCACATTGCATTCTGCAGCTTTGGTTTTTTTGATCCGTACTATTAGTAAGGCACTTTAATTGGGAGATTAAAGTTTGTCAGCTGTCACATATGTAAAAGGTGTTCGTATTTTTTCCTGCAGCTTCACGTCTTGTCTGTGCTTTTGATACTGTCGTCTTTAATTATACAATTACAGGATTATTTTTTTAATGGCTAACTCATTTTCCATTAGGAATAAAATTGCCTTGGAATAACATCAGAGCTGTGTAGCAATAAACAACTTTTTTCCTATTCAGAATGATGGCTATTCCTGTTGAGACTGAGGGTTACAAGCAAAGAGAAACAGTAAAGTTGAAGAAAAGGAAGAAAAAGCTGACTATGGTTAAGACAGGTGAAGGAGACTTTAAAGAACTGGATTCTATTCTACCTTAGTTAACCAAGCCTGTGTAAAGTTAGGAAAGCAACTGAAATAAACTGGAAAAAAATCGCCACTATGTCTTCATTTGCTTTGAGGCCAAACAAAAACGTTGATGTGCAGCTGCTGAATGTTCTCACCAAAACTTAATGCCATCTGATTTTTGATTGACATATTGGGTGTTTCACAATGGAAAGTGCACTGAGATGCGGTCACATTTTCAGTGATTCCAAACATGTGCCCATATAACCATGTGTGTCTGCTGTCACTCTTATTGCCTCACATAACTGACACCAAAAACCTCACATAACTGACACCAAAAACCAAGTAATGATATTACTTCTATTTGTAAAGTTGCTGTAAAAAAAAAAAAAAAATAGAACTGTTTATATATTAGAAGCACCAGGTAGAATATCAAAGAAAGAATCCTGAAGAAATATGAAATTCCACCTTCAGAGCAGTATTTAAAAAACAGACCAGAAATAAAAATGAACATAGGAAACTAGAACTAAAAAAACAAGAATGTCGACTATCTGCTTTTTAAATCTATTTTGTACCTAAAATGAGGTAAAAGGAAAAAATAAAAACCCAACATGTCTTTTAAAAATATGTATCAGAACTCAAACAGTTAAGGAAGCCATAAGCCCTTCTGTGCCTTTTGAGTACCCAAATTCACATTCTGAGTTTAATATTAATAGTCTTTTCCTTGATTTTGTGATTTAATAAAAGCATTCCCAGTGGAAAAGGCATGGAATCTGACTACACAAATTTTGCTTTGGGTACTAATTACCTGTCACCGCTTTACATGGACAGTACAAAGCACTTTTTTTCGTTCATTCAGCGAAAAGTGTAACTGCTTATACTCTGGGTGTCCAAGTACAGTACTACCTTTTTCCTAGTCTTGTTTGTGCTTCTTACACAGTGCCATTTTGACATGGTGGTAGGCAATGGTAGTAGTTGAGCTGCCCTTGAAGCAGGAAGATGTTTCTTGTAAATTCATCCAAGAGTCAAAGTTTTAATAGATTAATTAAACTTGTCAAACTCTTTAAAAGCATTTCTCCCCAAAGTAATTTATCACCTATGAAGTAATGAACTAAAGTGCAATAGCTAATTACCTGCGGAACATAAGAAGTACAGAGCTTTTCACTGTAGGGTTACACTGTTGCATTAGCCTATGAATCTGAAAAATAACCCATCATAACGTAGGAGATGCATTTAAGGAGAGATCTTCAAATCTTCCGAAAAAAAATCATACTGCAACTTTTACAAGAAACAGAATGGCAAATTACATGCCCACCTCTTCTTGCACTCTGGTCCAGCTTTAACTACTTTTGAGGAAACATGAGACATTTGATTACTGAACGTTGTAACTTTGTTATTTAGCCTATTCCTGAAAAGAAAATTCACTATTGGAAATCAAAACAGACTACATGTGGTTGGCGTATTGGAGATATGAAATGCAGAAAATAACAGAAAAGACAACAAATTGAAAGACTGCCAAAAAACCAACCGTATAAAAACCACCACTACACCCCAAACCATACAGAATACAACCTTCTTACCACTCCTCTAACTGATTGAATAACCCAATTTCAACCAGCCACACTATTTTAGGGACTGGTGTAGTCCACAACTACACATTAAGATGTAACAACATACCATTAAGATGTCTGCACAGAGTACACAACAACGCTTTCCTCCCACTTGAATATTTAAGATTTGCACACTGTTTGAGGCATCAGTGGGTTTAAAAGTAACAAGAAATAAAGAGTGCAGCTCATTAAGGATTTGGTTAAAGAGTTAAAAAAAATAAAGTCAAGATTGCATGCTTCTCATTAAATGTAAAGTTAAATGATGTGTATGTCACATAAGGCTGGCACTATAAAAATAAGATCATCCATCACTTTTCATATTTTTGCTTTGAAATGAACTAGCAATCACATGAAAATTAAATCTATTAGAGATGTTATTTTTTAACCTCGTTTTTAGTAACTATGTCAAAGGCATAATTTTCCCCCCGAAAGAGCTATTTTAGTGATGCTCAACCTATTAGTGTAACTGATACAAGTTTTACATGGTCCAATAAAAAAAAAAATACTCCTAAAGTAGCTACTTCATTTTTTATGTCTCCCTACATTTCTGATTTCACTATTACCAAGCTATTGCCAAGACAAATATTAGAATTTGATATAAACTTCTGCTCTGCATTATAGAATGTACATGTGGGAAATATTTTTCATTACATTGCAATTTTACTCAGTATCCTGCTTGCAAAAAAGAAATGTTTGGACAACATGCATTTCTTTTTAGCTTTGTGTCGTATTACATTTAATACTGTTGATGTTTCCCCGAGTGCTGTTACTAGTATCGGTTGTATTTTTCTATTCTGCAAGTTTTTTCATGCTTTGCTATGTGGTGGCAAGTTTTCCACATTGTTTAACCCCAAAACCACTTTTTCTGGAAAAAAAAAAATCAGCTGGAAAATTGCTTCCTTATGAGGATTATGATTTCTGTCAGTGCCAGTAATAAAAAAAAGAATATACATACATATATATATATATTTTTTTTCCAAGGACAATCTCCAGCTGTTACTGGATAAAGGGGGAACATTAGTGACAAAGGATGAGGTATTCAGTTCCTTCTTTGCTCAGATTTTTAATAGTAAGGTGAGATGTTCCCTGGGTATTCAGACGGGAAGACAGGGAGGGAAAGCAGAACAAATGATCCAGGAGGAAAAGGCTACAGACCTGCAAGGCCAATTAGACATTCATAAGTCCATGGCCCCAACTGGAAGGGTTCTATCTGAGGGTATTGAGGGTGCTGGTGGACCTGCTTGCCAAACCCCTTTCCATCACCTATCAGCAGTCCCAGCTGACTGGGGAAGTTCCACTTGACCGGAGGCTACCAGATGTTGCACCCATTACAAGAAAGTTCAGAGGGAGGACCCAGAAAACTGCAGGCCTGTCAGTCTGACCTCAGTGCTGGGAAAGATCACAGAATGGGTCATCTTGAGTGCTATCACACAGCACACACACGACAACCGTGTGATCAGGCCCACGCAACGTGGATTTATGAAAGGCAGGTGCTGCCAAACTTACCCGATTGGCTTCTACGACAAGGTGACCCATTTAGAGGATGAAGGAAAGGCTGTGGATGTAGTGTACCGGGACTTCAGCAAAGCCTTTGATACCATTTCTCACAGTGTTCTGACTGAGAAACTGGCTGACACCGGTCTGGAGAGGCGCAGCCTCTGCTGGGTAAAAAACTGGCTGGATGGCCGGGCCCAAAGAATTGTGGTAAATGGAGCTAAACCCAGCTGGAGGCCGGTCACAAAAGGTGTTCCTCAGGGCTCAGTCCTGGGGCCAGTCCTGTTCAATATCTTTATCAACGACTTGGATGAAAGAATTGAATGTTCCCTCAGTAAGTTTGCAGATGACTCTAAGATGGAAGAAAGTGTCGATCTGCCTGAGGGTAGGGAGGTTCTTCAGAGGAGTCTGGACACAGGCTGGATCAATGAGCTGAGATCAACAGGACAAGCTTCAGAAAGGCCAAGTGCACAGTCCTGCATTTGGGACACAACAACCACGTGCAGCACTACAGGCTTGGGGAAGAATGGCTAGAAAGCTCTCTGACAGAGAAGGACCTGCGGGTGCTGGTTGACTGCCAACTGAATATGAGCCAGCAGTGTGCCCAGGTGGCCAAGAAGGCCAATGGCATCCTGGCTTGTATCAGAGATCATGTGGCCAGCAGGTCCAGGGAAGTGATTGTGCCCCTGTACTTGGCATTGGTGAGGCCACACCTTGAGTACTGTGTTCAGTTCTGGGCCCCTCACTTCAAGACAATTGAGGTCCTGGAGTGTGTCCAGAGAAGGGCATCCAGGCTGGCAAACCTTACGAGGGGCAGCTGAGGGAACTAGGGTTGTTTAGCCTGGAGAAGAGGAGGCTGAGGGGAGATCTTACTGCTGCCTACAATTACCTGAAAGGAGGTTGTAGAGAGATGGGTGTTGGTCTCTTCACCCAAGCAACAGGAGATAGGACAAGGGGAATGGCCTCAAGCTGCACCAGGACAGGTTCAGATTAGACATTAGGAAAAAATTCTTCACCAAAAGAGTTGTCAGGCTGGGGAGGTGGTTAAATCACCATCCCTGGATGTGTTTAAAAGACAGGTAGACGAGGTGCTCAGAGATACGGTTTAGTAGAGGATGGGTATGGTTGGACTTGATGATCTCAAAGGTCTTTTCAACCTTGTGAGTCTGTGATATGTCATGCTGCTGTGTAAGCTTTAAATGTAAATTTGAAGGTCTCTCTAATATCAAGACTGAGTAAATGCTTTAAAGTCGTAATCTAATGTACTGTTATTTACAGTAAACACTGAGTTTTACCACAGGATATACCTGACAATGCTTATAAATTAATACAAAGCACCTTAGCATGATTAGCAAAGTAGGTTAAATGTTTTCAGGTCTAGTCCTTTACCAACAAGAAAGCCATAGTACCTACAGCAAGCTGGGAACACTGTCATGTCACAAGAAAAGGATAACTACTCCACCATCTAGAAGAATTGACCTTTTTTTTGTTTTAAAAAAAAAAGCAAGCTGATATCCAGAAGTCCCAGGAGACACAGGAATTTCATGCAGCCAATCAGACAAACAGCCCAAAGTTGTGCTGTAATCCAAATAAGAAGTAATTATTCAAAAGGGAAACTGATGGAAAGCAAGGGAAATAGAACTTCAATGGTTCAAATTAAAGATGCATCATGTTAAAGAAAACATCAAAGAACAATGGAAGGACATGAGAGGGCTCTCAACATATGAGCTCAATAATTTAAGTGGTGTCAAAATGGATAAGGTTGCACTGTATTTTCCATGTAGGAAATTTAATGAAGTCAGTGTGTGGCTATGAACAAGTTTGGGCTTGAATCACAAACTGTTTCAAGTCAGCCATTGGCATCACCTTACTTAGTGAGCAGAGATCTCTCCTCTGCCAGAACTACAAAAAGTGTTTGTATTGCATTCATCAGAAATACCAGTGTAGCATAGGACACCTTCTTCCTACATAGGCTGGCGTTCTGAACAGGCATTTTAGTACAAGCAGCTATAAACTGCTAATCCAGAAATGAATCCATGTACTCTCCAGTATCTTCTACTACTGTCCCTCACCTGTTTCGTCCATGACAAAAAAAAAACACCACAAACATACAAAACCCTGGTTTTTACTCCAGTTCTCTCTTCGGAGCCTGGAGAGCTACAAAAACTTTATGATATAATAAGGTATCCCGTTCTCTTCCTTTTCCAATAAAAGATGAATGAACATGTGAGTTTAGAGGAGATTTAGCCCCCCAGTCAGGTATTTCTATGATTAAAATAAACTGGAATTACAGGTGCCAAGGACAGATAGGGAAGATAAAGGAGGAAGGGGATGAAGAAGAGAGCAAACCATCCATTAGTCAGCTTGCTAGGCACTTGCCTTATAATTGAGATCCAGCAATAACCTCTACAAAAAGCTGAAATAAACATAGGCTGAAGTAGTAGAGCATGTTAGCAATGCCATTCCACAAAATATGGGAGACAGGCCCAATGCACTGTTATTATACGGAAGACCTTGGAGTGATTTGATTTTATACAACTTCAGGTTGTTGCTGACATATCAGAAATGTTACTGAAGACAACAAAAAAAGAAGAAAACACACACACACCAAAAAGCCAAAAAAACCCTCTTCACAGGCCACAAAATTAATCATGCACTCCTCTCACAAACTAAATATAATAAATAAGCATACATTGAAGCATACATTAAGACCAGAGTTCACAGCTTCTTTTGGACTGCCTAGAAAATGAAGACTTTTGTTTCTGTTTTTGTTTACAGACAACAGCTTATTCTCCTGAATACTTTTTTTTTCTTCTTTGTGCTATTGAAAAAAGATAGGATCTTAATCTGTTGTTTATATGACAACAGAAATGTAATGGGGAACACATATTTACCTTCACTGTATTTGCTTGCATTAAATGGATTTCCTAGGTATCCATTCTTTTTTAAACTCTTTTGACAAAGAATGAACACAAGTAATTTAACCTTTTCTGGCCATACCCGAGAAGTACTTGGTCATTTTTGCATTTACAAAATACCATCCAAAACCTGTCCTGGTTTTACAAGGCATGAGCCTAGAGGGAGAGAGAAGGAGGTCATGAAATAGCTGTGCTTTTCAGTACAAGTCTGCAGAGACTTGATCTGTCCTTAACACTCAGATCTCCAGGTGCACAGAGATTTACCCTTCTCAGCATTTCTCACAGATAATCAAATTCAAATCACCTTTTGTAATTACATTATTAAACACCATAAGCTATTTTCTTTCTTTTTCCCCTCACCACCACCACATAGACCAGGTTTCCAATGTGAGTGCTTCCTTTATGGACATTTTTCCTTACTCATAGCTGCCGCGTCCTCAATACACGACTATCCTTATGGACATAAACTACTCCAAGCAGTCACATCTGGAATCACATTAGGAAGAAGTTGGCCAGACTGGGTGGCATGCAGGCAGGTAAAGCATGTTAATATGTACAGCAGCTCATTCCCTGCACTTCTGGGTTTGCATCTGCAGGCCGGGGCAAAACAGCAAATCTGCCCAGCGCAACACTGTCCCTTCGTTACTGTGCTTTGACTTGTAGGGTGTGATCACACCAGCAAACGTGATGGAGATACAGTTACTTAAATAATTTGCCAGACACTTTATTTTGCTTAGGAGAAAGAAGTGTGTGCCCAGCTACAGCTGCCATTAGTCACCATCACTTGTATTTATTCTGTATCCCCACACTAGGCTCACCGTCACGGGGAGTTTGCAGAACACTAATTCTCCATTTTCGATAAAACCTCCGAGTTAATCTACTTCTACTCCACAACATCTGACATGTCTCTTCCTCCTAAACAGCTAATGAATCACATTAATGTGATGAAAATTACAGGGATGATGCGTGCACGCAGAGATATTTGACGTGAACAAGGACAACCGATAGTATCCAGAGAATATGCAGCAGCTGGGATGTGCATAGTTTTGTAATTCTGTGTTTTACAAACCTGCACCAAAACAGTTTGCAGATGCATCCACCAATATAAATGTTATATTTTAGAGCTACAGCTTAACATTAAAAGTAAGGACACAAAGCCAATGTGTGAAACCTTCAACCAAAATACTCAAGAGCACAAACCTGAATTTTTATATTAATATTTTAGAATAAAATTTCAACGTGTCTGATATTTGGAGCTATAAAGGACTGATTTGTTTCAGGCTCCCTACATCTGCATTTGAGTAACACAGGTTAGAAGATGCCACTTGGGATTCGTACCTCAGCGATAACTCTTCTATCAAATCAAATCAAGAGGGTAACTTTTAAAGCAGCAGGTAAGTTAAACCCATCTACCAAAACCATGACAAATACACAGAGCTCCAGTGCACAAGCTTTCCTTAATCTCTAATGCCAAAAAAAGAGGTACATCCCCAGTATATCTTGAAGAAATGTTACCTCTTTCTCAGTGTCAAGGAAAGCGTTTGCTGCATTTCCGTGCTGAAATCCTGGGAAGTGGTGTAGATGAGCATTATGAAGAAAACACCTTGGCGCTGACGCCCAGAAAGCTGCTGGTGACACAGACCTGTCTCAGACCGCAGCCTGCACAACCATCCCTTTGTCTTTGTGCCAGGCAACAATAACCAGGCAGAGCAAGTGAGCACGAAGCCCAAGTACAGTTACAAGCACAGCTAGCCTTTGTGGTTCTGCTCCGGCACATCACACCAAGCTCCAACATCTGCAAGAGAAGCCAGCCTGGGGAACCACAGGTGTGCCAGCTGCAGGACTGGACGATGTATGACAGTGACCCTACATACTATAAGGAAGGCTGAAAAAATCAGCCATTAGACAACAGATGTCATCTTGGCCCTGCAGCTCATCATAAATTATTGCAATAAGTTTTAAACACAACTCCTGAAACTTAGACTGCTTTTTAAGCAGAATAATAGCTATAAACGCAGCTAACCATGATTACTGAATAACTGCAGAGTCCTCATGGGAGGTTTTTTAAGCCTTGCCTTTCACCCCTTTTCACTGAAGTGAAAAAGTAAAAAACCCAAAGTAAAAAACCCAAACCAAACAACAAAACAAGTAAAAAGGATGCAGATTGTCCCTATGAGTGTGGATATGTCAAACATATTATTCTTGTTATTACCTCTGAGCTGTATACATCGATTATGAATATTGTTGCAATATGCAATATATAGCTATAAACATTATCCATTTTATGTTACACTCATCTGCTGTAACAATATACAGTTTATATATTATACAGTATAACCACACCATATTTCTACTTAATACGTATTCGTGTATTTTTTTAAAAATGCACAAATAAAAGCAAGCATTTAAAACCAAACAATTAAAAATATGTATCGAGACACACTGGTCAACAACTAAAAGGCAAATGGCTCCAAAGTGGAAAGGAATCCCTTCCAGGAGCAGCAGGCAAGTGGAGAAAGGACTGTTTTCTATTTGGTCTAACAGCAGGATTTGTTATCGTTTAAATACACGCTCTAATACACTCAGTGTTTTGTGCTACGTTTAACAAGATTAAGTGATCATACAATGTTTCATCTCAAATCTTTATTGGAAATCAGATGACAAGCCTCATTTCTTGCCAAAACATTGTCCCATGGTTCATGTGTGATGCTAATTCCAGCTGAATGAGTAAATCTGTTTACCCAGACGTAACAAGAAAAGTGCTATTTATCAATTAAAGGATTCTCTTAGGAATACCTTTCTTTTTTTCCGGATTTCTTTAATTTTTGTCTAAACATGTGAAACTTTGCACCAAAAACCTAGATTATGAAGTTCTAAGGCACTATTTAGGCCTCAACGTGGATAAAATTTGAAATATTGTTATCGTTATAGTCAAGGAATTTATAAAAAAATAAATCAAACCTTATAGAAAGCGCCAAGCTTTGTAAGTATTACTTTCAAAGGAACATTTCTTTTTTACAAATGTCTAAATGGAGGCTAGAAGACAGAAAGACTAGCAGTGTACATGGACTGAACATAGAGAGCTTCAGACTGTAACAGAATGATGTATGTACTAAACCTGAAAATAATGCAAGCCTCCTGATCCATGGATGCGTGCCAACCCCTACATTATACCAAGAGGCAACATAGGTGGGAACATAACTCCATTTTTCAGATTCTTATACCTGCTGAAAAGAAATCCTGCAACTATGACACCAGGAAGTAATTAATTACTTTTAGTGTATCTTTAGCCAATACATCTTATAAAACAGTTTCTATCTTACTAAGTGCTGTAGACCTGCCTCGGCTATAACCCATACTTAGAGTGACAAAGAGGGATCTTCAGTTTCTAGTCTAGATATGAGATTTTTTTTTCCAGCCTAGATTCTTGCTGATATTACATTCTGTTTCCTTATTGATTTTTTCTTCAATATGTTTAAAGATTCAGTTGCACCACGAAGTTACACAGGCACATACAGGAAGCTGGCAACATTGGGACTTTGGAAAAGTTAACAACCACAACCAGTATTAGCCAGGGAATTTTTGCGTGCCTACTTTAATGAGGACAAATTGCAGAAAAGCAATAGACTTCTTTCATACTCCCAACACAACTAATATTAACAGCTGAGCTAAGCAACTATTTTGTTCTGTGAAAGAGAAACGAGGGAAATAATATGCTATACTCTTTTACAATACAATTTTGTTCACTGAATGCAACTTCAGTTGGTGTCATGGGTTTATTTAACATTTATAACACAAAACTCCTGTTTCTCAAGGATGAGCCTAAACCACTGTGTTGAAAAATATCCCATACCAGGATGCTTTTCTCAGCACTTTGAAAGTCGGTTTGACAGTCTTGCTTTGAATGAAGGAAAGTGCATTTGAGCTTGAGCATCAAACAGTCAAGAATTTCCTAATCCCTATATTTAGTTTATTCAGGGTGTATTCTCAAGATAGTCACCTGAAAAATGGATTCCAGCCACTGCTCAAATATTCATTTACTATGCGAAGGGAAACTGCAAGCATTCAGAGAAACAAATAGCCTGATGATTTTAGTTTCCTCTTTAAGAAAGAGAATGATGCAGGATCCCAGCAGCAGAGATTATGATGGAATTGTCTTTCTCCTGTTCTCCGTGAGCATGCTCATTTCCAGACTATTGCATAAAGAGAAATGACACAGCGGGCTTGAGAACGGCTTTGCTGGTGTACAAGGCTGAAACTGCTACTCTGCCAAGAAGAATTCCTTTTCTATTCTGCAGTTTAAATATTTTTTCCCCTATTCAATCTTGCTTAACTAAAAATATAAAATAAAACAAAACAGAACACAGGTTGAGGTTAGAGGGGTTGTGGGGGCTTGGAGTTTTTGTGGTGGTGGTGGTTTTATTTAGGCTTTCTTGGGTTTGGGGTTTTGTTTGTTTTCTTCCTGATATAAATTGGGTGATGAATATCTGAATCTATCCTCACACACCAACCAACCAGAACAAAATGAAGCTCTAACAGCTATGAAGGAAACCTTTAGAAGTAGCTATTTTGAAATTAGCTGTGGCTGGTATTCTGGCCTCACTTTGGATGGGGTATTTTTTTTCTCTATCTGAAAAACAGGCAACGGCACCAGGACATTTCCTGTTATTTTCAGCTTTTTCTGCAGTCTGAACAGGCCTCCTGGTAACACTCATTTGCTGCGCTATAAACCTCCGGGTTCTTTAACATGTTTCCTGCTAACATTTTTGAGAACTCTTCAGAGCCAGTTTATTTTTCAAGGTATTTTTCCATAGCTTTCACTATTATATTTTTTAATTAAAATGAATAACATTAATCAGAGCTATAAAGTGTTCTTTGAGGAGTTTTATGACCTCTTCAATCATCAAATGAGGTTCTTCATTTAACAGCAAGGTTTCTCCCAGTAGTCTTACACTTTTATATTATTCTTACTGTTAAAGTGTTTGCTAAACAATGATTTCGGCCTATGTCCCCAAAATTTCTTTCAACAGTCTAGTGACTAGTTTGAATCAATTGTGCTCTGGTTTTCCAGAAAAGCTTTTTCCTTTTTTAGCTTGAGGACCTAGGATGGAAAAGTGCTTAGGGTTAAACATAAGACCTATTTGGTGGTGGTGGGTTTGATTTTTAATTTTTTGTTGGGTTTTGGTTTGGGAGGGGCATGTTTGGTTCTTTTTTGGTTGTTTGTTGGGGGGAGGTTATTTGTGTTTTACAGAATGTGTTATTTCACCTGAGGCCTCACCAAGTCCAGAAGAGTAATACAGTTGCCTGCCATCCACATGATCCACCTCACCAGACAACCACCAAAAGTTTCTGCTGTTTTCAAATGTATAGTTTTTGGAAACCAAAAACTAACCCAAGACCCATTTCTGTGGCATAGTTGCCTAAAGAGTTATTCCCAATTTGAATTCAAATTAAAAAAAAAATATTATGTAGCAGCAGTAGATTCACATGGCTCTATTATAAATTTTGAATCTACAGAAAGTAAAGAATGAAATTTAGAAGTGAAAATATTTATCCTAGGAAACAAAAGGGCTTATGAATCCCTGAAGACAAAACCACAACTGAATATATGTTATTTAAAAGGACTATTCATTTTATAAGACGATATTTGGAAGTATAATCTAAATTGTAGTGAAAATGCTAAACAAAAAAGGTAAAAATCAAAATAAAAGATTTTTTTTAAGTCATAAAAAACATTTTATTTACTTGGACAATTTTCAAAGGCTAAATGGGTTGACAACACAATACAAGTTAAAATTTTCAAAGTTTAAATTGAAGTTTGTCGTCACAATACTGAAATCCCTAAAATTCCTCAAAGTTCAAAAACGTTTTCTCTCTTTCACAACCAGTTTTTCAATGGGAAAGAATTTTGCACCAAACTGTCCTGGAGGTGAATCAAGAGGGAGTCATTTTAAACTTCAAACAACTGACTTTTCCTGCACTAAGGCTGAAAGAACATTCTGATGGTGTAGCATGCACCGCTCTGACTCAATCTGTCAATTTTAAACGGATTACTTTCAAACTTACTCTTATATTTAGAAAGATTGAAATACAAAAATCCTTTAGACCAAAGAAAAGAATTTGATGGAGTTCATTTCAACTTAAATTTGAGTAAGGCCTGCAATATAACTTCAGAATACATAGGTTGTTATGGTCTATTTAAAAATTATTTCTAAAACTTTCCTTAAAAAATCCACCCTTTTTGGACATCTGTGTCACTCAGCACCTTCAGCCACTAAGCACTTAAATGCAAAGAAGCAATTGCTCTTCCTGAAACAAGGCAATCTAAAATCCATCAAAATCAGATTTCATCTTCTGCACAATTTATTTTTTCCTCTCGTAATGTGAAAACCAGAGCAAAAATAAGCAAAATACTCTTCAGCTCAAGTTAGAATTGATTTCCCACCACTGAGAAATACACCGTAGGTAATATTTCACAGCAGAAACAAGGCTATTCCTTCCTATTAGATGTATGAAATTATGAGTGTTACCGTCCCCCCAAGAACACATTTGCTGTTTGACTGCATCTGTGGAGCCTGTTATTTGTACAAAAAGGGATCTACGGTTTCAGAGCAATGAAATGCACAGTGTACTTTGGCAATCAGGGTGCTGAACGACGACACCTTGCAAATTTATCCGTGCTAGCGTAAGACGCTATCGCCTTCAGCTGCCTTACCCCCCTCCGCACGAGGCTGCTGCCCCCACAGCAGACGCTGGTGGAAGAGAGCACACTGCGCGCCTTGCTTGCGTGGGTGCAAAGCCTGGGGTTAGCTCCAACTCCCTTTCACGGGCAACTTAAAAATTCAGAAATCTGCAGTGCAGCAGGAGGGGTGCAGGCACACAGCCAGCTCCACCAACAGGTTGGGGGGTTATAACCGGAGCTGTGGTGCTGAGCTGTACTTGTCAGCGTAGCTGGTATAGCTGTCTCCATCCTATCCACCAGCTTCTTGCTGAAAATTTATTAAGGGCAAGGGAAGGCAAGTTTTAAGATGTCTTCTACCTGCCCTGCAGTCCTTTTGCATGAAACAGTAATTAAGAAATTTTCTTTTCTGTGAACATTCCTCAGATAAACATTTATTTTTGTAACAGGTCATGTTGACAAGGTAATATAGAGGAATTTTCAAGTTAATGACTTTTTAATATACATTAGCATATATATGAGTGTCTCCTTAGTATCAGATTAAGCCTGATGAAATCAAAGTTAATCAGATATGAGTTTCATTTCCGTTATCCTCAAAAATCCAGTATTCTTCCTCTACTATATTAGACTATGTTACACTAAAGCTTTCTGTTACTTTCTGTAACCAATAGAAACAAACACATCTGGAAGTATGTTTGAACTTTCTTGCTAAGTTTCTAATGCAAACTCCTATCAATACCAATGAGGAAAAGTGAGACCTACCTAAAGGCCTCTGTTGTCATTTCTTCTACAAAATTAGATTTTGCTAAACCTTAAGCAAGGTCAGCTTCTGCATGAAACACAGTTGAAGGTCTAATATTTATCACCATCTTCAATGAACACTTGATTATGAATTATCTTCTCAGATATGCATGCAATTTTAAAGAAATACTGTAGAATCACACAATGATAGAATGGGTAGGGTTGGAAGGGACCTTAAAGATAATCTAGTTCCAACCCCATGCCATAGGCAGGGACATCTTCACTAGATCAGGTTGCCCAAAGCCCCATCCAACCTGGCCTTGAACACTGCCAGGATAAGGTCTCCACAACTTCTCTGGGCAGCCTGCTCCAATGTTTCAATTTCTTCCTGATATCTAATCTAATTATATCTACCCTCTTTCAATTTAGGGCTATTACCCCTTGTGCTGTTATTACAGTCCCTATAAACAGCCCATCTCCAGGTTTCCTGTAAGGCTCCTTTAGGTACTGGAAAGCTGCTGGGTCTCCCTAGAACCTTCTCTTCTCCAGGCTCAAAAAGCCTGTCATAGCTTGACCCTGTCTGGAGGCCAGATGCCCACCAAAGCTGCTCTATCACTGCCCTTTTCAGCTGGACAGAGGAGAAAATATATAGAGAGAGGCTTAGGAGTCGAGATACGGACAGGGAGAGATCATTCTGCTGTCAGCGTCATGGGCACAACAGACTCCACACAGAAGAAAGGAAAGAAAACTCTAATTGATGACACTGCACCCCGCACCCAGTGACACCAGAGTTGGGACCAGATCTTAAAGCACCTCCCCCCACCCCTCCCTTCTTAGCAGACTGCACTTTAGTCATGATTTTGCTCCCCTTTCTTCCTCCCCCCATTGTGGCACGGAGAGAGGCAGGGAATGGGGGAATGGGAGTTTCAGTCAGTTCCTCATGAGTCTTTTTCCTTCTTAGCTGGGAGTGGCATTCCTCACACTCTTCTCCTGTACCAGCGTGGCGTCCCTCCCACAGAAGACAGTCCTCCACAAACTTCTCCAATGTGAGTCCTTATCCATGGGGCTTCATCTCTTCACCAACTACCCCAGCATGAGTCACTTCTACAGGGTGCATTTAGAAATCACAGAATGTCTCTCAGGCCCAGACTGCTCCAGACCAATCCTCCAGTCACAAGCCTCACTCCCCGTGTTGTCCCGGTGCCCCCCTCCACCGGCCACCCAGCAAACCTGCTACAATGTAGGTCTCCCTCTTTCTGTGTCTCCATCTCTCTCTTCAGGCTGCAAGTGCTGGCAGAGGCTTTCTCCAACACAGGTCACAATGTCTTCCATATATCTCCACCTGCTCCAGCATGAGGCCTCTCCACAGGCTGCAGGTGGGGTCTTTGCTCGCCATCATCTTCCATGGGCTGTGGAGGGATACCTGCTCCACCATGGTCTTCACAGGCTACAGGGAAATCTTTCCCTCCTGTGCCTGGAGCATCTCTTCTTGGCCCTGCTTTTGCACTAACCTTGGTGCCTGCAGAGTTTCTTACATCTTCTCACTTCCTTCTCTGGTGAAAAAGCAGCTGCTTACATTTTTTTTCTCCTAAATGTGATTCCCAGAGGCTCTGTGACAGTTGCTGATGGGCTCGGCCTTGGTCAGCGGTGGGTCCGGCCATGAGCCCAGCTGGTGTTTGCTCTGTGGGGCCTGCAGAGAGCTTCTGGCTGCTGCTTGCAGAAGCCACCCCTGCAGCCCCCCTCCTACACCAGAACCTTACCACAGAAAACCACAACAAAGGCGAAGTCTCTCAGCCTGTCTTCACAGGAGAGGTGCTCAAGTACTCTGATCATTTTTGTGGCTCTCCTCTGGACACACTCCAACAGGCCAATGTTTTTCTTGTACTGGAGAACCCAGAGCTGGACATGGTACTCCAAGTGGGGTCTCATGGGGGCAGAGGGGCAGAATCAATTCCCTTGACCTGCTGGTCATGCTGTTTTTGATGCAGCCCAGGATGCACTTGGCTTCCTAGGCTGCAAGCACACATTGATGGCTCACGTTGAGCTTTTCTTTAATCAACACCCCCAAGTCCTTCTCCCCAGGGCTGCTCTTAGGGATATGGTTTAGCATAGGATGGGAATGGTTGGACTCGATGATCTTCAAAGGTCTCTTCCAACCTTGTTATTCTGTGATTCTGTGAATCCATTCTTTGCCCAGCCTGTAGTTGTGCTTAGGATTGCACCAACCCATATGCAGGACCTCCACTTGGCCTTGTTTAACTCCACCTGCAGTTCACATGGGCCCACTTCTCAATCCTGTCAAGGGCTCTCTGGACAGAATCCCTTCCTTCTAGCCTGTTGACATCACCATGCAGATCAGGGTCATTGTCAGACCTGCTAAGGGTGCACGTGGTGCCACTATCCATGTCTCTGACAAAGATGTTAAAACAGTGCCAGATTTTAAACAGGTACTGACACCTGAAGAACACTTTGGTACCCAACCCCTCCCCTACATGCTCACACAAATGGTATCAACAGAAGAGCAACGGCTCTGCCACTGAGCTAGACGGCTGCTTATGTATGGTGCCTAGGTATTCACAAATGCAACGATAGCGTAGGCATATTTAAAGCAAATGAAATAGACTTGTCATAAATATTTGGTTTTCATAAATGTTCTCCCTCTCTTCCTGGAAGAACAAGTTTGCAAATCAGCTTTTCATGACATTGTATTGAGTTGATTGGATCCTTCAGGCAGCTAAGAGGCTGTATCTGCTACAGATTCCCCTGAAGTTCATTTTGAAATTGAAAATGTTTACTGTAGAATTGAAATAATGCCATAGGGATAAGAGCAAAGGCTTATCTATTATCTCAAATGGATGCAGTCCTAAGTAGCACTTTATTTATTTCACATCGTTCACATAGTTTATATCACTTACTGTCTGAGAGATACAGAAGAATCTTATTTAAAAAGATCTCAGTCTCTCATCTACGAACTATGCTTTCAAGAAAGCACAGCCTATTAAGAACATATATACCTATAAATCACCTAAATATGTATTGTTCTTGCCTAGCAAGTTTGACTGCCAAATGCTCTGCAAGATTAGGAACTGGGTTACTGAAATTCTCAGGTTTATGCAGTTAAGGTGTAGGGAAGAGATTTTTCCAGTGCACGTGCATTGGAGATGGGACTGAGAAACATACCACAAATAACTAAGAAAAAAAACCCCAAAAGGTAGGGAGAGGGAGGAATTACTGCCTCTTTGCAGGCTGTGATTCCTTGACAGCCACAGGCAGGCTCACAGCCACCGCTGCAGTCCTGCCTTTCTGTCCCTTCCCATCACTTCAACTTCTGTGATGAGCTCTTTCAATTTGCCAAGCCAAGTGGCTAAGAGAAAAACATTAGTTTAAGCTCCCTTTGTGCCCATTTGGTGACCTGAAATGGTTTACTGTAGGTCAAAAGACAGGACAGAGCAAAAGGAGCACAGGTTGTATTAAAAGTCAGCATTTATTCTTTTTTCTGCCATTTGTGGGGTGATGGGTCACACCCTGCACTAGCACAGACAGCTGCAGGTGAAATGGGATGGAAGAGCCTTTCGCACAACAGATGTGATATCTTGCACCCCAACATTGGCGATCCTTAGCTATGCTTTTGCTTGAGGTTTCTTGTTGTTATTTTGTTTTCTCTTAAACAAAAAAGGAAGAATTTTCAGGTGCAAAAACTTCATCTGCTTTGGCAATACTAAATTTACCTAGTTTAGTATTGCTCACTTTTAAGGAATACTTTAGGATTAATGGAATTGGAGATTATTAACATGTTGGAACCAGTGCATCACAAACACCTCTTGTATGGTGCTGTAGCAGGGCAGCTAACCTGACATCAGGATATGACCTCCTAATCTGATGCTAGCTCAACAGATATTTAGAGAGTATAGGTAAGTGTAAGCAAATGGTCAAGGATGTTACTATTAGTTTATCTTTTATTTTCCCCTTTCCCAATATCCTCTCACTGCAGCTTTGCTTTCAGTAGTGGCTGAAATTTTGCCAGGCACGGAGGAACAAACAGCTACAAAAAAAATTATTAAAAGACATAGAGGTCATTTCCCCACAGACTCTGTGAATATTGCCCAAACAAAGAATGTCCCTATAGAGAAAAGTTATAAATTAATTCACAGGTCACGTTTATTATGTGTCCAAACACAGCAAGATTCCTCTACTAACAGCACTACAAGGATTAGTACTCTTCCTGAAAAATTATTTTGAAAGCCTAAAAAAAAGAAAAAAGAGCTTCTTCTGACTTCTATGACTTATTCTGAAGGTCTACAGACACTCAGGGTTACTGCACAGCATCCCAAAGGTCAACACTTCACTACAAGATCAAAACTAACTACTTTGAGGTTACACCCAAGCTTATATATAGAAGAGGCTTGGGGTCTGCTCCCCAGCCCCAAGGTCACCTGCTCCTCTGCAGCACCTCTCATAGCTGTGGTGCAAAGCTCCCTGACCCTTTCCTCTCCCCACAACCCATAGGCATGGGATCATCAGCCACACTGCCCCTGGGAACAGTCGCAGGCTCTGCTATTCCCAACCTTATCTTCATGTGGTGTCTGGAAAACCGTAACTGGGCCTAGATCAAAATCCTGCTATGAATCATCCTAACAACAAAATGAGTAAATTGCATGCCAGTGTTCAGACTATACTTTAACCCTGTTTTGTTTACTACTGAAGACACGACCTTGGTGCCTAACATAATAACAACAATCTCCATTTTGGTCAATTAAAAAATAAAATGCTTATTTTTTAATTTCTAACCCTCTTCCAAAAAAAAAAAAAAGCACACAAAAAAACCACGACCCAAAACAAACACAAAACCACAAAACACCTCTAAGAATTTTTTTCCACATTTTATCTGTCTTCATGACCTGACGTTAACAGCTACATATGCCCCAGCTAAGTACACCTTAAATAGTACCTAGTTAAATTCCCTCTATGTTTTACTTAACTCATTCCAAATAGTTCAGGGAGGGCTGGCACAATACCAAGGGAAAACAATGGGATTGAATCTAGTGCTTTTATACACAGCATGATCAAGATTTTTTTGTTACACAGGAGTGAAACAGACTCACAACTCACCAAAACACTGTAAGCTTCTACAAAACTCAGCAATAATTTCAGGAACCAAGATCCACTGAGCAAATGCTCACCAACATTCAAGAGCATACCAATGACTAATTTCAAGTACATGCTTTGAAGCAACACACTTGAACCTCACAATGACTGTTGGCTTTGATTTCCTACCAGACCTACCCATGCTCTCATGTGCGTAACAGATGTGATCTACGGAAATTTTAGAGCCTACTTTGCAGAAAACAGAGATCAATATTAAGCTAGCACTTAAGAAGCTGGGTGAGTAGAAAGCAAGAGCTATTTGTAAATGAAAAGGAGTTAAAAACGAGCATTATACTACAATCAGTAAGAAAGAAAACCACCAGTAGACTACATACATGTTCAAAAAACTTAGCAATTTTTAATCTTAAGTATTTACCACCCCAATAGATTAAGGCATTCATTCATGTTTTTTGCAACAATGCCTGTCCCTGCGCAAGATTGATGTTTCTCTTTTGATATCAGCTTGTTACACTCTAATACAACAAATAGGCTGTTCAGAAAAATAATTGAAATATGTAGGGGGAAAACTAGGATAGTACTATGACTGTAGATTCTGGTACCAGATGTCCTATTAAAAAAAATATTATTTTTTACTGGACATGACCAAGGTCATCTCAGTGATAACAAAACTCGAAAACCCCACTTCCCTCTATCATTTCTTAACCCAACATCTTTGCCCTCATCAGGCGTATCCTTAGCACCATCACTAATGGTTTTCTGTACAGCAAAAGTATCACTAGGCTTGTCATCCCTGCCAGGCTCCTCTGGCAGAAAAATCTCTGACTTGCTTTAACAGCTTTAGAGAGGCTGTGACAAGCATCACAACAATATCTTGACAAATCATTTTGAAACGTAAAGAACTGGTTATGGACACACACTAAAAGAAAAAGTAATTTACTGTTATGTTTTAAAAATATATATTTAAATAAATACTATTCCAAGTTGAGTTGATAAAAAAATCTTTCCATCTTTAGGAAAGAGGATAAAATGATGAAATAGGTTTGTTGAGTCTCAAAGAAAAATGTGTCTAGAATGAAAAGGTTTTTCTTTTGTGCGTAACACTGATTTCACAGGGGGGGGGGGGAAGAAAGTAAGTGCAAAATGTCATTTTAAAGAAAAGCTATTTGTTTGAGCATTACAGGCTGACTTGAGTAGGGGATGGTTTGCTAACTCTACAATGAAAAATATTCTTTTAAGCAGAATTTCAGCTCCCACACTTCAGAGTCCAGGCACTGGCTGGATACAGAAGCCAGTATAGGTTCAGAACAAGAAACTGAAGAGCATCACAGCCTACAACAGTCACTGTCTTCATTGCGTATTTAATGCAGTAGAGGCAAAGATGATTCCTATCACAATGTCCAGACAAGGGCAACCAGGAAATTTCAGAGTTTGGGAAAAAACATGCATCAGCGAATGCATCCCTTGTGCTCCTTCATATTCTAGCTAAAACTGAAAAACCCATCTTAATTCTTCTGAAAAAAGAAAGAGAGAAAATTATAAAAGCTATGCTGTGGCAGAAGATCTTTTTCTGTCCTATGCCCTGAACTTTTGTAAAGAACAATCAACCATGAGCCCTTATCTTCATAGCCCTTCAGTAACAATGCTGGGTAACTGTTACGGACTTTGCACAGTAGATAGGTCTTAGTAGAGCACAAAAGATTGTAATGAAGTTTTGGATATTATTCACTGGGATAGTAATGGGCTTAGACAATGCACAAACTGCATAAATATGAAGTCAGGTAGGGCGTGTCCAGCGGAGGTTTAACTATAGCACAATTCCTCAGCATAGACAAAAGCAAGAGAAGAAAGTTTCTCTGCCTTTACATATATTCAGAATAGAAGGAAAACTATCTCTGCTTGCAAAATAGTAAAAAAACAAAACAGCCAATTCAAAAAAGAACTACCCTAAATAAACATGACCTTAAGCTTTTTTTTTTTTTAAATGACAAAGTATTCTCAAATTATTCTGTTTTCTTTCATTTCAATAGTACAAATATCTCCAAGCTAGAGAAGCAATTTTTTTGTATCCTGGTGGAAATAATATAGAACATCCAGAAACTCATTATACCACAATTCAAAACCAGTTTTATTACCTATTTCTCACCATATGTTCAAGTAATTACAATCAGTGTTAAAATCTTGTAATTATAGCTTGCACAAAATTAACTGTATGGCAAGAGTTTTCTATATCTCATATTTTAGTAACGCTTGTTATTAATTATTTGCATTTCTTCAATTTCTAGAGGCCACTTCAATAAGAAAATACATGAGGTAAGAGGCAGATCATGAGCTTTATCTTTTAAAAAATGGGTTGGTTTTCCTACATCAGTCTAATTTCAGAGGCACCAACTTGAAGTATTACCACAGAGCATTAGTACAGGGTAAAGGTAAATTCCTGTATTTCTATGTTTTGCCACATTTAGTTGGATTAATTAATTCTCTGGTTTTAATAAAAGAGACTTTAGAAGGACTTAGACCATTAAGGTTACTTTCTTAAACAGCTACTTTTTTCTCTTGTCCTTAACTCTGTTGGTACCTTTTTTTCAGATTAACTAAAGGTGTTCCTCTCCTGCATGCATTTCCTTGTATTTTTTATTTTGCTTCTTTAAATCCTTGTTTCTTTTTTGTAAAGATATAAACATAAACAGAAAACAATTATTTTCCCCAATATGAATCACTTAGTCTGAATTGTATTCTCAAGAAACTAAGCATATTCATATCTATATAGTAATGCATTGCACCATATCAGCAAAATTAGAGCTTGGCTCCAAAGTTTTAAAATATGTCTGTTATTTTTTATTTTATTATGTTATTATTATTTTTTTTATTTTTCCATAAATAAATGGGATTAGCCTTCATGGATTCCATAAGGGAATCCAAAATTCATGCATCTTTTTGTACTCAATTACAGAGGTTTTTGTTACAAAAAGGAAGGCAAAGCATAAGCAACCATCATGAAGACTCTGCTTGTTTCTGTTTGACCAGATTTTATGCAGAGAATTTCTTGCAATACTTCGATTTAGGTTTCAGTAACTTTGTTTCATACAGATATTTCAATTGGTAAGCTGTCAAGGTGGATGGCATGCTTTTAAGACACACACAGACAGCATCCTTAAAAAATTAAGTCACTCAGAATTTCTGGGTTTTATCACAGACAGAAATTGGTCCAGCAACTGAAAACCCATTCTTTTCCATTATCTTTATTGACAGTAATTCTAATATTTATCTACAGTATCTGCATTTTTTCCCATTTGTGTCTTGTGAGGCTTTTTGTTGGTTGTTTTCGGGGGTTTCTTAAATGACCAGAAAAATATTCTTTAAAAATTGCACTGATATACCAAATTTTTTTGGAACTACTTAGTAAAATTATCTTAATGTAAATGCATGAGAAAGTAATAGCAAAATTTACAGTACCATATACCTCACTGCATAAACCTGAGCAAACTTCTCTCTGTTTCAAAAAAACAGGTAGCATTTTTAAATCTGCATTGTCTTAGAAAACTGTTTCCTATGCTTTCATCACATACTGACATTTTCTTACATATTTTATTTTTAATTTCCACTATTAATATTTCTAGCATGCATACTCATAATATTACATCCTTATATATACATATATGAAAATAAATACATGCACATACATGAAGTCCAATCAACTGAAGGAACCAATTTAAAAAATAAAACCCCTTTCAAGTTTTTCTGAGATGAAGAAGTTAGCAAAAGCAAGATGAATTCAGTGAACTTTTTGGTACCTCTGACGAGGCATTATTACCAGAAAGCTGTTCCTAATGACATATGATGTTTAAGTGATCACCTATTTCTGCAGTCCTCCTGAACTCTGAACTGAGAGCACTTCTCAGAAACTATGTTCCTTTTCAGGCTTCATAAGAGATCTCTTGAAGACAGCGTAAAAATTGCAGATCATCAACTAAAATTTTAATTCCATCCAACATAAATGTTCTCAAAACCTGTTGTAACCTAAAAATCTATTGTCTGTTCCTACACTTAAAAAGAAACCAAAACCATCTGTTTTGTCATTGTTTCTGAGATGCAGAATACATAAGCCTGGTCTTATAGTTACCTTATAGTTAACTGCTTCAGTTTATTCTGAAATTAATAATAATCATTCAATGAATTTAAGCTCAAAATTTTATATCTATAAAATATTTCTTTATTAGTTATATTTTTTTCCTTTAGAGCAAACATAAGTAGATAGGATTGTTCAACACCCCAAAATGGGGCTCGAGAGACCCCTCTACATAAAGCAACATGCAATGCTAAAATAAATAGCAAAGGGGAACAATCTAGTAAAGATGACAAGGGTGGTAGGAATATATTATGATTATATATCATGTATCACTACACGGTTTTACTCTGAGATGACCACATGTCAGTATAGTCAGGTCCACTGCAGCTCTTGCACTGAAACGGAGTTTACCGTAGCATTTGTTTCCCACTGGGAATATTTCAAGAATTTCAGCTTCTAGATTTTGACAGTTGATACCTACTTCCCAAGTCACAGTCAGCTCTGGAAACTGGAATCCAGCACAAACCTAGCACCAGTGATGAAATAGTAAGCCGCCTAAAATGCCAGTCAGATTCCACTACTGTAAAACTTTTTCACCTTTCAAGCCCATCCGATCTGGACTACCAACATTCCTGGCTTTTCTGTCTTCTTGCTTAAGTAGAGCTTGCCCTTTGGATACTTGATCCTCTACCCCCTCAGTGAACTTCTCTACCATGTGGAGCCAAGCTGGGAGGGAGCCAAAACTTGTCTGAATTGCACCCAGAAATCTGGGAGTGGAGAGGAAGGCATAGAAAATAGCTGCAAAACAGAGGCATAAGTGCCACAAAGCACACTGCCTTCAGCAGCTGGATTTGGGCCCATTGGTTTAGTGCAATTTTCTACCTTACAGGGACAGCAATGTGTTTGGGTTAGTGCTTAGGCAGCGTTTAGTTTAAGGTTAAATGAACTACCTGGTTTTGTTAACAATTCTGCCTTTGCAGAAGAGCCAAAAGACTGATAAAGGGCACGCTTTCCTAAAAAGTATCCTTGGAGAAGAGCTGAAAGACTGATGAAAATTAATGGGGGCAACAGCTCATGACATATGTTGGCAAAATTTATAGACAGCAACAGGAGGCATTGCTGGCCTTCACAAATGGGTATGGTGGTCTTAGACAAGGTTGGGTATTAGGAAAAAATTCTTCAATATGAGGGTGGCAGATCACTGGGACAGGTTGTAGCAGAGGCTCCATACCTGGAGATATTCAAGGTCAGGTTTGATGGGGCTCTGAGCAACCTGATATAGTGAAGATGTCCCGGCTTACTGCAGCAGAGGTAGACTAGATAACCTTTAAAAGGTCCCTTCCAACCTAACGCGTTCTGTGATTCTATGAAACAGTCAAACTGCACAGCCAATCAGAGGGGACCACTGGATAATGTTAGGAGGTTGCCCCACATGGCCAACAGTACCCAGGTCAACATTTCAGTGATGCCATAATGCCAAGATTATCTAGGTAATTGTGTCAGAAATATCAAATTTGGGTATGGATTTAGCAAAACCAGAACCAATAAGGGAAGAGACTTCTGGTAGGTTATGTGGGAGAAGACTGATGCAGACAGGAAAATACAAACATATTAAAAAGGAGAGTGAAGACATAGGAAGAAACATAATAACATGTGTAAATGTCCCTGTAATCGGGGCTGTCTGGGGATATATGTGGCAGCCCTGTAGTCCATCACTGCAGACTAAATGAGGACAATAAGCCAAACATGTTCTGACAACATCAAGGGACTGAACCCATTTCTGCAGGCAGAAGGGCCATGAGCATGGCAGGAGAAGATGCTTTCCCCTGCAAGCACATAGGAGCACACTACAGAGGGGCTGATCCAGCATCCTGTTGTCACCTCACAGCATCAACCTCTTCCCGGCCATTTCCCAACACACTGCAATGTATCATATTCACATTTTACATTAGACATCTCTTAAAAATGCTACATATTAGGAAGGAAAGTGAGGTTCCCGTAGTTAGTTTACAAATTGGTACTCTGTCATTAAAAAAAAAAATCAGATTTTCCCTAGTAGGTTGATTTGACACTGAGTGTTTTCCTTGCTTTAGTTTATGATGGGATCATATTTTCATTCAATGCACAACAGAATTATATGCTAGATAATCAAATATCTCCTTTAATAAAACAAGATTTAAACCAGGATTTCTTTTTTTTTGAAATACACTCTTTTTAAGATTACATGCTTTAATTTACTTTCAATTTACTTTGTAATTTACTGTGTAACCATAGCTACTTCCATCTTAAATAAGTTATTCCTATATTTAAATGGACAATACATGTGATCTAGAGCCTCCGGTTTGCACGTTTCTTCCTGATCAAGCATCCACAGATACGAACAGCCTTCTGAATCATTTTGTCAAAGGTGTAAGGAAATACTTTGTTTTCTGTTGCAGACTCTCAAGATGACCCTTTCATTCTGGAGTTAACATATCTGAATTACCCATTAAATTAAATGAATTGTCAAAGCTGAATCTGACAATTCTGAACAAAAAGCCATTCATCAGGAGATTTGTAATGTAACTGTTAAGTGAACAATGAGAACTTAAAGTAGCAATATTAAGGTCTGTAAAAGCAGCCCCAATTAGCACTGTAATTTTTCTAATGTCATGCTGTTGCAGACTGTAATAGCACCATTCATTTAATATGTTCGGTAGGACATGGACTTAACCTGAAAGCTTTATGGCAAATATCATGAGCTTTGAAATAGTTCAGAGTATAATTTTTCCAGTTTGTGTTTTTTGAAGATTAGCTAATAGTTCTATAAATTGCATGTTCCAATATAGCATCTATCTTAAGCGTACGGGCAGAAAACTCCCACAGCTAAATTATCCTTCAATATCCAGCCGTAATATAGGTAATTCCCACATACCTCTGTAGCAATTTTAGCAACACTCATTTCCTCTCCTCCCCACTGCCTCACCCCAGAATCGTTTCAGGTAGTGCAAAGAGGTCTTCAACACCACTTGTTGTTTTGCTTGAAACCTAGAAGCTACTAGGAGATGGAAGAGGGAACTCCGTATCTACATGGTTGCTCTTGACTTCTTTGCATTCCAGATATGAGAAATACCTTGTCTGCTTAATCCTGATCTTGTTTCCAGCCTTATCTGAAGGCTGTTTCTCAGTCATCTAGGTGTTATTATGAAGGTCACTTTCCTTCAGCTGTACAGCCTGTTGGCAGTCAGCACCAGTATCTCCATGGTTTGGTCACTGCAACACTTCTAAAGGCATACCAGGAGCAAGGCAACAGTTTTTCATCACACGGACATACATAATACCTGGGATTGCTACTTCAAACATCTGCATTAACAACTTCACTGCTTTCAAACCTCTGTTCTTTGGGACAGTCACACTAATAGGCACCAAATATTAAAATATGGGTCTAGTTAACAAAAGATAAGGCCATATTATTGAGTGTAAAATCTAATTCCTATGGAAAACTCACTCCTATGACACCATGGAGGGAGGTCTTGAAAAAAATGTTTCAGAGGAACTAAAGCACATGAGAGCATGATCTTGAGTCCCAACCATGGTCTCCATGTGTCTGTGCATGGAAATGATGCTCATGATACTAAGAAACTCCTCCCTTTGGGCTGAAACAGCATGACAGCCTCAAATTTCCTGAAGGAAAGTTGGCGCAAGTATCAATGGCCCTTGTCTTGATACACTTTGAGAATGAGACACTGTGTGACTTGAATGTAAAGTGAGGAAGGAAAATATTTCTTAATATTTAAGCAGGCCACCTTTTTCTTCCTAATGCTAACTCAATCTCTGCATCTCTTCAAAGCTGTCACAACAGGAGCTGTCTTCTCAACTGTTTATTTATTTAATGAAAAGAGATGTATAAACCATGATTTTAATTTTTCCCCTTCAGCTCCCTCCCCTCCAGTTTGTCTGGAATATTCAAAGATTTTGAAAGATAAGTCATCAAGGTGTCCTAGAATCACTGAACATATGTAAAACAAAGTCATTCAGCTCAACTTTAGCCTCTACATTGAGCTTTTGTAAGCTCAAATCAAGCCAGACCAAAAAAAAAAAAAAAAAGTATCAGTCCACTAAATAAACAATGAAAAAAATCTGCTTAACGAAATTATGTTCTAAGGATTTCATTAATATCTTTCAGAATTTTTTTTTTCATTCTGAGAAAAAGAAAAACTATTTAAATTCATACAGTAGTCAAAGAAAAGACAAAGTATATGTTGGTTGTTTCACACAGAACTCAGAAAAGATACACAAAATACTTCCCCAAATACTCTCATTATTTTTTGAGTTCACAACATATTTCAACACAAGCAAATAGCATGACTTTGTAAGAATATTAATAGATTTTTTAAAAATCAGCAATAGAAGCAAATTTCCTCCTTCCATTTATATTACAGGAAAATTGTGTAACTATGTTGAGTCACCATCCTTGGAGGTATTTAAAAGACATGTAGATGTGGTACTTAGGGTCATGGTTTAGTGGTGGACTTGGCAGTGCTATGTTAATGGTTGATGATCTTCAAGGTCTTTCACAAGCAAAACAATTCTATGATTCACTACTGCTGTAGATTATTTTTTTTACATTAAAATATCACTGGATCTCTTTTAACTCCTGGACTCCTGGTTTGCTAAGTGAACAAAATTGAGAAACAGAAATTCCTTTTTATTTCAATAAATCAGTTAAAAACTTGCTGACTTTCTGCATAATTTAATACAGAATATTTATAGCTGCAAATGAATTAATCACACAGGTAAATTACAGACATCATTAGTCAATTATGCATACCACTACAGGGCGTGCAAATGCAAGACTCCAATCACAGAAAATGTCTACAAGTTTAACTGAAAAAAGCAGTAAAAGCTATGGGTTGAAGTCATACCTGTCATGAATGTATGAAATTCCTTTAAGGCTACAGGACTGTCCTCAGGTGGAATGAAATCAGGATTTACCCATTTACCTCAAAGCTTTTTAATAATTTCATCTCTTACAGATCTGATCTGTTTGTGGAATGTAAACACAATTAGCTCCTCAACTACAGATTGTTTGGGGGGTTTGGGCAATAGAAGCCTTAGCAGTACATTTGATTAAATAACTGCACTATCAGTTCTTTGGAGAAAAGCCAGTTTTGTCTCAGAAAACAGATTCTTTAAGATACCCAGTAGAGCTAAGAACTCATGTTTAGATACATATGATTAGAATCTTTATCTAAAGGAAATAATTGAAACTTTTGTTACTACCACATTAAATTTGAGAGTAGGTGTGTAGACAGCAGGTAAAGACACCTCATTTCCGCAGCATAGCTACACTAAGTTCTCTATTCCACTATATATAAGTGGTGAATTGGGGTCAGTAATTCGTTTCATAAACACCGTAAGGCAAGGAGGGCATTTTGGGGCACACTGATACGATTCAAAGAACTGTGGTGCAGAGATGGCTCATCCAATAGTGAGCAGGTTAGTATGGCTAAGCAGGACTAAGTAGCAGCATAGCATAGCAGTACTACACCAGGGCCCAAACCAAGGCCACTTGACTCTGGCACAGCCTCACACGGATACAGATATACTGCTTCTAAAGCTAAGTTTTTCATGGCTAAATTATTTACTTCTGCATCATGTTCCCTATGTGCTGGCATGGGCAGGATCAACCTATCAGCTCCACGGGAAAGATCCTGCATCCAGACACAATCATGTGACTAAGCTGAGATAATGAGGTTGGTATCAGTTCAGAAAGTCTAAACTGATTAAATGAGACTATACTCATTCCCCACATTTTTCATTTAACTGTTTACATCATTACTTTCATAATAAGAGTCATTATGAATCTATCTGGCAACATACTGGTGTGTCCTAACTCCTCTGGAGAAATACAGCTCTCCGTTTGTGGAAAGCTCCTATTACATAATGACCCTTCAGTCATTCCTCAACTCTCCTGTCCACACTGAAGTCACCTGCAGTTGTTCAGTGAGATTAAGGTCAAAACACTACAGAACCCTTCTGTCCTAACTGGTTCTCTAGACTCCACTTTTTACTCCCCCCACCTTAAAATGTTCTATGACATTATCCTCAACAAACCCAACCACAGGCAAAGGGTTGTTTTCCAGATGGGACCTCTTCCTGCAGAAGTGCTTACTGGGACAGCCCAATTCACATTCTTTGCATCTCTCCCCACCACTTCAAGCAGTATCACTGCAAATCATCACCACCCCATTAGTACCTCTCTTGACTTCAGAGATTCACACTTCACACTTCTGTTCTTAAATCAATCTTCCCACAGTATTTCCAAAAATCTGTCCAGTCCTGTATCTTATTTAAGGAGTAGTTTCAGGACTCTAATACACAAGCACTAATATTAAATAAGTATTTAAATTGGGTCTGATGACTTAGCTATAAACTTTTTCCTTCCTAGTATGCACAAGGAACTGCTTTGCCAGCATCTCACCTCTAAAGGGTAGACTTGCAGGCTGTCAAAATAAGCAATTAAAGCTATATTTTAAGGCAATTAATAAAAGCAAGGAAGGATCATGCTGCAAATAATTTGTAACGGGCCAACATCTAGCCACTGCACCCAGCATTCCTACACCTGAAACTTAACTTTTTCCACAATTTTTAAGTGGACAGCAGAGTTCAGCAATATCCACCAAAAACACTTCAGATGATGCTGCTGAACAAGAAAACTGGCTTGTTCAGAGTCAGATAGAAAATATTCACACACATTGTTATTTTTTTTGCCTGAAGAGATACATAAAAATTCTGTCTTAATCTATAGTGAAGTAATCCTGACTCCGAAGGGCTGCTCAGAGAGGGACTGAATACCTGCCATTCTGCACACTGCTTCTATTAGTGAGCTTTTCTGAGGAGAGGAATTCTCTGTGGGAGTTTTCTTTATATGCCCGGAATCACAAAAAAGGGAGAAATGGAGAGCTTGAACAAAATCTCTACAACATTTCCAGAATCTTGCAACCAGAATCTGTCTTCAATCTACATTTATATAACTATCTTTTAACGTTTTATGTTGCACCTACTACTCAAAATTAGATGAGTTTTAAAACAATGATGTGGTTTGCAGTCTGTGGTAGTGCTGTTGTTCACAGAATCACAGAACATTAGGAGTTGGAAGGAACCTCAAAAGATCATCTAGACCAACCCCCCCCTACCAGAGCAGAATCACCTGGACTAAATCACACAGGAACACATCCAGGCAGGGTTTGAATGTCTCCAGAGAAGGAGACTCCTCAACCTCTGGGCAGACTGTTGTTACATTGAAGCCAAAGCACAAGAGCTAATGAGATTGATTAACTTCAATTCTGTATTTAAATTCACAACATCTAATAGATTCTAATAGATTTTTCCCAGTTACACTTGAGATAATGTTCATCTTTTCTGTGAGATATAGCCATAAAAATTGGTTACATCGTGTGCTTTTGCTCTAGCACCTACCAAAGCAACTAAGGGATTTTGCATTTCCTTTGGTGGCTCCTCCCTGTGCAGAGTCTCTTTTAGGCACTTCAGAGTGACCAGCCAGCATTTAATGTTGTAGGTAAACAAGCCAGCAAAATATTGCACAGGGACTTTTCTGAATTTGAAAAAGGATACTACAAAGGCAAAGTTTCAAAGTTTTTCCTCTCATCTCATGCATGAGTCAATAAACCTCATAACATCAAAAATTAGTCAGCCTAACTATGTTGCAAAGGAAGATGTTAAATACCCCTGCAACAGCAAGCATTAAAAATGAACGTGTTAAAGTTCACAGGAACAAGAAATTAAAGATTGATAGCAGTGCTAGTTCTGAGGCACAGCCTAAAACAGCTTATGTGTAAATGAAATTAGCAGAAGAACAGACTTAATTATTTTATGAGGTGTTTTCACATTTCAAAATGAGATAAACCTATTAAAAGCACAAAGAGAAAAGAAGAGGGAAATGTCTTAGCTTTGCACAATGTTGCACTACTTTAGGCTTTGAAGAAAAACAATACAAACACACCTGTTTCATACTGGTTTTCTGAGATTTAAAATGTTTCAGGCACACTTAAAAGTGCACAGCCAAGAAGTAGCATTTTTTTTAGAGTGGTAGAACTCACTATAAAGCTGCAAGTCACTTTATTACAGCAAAGAGAAAGATTAACAATGATGCTCAACCAGCTCGTCCTCAACCTCTATCTCAGTGGTTAAATAGATTTTACCAAAGGAATAAGTAATTGGTTGGAAAAGAAGGGGAGAAAATTACTGTAGATCATAAACTCACCTGAGAAGCACCAGGTGGCCTTTGTTTTCATATTTGCAAAGGACAATAACAAACCCAATTTCAAAACCTCAAAATGTGCAAATATTTCTACTAAAGCATGTCACATTAAAAACAAAATAAATTATTCAGTGCTAGCCTGTCCTGTTAAATTCAAGCAAATTTGACCACAAACATCAATTTGTCCGATATCTAGGGTCCTATACTGAAAGCTGAAATGTCTGGTGATTTTTAGTTCAGCTTTAGCAATGAAGACTCACTTAAACATCAGATTTCATTTTTGATACAAGTCTTTAACTTAGATAGCGACCAGGAGATGGCAGCAGTACCCACCGCATTTATTTACATGACTATGAAATTACAGCATATTAAATTCAAAACAAATATGGAACATATGCAAATTATAAATATGAAATCATAAATCCTGCAGATGCTCTTAAAATATAATTCTTCATCAGGGACTGCATTATAGGCGTATTTCTATTTCACTTGCATCATGATCATTTGCTTCTGGGTCACCTTCAGAAATGAATTAAAAATTGATATATTTTCATATGCCATGGCATATTTCTTGCTAGTCAGAAACCAATGATTTATTCCCTTATTTACAGATTCAGTAATAATACACTGCAGAACAGAGTGATCTGTGGGTAGTGGTGGATAAAACTTTTAAAGCGTGATTTACTGCTGTAAGGAAATGTCCACAAGTCAAGGATACAGATAGCATATCAGTCCCAGGTATGAAGGTGTAACTAGTCCAAAGGAACTGGAAAGCAGGGTGACGGGCTTCGTTAATGGAAATAAGGAGGAGGGATCTGGAGAGAGAAAGGGGGACCTCAAAAAAAGGAACAAAGAAGGACCTGTGTAAGCTCTCCAAACAACAAAAGCTCAAGAAACAGCCTTTTGGCATTTACAAATCACATCCAACGTGCTAACATGAATAAAAAATAAAATTAAGAAATAAGAAAAGCACAATGGATTTTAAAGTAAAGCTCATTAATGGAGGCTGCTGTAGGGGACAATAGTATCAAAGTGGAGAGTATGCTTAAAGCTCTTAGCATACCTCTATGATATTACAGTTTCACCTTCTTTAACTAGCTTCTTCATTGTACCCAGGCAATCCTGTCAGCTACTGTGTATTATTCAGCAATGCAAGAGTTCTCTTACAGTAACAACATTCACGTTAATAACTTTGAATCAGTTCCAACAGATATAAGCCAAATATTTCCATCATTTCGCAGTTAAAGAAACTTTACCTCGAGTTCCTCAAAGTTATGCAGGGTTTCAGAGCAGAAGCAGAATGAGTCCCTAACTAGCTCCACATCTTCTCTACCAAAGCACATCGGTATCTAGTGGAAAAGAGGTTTAACCACTGTTGTAAGGAAGTTATTTTCCAAGTTTCCACTCAGAGCTGTTAGACAGGTCCCTAGACTTGAAAGTACCCACTGATACAACATGTGGTCTTAACAGAGGTCATACAGAGTAAAGCATAAAGATAACTATTTTTTCCAGACAAAATTTAAATAAATGTTAAATTTACCTTCTTCACAATAGGCAAAGCATACCTTGCAGAGTTAGTCAGCACTGCTGTAAGCAATGCAAGGCAAACTCATCAGTGTTGCTGAAGTTAAACCATGGCATCCCCTAGAGCTGAGACCAAAATAACTCCACTGGCAGAGAAGCATGCAGAGTACTGGAGAGCCAGGCTCAATGCTCTGGTTCTTCAACAACCAAAGAAAGAACAGGAGATATACCTGACACTGGGTTCTAGCATAGGCCAGGCTCTATCCTGACCAGGCATTTTTCTGCCTAATCTTACCTATAGGTTCTGGGGGGAAAAAAAGAAAAACAATAAAGAGACAGAGAGCTTTCTCTGTTACACGTTGGGTTCCACTAGGCTGGAGGGTTTCTCTTTTGCGTTACTTGCAGAAACAAACAAACAAAAAACCCAAACCATGAAGTCACCAGAAAGTCCAGTGTGTAATGTTTCAGCTCCTTCCTTTTGGGCTCATGAATGTTTTTGGCTCCTTAATTTAGGAAGTTACTAAGAAGAATGCAATTGAGAACATAGAAGGCAACCTTTAACAACTAAATTCTCATAGTCTTCAAGAGTTAATGTGTCTGACAGTCACTGAAAGGTATAGCCATACTTGCAGATAGCATCCAATGAATAATTATGTCTTCAGGATGACAAATCAGTGGTCATCTGCATTTGATAAGAGTGCTAGACCGCCAGATAATGCAGAATAAAAAAATAATTCTACATCTTGCTGTCAAGATTTTTTACATCTATTTATTTATTTTTAAAAGTGAGGGTGCATAATCTGTCAGATCTCATGATGCTGAAAGCTTGTCAAGGCACTTCTTTACTAGTTAAATGAAGCAAACAAATGAAGAGCACATCATAACATAGGCTAGAAAACCATCAGTATTCTGACAAGTATGAGTTTAAGACCTCTTTTTTTTTTTTTCTGGCATCAAAAGGAGCTGCTTCATTATTCTGGCAGAAAGAGAGGCCAGAAGAGAAGACAGTTGGCTGACACACAGTCCAGATAACAGGAGGGTCATGCTGCTTTGGCAGTTGGAAGCGTTCAGAAGTAGGGGCAAAACTTACAAACACCACTTCACGTGAAAACATCTGCCGGTCCATTGGTAAAGCACTGTACAATTCTTTGCCTGTCAGATCCATCTCAATTTATCTAGTTCCCTGCTTGCAACACAAATTCATACACTGACCCCATCTGGTGTACTGGTCTCCAGTACAAGAAAGATATAGATCCCTTGGAGTGAGCCTAGAGGAAGTCCATGAAGATGACCAGAGGGTTGGAGTACCTCTCATTATGAAGACAGGCTGAGAGAGTAGGGCTTGTTCAACCTGGAGAAGAAAAAAGTCTGGGGAACACCTTCTAGAAGTTTACCAGTACCTAAAGGAGCGTACAGAAAAAACAGGGAGGGACCCTTTACCAGGGAGCGTGGTGATAGGACAAGGGGTAACGGGTTTAAACTAAAAAAGCATAGATTTACATTAAATATTAGGGAAGACACTCTTCCCTGGGAGGGAGGTGAGGCCCTGGCACAGGCTGCCCAGAGCAGCTGTGGTTGCCCCCTTCCTGGCAGTGTTCAAGGCCAGGTTGGATGGGGCTTTGGGCAGCCTGGGCTAGTGGAAGGTGTTCCTGTCTACGGCAGGGAGTTGTAACTATGGAACGATGGGCTTTGAGGACCCTTCCAACCCAAACCATTTGATGATTTTACGATCTGAAATCCTACAGCACTTATACAAAACAAAATATCTCACATGTTTCAAGACTAGTCAACTGTGGAGTATTTGGTACACTTCATAAAATCTGCTCAGAAGTCCAGGTAGTGGAAGGAGAAGCAACCTCACAGACAGTTGCAGCTGTGCAAGAGGTATCCATTCTGCTTCAGTTAAAGTTCTTGTCCCAACTATACAGCATCTGTAAGGGTCACCTTGATACCAGCTTTTTCATGGGAGCTAGTGGTGGAGTGGTTTTTCCACAATGCCAAAGTTGAACAAAGTTGTTTTCTTCCTTTTCACTCAAATCCCCACCCCAGACGTCTTTGCATAATACTGTAATTTAGAATTATTTTATACACCAATGCTGTGAAGAAGCAAGAATCCTGAGAATTTTTGCACTGTCAGTTCCTTGCCAAAAAAAAAAGAAATTTTAAAATAAAGCTAATCTTCTATAATGTGTTTCACAATGTTCTTATCAGAGGATTATAATTACATGATTTCTGACACCTGCTGTTATTTGACTTCTTAGATTTAGGTCAGTATTTTCCATTTGTAACTCTTTACTGAAATAATCAAATGAAAAAGAATATATTCTACTAAAATAAGTTGACAGTCTATCATTGCATTTCTTTAAAAAAAGTGACTGCTATGACAGACCTAAAATAGGCTTTTATAAGCATCACTGCTGTCCAAAAGAGGCTAAAAGCCACTATCAGTTCACTGTTGTTCCTGGTGGCCAGTTGTCAAATCAGTGTAGTTCAATTAAGGCTGAGGTTGGAGTTCTCCATTCCTTGTAACCAATAGAAAAATAATATCAGCTTGTAGAAATCAAAGAGCTTTTTAATTGTTAAACTTACATTTTTCTGTTCACTTACCTATCACATATTTGGTAGCAGAACTTCAGGAGATCAGCTTCCCATTCCCTCTCATTGGAGTATCTTACAACCAACCAGTTTTACAACTGACTGCCTCTGATTTTAAGTCTATGAAAGAAATCTTAACATCTTCAATTTAACTTAGTCTATTACAGAAAATTATTTCTATTCCCTCAAAGAGCTAATATTTTCTAACTTTGAAGAGATATTTCCTTTATTTAACACATGATAAATTTTGATCGCTTGATAATGCGAACGGTCTTCCACATTTCCAGCGAGCGTAGTAATTGGAGCTGAGGCACAGGAAATACTGATATTTTATTAATTTGTTCATGTTTTTCCAAACATAATACTAAATTCTTTTTCAAAATAGATTTTATCTCTATGGTCCAGTACCTAGAAGTTGTTTCAAAATACCTCATGTGAGAACATTCTACTGGCTGAATTGCGGCTTTAGGGGTTTTTTTTTAGGGCCTCTGCAACCCTTTGGAGCTGTATTTGAACTAACAGTAAAATAAAGTTAGTTTCTTTTCATCAGAAGCAAAGCACTTGATAATGCAAGTAATTAAACATTTTTTTAATGTCTATGGACCAGCAGAAATATATCATGTTTCTAGTATGAGTTTCCTCTCTAGTATATAAACTACTTTCTATACGCAATTATTCACACTTCTATGTTTGGCCATTTACAAACTTTAGAATCACACAAACAGATGCTTTAACTTAAATTTCTGTCTTAAAACCACATTTTTCTTTCTTTCCATCATTCTCCTCTCAATAATGAACAAGGCCTCTCTGTGACTCTTCAGCAGTTTTTACTTTTATCAACCTGGTGCAAGACAACAAAGATCAGACGAATGAAATGGAAAAAATAATTCCACCAAAAACTCAAATCAATAACTAGTTGTTTTCTTAAGTAAAATGGCAAGGATCTGATTTATTCAAATGCGACAGGTAAGCAATACAGGAAAAGGTGTGTGAAACAGATCTATTTTTGCTGGGAGGCAAAGGCAGTAATAACCAAGTGACTCAGTCTCCTGCTAAAAATGCTATTTCCATCCCTGCTTTTCAAAAGGATCCTTTTGCAGAAAATCCACACATCATTCAGCTTTGCTGAATGCTGAAATGAAAAATAGATGCCCACTGTCATACAGCTATATTGATTATGAGTGAAAATGTGATCATTTTGCATTAACTTGCCCCACAGCACTGGAGTTCCATCAAAGCATCAGAAGGAAATTAATGCTTTCATATAGTGCCTAAGAAAAATATGAGATGTTGTTCACTTTGCCCTCTAGACAAAGAGGTATATGCCAGTAGCTGAGAGGTAATAGCTTTCAGAAGAGAACATGAACTCTAAGACTTTTATGAAAATCATTATTTAATGTGCAAAAAATAATGAAGCCACAGCCTTGGCATTTAAAACAGCAATTTGTAGTCATTACATCTTAGATCATGAGGCTTATTTTGTAAAAAGCCAGTCTTTCTCAAATTAAAAATTCATCTTCGACTCCCACAGATTATGTAGTCCTTTAAATGATGCCATTTCATACAGATTTATTTCAGCTAAACAAAGAGCCAGTAAAGTGACACACATAAAATATCTATTTCATTGCTTTCTCTCTAGAAAGACCTTTCTACTCCTTGGACTGCTTGAAATCTTACACAAGGGTTGACTAATGCATTGATATTTTAGTAATTTCACCTTCCAGAGACATTTTAGCTCTTAATTTGCCATGTTCCTCATACCCACTATAGAGTGAACGGTAAAAAAAATAACCTTCAACACAAGGTTTCTCTCTTCATACTTAGAATGGCATCCTACAAAGGAAGTGACACTAAGAAGATATGAACAGGCCTATGAGGATCCCTTTAATTGACTAGCATTTAATAAGAGTGTTACATTTATTTTTGATGGAAAAACAGGCAGTGAAACCATGTTCCTCAAGAATTCCATTCAGAACTCATGTGGCAAAGTAACATAGCCCCACATACCCAGCAGTTTATAACTGTTTTATATCAAAGGCTGTTATGCTTGATTATCTTTAAGCACAGAGTAATTTTTAACTAAACAAAGTCATACAACATCACAGCACATGTAGATTTTAATGGGTTTGCTAATAAATCTTTTGGAAGATTACTATGACCTGAGAAGAAGTTGCAAGATAACACATTTGTTCTGTCTTACTAGCAAGAGATTTTACTAGTAACTTAGAGAAATATGAGATTTACATGTGTATCAGCAAGAAAAGAAAAATGCACTGCACGTTTTATCTCTTTCCTGCTTCAAGACTTTTAATTACCATTCGAGCTATAGCAATGTCAAGAAGTTGGGATCCCTTTTGTAAAGAACACTGTCAGTTCCTCCCCCAAATTATTTTAACTTATGGACCTGAATCAGCACATAACACCACCTGTAATTTAACTTTTTATATGTTGAATAGACATGCTGATTTCAACCCCAGTCATCTTTTCAGCAGAAACAGTACATTTAAATTAACGTGTTTCAGAGTACGTCCTCTACTGTCTTCCAAATGTCTATACTCAAAACACCCCTCCCATGGAGCATTCCTCTTACAATGGCGACACAGATTTTTCTATACCCTTCTGCGACCTTTACACCTACCAAATAAGACTTTAATTAAGGGCTAGCTATGTTTTATCAAGGGACTAAAACATTACATTCAATACTACACTTTCCATCTAACTAAACAGCTTGACTCTTTGGCTGTATCTGCCAACAGCTCTCTCCAAGACTTATCTCCAAAAGCCTTTGGCACAGAAACTTTCTATTAACTCTACAAAGGATGTTTACTCACAAGTTTTATAGAATCCTAGGATATTTCATGAAGCGTCACCATGAGTCCAGATCCACATGCAAAACTAACAGACGCCATGCTCACTAGACTTTTGTTTGCCAGAGATTTATGCAAAATTGTGGAATTGAAAGTGGAAAATAATTTTCCAATAAAGACTGAAGATTGTGGGAATTTTGAACAGGATTGCAATATATGCAGCCTGTATGAAGTAAAAAAGTAACCAGAATGAGCTCCAAAACAAACACAGGCTGTATTTTTCTTGAGAACCATTTCAGGAAGTTGAAAATTAAAGAATGGTCATCATGACAGGTAGTTGGCTGGAAAGATAATAAAGTGAGGTGCTCTGTTTTGGTCACTAAATTCCTATAATCAAATGATACCAATGCCCATCCAAAACGGCAATCTAAAAATCAATCTGGTATACATAATGAAATATACCACTTAGCAGAAAAATGAAAGTTAAAAAATTTAATCAGTGTTTCCAATTGGAGAGATATAATCTCATAGCTACTGCACAGTACTGCAATGTGAACAGTTTCACAATGTAGTCCACAGAACCCGGACAAGCTCAGAACTGCTGCTGTATCGGCACCACTGACACGACACACGTACATGTCTCATACAGGCATGACTGTCCCTACTTTATTAGTCTGCTACTCATGAACTTCAGCATTTCTGAAGGAAATAGAATTATTGTCATTTCTATCCAACAAACAGAGGTTATAGAGAAATTACGAAAATAGGCATTACCCTGGTACTTCAGGAAACGGCATCACTAACTAGAGGCTGCTTAAAACCTCAAAGTCTAAACAGTTTCCCCTCCCAAAACTGTTCTCAGTTATTCTGACACTAGTGGAAGATTTACCTTCAAATCTCTAAATTTGTCTGCCGAGTTGAGACAACGTAACAATTGTGGATGCACAATCTATAGGATAAAAAAAGCCATCTCAGCTGGAAGAGCTCACTGTGTTGCAGGAGAAACAGGCAAGCTTGCACCATTATCAGAACAGTTTTGAATGCCAGTTACCACTACCCACCAAAATGTTATTAAGAAAATATTCAAAATCAAAGCACCCTTTCTTGATACCTCTAAGAATGCTGAATCCTCCAAGATAAGCATCCACTAAAAGCTTTTACTTCTTTGTCAGGTGTACCTGCTTCTCAGTTCCAGTTACATGACCCCAAGGCTGAGGCAGGCCAGCAGCTCTACAAGAAGGTCACAGCTCATTTTTGAAAAGAAACATGTAATTCAAACAGCACACAGCTGATTTCAACTTTCATACTGCATACAGCCTCTTGTGTTATGGTCTTTTCTAATGTTTGAATTCAAGCAAAACATTAAAAATTAGGCTTTCTTAGCATACACAGATCTATTGGGGGATTTTGAAGCGTTTAAGCATGAAAAGCATCAAAGTTGAGCAGTCTCAAAGGAAAAATAAAATTGTTCTTCAGATAAAAAAAAAAAAGAAATGGTTATTCATTAAAAGCAAACACATTGAACCCAGAAAGTGTGGGATTCTCCCCTTTCCCTCCCCCCACCTCCCCAGTATATTCTTTCTCCTACACTGTGTTCACCTTTTCTCCCAAAGCCCAAACATTTGAAATTATTATGTATTCAGGAATGGTGTATTTGCTGAAAGAAAGACAAATACTTCTTTAGCTTGAAACTCAATTTGTGGTTGAATGATTAATGTCGTCCAGGTCTTGCAATTACATAAGTTTGGATGTCACCCAGGGGGTTCAGGTTGTCATGCCAGTAGAAGTACACATATTTCTTCTCAATTCAGTGCACAACAGGGCATGTTTCCCTAGATGGAGTACAGGCTCCCTCTATAGTTACAATCTAGCAAGCAACACTGCCTAGTCTGACCGCAATGGCTTTAAACTCTTGTTTCTTTGTAAAGCAAAACAAACAAAAGCATCCATCCCCGAATAATCTGTTGCATCACCCGCCTTCCACTTACTATATTACTACTCACTAATGCTCAATCGCAATTATTTTTTCACAGTTAAAACTAAAATTAAAAAAACCCAAGCAGTGATTAATCAAAAACAGAATTTATATTTAGTAACTTTGATGAAGTCTTGCTTCATATTACCATTTCAGATGAACTCTTCTTTCATCCTATTATCATTAATGTTCTGTTAATATCATCAGCCTTAATTTGCAAGCAACTTTTTTCTCCCTTCCCCTCAGTTTATTTTTTTCCGTTTGTGTTTTCCCAAAGTAGGTAACTGGCAATTTGCAGCTCCCATCACAATTTTGTCTTCTCTGTGTGGATACCTGTCACCCCACCAGTCTGAAAGTCTGTACCAGGCAGAGATCCTCAAAAACAGTATCTAGCCAGTCTAAACCAGGCGTCTACTCTGCTGCTAGGCTAACTACTAAGAGTGGCCATGTTTCTAAGCAGCTCATTCTAAAATTTAACAAACTGCAGGACAACCTGTCTTAGCCTGGCTGTTCTGGAGGGATGAGTTCCCCCATCCCCATGTCAGTCGCTAACCTCTGCACTGCAAGCTCATCTTGCTCGCACACCAGGTATGTAAGTAAAAGCAATAGATTCACAGTGTGGAATGTGCAAAGGAAGAGGAGACTGCAAGAAACAGAGAAGAAAGTTTCCTTATCCATGTCCACCCTTCACGGTGTGAGCTCTTCTAAGTCTGCTTTAATTTAAGGTTTTAACCCCCTTCTGACAGGCTAAAACTCAGGGACAGCTAAGGAAGCATTTAACGAACTGCTCCTGATTCCTGTGTGCAATAACGTGCACCCTGATGATGATGCTTTTAATTCATCCCCGGACAAAGAGATTAGGCTTTTAAAATAACTTCATAAGCTTTGCCCTGGAGGGCCTTAAAAGTACTGCCACCCCAAATTACTGGATCTCAGCAAAAAGACAAAAAACAAACTGGAGATGCACCAAAGAGGGGAAACGTGGATTGCGGCAGTTCCTCTCTTACTCGTAGTTGTCAGCAGGATCAGAGTGTTGTAGACCTATGCAGAGTCCCTACCAATATAGTCTCAGCCCCAAGTGCTAAGTACCTCTTGTGAAGGCATCTGCTGTGTATTGGGTGCTGAGGCTTTTAAACTCCAAGTCATGGCCCACCAAGCTGATGATGTGTTCCCAGAGGCACATTCAGAAACAGTAACAACCCTCTGCCACCATGAGACTTGCAAGGCCTGCTCTCCACTATGCAAAAACCTTATTCCCACCACTGAGGCTTGTACCCATTACTCTCCTTTAACACATTGTTTCACAGCAAGTATCCGAACAGACTTCTTCCCGCCCAGTAGGTGTTTTACAGTTGAAGCATCTTCAGCATCATATCCGTAAGAGACAAGAAGTTAACTTAGGTCACTGCTTGAGCTTGTGGTCCTGCCCAAGGTACATCTTGCTAAGTAAGACATTTTGAATGCCTTGATTAACCCTCACAGGTGATCTTTTTTGTAGTATGGGAACATCACTTACACAAACCACCTATCATGTGCACAGAGAGGAGCACCTAGTAAAAAGTTTCAGAACCTCAACAGTATTGTTAAGAGAGATGACTGAACTCAAAAACAAAGTAGTTTACAATTGCAAATTCATTTGTTCACTCACAATGAGGTAAAAATAAACTTTAATTATAATTTAAAACTTTAACAATAATATCTTGTATTTACTGGGAATACCTGGGTACCTGCAGCCTGGTTGAGTTTATCTGGTGGCATATAAATTAATAAAAGCCTTAAATTCCTCTGTGTTCCAACCCCAACACCTGGCCTGGGAAATCAAGCTCCTTGAAGAGAATCCATCAATTCATTAGCAGTCAGATTTCAACTATTTCAGTATCTCGCAGAAATTGGAAGTATATTCCCTTTGCTATGCATGTATGTTGCAACTACCTTAACAAGTAATTCTGAAATAAAATCCTATACACAACAACACTAAAAATAATAAATATCAAAGTGGAAAAAATCTGATTTAGAAGCCTTAATATGAGCAATGGATCATCATCTATGCCAAATAGCTTAGCTAGAAGAGTTTAATTGTAGTACCATCATCCATGAGACATCAACAAATAAACACCAAAGAAACCCAGGGTGTCTGAAAACAAGACCTTGCCATAAAAATGGCCTGAAATGTCTAATGGTAAAAAAAAAAAAAAGTATTTTTAATTGGCATCCAGCCATTCAAAAAAACAAAAGTTGGGCAGCCTCAGCCTCAAGGTTGACTGTATTCATCATTTCTGCAAGAGACAAAAGTTTAATCTTTACACACAAAGCATGAGATTTTTGCAGATGATTCGAAACTGAGGAGAGTGGCTGATGCTCTAGAGGGTTGTGCTGTCATTTAGGAACTCAACAGGCTAGAGAAACAGGAACTGTATGCATTTCAATAATGAAAAATGCAAAGTCCTTGCACGTGGGGAAGAATAAAAAACCCCATGCTCCTGTACAAGGTGGGGGCTGACCAGCTGGAAAGCAGATATGTGGAAAAGGCCCTGAAGGTCCTAGTGGACACCAAATTAGGCATCAACTCAAGCAATTTACTCTTGGAGCAAAGAAGGACAAACAGCCTTCAGAGGAGAATTAAGCAGAGTGTAGCCAGCAGGTTGAGTGGAACAATCTTTCTTTTCTGCTCAGTGCTGGTGAGATACCTGGGAGTGCTGGGCTCCCCTGTACAAGAGACAGACGTGTAGTGGAAAGAATTCAGGGAAAGGCCAGAAAGACAATTAAGGGACTGGAGCATCTGTCATATGAAAGAATGCTGAAAGCTGGGCCTGTCCAGTCTGGAAATAAGAAGGTTCAGGGGATCTTATCCATGTGTATAAATACTTGATGGGAAGAGTAAAGAAAAGGGAGCCAGGCTCTCATTAGTGGTGACCAGTGACAGAACATGGTATGATGGGCACTAACTGAAATGCAGGAAATCTCACCTAGACTTAAGAATGCACTTTTCTGCTATGAAGGGAGTCAGACACTGGGACATGCTCTCCAGAGAGGATATGGCATCTCCATTGTTGGAGACACTCAAAATCCAACTGGACACAGCCCCGAGCAATTTGGTCTCAGCAACTAAACACCTAGCTAAAATGAAGGTAAAGTCTACTCAGATTCAAGAAATTTTACCTGAAATAGAAATTCTCAGAACAAAAAATGTCATGGTGGCCCCAGAAGTTATTTACACAGTGTAGTTTTCTGCGGTTCTTACTTTTCAAAAGCTATAGGCAGCACAGAGTATTTTCACAACTTCCGAACAGAAGCAGCACAGGTTTTTTCGGTTTTCTACAATCAGAGTATTTGAACCAACTCAAAATAAAATACATTTACAGAAAACTCTCTCTTCCCACTTAAAGCATTAACTAAATTAAAATTAACTAAATTCTTAACTAAATTAAGATGACTATACTTGCTGTACCTCTCTACCCTTGGATACTTCATCTACTGAGGCCACCCCTATAACAGAGACAAGTAAAATTAACCAAAAGATTTTTTTTTTCCTCCAAAGAGGAAAAAATGGTCTCTTCACTCAAAACCCAAAAGGCATTCACAGTTGGAATCTCTATTAATATTTTCAAGTTTGCTTAGTGAGTTTTATTTCACTCTTGAGATTTGGGGGGGGAAGGGGAAGGGGTGGCCTTTTTTGTTGTTTGTGGTTAGCTTTGGGGGGAAGGAGAATCAGATTCATTAATAAATTAATAAGAATTACAAGCTGATAAAAAATACTTCATTCTTTGTCACTGTGGAGAAATACAAGACTCAGGAAAACTTTTTCTTAAACAGCATGCTAACACTGACTTGTATACAAGAACTTGGCATCTAAAAGCATGATAAAAAGAAGGCCATGTAGTTTTACCTGCTATCAAAACCAGTTTAACCACCTGATTTTTCTGAGACAAAACAAAATGTGCTTGTATACCACATATTAGTATACGGCCTTGATTAAGGTCCTATACGCAATCCACAGTTAATCTTTACATATTCAAAAAAGATCCCCTACTAGTCATAGTATAATGTTCCTAAAACACTTTGCTTGTTCCTAAAAAACAAACACGTTGATCATAATACTTAGATTTTCTATACTTCAGACACCATTTCATGACAGCAAAACCAGTTATTCACATATTCCTATTGCACAGAGTTATCTTCTTAAGTCATTTAGATAACTTCATCTGCAAGACGGATGTCGGTACCAGCATACAACATAAATACAAGAAACCCCTGAAAGCACATATAGCATTGTAGCAAACAGGTGGAAGCTGGATTTGACAGAAGAAATATTGGCTATTCCTATGTCTGCAAATGCATTCAATAATCTTCCTTGATGATTAATACTTCCCACACGTAAAAGCCTGCATAAAAGACCAAGCAACAGCTGTAATTTACTGAAGGAGGTAGGACAGCTCAGCAGTAGAAGCCATCCAAGTTGTAAAATGACAGTGTATTAGTAGTTCCCATCCATTTAATTACAGTTTAAACTTTCCAATCTGACACAGTAATAAATTGAAGAATGCTGCATTACTGGCTATTTTTTTCTTTAAGACAGATGTTGTACATGGTATATTGTGGACCTTTTCCATCTCTTTCCTTCTTGCTGGTTATTGCCTGGCTAACAGGATGTTTCATTTTAATGAAAAATACATTAGTGCGTTAAGATAAGGTCATCAGTTCTTAAGTTAAATGCAATTTCTGTAATAAAATTAATTGTATAGCCCCCATAAAAATTTTTATGTGGGTTAAAGACTTTTAATTACTACCTAAATTTTGTTCAACTAAATGTTTAAATGGAGTATTCCCCTATAAAAAGAATGCATACACCATGAAATTCCTTTACAGTTCTTTATGGCATGACTTCTATATGTTGCCCTGTAATACAGTAAGTGGTCATCAGTACCAAAGTCTATGTAAGTCTCTTGAGGAAAGCTGAGGGGGAAGAAGGCAGGGAAAGGAAAATTGCCATGCTATGTTGGCTGTGAAAAACAGGTTTTTGAGGTGGGACACAGTTGCTTAAGTCCATGTCCTGTTGGGTTTGGGATACTTTTAAGCATGGAGACTTCACAGTCTGTCTGAGCACTCTGGTATATGACATTCTAAAGTAGAAAATATTTTTGCTGTTATTTGTAAATCCCATTGTGTTTCATATAAATAGCAAATATTATATGATATAAATATCAAATTGTCACTGCAGCAGAAGCTTGAGCTCAGAAGTATCACCTCTCAGATTACTGTAGCAATCTTCAGCTATTAAAAACCTCACATTTTCTCAGTAATATTCATATACTTAGCATGAAGTGGAACAGCTCCTGCATGAGTGACAAAGTAATCTTAATTTTACTAATTACAAAGTTCTTAAATGTGAGACAAAACCCTAAAAAAATCTCCACTTCATTCCAAAGCAGAGATTAAAGCTGAGTCCTTTATGCCTTGGATGGTTTAGGTGGTTGTTAAGAGGACTTGCAACAATTAAGTTTCATAAATGGTGCATGGTCCCTTTTTAAAGTCTCTAAAACACTGGTTTGAGCAAGCTAAAAGTTTTTGGGTTTTTTTGTTTTTTTTTTTTTTGCCAGAGACACAACTAAGTTCTAAAGTTATCCCTCAGAAAAAAATTATTTCAACCAGGATTTTTTTTTTATTTAATTCAGCTCCTGAACCTCCAAAATAATAACCAAGTATTAATTCACCTCTAAGTCAGATGTCATTGAACTGCATAATGGACTTGAACCACGGATTTATGGGTTAATTCAACATGCATACTTTTTCTACGATATTTCTAGTTTTATGCCTACAACTCAAGGTATATTATTGAATCAATTGATTTATGAAAACAATATTCCTATACTCACTTAAATGTGGTTCCATATTTCAAAATAAGATTAAATTTGACATTTTATGTTCTCTTCATTTTAACTGAACTGGATTGTGTCAACAAAAAATATCTTCCTACATAGAGAAAAGAATTGTTTTCATTAAAGGAGGCTTTGGAAATACTTGTCTTTTATGGCCTTAGACTTAATAAATTGTTAGATTAACTAAGTGAACATATAATTGTCACTCTGTAGGGAGAGAGAGATAATAGCACAAGGGAAAGCACAATAACCTAAACCAGTTAAAAACTAGTTAGAGAAGAGGCCTGTATGCTTTGAAGATATTTGGGCATCTGACTTCTAAATCCTAGTCAGTCCGTAGTGGAGATGTGAGAGAGGAAGGGGAAGAACAGAAACTGTCTTTATACCTGTGTTCATACATATACTGTCCTTGCAGTCATGAGATGCTGGCAGCAAGATACAGAGGGGAACACAAGTACTTTAAGGCCTACCCATAGGAATAGAAATGACCTGAGAGATCCAGTTCTAGAAAATATACCTGACAAATATCCCAAACAACCAGCAAATGAGCAAAAGTGTTTATTAGGTTCATCCCCTTTCTACGTTTAATCGGTTAACCCCATTTATTATTTTCCTCTGGCTTTAACTATTGATACCCTTAGAACTAGAAAATCATAACTTGTCATGTAAAAGTACCAAGTTTTCCTCACAGTCTCTTAAATTGTCTATTACCTTTGACATTTCTAATGGAAATTTTTACTGTATTATATTAGGATGAGGTAATTTGTTTCACTTCTTTTTTTTTTAATACAGAGTCATTTTTTGGACCTCTTCTTCCTTTGATGTAATTTATATTATTAAGATAAGCCAACCAAAGTCAAATATGTAAGTTTGTGGTACTGGTTTTGAAATTCTAACTAAATCACCAAGTAATAAACTAATGAAATAAAACTTTGTAGCAGCAGCCAGCACAGATGATACTAGCTATTTGAAAAATACCACTACCAGCTGATTTCATTAAATTCTTTAAACTCAGCAGGTGTTTCAAAAACTGCTTATAAATATCATATTTAATAAGAGAAGTCTAATGAGATTGTTACTCATTCAAAGGATTTAAAAACTGCACCCACATCCTTTTGGCTACAATACATTCTCATTCCCTTATCAAATTGCTGTCATTTGGCTACTTCCTTTTGGTCCCTTGCCCAGAATAATTTATCCATCAAATTAAATTTCACAGGTGCAAGATTTAGAGTGAAAAATGCATTTCGGGCATTTTTAATCATCTGCAAGCTTTCTTTCAATAAAGTTCTTTTTAAAATTAAGCATAGTTTGAATTCCCATACATTTTTGGTAAGACTTTTCCATTACACTTAGATATGAAAACTTTACTTTTTTGACCAAGTATACCAATTTCTCTCTGGCTTGTGGTAAAATTATGCTCACTCTTTTCTCCTCAGAAAAAAAAAAATTGCTTTTAGAACCACAAGAATTCTGTAATGTCCTCTCCTTTTTCAGATGCATTTATTCTGGCTACTAAAATACTTAATATCATGAAACCATTTGGATAAACACCAAGTGTTCTCAAAATAAGCAACATCTGAAACTTTCTGAAGTATGCAAGTAAAGACAGGGGTTCACAACCAATCTCTAAATTACAGAAGTAATTACACTTACTGTCCTGATAATGATATTGATCTATAAGCATGCAAATGTCATCTGTGAGCACAAATGTGGAGACCTTGGTCCAACTGACAATTCCAACAGCACCTCATATTGCCCTTTTCTCTGAAGCCATTGCCACATCTTTTTCAAATTAAAACATTTCAAGGCTTTCCAAGTCAGCTTCACAGTGGAGAACACCACAGGAAACATTAAACTAATAATATTTGAAGTACCATTTCCACATACACTTCTCTGAAAATTATACTCTCTGGGGATCTACAAGATTTCCAAGAACCTTTGCCCAATGCTTACTCTTCAAGAAGCATCTTTGCTTTGAGGCTCTATTTGCAAGAGAGGCCAGCTCCAGGCTCAGAAGGAATCTGCCCTGTATTTCACACAGCAACACATCATAGCTTTTACCACACCAAAAATAACACAGCACCTGAACATAACACCACTATAGCAAGCCTCCACAAGAATCAGAAACGACACAGATCAAAATGTGACAGCTATGTACACCAGCACCACCTGGTGATAGCCTGAGAACATGAGGATTTATTCCTGGGCTGCTCTTCTCTACTTCTCCCAACCTTTCGGCTATGGCACGTTGCACAGCAAGGCACGATACTATAACACCTGAGCTAGCACCTTGTTCTCCAAAGGCAGAGTTGTTTGCAATCATGTATTTAATAAGCTCCCAGCATAAAATAACACAACAGGATTTTTCAAGTATCAACAGCACCAGCACTCACAATTACTGTGGCAAGTCTCAATTTAAGCTCCCTTGCAAGGCTCAACTGCTTCTAGTGCTTCTCCAAGTAGGCTTTCATGTCTGTATCACAGATAGGACAAAAGAGGTGAAATACTTCAGGCTGTGTAATGCTGAAACCCTGTTACTGCCCAGTGCTGGAATCCTGACACCAAGCATTGCCACCACTAGCAACAGGTCCGAGGCTTTGCACGGTACTCCCAAGGGCTCCTCACTAAGGCTTGTGGCATTCAAGTTTGCCCTCCTTTGTGTGAAGGTTTTCCCCACACACACTCAGTTTAAACAGAAACAGCCATTTCTCTACTGATCAGCTGGCTAAACATAATTTGTTTTATTTTTATTGGGCAGAAATGGCTTTCCAGGGTAACAAAGAAATATAAGCCCAAGTATCTAATGTGCATGAAAACACCCTATAAATATTACATTTGGATGCAAAACTTTGCAGATTAAATGGGAGAAAAAAGCATAAAGCACATATTAACAGGCATAAAAATGACTAAGTAGATTCTCCAGTGAAGACACCACCCACCACTGGCCTGATTTCACATTTCACTTCTACAGATATCTGCTTCAGGTGTCAGATCAGCTGCTACTAAAGAAAGTTGGGGAAACCAGAAATCCCATGAGAAGACCTTTTATCACCACTGAGCATGACAAGAGTACCGACCACACAAGTAGGAGGGATATATCCAAATGTAATGCCCAGAGTTTGAGAGCCTAGGGCTATGAGGTGGGCTTGGAGCTACAGAAGCACATGCCACAGCATGCCTGCACACTGCCTCTTCAGCAGTTAAAGGCTCAAGCAGAACTACTTTCAATGAGAAATTCCAGCTGGTGCTATCTTGGAGCTGATCTCACGAAGCTGACAGACCTTTTGTAAATTGATACATTAGTTTTTAAAGAAGGTAATAGTTTTCTCTCGAGATATGACAAATTATTCTCTTCAAGTTCTCATATATTTATGAATGTATTTCTTCTGGACAGGACTACAAATCTAAGTTTACGAGGAACTGTTTTAATTTCCTAGTCTCAAAAGAGCAGCAAAGCTGGCAAACCTGATCACTCTGTCTTTGATCTTCCTTACTTGTAGACAAGCTGTAAGAGATTAAGCTCTTTTCCCATTACTTAATCACTTAAAGCAATACTCTAGATTCCCAAGGGTAAATGCATTAGCTACTGATCCAAACGGGCACTTTTTTTTTTTTTAAGAGGTTGAAAGATTTATAAAATATTGTTAGCTTATGCAGTTTGGATTAGATTTTCAGAAATCCTTTGATAATTTAGGGGCACAGCTCTTGTTTAAACCAAAGTGTAGAGGGAATTCAAATGGGTATTTTTTTAATACCATGTTAACTGCACATTTTTATGATTAACTTTTCTTCCCATGTTTCATTTTAGATATATACTTCCTATCTTTAAAGCTACAGGAAAATAGGTTTATAATCTGGAAAGGGAAGAGCCAGTGTATTAAATTAAAAGCCTTCACTATTGCCATACTGCACAACAACTTAAGATAAAGGTTTACAAGAGTTGCATCACTTCCCTGTATAATCTACACCCACCGTATCCCAGCCCCAACTGCATGAAGCCCCAGGGTTTCCTCAGTCTGGGAAAGAATTGAATCCTTAAGGAAAGTGCCTGAATAGTTCCCAAATTATATATACATCATTTCAACCTAAATGCATCTATGTCCCTCCAAAACTATTCAAGTCTCCCCAGGGAATCCACAGGAAGGTGAAGGAAGCCTTCCAAAAGGAAGAGATTTTTTTCAATCTTAGACATAGCGACAACTGTATAATATAATGAAGGCAAATATATGGGATTACTGCCAGACTTTCATCCAAGACACTCTGATGTCTTCATCTAGTCAAATATGTTCTCCAAATAAAATTATATTATGCAGAGCAAAATGAATGTTATGTTATGGATTTTGGCATGAAACTATAGTGATTTTTAACTCAGTTGTCTGCCATTATTCAGGATATTAATTGGAGTATAAATTGTACAGATGCCCATTCTGCATTAAACGACCTTTTTCCTCCAAGGTCTTATGGAATCACTTGTCTCTAAAATGACCACTATGAAAAACAGAAATCCTCACCATACAGAAAAATCAGTACTGCTTAGGGAATGTAAATATTTGCAAAAAACTTACACCACTTAAAAATTATTCAAGCATGTCCAGTGACTTTCCAAGTAGATTTAGTTTAATGCAAGGGAACATCCTTATTACCGTTGTTGTTAACACCACTAGAATTCCTCCTTGAAAGGTATGAGCAGATAATTACTAAAATATGCACAGACGAATTCCAGGTTTAATGCTTCCAGTTGCATAGTAGGGAACTGGTATAGCTGTTCCACTTACTGTCTCTCCAGGGAGACCAAACACATTTGAGATCCCCTGCCTTCCATCCTTTGTAAATTTAATACTCCAGTTGAAAACTCAAAAATCCTTAATGAGCTCTTACTTTCTCTGAACTTGAAATTTAGTCATACCTGAAAAAAATGATTCAGAAAAATACAAGACACTTTGAACCATATCAATATTATTACTTCAAAATGGCATTTATTCCAGTGGAACCATTTTCTCAAAATAAAAACCCATACATAAAACAAGTTTATCTCATGCAGCACTGAATGTCTGTCTGAATGTAAGCCAGCCAGGGAGGTGAGGGAACGTGCAAAGGGAAAGAGAAATAAATACTCTTGATAGTATATCTCCAAACTCAGGGTTCCTATACCTCTAATTAGATGAGTGCTACCATGTCTCATTTATTCTCATTAAGAAAGGGAGTGGAAATTACAATTACCTGCTGCATTAGAAGGCAGGCACCAAGTTATTATGCATTTCTTCAAAATGGACCAAAGGAAAACCAAAACTATGCTAAGTCAAGGCAAATAAAACATGTTGTTACTAACTGTAACAATCTTACCTTTAAGACTGAACATATAACAGTTTAAGAAAGAAAAAGCTGCAACCACGTTAACAGGCAAATTTACTAAGCTTTTCTGCCCAGGTAGAAGAAACCAAGTACATCCTAGAGAGAAAAAAGAAGTATTCATAGTTTGGAGAAGCATAACACGGTCTCACAATAATAGCTAGATACCATAAGCATCCGACACCTGAGCAAACTTTTACCTCTGCTGCTATATCTGAAAGGATTGACCAATCATCATTTTGCCAGATATTTCTATGAAAGTACTACAGATATTAGATCTGCCCTATTTCAATAATTTTCAAAATTCACAAGCTATTTCAAAAACACAACACTAACCTGTTAAGATCAAAATTATAGAATGGTTTGGGTTGGAAGGGACTGCAAAGATATCTAGGTCAAAGCCCCCTGCCATGGGCAGAGACACCCTCCACTAGATCAAGTGACCCAAAGCCCCATCCAACCCGGCCTTCAACACTACCAGGGAGGGGCAGCCACAGCTTCTCTGGGCAGCCTGTGCCAGAGCCTCACCACTCTCATAGTAAACAATTTCTTCCTAACATCTAATTTAAGCCTACCCACTTGCAGCTTGAAGCCATTAACCCTTGTTTTATCACTGCTCTCCCTAATGAACTGTCCCTCTCCCACCTTCCTGTAGGACCCCTTTAAGTATTGGTAGGCCGTAACTAGGTCTCCTTGGAGCCTTCTCTTCTCCAGGCAGAACAAGCCTCTTCATTCTCTCATCCTGTCTTCACAGGAGAGGTGTTCCCCCAGTCATCTTTGTAGCCCTCCTCTGGACTCGATCCAACAGCTCCATGTCTTTCCTGTACTGGGGACCCCCACTGATCTGGGTACAATGCTCCAGGTGAGGTCTCACAAGAGTAGAATAGAGGGGCTGAATCACCTCCCTTGACCTGCTGGCCACGCTGGTCTTGATGCAGCCCAGGCCATGGCTGGTCTTCTGAGCTGCAAGCTCACACTGATGGCTCATGTTGAGTTTGCCATTTATCAGTATCCTCAAGTCCCTCTCCTCAGGGCTATTCTCAATCCATTCTCCACCCAGCCTGTAGTTGGGCTTGGGCTTGCATCAACCAACCTGCAGGACCTTGAACTTGGCCTTGTTGAACTTCACGAAGTTTGCATGGGCTCATCTCCAGTCTGTCAAGGTCCCTCTGGATGGCATCCATTCCCTCCACCATGTCAACTTCACAACACAGCTTGGTGTTGTTGGCAAACTTGGAAAGGGTCCATTCTATTCCACTCTCCACGTCATCAACAAAGATGTTAAACAGTGCTGATCCCAGAACTAACCCCTAAGGAACACCACTCATCACAGACATTGAGCTGTTGACAACAACTCAGAGTGTGACCATCCAGCCAGTTCCTTATGCACTAAGTGGTTCCATTTGTCGAATCCATATCTCTCCAATTTAGAGATAAGGACATTGTGTGGGACAGTGACAAATACCTTGCACATGTGCAGGAAGATCATGGCTGTCATTTTTCCCTTCTCCACCATCTCTGCTACTTCATCACAGAAGGTCACCAGATTTGTCATGTACAACTTGCCCTTAGGGAATCCATACTGGCTGTCACAAATCACCTCTTTATTCACCATGTGCCTGAGCATAGTCTCCAGGAGGACCCGCTCCATGATCTTGCCGGGCACAGAGGTGAGACTGACCAGCCTGTCAGACCCTAGTTCCCTGGGTCCTCCTTTTTCCCCCTTCTAAAAAATGGGAGTTATGTTTCCCCTTTTCCAGTCCACCAGACTGCCACTTCATCTGCAAGTTCCTTCAGGACACACAGATGCATCTCATCAGGTCTCACGGACTTGTGCACCTTCAGCTTCCTTAAATGTTCTCAGACATGATCATCTCCTACAGTGGCCAGTACCTCATACTCCTAGTCCCTGTCTTTGACCTCTATGACTTGAGCAGTGCGGGTAGAGTTCTTGATATTGAAGACTGAGGGAAAAAAAAGTCATTGATTACCTCAGCCTTCTCCATATCCTGGGTAACCAGGTCACCTGTTCCATTCTGGAGAGGGTCCACAGTTTCCCTCATCAGCCTTTTGTCATTGATATATACCTGTACAAACTTTTCTTGTTGCCCTTTACATCCCTGGGCAGATTTAGTTCTATCAGGGCTTCACCTTTTCTAACCTGATCCCTGGCTGCTCAGACAGTTTCCCTGTATTCCTCCCAGTCTACCTGCCCTTCCTTCCACCCTTGGTAGGTTTTCTTTTTTTGTTTGAGTTTGCCCTGGAGCTCCTGGTTCATCTGTGCAGGCCTTCAGGTGTTTTTGTCTAATTTCCTCTTTGCTGGGATGCATCACCCCTGGGCTTGAAAGAGGTGACCCCTGAATACTAGCCAGCTGTCTTGGGCCCCCTCTTCTGTCCACGGCTTTGTCCCATTCTACTCTACCCAGCGGTTCCCTGAAGAGGCCAAAATCTGCTCTCCTGAAGTCCAGGGTAGCAAGTTTGCTGTGCACCCTCCTCACTGCCCTGAGGATCTCGAACTCCACGATTTTGTGGTCACTGCATCCAAGGCTGCCCTTGATCTTCATGTCCCCTACCAGCCCCTCCTTGTTGGTAACAACAAGGTCCAGCTTGGCACCTCTTCTCATCGGCTCCTCCATCACCTGGAGGAGGAAGTTATCATCAACACATTCCACGAACCTCCCAGGTTACTTATGCTCAGCTGCATTGTCCCTCCAACAGATAACCAAGTGACTGAAGTCCCCCATAAGGACCAAGGCTTGTGGACGTGAGGCTGTTCCTACCTGACTACAGAGGGCCTCATCTGCTCAGTCTCCCTGGTCAAGTGGCTTGTAACAGACCCCCTGCACTCCCTCTGATCATAACCCATAGGCTCTTGGTCAGCTCCTCATCCATCCTCAGGTGGAGGTCCACACACTTCAACTGGTCACTGACATAGAGGGCAACACCCCCTCCTCACCTTCACTGCCTGTCCTTCCAAAAGAGCCTGTATTCTTCTATCCTGACACTCCAGTCTTCAGAGTCACCCCACCGTGTCTCTGTAATGACAATAAGATCACAGACCTGCAGGCGTGTGCTTGTCTCCAGCTCCTCTTCTTTGTTCCCCTTGCTATGTGTATTTGCATAGAGGCATTTCAGCTGGGCCCCCAGTAAGGCTGACTTCATAGTGGGAGTTCCTTTGAAGTATTTCCCCAATGGTTCCCTGCTGGTTCCCACTGCCTCAGGAGCCCCTAGGTCGTTACCCCAGACTTCCAAGATACCACAGCATGTCCAGCATGGACCAAAGCAACAAGCTGAAGACCCTCTCCAGCACCCTCAGCTTGGGCATGCCCCTCCAACTTGGCCATGTCCCACAGCCTGCCACAGGCAAGGGTGATGCTATCCCCTTCCAAGCCCTTCAAGCCCAGTTTAAAGCTCTGTCAATAAGCCCTGAAAGCTCCTGGGCAAAGACCCTTTTTCCCCTTTGAGAAAGGTGACTCCCATCAGGGTTCATTAAACTCGGTGCTGTGTATGTCAAAATCCTTCAATTGTCAACTAAGTTGATGGCTTGTTTTCTCTTCTGATCCATCATCACAGACATTTGAAGAAGCCTTCTTGTACTCAAGTCATGCCAACTCTTCCTCCCTGTTTCCCAAGCATCAATGGGGGAAAGACTGAGAACAGTGGTGGAGGAAAGATCAGCTCAGGAGCTGTGCCCCTGGGCCAGCACCCAGCCACACCAGCCCAGGGAAAGCAGCAGCTGAAAGTGAGTATGTCAACTCACCTGAAGTCCTACTACTCATTCAGAATTGAGCTTAAACTATGCCTTACTAATCACTTAATTTTCCTTTGTTTTGTCCTTAAAAATGCCTGATATCTTTTTTTCTTTTAAATCTACACTATTAAAAGCCAGAGCAAAGTAGAAAATGTATCTTGTGAAAGAAATGTCTCAACTGTTGCTTCCTCAAGTTGCTACACTGTTTGAAAAGTATTTTATAAAACAGTGAAAAAAGTTAAGGAATTACTTTAAATTCCACAGCAAGAATATTTAGTCTACTGATAGGACTGTAAAAGTACAAGTCTAGTAAGGCCATTTCCAAAACAATAACATCTATCTATCAAGACACTATTTGATTTTTGAAGTGAGGTAAATTTATAAAAGACTGACACATGATACGATGATGCTAGAAAGAGCAACTGCTGTTGTCTGAAGCCATTTATGGTTTTGCTGAGGCAAGGGCTTGGTTTGTAAGCTAACTAAACACACTGAAGACTTAAAAGCAGTCATCAGAAGCATACCAACACTGCACCACAGAGACAGAGTCTGCTCTGCAGTACCCCGTGATGTGGGGTACTGAACTTAACTGCCCCTGTAACACTCCTCGGGATATTTTGATGTCAAGCTCTTATTTGACCTAGAGCTGTCAGTGTTTCCCACCAAAATTTCAAGTATCTATCTGGGGTGACAGACGACGACGACGACAACAACAACAACAACAACAACAACAACAACAACAACAACCACCAAAACCAACCCAAAACCCAAAGTTATTTCACTTTTAACTAAGATACTTCCTTTCCAGATAGACAAAATTAAATTGAAATATCTCAGATGAGCATGCTAACCGAATATCCCTGTGATTTTTCTGGAAACTCCCTATTGCTTTGACTTAATTTAGTGTATTTCATTGGTTTTTTAGAAAGAGACAGTTAGACCTCCCATCTCCATTCTGCCATGGCTGTGCTTCCAGGTTTTGCTGTCTCCCATGATGTGTGTTCAGATTACATAGAGCAGCACATGATGGAAGGCACACGCCTGCACATACTGAGTATGTCACACATGCAAGAAGGAAAAAAGCAGCACCTTTATACCAAAGGCAGAACTGCAATAACATGCTTCCCCTTCAGTTCCATACACAAAAGATGAAATGTTTCATTTTGACAATGCAAAAAGTTTGACTTATTGGAAAATGTTGAAAAGTAGTTACTTTAATAAGGAAATGTATTTTTCTTTCAGAATCCAATTCAAAATCTTGATTTTTCAAACCCAGGCTGCTACAGAAATCCCAATTACTGCTTTGGCCTCTTAAATTTCTCCGTTTTTAAGAAAGTCTCCATGTTACTCTATGTCTGTGGAAGGTTTTGGATTGTGGGGTTTTTTGTATTAGAAAAAAAGCACCACATTATGTATCATGCTTCAGTGACATACTGTATGGACTCACAAAATCAATCTTAATATAATTCTACTGATCCTTAAAAATCTACTTCTGTGTCTGTAAGAAACCTTAATTTGATAAGGCTGCTGATTGGCTGAGTCAAATAGATATTACTGTTTAATTATTTATTTGTACTTCCTCATCTGTCTGCATCCTTCCCTATTCTCACCGTATAGAGGCAACACAGGTCAAGGACCCTCATCAGTGGTGTTTGCAGCGTTCCTGCCTGTAACTGTGTAAGTCTCACCACGCTGATGGTGAGAATCCTGCTCACTATTTTGGATTCTTTGGATTTCAGGAGTTCATACAGGTAATAAATGCAATTTTAGAAACAGCCATAGTGCCAATTTACAATGAATCATAATGTATGTGAGTGGGGGAGGCCAAAGCAGACTTTAAGTAAAAAACTCGATAACCTGGAAGATTAAATGCTAACCTTTGACTGCTTTTGTCATTCATTTAAGCTTTTTATTTCACCTTCTTTTACTGCATATGGCATTAACTCTCTTACCACTTAATGGCTATCGGTGTATAATTACAGGTACTCAGGAATACCTGTATTTCACACATCTCAGCTCTCCTGAGCCTCAGATGTCTTGAATTAGCAACTCAAATTTCTTCAAAAAAGGCAGTTAAAACAAACAGAAAGAGTTGTTACAGATTATTTCACTCTCTGTTCATGCACTTCCCTTCCTGCCCCTTCAGTTCTAGTGATGGTGTCCCTACTATTCAACCAAATTAAAAGACAAGTCAGCACTGGACACGAACCATTTCATCTGAGGGCTGCAAGTGATCGTTTATTCTCTTCTTCATTCACTCCATGGTCCCTAGACCAGGAGACCACTCTCATTGCCAAAATGCTCTGTGTTAAAAAGTTAAGTCGCCAACTACCAGGAGACAGCTTAAGGCCTTTTTGATCAAGACTCAAACTAATCAGTTTACTAGGAAAGATTTCAAGTTAACAAACCTCTCTCACTTTCAGAGGAGCCCTCATTATGCTTGGATCTAGAATTTTAGAGGATGAAATTTTAACACTTTTTGAAACATGATTGATTTATTGTTTTGTCATGTTATTTATTGATTAATATTATAAATCCAATACAATTCATCATAGTATTCTATAAATATTGCAACAAATTATTAAAGCAATAAAATCTCATGGCAGAAATTTAATGAGATCATGTCACATTTGTGTTACAGCCAAGTGATAAATTGTGACATCTGCAGTGGCTGTCACCACCTTAAAAGGAAAAGTCTGCACAGTCTCTTAGCACAAAGCAGAAGTCTAAATCTCGACTTAGAGCTACTAGACAGAAAAAGCACAACAGAAATAATATATAGGTCTAGCTGCAAACTATTCTTTCCTTTAGAAATGCATACCAGTCCTTCCCAGATCCCATTTAGTGTGAAATATATGAAAATTCAGCAGTATAGGGCAGAGTTATATTTACAGGTTTATTTGGTACATGTCCTCCCTAGTTTAACAGGCTTCAAATTACTGGTTAATTTAGCCATTTTCCAAGGAAAATACTTTTGTGCTACTGTTGGTTCCTTAATTTTCTTCAGCCAGCTAGAGTTAACACAGCCTATAGGAAAGCTAGTCACTGTTACCCTATTGTCATGCAAGTCAAAGTTTTTAAAAAAAGAGAGAGAAAGAAATATTTGACTGGAGAAAAACCCCATGGAAACTATTTAGAAAACAATGCTACACCATTTACTTACATGTCTGGAAAGGGATTTATCATATACATTGTATGACAGTTGTAGGAACTGCTTATGGGGCTAGCTACTCTTTTTGTAGATGTATACACATGGAAACACCCAGTTACTTGCTCCAGTGTGCTTAACAAGTTCATATCACGTCTGAGAGGAAGCAGGTCATTTTCTTCTCTTTCTTGGTTTTCTATACACAACTAAGGTAGACTTGTGTCTCACAGATTTACTGAAATAATTTTATAAATGGAAGGGGAGATGATTTAGTAGGGCTTACCATTATTCAGCCTGAGCACTAAGTCTTTTACTATTAAATGTTCCCCTAATTGTCTCCTAGAGGATTTCAAAGTTCCAGTGATTCATTCAGAATCTCTTCCTGGTTATTAAAAATCATGCCATCCAATAAACGACCTGAAAGCAAACCATGTGGATTTTGAAAAACAGATTACAATCCATTCATAACTTAACCAACAAGGCTTAAATTCACTTCACACTAAAACAGAAAAACGTTATACCTTCCGTAAACCAATTTCTAGAACAAAATTTAGTACAAATATATCACAATACACAAACACACTTCAACTCTACCTACTCAAGATAAAAGCTCTTTGAAACCTCAAGGACTTTACTATTTTAAAAACAAGCATTCAGAATAAAACAATAACCATTTGTGAAAGAAGACCAAGATAAATTATGCCTTTTAAAAAATATAAAGAAATTGATCATACTAGTACCCTGGTTTTGGCTGTGATTGAATTAATTTACCAGCTACTAGGAAGTACAGTACTGCATTTTGGATTTCCAATGAAAATAGTATTGATGACACACAGATGTTTTAGTTGTTGCTAAGTGTTTGCACTAAGTCAAGGACTTAGTTGCAGTTTCTCATGCCACGAAAGCTGACAAAAACTGGTCAAAGGGATATCCCATATCATATGACATCATGTTCAGCATACAAACAGGGGGCAGCAGTCACTGCTTGGGGATGGGCATCAGTCAGCAGGTGGCAAGCAATTGTATTGTGCATCAATTTTTATTTTTTTTTAAGTTTTATCATCTTTATTTTCTCTTCCAGGAATCCTATTAAACTGTTCTTATCTCAACCCACGAGTTTTACCTTTTTATTTCCAATTGTCTTCACCATCCAACTAGGTGTGTGTGTGGGGTGGGGGGGGACAGCAAGGGAGGAGTAAGCAAGCAGATGTGTGTGATGCTTAGTTGCTTAGCTAGAGTTAAACAACAACAATGCTTTTTGGTGTTCAATGTGGGGCACAAAGGACTGAGAACAGAACTGAGCAGAGCATGTTTAAACACATTTTTTATAAGCATTCATTATGTCAGTTTAGTAGTCTCTGGTCAGAATGTTTTTATTTGTTTTCAGTTTTGTGCTATATAATACCTCACTTGCTCAGCACGGGTTCCCTGCAGTGCACAGTTCATATTCCCTGTGGTGCTGTTTATCACCTCTGAAAGACGGTGACCACTTCGTTCTATTGTGTAACACTGGCTTACAATATAAAATTATTGGCTGAGAAACCACTGTGATATCTGCCACTCAGCACTGCCATCATCTCTATTAATGATTACAGTTCATACCTTTTCTCCTCTGAGAGTCAATCTATGGGGGAGACAAGGGAGGGACATTTTCCCCAGCTCCTTCACCTTCACTTTTAGGCCAGCTCTTAAGAATTTTGAATACCATTGGGATATCCCAATCAGCAGGTTTCGATTGCTAGGTCTCCTGAATGCATTTCAGGTCTTGCTCAAGGTTTAAGAACTATTTAAGAATTTCACCCCAAGATTTGTGCTGAGCCAAACTGGCAAGGTGTGTGTGATAGTATGGGCAAGTACCTAGGACAGCAGGCACCTCCAACATTTTGGAACTTCACCTCTGAACAAGTACAGAATCCTGAAAAATCTAGTAAAATACTCAGGAAAACTATGCTTTCACCCTGGCAATTCCAAGGACACACAAATCACTGCGAAATGCTGGGGCCTGGCCTATAGAGTTCCGTTCAATACTAGTGCTCAGCTACTGACAAGGGTTAGACCACAAAAACTAGAAAGATAAGATGCCAAAAAAAGGCATTTTAATCACAGAACCACAGGGGTTGGAAGGGACCTCGAGAGATCATCAGGTCCAACCCCCCTGCCAAAGCAGCTCCCTAGCTCATATTGCACAGATAGGCGTCCAGATGGGTCCTGAATATCTCCAGAGATGGAGACTCCACACCTCCCTGGGCAGCCTGTCCCAGGGCTCTGTCACCCTCACTGTGAAAAAGTTCTTCCGCATGTTGGTGCGGAACTTTCTGTGCTCCAACTTGCAGCCATTGCCCCTTGTCCTGTCTCCACAGACCACTGAAAAGGGGCTGGCTAATTCCCCCAGCATTCCATGCTTAAGATATTTATAAACATTAATACGGTCCCCCCTTAGTCTTCTCTTCTCTAGGCTGAAGAGTCCCAGCTGTTCATAGGGCAGATGCTCCAGGCCCTTAATCATCTTCACAGCCCTTCTCTGGACAATTTCCAGGACATCCCTGTCTTTTTTTATACCAGGGAGCCCAGAACTGGACACAATACTCCAGATGGGGCTTGACCAGGGCAGAGTAGAGTGGGAGGATCACCTCCTGCAACCTGCTGGCCACACTCCTCCTGATGCACCCCAGGATCCCATTGGCTATTAGCCACCAGGGCACACTGCTGGCTCATGGCCAACCTGTCATCTACCAGGACCCCCAGGTCCTTCTCCACAGAACTCTTCTCCAGCAGGTCATCCCCCAGCCTGTACTGATACAAATGGTTGTTCCTTCCCAGGTGCAAGACTCTACACTTGCTTTTGTTGAATCTCATCTGGTTTCTCCCTGCCCAGCTCTCCAGCCTGTCCAGGTCTCACTGGATGGCAGCGCAGTGTTCCTGCGTGTCAGCCACTCCTCCCAGCTTTGTATCATCGGCATACTTGCTGAGGGTGGATGCTATTCCCTCATCAAGGTCATCAGTGAAGATATTAAACAGGACTGGACCCAACACCGAGCCCTGGGGAACACCACTAGTCACAGATTCTGCTCCACTGATCACCACCCTCTGAGCTCGGTCCGACAGCCAATTCCCAACCCACCTCACTGTCCACTCATCTATCCCATGCTCTCTCAGCTTTGCTATCAGGATGTCATGGGAGACAGTACCAAAAGCCTTGCTGAAGTCAAGGTAGATGACATCTACTGCTCTCCCTCCATCTACCCAGCAGCTGATGATATCATAGAAGGCTGTGAGATTGGTCGAGCACAATCTCCCCTTGGTGAATCCATGCTGACTACTCCTCATGACCTTCTTCTCTTCCAACTGCTTGGAGATGGCATCCAGAACAAGCTGTTCCATCACCTTTCCAGGGACAGAAGTGAGACTGACTGGCCTATAGTTGCTGGGATCCTCCTTCTTGCCCTTTTTAAAGGCTGGAGTGACATTGGCTATCCTCCAGTCTTCAGGCACTTCTCCTGTTCCCCAAGACCTGTTGAAGACGATAGAGAGCGGCTCAGCCATCACCTCTGCCAGCTCCCTCAGCACATGTGGATGTAATCCATCTGGGCCCATGGATTTGTGTGCATTAATCTCTTTGAGCCACTCCTGGACCTCCCCTACCTCAACCAGAGGGAAGCTCTTCATTTCCCAAACACTCCCACTTTCATCCAGTGTCTGTGGGTCCCGGGGGGCCTTTGAAGTGAAGACTGAAGCAAAGAAGGCATTCAGTATCTCCACCTTCTCAGCATCCCCTGTTACCAGGGCACCCGCCCTGTTGAGCAAGGGTCCTACATTATCCCTGGTCATCCTCTTAGTATTAACGTATCTAAAAAAACCCTTTTTTTTTTTATCCTTTATGTCCCCTGACAGTTTCATTTCCAGGTGGGCTTTAGTCTTCCCAGTCACATCCCTACAGGCCCTGACAACATTCCTGCATTCTTCCCAGGTGCTCAGACCCTTTTTCCACAGCTCATAGACCTTCTGCTTCCCTTTGAGTTTAGCCATGAGCTCCCTGCTCATGCACACAGGTCTTTTGCCTCTCTTTCCCGATTTCTTGCTCAAAGGGATGCACCAGTCCTGGGCTTGGAAGAAGCGCTGTTTGAGTGTTACCCAGCTCTCACAGGCTCCCTTTCCTTCTAACAGCGTAGCCCACGGGAAAACTCCTAATAGGTTGTGGAGGAGATCAAAGTTAGCTCTTCCAAAATTCAGAGTAGCTATCCTACTTTTTGGCTTGCTTCCTCCACTCAGGATCTTAAACTCTACCATTTCATGGTCACTTTGTCCCAAGCTGCTCCTGATCTTCACTTCCCTAACGAGCCCATCCTTGCTGGCAAAAACATGGTCCAGTACCCACCCTCCCCTTGTAGGTTCCTGCACCATCTGTAGTAGGACATTGTCTTCTACACATTGCAGAAATTGTCTGGACTGCATACGACTGGCCCTGTTGCTTGCCCAGCAAATATCTGGGTAATTGAAGTCCCCCATAAGGGTCAGCGCCTGGGATCTCAAGGCTACTTCTAGCTGCATTCATATTCCACTTAGAATTCTAAAATTATATTACTTGCTGCATGTATTAATTTTACTAACTCTAAAATTTCAGATATGTGTTAATATTAGCATCAGGTTGGCTCTTTGTCCTATTCCTTGACCACAGTAACACAGCAGGTTGCTTTTGTGCATCACACCAACTGCTAGCCAGCCATGTCCTCAAACCTTTCAACAGATCAGTAACCCTTCACTTCAGGTTACTGGAATACAACATTACCTTCTTTGGCATAAATTGTTTTGGATCAGAGTAAAGACTGAAAATGTTTCATTCTGAATCAAGTTTGTTCTCCTACATCCCTAAGCACAGCTAGCAGTTATAACCATGATCAGCTACTGAACTTGTAAGAAAAACCTAAGGTTGGGCCATGCCCTCAGACACACACTTAGACACACATGTACTTGCCCTCTCATTGCACAACCTAAAATCTACACGAGACCCAACCCCTACCTTATCCGTACATCATGCTTGAATTTCATTTTTAAATGTTGCCACCCTGTGGTCATTCATGGAAAAGGCAGAACTGTTCTCCGCGAAAAATATAGGGAAAGTATGTTGGGAATTCAAAGATCAACTCTCTCTAGTCTAAGAATCAGGAGGACAAAGCTTTACATAAAGTTATGGGGGCAACCCCACAATTTCAGAACACGTATCTTAATTTTCCATAGTTTTGTCTGAATCTCATGGATTGACTTCACTCACACAAGTCTTCCATTCCCTAATTTTAGATGCAACAACATTCTGAACCTACAGCACAATAAGTTATTCATAGGAACACCTCCAGCATAATGTTCATTGCCTTACTTGTGTCAGATTTTGCCATCAGATGTCCTTACAGGAATAAATGAATTTAGGAGACGGCAGAGATAGAAAACTAACAACCCTATCTTGACCCTATAGTTTCCTCCATTCTTTCAAACTGTAAAATTCCACACATATTTTTGGCCATGAATTCTCTATGTTAATGCTTCCTTCCATTTCTGTATGCATGAGGAATTGACATGTTCAGTCTCGTTTTCAGTAATTAAAAAATATATAGAAGAAATACAACTCAACTTCTAACTCAGTTAAATTATACAACGTTTTGTAAAAAAACTAGTAGGGGAGAATTTAAGAGCTGTAGCGAGTCATTACTTTGCCAGGCATAAAAAACTCTACTCAGTTAATACTTCTCTTTATACTAGTTCCCCTAAAGCTATTTACTGTTGTTACAGATTATCTTGCTTTTGCAAGTTTTACTGAGGAGATAGTTGATTACAACAGGAAGGAAGTTTAAAAAAAGCCACCACAGAAACTGACATCAAAATTTCACTCCAACAGCTGTGCTGGTACCAGAAATAAACAAAAATCAGCAATGTTCTATCTACCTTCCTGATCTCCATAACAGATCTAACTTAGAAAGTTTATTTCAGTAATTTTATTCTGCTCTTTTGTAGTTTTGGAGCATTCTTAAAGTGTTGGCACTCAGAAAAAGAGTGTTCTGATAGCCAGTACACTCCTGCTAAGCATGGGAAGATTGCGTTTCCCCAAGAAAAACAGGAGCAATGCTAAAATACCTTTCAGACCAAGGATTAGATCATTCACCTGTAGGGTGGGAGGACACTCAAACAAGGAGACTTCTGAGCCTGTGTTGCACATCCCTGCACAAATGCTCTAACAAACATATTCCGTTGCTAAACTAAATGGGAAAAAAAACCCCAAAACCTACCACACAAAAAAAAACCCCAACATTTTCATCTATGACTTAGTTTCATTTTCCTCTGAAATTTTTCATTAACAGGTACCACCATTTTAGGACTATGCTTCTATGGGGTGTGGAAAGAATACCTGATACTCAAACACACTTTTGCGTGGCTTGACCTGATAATTTTTAAAGTTTTCTGTGTACCTACTGAACCAAACAGTGAATTATTCTTACAGCCTGAAACCCTCCTGTAATAGTCTCTGCTAGTTCTACCTTCACAAGTTCTGCAGAGTTAAGTGAATGATACCCTTCAGTATTTCATTTGTAGATCCCTTTATGAAGATGTAGATCATTAAATGAAATACTGAAGTATCAGATACTTCCCTTTATTAACACAAAAATATCTAATTCCATCTGCATAGCTAGACTAGTTGAGTGCCCTACATTTTACAACATCAAGAGTTCACATAATTTGAGGAAATTTGCATAGAAAGAAGAATCAGGCAGGCCTATCACAAATTGGAAGGACTCTTAACATCATGAAAGCAATAGCAGATTTCTTTTTAGCTGAAATCAGGTTAATAACTGGCACTCCTCTCATGCATTTTTATCAACTGTAAGTTTTTAAGTATCTTCCTAATCCCCCAGTCATCATGAAGGTGCACTGACCCTCAGCTTTACCAAGCTGGAACTTCAATTACACTAGTCCATGAAAAAGTTAATTATAATGTACTTCCATAACAGTAGAATATAGAAGCAATATAAATGAGGACGTAGTAAAAGATGATGGTGTGATGGCAGACTAGTAAAAGGACTTTAACTATGAATTAACATAAAACCCACACAAAACAATCCCTCTCACTTGCTATAAGACCCTATCTTTAAAATTGCCATTGCTACTTTCTGTACTCAAACTCATACATGGCCTCAAGAGTTCATTTAGTGCATTGGATTCATATAAAACATTCGTTATTTTTACCTATTCTGTCAGTCCTTCCCACTGATACGTAGTAGAAAGCCCCCCACAAAACACTAAGCTTCAGGGATTCTGGCTTCTGAACCTCGATGATCCAAATGCAGTTATTTTGCCAGCAGGTAAGTGGCATAACACAAAGCCTAGAGAGACGTGCTTAGTAGTCACAGATCTATCAAAACAAATAAATATTCTTTAATTACTCTGGGGAGAGATTTCTAGGCAACATTTTTAACTATGTTACAGAAAGCATCACGTAAATTACAGAACTCTGAAAGTGTGCTATGACTGTCATTTCACAAAATCTGACACCAGGTAACTGTATTTTATACCCCTCTGCCCACTCCTCTAACCCAATTTCTTTTTTTTTTTTAAAGAATGTTTTTCCACTTCCTGCACAGCACATTTGTCTCAGGACAACAGCATCATCCACATCATAATACCCCATTCTAGAAATTACTTTTCATCCATCTATTTTATTGTTGTAATTGTATGTATACAGTACACAAGAATATGGTGGACGTCCTATCCAGAACACAGCTATATTTTTATACGTATAAAGTGTTGATCCGACCAACTCTGGAGTAAACAGGCAGCTTAAAGCAAAATGGAAGACACCATTAAAACAAAAAAAGCAGCTGGTAGATTGAGCAGATGATTAGAAAAAAAGGTTGAAGCTTAGTGTTCCCAGCAAAAATATTTTAAGAGAATGCTATCAAATTGAATTGTTACTTCAACTAGTAGAGGAGAAAGGCAAAGGACACTTGGTGAATATTAGCAAAAAAGCTAGCCTTATTGGTAGACAGCAGTGATCTACAGTTCTGCATAATAGGCTCCCCGGTCTATAAATCTGCTCTACTCCACAGCACTTTCCTGAGAACGTGATATATTTCTAAAAAGTTCCATCTAAATGTCACCCTGAAAGCTTGCCGTGCCGAGGACCATTCTAAATGTCAGAACAGCCTCATGCGACCTATGACTGACTTTAGGATTAGTCTGTGCCACATTTTCCCAAAATGAATTTATAAGATTAAGTTATGTATTTGGATTTTGATCCGTGCCATTATCCAGTCTCCTTGCTCTCAAAAGCACAGGCTGTTTTCAGCTTGCATGGCTGCATTTTGGGTATCTTTCCACAGGTGTCAATGCCTTTACAGAACGCAGAGAAAAGTACACTAGATTAGCTCCATGGTCCAGCAACCATGAAAAAGATACAAGAGCTAGATCCCCTACAGCTGTCCTAACACAGAAACAGACACAATCTTTAAGCACCTGTAGAAAAAATAGGTTTGAAATTCATTAGGCATCTAAACTTGACCAAGATAAAAAGGCTATTCATGCATTAAAATGAAGGGCATAATATGGGGTGGGGGTATGCTGAAAGTAAGTATAGAATTTAAGATCTTCACAGTTTGAAATCACATGAAGGACATGCATGCGTTAGCTTAAAGGAGTATACCACTAAGCTTCCAGTGGGCTTATAAAAAGCTTCATATTATGTTCACTTTCTTGTCTCCAAAAGCATTAGCATCCATGCGCTCCTTAGCATCAACTGATCCCACGTGAGTTATCAGATAACCAAAGCAAGGAGAACCCCTGACAGAGGAATAGATTCTTTCATACAAAAAGTACAAACTCTGTTTAAAGCTTTACTGGGGTTTGGTACATTTGTATAATCTTGGTGAATTATGTGGGTTTTAATAAGCTGAAGTTCTACCCTTGAGAAACCTGATTCTCTATTACAAAATACTTCTTTACAGAAGTTGTAGTTTTGCTCTGAATATCCTACCACTATCCAGATTAAAACTAGCAAACTTTGATTAACCTTTTTTCTTTTAATGAAACTCACTTTGTACCATACTCCACAAAAAAATTATTTAGACAGCAGGAATGTTTTATTACCAAATATATGACACCTAATTCAAGAACAGCTCTTGATACACATATCTGAAAGAGCACAGTTGACTACACAATGGAAGTGGCATCTGGCTTGTGACCACCAAACTGTACAAATACAATGTTCTTTGAACAGTTTTAAGGAAAGAATAGTACTTCAGAAAACAAACAGGACAAGACCATAATAAAAAAAAATAATATCAAAAGATATATGCAGGCCCTCTGAAGCAAAATTAATTTCATCATAGAGGCTACACATTGTCATTGTCGTAACAGTTTGAATGAGCAAATTGAATTAGGGGGACAAAGCTCATCTGATAATGCTAATAGTAGTCCTTATCACTTAGCACTGTAATAAAAGTTAGCCCACAAACTAGAGAGGGTATATTGAAGAGGTTAATAGCAAAATCATCTAAATGTACAGTTAGTACTCTGCCAAATTCACTGCATTAGATTTTATTTAGTGTTACTCTACTGCATCCTGCATTACCAAGTGTAAAATAAATTGCACTTTCATAGCACACTATAACTGGTTTATGACTTCTATTTATCAGAAATACTTTTAATGTTTTTAGACAAAATATATAGAAACACTCAAGAACTGCATGTGTTGTTACTCTCTCACCTTTGTTATGAAGTATCTCTAACATACTTTGAAAGTGTTTGTTGAAAATTGACTTGCTTTGCTCTACTGCATTGGATTAGTGCTAGGTAATTCCATAAATTTAGTTTGCAATTTCATTGGGTTACTATAGAAATCCTACCTTGATTTTTCAAGAAGCTTTGAAAATTTCATTTCTGTGCTAAACATCAAGCAGCTATGCTTTATACACTGACCATGCCACAGAAAGCATATCTAAGAGATTAAACATCACAACGAGAACTCACTTCAGCTAAAGGTACAAACACATTAAGCTCCAAGAGAAACTGAAAGCAGCATTTATGTTCATGTTTTGGGCCTTCTACTTCGCTTTGGTTTCTGGCAGCCTTGGGCATCACACTCCAGTAACCCTTTTCTGTAGGAAGCGGACCCATGCACAAACCCCAGAGGCAGAGCAAGTTCAAACAAAATAACACAGCATCACTACAGTAGCAATTCCCCAGGAAACTCACTAGGATCAAACCATAGGAGGAATGACTGTGCTCCCAAATATTAACAAACTTCTTCCATAATCTTAGGAAACTAAGGCAGGCTACTCTGGAATTACCCACTATAACCTTTTATGCTGTATGCATCCTTAATGCAAACACTGGAAGAAATCCTAGACCTCTTAAATAGCCAATCCACATTTCTGTGGATACTGTTGGCACCCACATATATTCAAGGTTATAATCAAACTGGGGGTGATGGGAGCAAATAATCCTCCCCCTGCCTCCCGTACCCCCGCCCCCAACAGTGTAACAAACTAATTCTAGAACAATTGGGTGTAGTCATGTAAAAAAAAAAAAAAAACAAAAACAAAAAACCCACACCAAACATGCAAAGCTTCTACAGACTTTCATTGTGATTAGTTTATCTTCAGCTACTGCTTGACCCTACTGAGTGTTACATGACAGTAAACACACAGGATAACTCTAACCTGACAGTTTAACTTTGGAAGATGTTACTGAAATGTCCTTGTTCATCAATCCATGGCAGTTATTTACCTGGGGACCTAAATTCTGAGATTACAGGTCATGTTGTTATATATGGGCATTAAGATCTGTGAAATATAATGCATACAGCCAAAGCTATCAATGTACATACTGAAAAATGAACCTCCGCTGTCTCTAAGAAAAAAAACTCTGAACCAGTGACAGATGACTGACAGGCTGGATTGTATTCCATATAGTTTAGGCATGTTTTTTTTTGTTTGATCAGAATGCAGTTTTCAAGTATTTACAGATTAAGTCCTAAAGATTTTTGAAAGAGAACAGCTAATAAAGGGTTCATACAAAGATTCTATGATACTTTATGATATAACAAGAGCTGTATAACTCATCTAGGGTCAGTCCAAAACTGATTTGCAGGAAATTACTTGAATGTTAAAGCAAGGTTGGGCTCAGGAGGATCTGGGAGGGTCTGGTTTTGCAGGGGTGGAAAAACTCAGCTCAGGTCTGCACTTCATCATCCACTTTCAAATCCGAGGAAATCATGCAAGGAGGACAATTTGCTTCAGAGAAGAAATAAGAAAAAACATGCTGTTTTTTACCAAGGAAGCATAAAATCCTCTTTAAGCAGAACCTGGCAGTTGAAGAGTAGAGACCACATTTTCCTGGGAGGCCAAATACTGCCTGCCTGGTGACACGCACAATGAAGCGGCTACTACAGCTCACTGAAGATAAAAAAAAGCAAATGGTGCCAAAATACTAGCTGCAAGGTGAGGGCAGGTAACTGGAGCAAGGGGGGAAGTTTTCCCAGTAGTGGTAGTGAGAAGAGCAGAGGTGTGAAGCTGGGAGTTGGAGATGGGGCCTGCTGCTTCTACCCTGCCAACCACAGCTGCTTTCACCCCTAGCTCCACATGGGCCCCAGGGTGCAGGGCCAGCCTCACCAGGCACCAGAGCCCTGCTTCAGCCCAGCTGCAGCCTTGCCTTTGGGCACCACATACCTCGGCCCAGCACTGGGGCTGCCTGCCTGAGCACTACTGCCAGCGAGACCTGGTCCTGCCCTGCCTAGCCAGCCACCCCCATGGCATGGCAGGGTGCCTCAGTGCTGGCAGGGAGAGCTACCACTTTGGTTTTCGTCTCCCTCTGAAATGAATCCACTACCATCATCCTCTCCCAGTACTTCAGGACTTCTCAAGAGGAAGGGGCACCTTTCTACGTGGATAAAAAGTAATTTAATCTCAAACTTATTTTAAAAATAAGCAAATCTTCTTTTTACATTCCACTTTTACTGGTCTCATAAATTTTTATACTCCCTCAACTTCTTTATTCCTCTCAGCCTTTTCTTGGGTCTCTACCATTCATTTCCACCCCCTGCCCCCCCTTTTCTGCAATTACATTTTGCACTTTCTTGTTCATCCTCTTCAGTGTAAACACACCCCCCTTTCTGTTCATCCTGCATTTATTGCACTATTCCACACAACACTTGTGGACAACCATTAACTCATCTTCAATGCTTTTCCTTTCCCTTCTGTGTCCCTCCTTTATATTGTTTCATCCCCTTTTATTTCAAACAGCATTGCACACCCCCAGCTAACATTTATTTCTGTTTTGAACTTCAACTTGCTTTATATTCCCAAGAGAAGCAAACAAATCATTGCTACCATTGAGGTGCCAGCATCCCCCCATCCTGCAAAGCACTGGTGTGACATATCCACTGCTGCACTGTGTTGATTACATGGGCAACCAACTACAGGAGCAGACTTCTCACCATTACTTCTGATGCAAAGAAGATACACTACGTTGGCAAGCAAAAAAGCACAAGAAAGCAAAGAAAATAGATGATAGTGAGTATGAAGAACAAAAGGGAGAGGCAAGAAATAGAGAGATAACAAGCTCAGAAACATTATCCTACAAGTAGAACATGTTTCAATGTTTCCTCTTCAACCACCACCACAGATGTCACTTACCATGTGAGCAGCACCATGCTGCTATGCTGGCCCAGCCATCATGTTTAACTCCCCAACAGCCAAAGCTCAAAAACAATCAGCTCTGGCTCTCCTTTTAAACGTTGCACAAATTCTTATACATACTCTCAAGAGTCTTTTACACTAATTCATACATTGCCTATTTGGTTACAGATCCTGATTATGTACTCAGATACGAAGCAAGTTTCCAACATATTTAGTAGGTCACACACTATTATTCCTATTGTTGAGGCAGAAGGAGGAATGAAAAAAAATAATACCCCATTAAATCATTTAGATTACAAATACTCTTGGTTTTGCTTCTCTCTACCTCTAATTATTCTATTCTGCCAATATTGCCAGTGCCAGCACCGTTTTCACATACCAGATCATGATAATTAGTAGCACAAACTTCTGATCTCTGATGTAGGAATTTTCACCAATTAACAAGTTCACAGCTAATTAGGCTTAAACAAAAAAAAAATTCTAATCATTATCTGATGCTTGTGCAGTCTGACATTCTCAGTTTCATTGTTATAGTCTGGTTGCAAGGATCAAGGCAGGTGAGGAGCTATGAAGCAGGGCGGACAGGAAACTTCAGCATCTGGGAGGTGTTGTGAAACAACAGGGATATACTACCATGACTGATAACAATAGCCCTCCCAGCTCTATTCTGTGCTTTGTCATATTTATTAAACCAACAGCTACTTAAAGACCAAGCCATCTAAGCCAAGAGCCATGTAAGAAAATTCTTCACAATGAGAAGTAGTAGGTAGTTACCTAGTTGGAGCTATCACAAAACTAGAAGTATCTATAGTGACACCTTTGAGGTGCTATGCATTTTTGCAGAAATCAGAGTAAGGCAAGTGATGAACATTACAAAAAGGCTAATTATCAGAAAAAGGTGGTTTTGTTTTTACTTAGGACTTGAACAGTCACCTTCATTAACTATTCAAAAATCAAGGTGATTTTTTGTTTGCAAAATCTTGTGAAATTGTTCTTTTAAAAAACAATTTAAATATAATTACTAGAGTGGGTGGGCGGAAGGAGCTCTGCCACCACTTCACACTCAAGTCATAGCACAGGAGATGAAGCAGCAGGCTTAGTTACCCTTGCTTGGGAAACACAGTTGTTTTTTATTGGGTTTTAGCAATCAGAAAAGTAAGGCTGAAAAAAAGCCAAAGCAAATAACTAATCATAGCTTAGCTTCATGCTGCAGTTTAGACATGTCTGCTTTTCCCTAGAAAGAGTGGATTTTCTCCAAATTCCTAACAAATGAGTGCTGCCTCTAAGGTGCTTCTTTCTTCTCTTTCAAAAGAAATAATGGGTTTAAATAGTTAGCTGAACTTTGATATCATTTTACAAATTTGGTTACTTGATTTGTAATACAATCAGAATTTCAGTAGTTTGTGTGCAGGTCCTTAGAAGCACTGTGCTGACAAGCCCCAGCACCACCCACAAAGGATTCTCGGATTAAATAAGACTGCATTCGTCCATTGGAACTTCTAGCTTGTGTTCCAACTCACACAGCAGTGCTAGAAAGGGTATGGGCACTCGAATATTGTCAGAGTCAGTTTTGCCAGTGGTGTTTAGCTTTATTCAACAGGTATAACATACTGAAAAGAAAAGATACCATATGAACATTTTACATTTAACATGCCTGTTTCTCTCCATAAAAAAAGCTCGTGATTTACAAAGTACTAGAGACTTTCAGATGCTATGTTTCTTGTTCCTAATCTCATCACTACATCATAGGACAGAAAAGGAAGAAAGAAAAGTCTCTGCATGTTGTTAACCTCCCCCATGCCAGTTGTAAGACACCCACAAATGCAGCCTCCCTCTGTAACACCTCATGATACATAAGAGATGAGGATTTCAGGCCTCTAGTGTGAATATAAAGAGTCTGGTTCATGAGACAGGCTGAGAGAGTTAGGCTTGTTCAGCCTGGAGAAGAGAAGGCTCCTGGCAGATATAATTATGGCATACCAACACTTGAAGAGGTCCCACAGAAAGTGGGAGAGGGAATGCAGTGATAGAACATGGGGTAATGGCTTCAAAGCTGCAAGTGGGAAGGCTTAGATTAGCTATTAGGAAGAAATTCTTCCCTATGAGGGTGGTGAGGTGCTGACACAGGCTACCCAGAGAAGCTGTGGCTGCCCCCTCCCTGGCAGTGTTCAGGGCCAGGCTGGATGGGGCTTTGGGCAACCTGGGCTAGTGGAGGGTGTCCCTACACATGGAAATGGGGGGTTGGAACTAAATGATCCTTGAGGTCCCCTCCAACCCAAAGCATTCTATGATTCCATAAGTTAGCCACTCTCCACAACCTGAGAGATGATACCATAATGAGTTGTTATTACCATATTTTCATCTTCCAGAGGGGAAAGAAATGGTCTGTTTTACCACCACTATACACAAAAGTTTCATTTGTATTTAAGAAAAATGCCTTATTAGCAAATCACAAAAGTAGCTTTCTAGGCAAATTCTTTTCATGCCATCATATTCATCATTGTGCAAAGAGTATCTTGGTATGGATCTGAAATGACATGAATCTGTTAAAGTTTCCAAATATAGGAGCTAGTTCTTTAAATTCAAACTGCTGAACCACTCAAATGTTCCTCTCTGGAGGTCCCACATGTAGCACACAGTGTTATGACAGCAACCGTCATGTTCATCCACTCAAAGTGAAAGGCAAGAGAGAATAAACCCCATAATCTTAGTTCTAAATTAACTTTGAACTTCATTTGAAAAAAAAAAAAAGGAACAAGTACTCCCCTAATTACAGACTTACTTTCTTTTTAATTAACCAGAATAATTGAAGCATGACTTCTTAAAAGCCTCTTGCTTAACATCTCCCACAGTAGAAGCTTTTTGCTCTTTGCCAAACAGCATCAAGTCTTAAAAAAAACTTCTGGCTGCATAGTCTGCTGGCTTATACCACTATTCGGTGTATATAGTATCTTTCTTACAAGCACTTATGACTCCAAAAAGTGCAATATAAGTTCTGTTTTTCAATTCTGATTATTCCAAAGAAAATAACCCAGACTGCAAAGGAAAAATATCCTCTCTTAATCATTCCAAATTCATAAAAGTACTACTTAAGATATTATTTCCTTACTTTTTTTAAAAATAAACCATTAATGGTAAAATCAATATTTAACAAAAGCTTTTTTCCTAAGGATCATGTATTTTAGTCACGTACAGCGAGTTTTTTGCAACATCGTATTAAGTAAAATGTAATGGTTCCATCCAGTGGTCAACTCCAGCATTGCAGACCTAAGATCAAAACGCCAAACATAAGAAATCTTTCCACTAAACTAATTGTAAAAATGACCTAACAACACGGGAATGAGAAGAAGCAACTGTCTGAAGTCACACAGTAAAGTCTTTAGTGACGTATTAGCATGATCAGATCCCATTACAAAATATCTTTCTGTAAAATACCTTTCTATTTGTATGATACACATAATTGAAAACACATTTACCTGTTATTAGCCTTTTGAAATCATAACACAATAGAAATTTTACTTAATGTCCTAGCTATTACAAAAACAAATATTTCCATAATGTTGGATTATAAATAACTCTCCAAACACCTGTCTTCTCTTTCCTTTTTTTTTTTTGGTAATATGCAGCATCCAGAGGATCCAATACAGAGCTCACCAAGCTAAAAATCACAAAAGCACAGACAAAGAGACTCTCTCCTAGGAACATTCAGCACTGTTTATGTCCCCCAAACGTTTCAGCTGAAAGTGTCAACTCCAGATGTATTGGTCACAGATGACTGACAGCAACTTCTGTAGTACAGATACAGCCGGGGGGAAAAAAATACCCATTTTTTTATCATCACTCTGACTCATTGTTCCTTCGCATATGGGAAGAAAAAAAAGAGCTTGTCAATGGAATCCACTGGGCACCTTAAATGCAAGTGAAAATATGACTCTTATGCACGCAGAGACAGGTATCTGTCACAGAAAGAACCAGTGGATTTTGCTGAATTGCCCACAAATTAGAAATGCAGAGCAGGAGCAGCCGACGCCGCTTGGCAGCCGTGCCACCTCCTACAGGCTCAGGTAGCACGCAGCACATGTTTATGTCATGTCAGCAACTTTCACCACGGCATTCATAAATATTAGATGCTGTTAACTCTTTCTGGTGTTCTGGATAACCTTCCTCTGAGAGCAACGGTTTCTGCTTGCCCTGTCTCAGGTCATTAAGATCAGTCAAACTCACAAGACACACAGATCGTGACCTTGTCAAATCCAGTCATTCAAAAGATAGCTTCAGTTAGGGAAAAAGCAGAATGTGAACTGCTATTTTCATGTTCCCTATGTACTGGCACAGACGCAGTGTCTTTGTTATTAAATAGGCAGAATGCTTCCCACCCACGACTGCTCTTGTCTCTTCCAGCAACCCATATGGTGCCATTCATCTTTTCTCCCTCTCCTCCCCTTTTCTTGTGCCATTTCGAGTTGAAATCCATAAAGATTCGAGAAGAGAGAGAATTAGGAATAAAGCTTTCTTCACACTCATTCTCCCTATAAACCCTGCCATTAACCCTAAAAGCCACTTCCCTACTCGGAGATCAGTAACGTTTCCCAAAGAGTTTAACAGTGATGCTTTTATGCCAGCAACCCAATTCTCTGAGCCATGACAGCTTCTGCTTGGCTTATAAGAAGTTTGCAAGTATTTCTTTCATAAGATAGTCATCAAATGAACATCACAGCCTGCCATTAACCCCAAGCTATGTCCCGGAGGCTAGACACCATTCTACATTTTACACTAGGAAGTACAACAGATGAGAGTAGGGGAAAAATTGAATAAAATCAAGGTTGGTTAAGAAAGTTCAGTGCATCTTTCTGACGATTTGCCAAGTTCAGGCACCAGGAGGAGCGCATCGCAGCCAGCTTGTGCAGAGGGGGAATGGAGAGAGCACACTGAACTGCTGAAAAAACAAAATTTTACCTCAAAAGCCATTAAGAAACAACTAATTGTAGTTGTCTTCTCCAAGGTGAGTAGCTCGACTGGGATTTGACCAAACACAAAGACTATCCCTACTCCAAGGTATCCAAAGCCCTATCAACAACACAGGGGAAAATAAAGGTAATTTTAAAAAAAATTCTTTTATTTCAGAATGGAAAGATCACCTCTGGACATAGATCATCCTGTCCGTAGCACATCTCTGTAGGAGAAGCTCCTACAACACAAACCTGCGTTCACCCCAAGGCCCCCACAGCTCTGGGACGTGGGGTCTGGTATTTCTGCGCATGACAAGAACCACACTCACTCACCAAGGGCTCTTTATATTTCTTATATCTCTGTGCCACAAGCCCAGACCAGTATCTGGGCATCTTACCATCTCACATCTACACACGACGGAGAAATCTCTCTACCAAGTGGAGTAGTAGACAGAGAGGCGTTATAGTTAGCTCTACAAACTGCACAGTCCTTAAAACCCTCGGCACTGGCGAGCCTTAGTATTTGGTTACCCTGTAGTCTACATAGAGCTTTGAAATGAGACAGTGAAAAAAGAGAAGTAAAGACTTCAGCAACCACTACCCTTAGCAGGATGCCACCACATATACCTAACAGGCACATGTAATAGAAGATTTACTGGTAAGCAAGTTTTACTGATATTTATTAAGCAAGTTTTGACCTCTCTAGATGTCAAGTCCCACACCTGTTCCTGTACCACTAAGCTACAGGATTGAGCCTTTACCCTTAACCATGTGCCTTTCTCCAATATTAGGAAATGAGGCCTCAAAAAGCCGGAATCAAAATTCTGTCTGATTTCATTGAATCAGCACATAAACACTTACTTCAAAAGTTTTAAAAAAAAAAAAAGGCCAGGTGAGGAGGAAGAGGGAAGTTAACTACTATTATCAGCACTGGATAATATGCAGTAAATGTGAAGAAAATGGTCCTTAAAACAGGGACCCTTAAAATCCAGATTTCCCAACAAGAAAGAGAGCAGCAAGCCACAAAGCATATCCTCTTTACTCTCTCTCTTACAGCCTAATGAGCATTTTTAATAGCTTTCAGAGGCCCATGCAAGGGGTAATTATAGAGTCTTTTGGGAACAACATCCCCTGAGAAGTATCCATTTTGGTGCACAGAATTGGGGAAAGTGAACCATGGGCTCCTCCATGCCTTCAGTCAACCAAGTCTGAAACTTAACCATTTATTATGATGTATATAAACATTGGTGTTTTCATTTTAAAAGTAACTTTGTCTGTTTTGATAGATGCATAAATGGCTCATTTCCCAAAAGCCTCCAAATATGACTTTTATGTATGGGTTAGCAATGAATTCGGTCTGTAAGACATAAGAAAAGGCAGCTCAAGTTTATCAGGCAATGAGCTTCACAGAGTACACAAAGATATCATCCTATCAAAAACAGAGAGGGTATGCCAAGATGGTCTTGGAATACAATGACTGGAATAGTTAAACTTTCAGTAACAAGAATCAAAATCAAATCTTTAATCAGGGCTTGCTCTGGACAATTGCCCTATTTATGACCCTGAAAGTTATCTTTTTGTTCATATTGATATTTCCAAAACTTCCTTAATTTAACTATTTTGGAAAGGAATTACAAATCCCACTGATTTGTTTGGTTCACGTGAAAACCTGGATGAATGCCCTACAAATCATTAAAAACCAACAGTATACTATACTACAATTCATTGTAATATAAATATCTACAAATTCATAATCTAGTTAAGGTAACAGGAAACACTCATTTTTATTCCCTTATAATTGCCTATTTTCTAGATCATCATGTATATTTAAAGATTTATCATTAAATACTCTGCAATGCAAGTGAAAACACTAAAGCTTCAAAGATTAGTGCTAATAAACCCAAATAATAGTGGACCCAAGACTGTAACCTTAACCTGAGTTTAGCTCCCACACACTGTACAAGCAGCCTGATAAATGATGCAGCCATTTATGATTCCTTCCCTAGAAGATGCCTCCTTTGGTGTACCCATCCAGCCCACTTCAGAGAAAGTGACAGAGGATGAGCTCTCATTTCTGGGACCCCTGTCCAATTTCTTGCATATGTGTAAGAGAATGAGAGGAAAACGCAGCACCAAGTTGTGTCAGGGTACCTGCTACTTTAAGGCTGAGATTCTGATCCTACCAGAGGATGCTAAGACAGTCACATAAACCAAATGTGGAGAGACAATGAGAAAATCTGGTTCCTCTTGTTCAGGTTCCCCCATTTAACATCCCATGATATGAATTGACAAGCACTAGAATTTGGAAATAAAGGCCCAGAGTTTAATGTTTTGTGGCCCAAAAGAAAATGGCAAAACCCACACATCCTGACGGCATCTTCAGTACCTTAGAATCAACAGCCTGAAAACAGAGAAAATAATCTTGGTTTCATTGACCCTACTGCTGCCTATAACTACCTGAAAGGATGTTGTAGAGAGGTGGGTGATGGTCTCTTCATCCAGATGACAGCTGATAGGACAAGGGGAAATGGCATGAAACTGTGCCAAGGCAGGTTCAGATTAGATGTTAGGAAAAAAAAATTTCACTGAAAGAGTTGTCAGGGACTGGAACAGGCTGCCCAGGATGGTGGTTGAGTCACCTTCCCTAGGTGTGTTTAAAAAAGGGGTAGAGGAGGTACTCAGAGATATGAGTTAGTATAGGACAGGAACAGTTGGACTCCATGATCTTAAAGGTCTTTTCCAACCTTGTGATTCTGCCTTTATTGCTTATTTGTAAGAGACAGATAAAACTTGCACAACTCAAGGGTGTTATGAAGGTAAATTAATTATTTTGGGAAAAGCTATTGAGGTACTACAGTGATGAGCATGATATAAATTCCCTTAGGAAAAGAATCATTTTGACTTCAGAATAAGGGTCTGAATAAAATGCAGAAAATAAGGCCTGAGGCCACACATTGTACAAAAGAGTGAACATCTGTTCATTAAACAAACCCTGTCATTCTTACAAACTGAATAAGGCAAGAATGCTTTGGAAAAAAATAGCATTGGGTAACATAATTAAGGACTACTGTATAGCACACAACTGGAGGCAAACTTCTGTTGCAAGAGTCATTAACCATATTTAATTATAAATTCTTATTTTTTAAAAAATAATTCTTGTTTGCTTCTTCAGAATTAAAACCAAATCCCATGTCTTTTGTGACCAATTTGTCCATTAATAACGTTTGAAACTCACGTACAGCAAACAGACCTCTTCCCCTTGAGCTAGGGGTGCAAGTGGTAGAAGCACTTGTTACACTCTGGGGTTTTGGGAATAGAATTGGCTGGAAAGTTTTCAAACATTTGCTGACGAGGGTCAAGAACATGGAGTGTCACTGTGGGTTCTGTAAAGAGACATGTTCTTCTACCCCACAACTCAAATCTATACTGGCCATATGTTGGGGTCATCATCCCCCCCTTCCACAAATCCTAGTTTTCCGATTATCTGCTTCTTGTTAAAAACTCAGGATCCCTATATAGAATCTCATCCCATGCTTTTGACCTACATCACCTAGTTGTTCTATTAGTCTTTTATTAGTCTTTTAATTCTCTACCCTGCATTCCTCTTGTTAACCATTGTATGTCCAACATTTTTATCTCCAGAAATATCTGTATTTTTTTCCCTAGGCACCAGCTAACATTGGTGTTTACTCTAACAATATTCCTAGCCTCAGTCTCCCTTTTATTCAGACCTACCTTGAAATCTCTTGAGACACATTTCCATTTTTCCCCAAGTCCCTTGCCACTGCATTGCCAGGTATCTCTGACAGAGAACTATCTAGCTGCCATCTTTTACGTATGGGTAGGGTCCAATTCAAAGTTAGTTTCAAACTCCAGCTTTTCTTTACCTTCCCCTAGATCTATGTTTCTCCTAATCTGCATCCATCTTGGGATCTCTCATACATAGCTAGGTATTTACAGCAGCAGACAGGGAAGATAAACCTCTTACTGCCAAGTACTGAAGTCAACTGTTAACTGGCTTTTATCTTCGATATATAATAAAATATTTGACCCCTCCTTTACACTGAAAAGTCAGGGAAATTTTCCCCCATCTTGAAGCACATAAAATAAACATAAGACAACAAGCTTTGAAAAGAGAAATATGTTCATATTTACAGGCCTGTATTATCTATACACATCAAGCTTGAGTTTCACTGATAGCTTTCAATGAACAAGCACTGAGACTCAGCTATGCAGGAAAGCCGAGCTTCCATTTGCATGGCAGGAATCATAAAGTGGCATTATACTTTATGCCAAAATGCAGTCAGAGATATGTCAGAGCAGTAGGATTCACAGGGCTTCACCACTTCCCGATGCTAAACCAGGTCTCAGAAGGAAGATGCCATTAAAGAAAAAATAAAATACAGTATCTCATCAAGCATGCATGACTCCCACTGAACGTCCGACCTTGCAAAAGGCATTTCAAGGCAGTTAATGTGAAGATCCAACCCCACACGGGCTCTGCCTGAACACAAGAACCAGCCTGAAAATGCAGGTGTAAGACACTGTGCCAGGGCCTTTTGTTAAAGGTTAAAAAGGAAAGTGCTAAAACCTGGTGGGGAGACAGGAGAGGAACAGGAGTGGGGTTTTAAACTCAGAAGGCAGTGTGCAAGAAGGTAAAGCTGCCTCTCCTAAAACGACACTTTTCTTCCCTGCTCCGGGTGGCAAAGGGAAGCAGCTCAGGGTGACTGCCTCCCAGGAGATCCCAGCTCCATAACCAGGGGCCTCTGTCCTCCCTGGGACTACCCTCCTTTCCTCAATTTCTAAGACCATTTTTTGAATCAAATGCCTCATCTCCCAGGTGGCGGAAGAGCCTCCAAGTGCCTACTTCAAGGAGACAGCTGTGCAATCCCCATACCTGCGCCTGGGGCAGCAGTGAAACACTACTGCTCATCACTGTCACACAGCTGTTACAGCCAGTGGCTCCCGAATGGGGCTCTGGGAAAAATCAAAGCTCCTAAAGCAGTTTTGGATGGTGCAGCAGAGGCATGTTGATATGGCGTATCAATGCCAGCTGCTGTACTGTGGGCACTGCGGAGGCTACAGCTAAGACTACCTTCAGGAAACTCCATCAGCTCTTCTGGTGGAGATCTAAATTTCAGAGGACCTAATCCACGTTAATGTCAGGCAGAGTCAAAAGAAATCAACACAATCTTTTACAGCATCTAAGCATCTTGAAAATTTACTTTACACTTCAAAAAAACCCATCCAGATTAATTTATTTAAAGCACAACTCGGTACAGAAAAACAAGTCAAAGAGTGGATTTTACACGCTGCAACTCAGATCAATGGTTTCTCTCTTCTGCTTTCATCAACAGTTTAATTTAGCTAAGATTCATTAATCCCATATTTCAAGCCAAAAAGTTTCTCGAGTATTGTTTTATACCTGTGCAAGCTACAGCTGCGAGTCACCAAGCATTTCGGGTCAGGCATTTCAATGGGACAGTCTGAAATCCAGGCAGACAAGTACAGAAAATTTATGAAGAGAAATTAAGAAGAAAGGGTGGGGGTCACACCCAGATTATATCTGAAGTTCACAGTGGCTGCTATTTATCACAAAATTAGTCCACCTGAAAAAAATAAGAACCCACAAAGAACTGCAAAAAAAGAATTCCAACAAGTGTAGCAAGTTTTTACAATAAGCAGCTTAATTCCAAAACTCCAGACTTTGGTAGGTTTGGTGAGTTTCCCCCCTGCTTAAGAAGTATTCCTTTTTTAAAAAAATTGGCTGAGAAAGCTGTCCTAATTAATATTCAGTTCAGTGATTAAGCACTCTCCCAAGTGACCTATATGTGTAATAGCATCAAGTACCACCTGCTCAAACTGTTGTTTTGCAGTGAAATATTAATCCCTTGTACCTTCTGTTACCAAGCTTGGATGCCATCTGAAAATCAAAAGGGAATGATTCATTGTAGATGCTTTGTAAACTCACTGAAATTTATACAAAAAGTAGCAATTATGTACAAATAATTTGAAATAATGTAATATGAAAAGCAGGTTACAGAATTGTAGATAATTTCTCCTATTTGAAGTTCATTTCATATAATTTATAGAGAACATTTTTAGCAGAAATTAAGTTATTCAAGGTTTTTTTCTTTTAAATAAAACTCGCATATTTTCTCTGGGCAAGTGCAAAGCTCTCTCAAATTGCTTATGTCTGTTCTTTAAAGAAGTTTAAGACAGTTCGTAAAAATCACTTTCTTCCAAAGTGTTGGCATAGAAAGCTGCACTTCCTGTTACACAAGTTTGAATCCATCCCCCCCTTTGCACAAAATACATGAATATGTATAGTGTATTTTCTGTATGTACCACAGGTGAAAAAAATCTGTGTGTTCTCCCAACATTATACCTAGCATGCAAGTGAAACCGCATACTTCAGACACGCTTGTGCTATTAATGGCACACAAGCAGAAGGGAAGAAAAAATCAGATTATTGGCAGCCTAACAAATCCAAAGGTCAACATTTGACTTCATTGACTTCAATTAAGAGTTTATCACACAAGTCTCTATTTGAAAAAAAAAAAAAATAGCCTCCTCACATGCTTTCTGTCTTGGGACTACACATATGAGAGAGACCTTTGGACCCCAGCTTCAGTGCAACATGGTAAGGAAAGGAGCTTACAGAAGGCATAAAAGCAGGAAAAACAAAGCTAGAAGTAAAACAGGAATTTTGCAAGCAACCTAATCAGCTTACGTAGGAAAAAAGAAATCTGTAATTTATTTGAAGGTATTTCAGTATGTTCCTGAACCTTTGTGCAGTAACACAGTTTTCCCTTGTCCTCGGTAAGTCTGGGTCAAACAGAGGCAAATAAACTGTACGCAAGTTACGTATAAACAGAAGACCACAAGTTCTGTACTGAATTAGTAACACGAAGCAACAGATTCTACAGCAGTAGGAGGTTTATTTAACACAAAATTAAAAAGTAAAATGAAACTTAGAAATGGTGGTCCTCTTCCAAAGATTACTTTCTTAACATGACAGAGAGGGCTTTGAGGCTGGAAGAAACCCAGACAGTATCCAAAGGAATTTGCCAGTGGGCGCAGTTTTAGGTGTAGTAGTGCCAACAGGATCAATGTGCTACAGTATTTGGAAGTCTCCAAATGCACTACATAATGGAAAGCCTCTAATAAAAGTCTCAAGCCATCTCCTCAAAGGTAAAACACATTAAGGTCTATGGTGTGATCATAATGGGTTTCAACAACAACTTTTTTGAGCCTTTGAGTCAAACTGAGCAATCATGTCTTCCGAAAGATAGCAACATGCTTCTAAAAGATAACTTACATTCCATTGTCCCCTCTCTGAAAGGCATTACACTGCACTTTGCCATACTACTGGGGCCTTGTGATACACCTTGAAGATCTGTGACACGTTCTGCTATTACAGTGACATGTGCAATGTAAGTACCCTAAAGTTTTCGCATAAGCGTAACTTATTAGGGGAAGTATTTTTTGTTTCACAGCTTTACCTCTGTTACATCTAATCTCTGTGAGAGGAAAGCCAAACAAAAAAACACCTTGGAAAGCAGAACAAAAAAGCAAAGATTTTCAGAGTGCCTTCAGCAGTTTGATTGTTATCTTCCCATCATCCAAATAAAGCACATTGACTTGTGTGTTCATAAAACTCATTTTATGTGACTTGTATGGAAGAAGATTGTAGACTAGTTATAAAACATATGCAAATAGAACTGTCCAACAGATTTTTTGGAGTCACTTTTTTTCTATCATTTTAAATAGAAACAACTAAACCAAATTAATGAGACTTTTTAAAGACAAACAGGAATTAGACAGTTCTCAAAGATTAAACGCAGCTGAATCCTTAAGTCTTTGGCCTATTGAGCTGTAAATGGTGGTGACTGTACATTTTCACAAACTACACATAAGAAAAAAGAAGGCTCTCACTTGCCAGTGGGAAAGTGTGGTTGATCGCATTGATGGGGTGAATTCTCCCAGCTGTCCCTGTTCTCTTTGCTGAGCAAATGGTCAAATGGATCATAAAACAGCCCTTGTATTTTCAAATTTTCTTATACCTCAATCATTCAAGAGTTATTTTCATAGTGAGTAAATAACACCACACTACATGAAGTCTCCAGACAGTGCTGGCTTGTAGAAGTGGAGAAAGAACTGATCTAAGTTTCCAAATAAAATACTATTTAAATATATATACCTTACCAGTTGCTTACCAAAGTGGACTGTGGGTTAAGTCTTAGAGAATAGGAATATACAATATTTATTCAACAGGAAAAAATTAATTTTCTTCTCAAGTGATTGAGCTGGGATAGAGTTAATTTTCTTACTAGCAACAGGTATAGGACTGTGGTTTTGTGCTAAGTATTCAAGGACATTTCAGCTTCTCATCCTGCCAATTACAAGATGCACAGTGCCCAAGAAGCTCTGAGGGGCCACAGCCAGGACAGCTGACTCAGCTAGCCAAAGGGATATTCCATACCATACGATGTCATGTTCAGTATATAACTGGGGGAGTTGGCCAGGAAGAATCATGGCTCATGAATTAGCTGAGCATCAGTTCCAGGTGGTGAGCAATTTGCATTATGCATTTTTTATATTCTTTTATTTATTTATTTTATTTGTATTATTCCCTTCCTTTTCTGTCTTATTAAACTGCCTTTACCTTAATCTATGAGTTTTACCTTTTTTTTTTTCCTCCCCTATCCCACTGGGGGGGAGGGGAGCGGAGTCAGCTAATGACCGTGTAGCTGATTTAGCTGCTTACTGGGTTAAGCCATATCAAAATATGCAAGCAGAGTATATACTTTGAAATTTTAAACCTATTTTGATAAAAGCTATAGGTTCCAAGCTATGCATTTATTAGAATAAGATGGAGACAGAAAATAAATTAAATCAATACTAGTCTGTTAACTCGTATAGACACCAATTCAAGCAAAAGGCTTTGCTTTCAATGGAATTTTCTGTTCTCTCTACATTTCAAAGAGCCAAAATAGAAACACCTACATTTTCAAATAAAATTTGACTCTGAAATAGGAATTTCTGGTAACAAGACAGTTCTAGACAAATGCTTCCAGTAGCTCACCATTTGCCATCCACATGTATAAAAAGCATCACAGTCATGGGGGTACTACCCTATTGTACAACTCAATTATTTATGTATTTGAACTACGTACTTGAAAGGCCTTCCCACAGGCCCACCCTACGGATATCACTAAACATATCAGACAACTAATGTTACCATTCAGAAGTACAATTTTGTTATCTATATATTGCAGTTATAGCAATGACTATGGTGGATGTATATTCCATTATTGATCCTATTCTATTACTAGTGTCAACCTTGCCCATTCAGTAGAGAGAAGCAGAGCAAGACACTCAGTGAAGAGGAAAAAAGCTTTATCTCACCCTCTAGCTTTTGTGAGATGCTGCAAACATTCTAGGAAAGTAAGTAGCAGCATGAGAAAATTACCAAAACGCAACCTGACACCACAGAGCTGTATCAAGCCTAACTGTAACTTACTTGAATAAAAGCTGAGATTTCTTCAGAAGTGCTCTGCATTAGGAGAGGAACGGAAAAAAAAGTCTGACAGTCACTTGCTGCTGTGAAGTCATTAAAAACACACAGGAGACAAGCTCAGAAGCACTGAGGAATCGGTTTTTCTTTACATCTTGTGAATGACAGCTTCCTTTCTACCTTAAAACCTCACAGTTTTTACACTAGAAAAGGAGAGATTTAGGCTGGATATTAGGAAAAAAAATTCTTCAACATGAGCATGGTAGATTACTAGAACAGGTTGTCCAGAGAGGTAGTGGAGGCCCCATCCCTGGAGATATTCAATGTCAGGCTTGATGGGGCTCAGAGCAACCTGAGTGAAGATGTCCCTGCTTACTGCAGGAGGGTTGGACTAGATGGCCTTTAAAAGGTCCCTTCCAATGCATTCTACGATTCCATGAAAGTGAAGTACATACTTCAGTGGACCTCTACATGTCCACAAAGTTCTGTAATATTCCTCTTATTTCTAAAGTAATCTCAGGTCTGAGGTGGTTTGACCCTGGCTGGAGGCCACCAAAGTCACTGTATCACTCCCCTTTTCAGCTGGAGAGGGGAGAAAATATATATTGAGAGGCTTAGGATTTCAGACAAAGACAGGAGAAATCATTCAGTGATAAAGGTCACGGGCTAAACAGACTCACCATAGGCTAAAAATAAAAAGCATCCAATTTATGACACTACACACAAAGTGAAACCAGAGATGGATAATGACAAAGTACAACTAGAATTTAAAGCACCTCCCCCCACCCCTCCCTTCTTCATCAACTCATTTTATTCATTTCTCTCCCTTTCTCCCTTCACAGGTGGCATAGGGGAGACAGTTGTTTTCCTTCTGGGGAGGTGGCAGGGAGTGGCATTCCTCACACCCTTCCCCTGCAGCACCATGGGTTCCCACTCACGGGAGACAGTCCTTCATGAACTTCAACGTGAGTCCTTTCCCACAGAACCTCAGCTCTTCACCTGCTGCCCCAGTGTGGGTCACTGCTATGGGGTGCAGTCATAAATCATAGAATGTCTCACAGTCTGAGGCCCAGACTGCTCCAGCCTGGTCCTCCATGGAGTCACAAGTCTACCCAGGAAACCTGCTCTGGCATGAGCCTCTACTTCTGTGGGCTGCAGGTGGGATTTCTGCCTCCTGTCATCTTCCATGGGCTGCAGAGGGACAACCTGCTCCAACATGGTCTTCTCCACAGGCTGCAGGGGAATCTTTCTGGCACCTGAAGTGCCTCCTCCGCCACCCCTTCTTCCCTGGCCTTGGTGCCAGCAGAGTTTCCTACATCTTCTCACTCCCTTTTCCATCAGCAAAAAGCAGCTGCTTGCAGGTTTGGGGTTTATTTTCCTCTTACGTGTGATCCGGTGCTGTGACCATCGCTGATGGGCTCAGCCTTGGTCAATGGTGGGTCCAGCCTTGAGCCGGCTGGTGTTTGCTCTGTCAGGCCAAGGGGAAGCTTCTGGCTGCTTGTTGCAGAAGCCACCTCTCCAGCCCCCCCCTCCAACAGAACCCAGCCACACAACACCACAAGTACAAAGGTCATATATAAATTTCACTTAGTAATGTATCCATATATGAAAAATATCCAAGAAGTGATTTTTAATTCCCCAAAATATATAGTTTTCCTGTAAAACAATAAAACACCTAAGGAATGCTGACACTACTACAGAGCATGCATTTTAGTAGCACTGACTTGGGTTGACCAGAAAGCTATACTACTCTATTTCATTTATAACCCTGTGACTTGGATTCACTTTATGCTGATAAATCCTAAGCTTTAATATGTTAAATCACATACACTAAGCACAAGGGAAGCCATTGTGACAACCTATCAGAAGTTTTTCAAACTAAGGCCACAACAGTAGCCACATTTTTATTTTACAGTAAGGGTAAAGGTCTCAATGAAGTAAGTGACTACCCTTAATTTCACGGGCTGTTTCTTTATTTCTCCTTAATGCTATGGGCTGTTTTCATGCCTCACAGAAGCATTAGGATCTTACCATCAGAGTGTTTATTTTTCCCCCTTAGCAAACAGGTCTTCAAAAATGACCCAACCAGTGACTCTGAATTTCATGCCTGTACTTTAAATTAAAAATGATCAAGTTAAAATAAAATTTAAAAACCCCAAATCCCTCACAGATAAACATTTTAGCATTAAAACATGTTAAGTCTACCTCCATTTTTCTTCTTTGTTACAGATATTTTTCATAACTTTTTTGTACTTCCCAAGCAATCGCACACACATAATGATAAAAAAATAAGGTAAAAAAAAAAGTGTTCTAGTCTTGCCTTTTCCAGTCACCAGTTACAGGATACATGAAGAGAAGAGCCAACTTATACAATTCTATTTAACTAATAACCTATAATATTACATGCCTCTTGCCAGTTATCAGAAACTTTTTCCTCCCTCCTTGCCACAACTGCACTTTGACTTTAAAGTTTCAATTTAAAGTTTGTATCTAATTCCACTTCCAAACACATCAAAATGCACTACTTTTTCATGCTTGCAATCACTTGGTTTCCAAATTAATTAGCTGACCAGTCAATGTCAATCTTTGTTGCTTTCCCTCTTGCTGCAAAGAGAGAAATAAACTCCACCTTCATTCAACTTCAGGGGCATCCAGCACAGAGCTGAGCACTCTGCTGCTACGGGTCATTTCAGCATTCATCCCTTAATTACTAAGTCCCAGGAGGAAAGAGGGTTTTTGGTTGAAATGGAAGGGTTAATCAAACTAGCAAAATCTATTTTACAATGGATCAGTCTGCACATACTTATGCAACCATTTCTCTTAAGACTCTGAAACGTCAGCCCATCGCTTCTACACCTGAGCACCTACCACACGTAAATCCACGACAACTACCGAGCACCTCAGGGACCTCACAGCCATATTCACTGCAGAAGTTATGAAGCAGCCTTCTCTCCAAAAGTACTGAGCTGGGGTCTTCATGATTACTAGCAGAAAACCGATTTGGTTGGATTTACTGTCTCCAGAGCAGGTCAAAACATATGGTATATATACTTTCTAGTGCTGAAGGTTATCTTTGGAGGATATATTTTTAAGTTGGAAAGTATTTTACTCACAATACACACTAAATGGAATGAATTTTATCATTCCTAAAGTAACCCTTGAACATCACTTACCACGGTCACAAGGACCCATTTTCTACTTTAATCTAAAATTCTGGGTGATGTACATATTAGAAGTGCATTAAAATGCTCTTAACCTGATTGGATTTTTAAAGGGGATGAAAGGTGAAAAAAGTGGCTAAATGCGTTACAGAGGAGTCTGAAAATTGAAATTCCAATTTCTGAATTATTCATGAAAAGTAGCATAGCAAACAAGTTGAACAGCACTTCTTTTTAACTTGCAAAGTGCACGTTGTTGGCAGTTTTCAGAACTTAAAGCCTACTTTTCCATCAAAGCCATGTTTCACACACAGACTTCCCACAGCTCTATCCCCAAACAAAACACCATAAATGACATACAACAGTGTATCTTCAATTTGGCTTTAGAGTTGGGTTCCTTGGCAGGGACGGGGGTCCTCCACGTTATGACCAGTGCAAGAGCATGCCTTGCTGTGCAGCCATGAAAGGAGCTCGTCCTTGGGGAAGTCGGATGCCCTGGAGATGCTTAGGGGTTATCCTTAGGGGGGCAGTAGCTTCTAGCAGTGCTTTCAGGACCTCCAATTGCACTGATGGGAATTGTGGCGTATGGAAAGGCATGGACTCTGATTGGGGTGGATCAAAGACAACTTCAATAACAACTGATAAAACAGTTATCAGTTTAACTGATAAAACAGCAGCCTCGAGTCAGGTTTCAGGACTTTTCATTAATACAAGAACCACAACATTCCTATACAAAAGGTTGTCCCACCTTGGGGGTGACGCCTGCTGTGCAGGAGTCTTTCCATCTGCACCTTCCTTACCATGACAAAGCACACCGTGCCACCACCCTGCTAAAGGGCGCACAAATTTCCCTCTTTTCTGCTTTTTCTCTGGCTTTTGCAGCTTCTCCCCAACAAGCAGAACTGTGTCTTTTTCAGGGCCACTATTCCACTTCCCACAGGGAATTACAGATCAGTAGTGTGAGGAATCATTTCAACCCATTTCAAAAAGCAGATCTTAATATCTAGAGTTCCTGAAAACGCAGATTTCACTGGGACTAGACACACATTACAAGGTCGTAATATTTCTTATGCATTACCTTCATAAGACGACATTTTCAAGCAAGGTAGTACTGCAGGCTTTGCTTAAAATAGTGTCCCGTGTAACACTGCCCTTAGTATTTATTAAAAGGCTTGTTTCAATACTTAGGTTTCCATTCACTGGTTCAGTGCTCACTTTTTTTATTTAATATTTCAGCTCCAGTGCCAGAGCCTTAGTGTGCTTCTGAAATACCTGGCAGCCTTTTATAGCTCTTCAAAAGCCAAAGATCATCTGGTACCAGCAAAACAGAGCCATACATTTTCAAGCACAGTCTACTTCCTCAGCAGCAATACATCCCATAGCCGTGCTGCTAAAGGGACTGTCCCCACTTTGCCAGGCTGAACAAATATCCAGTTTCCCAATGAAAGAAGAAACAGAAGTGAAGAATATCTCAGTAGTTAAACAGGTATTTTTTAGTTTTGTTTTTAAGAAGTGTTTAATTTTGAGTTTGCTTGTTTAGCACAGGGGAAAAATCATCTAGGTTTAGTCACAATTCACGAAAGGGAAAAATAATACACTGCCTTTGACTTAATGGTCAGGTGCTTAGGATACTTGCCAAGGGTCTAAAAAAAAAACTGTCACCTAATTGATGAGACAGGCGCAGGAACAGAGTAGGCAATCTCCCCCTAAAAGTAGTCCACTGAATGGGAAAGGACAACACACAAAGGTACAAAATAAGCACTCTATATCAAGTGAAACAATCTGGTGACAGCAGAGAAAGATACTTCCTAATTAATTTAGGCTCTAAGGCATGAACTATCAGAAGTGGAATTCACCAAATTTTTTTTATATTTAGATAATGAAACTGTGCAATATGAAGTACTGTTGCTGATTACAAAACGCTCTGGGAATGACAGACAAGCCAGGATAAATCCCATCATATATACAGCACTGAAAAAGATACATGCTTACACTTACCCCCACAGAGAGAAGACAGAAATATAGAAAGTGATAGCAACAACAAAAAAAAAGTAGATAAATGACCAGATAAACCAGTGAAGGAAGAGCACAGTTACAAGAGGATGTGATTGGGTCAATGTTACTTTGCAAATGGATTACAGAAATCCCTTTCTGTTCTGACAAGTCAGCAAGGTCTATTGACTAGTTTGATAGAATAATTATAATGAACACTGAAAAAACCACTTTGCCAAGTTTAAAAAGTATTTTAAATATTGTATTTGGCAATTAAGAAGTTACTGTAAAAATTTTCAGATTTTAACTGGGAACAGCTATTCTCGAAAGAGTATCATTGGCAGTGCTAATAAAGAAATTAGAACTGCATGGAAGAAAATATTGCCATTTATAGAACACATGGCTACCAACTGTTAATCAAACCTTCAGAACATAAAAGTTTAAACATGTTTCTAATAACTGATAAAAAAATCCTAGTTGCAGGTACTACTGTATAAATAAACCCCTCTATAAATAGCTTATGAAACATAACTTCAAGTAAGACTATCTGGTAAGGAAAAGTTAGAACACAAGCTACATTTTCCATTTTACTCCCAAGACCATGTAAAGCGTTATTTTGCAAAAGGCATATGGGGAAAAAAAGCAATGTTAATTACATCAAAGAGTATAATAAAGTCTCTAAGTTTTGCTCAAATGCAAGTAGAACCAGGTCCAGAGTAATTGACGACTTTATAAAGTTCACTCCAATCAAATTCTGACTTGACTACAAGTCATTTCCTTTCCCATCAGGTTCTGCTATTAGCTGTAGTTAGATAAAACCATGTTATAGCTACTAGAATAAGCTTGTCATATCACAATACATCAGGAGGTAGTGTGTGTAAAGAGAATAACTGGGAAAATGACATAAGAATTGTGATGTATTATTTGAATTCTCTTCAAAACCAGCTTATGTTGCAGTCAAAGAAAAAACACACTGGATTTTGGTGCTTTTTTTGCTTTATCATGGACCTGGATGCATAGAAGACCATTTCCTACTGTACTTCAAATAGAAAAGAAGCATCTGTGGACACCCACAGCAAGAAAGAGAAGAGACCAGAAGGAAATACTTCAGAATTGAATATGTATTATCAACTGGTGTGACAAACTAAGTAAAAGCTGAGTTAAATAAATGGATTTGCAGTAGCTTCCGAATCAGAATACCTCAGTAATCAGCTCAGATGAAATTTAATTCGTCATAGAATTACCAATGTCTTCATTAGTAACCAGCCCTTTGGTATGGATTATCACATAAATCTTTTTCCATACTGTATCTAATTGAAAGTAAACAAGCCAAAGCTTGGTGTAAACCCATTCAACATACACAAATTAAGCCAGTATTTATGCTGGATCTTATTTTCTCTGAACTCCAATATCCATTTACAGTGCCTAATAAAGAATCAAATGCGACAGTAATGCTTAGCTGGTCCCCTGCCAAAACGCTTGATGGTGAGTCCCTGCCTAACTTAAGTATATAAATTGATATAGCAGATCCTCCAGCTCCAAATCTGATGTGGCTACTTTCCCCTAATCGCAAGCTTCATGTTATGAATTAAACATTAAGACACATTTTCAAGACACACGTAAGGGTGAGAGAGAGGTTAGGAAGCTCCAGGGTGGGGGGTGGTGCCAGATGCATAACATCACATCGACCCCAGGGTACTGAGCTATCCAGGGGAAAACCCACCTATGCCCAGATGGGCTGTCAAGGGTGGTACTGCCACACACAGCAGGAGCTAAGCCACTGCCACGCAGCTTTAGTCTCCTCAGGGAGAGGCAGCAGCATCAGGCTGCTGCTGTAGTTGAGGGAGAAAAAAAACAAACAAAAAACACAACCCCCCACAAAAAACCCACTTCAATACTTCTGCACCTTTCTATTCCCCCAAAATGAAGCAAGAATCCCACACAGCCAAGAAAGGAAAGAAAGTACAAGGAATGGCTGGAGATACCAGCTACTTGAAGTAATGGTGACATCCCAGTCTCAGGTACCAGAGAAAGGCAACAAGCAGGATGCTTCTGCCTAAGGAGATGGTTCATACAACCAAGGCCAGGAGCTACTACTTTCAGGGTGATTCTGTTTAAAAGCCTGAGGGACACAAAAGCTGTCCCTTTTTCATAACTGGGGCACGTCATTACAACAGGCACTGCTGTCTTTCTTAGGTGATGGCATTTCTCTGTTCACATTGTGCATTTGGGAGACAAGATACAGCACTATCTTCCCAGAAACACGAGCAAGATCCTTACAGGTACTCTAGCTTTCTTATTACACTGGCTTTGCAGAATAAAGTAGTAACACATGCTCACCATTTATTTCAGTAGAAGGGTAAGTAAAGTCTCCCCACTGTTTTCCTACACATTGCACGTTCATAGGGGAACATAGATAAGTAAACTAAGAATTCACACTGAAATTATTTAAATAATGACCTTTTTCCTGCTGCCTGGACCTATCACATGTGCAATGCGATAAAATGACTAGTGTTTTATTACACGTGTGATTTCTCAGCATGATACAAAGAAAAGTTTCTCTGAAGAAGGGACCAGCAGCCAGTCTCTAAACAGCATATGCCACTGCTTATCTCAGTTTAGAATCCAAACATCACTCCTAAGGCAAAAACAAAAAAAAAAAAAGAAGAAAATAGTCTTAAAAACTTTGTTACTATAGCTACAAAACTCCTTTTGCCCTCTAAGGGAGGAAAACCCCCAAACAGATCCTTATACAGCAAATAGGAATGATGATAGCTGTTTGCACAACTCACTGGTTGTGTCCATCTGCTCACACCTACACTTCAATAGGTTAGTAGATATCATAGTAGATGTAATAAAAAGTCAATATAGCAGCCCACAGAAAAAAAAAGCCTCGGATATGTTGGCATCAGGCCAGCAAGGAGAGTCGGAGTTCTGTCTTTTTGACAGAACAGTTATAAATCCGTATCACACACCACTTCCCTAAAGACCTCTACAAAGCCTTCTCACTGCTGCCTTGAAAGAGGAAAATACTACATATTAAAGTATCACCAGCTCTGAAAAATCATAAAGATGCCATCAGATGACTTAGGTCAGTGCTTTTCAACTCCAGATGCAAGAACCCACTGGAGATTAGAAAGAAATGTAGATTAATTCCAAGAGATTAGTGGAAAGGGTTAAAACTAATACTTTAAGTGATCTATATGAAGCAGATCATTTAAACTGCACAGGAATTCATGGATGTGAAACCTGTGTAATTCCACAAGAAAATGTCTAGGTGAGAAGTAGGAAAGTTTGTGGGTTTTGGTTTGTTGGGTTTTTTAAGGGAAAAAATATATATCTCTGTCCTTCATGTATATTTCTGCTATAAACTTTACTAACTTTTGTCCTTGTTTACTTACAAAGTACTTGCAACTTTCTTTGATATTAATTTGACTTTTTTTGTCTCCTCATCCTGGGAAGAAAGGCATTATTATCTGTCAATAAGCTAAGCTAACCTAATACAAGTGCTTTAATGGAAATATCTGTTTTAACCTATGACAGTTATTACTGTGAAAACAAGAAGAATTAGAAGCATTTGTTTTCATGCTTTTATGGTGAGAGGAAACTGCTGCCTTCAGCAAGCTTGTAAAGCATCCTCACAGAAATGCTTTCTGGATTCTTCTGTGGAATTTAATTAGAATGCATTACTTCCCAGCACCACCTCAGTAAGAACTGCCTCTTCTAACAACTGCTCAGTAACATTTTCACAAGATTAATGTATTTAGATAATTTGTATCAAGGTTAGCCAAAAAATCCAGGTCCCAAGTCACATACACTTTAAAATATACCCACTGACAAAGTCACAGGCTAAATGCTATTTTTGTGTGGCTTCCGAATGTGTTCTACATATCAGGAAACACTGAGGAACATGCAGTTTGTTTGTTATGTTTTGTAGGAAAGAAATCCCAAACACTTAAAAGCATATGTAATCTGTCATCATGAGGTCACAGAAGGCCAGCCACTGAGAAGGCCTAAAGGATCAAAGAATCTATTAGACAGGACTCAACAACAGCAAGACTTACGGGCTGGCTGTGGGAGAGGCCATAAATCACAGCGTTCCTTTCGCTCAGAGTTGACATGAAAAGAGACCATGTACACAACAGAAGGACCAAAACTGTTAAAACGTTTCTCTATTGAATGATCTTATCGGACACACAGATGGTTTTAAACATTTACAATCTAGCTGCTTGCTTTAATGAAAGCGAAGCTGGCCACCTTATCTGAGAGCTGGCGTAGAGCTGAAGCTTGCAGGTGTTCAGGTACATGCATTTGGTGTGCATGACGCCCCTCATCCCCTTTACCCTGCACAGCATTTGTTTTCAACTCAAAAACTAAGAATCATGAAATTAAAGGGGGTTGGATGAAGGAAAGCAGAACATCTCATGCAGAAAGAGAAGGCAAATCAAGTAGCTGAAGCAATGGCAATATTTTCCACAGAAGAAACAGGCGTACCATTTGCACACAAACAGCAACGACCACTGCAGCTGGATTTAACGCTTATGCCATGCAATGCAGTAACCCTTAACACAAAGCCATGTGCACTAAGAGGACATCTTCTGCATGCAACTTAATTTTTTGGCTTGTGATTGTAGAGCTTTTGTCGCCCAAGACCTCAGATAAGGTGCCCGCTCAGCAAAATATTCTTACCCCTCATAGCTCTGACTAGTGCTGGAGCCCCTAGCTCTTCCCTGCTCTGCCGAGCAGGGGCAGGCTCCATGTGCTACGAAGTCAGCACGTGTAAGTACACTGGAAGCTAAAACAAAGGATTCCTCACAAAAAGCAGGGTCTACAAATGAGAGAAACATTCGGAGCAGTGGGGAGGTAACAAATGCTGCTGCTGCTGCTTTTCAAGTTGGAGGTAATGACAGTGTGACCTACAAGATGAAATTACCGGTTTCACATGAAAACCTGTCACACTTGTGTTCATGTTCCTTAACAGACACGCAAAAGCTCATGCTGCGTGCGGTGGCACTTCAAGCACAGCATCTGCTTTCTGATTTGTACAAGAACAAACATATTTGTGAAACTTACTCTCCAGTACACGGACAGCCCAGGGAAACAATCAACACAGATTGAGTTTGCCTGTCACACACGTGCATAAATTAATATGCAAAATTACATCTAGAGTTGCAAATGCCCTCCCCATCATCTTTTTAAGACGGTCTAGAGAGCAGTAATTATTCTACATGTCAAAAATACTGGTATGGCACAGGTGTCTGTGCACAGTCTTGAGCAGCCTTGTACTAGCAGAGCCCACATTGAGCAGGGAGGTCGGCACAGATGACCTTGAGAGGTCCCTTCCAACCTCAGCCTGTCTGAGGACACCTGACTGCTTTTTTTAAGGAAAAAATTGTGAAATACCTCTCTCACAATGCACTTGAACCTTTAAATTCAAGATACAGATAAAAATCGTGACTCTTGAAACCTCACATTCCTTTTAAAGTTCCCTTTAGAACTTTATGCTACTCTAAAGCGAAAATAACTAAAAATTTCATGCCAGGTGATTTATGAGCCTGTTACTGTTAAAGGCAAGTTTCTAATGTGCACTTCAGGCACAGACATCCCATGTAAATGGGATTATTCATTCTTTTCATATTAATAAATAATAAAGTGTTGTAGCAAATCAAACTAGCAGGCAGTAAGGGGAAAGTGCCTGGCACATCAACATACATATGTATCTGCAGTATTACGATATAAATGTTAAAAATTCCCCTAAGCTACTTTTCTACAACAAAGAAAATTCCTATGATGTATGACTGGTGATGATCGGTGCCAGAGTTTAGAAAGGAACACAGATTGCAGAGAGAACATAAAGAGGATGGCATGCTTTGGCCTTTGACTACACAATACGCTATTTCTTAGCGGCAAATTAAAACTTCAGCTCTTCCCAGTAAGCTTCTCTTTAGAAAGTTACATACTTGAAAGACATATATATATGTCTGAAACTACCTGAACTTCAGCAATGAACAAAAACATTTAGTAGATGTTATTTATTCCCCACCTTTAATGCAAAATTGAAAACATTCACTTTCACGGTAATAGATTTAAACAGACAAGAAATAATCTGCATTTTCTACTACATATTAGGATAATGGATACAACATTCTTTCCCATGTATTTTTAATGATATGACCCTGCAACTAGGAAGCATAGTCACAAAGCACTGAAACAGCATTTAACAAGATGAGAAAGCTGTGACTTATGTTATCTGATCCAGAAATGAGCTGTCAAAGTTAAATTGTTATGTAATTAATTGTGCATTTGCTGGCAATTTTTAAACTGTGAATGAAAGACTGTAGTGAAATTGCAAATCACTGAACACTTTCATCTAATACATTTGAGATAATCCTTTGAAGACCACTTTCCCTGAACAGAGTGTTAATGAGAATCTCCTCACTTTAATAAAATGTCACCTAATAATTATAACCAAACAATATAATCTTCTTTTAAAAAATATCTTTTAGATGGCTGGATTCCATAACCAGTGTTCAGATACAGAAAGATTCAAGACCTTCAAGAAATAATTCCCCTCCAGAGTGAGCACTGAAATAGCCTAAGTGGGACTCAGTGGAAATTTCAATTAACTGATTTACATGCAAGATAGTGCACAGGACACACAGCCTTTTTATATTACTGCATGGCTGCAGGTAAATTTTCTTTGGCTCCCCTCTCAGTTCTAGCTCCACCTGGAATAAAAGGGCTACTGATGTTTTTCCAACTTTATTTCCCTCTCCAGATCAAGGATGTCACTTCCCAGTTCTCCCTCTCCCTGCCCCTTCTGTGTCTTCACACAAGTCATTAGTTACTGAGCATTACTTGTGCAGACTATTTTTTTTTTTCTTTCACAAGTTGAGGTTTGGTGTTCCAGTTACCAGTGGTCACAACTACTCTTGCTGTGCTTTAGTTGGCTTTTTTCAGTCAAGGTTTGCCAGTCAAAAGCCTTTGCTGGGCTGTATTCCTCCTGGAGAAGTAAGGATCTAAGCACAGAACATCAAGTAGAAGGAAGAAAAATTAATATGATTCCAAAGTGTCACCCAGTCAGCACAGGAGTGACAGTGTGAAGATGGCCAAGTGCTGAACACGTAAGCTATTGGTGCTGGAACCCAGACTTGGCATTACGCTCTAATAAAGCTCTCACAGCATTTGTCTATGCAGAGTTCTGTTTTTAAAAAGAGGTTAAAAATACTTCACTGGTAGGGTGGTTTTGGGGATTTTGTTTATGTGGAAAGAAGTGAACCCCCAAAAAAGGCTGGAAAGTTAGGGAAATCTTGCTTAAAAAAAAAAATTCTACTGCAGTTACCCAACTTTAAACAAGCTTGTTTGAACGATGAGCTTCTTGCCAGGATATCCTGTTAGATGTTCATTTCAAATCACCAAGATCTGAGAATTTATGGGTATGGGAACTCTTTAAAATAAAGTGAATACAAGAAGGATGAAGAAACACAACTGAATCCTGAAGCAATTTAAAATGTAACATAAATAAAACTCCAAGCTGTATCTCAATAAATATACATTAGGACACTTAGTACTTGTCCAGGTTCCAGGATTAAGTGTTTTGTACTACAGGCATTGTATCATTCTCTTTACTGCCAATTTTCATTATTTTTATCAAGCTTACTACCACAGTGACTGCCAAGAACACTTTTGAAACCTCATACATACTGTTAAAACGTCGAGAACACCATATTTTCAAAAATTAAAGATTTACTTTTAGTGCTATCAAATGAAACTTTTTTAAAACTATACGAAGTGATTTTTTTAATTCATATCCTGTTTTCTAATAAGTAAATTTACGTTTTGTAAATGAATATAAAAATTGGTACTAGAATCCCAAGATCATTTTTTATTCCTACACAGTGGTGGTGGCAAGATCTGGCCTTCCTAGAGGAGTGGGTGCCACAGCAGCTGCAAAGTTATCTCCATCGAAGCTTGTTTTGAGATGACGACATCTGAGGTTCTCAATTACATATATTCATTAAAGAGTTCTACTCGTTCTTGATCATTTCACCTACTGCAGTTCAAGAACCTTCTACATAAAACAAACCAGCCACCCACCCCACACAAGCCACACACCTGCTCTCAGAAACATTCTTCCTATATAGCTACTTACACACCATAAATAACCCTTTAGTATCCTTCACATGAAAAATTTGCAGATTTTGTTGTACTAGACCATTAAGTCAAGGGTTTAGGAGTGCTATTGTCTCCATTTCTCTTTATTTTTCATATAAAAAAAAAAATCTACTTTTAGCTTCTTAGTGTTGCAAAACTACAACCTGTACCTGTTCTCCTCTTCCTTTCACTTCTCATACTGATCATTTGTTTGCTAAACTAGGAGAATTGAAAACCAATCAAATACCTGTACATTCTACATATGGAACATGAGACCTTTTATTCTTCAGGTATTGTATTCATCTCCTATGTCAGGTCTAGCTCCCAATGTATTGCTGCCCAATATGGAACAAATAATTTCTAGTTACCCATAAAACCCTTTCACAGAAAGCCAGTTTGTCACCCCTCAAAGATGCAAGTGAGCAATCCTGGCTAAAACAGCTACAAAAAGTGCATTCCACAGAAACGACACGTACTTTTCTAGTGAAACATAGTCAACCAAGTAAGCAGGCAAATTTAAGTTAAGACAGTTCACACGGTTTCCATGAGAATTTGCAAGCCCTTTTATTCCTTCATGCCAGAAGTGTAATGTTTTTGTCACTTCAGTAACAAAAGACTTTTGTCCTCAGCTACTTACTTAGTACCTGTTATTTCATAAACAATTACCAAAGATTTTCTAATTCCTTGTTATTAACAGGTAGCATACTCAAGTTTTCTCCTCCTGTAGTTATTGCTAAGAGTATTCTTACATTCTATTATATGATTTCTGAATACTACATTGTAGTGGAACCTTAAATGATGATATATGCAATGTTTAATTGTGTGACTTATCTTGAATCTGAAATAGGCATGACATTAAATATCCCTTGATTATTGGTCGTGAAAGTCTATATGCTTAATATTTTCACTGACTTACACAAAGAGCATTCATTCTAAAGAAAAATACGTTATTTGTAGATTGCATTAACTTTGCATGGTGTCTTTGCCTGCAAGGAGGATTTATGACAAATGGCAATATAATTGATTAAAAGAAAAACATGCTTTCTGATCAAATTTAAATTCCATGGCTCATATAGGACTTCAGCTGCATTACAAAACCTTATGTGCAGCTGCCTTTTTTTTTTTTTAAATACTATGGCTAAATTGAAGCAGGCAGCAAACATTTCCCTTCTCAATTAGCCAATACCTGTGGCAGAGACACACACAAGGAGAGAATACCTTAAACCCTCTGTTGGTTTCTTCTACATCAAGAGTTTCTGTAAAGGGTGTTGCTTTTGCAGATGAAAACAACCAGACCTCTGAAAATGTAACAGTACTGGTGAACAGTTTTAGGGCAGTGTTTCGGCTTTTGTTTGTTTGTTAGTAGGTTCTTTTGTAGTTTTGTTGGGTTTTTTTAAAGGCTACTTGCCAATTTTAAATGGCTAAAATCAACCATTCCATTAAAAACAAAACAAATCCTCCCTTCAAAATATGAAGTTGCCATCCATTAGCAAAGCTGCATAATGTACAAGAGATAAAGGTTAAGTACTAAATCATGTTCAATGGCTTTAAAAAAAAACCCACTGGTACTTTGATAGGGTAAGGGTACATGCTGATGGTCTGTTTTCAAGCGTATTTTGAGACCTTTACTATGAGACATGGAGCAACTACTTTGTAGGAAGGCTGAAGCTTTTCTTTAAAGCTAAGTTTCCCCACCCCTTCAACAGACTGCTGCACTAGAGGTAAGCTTTACCTTTGCAGTTCAAGACTTGACTTTTATGCATAAGATACAAATGACCACCTTTCCCTTCCACCTACAAAAAGTAGCACCAAATTAGTATAGGCAGTAGCAAGGGCATGAGATTTAGGTGTATCATTCACACACACCTCCTTTCCGGCATGGTATGTCTTGGTCTCAAGAACAAAGGCTTGGGCTTGCTCTTTCTACAGAAAGCACTCAAATGTCTCTAAATGACTTTACAAACCCATAATGAAGGTACAGAAAACAAGCCTAGCCCATTTCCTTCATCAGAAATTAACCCAAACAACTAGTAGAACTCCACAGTGAGGAAGCAGTAAGAAAAAAGGAACAACTGCAATGTAACACAATATGTCTGGAGTGCTTTGGTTGTCCTATCCCCAACTATTCTTACTACACCACCTGAATATATAACAGCACAGACTGCTAGAGTTTGTCATCTGAGTTTAAGTTGGGATCAAAGAGCAGGTCTATAAGAGACTCAACGCAGATGCCAAGTGAATGCTCATTACCTCAGTAATAGGATGATTCAGAGGACAACAGTAGAGATGAGTTTTATTTTGCTGGAATGAGCTGCAGTTTCATTCAAAGGATATGAACTGATTACCTTAAAACATAATTCATTCTACAGTACCTTCTGATAGTCTTTAGGGACACATTAGAAGTACATGTGTATTTCATTAGTACCTACTTACCTAAAATGAGATATGAATTGTAGGTGATTATTTTCTTCAAAAAAGGCCTGTAAAACTAAGCAGAGCTTGGGCTGTAAACTGGGACTACAGTGATTCAGAAACGGGTGCAGAAGTTCCTGCAGGCAAGAACACTCTCCCCCGTTCTCCTACAGCAAATATTTGCTTTCAGAAAAGAAAGTTTTACAGCATAAGGAACAGTGTTAGTACTCCCACTTTGTTATGGCTTTTGTGGGCTCTTGTGGTAGTCCCATTAATACGAGACTAATCACAAGAAACACCCTAGCAGATGTATTCTCCAAGTGCAATAAATTTCTAAAATACATATACATAGAAGACTTACTCTAAGACATCTGCAAGCACATGTATAATTAAGGAACAATTGCAATTTTCCCCATTTACATTTTAAGCCAAAAAGAGAAGTTTTATATTTCAGAGTGCCAGTGTACAGAGACACTTAAACTAGGAATGGCATCAATTTAATTTCACCAAGTCCAGGAAGGCTGCAAGCCTGTTCAGTCTTTGCCTTCTTTTTCTCCCCAATACCTGAAGGTGCTCAAGTTGCTTCTCGTTACAGAAAGCAAAGCTACCCAGAAATTCAAGAACCACAACAGAGCTTTCCTCACCCCTTGGCCAAGCACAGCAGGGCACTGCCATCTCACCACATAACCAGGGAGGGATCAGCAAACCAACTCCAGGGGACAGATACTGCTCTTCTCATGTGACCTACCACTACACCAGTCCTGCTGATAGTAGAAATTGCAACAAACTCAGTAAATTTTGAGTGGGATTTCACACACACTGTTGCAGTCTAAAGGAAATGGAGTATATCGACTGTCTGCTAGAAACAATCTAGGTGTGACAGTCCTTTTGAGGGAAGATGGTGAGCAATGTTAAGTGTAAAGCTTGTCCAGCATCTGATGCTCCAACTCACTAAACTGATGATTTGCAAACTGCAACAAAAAAAACCCACCCACAAAATTGTCTGATATGCTACTCCTTAAACAGAGACAATAACTTCTTCCAGAAAATTACTAGGCTAAGATTTTACTGAAATCAGTAACTTTGTAGCTGCTGGGAGTCTCATTATGTTGCTGGTTTGTTAGGAAGAGTGCAATGTGTCTTAGTTTTAAAAGAAGAATCATTCTGTGGGTGAACCATTTCCACATAATCACAGAAAAAGATCAGGTCAGGAGGGACCTCTAAAGGCACACAGATCTGATCTTCTCTGAAAGCTGGGATAACTTCAGATCAATTCAGATCAGGTTCCCCAGGGCTTTGTCCTATCAAGTCCTGAGCATCTCCAAGGACAGCAATTTCTGAACCTCTCCAAGTAGCCTGGGTCAGTGAAAGATCGTTAATAATCTTCTCCTTGTCTGCCATTGAGACTTTTTTCTTGCTGCACCACATGAGCATTGATCTCATGCATCTGTAAGGAAAGTTTCACTCCACCTTCCCACACACCTGTTTTCCAGCTCTAGATGATCTTGGTGCCCCTCAGCTGCACTCACCACAGTTTGACAATATATACTCTTGCCCTGAGGGGCCCAAAACTCAATGCAGCATCCCAGCTGCAGCCCCAAATGACAAGTATAAGAGCACGGCCACTACCCTCAGCCTGCCTGCTTATGCAGCACAGGATGTGGTTCCTTTTTATCACCTCCAGGCCATGCTGTTGACTCACACCTGACACTGCCCACCAAGACATCCATGACCTTACTTAGAGAGCTGCACAGTATGTGCATTTTGTGCCTTAGAAAAGGCTTTACAGATTTTCTGTGGGTTTGTACATATCTATTTTTAATAGTCTCGTTTGAAAGACTGATGCAAGTGGACTGACTTTCAGGTAGCAGAAGTTAGCATACACAAAAGCATGCAAGTCATCTCACATCAGGCACCCAGAACACAACTCAAGTTTCTTCCTCTAAGCATATAAAAACATCATGCACAGGTAGATTACAGCACAAGCTTTGGAGGGGTTGAATAACCTGTTGGCTAGCTAAACAACCTGCACACAAGGCTGATCTGGGCAGCATCCTTCCCCCTCAGTCCTGGGGGTGATGCTACTCAGGTCTTACCCTCCATGTACCATGGAGCTGGTTATCTTCATATCAGGAGTCAGGTTATACATGTGCACTTGGCATATTTGGCCATGCTGGAGGCAAGCCATGGCACCACAGCACCAGTGTTCAGCATCAGAATTAACAGAAGCATGAACTGGGAAACAGTTCTGAGACTCACTTTCTACGTAAAAACTTGACTTCTCTAGTGTTTTGGGATTCTTTTTTAAACGAAAAGTCACTAGTCATTTATAATTTTCATGTTATACAACTATGTGTATATGCACACACTCTACAGACATGAAATATTTCTTTCCTACCTTGTCAGACAAGCAAACAGCTAAGCCAGAGAGAGCTACTCACACACAGCTGCTTTAGCCCACAGCAACATGCACAGGTTGGAAATAGAAAGACTAAGATTTGGTGTCTAAGTAGTTAGAACTGTCACAATATTTCAGCGTCCTAGCCCCAGTCCAAACAAGTTACCTCAGTAAACTGAAGTCTGTGAAGAAATCCCAGGCATCCTCAATTTGCCTTCTTTCTCACCAATAACACACCACAGTAATCTCAGGATTTTAGGACTGAGAAAAGACATTGGTTATTCATCGTTTCTGGAGAATGATTTGGGGCACATTTGTGCCACAAAAAGGTGGAAGTGAGGCAATTTCAATGCTTGTTTTCAGCTATAAACACCAACCTTACGACTGAAGCCCAGCAAAGGCTCCCTTCTACTGTTTGTGAAAACACATTGATATAAGTAAGTTCTTGTATGTTCCAAGTTAGCTGTACTGCTGGCTGAGCATAGCCTCTTCTATCATTGGTTAAAGTTACCAAACACCAAAAGAAAACAAAAATATCCCCCCCAACATTGTTTCAATTAAACATTTAAGAGTATTTTCTTCACATCAACCGGTGCTGGGGTGAAAAAACTTGCTGCAGACAGGGGTGCAGAGCTCAGCCAGCCAGCGACACCCACAGCTTTCCAGCACATTCAGTTTAAGCTCTGAAGCCTCTTGGCTGGTGCACATCGCACAGCCTTTATGCTTGATCATTAAAGAAAGCAACCTGTCAACACTGTATACTGACAGATCTGAGGAAAAAAAATAAAAAAGATAGATTTGAAAGGATCTTTTTTCTGCAGGAAGCATGCATCCAAGAACAGCAGCATTACTGCTGCGCTCTTCAGAGCGAGGATACTGTTTTATCCGGCATCTCCGGAGCTTCAAAAGAGAGCACCTGCTTGCTCCATACAGCAATGAAATTCCACATATTATGAAACACTTGCTACTTTTTTACATCTGAAAGTTATTAGATTCTAGGTCTCCTTATTCATCCTGTGTCTTAAAATTATAGATCAACACTGTTTGAGGATATCACAGAAGAGTCATTGTCTGCTCACTGTTCAAGGAGCTTAAGACTTCCAACTATGCTCTCTCTTAAGTCGCCAAGAAACAGGAGCAACTGTTTCCAAACACTCTCCTGATTACTCATGGCTCAATGTCAGAGATATAAAATATTTTTACAAAGTTACTTATGAGCATAAAATACAGGCCAAGGTTGTTTCGGAGACAGAGAAGTGAACCTACAATATTCAGGTAAGCCAGAAAAGCAGAATAGGTACAAAACCCTAAAAATTACACATCTGAATAATGTGCAAGAGCTCCCAGCAACAGAAGCAGCCATTTCTTCCATACTTCAGTCTCCACTTGACACTTACAATAGGTAGACTGAAGTAAGTAGCAGGTAAACAACAAGTAAACAGGGAAAGATGCAGCTCCTCAGACCTCAAAGACAGAACGGATCGGATTAATGTGCAGAAAGAGACAGACAGGAATAGCTGTTGAAAAACAAAGGGGTTTTAATTTGAGTTTACTATTCAGATTGGAAATGGAAGTGGAACAAACGTTGGTTCCTTTCTAACTTCCATAGCAACCCACTCACACTGAAGTTATGTGACTCAGAAGCTGTTTGCTTTAAATGCAACCATATGGCTTTTAAACCCCTTTGGTTCCGTGCCCAGACACAGAATAACTCTTTCTTGATTTTATTGTCCTGATAAACTCCAAATTCTCGAACTTTGTCATTTTACTCGGCTTACTCAAATCCTCCTTTAACTTTCCAGGTTCCTGAATTCAAGCCCAAAGGGCTTCGATTTTTACTTGGAAAGAAAATGTTAATAGAAATCCACAGCAAAATAAGGGACATATCTAGCAACTTAAAAAGAGATTTCACATTTTCCAAATGCCCTGTTTATGGAATTATAACAAGAAAATATGCTTCCTTTATTTTACTTTACTATTTAATTCTTTGGCAATTTACAAGTCACATTTCTCAGCTGAGCACTGCATCTGCACGTGCACTAAGTATTTATGCTCAAAAGTCCATGCTAAACTTTCATCGCTGCGGCGTAGAAAATCTACCAGGTCTGAAACACAGCCAGCTTTATTACACTGGCCCTGCTTAAATGCATTTCTTAATATTCACAAGCTGCAGAGCAACGTAGCGAAGTTATTTAAAATTAAAGCAAAATTGCTTGACAGGAGTCCACATCCTTTTTCCAGTAAGAATTATTGTACATTTTAGGAAGACATCTTACAGTCAAAGAGAACATAGTATTTTAAGACACTATTACGGTTTCCTTTTTCTAAGTCAAATTTGGATAGTTATTCGGAAACAGAAACACGTAGAACTATGTGACCAAAAGATCAGCTTACAAACGAAGACTACAACCTTCAACACATCTCATCAGCCAGAAACTCAAAGTCAGTTTAGAACTAGAGAAAGCGCATCATCCAGCACAAGCACCCTCGTGTTGTCCACTTTGAAAACAAACTCTTTCAAGTTACTACGTCGCTTTCCAATACCACTCACAGGTACTTCATAACACACAAAAAAACCCACACCACACCCATGACTTGTGGCACTGTCCAAAATGCCTGCCTTCAAGTACATCTGGTTCTCCAAATAAAAAAGACCACAAGGTCAAAAGGAAGCTTTAGAAACAACAAGATCTTCCTCCAAAAGGGTGAATTGTTTTCTAAAGACAGATTACATCATAGAAAAGCTCTTCTTTGAGCCGAGTGAGTAGCTGTAAAGCAGCCACGACCCTCACCCTCCAGAAGCACTCCAAGGGCTCTGAGGCTGGCCGTTAGTACCCCGGGAGACAACAGTCTTGCGCAAGTTTCCTGCACACAGTTTACATCCAGTTTCTACGCCCAGGAGGGCACCGAGCAGGAGTGAACCCCGCTGCTGCTCCAACAGCCACTTCTGCCAGCGCTGTGCAAGGGAACAGACCCAGCACAGGTGCCGTACACCAGCCAGCGCCACGCCTGCAGCCCGCGGCTAGAGGAACACCAAGCAGGCGGCCTGGAGGTGGAAGGAGGGTAGTGGTTTCCCCTCTTGAGAGTGTAAGTTAAAGACATGGAAATCTCAGCTCACCTGTAACACGCAATTCCTAAAGCTGCCCTGACACACCTGAAACAGGAACACCTACCCACTTCCCTTTGGTGCCAACGCCTCAAAATGATCAATTAGAGATTCCCCCTCCCCCGACTCGACGCCACACACGAGCATCTTTTGCACTAAATATATACTTAAAAATACAACAGCCTGTTATTACCACTGCTGTTACCAGCCCTTAGATACAGCCTCCAGATCAGAACCAGGCAATAACACTTCACTTTTCAAAACTAAAAACCATGAAGCTAGACTTTTTTCCCCCCGGTTGCATTCTTGCAGCTGTTTCCATGCGCCACCACTCAGATGGGACTATACTCTGGAAGATATTTATAGCACTGCAACAACAGCTTATCCAAATACTGCAGATCTCGCAGCTAAATTATGCCAAGCGTCCATCTCAAACAACTCCTTCTCCACACCTAGAGAGCCAACAATAGATAACAATGGGACATTCATTTCAAGACACACTCCAATCACAGAGCATTAGAAAACAGATTCAGGCATCTGGAAAATCCCACAGGGCACTGAGACATCATTTTCCAAACAGCATTTGACTTCTCAACTGAAGTACTTATGTGAACTGCTGACAAGAAATAAAAATTAAGTTCAGCGCTTCACCACACGCCCTGGGTTCTCCACCCGATGCTACGCAACACTGAGCAAACAGAAAAGCATAGTAAAAAGATCTTCACTTACCTTGCCCCTGTCCACTGATCTGGCAACTCCACAGCATCAGAATTATTGCTAATATCCAGTGTGTCTGTCCAGTTACTCCGATGCTTCCTTGTCTTTCAGCCATTGCATTACTGGGAGCTATACAAAGAAATATTATTGCGTGTTTGAGTTACAACTCTCAAGAAATATACCTTTCAGTGGAGGAAAGCAAAACAAAGTCCCTGCAAATTTCCTCAGTACACATCTATTGCTCTATTTTAGTACACACTCACTGGTAAAAAATGCATTTTCATTCAGAACCTCCCTGACTGTTTGCTCAAGACTTACTTCACGGTAGGAAGTTGCTTTGCAAACACTTGGACTCACTTTTCATAGAGGTCCTGAACTTTACAAAAAACAAGTTCCCATCCTGCCACATTTAGGAATCCTGAATAAGAAGCACTAAAGTCACGTAAAAGTTTAGCTGTGTATTACAGTCTGAGGGCACAGTCCCTCAGGCAGCGTTTAACTTGAATTTTCTAAAAGAGTCAGGAGATTTTGGCACCGTTGAGTTGCATTTAATTGAGTGTTTCCTGGACCAGCTACATCTTCCAGCATTTGCAGTTTCCACATCACTGGCACATGCAACAATTATCTATTTATTATTCCTTCCCATCCCGCTTTTTTAGCGCTCTGAGTCAGGTCTGCTTCTTCAGAAGATCTGGTTAATCCAATACTGGTTTGTCAGAACTGCACTAATTACACAGGCCTGGCTGGACCCTGACTGAAAAAAAAATAAGATGTAATTTCTAGCCTAAAGCACAAGCAAATATAACAGAAATTGGTACTTCAACAGTTGGGTCATTTATCCAGCATGGGGAAAAATCTTGCCATAATTCCTTACGTAGCTTTTAAAAACAAGATGGTATTGTAAAAACTTCTTGTGTTTTTCCATTATAAGCTGCTGTAAAGTTCTTGTGAAGAGTGTTGTAGGATTTTAAAAATAAAAGGAAAAAAAATTACCAGGAAAAACACTAACTGAAGGAAACTGTTTATTTATTGGCTGATTAACCATACTTTTAATATTGTTATTTTAAGAAGCTCCATTTAAAAAAAAATCCTCCAGAAGTATTTTTACAAACCTATGGATACAGAAGCTGTTCACAACAAAGGTTCATCTGAAATTACACTCAGTAAACCTCAGTCCTCAATTCTGAAAATTGGTTACAGAAAAAACAATACAGAAACCACATACACACACACACACATTTTTGTACAGAAAAGCTCCCCAGTGTTGCTAACACCTTGATTTTCTCCTTTGGAGCTTGTTTCAGGCTCCATTAGAGCAGCTGTTCTTTCAGCAAACCGGGGTCCTCCCCAGCCAGCATTGGGTGGTTCCTCCCCATCCCCTCTCATGCACACATATGGAGGGAAAAGAGGAAGGGATGCTGCAGGGCTTTGTCTCTTTTGGGCTGTTTAACCCTGAGAGGAAAGGAGAAGCAAATGATAGTGCCAAAGCAAAAGCAGAGAACAATGAATACGAATAAACACCCTACTGTGTGTGTATATATATATTTTATCACGGCAAGGTCAAAGAAATAGTTTTGTAGAAACAGTATCTTGGAAAAAAAGATACTCTGTTTCATGAACATTCTTTCCCCAACTTATCAGACACATTTTTGATTCTCAGTGTAAGCAAACAGATGGTACTCAATTAGTTATTTACCTACTTTACTACTATTAATTAACATCTCCAAGATAATTTTTGTTTTCACTGCATCTACAGAAAGCTAAACTTCCATAAAAGTCTGGCATTTGTATCTACAGCCTTGATAGTTGTAATATAAATATCACAACTAAGAAAGCATTGAGATGCCTTATCTGAACTCCACAAGGATGCATCTAACTTTTTAAGAAAGCATTTTTTTACTTAAAGGTTCATTACAAGTGAAGAGAGGAAGATGATGGCCATCCCACTAGGAGGAAGCCTACAGATCAGTATCTGTAGCACTTGAAATGAGAACAGAAGCAGCAAAAATTGCAAGTTTTTGTTTTAGGTCAGAGACACAGTTACCTCACACTGCAGCAACCATCCATGGAACAAAGATAAAAAGCAAGGCAGGAGGTGCAGGGGACAGGATACAGCTGCACACCACGCTGACTCAGGACTGGAAAGAGAGGGAAGGAATCTAAGCCTGATACATGCCACTCCTGTTATGCTTCTTGTCTTTACAAGACAATTTGTAAAGGAAAGAAGGCAAAGAAAAGCCCCTGACACATATGTAGCTGAAAGTTCAAACTAGAGCTTCCATTTGACAGGGAAAATTCAACAGGAGGATGGAATCATAGAAACAGAAAGCCAACTCAGAACCCTAAACATAAATCTCCTTTGAATGCTCAGCCCCACTTTCCACACAAAAGGTGCAGAGAACCAGGTTTATCTCAAGCAAACACATTTCTTAATTGAAGAATAATTGTTTTAAGAGAGAGTACACTGCTGTAAAAAAGCTTAACTGCCAGTTCTACGGCAACCTTTATATCCTTTGGGTTTACACCAGTGTTGTTTCAGTCCTTCTAATGTAGGTGACCAAGGACAGAATTAAGTCATAAGTATGCTGAATTATTAGGAAGAGCAGGTACAACAGGACAAGAGAGATAGAGGGGTAGACAAAGTCCTCTTCCCTTCCCCCTTTTTTCTTTTAGTTGTTTTGTGAAAGAAGTGACAAGAAATTACTTTTTTAGAATCAATTTTTAAACACATATTTCATTTTTTATTGTTGCAAGACTTATTGAAGGAAAGCCAAGAGATATACAAATGATATCCTCCAAGGGACAAAAACCTCATTAATCACTACACATCTCTCCAAGGAAAAGCTGCTTTCATTTTCCTCCAAAACCTGCTAGAAGAAGAAACATACCAGAGGGGGGAAAAAACTCCAGACTAACAAAGACTAAAAAATAAACTCTTACCTCTAAACCTTCCTTCATACTCCTCTATCTAACTCAAACATCCTCCCTTCACAGGTGGCAAACAGAACAAAGCACCCCCCCACCCTTACATAGTCTCTCCAGCCAGGGCTCAGCTATTAACAAGCACCTCAAAATACCCTACCTCACCCACACATTTCCTGCACCAGTACATATAGAGAAAAGATCCAACACCACCACTATTTAATTTTCTTCCCCTTACCCCCAAGCTTATACATATAACAACACCCTACCTGAAAAACAGCTACAAGAACTGCCCTTGCCAGCCTCACAGCCAAGAGAAGATGGCAAGAAGACTTCCTTCCCATTTGCCGACAATTAACTGTAACTAATTTAGAGTGAACCAGGTGCAGTCAGTTGGCAGGAAATCAGCACACATGGATAAATCTGTCATATACAGTAACAAAGTTTGAAGTTTGTTACAGGGATGATGTTTGCTGCAGTAGTGTTGGTATGACGTGCTAGAAAAGCTTTCAGTTGCATTACCAGACTTGTTGCTGTCGTGGGGGTATGATGCATTAAAATCCACAGGCTTTGCAGAACTTGATTTTGGGGTGGCAGTAACTATTTTGCTTTCCTTCTGTTATTGCTTAGGTTATTTTATATGCTTTTGTCTTGTCTGAATGGGTGAGTATATCAACTATGCAGACCTAAGAACCTTTTTTAGTTTAACTACTTTTATATGTGTCTTTACAAAGTTACACTTTATAAAAATATTTACTCTATGCAAGGATAGACAGTAAATGTTCAATAAATGACAAGCAAAAATATGCCAGTTTTCTGGTAAATCATGGGAATGTCACTATTGTCTCATGAAAGTGATAGTTCCTGTTTCAGATGAAGTAGAATTTAGTCACTTAACTCTTTTTTTTTTAAATATGTTTTTTTTAAAGTACGGTTTTCGTCTCCATGCAACAACGATGGAATATCTGGTGCAGATAGTGGAGAGGGATAAAGGGGCTCTTAGGTCACTATTAATACAGTCAGCCTCCCTGCATATACCTTTCACTCCTGCATTAAAAGGATATCCATTTATTTATTTGTTTATTAAAAATGTGAAATAATCATTGCATCTCGTTGCTGTCCCTTTGTGGCCAACATTACAGCCTGTAGCTTATACAGCTATAAACATTCTTTGAATAGTCATCTTCTGAAAAAAAATTATGTCAAACAAACTGCTGCACCAATTCCTGTCTCAGACTGCAGTTGAGTACAGTTGAGCACACATATATATAAACATATGCTTGCTGTTGAAACATATATTTTGACCTACTGGAATTCCTTGTGCTCTGGTTTAGAAAATAATCCTACTCCTACCTCTCCTTCAAGAACTCTTGTACAATTGAAAATTTAGAACTGTGCCTAATAAAAGGAAGATGGTAGTAGCAAATATACACCAAAACCAAACAAGCAAAAAAGCTAATGTGGTACTCAGCATATTGTTGAGTGTATTGTATTAAACTGCTTTAATTAAATAGATTTGAGATAGACAGAAGAACAGAAAAAAAAAAAAAAAACACAACAAACCACCATTAACTATTTTCTCAGTGGAGATGTTGGCCACTTGATGGCCATTCAGCTGGACTGGCCTGAAGTGGAAATCTGATACAAGAGTTTTAGAAGGTATGTGAAATGCTTGGAGTTATATAGCCAAGCAAAAATTAAAGGAAAAAACAAACAACAGCAAACAAAAAAAAACCCCACCAAGAATACAAAAATCCTTTTAATTTTGCTCATTGTAATCATTGGGAATCACTGGAGCCTAAGGAAGCACCAAGGACAGACTAAAACTTTTGCCAATACAGACCGCAAAGTCTAAACTGGATGCATTTTACCTGATTTATAATCTACGTGCCTGAAGCCAGATTCTGATCTTCCTTACATGCACAAAAACCTATGGTACCAGCAGGCCTGTTTATATCCACGTCACTGAAATCAGAACCTGGTCTGATGCATTTAAAATAATTGAATTTATCACTGATGTCTTACTTGGCCTGTTACAAAGACTGTATTTTTTAACCTCATTTCTGTTAGTGCATTACCAAAGACATTATAAATGCAAGATCCCTCAGAGGGCCATCTGTGGAACCAGATACTATCCGATGAGGACCTCTCTGCAGCATCAGGTTTGTTTACGCAGTGTAATGAACAGTAATGATAAGATTTTTCCTATTTAAACTCAGGAGCAATACAAGAGCAGCGTAACAATATCCATACCACACCAGGGGTTTTCAGTGCGGCTACCGGTGGGCCAGAGCACGCCTGGTCCTCACTTCCAGCTGTCAGCCATTGTCTTTGTGCATTGAAGGTGAAAAGTCATGAACTGGCACCTCCGAGAGCCCGGGTAAAGGACAGCAGAACAGATAAACTGATATTCCTGTCAATCTGGAGACAGCTGTGGCTCAAGTCAGGTGCCAAAACCGCTCATGAGTCATAGGAGACGAATAAGGCTTTTGCAGAAAAGGAGGAAGGTGACTTTCCTTCATGCCAAGCAAAGGTGGGCTTGGAATACCTGAGACAGCAGGACATGCAAAAGCTTTCTCCACCTTCCTAACACTACGACAGATTCATAAGAAGAAAAACTAGGAATACCTAGTTTTCAAGGGGCTGGGAAGGATGGAGAAAATAGTTCCAGCATCTCTAGGCTCCTTATTTAGGATGCAGGTCTTTCTAGATCTAATCCATAGCCTGTGAAGAGAAAGAGGACACCCTGGGAGGGCATAGGAGAGTATCAAAATCGTACTCCAGCTGGGATTCACTGCAAAGTAGACCCTGTGTCCTCCACTGGCTACTGCAGGAGGTCAGAGAGCTTGCCTTCAGGTGAAGTACAAAATAGGCTAAGCTGTGTACTCATGCCTGTGTGATTATCTTCACTGGAGCACATTCCCTCATCCATTGCTAGGACATAGTTCTGGTATCACCAGAAGCATGTGCCTCTGTGTCAGGATGATTTCTTCAGTTAAGCATATCTGCCTGAGACTTATGGGGTATAATTACAAACTTTCCAAAACATATTTAGGAAGAGTGATTCAGAGCATCAGTTAGCAATTATTGATTATTCAGTAACGTACTAAATCATTAATTCACTAACTTGTAATCAGGTTTGCTTTCAGAACCTTTCAAATTTAAGTAACTATTGATTCTTCCATAGTCTCTGATTAAAATTTAAAGTGAAAAATGTAAGAGTTGTAATATTTTTTAAGTTAATTTTTTTAACATCAGATTAATGCTATAAAGAAAACAACACACATGTAGTGCTAATAGGAAAAAAAAATTGCCTACAGGCATACTGCAACTGTGAATTAGTGGTACCTGAATGAAGGCCAAAATGACTTAACGTAGGTATTTAGCCTTTGGAATGATTGTTTCAACATGTAAAAGAACTGAAGAAACTTAACAATTTCAATTTTACGAAGCACTATGGACCTTCATAGCAATTTCTTTAAGACTGAGAAGAGCTTGGGCAGGTTTATTGGTTTGGGTTTTTTCCAAAATATAAAAAAAAAAAATACTTTACAATAGAAATCTTAGTTTTGGATAAGCTGGCTTTTAAGATTTTTTTGTACTGTTGTTCAGATGATAGTACCTGATATAGGAATTGGCTGTATCACTACAGAGAGCAAAGACAGCGGTAAAAACTACAAAAAGTAGTTGAAAGCAGTGCTGTTGCCACCCACTACTCAAAAACATTGTTTTACTTCATGAATGACCAAATAATAATTTTTTTGTTTGTCTTCTGGTGTTGCTGACTTCAGGTTCACAGTTTTGATCCTTTCACAAAGCAGCAGTAAAATTCAATCTTAGAAGCCAAAATTCCTAGGCAAGGCATATACCTTTAGGCCAATGCTTAAAAAAAAAAAAAAAAAAAAAAAACAACAAAACAAAATGTCAAAGTTCTCACAAAGAAACAAAAAACCTCCCTGTCCTGGTTTCAGCTAGGAGGGAGTTAACTTTTTTTCTAGCAGCAGGTGTAGTGCTTGGGAGTTGGGATGAGAGCAGGATTGATAGTACAGTGATGATTTAGTTGTTCCAAGCAGTCAAGGACTTTTCAGTTGTCCATACTGCCCTGCTAATGAGAAGGGAGGGGACACAGATGGGACAGGTGACCCAAACTGGTGAAAAAGGGTATTCCATACCAATTACATCATGCTCAGCATAAAAGGGCTGAGGGAAGGAGCGCACAGCTCCAGGATGCATTGTTTTGGGGATGGTCTAGCTCCGGGACAGCTCTGAGCTGTAGGGCCTGAGTTGTGTGGTTTGGTGAGAAACTGCATTGTGTATCACCAGTTTTGTGTATTTTGCTATGAAGTCCTGTTTTTGTTATCCCAGCCTCTCTGCTGTCCCAGTAAACTGTCCTTCTCCCAACTTGTGAGGTTTGGTTTTTGGATTTCTTTTCCTTCTCTTTCCCCCTTCAGTTCTTCCCCTCCACCCCCTGCCTCTTAAAGAGAGCAACTGTGTGGTGCTCAGCTGCCAGCTGGGGTGAAACCATGACACTCCTCTTTTAAATCAGGTATGTTCTTTCATGCAAGAAAATGAAGTGCAGCATGGTGAGACGGGAACATCTGACTTGGTTACCTTTATTTTTCTAGTAAACTTTATTTTTCCAACCCCACCCCCCCCAAAAAAAACCCCAATCCTTTCACACGTATGTACGTTAGAAGTAATACAATATCAACAGGCTTAGGACAAGTTTGAAAGAACCAAACTTGCAGAAGTCCCGTTTGTAACCCTATTTATTTATAATCCTCAATTTCCACATTCAAAACACATCCCTATGTGCAGTCTCCTGCAGGTTATGGTTAGAAGACACCATGTCCATGGGTCTATCTCACTAGATTTGTGTACCAGGGATAAACAATCGCGGTTCCTGTGCAGACTGGGAGCTGTGGTTTTGTGGTCACAGCAGTGAAACCCTGCATCTTTCTAAGGCTGCAGGCAAAGGCAATGGGCAGCTCATAGGTCTTTCAGCAAGTCCCTGGTGCCTGGTTTTCCAGAAGGGCAGAAAGCAAGTGTCACTGAGCTACCGGAGCATAAGGTAAGCCTCCTGATTGCAACACCGTCCACACACACATAACTTCATGCAAGTTACCTACAGCTAAATATACCAGACTTTACAAAAAGAGTGAGTCCTCCTCACATCAGCAGCATCTGACATGGTTCGTATTGCCTGGCACAGGAGAAGACGACTCCAAAGTCACACAGCCCTCCCCAGTCCGCATCAGACCACATCCAGCCCCGCTCCCACCCCTACTAAAACAGCTATCATTGCCTATTACCAGACAATAGCATCAGGTAACACCATTTACCAGCAGGTACATGAAATGCTGTAAATTCACACCTAAGCATATCTAGCTTTGCAGGTATATGAACATTTCTCATCAGTGGTAACACGCCCCCCACCTCACATAATTGGATATGGTTTACTCTAAGCTTTGTAAGCTTTGCTGACCCTAAACAGTGGATCACGTTTGTAACAGTCCTGAAAGAAGAATATTACCCACATTCAGTTGAGACTACAATATTTTAGTCTTTAAGTCTTTTTGATTCACAAAAGAGAGCAATACCAAGGAGTACATGAAACCATGACCAATAAACATAAGTTAGCTAATTACAATCATTCATACAATCTGCGTTTGTATTAACAGATCAAAATCAATGTAATTGACTTTTGTTCCATAACACCATTTGTTTTGGCTTTCTTTGCTATCTCATACACTAAGAAGTAAACCTACAATGCATTAAGAAATCTCAGATAACTGGCTCTGTCAATACAGCATGAAGGATGAGGAAAAAGTGGGTAGAAAAGTAATATATTTTTCACAAAGTATTGGATCCCATGAAGAAGTTAATGATGTTTGCAAGGGAGAAAATGTGAGGACCAAAAGTTTTCAAGTTGCTGAGTGATAATAATGGTGCCATCTATTGTGCATCCATCACACTGAAGTGCTTGACATGTATTTTGGACTGTTTTCACGCATTTTCTTTATGATGATTAATAGTGGCATTGTACCCTCTGAAATAGCAGCCCATCACACAGAGAAAGGTGTGCTAAATTAAATTCAGATGATAACAACTTTGATCTCAGGCACGCACGGAAAGGTTAGAACAAAAGCACTGTGAGAAATACTCGTGTCTAAGATGAGGGTCCACAGCAAACAAAGAGCAGAGAAAAAGGAGTAGAGACCTAAGTGCCTTTCAGAAACATCCATTTTTCCAATTTCTTTTCCCTGCTCTGTATTTACATTAGTAAGCAGTGAGATTTAAGATGTGTTTTCTTTTGTTACATTTTGAAAGAGAAATGGGGAGTGGGTGGGGGGGGAGGGAAGGTACAACACTAGATAAGATAATTAAATTTCTGTAAAAGGGAAGAAGTGATGCATATCACCTGCCTGCCTCACGTCCTGGACACGCTACTGCTGTCTGGTTTGTCTCTAATACCAATCAGAAACACACAAAGGTTCCTGCAACACATTTGTTTCCCTAAACATTTGTCTAAAGCATCTCTTCAATTCTTTTAGCAGAAACAGGAAGCGAAATGAGCAGAGACACCCACCCACTGGTGTCTTTTGGTCTGCTGAGACTGGAAGTGGGGCTTCCAAGACCATGAGGTGGGTGACCAAAGCGATGGAAAGAAGCTTCAGTGAGAGTGCGCTTATGCTGACACATTCTAGTCTGCTGCCTTGGAGGGTGAAGGCAGTTCCTAGGGCCCAGCTATGAAGCTCTAACCCCCAATTCATCTCTTCTGAGGTGCAATTAACTAGGGGGAAAAATAAAGAAATTTCAAGGGGCACCTTTTGCTCTGACTTGACAATAAAAACAAGGAAACAAAATCCCTGCTCCCAGCAGAACAGCAGGCACACTAACTACATGAGTGTCATAATGTGCATTTAATGGCTGGAAACGACTCTGAAATGTCCCTATGAGTCACACACAAATGAGAATGGTAAATGACTGCTAGAACTTGCTCAGGAACCCATGCAGCCCAATGCACTCCTGGGAACATCAAAGCAGAACTCTACAACAGTTTTCCCAACAGGAGAGCACAGCTGCAGAAATCAGTCTCTTGCAGCAGTCAACAGACTTGCAAGTCTTAGGAGAGCAGCTAAGGGATGGAAGATGGCAGTCTGATTTGTGGGGCAGCTCTGGTGCGTACAAGCAGGATGGTAAAGTCTGGGTTGGTTCATCAAAAACTGACACCTTTCCCAACCACCAACATAAGCACATCCCAGCTGTACTCTTTGATATGTGTAAGAGTTCCAAACGTGCCTGAGAGCAAATTTAGCCCCTCCCAGACTTTTGTTTTTTGGTTGTTTTTTTTTTTGTACAGTTACAAATGTACATAATAATATTGAACAGGACTGTTCAAAAAAACTGAATTAGCTGGAAGCTGTTCTATGGAATACATTCCAGTGAGGCATCACATAGCATAGTTAAGACATCTGCTCACAATTTAACTTCTTAAATTACAGTGTTGTTTACATAATACGTATTTTTACATTACTACCACTATCAAGGAATACTGGCATAGTTGTTCTTGCCATAGTTAATATCCCCTGCGTAACCTAAAATAATCTTGATGCATTTGAAAAAAAGTTCCCGGGCAGAATAACTGAAGAATGGGAAAACCGGAGTGGGAGTACCAACAGAGGTAGAGGCAGTTTTTTTTCTTCTTATATTGAGTATGTAACATCCAAGTAGCCATAAACCCCAAGGGAATGAGATAGATAATGCTCCACCCATACCAGTAATCATTCCTTCATGTATTCAGAAAGTGCATAATTTACCAAAAAGTGTTTTGAGAGTAGCATAGCAGTTTTTAATGCTTATTACACTCACATATCTTTTAAAAGATCTCTCCAGAGTTTAGCTGTCTGGCCTTCTATAGCATAAAAAGCACAATAGCTAGTAAATTTTAAAAGCCTCAAGAAATTCTTTGAATAACTTTCCTATGCATAACAGTGTTGTATCTAGTGATTTAAAAGACCTGATCCACCAGACCTAGAAACATTTAACTTTGAGGGCAGATGCTTGCTAACTGTGAGCTGCAGAAGTCTTTATTCTGACCAAGCTCCCTGAGCATGTCACCTTAAATCCATCCTTCATCAAATATTTTCTATCACCAATTCTGGGCTCTAGCTAGTATATTTCCATGACAGAAATTTCTTGTTTACAAGGTGGACAGGGAAGGAAATGCTTCTGCAGCTGTTAGTTTGGATTTAATACTGTGGGGCATTTGTCTTACACTGAAAATAAAAACTAGCATTCGTGGAGGCCTTGGGTTTAAAACCTAAATGAAGAAAAATCTTAATGTCTTAATGAAGAAAATCAAGCTACTTTACATGTCATGATTTAAAACAAGTAAGAAAAAGCAAAAAATGTTATACCATTAATATCAACATAGCATAAAATACTACATTTTCTCCACAGCCAAGAGCATGCTAGCTGCCAGGGGCCCAGCCACAACTCCCAGTCAAACCCCATGAAGTTGTGAGGTGCCAAGAAGAGCTGATGAAGAAATTCTGCTGATTGAAAAGCAGGCCAGTAGATAAAAGAAAAATCAATGCCTGAGCATCAGTACAGGGTAATAAAAGCAATATCTCATTTTGACACCTTGACTGAGGGTTTTTTTTGGACAAAGACTACCATTATTTCTCCCCTTTCCCCCAGGCTTAACCCCTGTTGTCCAGTTTGGGTATAACTTCTGCCTCAGCCCAAATTGTAGCCACACAGCTTGTTTCTCTCTTTTATAAAGGCTACTACTACTCTGTTTTCAACAAAGATTTTTCTCTCTCTCATAGTGAGCTAAATATGCATTCATTGGATATCAGAGACTAATTAAATATTGTGACTCTATTTGGACTCCAGATTAGGTTTTGGGTTTCTTTCTTTCCCACAGGTGTAGGCTGCTTTCTCCTTCTCACAAAATATTTCCTCAGTGGATACTTCGTAAATGGTCACTTGCTGCTCCTTATAATTTCCAGCTGACCCTGTAACAGGTTCTCTACCTTCAACATTTAAAGGCAAAACCCTTAAACTGAAGGCACTCCTAAATTTTTTCAACGAGTTGAACCATGGATAAAGATTTAATCTGATGCCAATTCCCTGCATTCATTAAGATTAGTTACTTCACAGGGAAAAACCCTCAAATTTTCCAAGGGAATTGATGTCAGATAAAGCGTTTCCTCACCACTCCGATAATTAACAAAATTACCAGTTCAAAACATTCTTTAAAGAGATGACTGGGCTTCCAGTTTTAGAGAATGTCAGGCAATTTACATGACTACTTGCTAAAAAGCCTGATGACCTCTTGCAGAAACTTCATTTTAGCACAAAAGAAGTAGTTAGTCTACAAAGGAAGGTAATAGCACCCACCTAGTAAATTTTCCTGTTGGTCCAAGTACATCAGAAACACTAATCCTACTAAAGTTTAGTAAAAACATATTGAGAAATGGCTTTTATCCATAAAGTTGTTTCTTTTTATTATCATTTATATATGACTGGATATAGGATTGGATGGGATTTTTTCATATTTATTCTGATTTATTTTTAACCTGTTTAAGAATTTTGGATTAAAGGAATACTCAGAATAAACATTTCTCTATAGATTTCAAGAGCTCTACTAACATTAGCACAGGCTCATTCATTCTGAAGTCAGAGAAAAAGCATGTAACTGAAATTCATAACTACACAGAGAAACAGCACACCATAAGTAAACTATCAGGAGCCTGGGCAACATGCAGATCTGGTGACAGTCCTCTTCACACAGGTAAAGGTTGTTCAAGAAAGGAAAACCACACATTTACACCCAATTTGTACATATAAACTAAAAAAAAAACCCTATACATCTGCTGTTTCAAATTTTCTTCACTTGTGCATGCATTACTAATGTTACCAACACTGACAACCAAATGTACATTGTACCTGTTAATTATATCAATATCCTTATGAAAATACTACATCTCTATTAATGATTCCAACTTCTCTGACTCACATTGTTGATGGAGTCTTGGACGGGCAAATGCAGGTAAACCCCTCCTACTTGCATCAAATTCGAACTGCAGTTGAGTATGCCTACTTCCCACTGCCCAGCATGAGACACAAGACAAGTGAATTAATCCTTTTAAGAGAAAATTGTCTCCATAATTCTGGCTAACACTTTGTGTAATAACCAAAAACAACCACCTATGCAATCGCTACTTTATAGAAATACAGAGAAGAAGTGAAACATGCACAGAAACACCTGAAATGTAATATCTAACCTGTAACTCCATGAGTAATTTCCATTAAATTGGGAATAAAATAGGGTTGGTTTTCTACAGGTATTTTAATTCATGAAGTATATATGTTATAGGTTAAGTCTGAAATAAATGACCCGGTATCAACAACTTTCAATAGCGAGACAGGTCTTTGGCTAGCAGGATAGTTATTTCCCCTGATTTACAGCTGGCACCCTGGCAATTCTTGACCCAAGTTTTTTAAGCGATAAAATTAGACTATTTCTGCAACCCTAAAAGCCTACGTAAAGACCCATCTTGAGTATTAATGTTCTTTCTTGACCATATATTCTTTATGCACAGACACAGGTATGCAATGAATACCTTTCCTCTTATCCAATGTTACGAAAACTGCAAAGGAAAGGCCTCCTGCTGTGTTGGTTGCAGAGAGTTAAAATCTGTAAGGTTGGGTTTTCTTTGCCTATACTGAAGTGCCATCAAACTCATTTGCATTAGAATTACTTCTCCCAAAGCTAATTACAACTGGTTTTAGTGCCTAACTTTTTCTTACTATTAACATCAACAAAATTGAATATGACACCAGTCCCAGACTAATCAAGGAGGTCTGCGATTCCCATTTACACACTGCACTCGAATACCCTGTTAGGAGCCAAACTGCTCTGTACCCTGCAGCCCATATTTTGAAAGGACATTTCCCCGCATGAATTCGTACGTAAAAGAGCATAAACGAGCAACTCCTGTGCCTTTCCTTCACACCAGCCCCTTACCGATCGCTCCCTTAGCTTTGGCATTAACATTCTGAGAGATGCCCGGAACAGCCTAACTGGAAGCAGAGTGCAGTTCTGAGCCGGGCGTTATCCCTGCCGCCCGGGGGATGTATTTCGCCCCTGGACTCTGCAACCCCCGTCCGGCCAGATCCCTTTTCCCTACCTCCTACCGCCCTTCGGCCGCTGCTCCAGCCCCGGCAAAACTTTGGGAAGTTACCTGGCGGGAGGCGCCTCCCGGGGTAGCACCGGGCATCTGAGGGACCATGCGGGGTTATCGGCTGGGAAGGCACCAAGGGGAGGCGGCCCGGAAGGAGGCGGCTGCTCCGCCGCGCACCCCAGGGGAAGGAGGGACGGCAGACGAGACGGGGGACGGACCCCGCCCGGCCCCCGTCTCGCCCGCCCTCCCCCGGGGTACGCCTCGACCCGCCTTGGGGGAGGGGAGGTTGGTATTAAACCGAAGGATTTCCCCTTTTCTCCCTCCCCCCTCCTTTTTTTCTTTTCCCCTCTGCCCCAATCCCCATATCTCTTACCTGGACGTAGGGAGGGGTGCACCGGAAACCCAGAAACGTGGTACCAGGAGATGCCGGAGGCGTGCCCTAAGTTTTTCGGGGAAAGGCGCTGGGCAGTTCCCGCTGGAATTAAGCCCCCCGGGGTGCAGGGTGGGCAGTTTGCACAGCCCAGGCGGAGCAAGCTTACTCGATCTGTTGGAGGACGATGCGGGGGGGGGGGGATAAAACAAGGGAATGGGGGTGGAGAACAAGAGGAAACCCCCCGTTCCTCCGGGCTTCTGGCGGTGCAATAATTGCAGCTGAAGGGAGGAGTTAGCTTAATTACAGGCCGCGCTCCCGGGAAATGCGCCCGAGCGGACGCACGCACGGGCGGAGTCGGAAAGTTGCCGGGCTCCCGCGGGCAGCGGCCCTTCAGCACCGCGGACAGCGGCAGCCGGCCCGGACCGTGGGGCTCCCGCCGCCGGGGGCAGGGACAGAGGGAGCGCCGGGGCGGCCCTCGCGGGGGGCGGGGGAGGGAGGTAAGGGGCGGTTAGCATCCTTATTAGGCAAAAAACACGAGTTGGGGAAGTAAATAGTTTGGGTGATGGAGAATCTACCATGCTCCCGGCCAGAGTGTTCCAGTAGTAAATCCTTGTCCCCCTCTGAAGGTTGAATGTTGTCCCTCCTGGGAATTTGCAAGGCGGCTTCTGCCAGCCATCACCGGCTGAAAATCGGCATCAGATCATGACTGCCTGAAGAATCATTAATATCCTACTAATACACGTGCATTTTATTTTATTGCATGTATTCTGACTGATTAGGGATCCACCACCACTGAAATATTATTAAGCCTGTTCTGCAGCTGAGGACATTGGGACAGACAGACTAAGAAATGGTCAAGGTTACATGCATGGAGCCAGATCCCTGCATGACTCCTGATCTCAGTGTACCTACCCTGTGGGATCATCTTCCTCTTCAGATCATTTCTTTCCCTCTTCCTTGCTCCTTGAGTTAAGTGCAGTGTCTCAATGGTGCTTCAAGCAATAGCTTGGCCATCAGCTCTGGAAGCTTTTATAGACCTTACCCAAGCACTGAAATATGATTTGAGGTCCTTCTAATGCAGAAATTTTCTATTGTGAATGTAATACCCCAAAATAAAGAAGCATGTGAGAACAGAACTAGACCTTTTATCTATGCACAGATGAGAAGCAAGTGGGATAAGGATTTGCATTTTAGGGTCTCTCAACCAGAAGGGAGATAATTCACCTTTTGTAAAGCTCATAAAACTTTCCCCTCCCTCCCCACCCCCCCTCCCCCCCCCCCACCCCCGAAATTAAATGCTACTTTTTATTTCAAGTCCATAAAATAATAAATAAGCATTCCAGGACAACAAACTAACTTTGGCTCAGCATTGTAGAATAAGTCCTGCTGCTACAGGAATGGAGGTAAATTATATTGGAAAAAATATTGATATCATGCAGTGAGAAAGGTAATTTGCAGTACTAATAACTCATATAAAAAGTATACAAACTGAACCTACTTCTTTCTAGTTGTTGGAAACAGAGATTGGAAAAAAATAAAGGCAGGCTTGGGAAAATTTCATCAATGACCAAGACAGGTAAGAAGTAGGTAAGGTCAATCTTAAAAACAATTCAGCACAACTCTTCATCAACATTTATATGATCTATTTATGTACATGCCTTTTCTAGAGACATGTTTGACATGGGAACATAAATCACATCTGTGGAAACGGAAGGAAGTAGAGAAGACTGAATGGATGGAAATTCTATGAAATAAAAGCCCTAAAATTTCTAACTAACTACTAAACCATGACAGCTCACACTTCCTGCTTAATCTTAAAGGGACTGTGAAAACTGAAAGGCTGAGCTATTTTTTTTAAATTATAAATGCAATTCCTCATTGACTCCCCAAGATTTTTAGTGTTATAAGCATATTCTAAAATGTCATCTTTTTCTACTGAGTGTTAAGCTAGCTAAGAAATTTTATATATATATATATATTTATGTACTCTTACACACATATGACAGAACCTCATGCCAGGCATTTACAACAATTTTTGCAAAATGGAGCAAAACCAGAGGAAAGACAGACCTTGAAATCTCAGGATTTGAGCTGTAGACAGTAACATAAGCTCAGAAAAAGGGTTTCAGAGTAGCAACACGCTGAAAATCACATCATGCAAGTTTTCCCAACAACAGCCTGAAAGCAGGTGTGCCAATTAGGCTCATCACAGATTGTGCAGTGAAGACACAGGCCTCTTTAGTGGAAGTGTCTTGGAGCATATCCAGCACTGGTACATGACTGTGGATATGATTGTGTCAAAATCCAGGCTGCTATGGCTTCAGACTCGTAAGTCACCTTGCTATACAGATGGTCTGAGAGATGAAGCATGGAAGAAGAAAGCTGAAGTGCTAGTGGCAGAAGTCATGAACTGAATGGGACCAACTGCACGAAGCAAAGTATGACATATCCTGCTGCAGTAGAGAAGTGTTTCTTTGCTAACCACTAACTCCCAGTCAGGAGGCTTCTCTAGTGTAATGACCAGTTTGGTATGCTCATTTTACTGGAGAAACAAAAGCATCACTATGGTTAAAATTTGGCAGTGCAAGTCAGATTGTTCCAGTGGCATGAGGTCTTGGCATCTATGGTCTCAGTGCAATTTTCAGCGGAGAGAATTTTTGCTCAGGTAGTAAGAAAACAAAGTTAAACAATGGCCAAACAGTTGTACTCAGAAATTATTAGGGACTGAATAATGATCACCTTAGATCAGAATTAAAATTACTAGATGAGCTGCATAGTATTTTTAAGATGAGGGATATTCCTTGGCTTCCTCCACTTTTGCTGTAGAGCAGACAGGATCCTCTTATGTTGGACAGTAAACAAGTATGGAACAGCAGCAACAAAAATATTCCTTCATTGAAGAGCTCATAGTCTAGCAAGGTAAAAGTCTTGATAAGAATAATGTACTTACTGTGTGGGCAGCATAAGTTTTATGTGTTCTTAATTATTCATTTCTTTGCTTCTAAGTGCTTTGATTTAAAAATGATGTGATGTGTACATGCAGTGTTGCTACTCAGATAACTTAATTGTTTTGGTAATATAACAAGGCATATGATGTAATGTCAATAGACTGCACCTTGTGTGCATTACAGAGCTTTTTCCATGTGGATGCTTATCCTCTAGTGACAAAGCTAATGATTCCTAATATGTGTACGGGGTAAGAAAGGGACTGCTATGATAGACACTTAATAAATGGTTAAACAGATTGTTAGGAGAGCCAAGAATAAAACTCAAAATCAAAACTTGGCTTTGAACTGTTTTTGGAATGATATACGTGAATGCAAAATATCTGAATGTGAATAAAACAGGATAAGAAAAGGCCTGAGGGAGAAAGATACAAAAGTAATGCAGATATTAGTCCACACATAGAAGCATATCAGCTTCCTTCCTAAAAATATGCTCCAAGCAATACCAACTTTATGGTATGCTCCCAGTAGCAGTCAAGGCTCAAAAATACTAGTTACTGTAAGGCATAATGATTTCCCTTTTCTACGTGTTTCAGTAAAAGAATACAAAGTATCTAATTAAAAAGTAAACATTCAAGTGGGTATTCATGCCTTCTAATTGATGTCATATGAATTACCACCTAGGAAAAACTTGTCTCCAAAGACTATATAGAAAAGCTACATTTCTAATCATATCACCTAAACAGTGTTAAGTAAATAACTTGCATCTTTGGGCTTTGGTTTGGGTTGGGTTTCTTTCATCCATTAGTGCTGAAACAAAATCAAGCTGAGCATACACAAAACAGAGAAAGGGAAGTAAAAATACCATCATTGTGGCTGTCCTGGTTCCAGCCAGGGCAGTTACCTTCCCCAAGCACCCAGCACAGGTGAGCCAAGTTGCCCCAGGCTGTTTTCCACACCATGTGACACACCCCATAAAAGAGGCTGGTCCGGGAGGGATGGGTCCATGTGGCTCCAGGGCAGTCCGAGTGCAGTTAGACATCAGGTTGGGCATCACACCGGTGCAGTACTCAGTGTTATTGTCTTGTCAGGTGGGTAAAGTACTCCATATTATCTGCCTGTGGTGGCGGGGTGTTTGTGAATTCTGCTATGGGGCCCAGCTACTGTTCCCCTTTCACAGTGATGTGTCAGTAACTGCCCTTATCCCAACCCACGAGGGCTCTGTCTGATTCTCCTCAGGTGGAGGGGTGAGCAAGTGGTATGTGGCTCTCAGCTGCTGCCTGGGGCTGAACCGTGACAGTGGCCCAGCCCCTTAGGCTGAGTAACACTCAGGTCTTCTCAGAGGAAAAGGTTCTAACTGTGCTAAGTACCAATATCAGACTGTTCAGAGCAAAGAGGAACAGCTCACCTTTTTGTACCAGCTACATGCTACACAGTCTTTTTAAACACATATGGTATATTCAAGAACATTCTTATAAGATTCAGTTCTGCCGTAAAGTGTATCTTTCTGCACAGGTTGGGGTGGGTTGTTGTGGGTTCTGTTTTGGGTTTGGGTTTTCTGGTGGGTTTTTTTCATTGTTTTATTTTCCCTTTTTTTTTTTTTTTTAAGATAGTAGTATTACTAATAGGTAGCTAAAAGAACAGGAAAACACCTACTGTAGTCAAAAGTAGGCAGATCAACTAAAGCAGCGGCCTGCTCTCTCAATAAGCTAATGGATAATCTGTATACATTTCATAAAGACCGAACTTCACGTATGAACATTTGGCACAATGAAATGAATTGGTATTTCGGCAGTGATTTCAGCAGGATCAGAATTTTATTAAACAATTTTTAGAAGGCATGAGGTAGGAATGTGTCAACAGAATGAGAGGAGGATGGAGTATTGGCCATATATATGTAGCAACATCTCTAATTAAACCTATAAAGACATATATGCAAATCACTACCATCACTGCTGTGATTCACATTTTCTTTTTAGAAGCACGTCTACTAATCCCTTTCTTTCCCCCTAGTTAGCCTCAACTTAAAAACCAGATTTACAGTCTACTTGCCCAAAGGCAGCACACATTTGGAGGGTATCTGACATGTCCGGTAGAAAACTGATGTGACAAATAAGAGCATACTCATCATTGTGATAATAGTCACTGCATTACAAAATAAAGCATTGGGTTACTAGGGTGAACTAAGAGGTCATTTACCTGTTTCCAGTTCCTCAGCTTAACAGTTAACACTTTGAATGATAATTTTGAGTTGTGTCAAAAGCAGTTATACTAAGAGCAGTACTGCTTAATTACTCACATTTCTGAGTTAAAATTAACTCCTAAAACCCTTAAACTATAGAAAGCTAAGCACTTTGATTACTTTGTACCTAGAATCTGATCCAGAATCTCAGTTTCATAATGCCAGACAAATTTCTAATTGATTCTATATCACCATTGATTATTACAACAGTGTAAGACTTCATCCAATTGAGTTATTGGGGGGGAGATCTATCACAAAGATACAGAAGCATCCATCAAAGATGCATTTAGAGCAAATGGACAATGCACTTTTTTTTTAAAGTTGTAATTGTATTCAAGGGAATGACATTTACCAGCCATCGACAGTAGGTTATTGAGATATTCTGTGACCTTGGCTCCACTTCCAAATGGAAAGCAAAACCACAAATAAAACTGCAGGGAATAAAGAAATCAAATTTTGGTCTCAATTACATTGTTTTGAAAATGTTCAATAGTAAGATAATGATCTTAATTACTCTCACAGCCACCAATTTTGGAATTGGTGCTTAACCAAAACCCACATGTTGAATAACCCCGTAATCCGTAAATGGAAAGAGTTCAGATACAGAAGTGAATCTGTCTGTACTCACTAGAGCTGCCCAACTATTTTTGTAAAAGCATGGTTTTCTTACCAAAATAGCTGCACCAGTATACTGCTTGTCTTGTACATGGCTAACAAATAAATATGCAGCACACTATAGGTTACTTCATTACTATGTAAGATTAAGGTACAGTGACACAGCTGGCATCACACTGGATACACCCTGCTGTATCCTGGCATTTAGAAAAGTGAGCTTATGTTTAGCAGTAACACCTTTTTTTATTCATGCAACTATTTCTTGGAATGGAAAATAACAATCTAAAAGCATTATTTTTCTTTTATTTCAGAAAGGACAGAAAACAGTAGAAATTGAAAGTTAGCCCCCAAAGTTCAGGTTACTTAAGAGTTATTTATTTACAGCCTGAGTCGGTTCACTGAATTTACCCTTAAGTAAAGGAGTAGGAAGAGGGGAGAGAGAACAGAAGCTCTTTGCCTGACAGCAGTTGTTAGAGCAGCACTCCTGATTATCGTAATGGGTTCACTTGTCAAATGCCTTTCATACCAAAAGCAAGGCTGTTAAATGTGAAGTTGAGACTGTGGATTTTTTTTCCCCCATGAAAAAGCACTCTCCACATCACCCCCCACAGATGAGCACTGAAAGCATTTTGATGCTTGAAGGAATCTTATTTCCAGGGGGATATCACAGCATCTACCTGTCTTTTGTTCCTTCTGAACACTTTGTTCATAACTTCAAACAATGACTCAGCAGGTAAGATTTCTGTTAGAATTTATGAGTAATAAAGGTTTAATTTTATCTCTTTTGACCAGTAGCATTCATAAATAAGCTCTATTTCTCACTTCCCATTCCCTGAAAACAAAGAGCACTCTGCCAACTGAATTGAAAGCCTTTATTAACTGAATTTAAAGCATCTCTTCATTTCTTTGGTAGAAAAATGCCTTAAAAAAAAAGAAAAAATCAAAGATCAGTGATGTTTTTGTGTCAGCCAGTAATCTGACCCTAAAACTACACAGTGACTAAATGAATATTTGGATACATTTTCTTTAAAATGAACGGACAATCATAAAACCCCAAACTGCAAATACTTCCTCTACTGCTTCAGAGGCTAAAAAATATTGAGCAGCAAGGAAGTAAGTGAACCTTGAGTTCCTTTTAAAAGAACGCTTCTCCCATGCCTTCTTCAGGGCATGAGTGTCACTGGTGCAGCCATCGCAGGTTGAGTGACAGAGCTGGGAGAGAATCTCAGGGCTTCCACCAGTCGTGGGGGTCCTGTTGTGCTGGGAAAATGCATTGCAGGGAACAGATAGACGGAAAAGGGGAGGAAACTGTAACATCTGAAAAGATTGATGATTGTTCCTAATAAAAGAGTTGTTTAGGTAAATGTTACACATATTGTAACATGTAAAATAAGAAGATGCATCAAGAAGAAAAATGTGGGATGCTGTGCTATTTCTGATATTTTCCATGTAGGAGTGTTCACTGAAGGCTTTTGCTGCTTATATGGTAACCTAATTGAAAATGGATTGGGAGGGTGGGGAGGGAATCCCCCCAAACCAGGAACTGGGATTCTGTCATTTAAACAACACAACGCTGTTTTTAATCTCCTCTTTATTTTCAAAGGGGTGTTTTGAGATGTCAGCAATGTTGCTAGGACCAGATTGACACATGTATGAATCTAAGGACAAGTAGAAAACTGAGTACAGAGAGATGAAATAAGTTGGTTTGTTGTTTGGGTTTTAGGGTTTTTTTTAAATTCCAGTCTATTATTAGATATGCATCTTGTGCTTCCAGATATATTAAACCACATTCCTAGGAGATGAATATTTGTTTGGGTCTGGTGTTAGGCTTGGGGAAGTTGACTTTCTTCCTTTGGTGCAGGGCAAGTAATTTTGTGTACTTATATGCTAGCTACCTCATTTCAAGGCCAGGAAAAAATAGAATGAATAAAAACTTTATTCTTTCTGTTCTTCAATATGCCTCATACATTGCCACCACCCCACCCTCCCCAATATCTTTCTTTGCTGTGTACATAGAGAGCAAACTTCCAGCTGAATTTTAGAACAGAGATGGGTATAATGCTCTGTACTTCAGCATTGCTTGAGCTTTCATAGAATCATAGAATGGTCTGGGTTGGAAGGGACCCCAAGGATCATAGAGCTCCAACCCCCCTGCCGCAGGCAGGGACACCAACCTCCAGGCCTGGAGCTACACAAGGCTGCCCAGGGCCCCATCCAGCCTGGCCTTGAACACTTCCAGGGACGGGGCATCCACCACCTCTCTGGGCAGCCTGTTCCAGCACCTCACCACTCTCTCTGTAAAAGACTTCCCTCTAATATCCAATTTAAACCTTCCCTCCTTCAGCTTCAATCCATTTCCCCTTTGTCCTGCCATTGTCTGCCCTTTTAAAAAGTTGATTCCCCTCCTGTTTATAAGCTCCCTTCAGGTACTGGAAGGCTGCAATGAGGTCCCCTCACAGCCTCGCCTCCTCTCCTCGCCTCGCCTCGCCTCACCTCACCTTGTCTCACCTCCCCTCCCCTCCACAAGCCCAGTTCCCTCAGCCTCTCTTTGTAGGGCAGGTGCTCCAGCCCTCTAACCATCTTCGTGGCCTCCTCTGAACCCTCTCCAACACTTCCACATCTTTCTTGTGCTGGGGGCCCCAGATCTGCACACAGGACTCCAGATGGGGCCTCATGAGGGCAGAGTAGAGAGGGACAATCACCTCCCTGTCCCTGCTGACCAGCCCTCTGCTGATGGAAAGATTTCTGGGAAAATAAAAATTACAATTTTTGTTCCCAGCTTTCCTAATAATAAAGACCCAATTTACGAGATATTACTGAGGTATTTCTGTTGGCTTTTAAACAAAACACCTGCAACTCTCTTGAACCCTTACAGACCTGCAGTTGTCTTTGCTGGCACATTATGCAGAGATTTTAAATGTGGTATTCCATTACAGATATTGCAGGGCACCAGCCTGCTTGCAGAATTAAAAAGGAGAAGAAATAAGGATTTTAAAGGACAATGAAGACAAGGAAGGGAACATAACTGGGAAGGGGAAATCTCCCCAAAAGTTAAACTAGATTTTCAGTTATTTTTATAAACCATATTTAGGTTAAGACAACGAAGAGAATGAGCTAGTATATTCAAAGTAACTTCAATTCCTTTTGCTACCATTCTGTAAGAGATGTACTCAAAAATCATTAATATCATTTTGAAAGATGAAGAATTGGAAATATAGCACCTCAATTATTGGTTATGTCTTTTATTAGAAAAGCAAGTGATTGCTCCAGGTTTTCTTATTATACATATTGAAAAAAAAGAAAAGCTGCAAGCTGCAAAAAGGATTAAATCCGGAAAATAGCACACAGAAGTAGAAAAAAAAATCAATAGCAACAGGAATCTAGGGAATAGATTAAAAAAAATTCACAAGGGCTGGAACAGTTACTTGTAAATGACAGATGAAAAGCATAAATCAATAGAAAGCTTTGAAGAAGGTACCATAGGAATAGATGAATATATACTCCAGAAAGATTAATGTTTTGTGCATGGCAGACAGAACCAATGGAACCAGTCATCATGAAATGGAAAATAACATCACATCCCATAACACTTTGTAATGACCTTGATAGGAAGAAGCTGACTGCAGAGAAGTTACATTTCACTTAAATAGGTAGGATTTTGTGTGGCTTCAATAGCATTTACTTTATCCTGTACATTAAATATAGCTTATTACCTACAGGCTGCTCATAACTTATAAGCATGCCTCCTTCTGAATGGAAGTGAGACAGTGGTAAATACTACAATTTTTGTATTTGTTAACTATTTTTTTACCAGTAGAAATGCAACATTGAAAACACATTGGGACAGAATTGGTCAGAAAGCCACCAAAACACACTTTCTGATTTGAAAATGATTATTCAAAATCATTCCTTCTATGCAACTTCCCAGAAAGTTTTATGGATATAACTTCTATGAATTCCAAAGGAAATCTCTATGACCCAGAATGAATATACTGGTTAAGGAGCTTAGAGTAAAAAGGAGAGCAGTTAATGTGCTCTCAAATTTGACTGAGCATTGTATCTTCCATTTCATTACTCAGGAGAAAGAGCCCTAAGAACAATTGATCATCATTTAATGAAGAGTTTTCCATCATTTTGTCCCTGTTCCTGATTGTGTTTTATAGGGCTGCTATTTCCCAAACTATGCAGGTGGTATGGAAGAGAAGATTTCACATGTTGGTATTAAAGTTTTAAACAGATATAAATTCCACGGAATATATTCATAAAATGGGATTTAACAAGATAGGGTGGGTTGTATGTTTGTTTGGTTTAATTTATTTCTTTCTTTTTAAGAGACGTGTCATTAGAAAGCACTTTAGATCTTCCTTTAGATATTCTTGTGAGTTCACATTAAAAGTAGACAGAGCAACACTTTTTCTGAAAGTTTTTCTGCTGCACATCAGAGGACTTTAAAATGTATGTAAAAATCACTTCAGTCACTCCAGTTTCTGAGCTACAGTGTCTCAACCCTTACCTTGATGTCAACCAACAAAAGCAATATGCTGTTCTTGCTTTCAACAAGCCCACTGTCAGGACAGGCGTGACTAGGCTGCTGGATGGACTACCCTTAAAAGAATATCCTGAGCTACATTTTGTCCTGTGGTGCCAAAGCTCTATGTAAGAACAGATGAGCCATGAATATAAACAACTAACTGGACATGCCCCAGGTACTGATGGTGCATACAGAAACTTTTAGTCTGCAACAAACTGCTCTCCAGAAGCCCTTGCCTGGCACAGGAGCCTTTCAGGGACTGTACATTGTAATTTGAGCAGTTTAAATTGCACTGGAGAGGGAAGCTCCAAAAGAAAAAATGAGAATGCATGCACTGTGGGAAGTACCATGAAGTCACATACTTGGTGATATCCATATCTTTTTGAATCTCAAATGGGTTTTTTTCCAAAATTCCAGTGTGGAGGATGCATGCTTTATAGAACAGCAGGTTTTAACTTCCTCTTCCTGAATTTTCTCTTGCTTTTACGACCTTTTTCTTGCATCTGGCTATTTCATCCTTGAAAGAAAAAGAATTGGAAGTTTAAATTTTGCTCTGGGAAAGGGCAGAACATAGCTGTGAAAAATTCTGAGAATGAACCAGAGAAGAATTGTTCATCTGCTATTCTTTCGTCCTTACATCCTCAGCCCTATCCAGCAGCCACTTAGGTTTGAGCCACTTGGTACATCACAATCCACTCAGCATATTTTTGAGAGGTTTGCGTTTATTCCATTCCCTTTTCTTGAAGAAAAGGCTCTAGACAAGCAGAGAGAAGAACCATAGGGTATTCAGATTTTACCCTTCCTTCTTGTAAGAATATGCCTATGAAATAATAAAGCTGGAGGAATCTTTATGGAAACCTTGTGAAATTAGCCATAGATTTCCAGAGTGAGCAGGGAAAATACAAATATTTCCCCAATTCTCTAATCTGCTATGTAAACTATTCTCACAGCTTCTGCTCATCCTCTGACATTGACCTACACCTATAGTAATACCATTATCTACAGCTAGCATTCAGCTATCTTGTATAAGCCTACAATATTGCCTCCTCTTGTGTCAAAAATAATTCTGTACAGCCTCAGGCAATCTTTTCTAACTTTCTCTTTCACATCACAGTGTTAGAGAAGGCATTTTACTTTCCTTTTCTCAACAACTTCTCAGTGGTACTCTTGACGTATTTCAATCAGGGTTTCTCTATACCAAAAGATGGACACGTCTCTCTTCCAATTAGTTAATGGTTCCTACTTGCTGCTGCCGTTTCCATCTCACTCGTTATCCTCCTTGACCTCAGAGCTGCTGGAACTCTGAAATGAGATTAGACAGGCTTATGCGACTCTCTCAGCTACACAGAAGCTGCTACAGTAGCTTTGCTGTTGGTGTCCAAAAACATACCCAAGTTCTTCTTTTGTAGTAAAACCTGCAGTGGTGGTAGGTGTGTATGGGTGGACATGGCTATTTCCAACACAAATTAAAGTATGAAAACAATGAAAGCAGAAGCAGGAGGCAGGCACACTTGTTTTTGTAGCTCAAACACAAATAAGACACATAAACCTTCCCAAACATTGCATTCAAAACATTGCTCACTAAACTGCTGTACCCTAGGAACAGCCCAACAAAAGGAGGACTACTAATGACAGAATGGTAATATATTCCAGTGATTAGGAATGGTTTGTTATTAAAGATGCTGTACTGAGATTTTGACTGGTAAGGAACTTGCCTTTCAAGTATGCTATCCTTTTAATGCAAGGCTCATGGAAAAAAGGGGGAAAGCTTTTAAGTTCTGCCACTTGTGAAGCAATATTAACTCAGGTGGACTCAAGTATGCTCTCCAACTCTCACTGCTTATATTTTACAAAAAAAATTAAAGGGGTGTGGACTTTATCAGCAGCTACTCACCAGAAGTCCTTTTCTGCATGTCTTTAGCTCATTTTTGAAAAAGTACAGTGAAGGCCATGCAAGGAAAATATCTGAGAACTACAGCTGGGCAGAGAAACAGAAGGAATAAATTGAATGAATTAGTACCAATTAATTGCAGTTCCGCAAGTACCCGTCATTTATTGCAGTGGGTATGGCAGTTTCCATATCCCATATGTACATTAATCTATGAATTAAGGGAAAAAAAAAAATCAAGGCAGTTGTTCAGGAAGTAACTGTTTTTTCTATTATTTGCATCTCTTTTCTTACTACAGGATGGGAAAAGGAAACCTGTTACTATTTGTTGTAGAAGACACACAATGATATGTTAAATTTCTGCTTCTTTTCTTAGGGAGCTGTGTAATGTCAGTTTTACAGTCCTAGCAACAGTTCCTCTTTCACCTTGATGTCTCTCTGCTATTAAAGTAAGGCAGGGTCAAAGAGAGATGTTTGTTAAACAACTTCTCCAGCACTTTCATATGCGCTTTCAGTTCCTCTGGCTGTGACATTTCAGTTTCATATACATAAGGGTCAAATACAGGCTGCCTGAGCTCTTTCCAAACGTTCAGGAACCAACTGACCATCCGTGTCTCCTCTTAATTCTCTTACATTTTGCTAACCAATAAGGAACCCACACAGTCAATCAGGAAACTGAGCTCTGAAGGACTGAGATGACTGAATACAGAAAAAGCATTTAGGTCAGACTTTCAAATTCAAAAAGCCTAACTGGTATTTCAATTAATCGGCATGTGAATCCAAATGAATAGTAAGGCTTCTATTTCTATCCTGTCATTACTTGCATTATTGTACTATTGTGAAATAATTTCCATGGTTTTACTGATGTAACTCAATGCTTTATGAATGTTAAGGTTTTCAGCATTATAACAGGCCTTATTAAACAAGAAACTGAAATACAGAGCTGCTGAGTTACAGCAAAAGTTAAGGGAAAAAAAAAAAAACAAACCAAAACCCCAGCCAAAGAACCAAAAAAACCCCACTAGTAGCAGAAGCTGTCATGGAACATAGAATTCCTGATAGCTAATCTGCCGCTTCACAAACAGCAAGTGAAATTTGTTGTTCCTGCAAATCAGCAGATTGGTAAATACGAGCTTCTCTGAGTTAATGGCATCTTCTTTGTGTAGCTGGGAGAAAACAAGAGCATACCAGAGAGGGGGTGGATCTCTGCAAATTGCAAAAGGATCATTTGGGTAAGCTGTTCCTGTAAAAATTACTCTTCCTATTCTAATAATAAGCACAAAACTTGGGTTTTCCTAGCTGCCAGCAGCACTGGATTTGGAGGTGTGTTGCAGGGCAGAGTAGTGGGGGGAGAGTCCTAAGAAACTTCAGCCTTCACCTCATTTTCAGGCCCCCCAAAATGTTAGGGATCAACTTTGACATGGGCATCTCAAGAATGGCCTTGCCCGTTAATATTTATCACTGCAGTAGCTAGTAAGCCTAGTAACACTGTACTTTTTCTGTGACAACTGCTGACTATTAGAGCAAATACACTGGATTAACACACACACACATGCATTAATTCAGCAGATTGATAGCGTACTTTAGTTTATTGCAATCTTACTGGTCTGCAATGTATATCTGCCCTTGTGGCTATACCCTCTTCTTTGGAAAAACACTTTCAATCTAGCAATTTACTGTCCACCACACTGCTTAAAATGTCATATAAAATTGAATTTTAATAGACACAGTTTGCAATAATCAATGACCTTTTAGAAGATATTGTGCCAATAAGTGGTTACAGACCATCTTGCCTTGAAGTATCTGCAATGATCCTATTCTTTTTCCAAATATCTGAGTAATTCCTCCAGGAATTTAATGATAACTTCACAGACTAGTGGATGGGGCAAATATTCCCTCTTGCCTTTGTGACTGTGCTGTCTGGAAAGAAGGCTTTGCTAAGAGAGCAAATGTCTAGACTAATTGTATACTTTTCTGTTATGAGAGGCCATATACAGAGTCAGTACATTTAATATAGGTTGTGGTCCACAGATATCTTTAAAGTGAAGTTTCCTATACCCCAGCCACCTTGCAGTGGGTTTTTCTTGCTACACTGAGTGGAGCTACAGGTTTGCCTGGCAGAGCACCTCCACTGAGGTCCCAGGTGAGTTAATGTAGCTAAAGCTTAGGTCTGCTCTGCTATGGTTAGAAATACCCAAAATAACTAGATTAAAGTTACACACAGTGAAATTATTGTGTGGTTTGTGTTTCAGGCGGGCACCAAAAGAAGGGTTCAGCTATGGGTGTCTGTACAGGAAATATCAGGTTGTGTAAAGTGGAACTAATTGTGTAAATTTAGCAGTGGGTAACTGCCTTTATCAGGGAAACAATTCCATTCTTTTAAAAAAATGTGTACTAAAAAGGTGACACTAGGACCAGCTTACATCATAAACTGCCAGCTGTAAAACATTAAGCTTCATTAAAAGCTCAGTGTCCTGTGTAGCACATTTGACTTATTTGAACAGTGTACTGTGAGACAACTAGGCAGGGAGGAGAATTCCAGCACAAACAGCAGGATTCTGCTCTTGTGAGACCCCACCTGGAGCACTGCATCCTGCTCTGGGGTCCCCAGTACAGGAAAGACATAGAGCTGTTGGAACAAGTCCAGAGGAGGGCCGCAAAGATGATCAGAGGGCTGGAGTACTTCTCCTACAAAGACAGACTGAGAGAGTTGGACTTGTTCAGCCTGGAGAAGAGAAGGTTCCATAAAGACATTATTGTGGCCTTCCAGTACCTGAAGGAGGCCTGCAGGAAAGATTAAGGACTGTTTATCAGGAAATGTAGTGATGGTATGAGGACTATTGGTTTTAAACTGAAAGGGTCTAGATTAAGATCAGATATAAGGAAATTGTTCTCCTGTGAAGGCGGTGAGGCGCTGGCACAGGCTGCTCAGAGAAGCTGTGGCTGCCCCCTCCCTGGCAGTGTTCAAGGCTGGGTTGGATGGGGCTGTGGGCAACCTGAGCTAGTGAAGGGTGTCCATGCCCATGGCACAGGGGTTGGAACTAGATGGGCTTTGAGCTACCTTCCAACCCAAACCTTTCTAGGATTCTATAGCTTGAGAGGAGGGAGTTGCTCTCTATGTGATGTCCTTCAATTCTGTCTCTAAGCAAGGACTTTGACCAAGCCTGCGGAATGGGTTACTGGGCAGGCAAGAAAGGGTATAGGAGAAAATACATATAGTAACTTAGCAGGTGTGGGTTGACCCCAGCCAGCAGCCAAGCACCCACACTGCCTCTCATTCACTATCCTCCCTCCCCATGGTGGTGTAGGGGACAGAATGGGAAGAGGAAAATGTGAGAAAACTTATGGGTCAACATAAAGACAGTTTTACTGTGAAGGAAAAAAGGGGAGAAAACAAAGCACAAAGAAAAATTGATGAAAAAACAGTCATAAACCACCTCTTCCTACCAGACTGATGCTCAGACAATCTCTGAGTAATTGCTACCTGGAAAGCCAACTCTTCCCACCTCAGCCTCTTCTTCCCATGCTCCATGGTGTTATGGAGATGGAATATTGCCAATATGGGTCAGCTGTCCCAGCTGTGTCCTCCTTTCCAACATCTTGCCCACCCCCAGCTTGCTTACTATGGGGGCAGAGTGGGAAAAAGGGAAAGGCTTTACTCTGTGGAAGCCCTACTCAGCAATAGACAAAATACTGGCATGTTATCAACACTGTTTTAGTCACAAATCCTAGGAATCTTCCCCAACTAGCCTGTCCTGCAACAGTGCTGCTGGCAGTCAGAAAACTTACTCTTTGTGTATATTATTAGAATAGGGAGAATAAGTTTGCAAGAATGGCTTACCCAAACAATCCTTTTGCAATGTGCAGTGATCCACCACCTCTCTTCTTGCCCCTCAGCCACACAAAGAAGATACCATTAATTCAGAGAAGCTAGTACTTACCAATCTGCTGATTTGCAGCAACAACAAATCTCATGAAATCAAATATTGTATGGCATTGTTTCATTTTTGAGCTCTCTGATGTGTAATAACTAGGTTTGACTTCTGGAAGAAGTCTTCCTGTGAATGGGGCATCCTTAACACCTTTCTCCCTTGTGGCTTCTCTGGTACTTAGTAAGAATTAAGTTCACCCCACATCCTTTCTTTCCCTTGGGGTGAGCTAATACTGTCTGTTCTGTAACACCTACTATCACAAAATGGAGAATCTACTGTCTCTAAGACCATAACATCTTCATTAACAGAAGAGTTAAGTTCCCAAGAAATGGGTGGACAAGAACACAGCCTGATACCACAATGGTGTACTTAACAATTTATAACTGATTTGGGCAAGTTTTTCCTCTTTGCAATTTAATTGTTAGAATGCTGCTAAGACCCAGCCATAAATGTTACACATTTTACTGGTATAGAAACTGTAGCAATGAGAGAGTGAAAAAGAAAACATTTCCAGCAAATGACTTCTCACTAATGGCAGCATAAATCTGCAGTTACCCAGCTGACTTCAATGAATCTACTTTACATTTAGGCTGTTGTAGCCAAGCATGAAATTCGCTGTAGTGATTTATTCCATAGATGAGATAGATCTAGGTTGGACTCAGTTAGAGAACTTAGAGAATGAATGCACTTAGAGAATGGTTTGCACTTGAGAAATTCCTAGTAGTTAGAGACAGAATTCATGGTTGGGGAGTGTTTCAGAGCAAAACTTTTTAAATGTTTCAAGGGTTGCCTTAGTATGAAGAGCCAGATGCATGCAGCCACCTATGACTTAAGGTGTGAGTATTTCGGATAGGAAATAGTTCTTAGGACTTAACTGTAGGGAATAGGTCTGTAAACCTGTTTGCTTTTCTCTTTTTAACAAAGGCTTTGACTTCCTGTTGCATAATGCCTGTGTCTGTATGTCAGGATCCACAACCAGACAGACTGCTTTGGCAGAGGTTAAACCCCCTTGCATTCCAACCAACCTCAGATCGCTCTGGGTGGCTGGGGGCAGCTGGGCTTAACCCCTGAGTGATGTCCAATTAGGTGCTTTGTCGGGAGGAGGTCTGCACAATTCTTGGGAATAGAATTAAGACTCAAAATGGTGTCAAGGTTTAAGTTACTTTATGTAGCCTGCAACAAGTGTGCGGGAGAAAGCGGAGCGGGGAAGGAAGAGAGAAGAGTGAGAAAGAGAGTGAGAGTGAGAGAGAGAGAGAGATTGCAATATCTACCACCACAGAGCTGAGGCGTCCCATCAGTCCGAATCGACTTCACGTCAGGTGGGGGGTTGTGACCAGTTAGAGCCAAGCAAGGAATTCATGGAACAGATAAGGAGGAGGGGGTACTGGAACTTGTGAAAGAAGTCATTTTATTTCCACAGAGCACATAGTCCTTGAGTGTGTAATTTACTCAAAATACGGTGTTAGACTCAAACTTATGTCCCAATTGATGTTTCTTCTTTATCAGTGAGGCAGAGGCGTTCAAGCGAGGCATTGTTTATGGGAAGTCACCACTATGGCACTTCAAGCCACCCTGTTAGCAAGTCTTCCTTAACCCTTTACAAGCGTCTTAATGCAATGTTTCAGCAATGTTGAGACAGAAGTCCACTGGTACAGGCATTCGTTGAGGGACACAGTATGTCACACTGTAATACAACTTCATATGCTAAAACAAAAGTCATAACCTAAAAGATAGAGTTGAAGGAGGACATGAAATAGATCCAGAATGAAATTAGTTGGTTGCCTTACTGTAATCCAGAGCTACAAATACTTAAAATCTTTTCATCATAATTACACATGCATTATGGGCATAAAGATAACAGAGCCACCCTTCTCAGGCACATCCAGTGACATGACAAGAAGCAATAGGCAGCGCAAATTGAAATACAGGATATTCCACTTAAACATAAGCAGAATCCTCTAACTGCAGAGTTTTCTATTTGGTTGTGGCAAATTACTCAGCATCTCTTGATGGAAAGCTTTCAACTTATACAGAAGTTAGGCCTTATAACCAAAGATAAACAATCTTTTTTATATCATAGTTCATTAGTTTGGGGTTTGTTGTTCAAATAGATCTGTCTTTAGAAAATCAACTCTTGCTCTATAGCTCTAGTTCCAGAGAGAAAGTAGATGAATTGTCACTGTCTGCCATTGGTGGCAACTGACATCACATGATCAAGGTCATTTATACGATACTCTCCCTGCCCTCTCTTCCCCCCCCACCCCCCCCCCCCCCCCCCAAAGAAATAAACCATATTCAATTAAAAGTTATCTAGAGAAAACAGATTTGGTAAGAGTGTTGGACATTGTTTACCCTGACTAAACTCAGAAGATTTTTCTCCCTCTTTCAACACTGACCTGATCTGAAACTTTTTTTAAAATAAGATAGACATGTTTCTACTGATCTCTATTGCGGTGTTGTACAAGGCTCCTGTGTCAGAACCCATGAAAGAACCAGAAAAAAAACGGCGCCAAGGTAAATGAGATGCTTTTTCCCAGTCCCACCCTTTTCAGTAGCTGCACAATAGATGCTCTGTAACAAAGTTCAGAAGAAATTTGCATACCCATCTGGATAAAATATAAAATTCATTAACACCTTATCTTGTAGATGAGAATTGCAAATTTAAAACCTTTCTTCTTGTGACAAACTGGAGTCTTTTTTTTGTCAGTAGTGTGAATTGATGTTTCCCATCTTCTACTTCAAGTGTTTGGTGGGAAATGTACAATTTGCACTTCAAAGACTCACTCCAGATTAGTCATGTGCTTTGGGGCTGTAGGAAAGCCTTGCAATTGTAACATTAAAGTCGAGAGATTTCCATATATTTAAAGTGAAAGGCTTACATTTATTTTATTCTACAGGAAGTATTAGGCTATATATTGTTTGGAGTAGCCTTTCAGCATACTTGGATCTCTGATCTATTTAGTCAATCATATGACCAATGAGGTCCATTGCAGTACAAATGCAATGTCTCATGTGTGTGAAACAGTTTACCAAACAATCTTAAAACAGGATGCAAAAATAAATCCTGCTCTGTGGCCCAAAACAATTCCTCTTGCCCTAAGCCATTATTAGATTGCACTATTTAGCTTTTGAATCTATACTGTCCCAGACCAAATCCTGACAACATTACTCATTCAGTTTCCCTGAACGATGGAGAATGACCCATCATGAAGATTTTGGGTCAGAAGCCACCAGAGCACCCACCAGATCCTGCAAACGACACAATGATCTCTGCTACGCCTGTTACAGAAGCAGCTCTGTAATCACACAGAGGTTCAGAAACATTCTTGCTTCCAATTTGTGTCCTGCATAGAGAGTATTTCTTCACAAGAGGATTTGGAAAGCAAGAGTGCCATAAATTGCTATCATGGCAAGTAGCTGAGATGGCCTTGCTCTCAGCTGCTAAGCTTCTGCCAGAGCTCAGAGCCAGGCTGTTCGCACCTTGCAGCGTGCTACTCCCAGCACTACTGTGCCAATGCCTCGCTCAGAGCAGAAGGACACATCTCTGCTACCAGCCAAGGGTGTGTGGGGCCAAGGGAGTTGTTCATCACACACTAGCTGCTGTCTTATCCCTACTGGGAGTTATATTAAAAAATATAAAAATTGAGGCACTGCTACCTAGGAAGAAGAAGCAGGCTGAATATATCCTCCTGAAATTATCAAACTCTGGGGAACATTATTTGCAAGGAAGTCTCTGACTTTACAATTCATGGGAACAGTATAAAGCACGGTGGATCAAACTGTGCCAGGCAACACGAGGGTGGAGGCCACAGTGCCCTCCCTTCTCAACCAGCCACCTCTCACTCTTCAGCAAGGCCTGCCAGGTTGGAAAAGGTGTCTGGGCTCTGCCACAGCCTGGCCATCCACAAGCACCACCACAGACCCAGTCCCAGCCTGGGATGGAACAGGCTTGGGATGAAGGGGGTGCCTAGCCCAGGAGCAGGGGTAATCACAGCCCCCAAGGAGTTCAGGGCCTGGACTTGGATTTTTCACCCAAGTGAAACCAGCTGATGCATAGTACTTTATTGGGCTTTTAAAGCTTTGAGTCTGTATTGTGCGTGACAGGTTAAAAAAGCTGTCCTCCCCGACAACACGCAATTAGCAGATGTGGTGAGGAATTACAGAGGTCTCCTGCCAGCTCAGCACGGCTGGTTTTAAGTCCAGTCACGCTCTCCTCTGAGGTAGGAAAGGCCGCAGGCCTGATTTCCCCATCACCAGTGCTGATCAACTTCCTCCCAGTAAAACCATTAAGGTATTTCCCTGTAAGAAGCAACAAGAAAGCTGGCAAGTCTGTGGGAGGCAAGGGAAAACAAGGTTCCCTTCAGAAACCTTGCTTGGGGGTAAGTCATCTATGTTAACAGTATGTCCAGTTACAAGTTTGATTCCTGCAAAAGGAAGAGAGTGCAGAAGAATGTTACAAAGTGAAAGTTTTCATTTGACATAGAGCCCAGCACAGGTCTGACTTGGAAACATTGATAGCACTTGTAATAAAAATAAAATAAAAAAATAAAAAAGATGTCTGTGAAAGCTCTAGTACTTAAACACTGTCAGCTAAACTGATTGATAGGAGTAAAATAAATTCTATGGAGAATTGCTTAATAGCATAAAGCTTTTTTCATAAGGAACTCTATCTTCTCTACTTCTGCATTCCCTGTCACTAAATGGCAAGTGCTCTACAAGCCTTAATGCATTTATAACGTTTCCGGGAGGTAGAGGAATACCATTGTTTTTCATATTGCAGATGGAGAGCTGAGGCAGAGGAGGGGGAACACTTCGTCCACAGTCATGAGTTGGAATCTTCGTTTCTGGATTCCTAGGCTGCTACTATAAATATTAGGCAATGCTTTGCTCTAGCAGCATTTTTTTTTCTGTGATTGTGGATAACCCTAGATAGAAACACTGACAGCATTACATCAAGAAGAGGTAGGGTGCACTTCCCTCCTTCCTTGGGGGACCAGTACTGAGAGGTCCCCCTGTTTCTTAAAAAAGTGTAGGAGATAACATAGTTTTAATCATAGACATCTGACCTGCTTTCAGCAGTTTCTGCTCCTTGTCACCCTAGTCTAGAGCACAGAAACCTGTTCTGGAAATGTTGGCATCTGATGAGGCTCCCAGAGCAGAAAAAAAAAAATAGCAGCAATGAGGTAGAGCAATAAGGTATCTCCCAAAAGTTGTTTTGATCTAGTTTCCTCACTCAGTTAGCTAATGCAACCTTCAGACACAGGGATACAGGACTGGGACAGTGAAAATCTTTCCCTAGTGTTGGAAAACAGAGTGATACTCCATGCATAAGGACTGCTGAAAACAAACAAAAGACTACCAAAGCCTTGCTTATAGACCTACACAGGTTAACAGAGGCCTTTGCTGTAACATGGGCTGACAAATTGAAGCCAATTGCTCTCACCCAGATGCAGCCTAAATTTTTGTTTCATTGATGACTGTACCTCACCTCTGTATACTCTTTTTTTTTGAGAAAATTACATATACATGACATTTATAGGTACATTATTTGTTTGCTGAAATAAAGTTATGCTTGCTATGTGATGTGGTTTTGTGTGACAGGGTTCTGATGGAGGAGGGGCGCTGCAGGGGTGGCTTCTGCAAGCAGCAGCCAGAAGCTCTCTGCAGGCCCCACAGAGCAAACACCAGTTGGGCTCAAGGCTGACCAGGGCCGAGCCCATCAGCGATGGTCACAGTTGTCCTGGTTTTGGCTAGGTAAGAGTTAAATTTTTTTTCAGCAGCCAGTGGAATGCCGTGTTTGGGAGTCGGGATGAGAGCAGTGCTGATAACACACTGATGTTTTAGATGTCGCCAAGCAGTCAGGGACTTTTCAGTTGTTCATGTTGCCCTGCTAAAGAAAAGGTGGGGGGACACCCAGGAAGCCGGGAGGTGACACAGCTATGACAAGTGACCCAAACTAGCCAAAGAGGGCATTCCATGCAAATTATGTCACACTCAGCATAAAGGGGGGCTGGTGGGAGAGGCACATGGCTCCAGGGCACATGGTTGTGGGGATGGTCCAGTTTCAGGATGGCTCTGAGCTGTTTAGCCTGAGTTGTACAGTTCTGTATATTTTGCTATAAGATCCTATTATTGTTCTCTCTCTCTCTTCTGGCCCAGTAAACTGTCCTTATCCAAACCCACAAGGCTTGTTTTCTTTAGTTTTCTTTTCCCTCCCTATTTCCATTCCACCCCCGTCTTTTTAGAGAGAGTGGCTGCATGGTGCTCAGCTCTCATCTGGAGTGAAACCATGATAGTAGCACCTCTGTGAATTATATTTAAGAGGAAAAAGTAAAGCAAGTGGCTGCTTTTTGCCACCAGAGAAGGGAGTGAGAAGATGTAAGGAGCTGTACAGACACTAAGGCCAGTGAAGAGGGAGGGAGGAGGTGCCCCAGGTGCTGGAAAGAGATATGCCCCTGCAGCCCGTGGAGAAACCCGTGGTGGAGCGGGTGTCCCCTCACAGCCCATGGAAAAGGCCAAGACACCACCTGCAGCCCGTGGAGAGGCTCCATGCTTGGAGCAGGTGGAGACATACAGGAGATGCTGTGACCCATGTTGGAGCAAGCTCTTGGGAGGACCTGCAGCCTGTGAAGACAGAGGCACATGCCAGAGCAGGTTTGCTGGAGGAACTTTTGACTCCTTGGAGGACCAGGCTGGAGCAGTCTGGGCCTGAGGCACATTCTGGGATTTTATGACTGCACCCCATAGCAGTGACCCACGCTGGGGCAGCTGGTGAAGAGCTGAAGCCCCATGGAAAAGGACTCATGTTGAAGAAGTTCATAGAGGACTATCTCCCGTGGGTGAAATCCCACACTGCAGCATGGGAAGGGTGTGAGAAATCCCCATCCCCCTCCACACACTATGAAGGAAAACAACTAGTAAGGAACTGACAAACGCCCCCATTCCCTTCCCCTCCTGATGCCCCAGTGGTAGGTGAAGAAAGGAGCAAAATCATGACTAAAGTGAAGTCTGCTAAGAAGGGAGGGGTGGGGGAAGGTGCTTTAAGATCTGGTTACACTTCTCATTACCCAACTCCGGTGCCGCTGGGTATGCAGGGCAGGGTCATCAATTAGATGCTATTTTTTTCTTTTAAGTCCATGTTGACTCTGTTGTGCCTGTGACACTGATTGTGGAATGATCTCTCCCTGTCCTTATCTTGACTCCTGAGCCTCTCAATATATATTTTCTCCCCTGTCCAGCTGAAAAGGGGAGTGATAGAGCAGCTTTGGTGGGCATCTGGCCTCCAGACAGCGCCAATCCACCACCATATGAAAATTCTTATATGAATCTATGGCAAGGGCCTGAAACCAGGATGATTTCAGACTCTTACCAAATAGTTACACATAACTTCTACAGTAATGCGTAAGAGACCATATGAAGATAACAGGAGACAGCACATAGGCACCCTGAAAGTATTCCTATAAATCACAACAGCTCCTTTGCAAGGGATGCAGAAAAGACATCTGTCAAGACAGCACCTTTTCCCTTGAAGGGGCAACACCTGGACTGGAATCTGACATGCCCAAATAAATGAATGGGAATGTTAATTCACAAAAGGAGGGAAGAAAAAAAAAAAAAAAGCTCATTACTTTTAGCTATATACATGTGTATATATATATAGTATATGCTCGTTGGTGAACGCCTTTAGTGTCCTTGCCTTTGTTCTCTGCAGTCATCCTGATCCCATAAAACAACAGCTCTTGCAACAGCAGGTGCCTCAGCTCCTCTAAATCATACGATTTTTTGGCTGCCGGCAGGTGTCACCACGAGGAAGGAACAGAGTCCCTGCAGAATGAGTCTCAAACTTGTCACAAAACCGCCCTGGGGGAGCAGCCTGAGGAAAGTGCTCCAAACCTTCAGTTACTTACTTGTTTCCATGTATTACTCCATCAGTAAGAAAGGAAACTTGACACCAGCAGTAGCAGTAGGGAGTATGAGAATATGTTCTCAAACTGACACGCTTTTTTTGGTTTTGTGTTGGGCTTTTTGTTTTTGTTGTTGCTTGGTTTTGGGGGTTTTTTTGTTTGTTTGTTTCCTCTCTGACCTTCTATAAATAAGCCCAAATTCCTCCCTTTTTCCAAACACATACTACTTCATTTCAGAATAGAGGATTCACGCCCCTCCCCCTCCCCTGCCATAGAAGAAAGCAATACAAGAATATTGCACAAATGAAACACTGCTGATTTTTTCACTGCCTTTTGCTGCAGCATTTTCCATGGAATGGTGTTTTCCACAAACACATATACATGCATGTTTATAGTGCATCTACACAGATCATATTTTTCCCCACACTCCCAAATCCTGAATCCTTTTCCAGCTCTGCTGCATTCTTTATTATCTATTCTGCTTATCTGTGGGTTAAAATATAACAGTTTTTAAAAGTCTTCCTACTAAATAAAGCAAGAAAAAAAATTAAGGAATCAACTACATTACTTCTGATGGGCACTTCTTTAGTTAAACTGCTCACGCTCGTAAACCTGTACTGCTTTTGAATTCCTAACGCAAGCGGATGTAATCAGAGCATGTCGCCCCTCATATTGATAATTTTAGCACTTCAACTTCAAAAAACCCACCCTGATTATAATGATCAGTCTCTTGGAATTTGTTTTCTATTTCCTAATCCTTCTGTTTTAGTATGCTGTATGGCTCAAATAAGAATAAAGGAACGCCTGAATGAAAAACTAATGTTTTCTTTGTGAAATTAAAATGATTGCAATGTGCTACAGATAATTGAAAAGTGAAAGCTATGTGCTTTTCTTTAACTTAAAAAAGAAAACTCTTGCAGAGCAATTCAATCTGGGAAGCCAGAGAGATAAGAAGAGCTGTTACACAGCATTCAGATGAAGCCCTTCCCAGTGCTTTGCAATCAGGCAAAGTTCCCACTTGTTTTAGTAGAAGTTTGCAGAAGGGTAGAGCTCTTCAATATGGAAAGCTTTCCCATATGGAAAATACAGAGATGGAAATGGAGGCTATTTATTTGACAAGTAAAGCATCTAATAAGGAATCCATCTGGAAAGAGTGAAATTCAGGGTGAAGTAGATCTGCTATTGTTGCTAGCAGTTGCAGGGCCCTGGGTTTGGAAAAATGCCATAAGACCATAACTTACATAGATAACCAGATCAATGATAACTCAACTGATTACAGACACCCGCACAATGAAGCATATTGAACTGGGAAATTCTGAGGTCACTGCTGAATGCTCTTGTTTACTCATACACATAGCTACATTGTGACAATTAAAATCTTATTTTGTTTTCTTTCTGAGTTTATATCCTTTTCCTATTATTACATGACATCTGAGTAGTAATAACTCATACTGACATAACAACTGAAATACTCATATTCTCTTTCCAAAGCCAACATGAACAACTGAACGTTATCTTCAGAGGAAAAAAGATTAAAAAAGATTAAAAAAAGCTAAAAAAAGCTAAAGTATTTGGTGTAGACACGTCAGAAAGCAAGATCTATTATATTCTTCTGAAATATGCCTCATGCACCTGCTGTAATGAAAATACCTCAACTGGGACGTACTCAAGCATCTTTGTACCGATTTACAAAACTCCTACTATATACCATCTAGCTGGAAAGATTTCAGAGAAAACCTAAAATACAAAGTAAAGGTGTACTTTAAAACATGTTTGTTTCTTGCAGTAAAACCAGGCCATTCTCAAACTCCTGCTTATTTTGTCTTCCCAGAATTATTCCATGCACCTGGTGGGAAGTCAGTGCAAGGAGACAGATTTCTGCCATTTGCTGGGTTGAGCATGTTCCAGAGATGTATTTTAGCTTACTTTTACCATGCAGATTCCTCCATTGATCAGTTCACTCCTTTAACAGTGTCTGGCAGAAATTAGAAAGCAATCAATTGCAATGAGAGAAGCGGGATGGGGGGAAAGAAGTGGAGATGACAGAATGACAGGGATTGGAAGGGACCTCTGGAGATCATCTAGTCCAACCTGGCTGCCTGAGTAGGATCACCTAGAGCAGGCTGCACAGGACAGCATCCAGGTGGGTTTATAATCCTGATATAATTTTCCATACTCTTTTTAAAGAGTTTTCCATGCTGCACAGACAGTGTTTTGGAGCAGGGTGCAACTTTTACCTTCTGTCTTTGATAAATCACTACTGGATGATGGCACCTTTGGAGGACAGATGCAGCCACTGACATCGTTCTCGGACCAGCAGATGGGATGATTTTGGATCAGCTCCTCAGTTTAAGAAAAACAGTCAGACCAGAAAACTCAAGTGCTGAAGAGATGGATCTGCAGAAACCCTGGCCCAACAGGTATCACTGCAGACTGCTCCAACCACAGCAGGGATTCGCAGCTGGAAGGAGCTGTAAAACAGTGCATTCAACAGCTGTGGCAGCATGGGGGTGAAATTAGCTAGCTTTGGGGCTGGTGGCTGGAGTCACAGCAGCCAGGGGGTCAGCTGAGCTAGAATGACTGGTTTTGAAGGTATGCTATGAACTACATCTGTGAATTAAGCTGTGTCTTCTCTAGTTTGATTGCTACCAATTTCAAGGCAGTTTGTTTCCCAATTTAATCTGGCTATGCGAAGCCATAGTTTGAGTATCACTGAGATGGGAATTTCAGCTTCTTCCATTTTTAATCACTCAAAAAGAGTAGGTGAGGCAAGATCCAAATCAAGCAGATCCATGCAGGCACAAGAGCATTTATTAGGCAAAGTTTTTTATAACCCTACATACTTCTGACTAAGCATGAATCTGTAAATCTTTGAAATGCTCAGACTGGAACACTTCACAACACAAGCCTACAAAGTAGACAATTACTGGCTTGCTTACTCTTCTTGCAATTTTCATTTCACTTTGACGAAGTGCTAGACAAGAAAATATGGAATAAGAATGGCAAAGCAAACAAACTTGAAGTGCCACCCTTAGCAAGTTAGAAGACATTAAGGATACTTTTAATGATACTCACCGGAATGGCTACGGTGTCAAAGCATATTGAAAAAATTATGAAGAGCTACAGAATAGGCACATAATAGACATCCAAACCCCTAAAATTTGCAATATGCAAGCATATAATTAGGGGAGTGCTATATAATAAACACCAATTAAGCCAGAACAATCACAAGGGGAATAACAAAATGAATACTAAAGGAGGAAAACCAAAGCCATCTGCACACTGAAAAATAGCATGAATTCAAAACAGTCTGTGCACAACTGAGTACCTGAAAAACTATTCCTTACCAAACTGGTCTGAGGAAGGGGAAAAAGATGCCCTAACAACAATATTCTTGTTACAAAATTCTCCAATTAAGATACTGTAAGAGCACTCTAAAATAAGAAGCTGAGGTCTACTTACTGACATGATTGAATCCAAATACTTTAACACTAACCAGCTATGTTAACAAGAAGAAATAGGGTTTATTTTACCTACAGTTTTACTAGTAGTCTTCTTTTTGTGGCTCACCTGATTACAGGTATGGAAAACACTAAGAGCAACAACCTGGATCAGAAACAGTTACTACAGGCTTTTTCTAACTAGTATCAGTCCATCTCCTCCACATTCTTTTTTTACTAATGCATTAAGTTCCTAATTGCCATATCTAAAACAATTACTGCTGCAGAAGTGTCTTTCATTTTCCCAAACACAGTGTTCTTGCTTACTTTGCCTGTTAAATAAAGGCCTTGTTCTCATGAGGACTTAAATAAAATTTCTCAAGAGATTAAAGCAGTGGTAAAATTCATATCAGCTGGTATCTCTGCTGAAGAAGTACCCAGATAGTTAAATTTAGTGCCACATCTATGAAAGGAAACAAAACCTTAGCCATTAATGAAAGATGTGCGAATTAGCTGATGGCTTTTGACAGGTGAGTTATTTACAGAACTGTACTACTGTTTCATCTAGAATCAGCATGGCAACCCCACATACAACCTTTCAGTACCTCTGAATGCAGGTAGCTAACAAACTAGCAAATTCCTCTCCTGGCACTCTGCAGAGTGATAGCATCAGCGATAACACCAAGAAAGAAGAAAGTAAGGTAAAAGGGAAGAAGGACAAGATGCAAGGGAAAGAGTTTAATTAGGCTGCTGCTTCATTAAATCTGAGAACACTTCTCAGCTGTCACTTGTTCCTCCCTTGATTGCCCCAATCTATTTGGGAGGGTATTTGATCAGCCCACTGACTTGGTGGCAATCCCTCAGTTCCTCCTTGGCTAAAAATGAAAGGGGACCCGGTGACTGTTACTTTTTACCCTGCGGCCTCACAGGTATTTTGATGCTCTTCATGCTCTTCCTGCAAGCCAATTTCCAACCTGGTTTATTGGAAAACCAAACATTTATGGCTTTTCACCTGTTGTGGATGTGGGTGGAGGAAAAGCAAAGCAGAACAAAACAAAGAAACTTGACCAGCCCAGCCTTGTGGGGAAGGAAAGTTTCCTTCTTGCTCCCTTTCAATTCCCCATGGAGTGCAACAGTCCTCATCATGAATCATCAAACACACTCCTGGCCCAAGAGTTGAGGAAGCGAGGAGGGAAGCTGGCCTTTAGCAGTGTTGGAGCAGCAGGGTCAAAAGGAACCGAGTGTAGTCATTGCCGCACCCACACTGTGCACGACATGACTTTTTCCAGCTCTTGGATAACATTCTGAGTCAATTATTCTCACCTTCACAGCAGATAGGCAACAGGAGAAGTCAGAAGTGACCTCTCTGCCAAAAAACCCTGACTCGGTTTTTGTGCTACATAAATAAAAAGGCAACCACGTAGGGTGCTGTTAGAAGATGCTGGGCATAGTGCAGGTAGTTGGAGCTCTTACTTGGGCCAGCAATATATTTTGAACTCTTTATGTTCATGCCTCCCTGGGACCCTTCTAAACATTTGTCTGGGTTTTGTTTAAATCTAAACGATAAATGAAATGTTAGAGTTTCATATTTTTGACAATACATTATTCTATATAATGAAAAGTCATCAGAGAAAATAAAATATTATACTCGACAATATTGATCAGTATAAATTATGCATGACTCATTTAGGATTACTTCTATAACCCAATATTCTTCTCTTGCTAGTGGGAATAAATTAGTTATAACATTAGGAGCCATTGTACAAAGGTTAAAAACAGGCATGCATGCATTCAATCTACAGAAAACTAAAAAGTTTAGGTTAATGAAATGTCTGAGGAAGAGAGTCTTATTAATTAGCAGGTTCACAGCATTCTTCACAGCTATATTTTAGAGATGCCAAACTGTAATATATTAATGCTGTAGGCAAAAGCTGCATCTCCATCTAGAGAATAATTTCAAGCTTATTTTATTTAATCTTGGATCTTTCTTTCAGTGATTTGTATGCCACAAAGCACTATCTCTTCTTCAAAGTCTTGCATGAGACAGAAACCGAGTACAATGTTTATGGCCCTGTAGATAACGGGATAAAACTACTGAAAGAGCTTTAGTTATATTTATTTTTTTTAAATGCATTGCATTTTCAAAGTTTCATTAGCATCGTACCTACCTGATGTAGGAAAGTGTTTACAGATTCCCCCCCTTCTCCCTGATTTGCTTTATATTTGAAGCAGTTATAATGCCTTATTTTCTTTTTCTTTAGGGGTTAGAGAGGTGGGGAGGCTGACCCAAGCCCAGTGCAATCAGCAGGAATCTTTCCACTGACCCCCAAATACCTCAAGACCTGGTACAAAAAAATAAGTACAGTACCTTGCAACCTAAAAAACTTGGAGCCTTCTGCATGATATGCAGAGAAAGCAGGGAGCGTGGAGTACTGGCACTAGCTATCACACTGCCACAGTCTTTCAACAGCATCCTGAAAGCCATTTGTGAATAGATACTGTAATGCCTCTACTTTCATTCTTCAAAGGGCTAAGGTTGAAAAGAAAAACAATGTTACTGTTCACTGGGATTGTGTGTGTGAGGTGTATGCTTCTATTTCTTCAAGCACAAAGCTTGCTCGGTCACTGAGCATCACCTTTAGTAACCAAGCACTAAAACAGCACTTGCAGCCCTGTGCGTTGTTTTTGTTGGGAGGAAAAACTGCTGCTGGAGGGAGGTGCGGGAATGGGGGAGCTGCCAGACTCACAGGCAGTTCCAGGGATGGGGACTTCTTGTTCTCTACATGAGTGGGCAGGGGAAGGAGGAGCTGCCCGCTGAGCCAAGTTTGGGTGGCATGGCTGCCAGCAAAGAGCAGAGCAGGGTGGTGAGCAGTGCTTACTGTAGGCAGCAGCTCTTCAGCTGACAAGACAGTTCAGGATCCAGGTCTGACTTTAAAGCCCACTCATCTGTACCACAACGAGCCCCATCTGGCCCAGCATCTATGTCTGTGAACAAAGTCCTCCTGGTGAACAGCTCTCAGCAATTCAAAATTCTTTTCTCAGATAACACTGCACCCCCAGAATTTCCACCCTTTTCCCTGAGCACCTTCCAGAGCTTGTTTTTTTCTTCCTGCATTTTTTCCTCTATTTCTCTCACTTTACACTGCCGATCAGTTAGACAGTTTGCCTCATTCTGGCTGCATTCTTTGAGTCACACCATCACTCTCCTTCCAGTAGTTACTGTGTCCTCAAATCTACAAGCTTCCTAACCTGTCCTGATAAAGGCGACACAGTTTAGCTGGACCAATTTAAACAGTAAGTCTTTGATAGCAGTCAAAATACACTGTGTTAGATTGGGGAGCGATTACATTTGTGGGATCCCAAGGAGGGATCTGCCAAAGACTGACGTCGCTTTGTCTGCATTGCTCTGCCTCATCTTTCAGTCGTCAGGGAGGTACTTGAGCTCAGCTTCTGTTCAAGCCTCAACACCTATTTGGACATATTGGGTAAAGCCTCTCTTGGTGAAACTGCTGGCCTCACTTCATCCAATAATATTGCTTTTCTTTCCTCAGTTTATTGTATTTAATAAAATATAGATGTAGGTACCTCAGAGAACAAGAAGAAAGGCAGTAATAGCAAAGGGGAAAAGAGCCTGACACAGAGATATTAAAAAAAAATACTCTTTTGATTGTAGAGGTTAAGGCAGACAAACCAGGTACAATGCAAATCAGCACAAGTCCTTCACTTAACAGAACTATACACCATAACATTATATATTATATTAGTGTTTAAAAACTGTTTCTAGTTTAAGACATCTTTTTCAAGTATTCTTTCCACAATAAGACATAGGATTTCAAAGTAAGTCTGGCAATTTTGCTGACCAGAGCAGTCTTTCTGATCTTTTATTTCAGACCAAAACTGAGAAAGTGGGAAAAGCCCACTTTTAAAAATTAGATCCAGCCTCAGGATCCTACTGACAAGTAAACAACAACCTACATGGGGGATGAAACTTTTGTTGCATGCATGTACATAGAGAAGCGTACAAGCCTACTATCTCCATTTCAACAAGGCTGAGAAGGAGACAGATCTTAACAGACAGGCAGAGTCATGCTGTTTCTGGAAAATTTCCAGTTTATACGTGTCTCTTCAATAGTGTGGACCTACCAGGATCCCATGTGTTTTGGTAGTCAAAACATTGGGAAACATCCAAAATTCAGCTATCTTAAAATACAATAATATGCATTATATATACCACAACACCTTCAAACCATAAACCCACCAATTCTGACACCTTTCATACAGCCCTCTGTTCCTTTAAGGAAAATCACAGGCTTTAAAGTGAAAGAATTGTTTAGAATAAGAACTGAAAAGCTAAAGCCCCATCTGCTCTGCATCCACAGTGAAGATGCCTCGCTGTATGTTATAGAAATAGGGGTGTGTCTTGGCATCCAGAACATGACAATGCCTTCACCTCATGTTGAGCAGTATGACATGCTGTGATTAATCCTCTGCCTTCCCTTTTGACGTTCCTGAAGGCTGGATGCTACAAACTAGAAGCATCCATGAGCATGGAGTAGATGGATGGGAGAAAGAATATTGCTAGAGCGTTTAGACATCCTTTACTCCTTCCTTCTGCTGTGTGTTTGTTTCCTAATTAGAACAAAGGCATAACATGCATATTCTACACAAAGTAAATATTACAGGACACTTTTGAGCACTAAGAAATTCTTTGATCTTTGAGCAAAAAATATTTAATTGCTTGAGACTGCAATTAGGTAGAATCTTTTTAAGCACTTACTGAATTCTCATCTTAAACAACCACTTAAATCACCTGGAGTTGAAGTGCTTTACTGAATCAAGGTCTAAAAACTTCATTAACTGAAGTTGAGTTTTCACTCAGCCAAGTGCCTAGACCCAAATTTCCACTCAATATAGGCTTCCAAAATGTAACAAATTTTGAGGATTTTTCTAATGTTTGACACGAAAGAGAGTTGGCGTTACAGAATGACATCAATAAACATTCAGATATAAGGTTGATTATTCTTTTGGTTTTGCCTCCTTCATTCCCACTGCCTTTCCAGCTACATAATTCTAAGGTTATAGTTTCCTTCACTGCAGATATTTCTGAGGTTCAGGGACCCTCACTTTGGCTTGGTCAACACCTGACTGTTTTTAAACACTGAACAAAGCCAAACTAGCCTTGCTTTGATATCATACATTTCTTTACATCACCTACCTAGGATTTTTTAATTTGTTCTTGGAAATCACTTGCTACTCCCTCTTGCTTATCAGAAGGCCACAAGAATCTACTCTGGTTCATGAAATTTTCTTCCCAATTGACAAATAAAGCATTCTGAGGTAGAAAAAAAGCTTTAACATCAAACTAAGTCCATTAGACTCCTAGTTGGTTTCAGTAGTTCAGCCCCAGTGGCTGAGCACCACACACGGTTTGCTCAGCCCGAGAGAAGAAACAGCCAGAAAACCCATAGGTTGGGATAAGGACAGTTACTTAAGGGGAACAATAACAGACCATGGCAAATTACACTCACACCTGGTGATGACACAGTACTGTACCAACACAACACCCCTGCCACACTCAGACTACCCTAGAGGCACCAGGGGCACCCCTCCCCGATCAGCTCCTCTTATGGGGGAGTGATGCCAGGTGGTGTGGAAACAGCCTGGGCTGAGTCAGCTCACCTGTGCTGGTTGCTTGGGGAGATTAGCTGTGGCCTAGCCAGAACCAGGACATTTGTGCAATTTAAAAATATGTTTTAGGATATTATTTCTGTTATAAGTGCAATATAGAACAGGAAAAGCCTAATACCACTATGTGCAGGAGCTATTGCTAGTCAGTTCTTAAAAAAAAAAATAAAATAAAAAAAATCACTGCAACAATTGCCTAATGCAGACAATTTTGTTAAAATAATGCAGAATTTAATTCACTAAAGATTTTTGAAAGAAGCAGCTGTGTTATCTTACACCTTGCAGGGATTCATTGACTCACCAACTAAAAGGAGATAATAACCTGAATTAGAAGCACTTCAAAATGGACAAGTTGCCTTATAAAATATATGAAAGCATATTAAGTCTCTGGAAAGTCAAAACTCGTAATACTCCAGTTGCCTTCCCTTCCATCCCTTTCCTTCCCTTCCCATTTTTCAGCAGATAAAATGCGTTCAAAGTTCATGATCTTGCACAGCTAGCAGGTGGCATTCCCATTCTTAGAACATAACAAATACATATTGTGCATATATTGCTTGGAACAGCAGGTCCAAAAACATTTGAGTTACTTTCTCCTGGTATAAATCCCTGTATGTTCAAGGAACTCTGCTAATTTAAGGTATAACTACAGAGTTAATTACTCTTCCTCTTTGCCCTGTATCTTTTGCATTTTACCCTTTCCACATACAATAGATTGACCATCTCTAGGTAGATGAGTTCCCTCCATTGCTGCTCTGAGGTGCTGGCCAGGAGCTGCCTCTGGTCTTCATAAAGCTTTACCTAGACTGGTTGGGAGTTCCAGCTCCATTGTCCTGACCTAGTCCAGGCTAAACTACTCTCAGAAAGATACAGCCACAAGGCTACTCCTTCCACCCAGAAACCAAAAGTTAAAACAAGTACAACATCATCATAATTTCTTGTATCAGTTCACAAATTAAGTCTGTTCCCATTCTAGAGCTTCTCTTTTTCCACTAGAGTTATATGTTCACTAGAATGGTTACAGATTAGTTGCAGCTGGAGTCTACAAACTGCAACAACTTCTGTGCAAAACCCGTGTAGTCTACCAATTGCGTATGGTAAAAATGTCACTATTTGAAACAGCCTTCGTGGCTACATATTGTATTTGAATAAATACTGAGACAGATTGATATGATTAAGAAGATGTGATAAAAGCATCATTCTTTTAAGTTGCTAGTTCTTTGTTAGTTCTTAGTCTAAATATTGGCTCACCTCCCTGTGATAATATTTAAGCAAGTGTATTTTGACTTTAATAGCCAAAGTATTAAGCGTTCGTTTGCCTTTAGCTACCAAAGAAAGAAAAAAAAATAAAGGTTGATCACGTTTCCCTTTGATGACTCATAATTTCTAACTCTATTGTCTGAGCATAGCAGCCAAAAAACTACCACTACAAAGCCAGGCCTCTACCCTTTGAAGATCAGGTGGTACAGGAGAGAAGCTTCTTATTGTGATCGAATTTTGCGTAGGTTGCAGTTTCCTTGACAAGGTTAACCCCTCACTGGCATGCTTAACTGTAGCAAAAGGAATAATTTAAGAGGTTTTCTGTATTGTTGTTGGTTTATAGTTTATGTGAGAAGGCTGCCCTCTTCTGACTATCATGTCTTCTAAAATCTGAACATATTTTTCTCATCCCCATTCAGCCTTTGTTTCTTGGTACACTGTATTGGTAGGGGCCATTGTCCCTGTTCCTTACACTCATATTCAGAATGATATAAGCAATTTAGGTAAGAGAACATTACACACACTATGTAATGAATGTGCAAACTGCAGGCAGTTGATAAACATGTGAGAAGTCACCACCCCTCCATTACTCAGTCAAGCAAGAACCAAGTGGATGTCTGCTCCTCTGAGCTATGCTAGAAACACTAACTGCTGCAAGGGCCACACTTCCACTTTCTGAGCAGGGGTCATCATCCCATTTTTCGGCTACAACTACTGTATGGATACCTTTATCCACGGCGTTTTGACAGTAGCTGCATATGCCTTATACCTCGAATCAGGATCATCCTGAGTTACTACATCCTAGTTTGCACTGCAGAGCAGTCTCAGAGCCTGTGGAGTGGGTTGCTTTCACATGAAATTAAACTAAAAGATGCCTTCCAGGAGCACACCTCATCCACTCTGATCAGTGCTGGGGAGTCAGTCAGTGGGACCAGAACAGCACTTGTCTGAGGATTTGCTGGAGCTAGAGTATATGGTGAGTAATCAAGTCTCACATCAACAGTTAAGGCTGCTAATCCTCTCCCCTTGGGTCATGCTACTTGACGGCCACAACCACTGTCTCCAGCCGCAGTGAAATCACAGCAGGTCAGGGACCTAAGAGCTGAGCTTATCTGAAAGCTACCACAATGCTTCTTCAGGTCATAAAGCTCTTAATTGGTGTTTCTCTGCTATACTCCTACAGAGCACTAGGAAGATGCAAGGTCTGAAACTATGACTGAACACAGATTTTTAAGAGTAAGCCCATTTTATGCATTGACCACTTTGCAGCCCCTGAAGTAAGGCTTGTCACCCAAGAGTCCATCTCCTACTAAGCGCTCCCCTTGCTGAGCTCACCTGTACTTTCCCTATCCCAGTCAACCTTAGTCCCATCCTGCACACCAGCACACTTACCAGAGGAGGGGGAAAAGTGTGCCCAGCCCAGGAGGGCTTGGAGCATGAGGGCACCAGCATTCCCTTGGGAATCCATAGACACAAACCCAAACCTCCCTGATGCCATGGACTTGCAGTCCAAACGGGGTCTCTGAACTGTGTCTACTAGGCAGCAGCAGCATCCTTACACTTCTTCAATGGAAGACAGTCTGTCTCAAATTTTTGTGTGGACTTTAGTTCAAAGCATTGTACGCACACCAGGCTTGTCCAGCAGTCTGAAGGGGGAACGAGTAAGCATGCTTAGATTTGGGATGTTGATTAGGTAAGAGGCAGTGTCAAATTGTTCACTACTGACTGATGTGCACATCTGGATGGGCTCAGAAGAAATCTTGGAAACTTCAAAGTGAAAAAATAAGTTGAGGTACCCACCAAGTGCTGCCCGGGGCAGCTGTCAAATGCAGTAGATGATTTTGGATCTAGCATAAATCCCAGTTTAGTACCTCTTTACATCTCCACATCTGTAGCCTTCCTTCCTCAGTCGTATCAACCATGCTGTATCTCATGTGATTATTAATTACCATGAAATGCTCCTTTAGAAGTAACCCATAACGCTACAAAATTTGCATTAAAAAAGCAGATCTTTTTACAGGGCTTTCTTCCTAAGAAGAAATCTGACCTCCTTGCTAAATTGCTTTCAACTTAGCTGTATATGAACTTAGCCATGAATTCTACCAACATATATCTGCACTTTGCCTTACACAAATAAGTAATCCAAATGTGAAATCAATCTGCATCTGAGGCAGAGATCATAAATACCACAGCCTTAACTGTATCTAGCATCACTGAAATCAGTAAAGCCATCCCAAATTAAACTGGCAAACGGTCTTGTTTTACATACCTTTAATCTAGACAGTTTCAAACTACTGTGAATGAAGAGAGTGATGTAGTGAACATCTCCTGTGTTATACACTGTCTTTTGCCTAAGTAAGCTTCTGCTTTCTCCAGTTAGGTCTACCTCTTAACGAGTTTCTTGACATACCCTCACTGTCAGGTCATTTGAAATAGCATAGTTAAAAGAAAAGATGATGCTATCAAATACAAATCAGGTCTAACACAAGCAGGAAAAAACACCTTATCTCAGTTTTATAAGCCTGTCACTTAACAATTTCATCTCCTTGTGACTAAATACTAAACATACATAAAACATTAAATCTCCCAAGCTTGTTGCATTTGATAGAAATAAATTAGAGTTCATTACTACAAGTCTATACTAATGAGATCCCTTTGGTATTACTACAATATACTAGTTAATTACAGAGCCTACTACATTTCCTCATGGGATAGATCTTTTGTCACATGTACAGAGATCGTTGCTTACAGTTCAACACATTAGATATAAGAAAACGTCTGAAATAAAGTTAACAACTTTTATCATGAAGAATTGGGAAGTGTTTCTTGACTGGAAAATTTTCCATTTTACAGGTGAAAAAACTAAAGCACGACAGTATCACCAGGCCATGCAGCAGGCCAGTGCTTACTGCCAGATACTGAACCAGGAGAAGATGGGAGCATTTAGGGTAGCAATTATATAGAGCAATTTCATTCCAAGCCAAACTAGTGTGAAATGACTTGTATCTCCACTTTAGGTTTTCTCAGTGGAAACTGATGGTGGGTTTTCAGCTCATTCTGCATTTTCCCAGTGAAGACATACATACACCTTTTTTGCAGTAACATGGAAAATGAGAGTGGATATTTTGTACCCTGACAGAGAATGCAAAACAATACTATGATGAGTCCAAGCTCTCTTCATCTGTGATGCAGAAGCACATGCCTCTGAGCATCCATCACCACTTGATCCAGAGCAGGGAACTCCTTGGAAGATTTTAATTTTCTGCCTGACTGTGGCATCCTCTGCTGCGCTTGAGGGGGCTGACAGAATTAGTACAAAGTAGCATGTGGCAGCCAGCCATGAAAAGCAATGCATTTCCCAACAATTACAGCACATTTTTGTTGGTGCTGGGAGACACAAGGCTGCAGTCCAAGTGCTTAGCCACTCGAGAAGTGCAATTATGTCCTGGAAATGCACTGCCTGGAAAAGTCCCTCTTAGAAAAATTAAAATTACCAACTAAAATGGGAAATTGGGCGGGGTGGGGGGGAAGTTCCTTTCTGTTTCATGTTGTTTATTGGAACCTCCTACTGCTTCTTTCCTTTTCACTCCAAGTTTACCCAAATCAAGACAACAAAGCTATTCCTGTCCTACACTTTTTATAGGTATTTTTGAAATGTGTGAAAATGTTAGCATTACCTTTATACCTCCCTGCCGTGCAACACTCTTAGCCATGCTGTATGCTTCCTTGTATCTTTTTGACTACCCCCCATTCATTCCATGTATTTATAACTGAGTAATTCTAGGAAGGTACCTCAGCCCTCAATTCTGCACATTTTCTTGCTCTTGTCTTACCCTGTCACTCGACATATCGCGACTGCCTGTGTAACCACCGTTCCACCAGTATGTTTACACAGTAGAAAAGGATGCAGGGGGCTAGGAGTCCATTTTATAACAGTTACAGCTACTGCCTAAAAGCATATATTAGTGCAAGTTCTCATTTCCAAGGGATGGATGCATTACCAGAGCTCCACCCTAACTTGGGGAGCAAGGACACAGCAAAAGACAGAGTTCATAGTGAAAGCAGCAACCCTAACAAATGCTGAAAAGGTAGGCTTTCATTTGTCTCTTATTTTAAACAGTAAGATACTGAAAATCAAGCTCATACAGGTAAACAAGGCACAAAAGAAGGGGACATCAGTAATAGCTGTGATAATAAACAAGCATTCCATTCCATTACTGGAAAGAGCAGTATATCTACCCTTTATGTTATTATAAAGCTACGACACCACTTGAGAAAACCTGTGGTAATGTAATTATTATTATTTCTATAGACTAAATGTATTTTTTAAAGTCAGTCCAAGAGCAATTCTTTCTGCAGTTCTGGGGTTCAGAGCTCTGCACACACTGACCAACATGTTGGAGTTGCCTCTTGCAATGAAAAAGGTGAAGTTATAACTTGCTTTCACTTCCTTAGGATGATGCCTTCCATCTTCCTTCTAACCCAGCTGTTGACTTTCAATAAAATTCACAGGGTTTGGACATCCTGCTCTATTGACATTCAGATGACATTGGTTAATAGGTTCGACCAAGTATCACTGTCAAGACTGGAGACAGTGGGGACACCGGAAAGAGGATGTGCATAGGACACATTTACATGATAAACTAGGGTTAAATACATAAAGCAACCTTAGAGAAGAAAAATAAACATATCTCTTCTTCAGTTAGTACAACCAGGAAAGGCATTGGAAAACCTTTTCCTGAACTGGAGGAGGAAATCTTTATGTAGGGCTTATTCCTGTTCACATTCCAAGAGGTGAAAAGCTGCCATGAGTCTCAAACTGAGGAGCAGCTCTAATTCCAAGAGACCCAAACAGAAACAAAGCAAATGCATTTATTTCATCTTGAAGTTATTCTCCTCAGAACAGGCCCTAGAATGACTTCACTTCTGAAACACTGCTGCCCTATCCATAGCTGTAACACAAAAAATAAAATAGTCTGAATGGTTGCAATAACATTGGTCTATGATGAGCATAAAGATAATTGATTTAAGTAGCAAATGTACGTCTGTGCTCACCAATCTGACTGTTCCAGTTCTGAGACTGAGACATTATGTAATGCCAAAATGTGAATTCATTTATCCAGGGAGCACAGCACAGCAAAACTGCTGGGTATTAGATCCGTAGATCACACGTACGGTATATTAAATTCACTTAGCAGACAGATAATTACGTTTCCATGCAAAAGCCATTACAAGTAATAAATAATTAAATATATGTATGACTTGACAAATAATGTGCCAGGATTATGCAGATAATTCATATTTAATTCAGTAGTTTCTTGATTGCTAACAAATAATAACAAATAGACCATTGCATGTTGTCCACCATGATGCATTTACTTTATTCAAATTTCCCAAATACACAGATAGCTGGAAGTTTCAATTAATTTCACCCTACGGCACTCCAAGCATGTAATGCATATTACCAGGTAGACTCCTGAAAACAAATCTATCTTGTTTCCTTTCTCACTGCAGTCTTTATCCTGAGGAAGAATCAAAACATCACTGCTGCAGGAGAAATTAAGTTACAACCTCTCCCTTTGTGTACCCCTCTCTGTGCAAGGGATAGGTTTGAAGGTCAGTTCAAAGTTCTCCAACAGTACAAAGTCGTATCTGCAAAGCTGTGGTCTACAAAAGGAGAAAAAAAGAAGGAAAAAAAGTGCACATCAGAAAAAGTTAAAATTAATAGAGAAATATTTAAGTATTTGAATTATTAAACCTGCAGTATTTACAACCTCTCAGAGAGAGTACTCAGGACAAGAAGTAATGTCTTGTTGAAGTTTACGTCTTACTTGAGGCATCACTAAAGCAGTTTTTCCAGACTGTGAACAACCACCAGGGCGTCAGCTGGATGGTGCAAAATATGATGAGTAAGAAGCATATCACATTAGTCTGAAACACGAAGATACACTAATTCATCCATTAAAGCTATTAATCTGCATTGAAATTAATTCTTTAGAACAACAACCCAAGAACAGCCCGATTCCTGTTAACACTGGGCCTGAATAATTTATTTTGGGTTCCCTAGGTTTGAGAGTTTCTCTGCTTTCAGTCCACAGAGGAAAGTAAAAAACCACATCATAATATCTTCTAACTCTTTCAGCTGTAATGACAGCGTGCATAAGAAGGTTTCACACAAGAGAGTAATTTATCATCTGAACACCTAGAAAACTCAGAACAGCACAATACTATATAAAAACATACAGAAGTCACAAAAGCAGTCTCACAGGCACACACAATCTTACTTTTTGAGGTCAACAGAGATGGTCTGCCTTTTAGGGCAGAGACAGGTCACAGCTTTGCCCTTTATACAGTGTTATAGATAGACAGCAAGAGCTAGTTTCAACAGGCAAATATCTTCTAATGGCACCTCTAAGGACACACTAACTTTGATACTTATTTTATTTAAAATGATCTTCTGTATTACTCTCAACTCACAGATGAGGCTACACAACACAGTCCACCCCTGTCTGGGATGTAGCATAGAGTGAAACAGCTAAAGGAGAAAGCCTGAGAAAGAACATCCCACCAGGCACTTCTGCTGTTGCCCATTAGCGTGAGATCTCCACCCAGTCAAGGTTCCACTTGTCTGTATGTGAAAGGACTGTCAGATTTCCGTATGTGAATTTAAGGGCCCCTCAAAGCTCAGACACTACATTTTATGACTAAGAAGTTCAAGAGAAATTCTGGTGCTCCGTATAATGCAAAACACAGGATTTCATCCAGTCCACCCACAATTTGTTTTGATTTAAATTTAATGGTTTACTATTATGTTATTTTTGAGGAGGGAGGAAAAAAGACATAGAAGCACAGAAATTGCCAGCATTTTAGAAGTCCTTATACAAGACTGTGAAAGAATTCATTGGACAAATTTCCAGCCAGAACTGTGCAAGGTTATTACATGTATCGATTTCCTAAGTTGACTTCCCATATCTCACGGAACAGTACAACACTCTATTTTAGCACATTTGCCACCACCACAGCAGCACAAAGTGTTAGCCTAGCCACTTCTCCAACGGCAGTCATCACCTAGGAAGGGCTCTATCTAATACAATACTTAGACAAACTGTAATGATGAATAGTAGAAATAAAACCATACAGTTTTCAACATATCGTGTATCACTTGAACTGTATTACATCTAAGCTTGTGATTACTGAGTACCAGGAATGCCTTACAGGAGAGTAGCCCTGAGTTTCACTAATGAGGAGCAAAAGACAATTTCTTTTTTGTTAGGTTGGGCTTTTATAATCCCTCTCCCCTTGTGGCTTCTCTGCTGTCCACCAAAAAGTAAGGGCATGCCACACTCTCTTGTTCAGTAGAGGTTGTCTTTTTTATTACTTCTTGTTTTGGTTACAAAAAACCCAAAGGTGGCTGGGTTAAGACATTCACCTCCCCCATCAATTGAGTTTGAATTGACTGACAGGCTCCAAAGCTTTTTGGGAGAACTGACACCTGGACACACACAAGTTAGGAAAGCTTTCTGCTTTTATGGGTGAGCAGGAATGATTTACCTCAAAGACCAGAAAAGTCTGAAAATTATAGGTACCTTTTAGCATTCCCACATTCACACACCATCTGTGTGAATAACCAACCAGCGCAGAAGACAATTGTCAATGGTATCACCCACACTCCCACTGTCTGCTATTAACACAGATCTGGAGAGACTGAGACTCCTATTGTCTCTTACCCCTGCACCTGTTCCTTGTTTTTTACCTGCTACTCTGTTATATGAATAATTTAAACATTTTTAATATAGTTTCTAGTTGATTATCATGTATTCACATAATTGTTGTAATTATATGTAACAAAATAAGGTAAATATAGGTAGTTATAATTACAATGAGTAATTATGTAATTATGCTAACCAATAGTGTTGTAACATCTGCATTTAAATTGCTTTCACATGCTGATTCAATGCACTATTTCCCACTGCTGCCTAAAAGCATCTAATATGCCTATATGACTGCCATCTGATGAGGCTCTGTACAAAGGACTTTAATGGACCCTGTATTAAAGCAAATCAAGTGCATCTTACTCTAATCCTAACAAGAGTCAGAGTACCAGGAATGAAAACTCAAACCCAGTAAGGGCTGTTCACTGAAAATCTTCCTTATTTGCAAGATCATTATCTGAAAAAGTCCTTAATGCTGACAGGCTTGCATCAAAGGTACTGAGTGTTCTGTTACTTCCTAGGTCTCTCCTGCCCTTCTCTTCTTTCCCAGTAAATATTAACTTAACAAGGCTTCACAATTGTTTTTACAAAGTATCATACCCTATTCCTACCAGACAATTACCACACACCAAATCAGAAAGCCTTAAACTTTGATGATACTGACTTAAGACTTACTCCTATCTTAATATTCCTACTCATGCTTACTTGATAACTACTATTTAGATGTTATTATAAATCCTGACTCCGGTGAATCTGCCATTCATACGAAACAAACATAACTCAATAAAGTACTCTTGCTCCTCCTGGATATATATTTCTTATCTATTCCATGTAATATGTTATTTTCACAAGATGCAAATGTACAATTTAATTGCTAGTGTGCTATTGTACAAGCAACTGGAGGTCTAAGAAACAAACATATGGCGATGCTGATCAAGTGTTTTAAACCAGAAATAATTAATAAAACCTTTAAAATGATGCTTAATTGCTAAAAAACATGGATTATTTCATTTTAAGTGCAGGCAAGCATAGCCTGTGTTGGTCTTTGAAGGCCCTTATCTTCAGCAACCAGACCAAAAACCTGTTTTCATCACACAAGTAGCTGAAGTGCTCCTTTCTGTATCTGAGTGTGTATGGACAGGTGACTACAATCAGAAAAGCATGTAATAAAATTTATCCTCTGGCAGAGAACTTAACCATGCAGGTGCAAGGCAGGCTGCTCCACATAAGCAGTCCTTTAAAACCCACTGTGACCAGGCAGCAGCAGCAGACGCAGGCGGCTGTAAGCAAGCACGGTGCGTGACACCTATCCGTGCAAGGGTGCTGTGCACTCAACACACACGCACAGAGCAGCTCTGCCACGTGACAGATGTGACCCTCTGGGTAGGATGAGAAGGATGAATACGTGACTTAAAACAGAGGGAAAGACACATTTCTGAGGAAACGTCCCGATCAGTTTAGCTGATACACAACTTTGATACGTGACATGCACTTACCTTTCTGGATTATTAAGGGATTTCAGTCTCATCTGGAGAATCCTAAGCTTCTGTTTCGGGCCTATTAAAGTCTTCGTAGAAAATGTCAAGGAAATTTTTGATATTTTGTCAAGGTCTTGGTAAAATCCAGTTAGTATCCTGACTTTTTTATATTGCTGAAATGTTGAAGCTTCACTAAAGAAAAAATATTATTTATAATCAGGGTTTTGTTAGCTGAGTGATATTAATTATTGCCAAGCATTATTCTTAAGATCAGAAATCTTGAAAGATGTATTGACTTCGACTGTTCAGAACAAGGACACTGAGAACTGGACTCAAGCCAGCACCATGCAATGACTTGGGTTAGTTGATAAATGGAGAAAGGATCATTTCAGCGTGAGAAGCATTACCTCTGACACTGAGCCATATCCAGGAAAAGGAACTGTGGCAAATTCTTAACAAGCAAGGTAAAAGTTTAGGGAACTCTCTATAAAGTGATTAAAAAGATTTAGAGACAAAGCACAACATACCTACTCGCCTCTGATTCTACTGTGTTTCCAGCATAATCTGTTATTTTAACTCGAATGAAACCTCTCCTAATGTTTTTATTCCAGGTAGCAATATCCAGTAAGTAGTTATACACTGAAAAAGAAACAGGAAATAATAAAACTCAAAGAATGACCTAACCAGATACAGTTCTTGTTATCCCCCTGTTAAAAGTATTCAATGTTTGATGACAGGAATAGTGACTATTTAATTCAAAGTTACCAGCTCAAAGCAGAATAAGAAGGTATTGAGAAAAGTGAGCTTCTATCAAATGCCTGCTTGGGGTTCTATATCATTAGTGCATCATTTCCTCCAATTCTTACACGGAAAGGATTTGCATCAGAAAGCTACCATCAGAATTAGCATCAAGAATTTGGCCTGCTTACAGAAAAAACACACAAATCAAGTCCTAACTAGTACCTTCATATAGTGTAGCAACACTAAAGTTACCCACAAGAGTGACATGAGGGCCAGCTGAGGTACACAGGCAGGGAGAGAGGAGGAACAGCACTGCCACAAGATGTATGTAGAAGCCAAATGAGCAATTAGCTAGGTGAGCAGATTAATCAGGTGGTAAAAGCTGATTAATTCCCATGCCTTGCTTTGCCCAGCCTGAGCATGTGTAATAGTACGTCGTCCAAACACCTTTCCCTCAGAGAAGTCAACTTGCTAAAACCTGTTGATATTAGAACTTCATGGGGAAGACTGAGGAAGGATGGAGGAGGAGTGTTGATTGCCTTCCTGTGCTCCAGCCTCTCTTTGATGTAAGTAAGCGTGATTACCACTATAAAAACTAGATATTTGGTCCCTGATCACAAAGCTTGCTGAGACAACAGGAAAAGCTAATGAGAAGACTTAATTTCACTTGAATTCCCTGTAAACCTATCCCCATACCCCAAACCAAAGAACCTTAAACATAACAAATTGAGTGTGATAACATTTGCTTACTGTGGTAAAGTCTGTTAATAAAAACAGAAATCAGATAAGAATCTAATCCGGACCTCTACATGGATAGGTAGATATCTAACCTGTTACAGCTAAAACCCATGCCATGAGAAGTCATTCCCATTGAGTTCAACCCTGAAACAGTCAGCTAGGTCCCCCACCCAGGGCACCCAATGGCTCCCATTTTTGCTCTCTGAAAAAGGCAGCAATGACCCCATCAAAACAGGTTCTCTCAGTCCAGCTTTCTCCCTGTCACTTGGTTCTCCTTTTCTGGCAGTCCATTCCATTACTTTTAATTCTCATCTCACATATTGCGTAGTCTTCTGCCACAATCATCATACTTCTTCCTCCAGTTTGTGAACTGCCACTTAGCTCATGGTTAATATACCATATTACACAGCAGTTAACATTAACTTTCTACTTTCAACACGAGCAGCTAAAATATAACACCCATAACATTTCATAAAGAGCTTGTTACACAGGTATTCCGTCACTTACTACAGAATGGGTCTTTATCAGAGGTGTCAAAATAAGCTTTTGTTGGTGAACTCATTGGAATTAGCAGGTTTTTCCATCTATCAGCATAATAACCTGAAATACGAAGTTATACATTTCATTTCAGACATTTAGAAATCATGATATGTATATAATTACACAAATAAAACTCACCCAAAGTGACAAATTTTACAGAATCATAGGAAGGTTTTGGTTGGAAGGTACCTCAAAGCCCATCTTGTTCCAACCCCCTGCCATGGACAGGGACACCCTGCACAAGCCCAGTTTACACAAAGCCCCTTCCAACCCGGCCTTGAACACTGCCAGAGAGGGAGCAGCCACAGCTGCTCTGGGCAGCCTGTGCCAGCGCCTCACCACCCTCACAGGGAAGAATTTCTTCCTAACATCTAATAAACCCACATGGGCCCATCTTTCCAGCCTGTCAAGGTCCCTCTGGATGGCATCCCTTCCTTCCCTCATGTTGACCTCGTCACCCTGCTTAGTATTGTCAGCAAACTTGCTCAGGATGTACTCTATTCCACTGTCCATGTCACCAACAAAGATGCTGAACAGTGCCAGTCCCTGAGGAACATCTCTCATCACTGGTGTCCACATGGACATTGAGCCATTGACCACAACTCTTTGAATGTGACCATCCAGCCAGTCCCTTATCCACCAAATGGTCCATCTGTCAAATCCATGTCTCTCCAATTTAGAGAAAAGGATGTTGTGTGGGACAGTGTCAAATACTTTGCACAAGTCTAGGAAGATGGTGTCTGTCACCCTTCCTTTGTCCACCAACTCTGTTACCCAATCTGAGAAGGGCGACAGATTTGTTAGGCACGATTTGCCCTTCATGTTGGCTTTAATTTTCTTAAATATTGTCTGAGAAAGTAAATTGACTTGAAAAATGCAGGAATCTCCTAAGTACAATAGAATGTATTAAGCAAACATTTTGTTCCTCAAATATATTTGTATCACTAAAATTGTTGTAATGTAATAGTTGGAATCTTTTTAGTCTAGCATACTATCTCCAAAGAAATATTGCTTATAAACTCCTGCAGACATAATAGCAACAAACCCAAAAAGTGGCCTGCACATTTGCAGAGAACAGTTACAGAACAGCTTCACATTAGGTAAAATTTCTTCCTTTATTCTTTGAATCATTACAGTAAATATTTGTAAAACTTTTAGTCTATAATTGTGGATATTATTTAGTAAAATGTTAGATACTCTGTAAACCTCCTAAGCTTATTGATGTAACATAGAAAGAACATTTGGTTTATATTTTTGGGCTTGATAATGGTCCTTGTATCTAAAACGGTTGATCCTATTCTCTCCTTCTTGATTTCCTTGCCTAGAGTAGACAGCAAGGGCTAGTTCCAGGTTGCAAAGCTGCCACTGCAGGGCAGCAAGCAGGAAAGCTTGCAGTAGAAGGATTCTGCTTCTCCTCTCAGTTCACTGATTCAACTGCCTGACACCTCCTCATAGGTGTTTTGATTATTAAAAAAAACCCCAAACAAACTGCAACAAAAAGGTCCTCTTGGCAGCTGACTGATGAAATTTTTCTCCACCACTAGCTTGGGCATTCTGTGTAAGTGCATCAGGCACAGTGTATAACCATGCTGGGGACGTCCTGGTGTCTTTCTGCTCTACTATAATGTCCCGTTATGGTCAGGTTTTATTATAAAATAGCATATAGATCCGTCTATGCTTTCTCTTCAAACCTGATCTAAGCAATATAGATTGTACACCCTAATAGAAGGATGTAAAAAAACCCTTAACAACTACACTCCCCTCCAAATAAAAGCTTGATTTCAAAATAAGATCCAGAAAACCCATGAAGTTGCTATAAACATCATTACCCCTAAATAAAAACCACAGGTACTCTATGGATGATAACCCACTGTGGAAGCCTGAAGTGATGAACTAAGTAGGAGTTTCTCAGTGGAAAGGAAATACACTGTGAATCCATTTCAGACTGGAAAGCCTAACGATCAAAGATTAAGAACATTGAGCACTTATGTCTAACAAAGAACTAGAAAGCAAAGCCATAGACTTAAACTACAGTATGCACCTCTGCACTTGATCAATCTCTACAGATCCCTTAACACAATACTACAGATCTCTGGAGTAACCCCAGGAAGAGCTAGTCTGGATTTCCTGGGTAATCTCACCCAACCCAGAGCAGATATGATAACACTTACCCAGTACTGGACAGGACATTGGCTTGAAAGCGTCACAATCAACACATTTTCCTCTCTTGTAATCCAAGTAAGAGTCACAAGGATATGCTATTATGTCACACTTTCTTTTCAAAGACGATAAAAAGAGGAAGACAGATCTTTGATGGTCACACTTAAAATACCGAAGTCCTTCAGGAAAGAAAAAAAGAAATATACAAAGAATATGTTGTAATTTTTATTCATGAAAGAAGAAGTGTTATCAAAGTAATCCTATTTACTTGAGTCATTCTTAGTTAGCCATGCTTTTATTCTCTGGTTAGTCGACTAAAAAATGAATGCCCATATCCAAGAAGAAACTGAAGACTATTTTGGATATTACAGGTATACAGAAGAGTCTACAGGGTTTTATATGTAAGAAATAGTTTACTAAGTTCCTTCAAATTGACAGTGTGTTTTGTTAGAAAGCATAAGTCTTGAGTTAAAATTTGCCCCGTTGCATCCAGTGAAGAACCTTTGGGCAAAAAATATACCATGAGGAATATTTCAGACATTCTTCTCTATTTTGGGGGGTAATAAACCAAAGCAAAACAAACTCTGCTCACAAAATTCTGTGAGAATTGTAGAGGTGATGATCCCGAGTCTTAAGGGATTTTCCCATGCTCATAGACACACAAGTGGAAGCCCTAAGCTTTTCCAGTGGCTCTACTTCATAGCAGCACCATGCAGATAAGTAATAGAAACATAGACAGACAAAACAAAAGAATGGGCGGCAACCCTGCCTAAAATTTCTAGAGGCTAAAATAAGCAAAATTCTGCAGCAAAAAGACCATGTTGTAAAGCTGATATCATCCTAAGGCCTAAAGGACCTGTTGAAAACCTAGTTCATCATTGCCAATCAGGAGGAACCTAAGACACAGCGAAGACTTGAAAGTCTTCCTTTCCATGTCGTATGCAAGGGATCCTGTCCAAACCACTTGGACACACATACCTTTCCCCATGCCAAGCCATATGTAAACACAGAAAAATAAAGATCACTATATGCGGACTGTATACGTAATATAATAACAAAAATTACTATTTCAAATGCCTTTGGTCTTTCTCATTTGCTGTGTGGGGATGGAAAAGAAAGAACACAATGCCCCCAGTTTGCATATTACTGAATATGTGCACTGTTCACTGACATCAGTTTAACATTTTTTTAATTTTAAACTCTTTTCTCATTAATTGAACACATTTTTATTTACCACTGAATACTGTTTTTGGACAACCAGGCTGATCCGTTCCTCCATTTGGATAGAAATCAATGGTTCCCAAAGGTTTCTTGAAACCTAGTGCTAAAGTAAAAACATCATGAATCAAAAAACCAGAATTATGCAGTCAAATATTTATCATTACATTCATTACAAAAAAAATGCAGGTCTTTAAGAAAATTTTTGCAATTTTACTGTTTCTTTCATTATTTAAATGGAAGTCATGAGTTAAATAGAATCAGTTGGGTTTTTTAATGAAAATTATACACATGTAAAGTGCTCTACACAAATCTATGTAAATTTGTATAGGATTCTTACTGCCACAAAAGAAAAAGGAAAGAACAAAAATAACTATTCAGTGCTGTAGCTGATACATTCTTTGCACAAAGAAATGTATCAAATTCATGTTTGCAGCAACCAAAATTCTTTCCCAATGTAATTTTCATTAGAGTAAGATTTTACATTTTTTAAATATGACATTGGATTCTGAGCTACACTAATGTAAGCAGTATATCAAAGTAGAAAAATCTGTACCCATCCTATAAATGACCATGAGTAAGATTTAGCTCTGACCTACCTTCCTTTTCAGTGCACATGATCTTTATTCACATAATTGGAGCATTATAAGCTGTAATTTTACAGCTTTGCATATAAATTTGTATAGTAAAATGCTTTAATTATTAATATCATTAAAGAAATGTATATGAAACTACACAAATAATGGGATAAGGGTGTTAGGTTTGAAAGGTTTACTTATGGTTTTGATTAAAAAGCCAAAAAACAGATTTTATCATGGATGAAGCAAATTTTACAATGTTCTTAATTTTAGCCTTATAGTAATGTGATGTAGAATTTTAAGCAGTGCATCTGTTGTGTGCTAATGTGACACAGCTGAGACTGGCCCTCTCAGAAGGGACTAATTCAGTGATAATCACATGCTTACAGCCTCTTCTGTTCATACACACTAGCACAGTGAAAGTATGTTAATGGTAAACTACTTCAGAAATATCCTAACTTATATCCAGAAGCATCAGAAGTCAATGCAACATGCTTTAATCAATGTGCAGACTCACTTTTTCACATTCAGAAGGAATATACTATAACAAACCACACAAATGACAGTGGTGTATTCATTACTTTTGCATGTCATTAAATGGACTTGTGACTATACAGCTATCTACAGATGCTGTTGGGCACAGAATTTATTTTAATATTCTTGGGTTCAGTCATGAAGCTTCACCTACTCCATAACACAGCTGCTCTGCCAGAACTGAACAAAACGGCCCATCACTGCCTAAGTCATTAGTAAAGTTGAGTTTCAATTTCTTGATGAATAACATAAAGTGTGATTTCAAAAGTACAGGCACTGTTAGAAAGCACAGCACAGGAATCTACCTGATAACACAAATACATTTCTGCAGCACTATTTGGATGTCACTGAAACAGTTTATCCCTTCTCTTTTGCCTTCCTGCCTTTCCTTAAGTTGAAATAGGAAGGTTATGGCTATGACATTACCATCAGTATCTGAATGGATCACATCAACAAACTGTGCATCCGTAGGATCCAGTCTCCTCTCTGGTGGTTCTCCAGTGAACAAAGGGCCAGCTGGATCGAGACCTAAACAGAAACAACGCTAGAATTGCAAATCCTGGGGTCTGTTTCTACAGATACCTACAGATATATATGAGACTGGCATTTGAGCATAATTTATCATTAGCTGTTCATTTTCCTTGGATAAAAATAAAAAATCAGAACAATTCTCAAGTTTCTGTTCTTCAACTTGCTAAGCAAAGCAAGGGTTCCAACCACAAGACTGATCAACCCACATCTTTGAATTTCTCTCTCTCTTTCATTAGTTGTTCTCATCTCCAAGTTCTCCAGATGAATCATAAGACAACAACATTAGGGATCAAATCAGGAGTATTAACTTTGTCCTTTTCCCCACAAAATACCTTACCTACTAAGTACTTCATAAAAGTGAAATGCACAGTATAACTGCTCTCACCACCAGAACACAAGATGAAGACATCTTGGATTGAGACAATTTCAGAATTGCCTGAATCATTTTATCAGTTGGTGCTGAAATTAGTTATAGAAAAACAATTGCTATAAAAAACTAAGTGAAATAGTTTTTGACCACATTTTCACCTAAAGGAGGTCAGCTATGACAGAAGAGATTCCAACTCAGATCCACAAAAAACACTTCATATGAAAGAGGACGGGACTTGGGTGGCAAAGTATTTCTAGATTAAACACTGAATATTCTCACTCATGTTAGGGATAAGGAATTATGTTGCGTACCCCTGAAGACTGATAGTTTTCATGATGGTAGTTTCTGTCCTTCACAGGAAAGTTGTTAGCTGAGGTTTCATCTTCTCTTATTTTCTTGACATAAATAAAGGAATATAACTGAAGCCTAACACACTCTATGCCCCAGCTTTTAGATTACTGTACTAGAAAGGGAGGAGTCTTTAATTGCCTCTTTTAAGGCTGGCTACTGGCTCCTCTGACATTCCAGGAAAAGTTTACTTAAGTACTCTGATGAGTGTTGGAGCTATGAATGGGGGGTGAGGGTAACCACCTCCTTTCAGTCTGAAAACAGATGCTCTCCTAAATCAAAAACACTATCAGGAGCCAATGGTCCCTTCACCCCTTAGCACCTTTTCTGACAGTTAGCTTAGTGAGCTTCCTTCTCAACACCCTAGCTGCAGTGAGTTTTGCTCTTTCACCACAAGAAGTCTCAGGATCCTGTGCTCCCAAATTAACCCTGTGGCTTCTGTCCTGGGAGCTAACATCGGTTAATTGACTGACTGTTAGAAGTTAATCCTAAACTTTGTGCAACCCTGGTCCTGAAACATATACCCAAATGACAGCAGTCCAATTCTCACTATATGTGGCACCTCCTGCAGATGATGCCAACAATGTATGAGGTAAGATTTGCAGTGTCCATACACAGGCTGGATAGCAGACAGCTCAACATACTAAAATTTGCACCATGTTCAGATAACTCAAACTGAAATTGAGTCCTTGTGCATGATTCCTGTGGTCTGACCAAGAGCTTCTGAACTTCCCTTCAGAGGGACCTGACTTTCTCCATCCTGACAGAAACTCGGGTAGCATGTCATTTGACCTAAGTGGCATTTGGGATGCAGCACTCAGTTTTCATTTGAGACAGCAGAGGTAAACAGGTTGGAAAATTTCAACTGAAACTTACTTCCCAAAGGCAGACATTCACAATGTTCTGAACTTCTATCAGGAATAAATTTTGCCTTGTGCATGTTACTAAAAACTCAGTTCTAATTTGTCACTATTTCAGTACTACCACCTACGTGATTCACAGCCATGACAACACAAAGTACTTTAGAACATGTCTATTGGGGTTAAACAACTTACCTGTAATTCTGCCCAACTTGCCATTATACTTCTGGCCAACGAAACCAGCTACGTGAGCCCCAAGACTAACACCAATCATATACATGGTATCAAGAGAAGCTCCATTTGCCTATCAGGGAAAAAGAAACCCACAAAGCACAACCACACTCAAGGTTAAATGAACATACATCAGTAGACTGATTTAAGTTTCCAAGTATTTTGTCAGCACTCAAAGTTATATTTCTAACTCATAACTTTAAAACCAAATGTAAATTACAAGGTTATTTTCAGTCTGACATTCTGTACTAGCTAAACATTGTATTTAATTATGAAGGCCTTTGACTAAAAACATGTAAAAAGGAAGCTTGAGTCACATTTCTTCCAAACTGTCGCACTAGTTAGAAGAGAGGTTCAGAGTGGGAAGAGGAAGACATTTACCAGATACCAGAATGATGAACCAAAACTATGAACTAGGAAAAAAAATAATCTACGTCCCCCTGCCTTATTCCTCCAATAAAATGCACTTAAAAACATAATACCTTTAACACTTACACCATAGATCTGCTGAATAATGGTGCCAAATGCACACCTGCAGGAAAGCCTTAAGATGCCTACTCTACAAAGCAGGTGGGATTAAAAAAAACAACCAAGAAGATGCTATGGAAGATTTCTCCACTAGTACCAGCAGACCTGCCAGAATCTCTGCAAAGGGAAGGGCTGATACGTGGGATCTGAAATATTAATTCATCTCAAAATGAACGAACAAGGCCTCGCAGCAGCTGCAAGTATGAAACTGATAGCTGTGGGACACAACATACTGCACCACTGTACACTTAACAAGACCAGCCCAAGCATGACCTGCACTCATGGCTTTGCCAGGCAGATCCATAACCAGCAATTCACCAAAAATCTGCATCAAGAAATTCGCAAAGCACACCTTTTTAACACACTCTGGTGGCTGTTCTTATAGTCCTGTTTTATTTTTCTATTTCATAGCACTAATTTACTGTTATAATTATGAACTGGTATCACTAAATCTAGTCCCAGAGGACAGATTCTGATAGTGTCTCTCTTGTTTCACCTCATCCTTTCTCAAAATGCTGAGTTTTTTACTCAAATTCCACATGATTTTTTTTTTACTGCAGAGTAATCAAAATTTCTGAGAATGGCTGGGAAAAGAAGTGGTGAGAAAAAAAAGTAATCAAGTGATAAATGTAACAATGCCATAAATTAGATGATAACATGTTCTGTTCATGTAATTAAGCAATAAATCTAAAGCCCAATTAATACCACTGGCATCAAGAACTGTTTCAGCAACTAACTCCCTCTAGAATGTTTGTGTCATTTTGACACCAATGTTTCTATCTGTATCACTAAATTATTTTTAGCTAAAAATATTTAATTAGGGTAGTTGAATAGCAAAAGGAGTAAGGGAACGTTTTTGTAACATTTTAATGCTGCATCCCATTTGAACATACCCCTCTCCACCTCCCCACTTCACTCATTCCAGAAGGCCTAAAGCTTCCAGGTGGCTAAAGAAATCAGATTCACTCTCAGACATACTTAAGTGAAAGGGAAATAAGAACTTGGGTGAACTTATAGATACGCAGCAATAACTGCATGCAAAGTTAGTAAATACTTTGGAAAAGAAATGTTGTTTAATAATGTGCACAGGCATCTCTTCAGACATATTTTAAATATCTATTCCCACTCAAACTAGGGTATTTAATCTTTGCCAGAACAGATGTAACTGTCTTCCTTACCAACATCTGGTCAACATAATTCTTCAGTATTTCTGCAACTTTTCTGCAGTTTTCAACAGCACTTATGTAATTCACAGTTGTAGCACCACGATTCCAATCAACAATAATGAGATTAATATCCTCTGAGAGCAGCAAAAGCTCCTTTATGTCCTTGAGCCATGCTGGTGGAGATCCTGTTGGTCTGAAGCCGTGAATAACAAAGACAATTTTCTTGGATGTATTAAGATGCTCGGATGAAGTAACATTATGTTCAATAAGTCTCTCAGAACAATCTGGATTTTCCCGTGTGTGTAGCAGCAGCTGGACTTGGAGTTCTGTCCCAGACAAAGCATTGCCTATATTAAGATCCGTAAACTCAGGACATATTTTCTCCTCATCTGAAAAAGATGAAAATGTTAGACAGTCATTTGATGAGTTAGAGCACCTGAAATACCACCTCTTCACTTTTCTTTCTACATTATTCCACTAAAAGTGAAGAACTTGCATTTTTTTCACTTCAGACCTTTGGAATGCAGTGCCCAAACACACACTGAAGAACAAGGACACACAGTTTAACTAAGGATTCTGCAGATGCCACTGTGCTCCTCTGAACCCTTCAAATACAAAACTAACCTCTCTAATTGTTCCTGAACCATAAATTTTCTCCATAAAAAATACAAATTTGTAGTCAGTGTTGATAAGAACCTTTGCTTAACCATCGAATTTAGATTCTCAGAATTTTTTCACAGCTAGTTGTATAAACAGGAAGAGTGCTGTGGTTGCTTCTTCCTCTTTCAGCCAGGGTGCCAAATTTGCTAATCCTTAGACCTTATTATTTGATCTAGCAGTGAGAAACAGTTGTCTATTCATACGGAGATGATCTAGAACCCTTCCCTAGCTTTGGGTCACCATAAGGACACCATTACCGACAAATAGGGAAAGAAGAAACAAAGGTTCCTGTTCTGAACTTGAAAAAAAAAAAAAAAATGTGTAAAATCAATGTACAGAATGGCACAAGAAAAAAATGTAGTATTTAGCATTTCTTGGGCAGTTACAGTATACAAGGCTAAGCTGTAGATCAGTCAGGATCAGCAAGAGGATAGAGGTTTTCAAAAAAGTCTAAAAACCTTTTTTCCCTGTATGCTTATCAATGTTAAAAGTTAATTCTCTAAATTTAAAGTATCTTTTGCCTCCTGAAGTCATGTTGCATGTATAAGCCACTTCAGGATTCTGGGCACAATGCTGAAACCTGTCACAGTTCTTTTGTATGACCTCTTCACCTTCGCTCTGGTATTAGCTTGTGTATGGCCAAAGAAATTTTGGGCAATCTCTTGGCTTCTAGTAGGCCATGCAACTTTAAATAAGGTTTTTGTCTGATACTTGATGGCAACTTTCTCAATTTTCCTATCATTAACAACTTTGTGAAACAAGACCCAGTCAACTTCTAGAAAGCAAAAGCAGGAAGAGAAATAGTACCTACTCAGTTCCTTAAAAAATAATAAAATAGTAACCTGAAATTCTCAGAATTTTTGAGTTGTAGGAGAGGCAGTTTTAGCTCTTCTCCTTTTCCCACAAGCGCCTAGCAGGCAGAACTGAATCTACCACATTTGCACACCTGCGATGGACAGCGAATCCTCACCGGTTATAAAGCTGTGAGGGGCAAGCAAGTGCGATGGGGTTACAAAGTGTCTGAAAAATGGATGCTATATGACAGTGCAGATCTAAACAGTGCTAAACAATATGAAATACAGCTCTTAAGATTCATTAAAGATGCAGTTTAGACACTAATTCCCTTAGGGAAATAGACCAATAACTTGTAGGACAAACCATCTATCTACAATGAATCAACTTGCCACTTGCAGACTGGACACCATGAAAAATAATGGATATTTAGAAACCAGAGGAGGGGTGAAGCCATGAAGTGTTAGAAATTGCCTGAAGCTTCCTGTCTCAAATTGTTCATGCCTATCATCATCTTATGGCAACAGCTACAGTTATTACCTCCAGGAAAGGCTGGAACTACCTATATGTCAAAATAAATATCACTGTCCTCATCATTTTGACATTGAATAATTTAAGTAACTTTTACTGTGATTACTGGACAGGTTATTAACTAACCAAGGGTACAGGAAAGCAACTGAGTTTCATTGCTAAGACTTGCCCAGAAGTTGTTCTGAAATCAAAAGCTGTTTAGTTGCCTTGAATATAGTGAAACAGTTTTCAAGAACCTGGCAAAATATCATACACGTGACATGATACTGAGATGTTAATAGAATGTGTCACATTTAATCTCTAATTTTCATATGATGACATAGGACAACAAAACTTGAAGAGATATTCTATAATGCAAATGTCTTATACAAAGTTAAATTATAAAAAGCAGTCACTTGATTAAATTTCTGCTGTTCAGATTCAAAGTTACAACATGGAACTCCTTCATTTTTGCCTAGTACCATTCTTAAATCCAAGTTTAACTGCTGATCCTAATAATTCACTCCCACGTATCTAACGTAGAAAAGATTAATGCTAAGATATTGTTGATGTGTTCCTTCATATCCATTCAAATGTTCTTATTTCTCATAATTTGTTTGGTAGAAATAATAACTAATTCTTCTGAAGCCAGTGGAATGACACTGACATAAAACAGAGACAGGGTCTAGTCCACGGAAGTGAGAAATCTAACACAAGGAAATTATTTCATGTGACAAAGCGTATTTACTAGCTGGGAAATGTCAAAGGGAAACAACTTGTTTACTTATGGCTGTGAAATGGCAGAAGTTATTCTTTGACTAGTAAATAGAGAAAGAAAAAAAAAGAAAAGATGTCTTTACTGTGAGATTAGATACATGCTATATATAGATTTATAGATGTAATACTCTGGCGAGGAGTCGTTGAGGGAAGGGTTTTCAAACTCAATTTGTGATTGATTACTGGAATGAATACCCGGCTGCCCTCTGCACACACTTGTGGGAGAACTCCCACACATTCCTCTCTATGGCCAGAACACAGAGAAAGGCATTGGGCAGTTACGGGTGCAGTTTAACTCAGAAGATACATAATTCTTACTTTCCTGTGTTCATCTGTAAGCATTTTAGGCACCTTCTGTGGTAGTAAAGGAGGAAACCTTAAGTGCACGCCGGCTTTTTTGTAACTAAACTTTACTTCCTATTTAAAGCACAACACGTAACTTGAAAACCTGTCAACCTAACAGATCAGCAACAAGCAATAAACTTATCTTAATACACTAAAACTGTTTCACAATTACCTCTTTACTTTGTACAAAGTGCACATACCTGAGTGTGTCTCTGTGTAAAGAACAGCCAGAGATAAAGTATCAGGATTAGTTCTATTTACTTTAAAATGAAAACCTACGTCTCAGTTTTAAAGTGATCAAATTCTCTTTACTAATCATCTGCTTCATTAGGCATAATTCACAAGCATTTAATCTTCCTGCCAAGTTAAATGAAGGAATATTAATTTCTTTTAAAAGCATGAATAAAGCCAAGAGACCACACCGCAAAGAATAAGCTAATGGTTCTTACCTGATTTCACCCAGTGTATCAAACAGATGAAGAAACACAATTTCAGCATGTGGAAATGGAGAAGAGAAATAGGGAATATCCGCAGACAAATGGCAAATCTACTGTTTCCTTACCGTACGCTAGATTGCTAACCTAACTGAACACCACCAATGAAGTAAGTGACATGTAGAATAGGAAGCAGAAAGCAAAGCTGTGTTCAAGCTTCTGCAATTCAGGGCTCCTCCTATTGAATGACTTCAGTAGGTAGGGTGGTTTCTGGTCTTTAAGGGTTGGGACTGTTTTTTTAATCTATTTCCCTCTCTCTTTGGCTATCAGCAGATTTCCACGTAAGCAATCAATGTTAGGTACTATTGACATCTGTTACACGCAACTCAGGAGGCAGAGTAACTACAGGTACATCACATCACACACCCACCTTTAAAAGCATCACTCAGCTGCAATTAGAAGGCAGTAATCAATCACAAATAGAGTTTGAAAACCCTTCCCTCAACGACTGGGATGGGCAGAAGAAACTTGGGACAAAAAAAGTCATTCTGGTGACAAAATAGTTTTTCTGTAAGAACTTGCAAATCATGCAATGAACTGTGTCTCCATGGATTATTTTTCCACAAAGTTATCTTCTGAGCAAAAAGGAGTCATTCTCTGGTCTGAATCCATACGAGGTCTACGAAGGCACTTTTATACAGGAGACAGATGAAACTTAGAGCCCCACAAATCTCGTTCAGACACTGACACTATGTCACTTAACCTCATTCCTTCTGTTTCCCAAACTATAGAAAGATGAAGAAACATTTATTTTTGCGAAGGTTTCTTTACAAAGCAATTCACTGGGTATATACAAGAGGACAAACTCTAGTTTCTTTGAGTTCAGTGTGAGGCAAAGAGGCAGATAAACTCCACATTACTCAAATGAGATGTCAGGACATGTGGTTTGCCTGTATCTGGCCCCCAATTACTTCCCCTGCAGGAGAAAGAAAAGTGTATCATAAGCACTGAAATAGGAGGCAGGTGCATCCCAGAAGTGGGGACAGCACATCCTTCACAGTGCTTCTAAACACAAGGAAAAGGAGTTCCTGCCATAACACTTAAGGGGGAATGTGGGTGTGTGAGAGTGTGTTTGCCCATGTATTTCATCACTTAGATTTAAGTGGCCAGACTCTCCTGCTGGCTTTGTGACTCTGAGCACCTCAACAAGGCTGTGCTACATGGGTTTCTGCAGCAGATAGTCTTTAGGAGGTCACTTCAAAGTCTCTTCCCCTTTGAATGCAGCCACATGGAGAAGATGAAGTATGCCTACTCCTATGAAACTGGACTCAGCTTAACCAGGGACCTCTTATTACATTTTTGCTTCCATTTCTCAGACTTGTCACCCTATTCTCAGTAAAGTTCACTAGGGCAGCTCTTGTTACTCCTTTGCATGATCTCTTTCACATGTTGCCCAACGATTATTATAAAAGCACAGCCCTACTGACATTGCATATTCCTTAGAATAAGTAATGGTATAGTGCAAATTTGGCCCTTTCCCTTCCACACTTCTTAATACAGATTACTGTTAGAACAAAAACTTGTGCACCCCAGCAACTACCAGTTAGCCAGCCTCTGCATGCACTCTGCATGCAGTATGTGCTGCAGTACAAGTTAAAGCATGGAGACCTCAATACCATTAAAACCGAACCTGTAATAGCCGTAGTAAAACATCTGTCCTTATCCAAGAGCCAGTCTGCTGATCTTAGAAGAAAATCTTACATTTGTACTTTTACATATACCTAATGCCACTAGTTGTGAATAAATAAACCCATGCTCTTTTACATGTGAATGGGGAAACGAAAGGAAATGTTCAGCTCCCTCTTGAACTGAAAAGCAGTAAGCCCAGCTCGCGTGTAAGTAAAGCACTGTACCAGCCATGTCAATATATCAATTTATGGAAGTTTTAAAGCCCTCTGAAATCAGTGTCAGGAAAGTTCTCCCATGCTGAATCAATGCCCGGAAAATTCTGAGGTATTAATCAGAATGCTGAACTAGTGCCTGTTGGACTCACCTCTGATGTATGACACAGGGACTTTGTTCACCAAGAGTGGCACTTTATGCATGAACTCATGAATCTTAACTATTCTTACTGTTTACACTGAAGTTTCTACTGACATCCTATTGTCAGGTAAATCCTTCCAGGCACTTGAAGTTCCAGGTACAGGGTCACAAACAGATATGAGACCCTTGACGTTCAGGCACTGTCCATCCTGCTTCGCTGCCTGTTGTTATGTCCACTGCTTTTCTCACAGACTTCTTCAGAGGTACTTACTCCAAAGGCAAGTACACAAACCCCTTCAGCAGTCCGACTGCGTCCCACAGCACTTAGGGCCACACCAGCAGTACTTCCTGACTGAACCCCCATGCTTTTGGGGGAGCTCACAGTCCACCAACTATTAAACAATCCTTGGGACTGGCCAAGTATTGAAACTGAATTAATAAAAACTTTGGTTTATTGCAGTACAATATTACTAGGCTTTACAGGTGACAGGACGGCACTTTTGCACTTCCATTTACTCCCAAAAGTTTCCCATAAAATAACAACTAAGAGGATTACGTCATGTTTTTCAAGATTAAGATCGAACTCTTGCACAAGCCTTGATATCCTGATCACTGGTCACATGTAAGTGTATTTCCCCTTCTAATCTTTTCTCTACCCCAAGGATTTCATAATCTTGGGAAATCCCATTCTCATAACAATTCTCATTTCTCTTATGAAAGAAGCCATTTCTCTGTAAAGATTCCTTTTTAACCACTAGCTGAAGAGCACTGCTCCCTTTCAGGCAAGACAAAATCACACTTGGCTTTTGCAATGCAGTATGTTTAACTATGTCTAAAGATTACAAAGGGAAAACCCCTGGCTGGCTTGAAGAAATTTAAGACTCATTATGTGCTCTATACTGAAGCTTTTAATTGCTGTAAATTGATAATTTACATGTGTTCAGCTTTGGTCCACTCACTACACAAAAGACACTGAGGTGCTGGAGTGTGTCCAGAAAAAAGCAATGAGGCTGATGAGGAAACTGGAGAACAGATGTTATGAGGAGCAGCTAGGGAACTGGGGCTGTTTAGCCCGGAGGAAGTTGAGGGGACATCTAGTTGCTCTCTACAACTACCTGAAAGGAAGTTATGGAGAGATGGGGGCTGACCTTTCCTTCCAGGTGACAAACATTAGGACAAGAGGAAATGGCGTCAAGTTAGGCCAGGGGAAGTTTAGATTGGATATTAGGATAAACTTCTTCACAGTGAGGGTTGTTATACATTGGAATGGGCTGCCCAAGGAGATGGTGGACTCTCCATCCCTGGAGGCATCTGAAACACAGATGTGGTGCTGAGGGACATGGTTTAGTAGTGGATGACATGTTAGAGTGATGGTTGGACTTGACAATCTAAAAGGTCCATTCCAACCAACACAATTCTATGGTTCTATAATCTCTTTCTACATAGACAAGTCAGTAAGGAAGCCTCCATCATAGAACACTGAACACAGAGGCAAAGCACACCAACTATAATTGGGGGGAAAAATCTATTTTAATAATGTTTTTCACACTGCTGTCATCAGGACAACTTATGAAAATGTGCTCCTTTGTAAAACTAATGTTTTAACACTACCCATGTTATGTGCTTATATGTGAGTATATGTATTTCTAGCAACAGGCAGGTATAACTTCAGCAATCATACTCCATGTTGAGAAATGCCAACATCCAACAATTGAATTATGTGCTTTATTAGTAACTATCTGTTGTAGATTTGTGTGGCGGGGTTCTGGTGGAGAAGGTGGGTGTGCAGGGGAGGCTTCCGCAAGCAGCAGCCAGAACCTCTCTGCAGGCCCCACAGAGCAAACATCAGCAAGCTCAAGGCCGGATTTGTTGCTGATCAAGGCCGAGCCCATCAGTGACAGTCACTGCACCTCTGGGAATAGCATTTAGGAGAAAAAAAACACTAGCAGCCACTTTTTGCCACCAGAGAGGGAAGTGAGAAGATGTAAGAAACTGTGCAGGCACCAAGGCCAGGGAAGGGGTGGGAGGAAGTTCCCCAGGTGCCGGAGAGAAAGATGCCCCTGCAGCCCATGGCAAGGCTGCACTCTGGAGCAGGTGGAGATATACAGAAGACGCTGTGACCTGCATTGGCACAAGCCTCTGCCAGCACTTGCAGCCCGTGGAGAGATACAGAGACACAAAGGTGAGCAAGAGAGAGATCCACGCTAGAGTAGGTTTGCTGGGGGGGAGGTTTGTAACCCCACGGAGGACCAGGCTGGAGCAGTCTGGGCCTGAGAGGCTGAGAGACATTCTATGATTTATGACTGCACTCCATAGAAGTGACCCACATTGGGGCAGCTGGTGAAAAGCTGAAGCCCTGTGGGAAAGGACTCATGTTGGGAGATGTACGTGAAGGACTGTCTCCCATGGGTGGGACCCCACAGTGCAGCAGGGGAAGGGTGCGAAGAATGCCCCAGCTGCCCCTAAGAAGGAAAACAACTCTCCAGGAACTTACCAAAATCCCCATTCCTCCATTCCTGGCTCCTCCCTGTGCCACAACGAGGGGGGAATTTGGGAGTAAAATCATGACTAAAGTGAAGTGCCCTATGAAGGGAGGGCTGGGGGGTGGTGCTTTAAGATGTGGTCACACTTCTCATGACCCAACTCTGGTGTCACTGGGTGTGCCGTGCAGTGTAATAAATTAGCTTTCTTTCCTTTATTCTGTGTTGAGTCTGTTTTGCCTGTGAGTTTTGTGGAACGATCTCTTGCCGTTCTTGACTACTAAGCCTGTCAATGTATCTTGTCCAGCTGAAAAGGGGAGCGATATGAGTGGCTTTGGTGGGCGTCTGGCCTCCAGCCAGGGCCGAACCACCACACTACCGCAACACTTCACACTTCTGACTACAACACTTGAGGGCTTTCAAGGGTTTCGAAGCACCTGCCACCCAGCCGTACCAGCCCAGCAGGGCGCCAGGGTAGGCCTGGGCTCTGCAGCTGGGGGCTGCCCTCTGCTTGGGCAGTTTCTTCTGGCGTTCCGCTGCTCGCGCGGCGGTTTGGCGCAGGCAGGAGGGGCGCGCGCACGGCTCCCCCCGCCGCCATGTTTCCGTGCGGTACACGCTCCCGACTGGCGGCCTGACAGCGGCGACCGTCCGTTTCCTCCGCTCCGCGGGGCGCACCCAGGAAAGACCGAAATAAGCGTCTCACGGCGCTCCACGGAATAACGGCACCGACTGGCTGCCCAGGCCGCTATGAAACGAGACGCTGGCCCTGCCGCAGCAACCGTGCGCGCCGCACTGGCCGGTCCGACGCCCCCGTCCCTGCGCCACGCTCCTCCCCCCGCACACAGCGCCCCTGCAGCCCGCGCTCCCGCGTCGCTAGGGCGCCCGGCCCGCTCCCTGGCAACGCGCCCCGGCGCTTTACGGCAGCGGGGCCTCTCCCCCCCCGTTCCCTCCCGCGGTGGGACTCGGCGGCGGCGCCGCCATGTCCTCGCCGGGGCGGTCCGAGGAGGCGGACCGGACGCTCTTCGTGGGCAACCTGGAGAGCCGCGTGCGGGAGGAGATCCTCTACGAGCTCTTCCTGCAGGTGGAGGGCGGGCCCCCAGGGGCGGGACGGGGCCGCCAGGCGGAGGCCTTGGCGGGCCGCACCCGGGCGCGGCGGCCGTGTTGTCCCCGGGGCCGGGCAAGGGGCGAGGCTCGGCTCCGGGATCTGCGCTGGGGAGCGGCCGCGGTCAGCCACCGCCGCAGGAGCGACGCGCTGCGAGGGGCCGGAAAGCGCGAAGGCGCCGGCCGGGCGGGACAGGTGCCTGCCGGCAGCGAGCAGCGGGGTGCGGCAGCCGGGGCCTGCCGCCCGCAGCCTCCCGCGCACGGCTGCCGGCGGGGGCAGGGGCTGGGAGCGGGCCCCGTCCCGCCCGTCTCCCTGCCTCGGGTTTGTCTCCTCCTCCCAGCTGTGCGAGTTCTGGTGCCGCACACGGGCCCCAGGGTAGCGAGGAAGTTAAGTGGTCTGAAGGTGGTGTGGAAATTCCCAAGGAAGAATTTTTTTTTTTTTTTACCCTTAAAACCAAAAAAAAACCCCATATTCGGAAGAAGATTCTGATCAATAATTTGATTGAGAAAAGTTAGCATAAAACCTGAAAATGCGTCAAGCGAGGTTGAAATGATGAACGGTGGGAGAGGCATTGTGCATGATCTGCAGGCAGGGCTCTGGGCTTCCACCTGTAAATGACCTTTCTAGCAAAAATGACTGTGTCTCTGTTTGAGAAGGCATTAGGAATCCCATCAGTGGGATTTTCAGGGAGGTGGTTGGAAAATGTTACGGTGCTGGACCTGAGCTTAATTGTTTCTGTGGAAATAAGGTATGCCAAAGAGAAAGGCCAACAGCAAAACCACAAAATGATAAGGCCCTGACTTGGCCTCAGTTTTGATCTCCCACTGGCAGCAATGCTGGCTAAGCCAGGCTCACTAATTTGAACGTAGTAAGGAAAAGAGAAGGAGATGATTTGGACGGGAGGGAGCATGAGGTAAAACGAAGGACCCTGAAAAGACCATCTTTCCATAGTTAAAATCCCCCCCCCTGCCAAGGGCAGGGGCACCTGCCATGAGCCCAGGTTGCCCAAAGCCCCATCCAACCTGGCCTTGAGCACTGCCAGGGAGGGGGCAGCCACAGCTTCTCAGGGCAGCCTGTGCCAGCACCTCACTGCCCTCACAGTAGAGAATTTCTACCTATTATCTACCCTCCTTCAGCTTAAAGCCATTCCCCTTTGTCCTGTCACCACTCTGCTTGATAAACAGTCCCTCACCATACTACCTGTAGGCCCCTGTTAAGTACAGTTAGGTCCCCCCAGGGCCTTCTCGTCTCCAGGTTGAGCAAGCCCATCTCTCTCAGCCTTTCTTCATAGGAGATGTGCTCCAGGCCTGTGGTCATCTTTGTGGCTTCCTCTCGACTTGCTCCAACTGATCACTAATGCAAGCATCAATTATCAAAATTTCAAGATGGATTGACAATAGCTGCTGTTGATGGGCTTTTCCTAGATTAGTTTACGGTGGTTTTGGGTTTGGTTGGGTTTTGGTTTGATTTTTGTTTGCTTGGGGTTTCTTTGTTTTGTTTTGTTTGGGGGTTGGTTTGATTTAGTATTTTGGTGGTTTAGTTTTTTTTTCCTGGCGTAATCCAGTCAGCCTCGGTCAACCTAAAAGGTCCTAGACTCTGACTGGACAGTTCATCCAACAGTATGGCATTAAACTTTCACCTACTAATCCAGTAATTTCCCTGGGCTCAGAATGAATCTTGTTTCCTTCTGGTGTGTTTGCAAAATACAGAGTGCATAAAAAAAGAGGTGGGCAGAATCATCTGTTCTCTTGCTATTTCATTTACTAATAACTATTTCTACTTACTAGTACGATTCCACTGATTGTTTCTTGTTAATTAAGCATGCGACCCCCTTTGCATTCAAAGGCCTTTTTGTCTGGTGTATTTAGCCCTTTGAGTTTTTAGCTCTTCCCATCTTTCCCTTTCAGTTTTTATTTTTTCTCTAAATTATCAAAGAAACAGTTGTTTCTTTTTGTTTTCTTTCGGATCTTCTCTGCAGCATTCTGACCTGCTTCTGATACTAAAATCTAGTCTGTTGGTCACCTGTAAATGCTAGGTTCAGAAAGCTTGCCTTACTGGGGGATATGAGCAATGCCATATAAATTCTGGTACAAAAGTGATAAAAGTAAGGGGTGCTTTCAGAATGCATGACTCCTCTGCATAATCTGCAGCAGCCATCCAGCTGCTGACGTTTTTCTGGCTACATAGGTCATCCCAGTAACACCTACTGATCTTTTTCCTTCTCTTCAGTTCTCATTCGGGTTTCTCTGTCGTTTGCTGCAACAGCATATGCTTCTTACTGCAGTAGTATCCTTGGAAAGTACACAGCCCAATATTCCTGCTATGGCATAGCCATAATGATGCACTCCTGAATCACAGAAACACTCATTCTGCAATTCTTCACGCTCCTGACCTGTAGTTTTTCCCCCATCAAGTTAGGAGTAAGTATCTTCTATCACTTCTGAACTATTAATATTTCTATTTATGAAAAAGAAGACCACCTGTTTAAAAGCCTGATCTGCCAAGGACTTGAGATTGTTGGTTTTGGCTCTTTAATAACCACATCCTCTCCTCGATAGGCAAATAATCAGAAGACTGGATGGATAGATGTCATTTTTATTAAAAATTACAACAAAAATGCCTTAAAGAATCAACTCGAGCAAAAAGAATCATGCCCAGAATGTCTTACTGAAATCCCTTCTTTAAAAAAAACAGAATCACAAACAAATAACAACTCCCACAAAACAAAACAACAAAAAAAAAACCCACCCACCTTCAAGATATTTGGGAAGACGAGATCAACATCTGGAAGATTGTCTCCACAGGACAACGTAGGCAGTATCCATTGCTGTATAGCTTGATCACCCTCTGCACCAACAATAAAGAACAGTACATCATTTTTGATCCTTTGTGTTTGTCTTCCCTACTTTTAATGGGGGGGGGGAAGAAGGGGGACGCAGGGGGAGGGAGAGTGCATTAATTTTTCAAGAAAAATATCTTATTTAATTGAGGATTAGTTTATACACAGCTGGCAAAAGCATGCAGCAATCAGACATTATTATAACAGATGACAATCCTTAATATATGCAGCCTGACAACATGGAGGGGATAATGAGGGAGATGGCTCCACATCATCACTCTAAACACTCACAGCAGACAACTTGCAGATTTGTTGTTTGACAGTAATAATTGAAAATGCAGAATAATAAAGTAGCTTCCTTTCTACAGCCTATTTTCTTCATCTGAGCATATGCTGTGTTTATTTTGGTGTTTAACTGTTTGTGCTGTTTTAATTGCTGTAAAGCTGTTACCAGTTGACTTGTGTTTGCCTGGAGCTGCAGATGACTTCCCAGCGACTTTTACTGGGAGGTGCATAATGTCATCAGTAGTAGCCGTGGAAGCCAGTTCTGAGGAGTGCTGTTTTGTGGTGCAGAACAATGACTTCTCCCATCTACCACAGTAATGTAGATGGTCGGTAATTTGTTTGTAACTTGTGTTCGTTTCATCACTGACCTGGGTATTCTGTCCTCCCCAAGTTAAGCTGTTGCATCCTTAACAGGCCTGAGCTGTGCCAGAGGCTGCTGCTGGCCACGGCTTTTCACTCCGTTACATCAGCTGTGCAGCCGCAGAGCTCGTTTGGATGAGAAACTCTTAATTTGGTGACGAATACACTGATCCCTTCTTGTGTAGAGAAGGTTCACCATCTTTGATATCTGTTATGAAAATGAGTTTCCTTGAAAATGGAGCCAGTATTTATGGAATTTCACTGCTTTAATTTGGTTCTAGAAGTACTATGCAGTGACTGAAATGGTACGTGTAGGCAGAGGTGGAACTTTTCAGTGAAGATATTCCATCCAAAGACTGTGGTTTGGGGCTTTGTTTTGTTGGTGAGCTTTTGGTTTGGTTTGTTTATTGGTTTTTTGGTTGGGTTTTTTTTGGGGGGGATGGGGGCAGAAACAGTACATTATCTTTAATGAGATGATAGGGTCTCTTGATTCCTTGCTGTGCAGTTTGTGATGATGGTTAGGCTGTACAGAAAACTCTTGGTTTGTGGTGGCTCCAGAAGCACTACTCTATTTGGGTTTGCTTTCCCACAGTGTTGATGCTGCTCATTTTAGGAATTTAATCAAGACTAAAATGGAAACATTAATTGAGTAGGTCACTTTTACATAGCTTATATTATTAATCTGCTTAGTTATGTTGGCTGTGCAAAAAAACCTCTGTAATAATTGTACCACCAGCTGTACATATGTAAGATAGCTTTTCTTACAGAGTCAGTAAATTAAATCTTCCCCCATGAAGCAGCTACCATCATTATATCTTTTTTAAAAATTAAAAATTTGGTTGTTAAAGACTATACAGCCATGGACTGATGCTTCATTCTCTTTTAACGTTTTTAGAGCTGATTTTTGTTTGTATAAGGCTCAGTATTTGGGCTTGGGGAATGTGGAGAGACTTTTTCAAAATTAAGTAGAGATTCTTAGACTGAGATGCTCAAAACTTCTGTGACTGTCGTGTAATACACGTCATTATGAAATTCTCAAAAGGGAATGAAGTGTCAATCTCTCTTAATTCACGTGAGACAATAATACAAATTTCTTTCAGGCTGGGCCATTAACCAAAGTGACGATTTGTAAGGACAAAGAAGGAAAACCTAAATCTTTTGGATTTGTCTGCTTTAAGCACAAAGAATCGGTGCCTTATGCAATAGCTTTGCTGAATGGAATCCGTTTGTATGGAAGACCAATTAAAGTGCAATACCGGCTTGGTACGTGTAGCAGTCTGGACGGCTAACTTTTTATTTTTTAAATGACTGGTTTTGAATCCTACAGTCTTTTACATAGGTAAAGATTGATAGTTGGAACAACTTGTAGTCTGTATATTTTAAAGAAACAGAAACTTTTTGTGGCTTTTGCATAGGGAAGGATTCAGTCGCTGTATTTTTTGCTTACTAAGAGAATACAATAGATGGGTTGGGAAGAGTGTAACTGCTCAGACTGTACGGGAAACACAACAACACAGGCTTTCAGGCCAGATTACATTTAGGAATCAGGGTATGGCTTTAATTTGCAGTCTGGCAGGAAAAGATGCAGTAAACACAGCAACTATCAAGCTGTTTGACAGCCTCCATACTAAAGCCACGGAGCTATCAGAGCTGTTTTAAGTGGAGGGGATTGTAGTTCTCAGAATGTAGTCAAATGGGAGTCACGTTCTTCATTTTATGTTTATGCAAATATCCTAAAGAGCTAATGATGAGGCAGCATTTGCAGCCCAAACATTAAGGACTCGTGTTCCCATTATGCACTGTGCCAGCCCTTACTTCAGAGGCTGTACAGAGCAGATGCTGGATTTGGGCAGAATGGCTCAGGTTCCTAAGAACAGGATCATCTCCTGTGCCTGTAACGAAATCAGAATGATTCTGTTCTTGATTTCTTCAGCAACCCTGATTCATGCTTCTGTAAGTGAATGAATGATAAAATGAATGTTTTCAAGCAGCAAAATGGTGCTGTAGCTTATCTGCCATAAAATGGCACCCTACCTTTATATGCTACCTTAGATATACTAGCGTACTACAGGTGGCACAGAACACTTTCTCTGGTTTTAACGTGTTAATTGAATAGTTGTAACTGAATAGTCATTATGCTCTTGTCTTATTTACAGGGAGTTCTCACTCACCAGAACTAAACAGCCCTACCCATGGTTTTGAGAACTATATTGACTTATATTCACCTTCATATAGGTAACAACGATCACCTGTGGATTAACTGTATAGTTATTAAAAAAATCTTAAGAAATTTAGTTGGTGTAGCAGAGCAATCTTTAGGCTTTTCATTAAAAGAGCTCCTGCATGCTTTAATCGCATCCTTACTGATGACTTGTAAAGGGCTGTAGTTAATTTTATCATTTGTTTATTTAGCATGCCAGAGGTTCAGTTAGCTTGAATTTTCCATTCTTTGTTTCTGCAAGATAGAGGACCATGAGAAAATATTGGAATATGGGATTTGTACTGCCGTTTGCAGTTGTTAAAGGGGAAAATATCTGACAATTGGAGAAAATCTTTTTAACCCCACTGAAAATTTATCTGTATTTTGTGTGTGTGCGTACAAGCAGCTGTTATGAACATAAGAATGTGCAGGTATAAACCTGTTATAATGGAAGTTTGAATACCCCAGATTTAGTATTTTCCAGTGTTCTAATGTTTTTAGAACGCTCTGTTGAAGCTAAACTCCTATGGTGAACCCAGAACTCGTTTTCATCTGGATTTAAGTACGTGTGAGAATTACCCATTAATTGAGCCTTTGGGTGTAATTTCCTTGTTTTATAATAATTATTTTTTTCATGGAATTCCAGTTGTTAATACCTCAATTCCCCTCTTGGATGTTCTTGTTGTATCCCAAGACTTAAGTCTCAGCACTCTGATGAGCGGTATGTGGCGGATGTCTGGTCTTTGTACACTTGCTTGTTTTTCCTAGGTATCAAGACCCTTATGGAAACCCTCCATTTCCTGTTACTCCTTTCCCAATGAACAATAGTTTACCTCATGAATACTCAGGCTTTCAAAAGGCGGTGAGTTGTGTTAAGTGTTAAAAATCTGGGAGCTTTTTTATGAAGTTGAATGTATTCTGCATTTCTGCAAACAATGGTGCCCATTTAATGTCTCAAAATGCGGTTTAGGCTGCTAACTTTGATGCTGTTAGGTCAGTTTATTTTAGCACTAGGGTTATACTATAATAACAGGGGATCTAGCAAGATGGCATGTCTTAAATGTATATAGCTTAGGGAGGCTGAAAATGTCAAGGTCTACAGACAGACCTCTCTCCTCTGCTCTGTTCCAAATCAATCCCCTTGGTGAGACAATCTAACTCAGTAAAATTACAGCCATGCGAGCAAAAGCTTCTTCATGTACAGCTAATTCAGTCAGGCAGCCTCTTTGCCCTTCCACTCAATTCAGAAATGCCCAGCAGAAGTTTGAAACGTCCTAAACCCAAACCCCAACTTGTCCAACAGTTCACCACTGCTGATGTTAGGGCAACAGCAGCTTGAAGGTTTCTGGCCTCCACCTTCCCATGCCCCTGCTAGTCTCACATTCATGATGTACTTTCACAGCAGCAAACAGTGAGAACGTGTCTTCCACTTCCCCACTGACACACTCTGGTGCACCAGGGTTGTGCTTCTTCTGACCTCTTTTGTCTGAGACATTTCACAAGGCAAGTGAGCTAGTCTGCAGATGGTGTGGCCAAACCCTACTCACCACACACATCACAGAGCTTCAGAATCTGATGAGTGTGCATCGGTAGCAGTGAAGAAACCCAGCATTTAATGTCAGGTACCAGTGGTGGACAGCACTGCTGACACCCCATCTGACGGGGAAATGGCCAGCCCTGTGTAACTGCAGAAGGGGTGAAGTCTGGAGAGAAAGCTCCTGCAAGCTGCAGTCTGGGCAGGAAAATGGAGAGGGTCGGTTGCCTGTGGCACAGGGGCAGTGCTGGCCTCCCTCACCTCCTCTCAGACTGCCCTCAGGAGAGCTGGTGATTGCACACACTTTCCCATCCCCTCCACTGTGGTTGGAAGGCTCAGGGCATACCATCTCCCCCTCAGGCTCCCTGATGAAGCCACTCCTCAGTAACAATGCAATACCTAAACACTGAGAGACCAAACTCAGCAGACCAGCCAACTTAATTCCATTCCCTGCTTGCTAGAAGGGATGGCATCGCAGTATGTCTCCAATTACAGTTTGTTGCAGCTTCAGCAGGAAATGATCTCATCACATGTATGCCTTCACACATCTACCTCACCTTTAATTGGGTGAACTCAGCACATTACCCCCTTGGAGTCTGCCCGCATGTATAACGTGCTCGCACATGCTCCCCAATGCTTCTGGTTACTGCCAGTCAGTAGAAAGCTGCTCTGTTCTGACCTTAGTGATCCTGTTTCTGAGCTGGGGATGTGCATTTTGTATGAGAGGGACTCGTGGGATACTTCAGGGACTGCAGCAAGAATCTGGCACTGTTGTTCCAAGTGTTTTGATCTATGGATTCACTATACCTTGTTCCATGCGAAGTTTAAAAATAGTTAAGTCAGGTTTAAAAAAACCCTGCAGATGTGGATGTCCTTACATTACTGATGGGCATGGCAGTTACAAATGTTTATCAAATACACAGATGAAGTGACAGGAATGTCATGTTTGGTTACCTTATGCATGGTCTCACTGGCAGTTGACCCTTAGGTCAGAACCTATCTCGGTTCTAACTTTGCCATGAAAAAATTTGTCTTTTTCCAACTGTAACAGTTGATATATTAAAATGTATACATTTATTTTCCAATGTTCCTGTTTTATAATTTATCAGTATTTACATTCTATAAGCCATAATGCATGTAGAATAAAGCTCGTCAGAACTTCTTTACAGTGTTAACAACTCAAGTTTCTGTTTCTCTAGATGAACCATTTTTTAGCACAGCAGTACACGGTACAGAGCGCAATGGGTCAACAATTTCCTTACTATCAGATGACTCCACCACTGCCTTCAAATTTATCCTTTTTTCCCTATCAGAATCAAGTTGCAAATTTTAACTCTGCACAGAGTTCTTTTGAACTGGTCCTGCCACATTCAAGTGACTGTGAAGTGCACCAGGTGGATGAAAGCACCTCTAAAAGAAAGAGAGAACAGCAAAGCTGTGACAGTGACACTAGTGTCGAGGATGACAAAATGAGACAAAGAGAGCGTGGCCAAAAATACAAGAAGTGCAAAGCCAAGAAAAAGATGCATTAATATGGCGTAACTGGAATCATCTGCTGTTATCATTGTATTTGCCATTTTATTTGAGAGAAATTTAATCTTTCATCTTTGCACTTTATTTTTTAAAAAAGGAATGTCAGAGATTCGTATTTTTGAAATGTGTTATGCATAAAGTATACTTTATTTAATCTCAGCCTATTTAAAGAAGAAAGTACTACTTAACGCATAGGAAGCATTTAAGAAGAGAAAAGATTTCCTAACAAAGGAAAAAAGATAGTTGGTTCCTCCTCCGCCAAGAATCACAGAAGGCTATTATTTCACTAAAATAGAAACATTTTTAAAATAGGTAATTCTGGCCACTCCTGAAGCGTATGTTTCACTTCCATTTCTTATGGAATATAGTTCTGTGAATCACGTCGGAATTTTCTGGAGCCACTGAAGAAGTGAGCAGCTAGAAATGTGTCACAACAGAGATGTGCTCATCACTGAACTATCAACACCTCTTAACTTTTTTCTGATTTAGCTCTGTTGTTACTTTCCGTTAGGATTCTCCTTGTATGGTCATTGGAACTGCTTTTTCCAGTAGTAGATTTGAGGTAAAATATGGGCATTTGCACTATCTGCAAGACTGATGTATCTATACATACTCAGCTGAATGTATGTGCTTTGTGGCTGCAGTTACGTACTGACTAGAACTGCATCCATATAGATGCATCTTCCTCTAAAGTTACTCTCATGTTTTATTTGCTATTCTGAATATCTGCATGTTCATTGTAACGGATGGATGAAAAATCTAATGACTCATCTAACCAATAGCACAACAGCACGGGTCAGTGGAGTCAGTGCTACCTCTTAAAAGTTTTCCCCTTGTTTAGCAGAGGAAGAATAAACTATCCCTTACTGTGATGAACTGAAGTAGTCAAATGACCTATTTTCTGTCTTTCAGAATTGCCATTGACAACTTACAGACAGATACAGAGGTACTGTCTTATACAGGTGAAACACTTTTAAGATCCTAATATATAGCTTGACTTTAAGCAGTATTGAATAGCTGAAAGTTAAGTCTTCTGTCCAGACTAGATGTAGGCTTCAAATTGAACCTGAGAATAAAAAGGATTTTGGCTTTATTAAATTACTTTTGTTCTAATGTTGAGTTGCTTGAAAAGAGTATTTTTTATCATTTCCCTGGTATTGAGAAAGAATATCCAAGTTTACTTTAAAGTTGGTGTATTTTACAAGCCCATATGAGTTTCTGAACGGAAGGAAGCTTAGCTTGCAGCAATTTCTCTTTTGTCTGATAAGTCACAGCTATTACAATCACTTTCTCAAGAGACAGCTTTTAAATTCCCACAGGGTCCTTAGCCTGAGAGACCCTCCTATGATGCCACAGTATGGCACCCTTGTAATATCATTAGCAATCAAATTCAACCTTCTCTACAAGAGGCTTAACAAAGGTTTGTACCTTTAATAAAATGTATGCCTTATGTTTTAAGAAACTTGCTAAGTCTGCCCAATCCCTTTCCCTTTTTCCCTCTACCTTTCCACACAAACTCTTGCCCCTTTATGTTTTTGGTTGGGGTTTTTTTTCCCTCACGTGTAATTTTAGGACTAAGCTCTGCAGATGTAATCTGACTTCTACTGGAAGGTGCTGTTAACATTATACCGGTAAGTCATTGATCACAGAAGTTGCCACAATAATGGAAAAAGTTAACAATACACTGCTTATCTTTAAACCTGTTCCCTATATTAAATAAATATAATCAAGTAGAGGAAGAATATGTTAACATTAGCTTAAGTTAGAAGTGAAGTTCATGAGACAAAAGGGACAACAGCTGGATGCCCAAACCAGAGTTACCCTACAAAAAGAGAAGTGTGGTCAGGTCTGTGTATACTAATGTGTCCTTATGGGACGTCCCTGGTGGATGGTTAAGATCATCTGTACTGTGCAAATACAGTCTACAAAATGAATGTTACAGAGGATCATATTGCATATGGTTGATAAAATATCAATACAGTTCTAAAGAAATATTTTTTTTCTTATTCTGTTTCTTCCTCATGTTTTTTGGACTTTTTTCGCTGAGGGAGGTAGAGATTTTAACCTCTCAACATCCACTCACCTAGAACTTGAGTGTGTTAAAAGAAGAAAAGCTGGACATGTGGGAGTGTGCTAAAATTACTTTATTCGTAACTAAATTTCTTTTGTACATCTGTTAAGGTATCACTTTAGTCAGGGCCCCATCGATATTTTAATTACATTGTCACCATGTTTAGGAAATAAAATACTGGAAACAAAAACGCCACTTGAGTTTGGCCTCCTGTCTGTTTCACTTATCAAAATGTGAGTATGAAATTAATGTATTCTATGTTATTTTTGATTCTAAATTACTGTTATTTTCTCCTGGCCTTTCACTTACCATGTTATTGGCTGGCCACAGGACCTCACTTTGCCTGCTGTCACACAGGACTTGTTTCTCTGTATTTTATTATACAGATTGCAGTATGTAGTTACTTCCTTTACAATCTCCCAAACACGGACAATCAGTATTGGTCTAGTCAGTGATACATTCTCATTTAAGGTAGCAATCTGCCAGGTCAACAAGAGTCAAAGGGGAGGTGCTGTATTAACTAGGGTAAAATCAAGATACTTATAAACTTTTTGAAAAACTGTATGTTCAGAAAAAAAAAACCCACAGCAATGGAAATCACTACTACAACTTCTTTCCTACCTACCATTAAATACTTGTGAGCAAGCCTTATGAAGCTTACAAAAAGCATGTGGTGGTTTAGCCCTGACTGGAGGCTAGATGCCCACCAAAGCCACTCTATCAACCCCCTTTTCAGCTGGACAGAGGAGAAAATACATATTGAGAGGCGCACGAGTTGAGATAAGGACAGGGAGAGATCATCCCACAATCAGCATTACAGGCACAACAGATTCAACACAGAAGAAAGTAAAGAAAACTCTCTAATTTATGACACTGCCCTGCACACCCAGTGACACCAGAGTCGGGTAATGAGAAGCACAACCAGATCTTAAAGCACCTTCCCCCACCCCTCCCTTCTTAGAAGTCTTCCATTTAGTCATGATTTCACTCCCTTCTTTCCCCCCCTGCCTCTACTGTGGCACTAGGAGGGGCAGGGAATGGAGAAATGGAGGTTTTGGGTCAGTTCCTCACGAATTGTTATCCTTCTTAGCTGGGCGGAGTGGGGGGACATTCCTCACACCCTTCCCCTACTGCACTGTAGGGTCCCACCCACCGGAGACAGTCCTTCATGTATGTCTCCAACATGAGTCCTTTCCCATGGCGCTTCAGCTTTTCACCAGCTGCCCCAGCGTGGGTCACTGCTATGGGGTGCAGTCATAAATCATAGAATGTCTCTCAGTCTCTCAGGCCCAGACTGCTCCAGCCTGGTCCTCCAGAGTCACAAGCACCCCCATCCCCACCCCAGCAAACCTGCTCCAGCATTGGTCTCTCTCTTGCTCATCTCTGTGTCTCTGTCTCTCTCCACGGGCTGCAAGAGGCAGAGGCTTGTGTCAGTGCAGGTCACAGCATCTCCTGTATCTCTCCCCCTGCTCAAACACGGGGCCTCTCCACAGGCTGCAGGTGGGGTCTCAGCCTTTTCCATGTGCTGTGGGGGGACACCTGCTCCACCATGGGTTTCTCCAGGGGCTGCAGGGGCATCTCTCTCTCCTGCACCTGGGGTGCCTCCTCCCCCCACTTCCCTGGCCTTGGTGCCTACACAGTTTCTTACATCTTCTCACTCCCTTCTCTGGTGGCAAAAAGCAGCTACTTCTGTTTTTTTTTTCCTAAATGTGATTCCCAGAGGTGCTGTGACCGTTGCTGATGGGCTTTGCCTTGGTCAGTGGCAGATCCGGCCCTGAGCTGGGTGGAGTTTGTTCTGTGGGGCCTGCAGAGAGGTTCTGGCTGCTGCTTGCAGAAGCCACCCTGCACCCCCCTTCTCCACTAGAACCCCGCCATGCAAAACCACAACAAAGCAAAACTATACTGAGAAGTAACAAAGGTCAAAACTTGTTTATCTGGCATGTGATCTGCTGGAGTTCCCAGTACTGCAGCAGCCTGGTTCCAGAGTCCAGCCAGCGCTTCAGCTGCCGGTCCCAGCTGGAATAATCGATTTGACAGCAAGCTTACGCTTTCCAAGTTTTATCCTTGTGTTTTAAGCTGGGTTTATTCAGCAGCACCAGCGCTGGAATGCTCTGCTCCACATGGGGCACAGAGCTGGCCTCACCCAGCAGCTCAGGCTGCGGGACCACCTCGCAAGATGACAATACTGGCACTGGCATTTTCTGGTGCGCTAAAACGTCTCTTCTGGCACACATCCTGCTAAGACCTAGTGGAAAAAAATATATCGCTGTGGTTTTATACGCTCAGTCACCGTTATGAGACAGGTAACGTGGGCACACCGCCACTACCCTCTCAATACATTTCAGCACAAGCAGGGGTTATCGTGCCATACGGCCTGGCCGGGCCGGCAGAGCTAACAGGGACCTCTTCTTGAGCCCGGTGGGGCTGGGGAACTGGGCCCATGCTGCGGGGAAGGCTGAGGCACGGCACAGCCTCGCCTCGCCGCAGCCGGCACCTGCCTCTCCCTCGGGGCGGCCCTTAACGCTCTCCGGCTGCGGCTCTGGGGGAGGCTCTTCTTTCGGAGCTTTCGTGGCCGCCTCCCGCGGGAGGCAGGGCGGCTTCTACCAGCGCTGGAGTCCCGCCTGCAAGAAGGTGACAGCGGGCGGCGGACCGAGCGGGACGGAGAGGGGTTACCTACCTCCTGGGCCCGCTTCCCGCCCCCGGCAGCCGGCGGTTCCCGCGGGTGGCGGGTTTAAAGCGGGTTCGGTGTAGGATTTGTGCGAGGTCTCTGTCAGAAAACACGCAGTTCGCGACAAACTGATACGTCCCGGAGTGTACCCCCGGAGTTCATAAGGAGGAGAATAACCTTTAGGCCAGGGTTTTGTTCAGTATTTCTGGCCTGTCTGGGGGAAATGGGAACTTTGCCACAGGTGGAAATAGGAGCAGGTTTGAAGCAGGGAGGGATGGTGACCGAGACCTTCCACCGTGCCCTTCAGCAGCAGAAGGCAGGAGTCGAAGCTGTGGTGGGTGAGGATCGTAATGCCCCGTGGCACACACTTAATGCCTGTGGAGGAAGCGTGAGTCTTGCTCAGGAGGATGTGTTTGTTACAGGAGGGCGTACGTACCTGTTGCCTCTTTGTTTCTTGGATTGTCTTTGAATCACCTGACTTTTCACTGAAAGGACGGAAAACAAATGCGGAAAACTCGTTGCCTCAGACCACCCGCTTCATGGTTTTGGTAGGTGGATTTTTTACACCACCTACCGAGAAGAGCTGTAACTGCATCTTTGGTTAGAAATTATTTTACGGGTTTAATTACTGAGGGGCAGTAAGTAGGTGTGCTGAAGTCATTCTTAGGTGCGGGCACACGTTCCTTAAGAAGTATGGGGGAGTTCCTACTTATTTGCCTCCGTTACACTCATCTCCATTGAGGTCTGAAAGTGGCAGCAGACCACCAGCCTCATGTTCTTCTTATTTGTGTGTACAGTATGTGTTAGTAGCATGTCATGTCTTGGGGTCTGAAAGGAGTTTGCTGTTGTTTAGGTATTAGCAGTTGGCAACTTCAGTAGTTAGGTATCCAACTGTGGGAGAAAAAAACCCTGCTGGATTTTAACTGTCTAAAGATTTAAGGAAAGCATGCTTGTATTCGACATAGAATCACAGAATATTTTAAGTTGGAAGGAATCCTTAAGGATCATCGAGTCCAACCCCTATGCTTTACTGATGGTGCGATCATACTCCAGGGCATGTGTAAACAGTGTAAAATTAAGCTAAGGTGGTAGTTAATACCCTCTAGCAGCAAGTCAAGATGTTCTAGAACATCACACTCTAACACAAGTTTGAATGAGTTGGTGGTAGGAGGTGACAAAGAACAGACCTTATTATAGCTCTGAATTAAGTGACTCCTAAAAACTATTTGATCAGTGAAAAAACAAAACAAACCAAAACAAACACCAACGTTTTTCAGTCTTCCAAGTGCTGATACCTTTTTCTTTTTTGCAACATAAAGGCAGCCTTGAGGAGAAGGTTTTTTCTTCAGTAGTAGCAGGTGAGAATCTAATACCCTGCTTGTTGGTGCTCATCGATGCTCACAGAATTATAGAGCACCCGCTTAACATTCCACAACATCATTCTGGCTTGTGCCTGAGCCTGAGCCTACTGTTAGCTTTTTGTATGAAAATGAAAGTTTACAAATTTTAGAGTCATATTTGAATATTTTGTGGAGTATTGTTTGTATGTAGTAATAGTAATATGATATGTTATCTAACAATTTTATTTAAAATACTAATATTTTGATAACTGAGCACAGTGTTGTCACAACATACAATATTTTGACAGCAGGATATAAAAGGCCAAATTAGGCTATCCTTTTTATTAGCTGTTTGTCTGTGTAAAGATTTTCAATAGGAAGAAAAAAAGTTTCATTTATACTCTATGTAGTGATACAACAATTTCCTAGATCTCCAGGAACAAATAATCAGCAGTACTTTTAAGGTGTGCTTGTTTTCCTTCTGCTATTACTGTAGGTCATCTGCTCATAAACATCAGTAACATTCCTCTGCTTCTTGTGAAATAAAGCCCAACTGTATCAAGTCATACAGCTGCCCATCATTTATTATTTTGGGTGTTATTTTAAAGAATTTTGTGTGTTATGTCTTGTGACCATTACTAATTTTTAACATTTTTCTTATTTCTTCTTTAAAAATTCAGTCACACTTCAAAAATATAAAAGTGGGGAAAGATATTTAAGAGTATTGTAACTGTTTCTTTCTTTATTTAGTATATTAATTTTAAGGAAAACCTGAAAAAGATACTTGTTATTCATAAACGGAAAGCAAGCAATCAAAGTGTTTCAAGGATTCAGAGTATTCAGTCGAACTCTGGTCTTGCTGAAGTTAGGAGTTCACCATCAGTTTCAGAATAGCTTTGTTTTTTACCAGTCCTTATATTCTACAACCTAAGTACAAATTTTCATTTATTCTATAAATGTAGGCAGTATACTGAGTGTAGCGCTTCTGTATGACATTTGTGCATTCATTATATCACAGTGTTCACCCAAATGTTCAAGCTAGGCTATCCTTTTTTTTTTTAACCAAATCCACAATGTTTAACAAAGTAAGAGAGTAAGAGAATTTCAGTTCCACTCAGTGAGATCTTATTTATCTATAAATAATGTGCATCTAGCAGATGTAATTAAACATTGTGGACATTAGATGTGTTTGCTTGTGAAAGAGGGAACATAATAAATTATGGCTACCATGTACTCACCTTAAGTTGCTTGCAATCTAAATGAGGAAGTCTCAAATTAATTGTTATATAATAAACCCGTAATGCTAGACTAGGTTTTGTAAGAATTTGGGCAATCAGGGGATTATGGTGTGCAGGGCATTTGGTAGATCTCTTTATCCTCTGGCAGCACTAAGTTTCAGAGATGAGTTACACAGAATTCTTAAACACCAGTTCCCACTCAGGTACCAGTTGATCTGGTTTCCTCATCTGTCTCAAGAGCTGGCGTTCTTTGCAAGAAACTGTGTTATTTTTGCCTTGATTTATCAAGCATAAGGCAAATTCACTTTGTGTTATTGTTACAGCTTTGGGAGATGTTTGGGTGCCCTTTGGAAATAGCGAGGTCCATCCCCACCAGATTTTTACAAGCTCCAGAAAAGTTCCTGAGACTTATTTTCTGTCCTGTGATAAGCACATCAGCGTTTTTTAGCCCTTGTAAGAATATTTGCAATTTGAGCTAAGTTCCTGCTGAAAAGAATAGCTACTTGACAACTGAAAGTACTCTGAAAGAACAGGAGTTACTCAGCCTTAAATGTAAGTTGCTGTATGTCTGTGTAAATGATGATATTGAAGCTTACCTCTACTTTCCTGATACAGTTTTTTTTTGACCTGTGATAATTACTTGAGGACTAAATAATTTTCTAATTATATTTATGAATGATGGGGGCAGCCCTAGAAATGATATTTATCCTTTCTTGAAAGACTGATAGCCAGCCTAAATAAAACCAGGATTAATTTCTTAGCCCAGAGCTTTTCTTCTAACTGTAGGAAATGTGCTTTTTCAGTTCATAAGTACAGTGATGGCTTTAGATGGACACTCTAATATTACATATTTCATGTCTGTATATGTGGTTAAATTTCAAAACACTTTTTCTCTTAATTCTGACCATATTTTTGTTATCATGCAGGCTTCTGACATCGAAAGAGTACTATTTTGCTTTTTTGTTGTTATTTATATATATTTATTTTGCTTTTTAAAAGCCTGTTTTATGGAGTCCAGCTTTAGTGTAATTATTGCCCTTTTAGCTTCTCCTGTGCAGCCTAGTCCATCAAAATAGTTGATTTTTGTAATCTCTGTGTTTTCTGGTTGCAGGCCTTAACTTCAGCAAATCCCTCATGATGAAGATAGACCACTGGGGAAATTGCTAACCTGATGTCAGCAGATAGGCAGCAACTCAAGGGGGCAACACCTTTTCAGATCATCTTGGCTGCCATCTCCCTCTGGAAAGAACTTGGCCCCTCATTCCTAGCAGGTGTTGCACTGCTTCGTTTGGTTATGCTTGTGAATGCGCTCATTGCAGCCAAAGTAACAAGACTGAGGGGGAGATATTTAAACAGGCATGGTAAGGAGGGGTTAAGTTGTCATAATACAGGAATGAAGTGGGGGCAGGGAGGGAGTGGGGTAAGTTATGTGTGTGTGAGAATACTACTGGTACACCTAAATCAAACCCCAAATAAACAATGCCAAGCCACCGCTGTTTGTCACTGTGGGGGCAGAGAGTATGTAACTGCAATAAGAAAGCTGTATGATTGATAGCTGAAGTAGTATTTAGGTTGGATACCTACATTTTCATTACACTGAAACAATATTTTTGTATTAGCAAAAATTACTGTATGACTCAATTTAGGAAACAGCTATGGGTTTTGTATATTACATGAGTTAATTCCATTAAATAAGAGGTTTTGTAGGATTATGGTCCTCTTCCACTTTCATTATTTGGGCTAAGCCGCTGACTTGAATTTAGCATGTTCTCCTGAGACTCTGGGACTTTCCATAGGGGTCCTGCATGTGTTCTGACTTCTTTCCTGCTGCTCTGATGCTACGGTTCTCTTGGTTCTCTTGGCACACTGTTGTTGCCTGTTACTGTGACAATTTCTGTGAGCTCCTCTGAAAACGAACTCCCACAACCCTAAGATTTGCATTGTTCTCAAGGCAGTTATTAGTCTCTGTCTTATTCTGCCTTTGATGGTGTGACAGCCAGTGAAGACTCAGGGACTTTATTAATTTTTTGTAATGCTGTGGCAGTTTAGAGACACTGAAGAAAACCCAAAAACACCCTCTCACCTCTTTTGCAGGCGAGGTGCATCAGCTACATATGCACATAGATCCCTACTGTGATATGACAGATAGAGAAGAAATCCAAAGGACAATACAATAATTCTGTCTAAAACTTTGCAACTTCTTTATTGTATATGAATAAGACTGAAAACATTAAAGAGGCTGTTAATTAGTATTTTAGAAATGTGAGGTGCAGAAGATCCTGAGTACAGTGTAGTCGGCAGAATTTCTGCCCTTGGTTCTTTCAACAACAATTTGTTAATCCATTACAGATGAAACTTTCTTCCTGACTTCTGTATATACACATGTATGTGTGTACACTGGCTTATATCCATATAGGGTTACATACATATTCATATATGTGTGTATATAGTGTTAAACTATATTGTTACTGAGTCTGTATTTGTCTGCTTAGTGATTATGAAGATTAAAACCTTATTATCATTCCGGACCACCATGGGAACTGGAAGCTTGATAAGATTTTATTTCAGTGGGGAAAAAAACAATGGCAACAAATACAGATATGTGCTCTTTAATGTATTTAATTCTTTATCCTATTAATTTTCTTTTTTTCCTCTACATAAATATCTAAAAATTGTAGAACTGCAGTGCTAGTGTGTTTTTCAGCAAGGTAAAAATAGCATAAAAGGTACTTATTACCTGCAGCGCACTCCATGTTTTACTTTCCTATTTTGTTTTTTTCCTCATTGAAAAAGGAACCATTTTTGTCTTTTAAGCAGAAAAGCCAAATGAGCCAATGAGTCAAGCTACTAAGTGAAATGTTACATGGAATAAAGGTAATGCTACAACTAATAAGGGGCTCAGGGTGGGTTTTTTATGTTGTAAAGACAGAAAGTAAGTTATTAAAAAAACCCAAGGTTTTAGGAGTAATATTTCAGCTGGTAATGATAAAAGTTTAAAGAGAAAATGTTTTAACATAAGTGGTTTTGGAAAATATTTATTGATTTAATTTGATTTGAAAAATTTACTATCTGTGATGTCTTAATTTTACTACCACAACTTTTAATGAGATTGTAAAATATGTTAATAGAAGTTGAAAACCTCTAGCAGAGTAAAATTTTAGCATAAAAGAAAAGCACGATTAAACCTTGTCTCATTTTTGTTATTTATCCTGCTAAGAATTAAACCTTATGCTCAGCATTTATGATACATAAGAGACAATTCAGAATCTGAAGAATCAAGAGTGCCTGGAATTTATCTTCTGTAAAACAATCTAATTTAGAGTTACCTTAGATCTTACTTTCATTTGTAAAGCATTCCTTCAAGAAGGAAAAGTAGCTACTGTCAGAGCAAGTCTGAGACCGCCTCATGAGACTGAATGTCTACAAGTCTATGGGGCCGGATGACATGCATCCCAGGGTCCTGAAGGAGCTGCTGATGTGGTTGCTGAGCTGCTCTCCATCATATTTGAAAAGTTGTGGATGTTGGGCAAGGTCCCTGGGGACTGGAAAAAGGGTCATGTCACTCCCATTTGTAAGAAAGGGAACAAGGAAGACCCAGGAAATTACAGGCTGGTGAGCCTCACCTCTGTGCCTGGGAAGATCATGGAACAGATCCTCCTGGATGGCATGTTGGAGCACATGAGGGATGAGTGCGTGATCCGGGACAGCCAGCATGGCTTCACAAAGGGAAGGTCGTGCCTCACCAATCTGGTGACCTTCTCTGATGGAGTGACAGCATTGGGGGATAAAGGGAAGGCAACGGATGTCATCTACCTGGACTTGTGCAAGGCCTTTGGCACAGTCCCTCATCACATCCTTATCTCTAAATTGGAGAGAAGTGGATTTGATGGGTGGACCATCCAGTGGATAAGAAACTGGCTAACAGACTGTAGCCAAAGGGTGGTGGTCAATGGGTCTATGTCCAGGTGGAGGCCAGTGACAAGCGGTGTCCCCCAGGGGTCTGTCTTTATCAATGACATCGATGATGGAATTGAGTGCACCCTCAGCAGGTTTGCGGCTGACACCAAGCTGAGTGGTGTGATTGACACAACAGAAGGAAAGGAAGCCATCCAGAGGGATCTTGACAGGCTGGAAAGATGGGCCCATGTGAACCTAATGAGGTTCAACACTGCCAAGTGTCAGGTGTTGCACTTGGGCCGGAAGAATCCCAGACACAGATACAGACTGGGAGAAGAGCTCCTGGAGAGTAGCCCTGCTGAGAAGGACTTGGGGATTCTGGTGGATGAGAAAACATGAGCCAGCAGTGTGCTCTTGCAGCTCACAAGACCAATGGAATCCTGGGCTCCATCAGAAGAGGGGTGGCCAGCAGGGACAGGGAGGTGATTGTCCCTCTCTACTCTGCCCTCATGAGGCCCCATCTGGAGTCCTGTGTCCAGAGCTGGGGCCCCCAATACAAGAAAGATGTGGAACTGTTGGAGATGGTTCAGAGGAGGCCACGAAGATGATTAGAGGGCTGGAGCACCTCCCCTACAAAAAGAGGCTGAGGGAGCTGGGCTTGTTCAGCCTGGAGAAGAGAAGGCTGCAGGGGGGACCTCATTGCAGCCTTCCAGTGCCTGAAGGGAGCATACAAACAGGAGGGGAATGAACTTTTAAAAAGAGCAGACAATGGCAGGACAAGGGGGAATGGATTAAAGCTAAAGGAAGGAAGGTTTAAATTGGATATTAGGGGGAAGTATTTTACAGAGAGTGGTGAGGTGCTGGAACAGGCTGCCCAGAGAGGTGGTGGATGCCCCATCCCTGGAAGTGTTCACGGCCAGGTTGGATGGGGCCCTGGGCAACCTGGTGTAGATCCAGGCATGGGGGTTGGTGGTCCTGCCTGTGGCAGGAGGGTTGGAACTATATGATCCCTGGGGTCCCTTCCAACCCAGACCATTCTATGATTCTGTGAACCTGCTTTGGCAGGGGGGTTGCACCTGATGATCTCTGGAGGTCCCTTCCAACCCCTACGATTCTATGATCATGTTAACTATAGCCCACAGGTTATGTACAGTCATCAGCGCAGAAAGGTAAGTAAGTTTTGGTAAGCCATTCTAAAAGTAAATGGTTTCCTTTACATGAATCAGTTTCCAGACTCACTAAATTTTACACTTTTACCTTTGGATCTTCATATCTGTACAATCCAAGGTATCACAAAAGACTTGAGCATCAGTGTTAATTAAACACCAAGCACCTGTGTTCTGTTTCCCCCTTTTAAGTGCAGAGTTCATTTAATAATTTTCCTGCAAAGTTGCAGGTATGAGCTCCTTTTAAGACCACTTTATTCTCTAGGGTAAATGGACTGTACTGTAGCTTTTTTTACCAATTAAACAAAAATGCCATTTTCAGAAGGCTTTTTTGAATACAGGAGCTCTTGGCTTTAGAAACCAATTAATTTCCTAGTGCAATGATACTTCTTCTAAATAAGAGATACCGTTATCCTGAGACACCTCTATTAGGACTGGAAAACGTGGTTGAAAAGCTGATTTTTCTTCTGTAATCTTTTTGCTTTTGCATTGTAGGGTGCTTGTTCTGGACACGGGAAGGATTCTAGACTATGATGCACCACATAATTTGTTACGACAAGAGGGTGCCTTTTCTGAAATGGTTGCAGAGGCTGGGATAAGATGATAAAGAAAACTAATGAATGAATTCTTAATGAAGATGAGAATTCTTTACTCTAGTAAACACTCTAGAGATATCTGGCATTCCATACATATATAGAGAGAGTATATTGTATTCCACATAAAATAACTAGCTTACTCAAAAGCTCCTCACAGCATTGCTGTTTACTGCAATTACAATCTGTATATATCGATCAGGTTTCTTAAAATTACTTTCTGATTTTCCACACATCACTTCTTTTCATCATCTTAGCACTGGAATAACATAACGAAGCAGTAATTTTCATGGTGTATTTTAACTGTTGCAGTAGTAAAGACTGAAAAGTAAGTGTTGCTGTTCACACAATTTTTAATTAGAAAACGGTACTTAATTAAGTTGCTCTGACATTATGCCCATTTAGTTAATACATTCTCATTATGATTGCAATTTCATAAAAAAAACCCCAAACCTGCTTATTGTGTGGACATCAGAGCAAGTGCCCCTTGGTGCTGTTTTTAAGGATGTGCATATTTGCAAGTATACTAAGGTAATTCTTGAGGCAATAAACTTGCCACGTTAAATTAATCTCCTTTATGACCTTGTGATTTCTAGGTAACTTACAAATTATTTCCCACAATGTCTTCGGTATGTAACTGAGCTTTCCAAAATCCCATTGTGAAAAATCCCAGGGAAAAGGAGTCAGGTGCTGCTATCTCTTTGCTAGCAGATGTTAATGCAAACCTCAATATGAGGTTATGTACACGCACTGAGAGTGGCAGTTAAACACGCCAGTGCTTCTGTAGGTCACGTAAATATTCATTTTCATTTTTATTACAGTCCGTAAACCTCTTCAAATTTAATACCCACTCAGTCAGTGCAATCCTATCTTCAGAAGCTAAGAGAAGATCCCCATCAATTTCTTTGAAAAACTAAACAAACCTTTTCTTCAGGCTGCAGCCCTGTTCTATTACTTTAATATTGACACCTGGTTAATATCAAGTAGGATCTCAGTTTCTTGCCTGATAGCAAGCAACAGCATATTTGCTGTTGTAGAAAGGTGATGAGAAGTGATGGAGGTGCTCTGAAGAGAGTTCCTCAAACATGTCATTCTGCTACAGTGAAGGTGAACGATTTCTCTGTCAGGGTAAAAAAGAACACCTGTCTTCTTACATTACAGAGTAATAGCTACAAAATACATACAATAATAATTAGTAGTAGTAGTCAGAGAAAAGAAAATGTACTAGCATCAACAAAAGCCACTCCTCTTTGAGCGAGGTCTCTTCCTCACATGCAGCTATACTTTGAAAAGAACAGTGTCTGCATGAAGAGCATTACACACTTCTGTTTTCATGCAGCAGTACCTTACCAAAGTCAGCCACCTAACAGGCTTAGGGCAGGCAGGAAAAGGCAATCCTGCAGTAAGAATGTCTCCCGGGGTCTGCAACCTCTCCCCAAGAAACAGAGAGGGACCACTTGGCTGCCTCAAGGACACTATTAATTCAGTAGCCAGCACAAGCCACCAAAGGCAATGCCACCAGCTCACTCCCTTGTCAGCACAAAGCCATGTGATAGGTCAGCTCAGCACATACCCGGCTTCTCCTGCACTTTCTCCTCCAAAGAGCAACTTGTCTGTGCCCCAGGTCAGGTCCCAGCCTCATCCTCTGGGGCTACTCATCGGCACCTGCGTGGGCTATGGGCTCTTGCCCCATAGGGGCCACTAACTGCAGAGACTCCCAAGAAAGTGCTTGGGTCTATTCCCAAAGGCCCTCTTGACTGGGCAGGGGACCTTCATGTGGTTGGAGATAGTATGAGGAGCCCAACTATTTATCCCTTTGAGGAGCTACCACTTGGCCTCCTTTTCCAGCTGGGTTCCTTTGGTTAGGAAAAGGCGAAGTGGGACAGCCCAGGTACCAGGGCAGAGCCTAAAGCAAGAATGAGGCTCGGAAGGGCACCATGGCTCTGGTTTTGCTTTCTACAGGAGCATGAAGCACAACCTGCTCATGCTCTGCTTCAATTTCCTTCCTCACAGCACTCAAAATCCCAAAGGCAGTATCCTCATGTGCTGCCTGCTCCAGCCCTGCTTCCAGCTCTTGTGCTGCACTTTCCTGGCAGTATCACAGGAGAAACTGCTACAAATTTGGGCAGAAACCCCTCCGTTCCCTCACAGGAACTTAGGGGTTTCTGCCTTTCTCCAGCTGTAGGTGATGGCTGTCTGTTGGGCAAAGGGTTACCATGACAGCTTTTACACTGGGGAAGCAAGAGACTGGCAAAGACTTCAGCCTTTTCTCTGGGCAAAAGTACTCCATGAAAATTCTGGAGTGGGATTAAACTGCAGGCTGAAGGATTAACCTGTGAAATACCATTTTAGTTCAGGCCCTCTAGAGCTTACATTTCCCAGCCTGACTCCCAAGATGACATACATACTGTAACTCTCTCCCAGCTGGAAATACTTAAGGACAATTTGGAATCTACTGAGGCAAACTTCTCTACCCACAACTTCTCAAACAGCACATTTGCTCATATTCTGCACAGACCTGTGCCCAGTCTTCACTCTGCATGTGGTGGGAGCCACTCCCCACCTCCATCCCACCCTGCTGACCAACGGGAGAAAGGGGCTGTTCCTGCCCTGCAAAGGCACAAGGAGAGACTGCTCCCACTCCCAACAGGAGTTCATTGTCACCCAACTTTGACCAGGGTTTTCCTCCCTCTTCCTTGTCATTCCTTACTTTTCCTTGTACCAACTGCACTTTTTGTCTCAGTGCTGTTCTCCCACTCCACACTGCAGCTTGGGGAGGAAGGGTTTTCTTTCTCTCCTCCTACCCCAGTACCTGATATTTCTCTGTGCCACTTCCTGGGGAAGATCTGTCACTCCAGGATACAGCAACCCCTTGAGGGGTTGAGGGGTTACAGCCTCATCCTCCAACTTTCAAAGGAATTTGAGGAAGACAGAGGGAAATAGTGCTATTACAGTAGTGCCAAGAGAAACTGAAGACAGACATGCCCGAGGGACAGAAATTGCTTTTATTAGAAACATTCTAAAAGGTATTTTTATAAAATGCATGTCATCATCTGCACTTGGAAACAATTCAGGAACTTACAGTTGGTGAGGCATCCTATACTCTCAGAATTTCAACTCACAAAACAAGCTTTAGCTATAGAAATCTGTTACACAGCTAACACCACAGGTAACCACGCTCAGATTCAAGGGCTGGTGGCAGAAAAACTTTAGCCTTCAAATACCAGTTTGTTTCAAGAGAGACTTTAGGTAAGCAGTGCATGTGCATACCTGGAAATACCCACTTAGGCCAGTGGACTCATCTTCACAATTCAATGGCTTGTGCCAAAATACAGTATTAAAATCAAAGTTACAAAATAAATAACTTGACTGCAGAATTCAGAAAAACAATAAATAAAGATGCATTGTGAGATATCCAACGTTCATTATCTTCTCTACTAACCCCCCCCCCAACTATATAGAAATGTGAATAAATACCCTATTTTCTTTAAAACTTGTAAACAACTCACACTTCCCTTACAGTTCCCAGATTAACACTGAGGGACATTTAATTCCTGCAGAGCCAAGGAATACGTGAAAGAGAAAGAAACCCAAACAAACCTACTTCATTTATTTCCCTTGAGAGTGTAACAGTTTAAAGTTGCTCCCACACTCCTGTCTCACTTGTCCCAAAACTGCAAAAAGCTTTTAACAGTTCAGCTTGACTGTTATGTGCTCCTATTTTTATGCAGGTCTGCTCATGTCATGCAGTGCATTAAATTAAAATAAAAATAAGACTAAAGACCTACTGCAAGGCCAGTAGACTGAGATGAATTTACAGCAGGGTAGAAGGAAAGGCCACAGTAATTCCAAAGACACTGGAACAAGCCTTGAATTAAATGCCTACATTTATATCTGCAAGGCAAGGCCCCAAGGAGCGACCGCATGTGAGCACTGTGCTGTGTGTCAGCACTGGTCCATGAAGAGGCACTTCTCTGAATGCAGGAGCTGCAGTTATATTCATCTCAGTCCCTCACTGCTCGCTGCCTGTCACTTTTGAACACACTATCACACATAACTGGAAGTTCTGTCTGGACTTACGAGACAGGGTCGCTTTCCAAGAGGAACAAATGGAAAAAAAATAATAATCCTCAAATTAAAAGAAAAAATCACTTTGGTTTGCAACTCAGGGAGATTAAACAGATGTTAGCAATATTTTGGGAATCCTCTGTGAAATCAAACAATGCTGACAGAATGGTTGTGTGCAGCTGTGATTCATTTTGAGAGGATTTTAATTGGATTACTTCAAAGATATGCTCAGGCAATAGCTATGCAAACAGCTGAATCAGCACAACTGATTTATGGCACTGACACAGACCAGGCCTACTGCCAGGAGAATCGTTGGCCTTTTCATATAGGTGCAGGTTGAACAGTACGTTGGCAGCACTGGCACACCAGCCATCCAAACCACAGCAGAAAGGAAGCCCCTGGAGACACACTGAGTAGCCCGACACCAGCAAGAGCTACTCCTTAGTAGGGTTTGGCTGCATCACAGACAGGTTTGCCACGCAGCCTCAGCAATACCACTGTGCTGCTACCAACAGCGGAATAATCCAGCGGATGCATTAAGACTCATTCAAGCTGCAACGTGCCTTTTAGAAAGGTGCACAGATGCTCAAATGACTCCATTTAATAAATAAGTTTAAGCCCAAGATTGCTAGTGCTGCGTGCATTGACACTGCTTCACATTCTTTCAAAGCAAGTGTGCTGGACCTGCAGATACCTACAGTACTGTACCACGTGACCTCTGACCTTTGGTCCCACTCCCTTTATGTTTTAAACATCCACTCCCCCCCCTTCTGGATTTGCTAATAAAATTTAGCAAGAAAGTGTGCGCCGACAGTAGCGTTTTCACCCGATACCCAATGGACAGGCAGACACGGGACACGTTGGATGTTCAGAAAAGCAGTCGTACCTTTAAAGTAACATTGAGCTGTAACACAGCTGGGCACCCAGCAGCACCCAACTGGAATGGATAAAAAAATGCAGATAGTATGGCTAAGGGTCGGCTCCGCTGCCCGTCAGGGAAGGAGGTACCGTGGGAGTACGCTTCCGGAGAGGGGGGCTGCAATGGGGAAGGAGTTCACGCTCAGTCAAAGTTAGTCTTCCGTAAATGCCTGTTAGGAATTTCTATGGCGCTGACCTGCAGGGGCCAGGACCCACCAACAATTCCTGCCTGGATGGCCACGCCCGTTACCACTGCCAGGTCAGGGTCTACAGAGGTGTTGGGCTCCTTTCCAAAGAAATCCCGGATCACTCTGCGTATCCGAGGAATCCGGGTGGAGCCTCCGACTAACACAATTTCATCCACCTCTTCTTTGTGTAGGTGGCCTTCCTTCAACACCTGCTCGATGGGGACAAGGATCTTCTCAAAGAGGTCCTCATTTAACGACTCAAAGAGCTTCCTAGAGATTTCTGTTTCAAAGATGACTTGGACAAAGTTTCTCTCTGCTCCTGAAGAGTCCCCGAGGCTTTCTAGATCTCCTGCTTCGTGCGAAGGCCGGCCTTTCAGCACCGTGTTTGCTTTCAGCTCGCTTTCTGGAAGTTCTTCTGTAAGCTTGCTTTCTGGCACAGTCAGTGACACCCTCAGCGTCGCTGCCTCGTGGACAGTCAGGTTGAGTTTAACTGCTTCCACAGCCTGCCTGAGGCGATGTATTTCTTCTTTCCTTGTTGGCAGAGCGCCATACTTTTGGCGGAGTTGATCATATAAAAACAGCATCAACCTCTGATTAAAATCCTGTCCTCCGAGCTTGTTGTTACCTGAAACATCAGAAGAGAGGGGCATCAGACACACCACCTTCAAAGCTTCACAAGCTTCTCCCTTACTGGGAGATCGGGCTCAAGAGACAGAGCCACAAGAGCTCAAAGAGCTGGAAAAATAAACACAACTGTTGTCCACTGAAGAACACAAGATGAAGAGCGATTTCCAGATTTTCATTTAGCAACTATTTTAGCATTTATCTGCCTGGATGTTTTTCCCCTGCAACTGCTCTATTACACTGTAACAACCACTGCTTTTTTCTGTTAACTCACAGAGGTATTGACAGGCATATCTTACATTCACTTTCAGAGAGAGACCAAAAGAAAAAAGTGCAATATATAACCAATTTCTACTGAACTACTATTCTTGCACCACGTTTCCAAAACTTCTCAAACAGCTGCTCATTCTTTCCATTCAACAGAGTTTAGAAAAAAAAAATGGCCTGCAGATTGTCATCTGTATTGAACAATGCTCTCAGTTTTCACTGTTTTCTTTTGACTGAAAGGAGGAATTCCCTTACAGACCTTCAACTAAATAAATCAGAATGAAGCTGCTGAATATTTCTCAGTGTCCCACTCTGACTGGACTCGGCAGCAGCTCACCTCAAAACTGTTTTATTCAAGACAATGCAGGCAGTTAGCATTGCATCTCAGACCTGTCTGAATCCTGGTCACCTGAAAAGCAGATGTATTTTTCACTAAACATCACTGCCAGAACTCTGCCAAGCGAGGAATCACTCTGGCATATCCACATCACAAAACTCACTTCTGGGTTAACAGTATGTGTGCTCCCAAACCTTGCCCCAACTAAGCTAGTGCCAAACACAAGGCAAAGGATGCTCTAAAGCACTGGCAGTGATTTAACAAGCATTTCCAGTTTGGACAAAGGTAAGAAACATTTGTAACACTCCCAGTCCCCAAAAGTCCAGTCAGAGTAATTGTAACACACACCAGCACTTTTACTGGTGAGCACAGAATAGCCTGGGATTAAATGAAACCACTTCTTGCTTTAAGTTAACCAAAACCTGTGAATTTATCTTCCTTGTTGAAGCCAGTCACAAACCTAATTTTGCATGAAAGGCAGCTGAGAACACTTTGTGACAAGGCTGGGATGTTTTAAAAAAGCTCCTCCAATGGTGACTTCAGGTGCACTTTTCCTTCCCTTCCCCCCACTTTTGAGATAATAAAGCATTTCTCTTACCTGCCATGGCCCGTGTGAGGAACATCCCCCCCTGCTTGTTCAACAGAGACACATCCAAAGTTCCTCCACCCAAATCCACCACCAGGACATTAAACACGTCAGCTTTGTGGAGTCCATAAGCCATAGCCGCAGCGGTGGGTTCATTGATTACTCGCAAAACTTCTAGCCCTACAAAGAGCAAAGATAACATGCAATAGTCAGGTTGGAAAACTGCAGTTCTCGCACAGCAATAACATTTACCATTAGTTGGGGGGGTTTTGACCCAAATTTACTGTAAGGAAGACATGACACCTAAAGGAAATCAGCTTCTAAAATAGTAATACTCAGTGAATTCTTTTCCTTACTTAACCCTAACCTAAGACCTCGTCAGTTTCAGGGTGTGATTTGCCCAAACATTTCTTCCAGAAGATTCTTGCCAAGGAGATTTATTTCACACATTCTCTATTTAAATTATTGTCCAAGGGTGCTTTGTATAGTCTCTCTATTTGAAGATTACCAAATGGACTACTTTTCCTCTCAAAGTAAAACTTACTTCTAGCTATTTATATCTGCATTATCTAACTGCACCTGTTGGTACCCAAGAGTTCTTGGCTGTTCCTCGCAATTGTTAACAGTCTGCAAAATAACAATCCATTCTAAGGTTCTCTACCATGGATTGACTGTTTATATATCCTCCCCAAAGCCTTCACCATGAATGAAATCATAGCATCGCAGAATGCAGAAGGTTAGAAGGGACCTTTAGAGGTCATCTAGTCCAGTGATCAAAGACATCTTCACCAGATCAGGTCGCTCAGAGCCCCATCAAGCCTGACCTTGAATACGTCCAGGGATGGGGCCTCCACCACGGCTCTGGACAACCTGTTCCAGTGATCTACCACCCTCATACTAAAGTACTTTTTCCTAATATCCAACCTAAAATTCCCCTTTTCTAGTTTAAAACTGTTATCCCTCGTCCTATTGCTACATTCCCTTGTGAAAAGTTCTTCCCCAGCTAACATCCTATAAATAGAACTATAGATAATTTTAAGGCTTGACAGAAAAATTCCAGAATAAAGACACATCACCTGCAAGGTTAGCTGCCTTAATGGTAGAATTCCGTTGCCTTTCATCAAACTCTGCTGGCACAGAGATGACTGCCTTTGAAATGGGCATGCCAAGATGGCATTCTGCCATTCTCTTCAATTTCAGTAGCAGCTGAGAGCCAATATGCTCTGGAGTGACATGAAAGGTTTCATTAGTTGTCACAGAAAATTCAGCTGATCCATTGTTGTTGAAAATCTAAGGAGAAAAAGCAGCACAACCCACAGGTGAGAAGTTTTCTCTTCTTACTCTCTCCCATCCCGCTCCCACCAAACGTTTCATTCACACACAGTTTGTTTATTCTGGAAAAAACAGGAATGTGCTTTTCCTGCTTCCTGAATCACCTTTACTCCATGCCTACAAGTATTGCGCAGCTTAAGGGGGCAAAGTATCTCCAAAGTAGTTGCATCTACTGTGCCCAGACACATTAAAACAGACCTAGCAACCCCATAATCACCTTCCACACCACATTCAAAGATAAAAGCAATGCTGATTGATCATTTGCCCCACTGATAAAGCTCCTCACAGGCTCTTCTTTTTGAAAGGAAGCAAACAGGTTGGTACAGGAACAGCTTCTCCTAAAAAGAATTCAAAGAATGCTTGCAGTACCTGAAAATCTGTCTCCTTTCAGCAAATGCCACACTATGCTACATTGATACAATTCTTTTGTTTTAAAAAGCAGCTTTCAAAATCTGCTACTGGTCAAGCAAGCACTTGAAAAGTGCTAGAGGGAAAGGGGAAAAATGCACTGGGATGGAAAATATGTAACTTCTACAGTTTTTGTTTCTTTGTTTTAGAGTATCAGGGGAAAAATGAAGTTTCAGCAGAGCACAGTTAGAATTTCAAGCTGAAATATGTACTTCCAAGAGAAGGGTCTGGAAGGTTACCCAGAAGTACATTTCACAGTAGTGGACTGGGTCCCCTGGAAAACCACTGCCAGCCCCGATGCAGAGATAGGCAACTTCCACAGTGGTTTCCTCCCTGCTCTCTGAACAACTCTCAAGGTCTTCAGGCATATCAGACTTAGCCAGACGAAGCAAGGTCAGAAAACCCAGTCACCTACTACACGTTTCACGCTCCTGATAGAATACTGCTGAGAGAGAACTGAAGCAGGTGGCTATTTACCTTAAATGGGTACCTGCTGCCTTCGCTCCTCAGTTCTTCTGAGGAGAAGATCTTCCCAATGAACCTTTTTGCATCGTATATGGTGTTCTGAGGATTGGCATCGGCCAGCTCGAGGCCATCATAGCCCACGTGCACGTCTCTGGCTGTGAAGGAGACCACACTGGGAATGCTGTTGTGCCCATTCTGATCGGCAATAACCTTCACCTGCCCTGTTCCAGGAAGAAAGACGCCGACCGAGCAGTAAGTCGTGCCAAGGTCAATCCCAATTACTTTGGGTGTCGGCATGGGCAGATACTGCTGTGCCAGGTAGCCAGCTAACAAGAGAGCCAGGACAGCCGAGCCTGAAACACAAACACAGGGTTAGAGTACCTACTGCTGAAAATTTAAAAGTCACCACAAATCACACAGCATTAGACCTTACACCTCCTGCAGCTTTGTTTTGGACTCTGAAGCCGTTCAACTACCTAATTACCCTAATTAGTTTTCAGTTTCTTCAAAGGTCAGCAGCAGAGTCAGGTCAATTCAACAAAAAGTGGTTAGAAAAGTAGCAAAGTCTTATGTATTAAATACTAAACCATTAAAAAAAACTCCAACACCCTAAACAAGAGGTACAGCAAAGTCAAAATTATCAGCAGAATGTAGTAATTCTCTCTGCACCATACTTCAAAAATGTAGGTTAATATCTTTCAGGAGGAACTGCCTACAAAGGACCTCTAAAGGACATCTAGTTAACGAGGCTGCACAAAACCACAGTGAAATTAAAAGCTCCTGACTAAAATAACTTCACTAGAAAGGAGAGACCTTATCACCACCTACAACTACCTGAAGGGACATTGTAGAGAGGTGGGCGATGGTCTTTTCAGCCAGGTGACAGGAGATAGGACAAGGGGAAGTGGCATGAAGCTGCGCCAGGGCAGGCTCAGATTGGATATTAGAAAAACATTTTTTACTAAAAGAGTTGTCAGGGCCTGGAACAGGCTGCCCAGGGAGGTGGTTGAGTCACCTTCCCTGGATGTGTTCAAAAAAGGGTAGATGAGGTACTTAGGGATACGGTTTAGCATAGGATGGGAACGGTTGGACCTGATGATCTTCAAAGATCTCTTCCAACCTTATGATTCTGTGAAATCTAAAGCTTAGAAGATGCAAAGCCATGTTTACTTCTATTCCAGTCATAGCTCCCAAAAAGCATCTTCCCACACCCCTGAACCTTTTCTATGCCTTGAAATCAAGCGGGAGACTAGTTTAAGTGTAGAGTAGGTTTTGTGCTTGGGTGTTGGTTGGGTGTTTTTTCACTTTAATTTTATATATAATCGACAAAGAAAAAATTCCAGAAGCTGGAGGTAAAGCAATGCCTCAGAGAAGGGGAAAAAAAAAAAAAACCAGAGAAAAAGAGAAGCATTTATAAACAAAGCCTTAAGAACTCTAAATAGCTTGAATTTCGGGGGGCGGGGGGAGGGAGAGCGGGGGGAGAGGGAAGACGCGGGGCAACCTCTTTTCCTCAGCAGGGAAGGGTGGTCCCGGCTGCGCTTCGAACAGACCAGTGACAAAGAAGGGGGCTACTTTTGGCCGTGAGCCTTCCGAGGCCTTTCCCAGCAGCGCGCCACAACAGCTGCCCGGCCCTGCTGGCAGGAGACAGGCGGAACACGCCGCAGGAAGCCGCGCCGCCCCGTATAGCCAGCCCGGGGCGGCAACGCCGGCAGGAAGCCCGAGAGAGTCCCGGAACAACCAGCAGCCGCCGCCAGCGCCCACCGCCTGAGGCCCTGCCGGGGGGAAGCCGCCGCAGGCGGGACAGGGGCTCTCCCAACGCCCCGCCGGCCCCACCGCCACCCACCCCCGGGCACCGTCCCCTCAGCAGCCCGAGGGGCGGACGCGACCCGCGAGCCCCCGGCCGTCCTCACCCAGCACCGCCATCTGCCCGGCCATGGCTGCGCACCGGCTCCCGCAGCGCGCGCCGCAACCCACTGCTGACGGCTCCTTCCGGGCCGCGCCGCGCCGCGCGGCACGCCGGGACCGGTGGTGCGCGCGCCCCGCCCACCCCGCTAGCAGGCGCCTAGCGCAGGGGCCGGGAAAACCACATCTCCCAGGGGGCGCTGGGGCGCGGCTACTTCCGGCGGGCCCTAGCCAACGGGCTGGGAGGCGGGTCAGTCGGCAGCAGGGGAGGGGAGGGAGAAGTGGCGAAGGAGGAAGTGTGCTCCCCGCTCCTGGCGCATGCGCGAAGCGGGGCGCGGTGCCTGCTGGGAGCAGTAGTTGGGCTGTGGGTGGTGGGGCACGCATCGGGGTGCTGTCTGTGTGTCTGTCTGTGTGTGTGGTGCGCTGGGCGCCATGGCAGCGGCCCGGTGTTTGGGCCGGTAATCACACCCAGCTTCCCGGGGGCACGGACAGGCGGCACGTCGCGGCGCCGGGCGGGGATGCGACGCGGGGGCTCGGCCCGGGCGGCCGCCGGCGGTGTCAGCGCCCCGTCCTGCCGGCGTGAGGCGTTAGAGACCGCGGGTCCCGCGCTGCCGGGCCCGCACGGGCTGCGGCTGCCAGGCCTCGGGAACCGGTCACAGCCCCCAGCTCCCCTTTCTATCCGTCCATTTGTTAATTCTTACTTCTGCCATTCGTGTTCCGCAGTGTTTTGCTTACATATATTTTTATATATATACAAAGCGCCTGTCACCATATTGATAAGCATTCTTTGGAACCCCTCTGAGGGCAAGGTGGTGGCTGCCCCATCAGCCTCTGGGCATAAGCAGCGAGGCAGTGGGCCCGGCCGTTGCACAGCTGGGGGGTTATTGCAGCCGCTGCGGTCACAGCGCTGGGTGCTGTGGTGAAATGGCCTTGGCGGTGGCCAAGGAAACCCTCCTGATGTTTACCAGTCCTGGTGGCAGAGTGAGACTGTCCGGGACCCAGCAAGGGGTTTTGACCCAACCTGTTGACCTCAAGCTGAGTTACATCTGTTCTCTCACCCTCTCTCTGGAGAGAGCACCTGGGCTGAGGTTACACTTTCCTTTTAAATAAACATTTCATCTCCTCTCCCTGAAGTGCTCCGATGCACTTTTGCATCTTAACAGAGTTCTTTGAATGCAATGGTTCAACAGTGAGACGCTGTGGCAGCTTTTACCTGTTCCTATGAGTGGTTAAGGGGAGATTCCCATCTTGCCCAGCTGACATTTAGGCAAGAAGAATGCAGATTGTACCTGTCCCTCAAATGCATCTTGGAGGAGCAGAAGTAGTAATTAATCCAAGAAATGCAGTGTGAAGTACAGTGTGGGTTTGCTTTTTGTCAGCTGTCCCTCTCCTAAGGTCTGCTCTTGTAAGGAGTAATGAATTTTCTGGCTCTTGCAGATCAGTTTTCCATTTCAGGTAGAAATTAATTGTGAGAATGTTTTTTTCTTAACACACCTTATTGATAAATGAAAATCTGGTTACAAGCAGCATAGTGGAAGAAAAGTTACGCCAAGTTCTACTGCGGTTACCATCTCTGGTATCTCTCCTCAGTGATGGAAAGACAGATAACCCAAAAGTAATTCCCAGGAGCTTCTTCGAAATGGTTTCTCTGTTGAAAAAGGAGCAGCAAGTACTAGCAAAAGAGATTAAAATATAGGCATACTCTGTTTGTGGTTAACATAGTGATGTGGTTCATGGTCTGCAGGAGAAGGTGGAAACTCCTTGCTAAGGGAAGAGGAGGTTAAACCATTCAGCCTTCTTAACTCGTGATCTGACTGTTTTGTAATTACATACCTAACTAATTTCCATACATGAGTTGGATACTTTAATCCTGTTTCTTGAGGTGGGAGCATTGTACTTGTGCTCATTGGTAAGTTCTTTAAGTGGAGGAAAACTTGTAATTGCGGTTTGCAGTATTTCTTCACTTGTGTAACTCAAGCCCAGGCACGCTGGATTTTATCTGTCAGTGGATGGCAAAGAGAAAAAAATGGTTGAGAGTAAACAGGGCATACAGTAACCTGGATGTTGCTCATAATTCTGATGGTTAATAGCAATCTGGTGCTTTAATACATAGGTACCATGTGATGTCACGTTGCAGGATGCAGATAGGCAGGGATGGTTTTAAAAACATTACTGACACAAACCCTCATTGCAGAGCATAGGCCAGGCTCTGCTCATTGTCCTCGAAGTTAAAACACCATGAAGGACACTGGGATCACTTGACAACGTACCTGCTGAAGGACAGAATTCAAATGCCCTTTCCTGTGTAACTTCCCTTCCGTTTCTTCAGAACGAAGCTGCTTTATGACTTCAGCGTATCAGTCAAGGCCTCCCCACCTGACTGACTCCCTGGAGGCCTGGCTGTTCCCTGCAGAATTACACAGCACAGGCCACCTGCCTGGGAGTCAAATCAAGGAGAGCATCTCAGCAGGCTTTCTGCCTGGCAGCAGAGGGATATCATGCCAGAAACTTCTTCAGAAGCCACCTTCCTCCCTGTAGCTGTTTTTGGCTTTAGTGTAGTGTAAAGGCTGGATCTACCCTATGTACTCTGTAGTCCCTTGGAGTCTCTTCGCCTTCAGCACCTATGCTCAGATAAAGTCCAGAGGTGCCCAATATTTTTCCTACATCTTCTCCATGACCTATCAGGACCTGCTCATGGATAATCCTGGATGCCAGACTTCTCTTGCACCTGCAAAATTGCCAGAACTAATCCTAGTGAGCTCGCCCATGTTTTTTTGGGGGGGCATTACCAGAGTGTCTTCTGTAGTGGGTTCTTTTATCTACCTTTGCAGAGCTCTTGTCTGGGAGGGTAAGACCTGTTTCTATTTTATTCCCTTATTTGAAGGGGTGCTGCACTCAGGAGTAGGTTGTTTAAGAGCAGAAGGGAACATTCAGTGTTTCTGGAGAATATTGCTTGATTTTGCATGGAATAATTAAATATTCAATGATTAATAGAGGGAGAGGCTTATTTGGCTGGGAGGGAGAAGCTATGGGTGGCCCCTGTGCCCTGGGTTCAGCTAACATCAGTGTGTTATCAGCACTGCTCACATCCTAACTCCCAAACACAGCACTACACCAGCTACTAGAAGGAAAATTAACTCTGTCCCAGCTGAACCTAGGACACCCCTGCCCCACAGATTGCTTCGTGGGGAATATGTAAACATGGTTAGGGGCAAACACTGGAAGGCCGGTCTTTTTTTTTCCTGGAACAATGTGCTTTAGGCTCTTCCCTGTTACAGCAGGCAGGGCACATGCTGCTGTGTTGAGCATCCTCAGCGCAGCCTGAGGGTGGGCAGTGCGAGTTCAGACCCACAGGACTCCTTTGAAAAAGCCCATTACTCTGATAAAGATTTCACTGGGTGTGGCTGAACCATAGAGTCACAGAATCATTAATTGGAAAAGAATCCAAGATCATCTAGTCCAACTGTCCCCCTTTCACCTATATTACTTACTAAACTGTGCCCCGAAGTACCTCATCCAACCTTTCCTTGAACACCCCGAGGGACGGTGTCTCCACCACCTCCCTGGGTGACCCATTCCAATGCCCAACCACTCTTTCTGAGAACATATTTCTCCTATTTTCTAACCTGACCCTGCCCTGCTGCAAGTTGCAGTCATTCCCTCATGTCCTATCGCTAGTTATCTGCATGAAGAGGCTGACCCACAGCTCAACCACAACCTCCGTTCAGATGTCGAGAGCAATTAACTTCTCAGCAACTGAGGTGAGGGAGGTGCCATGGTGACGTGACCTGAGTGGCTTCTGTTGAATGCTGGTTGGGCTATGTCACGATCCACACCAGACAGACTGCTTTGGCAAAGGTTAAACCCCCTTGTGTTCCAACCGACCTCAGATCGCTCTGGGTGGCTGGGGGCGGCTGGGCTTAACCCCTGAGTGATGTCCAATTAGGTGTTTTATCGTGAGGAGGTCTGCACAATTCTTGGGAACAGAATTAAGACTCAAAATGGCGTTAAGGTTTAAGTTACTTTATTTATCCTGCAACAAGCATGTGGGAGAAAGCGGGGGGTTGGCGGGTGGGGCAGAGAAAGAGAGAGAGAGAGAGAGAAAGATTGCAATATCTGCCACCACGGAGCTGAGGTGTCCCATCAGTCCGAATCGACTTCACGTCAGGTGGGGCTGGGGTTTCAGCGCTGGGTGCATGGAGGGTTGCTCCACAGTGGACGTGCACACTAACGTGGCAGTTCTTCTTGGTTGTATACAGTTCAGTGATAATTATTCATTAGGTTACCTCATACACCTGTGCATATTCATAACCTCTCCCACTTCATATTAAAATGAGTTCCAAGAAGTGATTTCCATAAACTCCTCCCAACTGTGCCTGTGCGCTGCTGTTTGGTGGTGGTCGTTGAGGGTCGTGGGGATGATGTCTGGTGGCTCCTCTCCATCACCACAAGTAGCCTTCTGTTTGGCGCAGACTCAGTTACCACTTTACTCTGATCCAAACTACAAGTTTGGTTTCAGCAGGTTTTGTGTACCTTCAAGGACAAGGGGGGGCTTGAACTAGCTACAGTGAAATGCTTTGCCTGAATTCATGACCAATTAGAGACAAGCGAGGAATTCATCGAACAGATAAGGAGGAGGGGGTACTGGAACTTGTCAAAGAAGTAATTTTATTTCCGCAGAGCACATAGTCCTTGAGTGTGTAATTTACTCAAAATACGGTGTTAGACTCAAACTTATGTCCCAACTGATGTTTCTTCTTTATCAGTGAGGCAGAGGCGTTCAAGCGAGGCATTGTTTATGGGAGGTCCCCACTATGGCCCTTCAAGCCACCCTGTTAGCAAGTCTTCCTTAACCCTTTACAAGCATCTTAATGCAATATTTCAGCAATGTTGAGACATAAGTCCACTGGTACAGGCATTCATTGAGGGACACAGTATGTCACATCATCCTGCGGCTCAACATTGCCATCTTATAGATGATACTCCATGATAGATAGAGGATAAAGCAAGGAGGAAGGAGAAGAAAAGCGTGTGCACAATAGCTCAATAGCTATAATCAAAACATTCAAACAATTAACAATTTTCAATTTGCATTTGCAATAGTCAATAAGAACTGTTAACATTTGATAGACATTAATTAACAATTTGAATTTGTCCAATTGCAAAAATCCAAATCACGTCATATTGCTGTCCCTTGTAGTTCAGGGGCTGGAGGAAAACGAAACAATGATACTTTACATGAACATTTACAAGATGAATATTTGTGAGGATCACAAGAACATACGAAGCAAAAGTTAAAAATGCATCGTAAATTGGTACCATCCAATTAATACATTCCCTTGTTTGTTGTGATTTTGGAAATGCAAAACTGATCAATTTTGGAATATGCAATGCAGGCAGTCCACAGTTTTCCCACCCCGTCACCCATTACTTAGCAAATTAAGCTTTAGTTGGGTCTCCTGGTCAAAACTGGCTGGAGTCTTCTTTGTCAGTTATGGCCTTGAAATCAATTTCTTTTTTTTTTCATGTGCCACCATCATGGCAGAATTACTGGGTTCACTGGATTCACGCAGGTGTGACCTTCCTTTTCTAGTACTTTCTGTGGGGAGGTGGTGAGGGAAAACTGCGCATGCGCATTTCCAAAAGCACACAGTTAGGTGAACAAGCACTGGAGAAACAAAAAATGGCTGGTGTTGGTGAGGATGAGACCCCAAATCCCTTCCCTGAGCCTTGTCCTTCAACTCCAGGAGTGGTAAGGTTTCCTTTCTACAGCACTATAGCCAGGCAGTAGGGACAATGTCCTTGCTATGGCTATAGTGGTGTATTGTTCCTCTGCCATTAGACTTTCAGGTCATCACAGCCTACCCAACAAGTGCGGTTTCACCTCCTGGAGCAGCCAGAGAGGTTGGTGTTATTGAGACTGAGAGGTCTCTTCAAACTCAGATAGTTGGTTTAGAAAGAATCAAGGTTTTCCTTTTCCATTATTGCTTTACTTCTAGGCAGAGGACCCATGCTTCTCATCGCAGGGTTGCAGATGCTGTGGTGATGTGTGAACGATGCTGTAGGATAGAATTTTATGCACTGTTAGGAGCTGTTGTTATTTTGGTTTTGGCTGTGGCTGGTTTCTATCATTGTTACAGCTGTGTACACCAATAAAGTTTAGTTTTGCTCAGTTAACAACAATACCAACTCTAAACAAGGCCAATGTCTAGCAGTTATTTTCTCAGTACAAATTAAGGAGGTAAAACATCTTAGACAATTTGGACTGTGGATGACACAGGTTGACGTATAGCTCGAATTTGTTTGACTCCATCAGGTGACAAAGTGGGTACAAATTGCATATTAGCAACAACATGTTTGATTAATTGGATCAAACATGGTAAAAACAGCAATGTAACTAAACCACACAGCAAGCAGAATAAGATTCGTTTCACCCAGTGACTTCTTGGAAGCCAGGGAAACATATCAATATTCCAACCTTCCCAAGTTTGGACAGGCACATGGGCTAATTTCCATATTCCAGCAGTAATTTGTTTAACAACCCTGCCATTATCATAAATTTTTAAACAACAATTAGAAATATTCAACTTCCCACAGACCCCGCCCTCTTCGGCTAGTAGGTAGTCAAGAACCATACGATGTTGATAAATTGCATTTCACATTTGAGTTGCCTGATCTGCCAATAGGTCAAGGGCCTCAGCTGTTTGATTAGCAATGATCTCTGGTACCGTTTGCAATCGGATAATGCGACTGAGGTTGTAGATAGGTTCTCGAGCACCACCTAAATGATCTTCACCCATTTCCGGAAGTAAGAAAAACAAGGGATGGATCACCCCAATGTAACACACTCCTGACCAGTTTACCGATTTATATGCATGATTTCCACATATCCAATAGTGTCCTTTTTTGGCTACTGACCCATTAGCAAAGGGTCCTCTCCAACTTTCCCCATGAGGCGAAGGGTCAAAATAAGGAGTGGGTTCTAACCCGAATGGGTCACTTTCGACACAACAATATAGCGATTCTGTTGTAGTATTTGCACAGCAGGGTGTGCCTGAACATAAATCTTCCCATGTTGTCTTCCAAAGGGACCAATTTATCCTCTTACAATATTTATAGTCATAAGCTCCTGCTTCCTCGTCCCAAATATAATCATGGCCCACAGTGTTACCTCGGCTGATGTTAGGTGTAAGAGACCAAAATCGGGGAAATGATTTTATGTACCCATCATCATTCACCCAGGCATAAATATATGCTTCATCCTTTTCATATGATTCCTCTCCCACCTGAATGGTCATACTTATGTTTTGATATGTCCATTCACATGTACTATTGCCTACAAAAGGGCCATCCGTTTGTGTTCTAGCCAAACAATATTTACCCTTTTCTGGAAATTGTATGTGCCATGGTGAATCATGAGGGTCTTCCCATGTCTCGCTCCCTTTTGTCTCACAATATCTACTCACTAACCATTTTGACAGCAAGGGTATAGCTGCCCAAGGCCAGCTTGACAGACCAAATGGTCCTCCACATATCCAGCATTTTGTGAGGTTATAAACATTTGCTACTTGTTCATCTAGTTGTACAAAGGAATTATTTATATCACTCCTTTCATTCCTAAAGTCTCAGAGGGGAGACATGATTGCTCCAGAGGTTGTGGTCCACACAATGCACCAAAACAACAAAGTTGCCATTTTGATCTACAAATCCATCTCAAGCTCACAGAAATTACAAAAACAATCACAAAAATACTGATTGTTAAAATTGCGCGTTAGTCTTACAACATTCAGTCCTGTTCCCACGGGGATCTCCTGTGAAATGAAATGAAACATCGACGGACTTCTCTTAGGTTCCGCCTAACAGTTAAAATGAGGGAACAATCCAGCGCGTGTTAATTTTGTACTCTTTTCCTCGGGCATCTTTAGCTTTCCAGGCATATTTATTAAAGGGTTCAGCAAGTACAAGGGGGACAGTTCCAATGGTTGGCATTTCTACCAAGACTGGCTGACCAGGAGAGAAAGTTGGCTTTTCAGGAGTGCTAGGAGCTGGAGGTTTGGGGATTAAAGCTGGCAGGTTGGGACAAAATGCATTTAGTCGGGGACATCCATTTATCCCCCAGCGATCATTGACTTGGGTAACTGCATCCCAGAGGTGTTCTGCCCAGTGGGCTCATGAGGTTTTAAAAATCGTTTCAAAAGCCCATTGGTTCGCTCTATTATCCCATTAGCTTGGGGATAATATGGGGTGTGAAATACCCACTTGATTCCTTCTTCCTTCACCCACTCCTGTACCTTGGCAGCAGTGAAATGACTGCCATTGTCTGATTGAATAGAACTGGGTTTTGGAAGAAAGCTAAACCAATTTTTCAGGGCCCACACGGTATTTTCTCCTGTTGCTTGTGGAAATGCATCAGCCTGGACTAGGCCAGAAATCATTTTCACTCCTACCAATATATATTGTTTCCCCTCTGACTTTCGGAAGGGCTCAATATAGTCAATTTGCCAAACCTCCCAAAGGGTCTTTTTATCTCTCAAGTGGAGGGGGGTCTCTTCCATAGGGTGTCGCTCTAATCAGAGTTTGCATTGTTCACAAGCTGAGATGCAGGTTCGGCAAGCTGCCCGAGTGACAGGCCAACCCCTGGCATGTGCTTCTTTGTATAAATCATTGGAACCTGTATGGCCACGTTTAACATGCAGCCACTCCAGGAGCCTATCCCAATTTTCTCCTAGTTGGTCCTCTTTCTGCAGAGGAGCAATTCTGGCCAGTTCATCTGCCTTATTATTCCATTTGCCTGTTGGAGCGTCCCCTTCCTGGTGGGAGGGCACCCAAGCTATAGCAAAATCTCCTCATTTGGCAATATCTAAGATCTCTTGCCACTTTTCTTTCTGCCATACTGGCACCCGATTCACGTCCCAATTGTTTTGTTCCCAAAACAGTAGCCATTCTGTGCACACCTTGAACACTGCAAATGAATCAGTATAGATGCACACTGGAGTCCCTGCCTTTTCCTCACTATTGAACACACTCCAGACTGCTATTAATTCTCCCACTTGAGCACTACCTTCACCTTCTGTAATTATTTCCCTTTTGGTATCCACATTGATAGCTACAGCCCATTCAATTTCCACTGGATCAGTGGGGTGGATGGGGCCCATAGCTTGATGGATGTTTGCTTCAAACACCAAAAGCTGCAATGCCTCGTCGTGGGCTGAAGTCCACTCCCACTTTACTCTCTTTCGCAACATATCATATAAGGGACGTGCAATTATCGCAAAATCTGGGACATATTTCCTCCAAAAGACCAACAATCCCAGGGCACGTTGTAGCTCCTTTTTATTTTCTGGGCATTTTATCTGTTCTAGTGTTGGGAGGGTATCCGGGGGAATACAAACTGACCCTCCTTTCCACCAGATTCCTAAGAATTTAACTTCCCTAGCAGGAGCTTGCATTTTTTCTGCAGGTATTTGAAAGCCTATTTTTTCCAGGTGATTAATAACTATGTCCTGCATAATCTGTACTGAAGATGTGGTATGTCCCCCTAGTAGTATGTCATCAATATACTGATAGACTTTTACCTCCTCTTCATGTGGGATTGTTGCCAATTCCTGTGCTAGTGCATGGTGAGCCAGGATAGGCAAGTGTTTATACCCCTGAGGTAGGTGGGTAAAAGTATACTGCAGTCCCTCCCAAACTAAGGCAAATTGGTCTCAATCACTTTTTTGGAGTGGAACCATAAAAAACATGTCTTTTACATCAATGACTGCTAAAATAGGGTGGGCCTGTTCCTGAATAGTTGCAATTAATTCAGCTATATTAGGCACAACTGCAGTCAGGGTACCTGTGTTTGCATTTAAGCACCGATAGTCAACGGTCGCCATTTCCTGTTAGGTTTGCGTACCGGCCACACTGGTGAATTATAAGGAGAGTGGGTAAACACTAGGATCCCCCGTTGTTTGAGATCCTCCATCACTGGGGCTATTCCTTCCCTGGCCCCTAATGGCAAAGGATAGGGTTTCACGTTAACAACCTTGGAAGGGGGAAGGGAAGGTGCTGTTTGCAGCAGGCATGCCTCTGCCCAAGATGTTTCACTTAATTGCCTGATCTGGGGAATGCCAAAAGACCACGAATTTCCTTGCGTGTCATGCCACTGTCTCCCTTTCAGCACACCTATACCCAAAAGATTCGTCTGGAAAGGTCCTATGGCCACCATGGTATTAATAGGGGTTTCCTCCCCTGGCAGCCATAGTGTCACTGAAGTCACAGGCATTGACTGTGTTTTTCCCAGAGCATTTAAAACTATTAGATTTTTAGATGGTATCGAGATCCCACACCGTTCTGCCTCAGTTTGCGTTAATGCAGTAATTTGTGCCCCAGCATCAATCAAAAAGGCTACTGGGCTTTTCTTTTGTCCTACAGCAACAGTGATTAATAGTTCCCCTTTTGCATTTCCGGTGAGTTGTCTTAAAAACATCCACCCTCCGTCTCCCCCCCCACCTTCGGGGAGCGGAGGGTCTAGTTTCCCACCGGCTTTTCCTTAAGGTCTATCAGGGATGGAGCCTCAGGGACTAATCCAAGGGTAGCATCTCTCCCTGACCATTTTTGTACTAGTTTTTCCAGTTTTGGGGTCGGGAGTCCATCCATGAGGTCTCGGGGAATACCTTTCTGAAGGCCTAAATGCCATAATCCCTGACGTTTTAGGGGCTTTTCCCTCCCAAGAGAATTATTAAGGAGCAACCTCTCATTCTGGTCCTTCCCCTCTGGTGACTGCCAATTTTTTATTTGCTCTGCAGCCCATATGATTTTGGTTTCAGTTCTTTGGAATGATCCACTCACAGGGCCATATTTCCTCCCAAAATTAATTAATTCCTGCGCTACTTCCCCCCATGTCCATATTTTATTAGCCGACCACCGATGGTGATGGTTAGGGATTACCATGCCCTCTAAAGCGGCTGCGGTTCTTTCTTCCTTGGGGGTGTCTTGAATTCTCCCTTGTAGTTGAATTCCAATTGGTTTTAGAGAATCAGGGAGTCCCCGGATTAGAGGAGTCATCCTTTCTGGGTCTACAGGCATCATCATCGGGGAACCCTGATGGGGCTTATGTTCCCAATCATACATCATTTGGAGACAAGCTGCTTTCTGCACACTTTCCACTAGCTGATCTATTGTGCCTGTTATATCAAGAGGATCTCCCCTCTCCAGTGGGTTCAGCCCTCCAGCCCAATATGCAGCCCTCTGAGTTAACGACCACGGGGCTTGACGATTGCCTGTAGTTAGAAACACACCTGGACCCCAATACCCTTCTGACTCTTTTTCTGATAACAGAATCCCATCTCCTCCTGACAGGGATGCTCTCCACACATACTCTGTTTCTGACTCCCTCAGAGTTCTTGCAAAGTCCTTTTTCAACTTTGCTAGTTCTGTTGCTGTAAATGGGATTTCTTTGGTGATAACTTGAGGACAGTTATTATTGTTATCCTCATACAAATATTCTGTTTTAACCAACAGATGCATGTGTGTGTGGGGACTTTCTACAGTTTTCTTTGCCTTCTGCAAATCTCCCTGAGAGTAAATTTGCCATATCCCCTTCTCTGCCAGTTTAACTTCTATTTCTGTTTGTGTATCCATTTCTCTCAAAAGTTGATTCCTCAATTCCTCCTTCAGAATGGAATTTTGGTTCCTCTCCTCCTCCAGCAACTGTTTGTTTATTTCCAATTGCTCCTGCAGCGACTTTATTGTCATCTGCAGGGAGACAATTGTGGCATCGGTGTGACAAAGCTTCCATTTCCTTTCTTCCACTCCTGCTGCCAAACTGGCTCCTAATACTGCACAAATGATAGCTTTTCCTTTTCCTGACCTGAGTCTAGCTTCTTTTTGCAGTACCTTTATCCTGTCTACCACACTCTGTGGTTGGAACCAGCAGTTTTTTGCCCAATCCTGTCCCTGGGGTGAGGGACGAGATCGGTGCATCTCAAGGAGATCGTGTAACTTATCTCCCCTCGGGCAGCGAAGCAACATTATCGTGGATATTGAGTGCCTTAGGAGCAGCCATTCTATACAACTCAAAGGAGCACTATCGTCCTGAGAGGGCCAAACTTAAGTATCCAAATTTCCCCTATTCACTCTCAGGACCTCACACCTTTCTGTTCTCTGAGAATCCTGCTGACTATGCCATTAAATGTCACGATCTGCCCCAGACAGACTGCTTTGGCAGAGGTTAAACCCCCTTGCGTTCCAGCCAACCTCAGATAGCTCTGGGTGGCTGGGGGCATCTGGGCTTAACCCCTGAGTGATGTCCAATTAGGTGCTTTGTCGTGAGGAGGTCTGCACAATTCTCGGGAACAGAATTAAGACTCAAAATGGCGTCAAGGTTTAAGTTACTTTATGTAGCCTGCAACAAGTGTGCAGGAGAAAGCTGGCGGGGGGGGGGTGGGGGGTGGGGGGGGGGTGTGGGGGGCCAAAGAAAGAGAGAAGAGTGCGAAAGAGAGAGAGAGAGAGAGAAAGATTGTAATATCTACCACCAAGGAACTGAGGCGTCCCAGCAGTCTGAATCGACTTCATGTCCCAGCAGGTCTGGGGTTTCAGCGCTGGGTGCCCTGTGTGTTGCTCCACTGCGGACGCACACAATAACGTCGCATGTTGTGCCGCGTTGTGGGGATCACGCTGGGTGGCTCCTCTTCGTCACCGCAAGTAACCTGATTAGCGCAGACTCAGTTACCCCTTGACTCTGATCCAAACTACAAGTTTGGTTTCAGCAGGTTTTGTGTACCTTCAAGGACAAGGGGGAGCTCGAACTAGCTACAATGAAATGCTTTGCCTGAATTCATGACCAATTAGAGACAAGCAAGGAATTCATGGAACAGATAAGGAGGAGGGGGTACTGGAACTTGTCAAAGAAGTCATTTTATTTCCACAGAACAGATAGTCCTTGAGTGTGTAATTTACTCAAAATACGGGGTTAGACTCAAACTTATGTCCCAATTGATGTTTCCTCTTTATCAGTGAGCGAGGCATTGTTTATGGGAAGTCACCACCATGGCACTCCCTGGTGCTTTGATAGGTGGAGCTAAACATGGTTTTGTCTACAAGTATCTTAGGGGGAGGGTTGTTCTAGCAGAAGCTAGTTTAGAATGGTCTCCCATCAGATGTGAACTCATGTGTGAAGGAAAATACCTGCGTTGTGCAAACCACAGGCCTGTGATGTGCTAAACACAGTTTAAGCATTCAGTGTGTGTGGTATCACGTACAGCTCGTTCTCATTTGTAAGATGCTTTGCACCAGCTGTATCCCTGCACTTGGAGAAAAGGGAATTGAGTTTGCAAAGCATCCTCTTTTCTGCCATCGTAGAAAACAAGGCTGCTTCTTTCTAGGGTTTACTCAGTGAGTGCTTTCTGTGCCATCTCCATCATTTTCAAGCCAGTGTCTGTAAGTGAAACATGGGGTGCTGGGAAATGGTCAGAGCAAAGTTTGATCCCAGCAAGGCGGCAGGATCAAACTGTGTTTTCCCATTATGAAGGATGAAGGGAGATAGGGATTTGCATCCACATCTTAGGTTGAGATTGTAGTCAATGTCTCTGTGAGAAGGGAGGCCATTTATTTAGATGTTAAAACTAAAACTCATTTTCAGTTTTTAACTTAGGTAAAAGTAGGTTCCTAGTGTGATCACATCATCACAGCTAGACAGAACCTTGCTGATGGTTCCTTTCCCTGGTTAAACCACTGATCTTCTCTGCTGTGTACGGTTGGGAAAGGGAAGGATTTCACCAGTGCCTGGTCTTCCTCTGACAGACTTTTCAATGTCAGGCAGCTGAGAGAAGCATAACCTTCAATTTAGATGCAAAAGTTTCCATTTAAATTCCAGTGTATAGCCTAAAGATTTCTGGCTCCCGTTGAGCAGCTGACTGGCCATTGCCAGGCAGGTGTGCCCTGAATTCTTCATCAGCCAGAAACTCGCTCCCCAGCTCCAGGCTGCTGGGAGGACTGGAGCTGAACCATGAGGCGTGGGACAAATGTGAGAAGCTTCCAGCAGATGTCTCTGCCATGCAGCGTTGCTTCCCCGGACCTCTTCCTGTGTTTGATAGATACCTGCAGATTCATATAAAGCATATTAACCTTTTGCAATCGTTATCCAAATTCTTGTAAAGGCATAAGTCATGAAAACGGTGCCTCATTTTTCATTACAGTTTATTTAATTGCCTTAACATAGCCATTTCACCGAACCCTCATGAAATCATTTTGAGCTTAACAATGAAATTACTGCTTCCCCTTTCTTGAATGCAGTTGCAGCGATAACACTATAACATAGCCCAGTAGGAAAAACAGCCTGGAAGAGAATCGAGACTTTCACAGGGCTCTCTCCCACTTCTCTATTTGAATTTCAGGTGGCTTGCGTGCTGATACAATTTCCTGTGATGTGGGGGGAAGAGACAAAGCAGGTTTGACACTTACTGGCCCAGTAGTTCAGAGTTTCTCTTCCTGCTTCACTGCAGTGTTATTTTGGGTTGGTGTTGCAAGGCCAGCAGCTGAACGGCAGCTGTGAAGTTGGCTGAGTTCTCCCCAGCCACCGTCAACCTGAGATAGTGGGGCTGAATGGTGCCTTGGCTTGGATTTGTGCTGGTCTCTGGAGCACATCATCCACCTCCTGCTCCGCTCGGGTGCCCTGTGTGGAAGCAGGGAGTACCATACTGCAGGAACTCTGAGGGGTGACAGTGAAACAGACTGGGGTTGTTTGAACAACCGTTTGGTGACAACAAGGTGCTGCAAAGTGCAACCTAGAGTTGCACTTTGGCTGGGAGTCTCCTCATCTGCATGAATCATGATAGTGATAATGATAATGAACAAGAGTCCCAGTAGTGTCCCAGGAGGCCATTTTCTCATTCACATTGTTGCTGTGTATATGAAATCCATACAGATGTCAGTCAAGCTTGTCAATTTTGTCTATTATAAACGACAACAAAAGGATAAGCAGGGGCATGTGCTCAAATACAGCTGCTTTAACAGTGAGCTCCCCAGGCCAAGGAGAAGAAGTTTTACAATACACATGATTAAATTCCTGTTTTTCTTTTTGTGGGCTACTGAGGCTCAAGTATCAGAATATCTATTTTACACTTGTTCTATTCCTGAAGGCATCACCTGCAGTACCTCAGCGGGTTTGTACGCTGGACAAGACCTTTTGGACCTTCACAGTGGATCTTTTCACTGGCACAGAAGATCTGTTTCAGTGGTTACTTACAAGTAGTGTTACAGTACTCCAGGGGCAACTGTGCTATGCCTGGTTTCATCGAAGAGCTAGTCCCTGGCCCAGATTATTTGTAATCCAGTATACAGGAGGATTAATAGGTAAGAGCATGTATTCCTCTTTACACAGTGCAAAGTGGAGGAACAGAGAAGTTTTGAAATTCAAGAACAGACAAGAAGCCTGGAGGGCAAATACAGTTTGAAGCAAGATGTCTCAAACACTGTTCCAGAGAACTCATGACACCATCAGCCTTCTTCCACTTAAGGAAAGGAACCTGTATTAAGGAGATTCAGCAAAAATCTGATGGGAGAGAAGTGCTCTCATTTATAATTGTTGTTTGGGTGAAGTGGTAGTGGCATTTCCTAATGATCTTTATGGTGCATATCTGTTCTGCAGGAACCAGAGTTGTTGTTACTGCATAAATATCTGGTGTCCTTCAGTTTAATGGGTGTGTAGTTCAACTACAAAGATGTGAGCAAGCTCATCTAGCATTATACAAACTCAGTTTGGTTTTATTTCTGAGTGTGATACATGAAGCCAACAGCACTTGACAGGGTATCCCACCACGTCTCTTCCATACTATAGTCCATCTGAAATGGGGAAAGAAATGTTGAGAACACAGAAGAAGAATACTCAGTGTCATCAGCCTAAGTCAAGGTCCTTAGTGTTGCTTCATACCTTCGCGGAACCTCTGGTCAATTGGCATCCACTTCACATTAGCTGTTTCCTTTGCCAAGGCTTGCAACGTACCTGGAGGGCTCTTAAACCTATTTCTGACAGTATTGATGGAATCATTCCGACGTTAGTCAGATCACTCTTACAAGACAAGCGAAGATGTTAGCCACGGCGTGTCTTCTTTTCTCAGCATCATTCCCCCATGCACTGTCATGCGAGTAGCAAGTGTCTGTTTAGCCTGGAGAGAAGTTTGTTGGAAGCAGATACTGTGAAGCCATTCTAGAAGTGTGCACTCCTTCCACAGCAGCAGGAGTTACTTTGCCTGTGCAGTCGCTGTAGAACGAAGGCCCCATGCCAGCTTCCTCTCTCTTCCTCGAACGGCCGTGCTGTGTGCAGGTCCGCCGGACCGCATCGGTACCGTCCTGCCGCCCGCAAGTCGTCGCCGTGCCTCGGGCTCAGCCCGGCTGCTCCGACAGGTGGGCGCAGGCTGTTGCCTGTTCGAAAGATGAGCTATTGCAGATGCACAGGCGTGCTAAGGGACTCCCATGGCACCGGTAACTACAGTTAAACACCAGTGTAAGGGAGGGCTTTTGCAGTCTCAGAAAGATAGAACAGAAGTGCATTGATTCCTGCTGAATTGTTGGGACGGAGGATGCATCCCTTTGTGTGATCTGGAAAAGCCCCAAATGTTTCCCATCTCAGTCTAGTAGCTCTTTTCTTGCTGTCAGCCAGTCCCAGAGTGAACAGAACTGACAGATGTCGATTATTCCAGATCTTTCCTTTCCCAAGGACCTTGACAGCTTCAGCTGCAGGAACAAACTTCTGGTGTATAGAAGAGACAGACTCCAGCAGGTACAAGCATACAATCAGCTTTATTATACATGCTACTGTCTAAATACCTTCCTCTAAAGGGAGGTTCTGCTCGTTCCCCAATGATCACTCGATGGGTCTCTAAATAGACTTCTCTTTTCCCAGGCCAGTGTTCAACAGTCTCTTCCAAGCTCCTCTTCACTCCCAGATTCATACATTTTGCTGTTCCACATTCTTGCTCAACATACACTCCTGTGTTCTTTGTTTAATCCTTGCTTCTTGGCACGTCATCTGGACCAGTGTTATCAAATACATTTCCATTCTCTACATCAACTTACTCCTTTTTTTCTCACCTGTGTACTCCCACTGTAGTTGTCCTCTCTCTTTCTCCCAAGGAGACACAGATGCAGTTGATATCATGCAACATCAATACTTTACCTCACTTTGCTGAAAAGGATCCAAGGAACAGTACAACATGCACCCTGTCCTCTGTCTGCCATATGCTGTGGCAAGCATCTTCCATACTTTCATTTCAGAAGGAGCCCAGCATGACAGAACTGTAGAACAGAGAAATATAACAATGTGCTGCGCAAGAAGAACATAGTTGGGCAGCTGCTACATATCTACAGTCATGCAATATTTGAGTATCAGCAAAATAAACAAGAAATGAATGGTAAAGAAAGGTTTTGCAATTACAGTGGTAATAAATAATCTAGACCGAAAGATCAATGTCTGCATCCTTGTTGCTACTACTTTCATTTGAAGCAAAACGATAGTCACATGTCATGCCATGCATGGACACAGTAATGTGCTGCCTGTTGAGGCTGGATCACACATTCTGGCTGAATATAGGGAAGAGATATGGCACGTCTGCATAGTTCCACAGGGCATGTGATTGGGAGCCAAATAGTTAAACCTCTTTGGTAATTTGATTTCGTAGAGTAGATCTCCCATAAAATAACACTGAGCTGACTGTTCCCTGCAAGTCACTGAGGGCTAGGAATTCATTGCCATTCTGTTTCTTCACTCTGATTTCTGTATGTGGGTAAGGATGCTACGGATAAGCCTGTTTCCGCGTGACTGGTTTATGTACTTTAGTTTTGAATTGCACGGCCCTAAAGTCTGGATCAGGGCAAGCAATACCTTTTTTTTTTTTTGAAAGTTCATTAGACAGAAAGCTTCACTGGCTTAAACCTTTCCCTGGTTCCTGGTTCTCAGAAGAACTCTTTTTTTTTTTTTTTTTAAGTGCAGATTGATAGATTTTAGCTCAAAAGTGCGATAAACAGTTAGGAGCAGAGCCCCTCCTGTAAAAGGCAGTCCTAAGAAAAATGCGGTTTAGTTTGCAGCCTACGATAATCTTAATGAGATAATTCATGGAGGGCCTGCCAGGAAAATCAGCTTACCATCTCTCTGCCAGTTTTAAACAACGCAAATTATCTGTTGTCTTTTCCTCCTCTGTTGACAGAAACATGAAACATTCTTTATCCTGTCCTAGAGGACAGCAAAAGCAGCAGTGGAAAAAAACCCAGTTTTATTTTTAAACAGGAACATTTTAAACCACTTTGGGGAAGTGATAACTGCTGGGAAACTGATCCACATCTCTGCTTCTCCTGCTGCTGACCTCCATCCAGATGGGCGCGTTGCAACCGCCCTTGTGCCCGCGCTGTGTGGCACCGCCGGCTTCTCCAGCTTGAGGAGCATCGGGAGAGCCCAACACACGAGAGATGGCGAATCACGTGCCTGCCCCTCTGCAGGGAGCGCACGGTCTGATAATGCCATCCAGTAGCAGAGTCTTCCTGGCTCATTTTCAGCAGTTAACTGAAAAGTCCGTTGCAAACCCATCTGTACAACAACATTTAGAGCTAAACGATATTGAGAAAGCCTGGATCAGGGAGAAAACTTCTCATGATGAGAGAAGAACGTTGAGTTTGCTGGGTAGTCCTTTACCCAGGCGCACCGGCTGGTTCAGTCTGCTCTCACCACCGCTGCGCATTTCCACTGCTGTTTCCCAGCTCTTATTGTCAAAATACTGAATAAATGTTCTCTCTGCCATTACTCTATGTGGCTGTAACATTTTGCTTTTCTATCTGAGCCAGCTCTGTTCTGTCTGAATTGAAACATGGATGGAGGATTGCCACAGTTAGACAAGGAAAAGCTGTGTTAGACTGGAGTCCATCATCCTGTAAGGGCATGATATAGTGCCATGGCAGAGGCCATACCAGATAGTAAATGGATATAATACAGAAGTGGTTTACATTGTCTGACATTATAATAAGAGAGAGCAGCCCAGGAATGGATTTCCAGTTGGTGCAGTAGCCGGGTTGCCCTGGGAGCAAGATGCAATGCCCAGACTATTAGATGAAACAGGCTGTCAGGTTAGTTCATGAAATTAAGTCTTCTCCATCACTGGCCCGGTGGGTTTGGGATGGTAAGGCCGGGGGTGATATGTTTTTGCACCATACTCTTGTCCCATTTGCTCTGGCTAGCCGAGCTGTGGCAGGGGGGCTGTTGCCAAAATACATCGAAGCAGAGGAGAGTTTTATCTACGATTCTGGAGCAAAGTGGTGCCAGGCTCTGCACAGCCCTGGAGGGAAGGACGGGGCTCGGATCCGCGGTAGGTGGCACTCTGTTCCCAGGCAGCCTGGCCTCCGTCCCCGCACCCTCTCGGGACCTAGGCAGCTAGAGGTGGTAGGTTTTTATTTAGCATCTAAAGGCAATGCTGATGTCTTGCTGGATGAAATATCCCATGGAACGTTTGCAGAATAAGGGATATAAACCTCTGGGTATCCTGAATGGACCCAAAATTAAATGGATCTGGTCTAATTTCTCCAGAGTTTTAAATGATGCAGCTGTAACTGATACCTTGCTTCTCCCAGACTGAATCAGGCTTTGAAACAGCCCTTTAAATGTCTATTCCCTCACTCTCCTCCCAAATGTCAGGTAAACGTGCATTTAACCGTGCTTATTAAGTCTGTGCTGCCCATTAACACAGTTGTGCAAACTTGCATTGTAGAAATATTCTTTTTCATAACTGTTTTCTGTAGATTTTTTTTTCATCAGAATATGAAAACACAGAATAGAAATGCTTTTATGCTCTTCTGCTGCTGGAGATATAGTTGTGAGACAAGGAATATCTTTAACTCAGTGCTTTAAACTCTCAAAACATTTTTTTTCTCTCAAAATACTTGTAACAAAAATACATTACACCAGGTGCCCTGGTTTCATTTCTGCATGCAGGTTTCACACAGCTCAGGAATGGAAAGTCAAACTGCACAGCGTGCATTTGCTGCTGATGGGCATATACGCAGGGGTAGACTAATAAAAATACCACATTACTTCTGAATACGGTGTACCTTTCCAGTGCTGAGTAAATACTAAACACAATGGCTGAAATATCCTGTTACTAAGGCAACCGACTCCCATCTTACTTTTATATGTATATACACACATGTTCCCTAAGCTGCTCCAAAAAAAACCAAAAAAAAAGTTCTTGTCAAGATTTGATGAACTGAATTCTTGATGAGATCTGTCTTACGCCATATGGAGTACAGTATGTAGTCTCTAACATCTCGCTGTTAGTATTTCTTTCCATATACATATTTTCATTATTAGAACACGTTGTGTACTATAGCATAACTCAGTGCTACTCCAAAAGAATGAAGGGTGTAGTCAAGGTACTACTTCCACATTAGTTCTTGTCTGGCTGCCATAGCCCTGACTGACTGGGGTTTCTTTTTGCCATAAATGCTGATTTTGAGGATCACTCAGATCTACTTTATACCCAGTGAAAAAAAAGAAGACATCCCTCAGTAGGGATTAAGTGCTCATGCTTATGCTGGTGCAATGCCTGGGTAACTCTGGGCTGTAAACTAACAACACACCCCAGCAGGGAGGGTATGTGAAATTCCAGAACTTCATAGGCTGACCTGAACCATCCTTGGAGGCAATCTTTGGTTTCATGGCATGTGGCCTGGGTGTGTACATGTTCTTGAGTGGACCTCAGACTGGGTAAGTTTGCAGTTTCTTATACATCATCACACTGTCAGTTAAGTGCTAAAAGTAAGATTAAGGTTTATATTCAAGATTTTAGGAGTGACATATTTTTAAAAAAGAATATTTGAATACCTCCAATTTAGTGTCCTATCCCAGCCACTTTGGGACACTAAATGAAGCTGTCTCTGAAGGTGTTTTTCAGCCCCATGCCTTCACTGGCAATGAGTGTCTCTGAAGAGCCCATTATCAGTAGGTATAAAAGGGGTCACAGAATCAGCTTGAGAAGCAATGAAATGGTGTTAGGGGACACTTCTTCTTCCAAGGGAAGTCTTAACCCCATCTGTCTGTTATGTTCAGTAAGTGCTGAGGCAATTTGCAAATACTTTTTCTGTCTTCTCTGTTATGTATAAAAAGTTACAGCCCGGAGTCGGAAAAATTTACCCATGGGGCAGAAAGATCTCTCACTGCTTTATTTTTTTTTTTCCCTAACCCCAAGAGAAGTGTCTGTCCCTTCTCTTAGATCATATAATAAGGCCAGGAGGTCCTTATCCATGTCCCGCAGTTAGGTTGCTCTCTCTCCATGGCTTGAGTCCAAGTACTTTCAGCCCTTTTCAACATCTCAGAAGTGACACCATTCTGTTCCCATTTTCAGAAAATACCAGTGATACACCAAGGCTGAGAAAAATCCTTGTTCCTAAATAAGCTGCTCTGGAAGAAACTTTTCTTGTTTCATTTCTTTCCTAGCCTTTTCAAAGGTTTCCCTCGAGTGGCCGTACAGGCGATGCTTATAATTAGGGAAACTCTTGACCCAAGCACAATTGATATAACAGGGATAATTGTATTTTATTATCCTTAAATCCAAAGGTTAAATGAGTTTCAGCCAAAGCACCCAAACCCAGTGCTTAACTGCGATGTGAGGTCTGTCCCATGCAGTCATTGTCCTGGCTCACCAGCAGATGCTTGAGGAACGCACCCTCCCCTTGGAGGCCTCTGTCCATCTGGAGCTCCTAAGCAGCCCTTAGGCTGAGCTTCTACCTCCTCATCAACAATAAGCTCCTTGCTCTGAAAACCTTTGGGGAATGTGGATTACACACGCATGGAAATGGGATTTTTAGTAACAAGTGGCCAAATGTTCAGACGGCTCTTCTAAAGACATTTGTGCTTCTAGTGGAAAAAAGAGCCTGATCCCAATAAGGAATCTATTTCTAAATTAATAATAATTTTTAAAGCCCCTAAGTTTGAGATCCATTAAAATACAAGGTGACATTTGAATATGTACTGTGGGTCAGACTCGGATGCTCGGAGGCACGTTGAGTACTGTTTTACTTGCAAGTAGTTCCATTAATTTCAGTGACCCAGTTATGGAGTGAGACACGGCTCGGCGAGAGAAAAGATGTTAAAAATCTGCCCACAATATCTGATGATAATTTGATTTCTGTGCTGCCTCCCAGACCCAGTCACCCCATTCTGCTTTCACCACAGTGCAGCATCTCTTTCATAGATGCTGACATCTCTAGACGGCTGTCAGCCTTTGTGATGAAGAATATTAGAATAACATTGTAGCTGTGTCAATAAAGCAGATATGCATCCAGTCATGAGGAGGGTTTTTTTTTTCCCAGTGATTATTGTAAAATTCTTTGGTGCTTTTTTTTTCTTTCTTTCTTTTAACTTTGATATTCAGGTTTCTGTGACTATGGTAACTTCTCTGCATTTGCATATTGTAGGCTCTACAGCCACAAAACTCCATTGGAGATAATTGATTTTCTCCCCAAAGTAATTTGGTGCTCTTCACTTCAGAGATCACCCTTTGGATTATCGACTCCTTATTATTAGTCATTTGCAAAATTATTGCTATGGCTGTGAGGTTCACAGCCCTGTCAGATGTTTGGCTTCTTTTCCTCAGGGGTTGCTTCCTGACCAAGAAGGTTTTAATCCTCTTGTACTTGTAAAAAAAAAAAAAAAAAGCTAAAAAAAAAAAAAAAAGAAAGAAAAAGCCAGCTAGCTCTGCTAGCACCTTCTCCCATAAGGCTGACATTTCAAATCAGTTCTTTATCAACACATGCTTCTTGCCTGCTTTTATGATAGCCTCAAAAAATGTTGCAAAAAGCTTGGTCAGTGATGATAACCTCTGCAGAGCACTGACCTACAGCAAGGAGAGGAGTGTTTCCAGATGACTACGGCATATGAGCAAATAAGTAGTTTGCGCTTGCTCTTGACTACACTGCCATCCTTTCTGGTGTTGCATAGTTGGATTAACACTTTGTTTATGATAGCTCCTCCCTATTTTTTTTCCCTGTTTCAAATTAATTCATAACTTCAGCATAAAACCTTGCTGTAGGCTAACTGTCACATGAACTGCCTGCCTGGAATTAATTGGATTATTTAGCCCAAAATTTAAAAAAATATCAGAGTAGCCTGTGAAGATGCAGAGTGGATGGAGCCTCTTTGGTTTGGGCTGGGTGCTCACTTAATGAGAAGAGGTGAAAGTCTTGTTTTAGAAATGTATTGATAACCGTTAAGCTTCTAAAGCACAGCAGTTGCTTATGTTGATTTTCAAAGCATTGAGGACTTCACAGAAGTGGTAGTGATAATTTAAATATGAGGGAATTTTGAGTTTCAGATGCTGCTATTTTTCTGTTTGCACTCTATTTTCATAGCAAAAAAGTGGCATTTATCAAGCTCACAGTGTTCAAACACAGCAGGTAGTAGTAGGAGTGACTCAGTGCTTCCATTACCATCTGTAGGTCCCCGCCTGCGCCTTTGATGACTTCTGGCTTGCAGTTAAGATAATCATTGAGTAGGAAGAACCTAGTTTTAGTTGTGCAGTTGTATGTGAACTAGGCGTAGGGGCACAAATGATGGAGCTGTCACAGTAGCATCCGTGGCATCCATGGTAACATCCACATTGTGTGTTCTTTTGGTTGTAAATCAAGCTCCATGAGCTTCCTGCAGAGCTCATCCTGTGGGAAAAAGAGCACAAAGTTGGGACCCAAAAATGTATATACATTTTACTGATGTCCCAGTCATGGTTTCTGTAGTGCCGGAGAGAGGCTGATGTGGAGGCATGGTGTTTAGAGGCAAAACATGGGATAACGATAAGAGCTGTGACTACCAATAACATTTCTTCCATTGTATAGTGTTTATTTCAGGAGTATTCATACACATGCACATACACAAACCTCTCGTTTTCCTCAGAATTGATAGCTTTCTGTTTATTAGAAGCCCTGGTCATCAGCTTGTGAGGGGCTCAGGAGCATCCCCACACGTTGAAGAAGGATTCAGTTTCACTAGTCTTAGCCTAGCCCTGACAGACGAGTCTCAGCTACATATCTCTCTGGTAGTGGCAATTCCTCAATCTTCTCTGTAAACTTGTTCCGTTGCCTATCTTTTCTGATAGTTATAACATTTGCCTAATATTAAATCTAAATTCCCCCTTGCTGCATCTTAAACCCATTACTTCTTGTTCTGTCCTTGTTCTCTAATGAGAATAATTGGTCTACGTCCTCTCCGTAACAGCCCTTTGCATATCTGTAGACAGTAATGCTTCCCCTCAGTCCTCTTTCCTCCAGACTGAGTGGGCCCTGCTCTCATAACCTTTTCTCAGAGGTCTTATTTACCAACTCTTTAATCATTTTTGTTGCTCTCATCTGAACTCTCTCCAATTTCTCTGTCTGTTTTAAAACACGGTGCCCCAAAATGAATGCAGTTCTTCGAACGAGACTTAGACAATGCTAAGTAGAGCAGAATAATTATCTTGCTTGTTTAACGAGGTATTCCTCAGCATGGCTGTTGCCTTGTCTATCAGAGCTTGGTCCTCTGGCCTCTCCGTCCATTTGTTATCCTTTGTAACCCCACAAGAAAACAAGAGCTTTCTAATGCAACATTTTTAGGGCAAAGACAAATACATTAAATACCGATGTCTTAATTACACCTCTTTCCAAAGGAGAGGCATTCCCCTTCCCATCTGCTTACAATATGGAGGAGCAACTGGCAGCTCAGCTGCCTGATCCTCGGGCAGGCCAGAAGCCTCTGGGGTCCCTCACCCCACCCCACGGGTGCTCCTCACCACAAGCCATCATGCTGCGGCCTCGTGCTCCCCTTCCCTGTGCCTGCCAAGGGCCTGTAACCTCCCACACCTTCCCCGCACCCATGCCCCATGTGCTGCTTACCACTACTCCCCCTGTGTGCCATTAATGGAAACCTGCCTTCCCCTGAAGTGTTTTGTGTGGGAACCTCTAGCAAAACTCGGGTCTCTGTATGTTAGAATTTACACCCTCAGTATGGGCACAGTGATACTTTCCAAGGAGTGCCACGTGTCACACCTAAAACATCTGACAGGCTTTGGAGCTGGATCTGGAGCCTTCTCTTTCAAACATCCTCTTTGATTTTGCAGAGCTTGGAATCAGCCCTGGAGACCCCCTGACTGCTGAAGATTATTACTTCTTTCACAGAGCAAGCCAATACCTGCTGACACACTGTTCTGCCTGCAAAAAATTAAAAATTCAGCAAATGAATTCTGTGTAAAGGTTCTCATCTCAGACTTTGAGGGAGCATGGATGCAAGTGATAAAAATACACCCGCATCCCAGGCTTGGTGTTCAGCAAAGGCTCTGAGCCAGAGCTTCAGCTTTGCTGAGCCTACGTTTGTTGAAGCAGAGTGAGGAACTGGTTATGGCTTCCTAACTCCTGGCCTGGCTGCCAGCCCACAGCCAGGCTGGAGCAGCCAGGGATCTGCGCTGACATGTAGCATCTAGAGGCATCTCCGAGTCCTCAGCCACCACAAATACAACGTACAGTGGTATAACCCAGGCGCATCCTCTGCGTCCTTCTTTCTCCTTCTCATCTCTGCCTCCCCTGCTGACATGCCCCCTTGGAGCGAAGGTGGCAAAGGAGCAGCAGCACGCTCTCAGGGAACGTTTTTGGTGCTGGCAATCAATCATGCACGCAGTTAGCACAGCTTCTCTCTTTTACCTCAGCACCTCTTAAGCGATGCAGAGAACGTGCCCACAATTTACGAGGCTCCTGCTGAATGCAGCCAGCACCATTGACTGCTACATTTTTCCAGATCAGTGCACCAGTATGCTGCTTAATAGACCCCTGGCATAATGTGCAACACTACTGAGCTCTATACCTTAGAGCTAAAAATGAGACAGGAAGAGATGAACAGCATAGCTGTTCTTCATGCTGCATATGAAATTACACAGGAAGTAAGATGCCTCCTGAAGAGACAAGAAGGGACATATTTCTCACTTAAATTAAAAATAATAATTAAATGTTGGATAGTTAATTAGAGAATGTTTGGCTGATATTGCACCACTGCTTTTCTTGCTAAGAAAGTGATCGTACAAGTCGCCAACTGACTTTAAAATGACTGAGAAAGTATAGTTGTAAAAATCACTACTGGTAGTAGTGATAGTTGTAAAAATTGCTACTACTAATTTACCTTCTGGCAGGAGGAGGAGAAACCAGCTTTGCCTGGGCGTATTACTTCACACAGTATTAAATACTGCAGCTGGTAAAGAACAGCTGAACACGTGAGGACAAGGTGTCTGGTTTGCTCCATGCTTGACTGAGGAACTTGAATGGACCTCACAAAAGCCTCACATATTGAGCAAAGAACTGTGAAACCCAAACCCAGCTGGCTGCAGTCTGCTGTCTCTTTTGGTTCTGCAAAGGTATGGGGCATGGGCTGAAGGCGAGGACACTGGAGCAAGGTGTCCTCAAATTTTTTCTCAAATCTGTCATCTCTCTTGGCATTTCTTGTTAGCCAGGGTCAATCCACCTGTCAGTGGAAACCCTTTTACCAGGGTATTTTTCTTGCTGTCCTAACACTAGCCCTCTTCTGCCTCAGTCACAGTGGGTAAGCAGGACCAGAATGGTCTCTTCAAAGCAACGGAGGGTTTTCAGCACAACCTACACAGCAAATATCTCAATATCAGATCTTGTACCCGAGGAAAGGTTTGGGGTTTTTTTCACCTTTCTGATTTCATCCCTTTCACTTCTCATGAGCTGGTACATTACTCATAATTAAAGGAATATAAGTTTTAGAGACCATCCCACTGTGTAACAAAGCCTTTCCATTCATCTCAGCAAATGTTGTTAAGCTGTAAACCTGACTACTAAGGGACAGTCCTATAGGGAGAGGGGCTCATCACATCTCTAAATTCCCTGATCTTGGAGTTTAGGAATTTTTTCTTTGTGAAGATTTGCCTCCAAGAAATATGTGCATGAGTATTGCAATTATTTGGGGCTTAATTGGAACTGATCTCCTGTACAAGTCTTTCCCCACCACCACAGTTTCTCCGTAAAGAGGACAGAAAGAACTGCTGTATTACAGCAGAATAAGGTTGTTTGCACATAGCCCTATCACTGTATTACGGTCCCACATGGGCTACTTCATGCAGTCAAGACTTAAGTTAGGACCTAACACCTACAGGCCTTTTACTAGCTCCCCAGTCAGTGGGGACGTTGCGGGGATTTCTTTGTAGGCTCCTGCTCTTTCAAACTCCCAGCAGTACCACAGGTTCTCTGACTCAGTGCAATAGTAGTTAAAAATAAAGGAGGGGTGCGTGAACTCAGATCTGTCTCATGTCCTAGACCAGAGAGAGAAGTGGAAAAGCTTTATTATTCAGATCAGCAGCGTATAAACTCAGCTCTTCCCTGGTTGTCTCTGGTTACTTCTCTGATTGCTCTTGGGGAGCAATAGGGGGAGAACATCACCAGTTAATGTTTTCACCCCATACCAAAAGCTGACCAAGCCAGCTTTGCCTCTTTCTCCCTCACCCTTACAAATGGTAGTGATAACCTTTATAGGATAGAAAGGGATCAGACGGCTGTTATTATACCTTGCTCCTTTCAAATACATACTTCCAGTTGTCCTTATCTACTGTGCTACTGAGCTTCTAACAATGTGACAGGCTATCTATAACATTTTCTAAAAATAATCTTTTAAGGGGTGAGTGGGGTGGGAAGCCCCTCTGTCTTTTAGAGACCACCCCCAAAAGCAGATTCCATCTAAACCCAGCTATTATAGTTAATAGGGCTTGGCATGGGCACTATGTCTGCTATCCCAGACCTTAAAAGATAATTTACAGCAGAATTTTGAATTTTTCCTGGCTCAATGCATTTTTTAATATACTGGATCATTTGCATCAGTGTCTCTGTTCATCTTATATTTCATGAGTAAGTAAATTGTGGGAGGTTAACCTTTTCTATAAAAAAATAGGACTTTATGTGGAAGTCAATATTGGCACGGTCTGCAGAAGAACCGTGTCTCAGTTGTCTGGGTAGATGTTTTGTCTGGAATTCCTTGCAAGTCTTTTGGTTGTAGCCTTCCTTCCTTCCTTGTTTCCTTGCTTCCTTGCTTCCTTGCTTCCTTGCTTCCTTCCTTCCTTCATTCCTTCCTTCCTACCTTCCTGCCTTCTTTTCTCTCTGCCTTCTTTTCTCTCTGCCGCCTTCTCTTTTTTCCTCTCTTTCTCTCTCTCTCTTTCTCTCTCTGTCTGTCTTTTCTCCCCTAAAGCTAAAAAAGGAAATTTAATAAACTAACATTAGTATCAAATTCCTTAAACTGTCAAGTCATACTCTGGCTAGCTTTTCCCCCTGGATAGTGACTTGCGCCACAGCGAACATTTAGGCTTACAGCACATCCCTTCTTGAGTAATTTATAGCATTTAAAAGCTTAGGTGATCTTGTGGGCTTCTTGGTTCCTTGGTGCTTAAGTGGACTCTTGGCTCTGTAGCAGCGATTCCAGATCTAGCAGGCAGCAGCGTGCCACCGCAGTGCTTGATTGCTACCATACTCATCCAAGGACATAACTAGCAGTTTGAAAGATTTCTCCAAAGACTGATGCATGCAATTAGCTGAATTACTTCAACAGGGTGTAAATAGGATAGATTTAAAGTGGAACCTGTTACTGTGCCAGTGGCTGGATGAGGATCCTGCTGTGCCAGTCGAGGGGGAAGAAAATCCTTCTCTGCCAGTTCTCAATGAAGAAGTTCTTGCTGTGACAGCAGATCTAGCTCACACGCTTGATTTAATGCCCTCAATTACCATATCTTTGTAATTATCGTCCATGTCTGGTAAGTCTTGTGGAAACTATCAGGTCTTGAGTAGAGGATCTAGGAGTCTTGTAAGAAAATAATGTCTTGAATTGATCTTTCTGTTTAATGTTTCATCACTCTGCTACCGATTGATCATTCTTTGAATAAAATGATAGCATAGCTGTATGCCAACACTTGTGATTCATTTTCACTTAGCTAATCAAAATGTTGTTTCACAAGACCCTGATGGTGTTCAGGATGCCTTTTAGGAGGTATTACCGTATTCCTTGCTGGCTGACTCAAATGGTCTATTTCTTACAACGTTACCAGATCAAGCCACATGATTTATGAGGCATGTCTTCCTCTAGCAAATAGTTCTTATGGGGGATACAGAACTGTTTCATTCCAAAGTTTTTCAACTGCTGAGAAATCATAATTCGGGGGGGGGGGGTGTGGGGGGGGGGGGGGTGTAGTTCAGTTGAAGGAACTGCAGCATCGTAGTGTATACTGGATCAATAACTGCACATTTTCTCTTTTTACATGAAATTTAAGGATTAGCAGAAGATTTCTAGCCTGGTCTATAAAGATCAACTATTCATCGTTATCTAGCCAAGCCAAACACCTGCCTTTGCTCTACCTTATTCTGAAATCATAATGCAAAGATTCAGAGGCTGACTTGTTTTCAGGGCAGCTTCTTTTAGCAATGTGAACGAATTAACAAGAACCTTTTTCCCTTCCTCAGTTGTGATGGACTGCGCTCGTGTCTGTAGCTGGATTTTGAAAGCACACACCCATCAGCGACTCTGACCTTTTTATGATGAACAGTTGCTCTTTTGACTGATGCAATCCTAGTAAGCTAAACGGTGCAGTGGAGTTTGGTTTGTTACAGCAATGAAGTGGCAAGTGATGGTCGCCTTTAAGAGGCTTAAGCGCTGATGTGAGTCAGAAAACCCTAATGTGGTTAAGAGGCTGTGTAGTGCTCAGGCTGCAGTAGTGAGCAAGTGGTTCGTAGGCCTCAGGGTCATGGGTGAATTTTACCCAGAAAACTAAATATTTTCCTACAGTTTTATGCCCAGTATGTTTCCAAGTTTTAGTGCATTCTTTTCTATTCTGTGAGCCGCAGCAGTGGTAGCATTGGGAAAATCAGACTGTAGCACTGAATGCTGTCTGCCTACAGCAAAGAGGAAGCTCACAAAGGATGCAGCACAGAGCCCCTACTAACCTTCTCTGAATGAAGTTTTGATAGCATACTCTGAGAAAGAAATCTCCCCCCAGCCCTTCTCTGAGTCTTTGTCCAGTCTCGTATGTTTTCTAAAGAGAGGAGATACTACTGTTGGCATTTTATAACTATCATTAACTTCAAAAACCTGTAGGAGCATCTGTTAAGGCCAGAATTGTGGTTCATGATATCAGCCACTGCCTTTCACATTATTTTTTAAAGAAGTAAGTTAAACTGCTTCTCAGGTTCTAACAGGCTGAGAAAAGACTGAGAAAACAAGTTTTTCTATAAATTCAGCAATTCACCTCCATTTTCCTCAGTGTGATTACAAATATCCACATTCAAAGTGTTGTGCTTATTCCTCCATCACAAACCAGCATGTCTGACTTCTGACCACTTGCTTCTGCCTTCTGCAGCATTGTTGGTCCTTTGAGTTAGTGATGCTTGTACAACTCCAGAGGAGAGCTCACGTGGCACCTTTTCTTCCTGATTAAGCAGAACAAGGGAGCTCCTGATTGACTTCTGCCATAAATGCTGACATTCTGCAGCCAAAGGGGAAAGAGGAGGGAAAAAATAATCTTTGATAGTGCTTAAAGCACATGGGCCATTTTTAGCAAGGATTTCCATTTCAAGAGATTTGTTGGTGTAGTCTTGGATTAGTGTATGCATCAAAAGCTTTACTTAGGAAGATTTTCATCCTTGAGGCACACACTTACCAAGGCTCTTTGTTGTTCCAAATCCATATGATTATATGCTGAATAATGAATATTTTAAAAAAAGCTTTACACTACCACACTGTGACACCTCACCAATTTCAGCCAGTCTCATTCTCTTTCCTTTTTTTCCTTCTATTTCCTAACATAAAACTTTTAGCAGTTTACAGGATCTTCAGTGCCAGGCAACTGAGTTGCTGAGATGCTGATTTGAAAAACAACAACAAAAAAAAGAGGAGGTATCTTATGCTGATTTTGTTTTAGAACAAGCTGACTAGCTGCAATTGAGGTTAATTGACCTTTATAATGGATACACAGGACAGTACTAAAGATGTATACATAAACTGCAAGTTTATTTGAAAGCAAATTGTGTTAATTGACATTCATTGTGCATCTTTCTGTTGTTTATTGCTAGTTGCTCATGTGAATAGTTTGTTGATATTATAGATAGGACAAACATTTGTTTCAGATAAATAGGATTTTCAGTTGAATAGGTTTTAATTAAATGATCCCCTGTACTCAATTTTGAAACTGTGAAGCTGCTCTACAGTATGTAGCTAATCCTGTTATCTAGGATCTTAAATCGTTGAATCACGTCTCACACAGATTTGTTTATTTTTTAGCAAATAATGCCGAAGTTCTCTGTTGTTGTGCAAGATTAAGGTCTTTTTCCAGAGTAAAACATGAAGTTGTGGTCCTGTGGAGACTGAGTTTATGCAAGAATTATAGGTGGTTGGTTTGCCTCACAGAGCAAGCCAGCGTTATATTAAACACATATTCACTGCTGTATTGAAAACGACAGCTTCCATCATATGTGGTCCTGTTCTGCTCAGCACTCATCATCTTTCCTTTCATAGACCTCACAAACCACCTGAGAGCCTACCCTCTATTGCCACAGTCTAAATGCTTTTCGCAACATACGATGTTTTTGATCCCATAGATAAGTTCAACATAAGTCTACAAATTCAGTCCAAAGCAGTCTATTTTCACATTTCTTTTTTACCACCAACAGAAGCCATTGCTGAGGAAGTCAGTGGTCACACAACCACTTCCTGTACTGTGGTGATGGCTTTCCCTTCTCAAAAATGAAAAGCAAACCTTCCAGAGCTGTACACGGAAGAAGCTGTTTGTAGGTTACAAAGCACATTTTCCTTAACAAAGTTAAAATGAACACGGATTGCTACTATATTTTGCCTAAAAATAAAGCAGAAGTCAGGTAGATGTCCTGTAGGCATGATCATAGCATTAACTGAGTGATGCAGAGCTATCAGTTATCCTAATAATCTGCTAGCTCCTTCTGATACTTCATCTCTGTCTTTAAATAGCCATGCATTTAGACATATAGGCAAGGAAATAAAATAAGTATTTACTGCATATTTTTACCACAAAGTTATTTAAAGAGAAATAAGTGTTCATCCAGTAAGTTACATTTTATTTGAATTTGCCGGCATAAAGAATGGTGCTAAGTCATTCACCTCTTATGTTAGAGATGAGAGCAAATTTAGGAGGCAAAGTAGTTAGGTAATACACGGAGAGGTTTCTTTGAAAGCATGGAAGTTCCTCACTTTTGCTGTATTCATCTTTCTCTGAAGTGCATTTTCCCCACATGAGTAGCTTCTCTTTCCATTACTTCTTCATTTGCACCCTGTAAAAGGTAAGGTTATTTCCAATAGTGTATTAGGAAGTGCTTTCTCTGGAGGATGATTTTTTTGATCACCAGCAAGGACTGCTCTTGAATATGATGGTGAACATTTTAGAGAGGTTCGTATACTTTATGTTTTGCACAGAAAGGTGGAGAAAGACTGGGGGCTGCTTTCCAGATCTGACTGAGCTGATAAGCTCTTGGAGCAGTCCCTGAGACCTGCACTGAGTACTGGACATCCAAGCAGAGCATGAAAGAAATATCTAGGTGAGGATGTTTCAAAAACCAAAAGAGTAGAAGCAGCAGAGACTCTCTGTCATGATGGCAGAGTATATACTGCTGTATTCAAACTCAGTCCCAAGTCACCAAATAACTCTTGATGGTGGTATGTTAATTTGCACTCAGGGTGGCTATGATTGACAGTTTGGCTCCTTCTCCAGAAAGCAAAGGCTTGGGAATGGTTCAGGTCAAAGTCCTCCCACTTCCTCTCTTGGCCATGTGTATATGACTGGTAGCCAAATAGTGTCAACCAACTTATGCACACGCTGACAAAACTACCCCATGGCCCCACAAGCTCTTGACATGTCTCCTTGTTCCAGTGCTGTGTTCCTCAACATTTATACACTTTTGATGTTCCATCAAATAAAAAATACACACTGGGGACACAAGACAGCCCTTCCATATGTGGAGAACACCTCCAGAAACCATGACTGAGGAAGTGAGACAGGTATTCTGGAAAACCTGGGTTGTACAGCTTCTGTAATGGGGGAAGTAATGGGGCAGTAGTAAGGGTGCATCTAACCCTCACTCAGTGTGAGCACACAGAGAGTCAAACTTTGAAACCTGAGATCTCTGAAAGTAGATCATTTAATAATGTCTGTGGTTTGACACAGCCTCCTATCAGAGCACCAGTGAGTAAGGGGCGCATTATTGGATGGCATGGGAAATGGGCCTTAGGAAGTGAGGACATGTGGGGGCTGCCCAGGGAACACACATATTGCGGGACACTGGCCAGGTTTAAATTAAACAGCCAAGGTATGTGAACTGTTAAGAAACACCACTTGCCCTCCAGCCCTTTTGTCGCCCATTTGTGCATGAGTTCTGTCACTTGCAGATATTCTGTGCTCTTGCTGTCAGCTCTGCCTAGCAGAGCTTTCTAGGTATGTCAGGCCAGTTTCTGCCTAGCCACAAAAAATGAAATAACCATCTGAGATTCCCCTAGCCTATCATAGATGCCCTCCCTCCTATTTCGTAGTTCTAGATAATATGTATTTCCCAAGAAATTCAGGTTCATTGTAATTCCTGCTCTTTTTTACGCTGACATGATGTGACTCTAGATTTCACAGCTCTGTTTCCCTGAATATATTACACATTGTTATCCCAAATTCCCTTTTGCCCTGTGCTTGTAGTGGCAATTTTTGCCTTTTATAGACAGGAGGAAATAGAAAATTTGGCACCACTTTTGTAAGTGGTGAGTTTTTGTGTGTCTGGGTTCTGATGGAGGAGTGGGGCTGTAGGGGTGGCTTCTGCAAGCAGCAGCCAGAAGCTCTCTGCAGGACCCACAGAGCAAACACCAGCTGGGCTCAAGGCCGGAGTCATTGCTGACCAAGGCTGAGCCCATCAGTGACAGTCACAGCGCCTCTGGGAATCACATTTAGGAGAAAAAAAAAACAAGGAGAAAAAAAAAATGCAAGCAGCTGCTTTGTGCTGCCAGAGAAGGGAGTGAGAAAATGTAAGACTGTGCAGACACCAAGGCTAGTGAAGGGCAGGGGGGAAGGCACACCAGGTGCCACAGAGAGGGATAGAGATTCCCCTGAAGCCTGTGGAAAAGAGCATGGTGGAGCAGTTGTCCCCCCGCAGCACATGGAAGATGATGGGGAGCAGAGATCCTGCCTGCAGCCCATGGAGATGCTCCACACTGGAGCAGGTAGAGACATATGGAAAATGCTGTGACCTGCATTGGAGCGAGCCTCTGCCAGCACTTGCAGCCCATGGAGAGAGAAGTACACACTGGAGCAGGTTTTCTGGTGTGTGTGTGTGACCCCTTGGAGGACCAGGCTGGAGCAGTCTGGGTCTGAGAGACTGAGAGACATTCTATGATTTATGACTGCACCCCATAGCAGTGACCCACGCTGAGGCAGCTGGCAGAGAGCTGAAGCTCCATGGGAAAGGACTCAGGTTGGAGAAGTTCATGGAGGACTGTCTGTCGTGGGTGGGACCCCACACTGGAACAGGGGAAGGGTGTGAGGAATCCCTGCTTTCTCCCCCTCCCCCCCCTACAAGATAAGAAGGAAAACAGCTTGTGAGGAACTGACCAAAACCTCCATCCCCATCTCCCCTTTGCCGCCTGTGGGGGGAGAAGGGAGAGAAACCATTAGTTTCCATAAAGTTAACCATAAAGTTAAAACCATAAAGTTAAGTCTGTGAAGAAAGGAGGGGGGTGGGACATGTTTTAAGATTTGGTTGTACTTCTCATTATCCTACTCTGGTTTCTGTGGGTCTGCATTGTAGTGTAATAAATTACATGGTTTTCTTTTTATTCTGTGTTGAGTCTGTTGTGCCTGTGACACTGATTGTGGAATGATCTCTCCCTGCTCTTATCTCGACTCTTGAGCCTCTCAATATATATTATCTCCCCTGTCCAGCTGAAAAGGGCAGTGATAGAGCAGCTTTGATGGGCATCTAGCCTCCAACCTGGGTGAAATGATCACAGTTGGTCTTCCAGTGCTTCTTCTAGGTCCAGGTAAAATACAGAGCTTGACAGAATCACTGGCTGGTCTTCAGTCTGCAGCAAGGATGACAGCTTGTGCCAACCCTCTGGCCAGCCCTCAGGACTTCAGAAGCATGTTGATGGGATCATCGTGTAAGACAAACACTGGTTACACACAGACTTGACGCTCTACACAGCCGTTTTACAGCCTTTTCCACATTATCCACTGGGATGGAGAGAAAAATTTCCTCATTGCCTACTAGGAACCAAAAATCAATCAGTGATGCAAGCAAACACCTCACGCAGGAAGTCAGACCAAGAGAAGATGCTTGTAACATCCTATGTTACATATTCCTGTAAGTGACCAAAGACATTACACAAAGCAGTAGTTAGGGCAACATAGACTGTCAGCAGGCATCACGGTGTGATGCAAATAACCTCTTCAGTGGTGAACATAACCTAGAAAAACCCTCAGCTTTGACCTGTGAAAAAGAGGCAGAGGGTTTGCCATGCTGTTACTAGAAGTGATAGAACTGCTGCTTTCTGATGTGAAAGAAGGCTTAACCATCTATGATGATGTGTGACTCAGTTGCGAAACTGCCACTCAGGTTGTCTTAGGACAACCAAGCTGCGAATGGGACACACCCAAGGCACTGAAATAGTCGATGGCATGTCTTCCTTTAACTGTTGTCGCCACAGGTTTGTGAGTGCGCGTATGCGTGCATCTGTGGACGGAAAGAACTGGAGTGACCTTGGCTTGCTGGAAGAGCTGATTTCCAGGGAAAGGGGCAGGTTGCACTCACCTCTGAACCTAGTGACAATGAACTGACCTGTCTGGTTAACGGCAGCTTTGTTTTTTTTCAACACAGCCTTGTGCTCTCTACACCAGCCTTCCTTTGTAATGGCTCCACTGGTGTGATGAAGATCTCCTGACAATGCCAGAAATTATGTTAATTGCCACTGCCTGGGAACAAGTACTATGGTTTAAAGGCCCCTTTTATATCATAACTGGTGAGCTGTCGGCTTCCTCATATCACAAGAGGGATGGGCTACTCAGTGGTAGGATTGAAGTATGGGATGCATAACCTATACTTCAAGGTGGGTGGAAAGCTGGCTTGGCTGCTGGGCTTGGAGGGATATGTGAGCGCTGTAAAGTCCATCTGGCAGCCAGTAATTAGTTGAGTCCCTCTGAGGTCAGTCTCTCCACAGATATGCCCACGTTCTGCCCTATGCTTCCTGTGCTCGGTCACGCCGCAGCAAAATGAATGCAACCCCCTCCTTGCTGCTGAGCTCTGTGCTGATGTGTTTATGCCCGCTGACTTTCAAAAGTTCTGTTATAAAACCTGGAGAGCAGGATGCTGACTCCTGGGATCTGCAGGCTGGTCTGCAGGGATTGCAGGGCTGTGGTCTGGCATTCTGCCACTCTCTGTGATGGTAGGGCAGCCCTTTAGTGCCATGCCAGCTGTGAATAGAAGTTAAACGGGGATGAACATGAGGCAGTGCTACTAAAAGTGACCCTGGCTTTGCCCAGAGGTGGCTCTTCCCTGGGGATGAGGGTGCCCACCATCACCTGAATTTCTGTGCGGGTCACCTCAGTCTTTCGGAGCGACCGGCTTTCTGCCTCGGGCAGGCGGCAGCAGACGTGTCAGCAGCCAGCCCCTGGCCACAGCCCTGGGAAGAAGTCTGCTGCACCTGCCCCATGTCCCTCTGCAGCGGGGGAGATCCCCACCCGCTAAAGGCCAGTGGGGCTGGCTCTGTTAGCTTCGCCTCTAATACTGCTGACGGGTTTAACTTTGTAACTGTGGGGATCAGCGGACTCACAGTTGTCTCCAAATAAGAGACTTACAAACCTTATTGTAGAGGGAGGTTAATAAATACGGATGTGACGCCACCGAGCGAGTGACAGAGAGGAGCAAAACCTCTGCTGCTTGCTGTCTTTGGGACATTTTAAAGATTCCTCAAAAGTATCTCACTTCTCCACCAGACTGACTTTTAGTCAGATTATCCAGCACTAAAACTGAGCTCTGGTCAGGGGACTATTAGTGCTCTTCCAAGCAGTTTAATCCATGGTCAGTGTAAATAACAAGACGAAAGAATGTTGGGTGTTGCTTCTTGTAGGAAACACACTTTTTTTTTTCTTGTCTCTGTGGTACAAAATTTCCTCATTCTTTTTCTCAGAACAGCTCGAGAGAACACAGAACGGAAGTTTCATATCTGATCTGCTCTGCCTTCACAGCAAGTTAGAAATGGCTCAAACCAGCTTTCAGTTAACACGTTTTTCTGAAAAAAGAGCTTTTTTGGGCAAAGCCTTTCTGAGCAGAGAGGGAAGCGGTTAAAGCACAGCTTGTGCCCGTGGTTAGCAACTAGTTACCAGCCAGGTGACAGGAGATAGGACAAGGGGAAATGGCACAAAGCTGCACCAGGGCAGGTTCAGATTAGGAAAAAAACTTACTGAAAGAGTTCTTGGGGCCTGGAACAGGCTGCCCAGGGAGGGGGTTGAATCACTATCCCTGCATGTGTTTTAAAAAAGGGTAGATGGTAGATGAGGTACTTAGGGGTATGGTTTAGCATAGGATGGGTATGTTTGGACTCAATGATCTTAAAGGTCTTTTCCAACCTTGTGATTCTGTGATTCTCTCTCCACCAGCTCAGACCTTGCAGGGTTTGTTTCTTGTAAAGTAATGGCAGCTGTTGGTGTTTTGCTCTGTGGAAAGCTGTCTTGCTGTAACTAGTTAGGAAGGCCTGTTTTCCTTTGCAAACCTATGCAAATAAACCTTTCTCAGGGCGTTTGTATCGTGGTACATCTCTGGTCTCTGTGGTTGTTAGTCCTTGATCCAGCTAACTGAGCTGTTTTTGACAGTCATATTTAAACTCACCTCAAGATATTTTTATGGGTTCAGCAATTTCACAGATGTCTAGATAGAAGCAACCTGAAGACTAAGTGCCTCTGCCACAAAAACCAAAGAAAAAAAGATAAGCCCCTCTTAGAGGAATCCAAGTTGATGTCAGTCCTTCTCTAAAATGAGCAGATAGAAGCCAACTACATCACTTCAGATAAAAGTTATTAGACATACTAAGTAGAGTCAGTACTGCATGTTGTGACTGTTGTGACATACTACTAGTATGGAAAGGCTCAAGAAACAAAAACCGCTGTCTGATACAAACTTTCATGTACATACGAGCTCATTGCTGCTTATCAGTGCTGGTTGTTGCCAGTGCAAAAAATAAGTTAAAACCAGGGAAAAAAAACGCTTAGTTTTTTTAGTCTTTATTTGCCTAAACAGATTTTTTTTTCCCCACTCCCAATCTTTGGAGTCTAGTTATTGCAATTTTCTAAAATTCCCATTTTGATAATCTCGCCTTCAAAGCAGACCTGTGTGATAGGAGTCTGGCAGCAGTGGCCATTTGAGGAGTCATGCAAACTGCAGAAGGCATTTCCATTGGAAACAAAAAAAAAGGGGGGGGGGGAAAGCTTCAATTTGTTTATAGTTTCTTCAAAAATACTCTTTTTGGGGTGGAACTTTCCATGTTTCATCTCTTCTGAAAGTGGTTTTCTTTCAAGCTGTCAGCAACATGTGGAAACTCTTTAACATAAATGCAGAACGCCTTAAATTATCAAAATTGTGTGACTAACTGGTGAGCAAAAAGTTCCTCTATTGATTTGATACACAGATCGTTACGCGTGATGAAAATGCTGAGTGGAGTTGCCATTTACTGTGTTAAGTCTTAGAGCAGTCTTTGAAATCTAATGACCACATTAAAAATCAAGTAGTTTTTAAAGGACTCAAACACATGATTTTGTTTATTTTTGAAGGAAGTACTCTAAAAGAAGACAGGCAGTTAAAATGTGTACTCCAGTGCAAAATATTCCGGGAAAAGACAACAAAATCTCACATGAAAGACAACAGCTCACAACAAATATATTACCTTCTGAGTTTTGTATACAAACATGTGCTCTATTAATGAACATCACACCACACACAAAAGGCAGGAGCTTCACAAAAAATGACCATTAAAACATAGCACTGATACTGATTTTGGTTTTGCTCCAAGCTTGCGTTCTCCATATAATGCTTGGGAAGAATGAGAACAGGTGTGAAAACAGCAATAAAGAAATTGGCCGTGTGTAAGCTAATCCGATGGCTATGATGTTCTCTAAAAGGCAGCGAACGCAGAGAACTTGATTCAGATTCACACCACAGTTCTTTCATACCTCCAGGATAAAGTGTAGGAGATGATGATCTACATACCTTTTGGGGAAAAACGGTCTGAAGCAGATTTAATATTAATGAGAATTAGCTTGGTACTTTTCCAAGCAGGCTGTGAATGTATCCACCTTTTTATTATGATGATATGTCAATGGATAATTTTACAATAATAAGCATGACATGTCTGAAAATAGAGACAGTGTGATTATGCTATGTCCTCTTGAAATAAATATGTATAATATTTATATCTTGGACAGTTCCAGAAAAGAACATGTCCAGATGTTTTGCCACTTCCTCAACCAGTTCTCTATTATAATAGAAAATTAATTTGCTGTACAAATATTTATAAATACATATATAAACCTTTTCAGTGAAATGACTGTAGATTCATTGGAAAGAAAAGCATGGCGTTATTATCAGCAAACGTAGTTATCCAGTGTCCACATATTAAACAGTCTAGAGTATCATACATCGAACAGATGTAGATTTTTGGAGTTGAGAATATTTTCTGTTCTGATTCTGTGCCATCACACTGGCAAGTCTGATTCTTTTCTGGAAATCTGCAGAAAAGCAGCAGGACTGAATCAGTTTGACTCGGTGATTGTTATTGACCGCACCATGTCAGGCAGGGTTTCTGGGTCTACTTCTTCTTTACCATTATCTGAGTTTTCTGATGAGACATAACAGCCAGAATCTCTGGGGCAGTCATTTAACTGTGATTTGTCAAATCCAGGGTGAGGACTTAAGCTCCGCGTCTCCTGACCACCCTCACTCTTCTGCTGTGGTTCAACTAGAGAGAACAGAAAAGAAAGGAAAAAAATGTCAAAATAAATATCCTGGGAGAGAGTTAGATATAGAAACATGACTGATGCTGAAGAACTGTTGAAACAGTTGGCACACACACGTGACTAGGTCAATATCTCTTGTCTATCAGAAACAGAAACTTCAGCATCAAAGAACTAAAAGTACGATTATGTGAGTATACCAACATCTACGTTGATGTTGAGGTCCTTTGGTGTGCTGCTCAGAGATGAATGCTGGAGGTTTTGGCCTCATCCTTTAGACCGAGGTCCTTTAGGCTGTCCACAGGTGCAACAGTCACCATGTGTGGCCGCTTTGCCCGCAGCAGAGGTGGCAGGTTTTCCTTTCCCACATTTATCTACTGCAGAGCCTGCTCATGCCATTGATTATGTAGCCAACTGCGCCTCGTTTATAGCACATTGTCTTTCCATCATCTTACCTACTCTGTGCACTGTCTAGTGAGATATAATGTGCTGGTCTTCAGAAGTGCTCAGATGTAGTGATAAGATGTGGTCTTGTAGAGCACTGGGCTTTTCAGAGGGAGTGGGTGGCTGATGCAAACTTCCTAAGCTTAGCTTGATATCCAGAATGTTATTTTCCAAAACACAAAGGCCTCAGAGAAGCTAAGATGCCTAACTCCTGCTATGCGATCTTGCAGCACTGTTCCAAAGCTAAGTAGAAGCAAATTATCTTGCAAACAGTTTGTCCTCATTTAGCTGCTGTAAAACTGATCTACTGAAACTAAAAAATCTGCAACGCAGGGATGGTATTGAGAGACCTCTCCAAAAAAAGCTCAGCAGTCCAGTACTTTGCAGATGGGATATATCTGTGCACCATGAATATATCATGAATCTGATATATCTTGTGGTTAAGGTTCATGTTCATATTTTCTGGCCCTGAAATACATGATGTTTACCCACAGAAAATTTCTTCAGAAAAGAAGCTATAAAATATAAAATATTTCCCTTTCATAGTTTTCTTTTTCCTTATCACTCTCCTGTAAATGCATTTTTACTTCAAACTCTGACTAGTTTTCCAAATAATGTATAAGGAACAAATCTCACAGGAAACAGATGGTTTTACCCCAAATCGATCCCTTCAGAAATAATGGTGCCTGCTTGCTTTTGCTAAGAAAGTTCCCTTATTTCACTTGATTTATTACACAACAGTTAAATAGTTAGCTTTGAAACTTTAGCCAGATTCAAGCAGCCCAATTGAAGTGCAGGAAGAATGGAAGTCCTAGTTCATGAAGGATTTTATACTTCATCAATATCTTAATCTAGTTTGGCTCCAGGGTGGAATCCCAAAAGTATAAAATTTCCATAAGGAAAATTAATAGTGACGTTGGTTTAGTTGTTGGAAATGATAAGCTTTGGCAGCCTGGGAGAGGTTTCCAATTTGGATTATTATCTTTAAAAAATATTGCATTATATTCTATAACAAAGAATAAATTCAAAATCCAAAATGAAAATGTTTCACTCTGAAAATGATCGAAATGGAATAGCAGTTAGGATCTGTCTTCATTGTGTGAGATTTCAATGAATTTACCTCAAAAAGCATTTTGATATAGTGAGAAATATTTCTTGGTCCTGATGGATATCTTGTAGATCTGTTTGGACTGATTAATTCTATTTAATACTTTCTAAACTTTGGTTTTCTAATTAAGTTAATGAACTAATCTGATTTTGGAAGAAAAGAATCCAATGTCTCAATCATTTTTGCATGAATAGGTTATAGGCATAAACATATGTTTTAAAATAAATAAATAAGTAAATATTTCCAATTACTTCTAATACTTTCCAAGGAATAGAAATCCCAGCTTCACAAATAAATTAATGTTTAATTGCACTTGCGTGGAAGAGTACACCTTTCATCAGATTTAATTGATAACTGTAGCTGTTTGATCTCCTTCTCACCTTATGGAACATATTTTGTCTCACTTTGCAAGGAAAATATTAGATCAAATTGATTTCTGATTTAAGTTGGGAAGGAATTAGGAAAGGCATTACACCGGTGAAGGCATTACTGCTGCTATTAGTAGCAACAGAAGTAGTTTAGCACCAATAACAGCAGATGCCCCTGTAAAGCCTTGTCTAAACTGTGTCATTAGCTCCTGGCACCCATCGCATTGGCACCAAGACGAAGCAGGACCCGATTGCTGTGAGCTGACAGAGCTCAGCTCAGGCCCCCGGAGCTGCAGGCAGGGATCCCCTGCCCTCCCCTGTAATCCCCTCGTCAGCCTAATGCTGCTTGGTGGTACTTTTATCAGCTTCTGTAGCATCATCTGCTGCCCCGGCAAGCACTGACCTAAAAAGTGTTAATCCTGTTTACATTTTCAAGGTCAAAGAGGAAACTCCATCCACTATGTTTGTTTTACAGTGGAAAGAAGGCCAAGTAACAAGTGGATTAAAAAGAAAATACAGTTTCAGTCAGTATATTAGTGCTCTGTAACTAGTTGTGATAATCTGGGTAGTTCCTCTGTGAAAAACAGATCCTAAGGTCTGTATAGCGGTGTCTTTTCCTTGTGTGCTTCAGGGAAAAAGACACAGATAAGGCTGGAACTGAGATTTTTTCAGTGTCTTAATTTACATCAGTTAGGAGAATAAGAACTTTCTATTTAGGAAACACATAGGAATGTAAAACTTCTGTCTCACCCCTTAACACTAGAAGAACTTTTTACATAAGAAGCTGAAAACCAAAAATGTTCAGGGGTTTGAGACAGTGAAAATATTGTATTTTCTATTTTTCATTCTGAGCAGAAAAAAGTTGAAGAAAACTCTCCCATATTTCAGAAGAAAAGATAGAAAGCAAATTTTGACATGCTCCCCGCTCCAGTAACTACTAAACCACTTGAACAGCGTACTAAGCATTATAAATATACATAGCATCCAGCTTTAGATATTGCTTCAGAAGAAAATAAACTATACTTTTTTTCTCTGTTTAGCTTTTGGCTCTTACATTCAGCTCTACTCATTTCCTTCCTCTAACACGTACGTGTTCAAGGTCCACATTAGTAAAGGTAAATTTACTGTCTTAATCTTCTGGACATCAGAAATAAGATACAATGCAGAGAAAACAGGAATTGGTAAAATTAAACTGCTGTTAGATGTTGCAGAATCATCAGAAATAACTATCTTATCAACAAATGGGAGTCCTATCTTTTTCTACAGTAAAGCAGTTTTATATAAGATAAATAGCTTTCAGTCACTGTTGTCTATGATATGGCCAGAAGAGTCCAAGATATACATCATTTTGACACATATATTCTAATGCTACTTTAGATGGTGGGATTATATTCAGACTTTGGGAAAAAGCCTTGGTAATAGATGTGTGATGCATACTTATCTTCCTTGCTATTTATATCTTTGAAATCAATATTTGTTGTTCAATGACATAGATGTGCGTGACACATACAGGGATAGATCTCTTTTTTCCTTCACCAGCTTTTTCTCCTTTTTTAATGAGTTTAAAGTCCTGATTAGGAAGGCACTTTAAGCTTAGGTTTAAGGCAATTCAACTCAAGAATGCACTGAGGTCACACAGACCCCCATCCAGTTACATGAGTGGCAGGAAGCTTGGATTTTGTCTTGCGGAAAAGAAAAAAAGGGTCACCCAGTAGCAAGCCGTACATCACAAGCATGCCCTCTGAGAGTTTGCCCTCATGAGCTTTGCCCAGAAGGAGGACTGGGCTAGGAGCACGGTGCTTTAGGCTGAGTCACTTATGTGCCTTCCTAGAAGGTTCAGGGATGATGTACTGAGTAGCACAATACAGTAACTAGAATCATAGAATTATTATAGAATGGTCTGGGTTGGAAGGGACCCCAGGTATCATAGAGTTCCAACCCCCCTGCCACAGAACTAACTAGAATGAAGTGTGTCTTCAAGGCTGATGTTAGACCGTGGAAGCCATGCCTCAACCTGTGGTGCCTGTAGCAGTTAGGCAGCCTAATTGTTAAAATGAAATGGAAAATCATAAAGCATCAAACTCAGAAAGGATAATTTTGAAGCGGTAAGTGGCAATACTTCTTGAAAAAGAAGCAGAGAAACCTGAAATGGCTCGGTAAGCACATGCCACCCTTTGGGTACTCAGAGGACTAAACCTTTTGTGGGTATTTACAAGCATGCAACTTAACTGCACTCACTGAAATGAGTGGCATAGCACTTCTGGGAGGGATACCGAACTGATGTTAGAGGAGACTATATTGAAAATAGAAATGAGAAGCTTCTTTTGTCTCTAAAATCTGGAAGCAAATGGATGTGCCTGAAAAAAAGTGGAAAATACTAATATGCATGTAAGGATGAGCTTCCATGGTTAATCTGGAAATATTATGTCCAGGTCGATGAGTTGTACCACAGTACCAAAGGGGAGATTGTCTTTGAGCACTATTTGACCTTGACATGATATAGCATCATCCCACTACTTAAAGGGTCTGCCCAGTGTAAAATGATACTCTTGATGCGTCCCCACCTAAGTCCTCACACAAGGAACACAACTGAGAACTCTAAGTTGTGCCTGCAATCTACTATCTTGCTGTCTAAGTACAATAAATAAGGAGCAAACCTTTTCTGGTACTGGCACTGGGATTTAGAGTATGATCTAGAACTTAAATATGAAAAGTAAGCTAAGGAAGTGGATATGGGGTGACAAGCATAAACTGTTATCCCCCAAACTGCACATATGCCCCCTTTCTTTTCTCTAGGAAATGAGCTGTGTGCATGTGCATATCCAATGAAGTCTAATTCTCCTTTAACTTAGTATAGCTTTGGACTAAAGTAACCCACTGGACTTCAGGAATGAGACTCTTCGTTTACAGCATTTCACTGAGAACAGAAGCTATTTTGCACACACCAAAACGTGTGTCCCAGGAAACAGTCAAGAAGAAAGTTCTAAACTTCTTTTATTACTTTATTCATTAACCATCCAGCAACTGCTTCACTTTAAAAATAGCATCCTACAAAAGCACAGACATCCATCTCCTGTCTAGAAGCCATCTGGGAGAAGAATGGAAAGCTATTAAGAAATACTTTATGAAAAAGACCCTTTTTTTTTAAGTTCCCCAGCCCTGAATTCATGGAAACCAATCATTTTGTCCCAAATATGTAGGTCTGATCAACTTACAGAAAATCGAAAAAGAGAGCTGGGGGAGTGGGGTGAAGGTCATGAGTAGCTTACAAGACCATGACGTTCTAGGATAGCCATGCTATGTGAAGGACCTGAAGATGGTGAATTTGGGCCTGGACTCTTAGGAAAGGTAGAAAAAAGTAACAGGAAGCAAAATTTGCTTCAAATCCACTATGTGGTAGCATTTACCAAATAAAATTTATTTTTAAAATCCTCATATGAGATGGGTGAAGTTTTTCCTTTCAAATACATTCAGGTCTGAGTCACATGCAAGATGTAAAAATTCTCACTGCCAGAAATCCTACATTTTTGATGGCTTTAAGGGGCATATAATGTGGAAACTATTGCTACAGGTCTTTTAGCTAGAAAACTCTATAACTTTATTCTCAACATGACTGATGTAGTCACAAGTACGCGGCATGAAGAAATCACTTAGTATAATATACAATAAATGTCAAGAAAAAGCCAAGAAAAGAAAAAGAATTTATAATGTTAAAACATCTGCACTTTTCACAATATTAGATGTCGCATTGAAGAAATATTAAATCCTGTTTTACTACATTTATAGTAGAATCTAGAAAAATGAGGCTATGTTCCACCACGCTTGGCTCTTCTGAGGAACAGCAGAGTCTCAAAACCCTTGCATTTTGACTCTGGACTATACCCGAGGCTCCATCCATTAAGCAAACACATGCTTCATGGAAGCAAAGACCTGGAAGCCTTCCAAGCTCTATGAGAAAGGTGGGCTCAGAACAGTATATACGGTCTATGGCCTTGGTATATTTTTTTCACAAAGCTTTTAAAAGTGAACTTTTACCCAGAAGAGTGCTGGACTTACATGTAGAATACTTTTGGCCAGTAAACAGATTACCTTGTAGCTGTGGGTAATTATGCTGCTCACTTCTAAGCAATGCAGAAAATCAATTTTAATTAAAAAATCATTTATGCTGGACTGAGTCACGCACATTTAGGGAAAAAAGTATATATTGACCTAGGAAAGTACAGTTCAGATGCAGAATTCACTTTCACTGCAGCACCCAGCTCTTTCAACCCAATTTTCCAATCAGATTGATGGAAGGACAAAGAGGTCAAATGATTCAGATGAAGTCAGACTCATGCTGAGCTTATCCCCAAGATCATCTTGACTCCCTGTCTTTCGTTATAACGACTTAACAGATGGCTTCTATCAATTTTAGCCGTTAGTGTCTTCCTTTTTAGAGCAGGTTGTTAAATTCTGTTCTATCACTACCAGTCACGTGAGAGATGCTATGAACTTTTGGCAAGCAGGTAAGGCAAGGGGTTGATTCAGTCCGCATTCAAACAGTATCCCAAGCCACGTAAGTATGTCTGCATGGCTTACCTTAAAATATACATGAGTCTTAAGAAACACAATTAGACTGAATGCTTATGGCTAGCATGGTATGTAAAGACGCCTTAGTTCCGGTCCTTGTGAGTATTCATAAATTCTGGGAATATTGTTTAATTGAATTTGAATTCTAGAAAGATTATAACTATCTCAAGTGTATGTGATGCAAATATTAATTTCCTCTTTTGATCTGTCATCACTGTCATCACTGATTTTGAAGCATGGGCCACTTTATAAGTTTTGATGTTGTTATTTCCAGAACCATTGCAAGAACTAAAGCTATTAAACTGCCATGCAGATAACACCAGGGATGCTATTTTGCCTGGAGAAGTGACTTAACCCCATGCTGTCAATTAGGAAGAACCCTATTTGGATAATTAAGGTAAATTTATTATTTTCATTGTATGGAATACGTAAGGGCTTTCTTAGATTTAGTCCTTGCGAAAGTGTATTTGGCATATTAAATGATGGGACACCTTCAGATAAAGAAAAACCTCGGGGTCATCTTCTAAAAAGGTTAGGGGTCTAAGGCTGCTTGCTATGCTTTCTTACACAAGGAATGTGCAGTGAACCATAGCCTCACTCCTCCAGAATAGTTTGATATTCATGCAGTCTGTTAAGAACCATTATGTTTTGGGGTTTTCTTTTCATGATGCAAAACTGTCAAATTGCAATCTAGCATTTGTGTGTGTGTGTGTGTGTGTGTGTGTATGTTAAATACTGGTATAGAAAAACATACACAACGAAAGATGCAAAAAGTGCAGCAAGGCTAGTAGGAGTGCACACAAATATATGTATACTCAGTTTAAGGGCAAGATAAGAAAATGAACATATTTTCAGATGATTTTCAGTTATACAGTTCTTGGCAAACGTAACCCTTTTTTTTCCCCTCAGATTCACTCTTTCAATCACTGCTTCTGCATAGACAGCTCTTCAAAAGCCCTTTTCAAGCCTGTCATCTCACAAAGCTATAGACCAGAAAGAAGTACTGATCCTGGTGGGCAAAGAAAACCCTTTGAATGCCTCTCCAGCATGTTTGCAAGAGTCTTACCTTTCCCTGGAAGCTGACTAAGGACAGGAAGGACTGCATGTGCAAGTGGGGTGCCAAAAAAGCCCAAGCAAATAGTCAAAGAAAAGAGGTCAGCAAAGACACGAAGAGGGAGATTAGAGAACATCTACAGGGAGATCTGAATGGAGGAGACAGTGAAAGGCATTCTTAGAAACACAGATAGATTTATGGATCGATGCACATAGGGTACACGTGTGCGTGCGGGTGTGTGCATACACACGTACGTGTGCGGACTAAGAAATGAAAAGTGACCAACCATCTACTGAGGAGAGAAAAAGTGGACAGCTGACAAGAATTAATATTAAAATATCCCAGGATGCCATTGCTTTTCCAGGTCTCCTTGTCTTTCTTTCAGATGCCTCTCAATTGCAAATGTACCTCTGATGAAATGATTACTCAGGATGGGTGGGGAGTATGCACGAATATTAATGAAGAGAAAAACATCTCCTGTTTTGGCTGAGTGTCTAATTAAGTAGATGCTTAGCTGAAGTTTCTAGGAACTTGACATAAATTATATAAAATTAGAATTCAGGATGGAACTATCATGAAAATATAATGAGAAAAGTGTTTTCTGTTCTGTATCCTAGCTTTTTTACTCCCAATGAAAAGAAAAAGTGAAGAAAACATAATGATGATAAATGCTTATACATGTACATGTACTGTATGATCAGCTTTCCGAAGGTCTCTGGAAGCTTGAGTCAGATTTACTTTGAGAAAAGTAGTATCTTTGGCTAAGATACTACTCCAGAATTTGGGAGGTTTTATTTTCTGCTCTGGTATAGACTTTGTTACTTTTGGGAAGTCACTTAACCTCTCTGGGCGTTGCTTCCCCAACCGTAAATAGATTTCTCAAGAAATAGTTGCTACAAATCACTCATTTAGAACCTAGGCATAACAAAATGTAAATCATTTGTGTGTTGCTAGTATAGTAATCATGTACATAGCTAAAAGACATATACAGTTTGCTATCTGAATAAGAAAACACTCTGACTCCAAATTTCATACTTAAAAATAGTTTAGCAGTTCAATGTGAGAATTGCTGTTTCTTTAAATGTGTTTCTTCAAATGTGTTTCTTCAATTAAAACTTGCACATGTCTCTTAACAAGGATAAACACTTACTGTCATAGTCCTGTAGATTTTCAATTGCTGATAACAATCTTGCCCTGTCTTCTGGGTTCGAAATATTTAATTCAATCAGGTGGCTCTCCTGAAGATCCTTTAAGTCCTCTGGAGTTTCATAGCCATTTAGCAAGAGGGTTGAGGCATATTCCTACACAAAGAAACAAGAAAATCCTCTCATGTAAACAAGCGCTATGCTTGGTAGAGAGACAGGCACCATTTCTTGTCTTTTACTTTTTTGTCAGGTTGAAATGGGCTCCATTCTCTAGTCTGATCAACTTGCCTTTGTCATAAACCCACCTTCCCCCCTGAGAATTGGAGAGCAAGAGAGAACAGAGGCAGAGATGCCTTGGGGTCCTCTTGACCACCCTAGCATCTTTGACTGAGCTGTCTGACTGAGAATGGGCAGATTGGACCAGGACAGAGCTCTGCCAGAAATGATTGAATCTGCCAAGCTTCTGAGCTTTTGGTGGGTGACCCCATGGAGTGCCTTCCATGCTGGGTCCAAGAGGTAGAGAGTGTCCTCTGCCTTTGCTAGAAGGACCCATTCAACGTAATTGAAGGTGAGAAGCTGAGGGAGCCCTCAGCCATGCTGTGTCACACATGTCCCCCTTGAGCTCGGTGTTGATGCAGTAGGAAACCCTGTGCATACTCCGGGGAAAGCAATGCTTGCATCAGCACAAAAGCAATAGCTGTTATTAAAAATGTTGTGTAAATCATGACCTAGTTACGCTTTGGCACTCAATTGAGGACTAGAGTTGCGGAGACGGAGAGAGGCACAACACGAGCAGAGTGCAACGAGACTGTTTCTCCCTAAAGGTCATGAGAAACTAGAAACTGAAATTCTTATGGTTGGTACAGAAGTCAGGCTTCAGTCCTGTCCCTGAGGTGTCCACAGTCACACAGCTCCTACCCTTAGGCACACAACTACAGTCAGGTTATGGTGACTTGACAGGTCACCACCGTGCCTCTTTGCATGGAGTCTTTTAGCCCAACCAAATGGTGTGGTAAAATGCACAGTTCTATCAGCAGCTCACATCAGATAAAAGACAAACATCTTTGCTGACATCAACACCTCTGAAACCTGCCTGCCTGCTTCTGCCTGTGCCTGACATCCAAACCTGGGTACATGGAAATGAAATGAGTACAGCTGGGAGGTGCGCTGGCTGACCTGCAGGTGCAAACAGTCCAGGAGCTCTTGCAGTGTTTTAGGCTTCGTCCTTTTGCTTCCTCTGTGTGGCTTTATCTTTCTGGGTGCAGCTTCCTCTTCCAAAATAATATCCACGTAAATGAACTTGAAGTTTCCTACTTTGTTGTTCAGCATTCCTGTCCATATGCCCATGGGGGTTTTACAGATGATATCTATAATGTCTCCTTTCTAGAAAAATAATAATAATTTTAAAAAAGCATGTCACTGCTTACACTTCTAGTTTGTTATAGGTAGCTTTTCCTCCAAGGACCAAAACCAGCACAGACTCTTAACTAATCAGTGTGAAGTAACTTTTGAAAGTTACCCAGATTTAGCCCCTTTGCTTTTATAATATTCCAGTGAAATAATTCCAGAAAGTGGAGCTAATCCTTATCTCCAAACATTTGTGAAGGGAGAGGCAAGCATAAGCAGCACCTTTTGCCTTTTTTTTGTATTCCCCTTAATTCCTGAAAAGGGATGGGTTTGCATCAGCAATCAACTTTTGTCACGAATAGTGGGCAAATCTTTGGCAAAAAGCAAGGGAACTCTGTGAGGTTGTTTTCCAAATAGACGACAAACCACACAATAATCTTACTATCTAGCTTCTCAAGGGTGTGCAAAAACTCATAGCTGAGCTACGCAAAATGTGGACTCTTACCCTTTTTACAGTAAAAACCACTGGCTACACTTCTCAAAGGCAATAAAGAACATTTAACTCCCTTAATATCTTCCCATCAGTCCTTCCCAAAGGACTGTCAAATTTCCCACTATTAGTTACACGGTTGTCTGAGAAAATAGTGGAAGATGCCTTAGCAAACAGATCTAAAGGCTTCAGCTCTCCACACTTGTCCATGTACTCGCAAATGCAAGTGCAAAAAATAGTGACAGCACAGCAACTTCAAGAGGGCTTTTTGGTGAACGTGTCCACAGCCACGCTGTGGGAACCAAGGTGTCAGCCTAGCAAAACAGTCACTCTAAGTAATCCTCATAGTGAAAAGGCTTCCTTCTAAATCACACAACTTGCTCGAATGATCCCAGAATTGGATTGTCTCTTCTGGGCAGCTACCACAGAATTTACGAAAATGTTGAAAGTCTTTAAAAAGAGTTCTCCAGCTGATCCCCATGTACACATTTTGTTTGTCACTCTGCTGCAAACTTAAAAATCGAACTAATTTTGTTGAAATATCTGTTAACAACTCCAAGCCTTTCAAATCTTTTCTGTTCTGGTCAAGAAATAGCAAGTAAAGCAGTCATCCTCGTTTTGGTATGAAACTAAGTATGACATTCACTGTGTTCCAGTGACCTGGTTTAGTTACAATATGGAGCTCAGAGCTATGAGCACATTTGAAATGGAAACTAAACAAACATTTGTTTAAAGCTCCATAAGCATAGATATTATTCTACACACTCACAGAGGCTCAGGAACTCCAGACGTGGATGTAGATCAGGATTAGGCAGTGGCTCTAAGCCAAGCTGCAGACACACTTTGAATTCAGATTCAGAGTACTGAAGCTTTGTAAGATAAATTTTGGGGATTTCAACCCTGATTATTAGTTTATAATTTAAAATATACCACCCCAGTGACTAAAAAAGGAACCTATGTGAGGCAGCAGACATTTGCCCTTTGATGACTAGTTAAACAGAAAGAAATGCCCTCGGTGTAGGTGGAAGTGGAGGACAAGTGGTGAAAGCTGCAAGTGCCAGCAGAGCAATGGCTGTAATATGTACAGGCCAGAGAGGAAGAGGGGGAGAATGCAGTGAGACACAGATGTGGTTTTAACAAGAAGACGAGGCTGTGAAAAAGAAAAAGAAACGATGCTGAAGTGTGAGTATAACCTGAGTATAAAGAAGTTTACAAAGAAGGAAAAGTTATGTGAGTAATCATGAAGGATGATGATACTGAATGTATCTGTTCGTGGAGAGAAAAGAAAAGGACTGGGCCTTTTTAGTAATGTTCAACTGCATCCATGTCTGGAGGCCCTTTTTCTCACTCACACAGCCTGGACACCCTGCTGTGCTTTCAGTGCCAGAGAAAATTCATAGTCCAAAGAACTTAATGAAAAGGTGAATCATTTTCATTAAAAGCAGTGGGTGCTACTGAGCTTTTGATGTATCCTGGCTGTGACTGAAAAAGCTGGAGAGGCAACTTCACATCCTACAAGACTCAAGTGTTTTTCTCACTCCAGACCTAGTATGTGGGAAGCAATATGCATTTTACTGTGAGGAAACTGTGGTATCCAGTAGAAGCCATGATGAGGCACCTACCTGAAGTTTGTGCCTTAAAAAGCCTTTAGTCATGGTTCGCTTTGTGACATTGTCTGAACTAAGTCCTTATAGAAGCATTGCAAAAGCAAATTGGTCTTGCTGTTAGAGTGTTCCACATGCTTAACAGTTAAAAATGCATTGCTTAACATGTTCTTCATAAGTAAGGGATGTCCCCCTCCCACCCAGTAACCCTCTTACTGGAAAAGAGGAAATCCTGGTGGTCATCTTACCTTGATTTTCAGAGAGTCGGTGTCATAAGGACTCGGTGTGAAGTCGGTGTGAACTTTGGCTCGGCCGCAGAAGGGTCCATTGTAAGGAACTTCATCATCAAACCGGAGGCTGTCCCTGTTGCTTGTCCCATCTGAGCAGCTGGTCACCCCACCTTAAAGAGAGTTAAGTTGAGAAGTCTCCTGCACCAAATGCCCAGGCATGCAATTCTGCACAGCAACCGAGGGGAAAGTGTTCAAAAGCACAGATTTGGGGAAAGGGTGTACTCTCTGTGGTTTTGACACATCCCAGGAAAAATACATTCAGTAAAAAGCATACTACCACAGGCTGAAGAAAACAAGTAGGAGACCTTTCATTAACATATTCCCTGCAATAATCTTTTTCTGGTGATGATACTAATAGACTACACCCTTTACTCACAGAGTTTTTGAAATATTATCTCTGCAGATTAATAAAATGTACTCTAAAAGTGCAATTTAGGGAATTAATTCTGCTGAAATTCTCCTGTTTATTCAGAGAAATGAAAACAAGTACTGTAGAAGTTATTTTATTTCATTACAGAGCTAGCTGAAACATCAAAGGAACCTGCATTGCAGAGGGAAATTTTAATCTTATCAACATTTCTGCCTGTCATTTTATCCAAGTAGAGCAATAAAATATCAGCAGAGTAATTCAAGCAAATTTGAGCAAGCTCTGCAATATCCCATCCAAATATGTTTTTAGATACGAGCAGCAGTGTGTTGGAAGTAAACTCCCATATACAATTTTCACAAATCACATCACAGAAAATGATCATAAAAATGGTTTTGTTTGAGGTGATTGCTTAAGTGCATGGTTCCACCTCAGGGCCAGATTAACTGCTGAGTTCAAACGGTCTGGACTGCAGCTCGCGTCCCCTCTTGGGGCTCACTTGGTGCCTGCAGTGATGGCACAGCCACATCATTGCAGGCAGCTGTTGCCTGTTGACCAGAAAATGTCCACAGCAGAGCAATGGTTAGAGAGGTGGAGACAAACTCCACTTCTCATGAGAGATTGATCTGCCCTCCGACCGAGACTACTCTGTTGGGGGAGTGTTTTCAGTGGGTTTGCAGAGAAGCAGACTGTCTCTCTGCAACATGACCTGAAGCCACCGTGTCAGGCCACCATCACCCACCATCCCAGAGGGACATCTCACTTTGTCTGCCTCACAGCTTCACAGATGCTACCACCTGCACAAGGATGTTTGTGTGGCTGCACGCAATGATTGCAACCCTATGGGTCCCAGCACCATAGAAGTGATAACCCCCAACAAACATCTGTGGCACGTACACCAGCAACGTTCCTTATAGCCCATGTTATTTATTTAGTTCAGTTAATATTTCCATGCTTAAAAATACCCAGCTTGTTTCTGGAGAGAGGTATATCTGCCCGAGCTGCCACCCATTTAATCAAAGGACACTTTTGTCTGCCAGACTGAAGAGCTCTCTACTATCACATTTTTGATCACCAGCTCTGATATCTCAGTTTAAACAATAACAATATCGATCCAGTGACTGAGTAAGAAGTATAGATATCTCGCACTTACTAGATGAGCTCTGGCCACTGTTCAAGCTATAGAGGCTTTCCATAGAGTCACTGGCTTTTAGGGAGACCTCAGTGTGTATTCCACCACCAGGATCACTGTCATCTTTTCCTTCTTCATTCTTTAACATAAAAATCAGATGTTAACCACCAAGGGATGTATTTGAGACAAACAGGTTTTTTTCTTCTAAATCTTCTAATCATTGGAGATTAACTCACCATTGAGATTAACTCGCCATTACACTTTATTAAGAACCACTCTATGAGAGAAAGTATTTCAGAAGTTGATGCCTGGTATTAAGGATGCCCAGCACCACCCATAGCATCTTATGATCTTGGAGAAATGCCCTGTCTCTTCTCTGCCCCACTGACTTCATTCCACTCCTGCTGAAGCAGCTACACCGATTCTCTGTCTCAGAAGACAGCAGTATACCACCACAGCAAGAAAAGCTTGTAATGGGAAACTCAAAGATAGTCGGATAAGGTGTTTTTTTTCTGATTGTCTCACAGGAGGAAATATAAAGTTTAATTTTGAAAGCACATGGTAAAGTGCTAGCTGACACAGCTGTGTTTTGCACTGGACTTCTGAAGATCATGGGCGCTTGGTGGTAGGTGGGCAACCCAGCCAGGGCATTCAGGAGCCAACTTGCACACACGTACAGCACCGGTGTGTTCTAGCACCATGTTCACCACGGTGCCTGACCTACACATTGGCCTCCAAATCCTCCGAATTAACAAATGCAAGTTTCTCTCACAAAATCTAATGGTGTATGAAATTGCCCCCTTGAGTTTATAATATTAAATCACACCTCAGGAATCACAGGCCATTCAAAACAATAAGATCCATATTTCAGTCACAGTTAAGTTAAGAATGCTGTAGCAACTAAATGAAATAACGATGAGCTTTCAAAGGAAGGAATTTCTTCAGCAGATTTCATCACATTGTCAATGTGCGTGATAACCTGATGCAACTGAGACATCCTGAGGTACTTAGGATGTTACGTTATATTTGGGGAAATATTCATTATTCAACAGTTGGCTGACAAAGTCAAGCAAAGATGATAGTGCATGTATGAAGCAGAGACACAATCGGATACATATAAGACATAGCATCGAAATGAAAGACTATATTTGTTTTCAATGAGGACAGTGCTTGTTAGCTTAACAAGTCTGCAGCGTAACTCATAGATTAAACAGTGGGCTGGTATTGCTTGTCATCATCTCCTGCAGGAAGGACGACCATGCTACATGTATGTTCAAGCAGATAATTAATTGAATTTCTGTCATGTGAATTGTTGCTCTAAAGGTGCAGAAGGTAAAGGTTGAAATTGTGATTTTTCTTTCTTATAGTGTAAAGATCACGGATTTCAACCTCTTGAATTTCAGCAAAAAATGCAATCTAAACAATGAAATAGGAATCCTTGTCTTTGACCTCAAAAAATCATCTAAAGGTATCCTGTGAAACACAATTTTCTACCTATGGAGTTTTTTATTTATTTTCTCTACTTATTTGATATTGACACATGTGAGAGAGGATGCAGACTAGCTAGATTTTTAAAGATAGTTAAGTAAAAAAAGTCTTTTCCGGTATGTTTTTTAAAATTTGGAACTTAGTGACACCTCATATTGAGAAAACAGGGTTTGCAGGGTGTGAAATGTCATGGTTTTTTATGTTTAATAAAGATAGGTTCCCTTAGATTAGATAAGTTAAAGCAGATAAAGCATGTGAGTTGTCATGTTCTAGGATACTTGCTGACCTCTATGAAATGGAATTTGCAAATAATTATTGTACTGAAAGATAAATTCTTCTAATGAAGGATTTCGAACAGGCTGATTATTCCCTTCTGTCCATGTCAGAAGATGTTTTTGTGATGCTTATACAAATGCTCCTTGATGAAAAAGCAGAATTAAATGATGTAAAACTCCTATGTCTATCCCATGCCCTCGCCATGCGATGCCGTAATTGTATATGTGCATGTGTGTGTACATTAACATGCACATGAAAGAAAGGGTACATGCCAAAAGCTGTTCTAATTCAGTATGTGTTACCATGTTTTTATGGATTGTCATAACTGATGGCAGTTGAAACACGAATGGGAGATCATGAGATTCTTAAGCTGTATTTACCATCTCCTCAGAGAGTGCCTTGATGTACTTTTTACCCATCTTTTTCTTCATGGTAAGGGAAATGGCTCTCATCTTCTTACCCAAACTTCCTCCATTATTTGCTGCTTTAGTATGTACTGCTTCTCCCGTGTCATTTGCAGTCTCCAGCTCGGATGTCTGATTTGAAATAAAAGAAATAAGCAACAACTCACCACAAAAATTAAATACAGTGTAATGGAATAGGACTTTCAGGAAAATATTAAGGAGACCAATGCAATTAGGATGATAAAAGTCAGTCACAGACATTTTCCTGGGAAATTCTGTACCTGAGCAGGTTTGCAACACACCACTGTATGTATGAATGACTGAAATAAAATATATTTCATGCTAGAAAATGCTTGTTTCCTAACATTTATTGTCCTTAATCAAAAAGAAAAGCGAGGTGATTTTTGCAGGGGATTCAAAACCAAAAATGACACATCAGTGGGTTTCATACACGTGCCGGTTACATTGAGTATGCCCCAGCCTGAAGTGCACTGTTGTTTTCAATCTTCTGATGAAAGCAACCAAGTATAGGTGTGATTCTCTTGTTCGCTCTGACAAGGACTCAATCACCCAGACAGAGCACCCAGTACATGAGCAAAGTTCTCACTGCTGTAAAGTTTACACAATGTTTTTGCATAACTGCCATGGGGAAGTGAAGTGAAGAAAGTGAAACTTTGTGTTATACAGACCTCAGCTGAATCCTCTGTCTTTGCTATTGCATGATGCCTGAAACGGTCAAAGCTTCCAAAGCTGCTGGTGCGCTGTGAAAGACAAAAAAGACAACTCTTGACTCGCTGATGGTGTTTTGTTCCTTTTATTAAGACTTAAGTATGGCGATCACCTGTTTGTGTTAACATTTCCTCACAGATCAGTGGACCGTGAACGGCTACATCCAGCTACAAACAAACTAGGAGGTGGCTACAGGGAAAAAAATATTGTGACCGTACAGCCAGAAGCAGAAGAATGAGTCAGAGGAACAATACCGCTTCAAATACTAATTAGGCAATAGATACAAGTTATTCTATGTCAGTTTCCCATTACTCATACACACATCCACTTCTAGGTAAGAAGTACCTAGAGTTACTTCTGGGTAAGGTTGCTGTCTGTGAGCTTAGGAAAAAAGGTGTTTCCCTGGAGGACTGTTCAGTATGCTTGGAAGCGACTGCCCCAGGGGTGGAAACACAGCCCCACCATTTGCCATAGGCTGATCCAGACTGCACTGGAATGGGGTGAAGCTACAGGACACCAGCAATACATTGTATTGGGCAGCACAGCAGAAGATTCTGAGATAGGGAAGAAAATATTCCAAATCCTTCTGAAAGCTTGGTTTGACATAAAATGAAGTAAGGTCAAGGGACCTGCACAGGAGATCCAGTTTTCAGAAGTAAAATGGCAAAATTGGTGATGTCAGATCCCACTGGATATGATCAACAAAATAGCAGCTATGTCTCCACCCGCTAGCAGAAGAGAAACAAAAGCTTTCTTAGGCATTGTGGGTTTCTGAAGGATACATAATCCAATTAACAGTCTCATTGTCTTGAAGCTCCTCCTGGCACTCTGACTGCCACTGCTGGGCTGGATGTTCAAAGGGAGGGTCCCCTGTAGACACCCTGCAATTGATGCTACACTGATGACACAGCAGGCTCAAAAGGGAAACCCCAGTCGCCCAGGAGTTCTGGAACTGATCATGGCCAGAAGGCAAAGATTTTGGAATATCACTAGAGGAGGAGGTGATGCATGCTGAGAAAGCCCCATCATATAATAAACCACCTGGCAATGAGAAGCAGTATGCCCTGTTCACTGATGGGTCCTGTCACATTGTGGGAAAGCATCGGCGATAGAAGGCTGGCGCATGGAGCCCTACATGACCAATCACAGGAGCCACTGAAGGGCAAGGTGAATCGAGCCAGCTTGCAGAGGTGAAAGCCATCCAGCTGTCTTTATACACTGCTGAATGAGAAAAGAGTCTGATGCTCTACCGCTATACTGATTCATGGAGGGTGACCAATGCCCTGTGGGGGTGGTTGCAGCAATGGAAGCAAAGCAACTGGCAGCACAGAGGCAAACCCATCTGGGCTGCTCCATTCTGGCAAGATACTGCTGCCCAGCTGGATAAGCTAGTTGTAAAAGTACATCACATAGATGCCCACGTACCCAAGAGTCAGGCCACAGGGAAGCATCAAAACATCAGGTAGATCAGACTGCTAAGATTAAATTAGCTTGGGTAGATCTAGACTGGCAACATAAGGGTGAATTATTTATAGTTTGGTGGGGCCATGACACCTCCAGCCATTAAAGAAAAGGTGCAATGTATAGACAGGCTCTAGAGTGAGGGGTGGACTTAATCATGGACAATGACCTGAACATGAAACATACTCTGCAATCAAGCAAGCCAAGGAGTTAAAGTCCCTGTGGTATGGAGGATGATGGCTGAAATATAAATACGGGGAGGCCTGGCATATAGATTACATCACACTCCCACAAGACCACCAAGGCAAGTGCTATGTGCTTACCATAGTGAAAGTCACCACTGGATGGCTAGAAACATATCCCATGCCCCATGCTACCACCCAGAACACTATCCTGGTCCTTAAAAAAACAAGTCCTGTGGCAACATGACATCTCAGAAAGAATTGAGTCAGACAACAGGATGCATTTCTGAAACATTCTTATAGCCACCTGGGCTAGAGAGCATGTCATTGAGTGGGTGTGTCACATCCCCATCACGCACCAGTATCTGAGGAAAGAGAACAATACAATGGACTGCTAAAGACTACACACAAAGCAATGGGTGGTGGGACCTACAAACATTGGGATAGACATTTAGCAAAAGCCACCTGATTAGTCAAGACTAGGGAGTGTACCAATCGACCTGGTCCTGCCCAATCAAAACTCCTACATACTGTGGAATGGGGAAAAGGTCCCCATAGTGCACAGAAAGAATGTGTTTGGGAAAATAGTCTGGGCAAAGGCACTGTGGGACCACTTTTGCTCATGGACCTGGGTGCACTTGGTGGGTGATGTGGAAGGATGGGGAAGTCTGATGTGAATCCCAAGGAGATCTGTTTTGGGGTGAGAATAGCCAGTGATTTTAATTGTATGATGTTAATTGCTACAAAACATTGCATGTCATCACTACTATAACTGCTATACTCCATAACAACAGTGTTACAGTAAGAATTATCCAAATTAATGAAGAATGAACTTAGATGAAACTGAGTGAGGTGCAGAGATGATGAAACCAGCAATGAGCCCCCAGCAACTTGCTTGGGATTGACTCCTTCATCCTGCAGCCCGTGAGCACGGACTGTGCCAGATACACCAGCCGTGAGCTCGGGATGCAGCGTGCAACCATCCAAGTCTGTACCCCATCTCCCCTGCCCTGAGAGACTGTGATGGCAGAAGGAGCCCAGAGTCACAGGCACAGTGAAGGAACTCAGTGGACACTTTGAGGACACTTTAGAGCTGTTTTATGGGGGTGACCTATGGACCAAGGGAATGATATCTGGGTATTACATCAAAGGATAAGAAGGGCAGCATTTGTTAGTGAGGTGGTATTGAATAGTGTGGGACCTGAGCATGATGTAAATGGTATGAAATGGGGGATGGGGTGGAGAATGTGCCGGTTTGAGCTGGAATAGAGTTAATTTCCTTCATAGTAGCCAGGACGGGGCTCTGCTTTGGGTTTGTGCTGAAAATGGTGTTGGTAACGCAGGGATGGTTTAGTTACTGCTGAGCAGTGCTTACACAGAGCCAAGGGCTTTGCTGCTTCTCACCCCACCCCAACAGTGAGTAGGTTGGGGGTGCACAAGAATTTGTGAGGGAAAACAGCTGGGACAGCTGACCCAGACTGACCAAAGGGTGATTCCATGCCATATAACGTAATGCTCTATATATAACTGGGGAAGCTAGCCTGGAGGCAGGATCACAGCTTGGGAACTAGTTGAACATTTGTATCAGGTGGTGAGAAACTGTGCTGTGCATCACTTGTTTTGCATATTCTCTTTTTTTAAAAGTGTTGTTATTATTATTAATGATCATCATGATGATCTTCCTTTTCTGTCCTATTAAACTGTCTTTGTTTCAATCCACAAGATTTACTTTTTGCTTCCCTCCCCCCCCCCCCTTTTCAATTCTGTCCTCCATCCCACTGGCCGGTGGGGGACGGAGGGCGTGAAGGGCTGTGTGGTTGTTTTAGCTGCCGGCCAGATTAAACCACAGCACATGAATATTACACAGGCTATAGAGTCGGTTATAGTGGTGTCAAGTGTGGCAATTTATACAGTTTTACTTTCGCAGCTGGGGAGACTGTTCTTTTGCCAACAGGAATAAGAAAGGACTGCTGGGGATTATGAATACATTTTGTCCAAAATGTGTGTGTTGTGGAGGGAGTAAATAACAGAATAATCCAGCAGGCGTCATGTTGTCCTTCCCAATCATTCAATTTGAAAATCTGATTTTTAAACAAAAATGGGTACAATTTTACCCTTTGCCACTTGATTCTCATCCTAAATCCAAAAGACAGCACTATACCAGCTTCTTGGAAGAAAATTAACTCTATCCCTACTGAAACCAGCACGCTACTCTGTAGTGTTTTTAAGAGCTTGATTTTATATCTTAACCAATACTCAAAACTAAATCCAGAACGACTCTTTTCTTTTTTTAAAAAAAAGTTCTTCACTCTTCCATACTAAATGTAAGTCTTTTAATGCAGTATTGGAGTTCTTGAGAGCAGCTATTATCTCAGTGTCTGTCAAAATCCCTTCTGGAGGAAAAAAAGACCCTGAACTAAATAGCAAACCACAAAATAAATACATCCTGGGAAGTTTAGGAAGTGATTTCAGACAACCCGGCTACAGGTTTTCTTGTATTTATTCACCCATTTACCATGCTCATGTGATTTCAGCCAAACCAGTTCCTTGCTCCGTTGCTTTCTTCCCACACCCCCAGCCACACAAACAGGTCTTCCTGCAGGTCTCTAAAGCACAGGCTGTGCCCCCTTCCACTCCCAGCTCTAGCTGCCTCCTTTCACTCTCCATCTGGGAATGCCACAAGCATAAAAAGGGCCTGCAAGCTCCTGGATCTGCTCTCCCACTACAGCTCTCCACAATTCGACGCCAGAGAAGAATCTTCGTCAGATAATCTCGGAGGCAACTTGATCAATACAAGAGGAGGAGAACGGGACTGGTTTAATAGCCAGTCCTATTGCCTGCCCTTGTGTTGCAGGCACAGGGACCACCGCCCATGCTGCATTGTCCCCCCAGTTCCCTTGCCAGGCAGCAGGGTTAGCAAGGCTGCAGGAGTGCCGTCCTCTAGGAAGCTGGAAAACCGAAGACCTGTTTGAGCCGATACCTAAGTAGTGATTTCAGCTGCTGGCATGTCTCTTGAGTGCTGGTACGGCCCTGCACCTATGCTGCCTACAGCTCCCCAGCTGCTGCTGGCTGGTCTCTTCTCCTTGCAGCAGCTGGGCCCCCGTGGGACGTGGCAGTAAGGCTCCTGATGCCACACAGGGTGGCACGGTGGCATTCAGCCTTCACAGCCATGATCTCAAGGAAGGGGTTCATCAACGAGATAACGTGGAGCGCACACATACCTCCCCTGGGTGTTTCCATCCAAGAAGGACCCCATCTTATTCTGACCCTGCTCATAAATCACAGGGTTACTCTCCATGTTAGCACCTTTATCTCTTACACACAGCCACTTACAAAAAAAAAAAGTTTGCAGAGGGGAAAAAATACTGCAAAGAAAAGCTATGGGAAAGCATGTGCAAATAGTTTGTCTTTAAGTCTCCATTTGTGAAGAAGAAAATCAGCATCACCTAAGGCACAACTGAAAAGCTCCCTGCTGTTTCATTTCCCTGTTTTCCCACACCTATTTATTAACCAGCTCGCCCCACCCCCTCCCCCAAAAAAAGATATAATAAATAAATGTGGACAGAGTAGTGGGAGAGACCTGAGCACAGACAGTTGGAAAAGGAAAGCGTACCTACATTTTGGGTCCATGTTCTAACCACTGCAGCTTAAAAGAAAAAGAAATAACACTTTTTTCACTACATTTCTGGGCACATCTAACCTGAAAAATATTTCCAGCCAAAGGTTATTTGAAGAAGCTGACCCAGATTTGTGAATATTTTTGGACAAGTAAAATGACATTTACTATTCACTGAGGGGGGAAAAAAATTTAAAAAAAAGAAAAGAAAAAAATCACACAGCTCTCCTTTTAATTGATTGTAATCTCCCAGAAAATCTCTGTTGGCTAAACATTGTGGTTTATTTGTTTGTTTTTACCCTGTGAAATTGAAAAGGACAATTTGGATTGCACACTTTAATTTTATCTAAAATTCCCATAAAGAACTTTGCTATTAAGTAGACGAACAATATCCTGTGACAAGGGGTTAGCGCAATCGTATGATATAAAAACACAGCCCCAAGGATTATGGTTCTATTAGACGGGATTAACACCTTTCACTGGCTTGTCAACCCAGCCAAATATGCCCCGCAGCGTGGAGGGGGAGGGATAGAAAGAGGGAGGCTGGGATTCACAGCAATATTGGGAAAGTATAAAATAGTCTCACGCGGTGATCTCTAAACATACACTGACCTTTCTGTTGCAGTCAATCACTTCAAGATGCCTAGTAGGAATAACTGTATATTAAAGTGCAGATGTGCTGCAAATGCTTTAAAAGGAACAAGAGGAAAAACATTGTTTATTGTCGGTCTTGCCTATAAACAGCTTGAGCGCGGGGAAATCAGTTATTCTTTTTCGACCCTTGAAACAACCTTATATCCTACATGTGCAGAAGCCTTGGGCTATTTTGTAGTGTACTTCAGTGTAGCTTCATCCCTATTAAATATTAATAAGGGTTACAGGATGATTTCCACTATTCTAGGTAATGGTCTTGTAGCACTGGGAAGCACTAAATAGGGCTGCTTCAGCAATTCTCTATACTAACTTTTTCCATTAAGTAATCAATAGCTACCACCTTTTAAAAATGTATTCAACCCTATTACAGTGCTAACGGAGAGCAGATTTAGGAGCTCTGGGCTGCAAGGAGAACAGGACTATTACTTTCAGTAGTGTCAGTCACTGCATTAATGTCAGGGAACACCTACTTTGTGAAGATACGGACAGGCCTGATTTCCAGGTGAAGGGGGGCTTTTAAAGTAAATGCAAAGCTACTAGGAGAAAAGGTGCTATTGACTTTTGATACCAGGATTCAGCATCCTATAACAGAGTCCTTAAGTGATTTTGCTGGCAGGATTCAGGCAAGAGCTACCAATGGACACGTTAAGCAAACGGGAATTTGCTCAGTAACACCTAATGGGGGCATGGGCAAGGGAAAACCACTCTTAATTTTCCCACACTAGGACCTATCAAATAATTTAAAAGAATCAGTGCATTAGCTTTCCTAGATTCCCCTTCAATATGCCAAATTAGCATAATAGAAAATGTCAAAGATATTCCATATTTTAAATCCTTCTTCCAGCTTTTCCTATATCTTCAATTCCCTGAAATACAGGAACTTTAACAACTTTAAAGGGGTGAGTGCTATGCAATTGCTGTTGATCTTGATCTTAACTCGGGCAGTCTGCAGTTGGTGACCTGATTGGTCTGTAAATAGCCTGACATTTTCACCAGAAATTGGTATGGTATACAAATAGAAGAACAGAAGCAAGAAAAGGTTCTGCAATCCACCACTTTCTGTTGTAAAACATCCTTCCTTTGTAGGGCATACCATAGGAGAAGTGCATTAGTTCTTGTGATACACTACTCAGAGCATGTCAGTGTCTAAAGACAGCCTTTGAGCCAAAACTGACAGTAGTTATCCTGCTAAATTATCACTATGGTTGATATCTCACATTTTCTTTGGACAGTTCACACTGCTCCAGGACCTGGTTCCTTGCTGTGAGAAATTCTGGTCCTATTCAAAATAGCTTTTAAGTCCAGAATGATGCAACGGATTTGTACTGGCCCTCTCACACAAGTAAATCTCTTCATATTCCCCCACCTATTTTCGTTTTTAGCTTCCATTCATCCTTAGCCAACCCAGACCATGTAAGCTATGTAGGGGCAAAAGCAGTCACTGGGCATAACAAAAAAAGAGCTCAGCACGTTGCCCAGTTTCCTCATCTGCCACAGACACTGGTATTCTTTCCTCTCTGCTTGGAAGAAGCCACAGCAGCTCCTAAGAGGACAGTCTGTGTCTGCTGCATTGATTGATGAATATAAGTGGAGTTCAGGATTTTATTAACTTCATCCGTTCTCTGATCCTCCTAGTTTCTTCCTAGTAGGAGCAGACAACTCTGGGAAGGAAATTAGGATGCTACCTAACCTTCTTGCATAGGTAATCAAAGAGATGATCTCCTACCTTCCCAAAAGGCAAGATAGTGATTTTTAGCTTTTGGGATGTTCTGTGAAAAACCCCCAACAACCAACAACAAAACCACCCCCAGCCCCAACACTGCCCCCTTCCCCCACACTCCCACGGCTTCTGTGGAACGAATGAGAATTTGCATACAAGATTCAGTAACTGTCCAAAGAGTAATACAAAAGTAAAATAAAAAGACGTTGTGAACTCCTTACCTCAGGGATTTTTTCCTATTTACAGATTAGTTACACATATAGAACTTCTGACCACTAACCAAGCAATTAATATAATTTTATAGCTCACACGAAACATGGCCTAAACCTTGTACTTTGCCAGTCAAAAGCAATAAAAAAGATACAGCTTGTTCTTGCTAACTCAAATAGGGCAATCTACCGAAATGGCATTTTTAACTGGCTTACAAATGACTCCATAAAAGACTGGTTGTTATCAGTACCTGGTGTTGAGCGACTACAGGGAGGTGGGGAGGGAGGAGAGCAAAGTGGTCTTCGGGCAAAAATGCTATATGAAGAATCAGATCAAACACTCCATTTTTAATGCTGGAAAAGGACTGGAAAAGCAAAGCGGTATAAAATCACGACTTAACCGCACTTAACCCTCCTCCAGGTCAACAAACCTGGGTCTCCAAAGTAAACAAGGAGTGGGTTTTTTTATCAGCACTGCTATCTGGTACCGGCCTCGGTCTCCTGAGCCGATGCTGCCACAAAGCACGTAGTTCCTGATAACCTGGCCCGCACGTCAGAGTTTCCACTAGACACTGGGTTCTCGAGGGCTTTCAAAGGGCACCTCATGCGGGGCGGGCACCCACCCAGCTGAGATCGAGGGGGAAGCTGCAGCTCACCGAGCTAAACAAGGGTGAAGTGGTTTGCAGTGCCTGTGTCGGTCTCCTCCGGAAGGGGCAAGCCTCATAGGGAGCCCTTGCAAAAAGGCAAATTCAGCCAGCAAAAACCTGCTGCGTTGGTTAAACAAGTTGGTGAGGAACTAAATAGGGAAGCAGTTTCAGAAACGCCGATCTTAACGCTAGGAAAGCTTTTTGCAATCGAGTGTTGCAAAATCTGGGGGGTTGGGTGGAAGGGATCTGACTCCTGAATGCTCATTGACCCTGAGTTTTGGGCACCAGCCTTCCTGGCCAGTTGCTGCAGAGAGCTCTCAGTTCCCAGGGAGAAAAGTCAATCCAAGTGCTCCTCTGGCAGGCTGTCCAATCCTGGGAGAGCACACACAGGTATTTGCAATAATCAGGTAATTAAGACTTTATTATTTATATGACATTTAATTAAAAGTGACTTTCAGTGGCACACAAAACCATGAAAAGAAAATGACTTTAAAAGAAGGTTAAGGATGTGTGACAAACTCAGAGGAGCTATGAAAATGACCGTTAAGGACTTGGCATGATGTGCACATCTACCTCCCCACAATCCTTTTTTACCCTTCATTTGCACATGGGCAGAAACATCGAGGGACAAGCCTTGAAATCCACGTTGCACAGACCTGTGACTGCAGAAAAGGGGAGGGCTGCCTGAGTAAAGACTGGTTAAATGCTACATAGCCATTGCAAACTTTGAGCTTTAACTTCTTAAATACCAACATTTTGCATCTCCTGAAACTTTTTCCTCTCCAGAGGAAGAACGAGATGAATTCATGGGTGAATTCTTGTATTTAAAAAATCCCAAATTGCCTTGCCTCAATTAAAGTCCTTTCCCTGCTTACCTATACAGTGCAATTTATTGAAGCTGAGTGTCACCCTTGCAGGGTTCAGCTGGGTTTTTCATGCAAGAGAAATTGCTCACACGTGTGTTTGCAGGCTTTACGTGAAGATGAAAGTATATACATGTAAAGATGAGCTGAGAAGCGTGTAGCCCTCAAGGGTCAGTTTTAAAGGGAACCCCGTGCCTGTCCAACACAGCACGCATGGAGTGAGGCAGCCGGCGTGCTGCCCCAGAGGAGGTGGGAACGCTATTACTGTGGATGCTCCCACACCAGAGCAGAAGGGGTGGTGAGGACCTTACGGCCGCGTCGTGCTGTACACAGACAGCACACAGAACACAGCGTGAGGAGACACGGCGCGTCCGAGGGCTTAGCTATTCCTTTCGGCAAGCCTGAGAAGCAGCCACAGCTGCCGCCTGCGGCACGCTCGCCTGCCCGCCCCACAGCAGGGGACAGGCAAAAAATACTCCTGCCTGTGTGACAGCCTTTTGGTCAGAGCCTCTGTGACTCAAACGCTATACCACAGCTGTGCAAGATCCCTTACAGGGTTTATTTTGATGGCAGTGAGAGCCCTCCCTGCCTATCTTACGCTTCGTTCAGGCATGATGGGGGACCTGGTCCCGCTCCCAGGGAGTCACTTGGAATGAAAGGCAGCTTCTGCATCCCTCGCTAGGGAGAAGCACGTTCTCAGCGGAAGGTGTTCCTTCAAATGACCTTCCAGAGGGAACAAAAATAACCTCTAAGTCATGGTTAAATCAAAAGCTCGTTTCATTTTTCTGAAGTGTAAGCAAACTTCAGAGGCCCCTCACACAAGTTTTACTGCTGTCCTGCAGCCTTATCCTTGACAACAGGTAGTGACCAACAATCAGCTAATTCCAAGAAACTTGGGGGAGGGGGGGAAGAAAGCGAGTTAGTTTTTATTACTTTTAAATGAGTGTTTGATACATCATGTTGGTTCCCCTGATTAATGTTTGCAGCAAACTCAGCCATTGGAGTTGTAATGTTTCTGCAAGCTTCCCTACAGCAAAGCTTAGCCATTAATTCAGTGGCATATGTCAGCTCAGCAGAGCAAGGTCACTCTTCTCTTTCAAGGGGAACCTTTTTAGAAATAATAAAACTGACAGAAAGTTCTTTTTTGCATGCTTTATGTCACCTGAGGTTGAGTGCTGCAGTTAATATCACAGAGCTTATAAACATTCCCATCTTCAGCAGTCTCCAACACCACTGGGCTCTTGGAACCTCAACTTTTTTTTTTTTTTTTTAAAGTAATATAGTGACAGCTTTATGTGGGGCAGATATACAGTATGTAATCCTAAATGAGTAAAAAATGAGTAAAAAATGAACAAATCTTTTCTTATGCTTTTTAGAGGAGAAATGTTGGAAGGCATTAAGAGACTGCTGATACTGCAGATGTATTTAGGATGTTAGTGCATAAAGAGAAAGATGTAGGATTAGGGACTTTGTCTGCATGGATGCTTGCACCTTTTGGATAAAAAGGAAGAAATTTACAAATGCTACCGGTCCACCTTGTTTCCATTACGCTGTTAACTGATATTGCAGCCTGGAAACCTGTATAGGCAGGCAATGTAAAAAGAATAAAAAGTTAATCGGTCTATTTATGGAATAATTTTGAACTTGAAAGTAAATAAAGATGCCTTAGTCATCTGTTATGACAACTAATTCTGACTGGAACTTATTTATCGGGATACAAATATTACTGAACATGATAAACAAACTAACTAGCTGAAGAATAAGATCCAAACAATAGGCCAATTTTTTCCCCCTCATTATCTCCCTTCAGACATCCTGACTACACTTGATTAATGAATCTATAGTGAGATTAGCTGAAATTGCCTTAATGGAGATGCACTACAGTAGAGAAGCAAAATTCAGTGCAGTATCTATCATCAGTCACTGTGTATTTTACTGTTTCATCAAATCTATATGTCCACTTATGTACATTATTTTCATCTTGGAGAAAAACCAACCCAACCAAACAAAAAAAAAAGGCCATATTCATTACACTGGCTTAACTTTTGACTCCTTTAAAATGATGACCAGTGTCTCCATTTTTTCCCCCTTCATGTGTCCTCCCTTGTGAGTTCCAATGTTGGCTTGTTGCCATCCACAGGCCAAAGCTATCCTCATCGTGCAGTTGAAGAGAGCACATGTGGCACTTCATTGCGGCCTTGCAGGCTTCCAAAGCTGAACATGCTTGCACAACATATTCCTAAGAAATCTAAAATACTGTCCTTGGAAATTTGAACTCAGAAAATGAATTCAATAAGCATTTGGTCTTGGACCAATACGGAAGGAGAAAGAAGGTTGTTTCCAGCTCAGGGTGGTTTAGCACTGTGTAAAAATACTTCTTAGTGCAAAAGTCATGAGGTGTTAACAGGGTTTTCTTTGTACCATAAGCTCTACAACTGCAATGCCAGGAAAAACCTCTACTTGTCTGAAGACGTGATAGCATCCTGATTATGTTAAGGTCACTCTTAGGCCAGAAAGGAATGAACACCATCAACATCTCACTGAGGGTACTGGGTACAGCAAATTACAGTAGTCCAGTATGAGCACATCAATTCCTGTCTTTCTGTTTGATTCTCTTTGTGGCATGGAGTTATTGCGATCACAGCTCAGTGGAAAACTACAGTTTCAGGTCATGAAAAACAGATATACCAGATGCTTGAAGTGTGTTTTCATTCTCACACATGACAAAATCAAGACCGAGCTTTTCACCCCTTCCCTGCTTCTGCAACCCCCATGAAAACCACACACAGTTGAAAGAGACTGGTGAGACGGTCCTACCAAGGCACGGACAGCAGCGGGGCTCTGCAGTGTGCTTTCAATCCCAAATTCAAAGCCATACTCTAAAATCTACTCACATCTGGCCCACCACTGCAGAGGGGATTGTGCCAGCTACAAGGTTTTGAGCTTTCATGAACGGGTAGGAACATGTTTCCTCTTCCTATTCCTTCAGACACTAACTAAGATCCCAAACACATAGTTTTCAAACATTTTACTACAATTACCAAGAGATATTAATTAGGTAGATATAAACTTTGTTACAGAGACAGGAAGAAAATAATGGAATCACCTCAATAGACAATATCAGAAGAACTTTGCTACATATATTTGTGACTACAGCTGAATGCCTGCTCTACCATCATCAGTCATTTCATCCACCCTTTACACAGGCCCTGAGCTGGTCATCCATCAGTGAACCATGTCCCCTTTCCAGCTCTGTGAAGCGGTCTTTGGGCCACTGATCTTGAAAAAGAAAGCAGACAGACAGAAGTATAAGAGAGGAACAGTGCAGCTGCAGCGAGTGAAAGCAATTCATGAGTGGTAGAGCTTAGTGTCCACTTCACACAGGTGAAGACAGCAGAGAGACAAGCTGCCTGAACTCATTCAGCTGTCTCAGCCACTTTCTCATCTTCACACATCTGCTTTTGGCTGTGCTGTTGCTTAATGAAGCCAATTTCTTTATCTCATGGCTGCAGGCTGTCAGTGACAAAGCTCCATCTCTATCTCAAACATAAGGGTAGAGGGAAGACATGAAACTGCACCATAGCCTTTCCATGTTCTCTGGTTGAACAGCACTCCTCTAGTGCTCCTCTTCTCCCTGAAGAAGCCATGAGAAACATGGCAGAAATACCTAAAACCAAGTACTCAAATATTCCAGTAGCTTTGTGTCTCACTTGCATTTCAACATACCTGAAAGAACAGCAAACCTATCACACCTTCTGAATGAGGCTAGCATGACCAAGCAGAGGAAATCACAACTTCCTACAGTTCTCAAGGAAGTGACCGTTCAGCATCCCATGAAAATCAAGTACAGGAGTGTGAGGTTACTTGGTTGTTCATGTGAAGATTGATAAAAGAGATGAAGACATAAAAAAAGTAGGAGAGGGACTGAAACTCCATCCAAAGATGTAACAGGGCAAAAAAGTTGGTGGATCACTAGATCTTCCCAGAGAAAGCCTGTCAGCCTCAGTGCTGGGTGATGGTTAGAGATGACAGACCCTTTGCTGTTGGCATTCAGCTTAACAGAAAAATGCCAGTGGTCATTATGGCTGGCAACTAAGGAGCCTGAAGACTACGTACAGGTGAAGTTGTAATCCAGCCTTCTGTGTATCCATGGAATAAATCAAAGAGGTACAGGGAATAAAGTGTCAGTGCAGTATATAAGACGTATAGACAAAGAAGAAGATTCCCTGAAGCAGTTAAAAGTCCCCAAACTTTTCCCTAGTCTGGAATTTCAGTCTTAAACTTGGGAAGAAGAAGAAAAAAAGAAAGAGAACATCCTCTTGGATACACTCTAAGTGGAATAAGATTTAAAAAATCTAGAAAGGTTAAGAGGAAGCAGGTATACAGGAGAGATTTAACTTATGAAAAAAAGTAGGTGGTCATTCATCTTCCTGTGGAATGTCAACACACATACAACACACCTTCAGCTGACGCACGATCCCATTAGGACAGTTTAAAGGACGTCTGGCTGGCTAAATGTACAGAGCATATATAATCTGTAGCCTGGTGCCTAGCAGCAAAACGTCTGGCAAAACCACTGACATTGCCAGTTTGCAGATGAGAGTGTAACTGAGATGAGAGTGTAACTGAAGTAACTCTGCTGTCTCTGTTGCAAGCTTTCAGAAGATAAGGTTAAGGGATATAGTGATTACAGAGGCCTAGAAGCCTTTGTTTTCCTTCTCTGGGGTGGGTATTGCCAGGGATTTCTGCTCACACACCAAGGGATTGATTCTTCTGGCTGAAGTGTTTGTAGTCACCCACAAGTTGCTTATACAAGCTGGGCAGTGATGGGTTTGTAACGACGTCAGTCTGGATTAATGCTATGATACAGATAACTTGAAGAATCTTGAAACCCACAGAAATGTAGGCCACGTTCTCTGCATGTTCTGCTTGTACGTAGTTGGTATTTGTTCCCAGCAATGACAGGTATCCTGTCCAATGTATAATTCGGGGTATTTGGGGTTTCCTAGAAACGTGATACTGAAGTAAATCAACTGCTCTATAAAGCTAGTTAAAGAATTAGAAGGCAACTAAGGCTGATTTATGTCACCTTGGTAGTCATGCTGCAGTATTTATCAAAGACTACAGTTATAAATTATGTGGTTGATAGTCAGGTTTCTAAACATGGCTGGAGAAGGTGGTTCAGACATACTTCTTAAAATGTTCTTGCTTGCTTAGGGGAAACACACCAAAAAATGAACTGGATTTGTTACTCTAAGTGAAATGAATATTAATGTGAAAATATTCCCCTTGGGAAATTTACTCTCACTTGCTTTAAAATATTTTGCTCTTAAGGACTTAAGACTGCCTAATGAAGGGAAAACCAAGACAAAGAAGAAATAAGAATTTACCTGAATTTTGTGGAAAGTTGGCAAAAATTTTAAAGGTGCTGTAATCAAGTGAACACACTAAAGAGGCCAGGACTGCATGAGGCCACAGATGGCAGTTTTACTTTTGGCTAGTCAAGAGTTGTCTGAGACCTCAGTGAGCCTGTGTGAGCATTAAAATGTGGAGTCTGATCATCCTCATCAGCCTCTTGGCAAGTGTCAGGAGAGAGACATGAATACTCTGGACCCTTACTTTCTGGTGAGAAAACAAAATTCCTCCAATTTCAAGACCTTACTGGAAGAGATGTGCTAAAATATATGCTGTAATACAAGCAATTTTCTGAAACTACAGTTGAAAAAAGTAATTTTTCTTTCTCTGAACCATCCCTGATAAAGGCTTACAGGTATTTCCACTATAAACCAGGTTCCTTAAACTACTTCCCAGATGTTGTCATCCATTTCTTCTTATTTAACAGAGTTCAAATGGATTTTGACAAACAGTCTTTCTTCAAGAGGCAATGCAGTAAAGACCTTTAATGACAGAACTATGTGTCATCTTTGCCTATAAGCATAAATTTGCACAGCGGGCAGTACGGTGAAAACAGCTTATCATCAACTCATCACCTCTCATCATTGTTAGAATTAAATGCAAATGGAAACGAACATCACTTCAGTCATGGTTGTGAAAATTAGCATCTGTGACATTAGCAGTGGCTCATTTATTATGCACTCAAAATTTCAGGCGGAAAGAAAAGAATATAAAACTTGCTATTTTCAGAACTCTACCAGTCTTTACCTTTGAAATAAAATTAAAACCCTCAGCTTTCCCCACTCAAGGATAAACCCTAGTTAATATTCATTAACACTGAGCAATCTCTTCACTACAGATCTTGTCCTACAGAAGATCTAATTATGTCTTGAATTATTCTTGGTGTTTAGGTTTGCTGTACCTATTTTCTATTTTCTTTTCCTTAATAATTATTCCCCATTGGAGAGTGACAAGCCACTGTCTAAGAAAAAAGCAGCACCAAAAATCTTGCTTATAGCATCTGCACTACAGGCTCCAAACACTTAGGCAAGCGATAAACTTTACTCAGATGAAAAATCCCATTGAAATCAATGGGATCAAAGCTAATTTATTCATTTAAGTGTTTTCAGAATCAGGACCAGGACTTCAGTGAAGAATATATAAAAAGGGTAAATCCTGGCCCCAAGTCTATGGCAAAAATGTGCATCGATTTCTGTGGAAGCAGGCTTTCATTTAAAGCTTACTAAGATGAAAATTATTGGTATGAAATAGTACTAGGGAACAAAGTTGCACATTAAAATGTTTCCTCCCATTGGATTTACCACTATTTTCTCATAACCCATGAAAACAAATACTAGTTTATCATCTAAGTAAGTGAATATTGATTTAATTAGAAGTTTGGACACATTTTTGCCAAGCAAAATGCACAGGCATTGACCCTGAATTGCCTTACACACCAGCAGTAAGCTGAATTTTGAGCACCAAGCACATTTGGAAGCAGAATAAAGAAACAAAAACGTCTCAAACCTTTAGCATAAACATAGATCAACTGTCATGTAGAATAATGACACAAGACTTCCTTCAGTCAAACCAGAAAAAATGGCACAAAGTCGTCTTTGCTTCAGCTTGAAGTAAAGCCAAGAATCATCAGGCAGTTCTCAAGTTTGCTGTGTCCATAGGAATTTGAGAGAGAAAGGAATTGGCTCGGCCCAGCACATTGAAGCCTGTGAAGTGGGCAAGGCAATGCAGGGGTGTTTTACACATTATTTGCACCTTCCATAGTCATTTGCACCTGGCCAAATGTGTAAAACGGTGCAAAGTGGAATGCAGAGTAGCTTCAAGATGCTTTAATGGTATTTTATTTGTGTGGTGCCATGATATGGTGCTGCCTGAAGCATATACAAGAGAGAAGACTATATCCTGTTTAATTTCTTAGAATGTTTCCAACCATCCCTCTAAATCTGCTGCATGCCACTCCCAGATACACTGATATCTACAACGTCGTAAGGGCTGAGGAGGCTACAGTCCAGGTGATTTTCAGGGCCATTCTTTCATCCTCTAAGTCAGATGCCCTCCTGCTCTCCAGCTCTCTGTGAGATGGTGGGACAGACTGCAAAACCTTCCCCCACACTTGCTATAGTACTTCCCTGCTCTGAAACTAAAGCGCCAGCAATGCAGGACACACACACACACGCTTTTCCTGCACTGAGCGTACAGAGCCAAGGCTCACTGAGGCCAGCAAGCACGACCACGAACCTCAGAGCTAGGTGCATGGGCCGGTTTGCTCGAGCTGACCTGTCCACAAACACTACCGCAGCTCAGAACAGCTGCACCACATAAACCAAGGCAGCTCTCGTCTGACGGGAAAAAAGGGGGGCAGGTGAGGACTGCTGTGAAACCCTGAGAGCGAGCTGTCACTTAGGGGATGCTTTGATGTGCACCGGCTCTGTTGTGATAGAAAGTCATTTAAGGTCCTGGACAGGCAGATAGGTTAGATTAGGCAGTCTTGAAATGGAGAGCTTAGCTCTTTACTTGGTTGGATTTCCTCAATATTAAGCAGGGTATTTTGAAGCCTTAGGACTTTTCCTTTATGATTCAGGTACCTGAATCCTCAGCTGATGTATGAGTTGTAAATGTGCAGTTTCATGGCAGTATGTGCAGCTACAAGGATAAACATTGGCAAAGGATCTGAATCCTTCCAGTATCTCTTTTGAAAACATCTCTTTCACATGTCTCTCCCCATTTTCTCTAGGATAACACCAGGTGGAGATTGGCTTTTTATTTTCCTAGCAGTCAATATTTATTTCTATAGTTTCCATACTATTCATTCAGTAGTTATATACATACCCGTACACAAAGCTGCCAGATACACAGAAGTTACTAGCGTGACTGAAGGGCTACAGAAATCCTGCTGTATAACCAAGAAATAGTGTAACGCTGCTATTTCATGGCATAATATCAACCTTTTCATAGCAGACACTGAGGGTTTTAGGATTTCACTTTTTGTCTATGTAGCACCTAATGTGGCTGCAGAAGTCCTTTAAGCACCAATAATAAAGTAAATTAAATGCATTGCACATAGAGAACTGGCAGTTAGAAACTGGAAATCTGTGTTACTCCTGCACTGATCATAGACTACCAGAGGTCATCACTACTAGAGGCTTTATACAGGGACAGCAAATTGTCTTGAGAAGGGTTTTAGCATCAGCTTTGCATAGAATTCCTTCATCTTTATCATAAATGGATGCTTGTACTCCTCATGTTAAAAAGTTATAAACCCAAAAAAGATTAAAGAGAAAAACTAGGTGAAGCACTTGAATTAATACACAGAAGTTCAAAATTATGATAAAAACAAGTGTTCAGTGTGCTTAAGATTCAGCTACCTAAGGAGAACTTTTTGATATCCTCTTTGAGGGCATAAGGTATCAAACCTGATTTTCCCATAGCATTGCAGACCTTGTGGCTCTCCCCTAGGACTGGTGTCAGCCCCTTGTGGATGTATTGGAGACACTGAGACATCTAAGCTTCCTAAAAGTAAGCCCAAGACCTCCACAGTGACAAGGGCATCCTTCCCTGTTGAGTATGTGATGAGGCACCAAAAGTTGCCTGCTCGGAGCTGGGGCAGAAAGGAAGTTGCTTGTGAAATCCTGTGACTTCTGCAGGAGGTAAGGACCTGCGCCCCATGTTACCCAATCCAGAATTAAGCAACTTAAGTATTTACGTTGCTGCTACAGGACAAGTTTTGAAACATGCTACGAGCTCAGTTTTCTGTTCTGTGCAACGTGGGGTGTCTCCTCCCGTGCCCCTTTTGTGAATAGCACATTCAGCAAACGCATTCTTGGCGTGGAAAGTTTGCACAACCCGACGCCGAGCATGGAATGCATTCACGAACAAATAACTAACTGCATAGAAAAAGAAATTTAAAGATTAGAATCAGACTGTTGTTAAGAAATGTCTTGTTCTGAAAGAAAAGAGTGACCAAAACTGACTTTTGAAAATATTTAACAGACAGGAAAACAGCCCCTCCACAGAGCATGTTGTGGTCATTTCTTGCTTAACTTACAGTGTAATTAGGTATTAATTATGCCTCTTCTCTGTCATTAATAAACAGTATGATGACTGAGCAGAAGAAAATACATACCATACCAACCAGTGAAATGCATTTAAAAAACACTTTAAAATCTCTGGGAAAGTGGATTCCATTTCTTTTTCAAATCCATGGAAAAATTAATTTTAGTTGTTAATGTGTCTGTCTAAAACTGCAAGTGCAATACCCAAAAGCCAAAGCTGTGTAAAACCAGAAGACATTCCTGTTGGATCAGTGTCTGCAATAATATTTTAGGACCCAGAAGTCACTGAGTGAGGGGTATTCCAAAAAGATGAGACGAGGGGTCTGTAAACTAGGAGGCAATGAGATGCCAAGAGCAGAGATAGACTAAAAGGCTTTTCTAATATCTTACTTAAATTTTCAGCACTGAGAAATTGAGGTATAAATGGATACTGAAACACTCAGTTCCAGCAGTGACCATTTCTCTTCAAGCTTACAGTACGCTTGCAAAGGTCATTTAGCATCCAGCCCAGGCACTGAAAATAAATTCCTGGGACAGGATGCATCCTTGCACATCTTGAAAAACTCTCACTTTCTTTCATGCGATTCCAGATTGTAGAAAGTGTCTGGTGTAGCACATTTTCAATTTATCTGGAGTATTTCTTACAGTCTGAAAGTATAATCATTCCTAGAAAATTAAAGATACAAACACTGACTGCCAAGTACCTTCTTCTCCTTTGGTTATGGTGATGCAAAAGCAAATTTATTAAAATAAGGAGCACAGGATCACAGGATCACAGAATTGTAGGGGCTGGAAGGGACCTCAAGAGATCATTGGGTCCAACCCCTCTGCCAAAGCAGCTCCCTAGGACATATCACTCAGGCGTCCAGACGGGTCTTGAATATCTCCAGAGAAGGAGACTCCACCACCTCCCTGGGCAGCTTGTCCCAGGGCTCTGTCACCCTCACTGGGAAAAAGTTCTTCCGCATGTCGGTGCGGAACTTCCTGTGCTCCAACTTGCAGCCATTGCCCCTTGTCCTGTCCCCACAGACCACTGAAAAAGGGCTGGTTAATTCCCCCAGCATTCCATGCTTAAGATACTTGTAGACATTAATTAGATCCCTCCTTAGTCTTTTCTTCTCAAGACTGAACAGCCCCAGTTTATTGTGCCTCTCCTCATAGGGGAGAAAAATTCAACAGCTTTTCTAGTTCTTCACTGATTCTTGAATCTTTTGTGGGAGATCATTGGTTTATCATAGATCAAAGGGAGAGGGATTTTTGTGAATCACTCTGTTAAAAGGCTGATGCAGAAAATATAACAATAGACAAAGTCCAATACTGTGATGCTATAGCTATAGCAGCTTCACTATAATGATTCTTTGAATTGAAGAATCATTATTATTATTATTATTATTATTATTATTATTATTATTATTATTATTATTATTATTATTATTATTATAGCATATACAGATAGATCCCTGAGGTTATGGCACTGAGGTATTTGCTAGCATATCAGGAAATACTGAAGCTAGGATTTAAAAGGAAATTACCTTTTTAAAAAGTGATAGGAATTCCTGCTCTTATTCATTCACAATAAAAATTAAACATTCTTACCTTTGGCTTTTGAATTTTCTCCTTATCAGACACGTTAGATGGTTTTCTCTTTAACATCTTAACTCACGTTTATCCTTTTGAAGTGTAACAACTACTGTCTTGTAACTAAGCTGAGTACAACAAAGTGTACGTGGGTTACACAGTTCCTTTTCTTTCAAGATGTGACTTTACGCAGCCATGGATGAACCAACCAAAACTCTGTTTGGGGTGCAAATGAGGAAGGCGGGGAGGAAGTGACAGGGAAAAGACAGAGGTTCACTAAGATGAGTTGAAAATTGTCTCCTCCTCTTGTTTTTTTCCCTCTCAGCCTTGGGGCACTAACTGTACCCTTCATTTCAACTTGTGCTGGGACTTGAATGTGAAGAAGACGTGCTTTTGTTCAGAGGACCAAGGCATATTAATGCCCAGTACATGGTCTAGCTGGTCCCTAACACCTACCTTACTCTCTTAATTCTACAGAGATGCAATAGAAGCAATGAGATTAAAGGTCACTGTTTGGTGGAGGAGGGAAGAAGGAACTGGGGTTAAGGTACCAAAATTCTGCCAGATATAATGCAAGACTGTTCTCTAAATTATTGGATTGTAGCGGAGTATGTGCTGACCCTCAAGCCATTAACCAAGATGTTTCACTTCACATCTTAATCAGAACTACACTCATCTAAGACAGAATTTAATTTATTATTGTTATTATTAATAATAACATCACTCAGAGGTCATAATAATTTTATTATTATTAATCATTAATTAATAATAATAATGAAGCCTGAGATAGATGCTTTTTCTATATCTGATAACACCACCTAATAACGTCCGTTTAAGTTTCTAACCATAAGGAGGCTTTACCATGGATATTTAATCAGCCTTAGTAATTCAGTAGGGCCACAAATTATTATAAAAGCTTTATGTATGTTTAAACCTGATTATTTATCTACATAGCTCTACATTGCAGTATATTGTTTTTCTTTTTAATCTGATCCAAATGTGAGGATTAAATCAGACTCTGCTGATCATTAGACTGTGATTTCCTGTCTCAGGCCACTGTTAAAATCTCCATGATTAATAAAATGGGAACTCATCTGAAGAGTAATATATGAGCTTCCTTTCTGTAGAATATTTATTGTTAAACAGGAAGAAAGAGGCCATTTCAAGAGATATAGTGCCCACCCGTATCTATTTCCTTTCCTCAACCACATATCAGAAAAATTATAGCAGCTTGAAAGCTGACCTGATTATGTTCTTGCCCTTGGAAGGATGACCCACACTAGTTTTAGAAAGTAACAAAGTGAAGAAAATCAAACATATATAATATTAAGTTCATTTAATTTAGTTAACCAATGCATTTCAAAATGAACTCTTTTAAATTAAAAATTAATAATAAGCTTGGTGCTTATATCCCCTGTATTTGAAGGTAATTTTTCAAAGGGGAATGAGTACCTATAAAAATTACTTAGTTTTTTGTTGGACATGACTGCAGGTAACTTAATTCCATTTCCTTGCTAGTCTTTGGACCTGATCCAAACCCCAGTGAAATCAATAGAAGTTTTTCAGGTGAGTTTTATGGGGCTTGGATTGACTCCTCCATCCTGAAATACCCAGGCAATGTCACTCTTCTCTCTGTGAAGTCCTGTGGGGAAAAAGGCTGTCGACTTAAAAAGAATTAATATGACCCCATGAGAATGATTCCCACTGTCATTGTATTTATATAGGCAACAAACTTATAGCTGCTTCTCCTTCTTCTTAGTATTAGTATTCAGTTTTAAAGAATGGAACATGATGAATGTTCATGGATATTCCAGTGCTTTATGTGCCTCCTTCCCATACAGCGTCAAGTGCTGCAGCAGTTCCATATCCCCTCAGCTGGCTCCATCTAGGTACCTCGCCCTGAAAGGAGAGATCACTGCTAGTCTAAAATGCAAGCGTAAAACTATGCTTTCAACACTTAATTGTTCTGATAAAACTAAAAAGTAGAATGCAAAGTAGATTGAAGGGTTTAGCATGGTGGCCACAAATCAAAAAGCTGGTGAAAAAAAGACTTATTCCTTATTAACAACTCAGTTTGCATTGTCTGCCAGACACATCTGGTCCAAGTTTAGCCAGAGCCTTAGAGATACCTCAGGGCTGTACATTGCTTTCCCTAATGCTAAGCAATCTCAGAGTCTGTTAGTCTGTTTATTTTAATTAAAATAAGACTTGTATTTTGTACAAGAAAGGAATCGTGCCTTCATCCTCCACTTTTATGGTCATGCCTCTCCCTGTATGATAAAGCTCCCTTAGATATTGCAGAAATCTCAGAATAGCAAGTGGAGCTGTGTGAATAATTTGCAGTGAATAATTTACTTAACAAATTTAATCTTTATTTCCTCAAGGAATGTTCATGAGCCGAACACAATTTCCTTATATATATTAATTATGGGCCAGAACGTAGCTAGATACTTCCCTCTCCTGGTCTATTCTGAGCAAGGGCCAGTCACAGTTTCAGTCACTGCTACTTCTCAGCACAGCTCTCTCCGTAAAAAAATGGAAAATGAAAGTAACAGCTGTGAAAAAGTGAATGTAAGCCCTCCTGCTCTGCCAACAACCCATGAAAGACACTATACGTTGCAGCCTCAGCTGTCTTTATAGCTATTTAAACAAAATGCTCACTTTTAATTTTAACTCCAAAAACGGAGGCTGTGATTTTCCCTTGGGATGCTGGGGAATGGAGCTGGAAGCTTACGTTTCCATCTTTGAAACTCCCACGTTTGCTGCCAACTCATCACTGTGAGCACCCAGAATTTTGTGCTGAAAATTGGTCTAAAATGCAACAAGATGCGTCATTTCCTATAGAATAGTCTTCTATATGCTTTTCATCAGGAATAGAAGATGAAGCTACAAAACTTCAGAGTCTTCAAGAGACAAGATGGGATTAAAGAATCCATCCTTGATTCGACAGTATGTTGACACTGTATCGAGAATCCTACCCCGTATGAAATATAGTTCTTATGAAGCCTGCAGAAACTGGCCATTCAGCAAAGCTAATAACTAACATCTGAAGTCTGCTTCAAAAACTTGTTCTTTGCTAAATAATTTACATTACATAATTTACATTGGGGATTTTCAGTACCATGCATCCACTGAAACAGCATGAGGGGACAGCAACAACATGGAGCCGAAGCTTGTTTAAGCACCCAACAGTGTGCGGAGCTGCAGGAATACCCTCATCAGGCCAAGGCCTAGGAATTGTGAATTCGGCCTTTCTCAGAGTGTTGGGCTTCCTTCTCTTCCTGAAAAAAATATTTTTGTGATTCTTCCTTCTCTTATTCTAAACCTTTGCCACTAAGGTCAACGGAGTCACAAAGAATTATGTCAGGGACAGGCTATAGAGCATCACTACAGGAGCTCCTACGGAATTTAAAGACGTGTCTGGTACAAAAAACGGTCACAACTCTGTGAGTAAGAAAAAGTGTCTCATTTGCCAGGCCCTCAGACTGTGTCCTTGGCCTGCTCCCAACACTGCTGGGCCTAAAGGGAAAATGAAGTGCCAAGAAGTTATCTCAAACTTTGATCCCAACACATTCTCTTGCATTAGCAGTAGATGAACAGATCAGTCATACCTACACTATGTCAGGTTAGCACTAACACTAATAAAAATCTATACTATTGTGACAGAAGGATACTCAAGGAGATTGGCTTTCACCTATTGAACAAATCCCTTTCTTATTACCTTGAAGGGTAACACTCAAAGTTGTATCTATATCTTCTTGGTATTCCTACTGGGAAAACTTAAAGACAGGAAGGTTAGTGTCTTGTAAAACACAGCCATGGGCTTATCCTGCATCAGTGTAATAATTTCCAGTAGATACATGTACGTCAGTGGTGGTTTTCCTGTACAGTTTTTTGTAAGCAGAGTACTCTTCACCTTCTGTGGCAAATAACAGAAAGTAACTGGCAGGCTGATGATGCTACGGGTTCAGGGATGTAAGTGAATAGCACACTGTTTCTCAGAAAGAATGTTATAATGTAGCTCAAAGCTACATCGCAGTGTTTGTGCCTAGAACATCTCAATGGATTCTGCTAGTGAGCACTGAGATTGCTAATCAGCTACAAGGGCACTTTATCCCACGTAATTTGCAGGTTTGTATCACTGTTGTTTTATAGTTATCCAGCTGAAGCTCAGCCTCCCAGAAATGCATTTACAGATAAAGAGTGACAGTTGCCTTGCACATCCATTCAGAAAGCTCCAATATGAGATTTTCGATAAAGGCAACTGATACAGAAATAAATTTGGGCTCGCTGTTTTAATCTTGTCCACAAAAACATGACATGCTTCATTCTGCATTTAGGAGATCAGCTTAACACACAAGCACTGGCAGTGCAGCAAGGGGATTTTTTCAAGGTACGTGCATGATGCCTGCCAGTCTTTCTCTGATTAGAATCAAGATCAACAGAAGTAAATTCTGATTAACTCTAATGTGCAGCCTGCTCTCAGGAAACTCTTTGTAGTTTGAACCATCTTTTACAAGTAAACATCTCCTGCTGAATTTCTTTGTTGATGTCAGAGTGTCAAGTCTCTGTGCCATCACAGTGTTAGGATTGCTGTGCAAATGCTAACATGAAAAGGAATGAAGTGTGGTACATTGCATATTCACTAGCAGGGCTTCGATTTCATTTGGCTTCTAGAGGAAATTGCTATTCTTCCATTCTCCTTGTACATGGTTTCCAGTGGGTGAAAATCATAATTTGGAAGTGACAAAGAGGGTCAAGATGGCTTTATCTGTAATTGCTTTTAAAACTTTCTTTCTACTCCTGTGATACCTGATTGATAGCCAACAGAAACACAGAAATGCCTCAGTATCAGGAATAGATGATGGGTTTCAATCTTATGTTATATTTTATTTTTTTAAAACACCCTGTACCAGACCTGTGGATTTATCTGTTGCAACACTTGAGTCCGGTGCCAACATGTGTGACAATTCCTTCAACGTCAGCAGCGTGTGGGTTAAGCTAGCTCCATCAGCAGACCTGCCAAGTCCCCATAGTGGCAGTGAGACTGGAGAAGCTGATTTGCTCTCATGCCCACTTCCAGGCCCAAGCCTGGCTGTTGGGATATCTGGCTCCTGCTCTGTACGTCTGGCAGGTGTAGGTGGTTACCCCGAGGCGTCAGCCGCTTGCTCCAGGGCAGGGGTAATGGACGATGGCCAAGCTGCAGCCATGTTGAACTCCTCTGTAAAGAAGAGGCAGCACTTTTCCTCCTAGAATTTGACACCAAGTCCCACACCAAGGAGGACTGTCCACAGTCCACAGTTGAACCCTGTGCTGGTGCTGGTCCTGGTTAGTGCCCTGCCTGCCTCACTTGGGGCTTCATGGAATGCTTTTGGCTGCAGCTGAAGGGTCACAACTGAGTAGGGTGCCCCAGGTCAGCTGATCATCAGTGATGGGGTGGGAACTTGCTCTTAGCCCATCAACAAGATGAACTGAAGCACAGTCACATAAATTTATTTCATTAAGGATTTGAGATAACATGCTTTATCTCAGGCTTTGGGCTAAAAGCACTCAAAGGGACAGTCAAGGTGCTGGGTAGGCAAAGGTAATTATTTAAGTGTCAGTAACTTGTCTTTTGGGAGAGAAAGGAATGGGAAGGTGAGGCTGTCGCTGGAACTGTGCTCTGTAGAAAGAGAGATCGATGCTTTGCCTCTTCACAAACACCCCGCTTTTCTTTTGGATTCTCTCCAACAATCTCAATCTTTTTTCATTATATTATCAAACTCCTTCCCCTCTCACTTCCCCACAGTGTATGAGTTTTTAACGCACCTTGCATCCCGCTTCTGTAGAGAATCCTTTTTAACCTCCTACTGTCATCTATCTGTTCCTTTTTACTTCAACACATACTATCTTGTATGTTTTTTGTCTCCTTTGCCCTGTTGCAGCCACAGAAAGCAGAGGTTGATGAAAAGGCAAAAAACCAGTTTCCTCAAACAGCTCCATGATCTGCTGTAAATTCTACTGAGCAACCAACAGCAAATTGGAGAGAAGTCTGAGAGCAGCAAAACTCCGAAAGCTTAGTTTTCAGCAAGTAATTTTTTCTAATTATTTATAAACTGGTGAAGACAAATGTTAACATTATGCTCCTCGAGTTTAGGAGGTGAAAGTTCCCCAAAATCTTTGAAATATCTTTGGGTTCAAACACCTGTATAAACATAACGAATAATACCTAAAACTAAAAATTTGGAACCCTCACATACACACACATACCCATTAGATTAAGAAAACAAAGTTTTAAAGCCAAGGGAAGGCAGAATGAATGCCATCTGTCATACCTGAATGTCACCCCTATGCATGTATGCTTTATGATTCTGTTTTAATGATGCAGCTTTACTATCTACCCCATTTTCTCCACTGAATGTCTGTCTCGTTCAGCTCAAAGGATGGATCTAAACAGAGGTGTCAGAGCCTGAAATAAACTGTTTGAACTCATGCCCTTCTGGTGCGCAAGTTGGTATGTGTATTCTTGCTCCCCCAACAACCTTATGATGTGTAAAATGACAAGCTATCCCTATTTTGCAAATGAAGCCTGAGGCAGGCAAGTTAAGTGATTTGTCTAATATCACACAAGAGGTCTGTAGAAGTGCAGAGAATTGAATCTGCATTATCTACATCCTTAATCACTGGGTGAAGACTCAGAGAGGTAAGAAAGCTGTGCTGCTATGAAAAACTGGAGTAAAGATTTATTTTGTCATTATAGTTCAATGAAATGCCAAGAAATTTTGTTAAAACTTATTTACTTTGTGGTCGATCATTGAATGCAAGTAACCCCCGGGTTTTGACCCTGTGGTTAGATGTGCAGAAAATTTGAGGGAACAGAGGTGCAAACGAAATTTTGCGAGTTTCTCTTCAAGGATTTCAGACTGAAAAAATCAGAGTGATATCCTGCCTATCTTAAAATGGCCACCAGAATAGCCAGATTTTGCCCTTTTCCACCTGCACACGTCTTGCTGGAGGATGTGAACTGTCATCTGTATTTATCTGAGATCAAGATCTGTCTTGTGATCCAGCATGGCAGCTAACGCACCAGTCCCCGGTGCAGCTGAGGCCATAGGTATTGCTGTATAGCCATGCTGATTAATTTTAAGGGAAGTTACGTGGAAGAAAGGATGATTTGTCAGGAAGGAAATCTAGGTATTAAGCCACCTACACAATCCAGAACTAAATATAGAATCCCGCAAGATATTTGCAAAGGTTTCTGTCTCCTGATCTTAAACTATCTGAACTCTCGATTTTCCCACATCCCACGCACTGTTTGTCGTCATTTCTTGTGGTATGCTATCAAATATAAGTTGTAAGTAGAGGAGAACAAGAAGTTTCATGTCATTTAACCTAATTAATTTGTTCCTTTTGTGAAAAAATTTGGCCAAATTTCTCCAAATGAATTGGAGTGTAAGCGCTTCCAGCAAGAACTGTGTTATGTTTCCAGTTCGCTTTGCTTATGTATCAGGGATGGAGAACTTTTTCAATCAATTAAATGCCTACAGAAAGTCAGTCCAGAAATTTCATTACCATAGGTGAATTCCTTTCGAAATAAGGGAGAGTATTCAGGTACAAATTATTGTCAGGTTCTTTCTGAAAAGCACTGCTCTTTGCCTTCTAATGATCTGTTCGTATACCTGGAAGTGTTTAAATAGCAGAATTAGAGGCGTGTCTGCTGTGTGTCCATTGCTTCACTTCCAATCTTGGTTTTGAGGCCCTATTCTTGTTCATTTCACCTGCAATTACTTTTTCAAAGCTGGATGAAACCCCAGTATTCAAATTAAATTTTCAGTTTCTAAAATCAATTTTGAAAAATATGCAAGACATACCCTGCTTTTGGAGAATGTCACCACAGAAGTACTTCTTTTACTGGAGTTTGAAACACATTCATTATAGTAATGCTGCAGCCCTGGAAATCTTAATGCTTTTCTGGCTCTGAAAATCCTCACTCTTCCATTTATGCCATTGCTAAGTACTGATATAATGTGACTTTTCCTACATTTCTATGTGAGGGAGATGAAAACAGAACTAATTTCTTCTGATTTATGGAAGGCTTATTTCACAAATAGGCTTTACAGGAACACTTTAAAGCATACAAAAATGACTTACCAAAGAGCATAACTAGCTCCATCTATACTCACAAAACAAGCAAGAAAACATAATCAGCTCCTGAGCCAGCTCAGAACTCCCAGAATATTTATGTTCCTGAAGTCATTTGAATTAGCTAGGGAAGAAGACAAGGAGTATCAGGCCATGTTGGATGCACTGCTACCTACCACCTACATATTCTTGTATCTTAAAAGTCAGAAAGGGCCTCACCAAAGCCTTAGCCACCAAATCTTTACCCAATCAGTTGTGTGGGTAGCACTTTAATTTCAGTTTCATCAGGGGCACTGAAGAAATCTGAAGCTAAGCTTGCTTGTCCTCCTAAATAAAGGTGAGCAGACATAAAAGGTATGCAGAGCTAATGCAAGCACAGTGAAGATTAAACATCTTTGACTACAAACAGGGGGCTTGTCACCAATTCAGTAAGCTCAGGATTAGGACAAGGTTTAGGTTTCAAAACTGAACCTAGGCAGAAGTAAAACTTACTTCATGCGCTTCAAATGTTGCAGTCTCAGATAGGCAGATCTCAAGGCATGGTTTCGTTGGACAAAATGCTGTCGCCAGGATCAGGAGCTAATGCATTAGCCCAGCACAGAATGAAAACACAGCCTGTGTTAGATGATTTACTCAGCAGGAGCTCTTCTCAAGCTGAGTAGTGTATACTTTTATTTTTTTCTTTGTACAGTGTATTGGGAGAAATTATAGCTTTTATATTTTTTTTAATATTTTTTTAATATAACAAAAAAAAAAAACCTAACAAGAAAAATGTCAGTTACAAAATACTGGACTGACAGTATATCCAAGGAAGGATGATATTATCACAGCACAGGTATATAAAGCAGTAGACAGGCAATATAATCTATTTCTTTCCGTATGCAGAAGTGCATCAATTTGGCAATTCTGAAGGATGCTAACAGGAAGTCATCCTTTCATCACACGGTTTGTTATCAACAACTGCACTTAGTTTAATTATATTTTGAATCTTAATCATGTTTCATGAAGCAGGTAGAATTCCTTTTTTCTATTAACAATTCATATGCCATTTACAAAGAATTAAGTCTATGAAAAGCACAATTTCCCCTGCACTTTCAACAATTATATTTCCCTTCATACTACATTCATGACAGCAATCCAAAATAACTTTTAATTTCTCTCTCTAGCTGTAGCTCTACAATACTTAACAGCTATCTCAGAAGCAAACCCATGAAATCTGCTGAGGTGAATCTAAATGTTCTCCTGCTGTTATATGTAACCATATTAAAGACGTTGAGGTATTTGAAAATATCTTTTACTGCAGATAAATTCACTTAATTGTCATTCTGCCTTACATATACTAGCAAGTATTAGCAATCCAACTTTACAGGACAGTCCAGCAATGTTGGGAGGGAAGAGTCTGGAACTGTTAAGCATTTTAGTAGAGTTAGGTATATGTGCCTAATGGAAAGATTAATGGAAAAGGTAATGTAATTCCCTATACAACTATGAAAAATCTAGTAAGGTGTTAAAAATATAAAATAGGACAAGAGTTATCACAGTGAAGATCAACGCCATCAGATTTTTCATATTTTTTAAAACTGCTTTGTGTCTGCATGGTCCAAGTCATCACAAATGAAGACACTAAATTTCTAAGTTTTTCACATTACTATGCAGGAAGTAGCAAAAATCACCGCGGGATGCAGAATGGCAGTTCTGATAGCCACTTGCTATCAGCACAGTGCAATGGTGCAGCTATAGCAAGGCTGGATGCCCTCTCAGGCTCCTCTCTTCCAAGCACAAAGCTTGAGAGAAGAAGCCTTGTGTTTTAACAGGTGATTTTCTCTCGCTTTTGGCATTTCACTGAAGCAAGTCGTGCAATATTTACCAACTTCCCATTGTAGCAATTCATTAAATAAAGCTCCCTGTGGTATGGGACAAAGTAAGACTCGAAAGACACTGAAGCATCAGGAAATCGAGTGCTCTAGCACTCTGGTGTTCACTGGCATTTGTATCTGAGTCCATATTTTGCTTGGCATTTCCAGCAAAAGCACACACTGAAATTTCACTCATAGAACTTGACTTTTCTTCAGTTTTAAAATCAAAATCATTCAAATTTCACCAGCATTTGACTACAACAGACATGCATAAATATTTCTCAATTCCCATCCCCTCACAAGGCTTAAAATTCAAAATAAGCTGTCACAGGGTTCTGGGACAGGGTTTGAACTGGCAATAGTGAGTGCCTTTGAATTTCATCACAAGCTAGACTTAGCTGTAGCACTATTCCTTTTCATCTAATCAGTTGTGTTCGTTCAAAGACTGCAGTCTGGGGAGCATGAGGGCATTTCTAGCTGTCTCCTCACCCTGAAAGAGAGGTGGTGAGTACACATGGTGAAGAGATGAGCTGGTGTACCAGATCAAATTAGCCAGAATGTTATAAAAAGAAACATGACACCTGTCTGGAGGCTTGTAGGTGAAGAATTGATTAGTTGAAAGAGAAGCAGCTGGGGCCAGTTTCACATCTTAGAAAACAAGTGCTATTTTCCTGTCCCAGCCACAGCTTATCACCTGAGCACCCATCATTGTGGTCTTGCCTGCTTTGTCTTCTGCCACCCTTTCTGCTGCTCTTCACCCCTTCTTTGGGCAAAGACTTTGGACCTCACCTAGGGTAAAACTAAGAGGGACTTCCTCACACCAGTAGAAAATAGATTTATACTTTGTGAGGATCTGGCTTCCTACCTTGTCACTGAAATAGGAACAAATAAGAGCTACAGCTTTTTAAAAGGGCCGCTTATTACTGACACTGAAGCAGCTAGACTGACCAGAACAGTTGAAAATTGGTGTCTCAGAAAAGCAATTTGGGGATTTCCAGGCATTCTTTTTAGCGTTATATTTGTGCCAAATGAGGATTCAAAATGTAATTGAGAAAGCTCTTCTAAGGCACACTTGGGTGTCTCTCAACAGAAAGATATTAGCTGAAGAGAGAAAAAAAATGCAGAAAAGAGTTAAATTGCTTAAGAAAATTGAGCAGCCAGGAAGTCCATTAAAGCCCACAGTATTCTAGTGCGCAGGGGAAACTGCTGGCTGAAATCAAGTAGAAATCTTTCCACAGCCATTCTCTGGGCTGTGCAAATGGCCAAATGCAGCTTTCAGCTTTGAAGTACCTTTTGTTAAATGAGAGTACTCTCTATCCTGTCAGTTTGTTACTGGCTGTCCATACCCTCCACCAATCTAGGGAACAACAATCAGTCACTGCTATCACAAGAGATCCAATAACTTGTGTAAACCTCAAGGGAACAATATACTGCACCTCTTTGAGAACTGAGATGATGATGAGCAGTAGAGGCAGTACAGAATGCAATCATAGCAAGCAAGGAAGGCTGTGATAGGGCAACCAGGAACGAGAACCTATTAAGTAGAATTTTCCAGTAAAAGTTAGGACAAGAAAATGCTCAAAAATAGAGATGAGGAGACGTTTACTTCTTCAACAAACCACATGTCTACTAAGTGTCAAAGGGAGATGCTGAGAAATGGTTTGTCTGGCAAGAAAGCAAGCCAGACCAGGAAGAAAGCAAAAAAGCCACAAGGCCACTGAAATGGCAGAGAGTCATGGCCATAATAGCAGGGCTACCATAACCATGATAAGACCACAACACATTGCTGAGAGATATATGTAGAGAATGAACATAGACATAAAGGCACTTGCCGTTTAAACAAATTTACTGTTCATTCCACCACAATGTAATGCATTCATATTGGATGGAAAGCACTATATTGAAGCTTTCTACTCTCCTCTTAACCTGAAAATGGGAGTGAAAAGGGATCTGGCTATACAACATCCTTAGATTTTTTTTTCTCCTCACCGAAACCCCAGGTTTTCTCTTGTCTCAGGAAATGACCCTTGTCTTTTAATTCTCACTGAATGCCAAACACAGGTTACAACAGATAAATATTCTTATGGTATCAATGACTGAATCCTTCTTTTGTTAAACCAAACCATGTTTCTAAGATATTGCAAGAAGAGAAATCCACTTCTGGTAGCTCTCTGCTGATTTATCTCCAACAGGAGATGTTGTCTCCTCTCTCTTTCCTGTAAAGGATGCCGCAGCTTCCATATTGCACAGTTACTGGGAGAATGGATGGGTCAGTCAGTGAAGGAGCTTGTTATTGATTTATTGTGGTAGAAGAGAAAGGGAGTCTTCAGCTTTTCAGGCTATCCAAGACTGGGAGCCCTTTTGTGAAGAGGACCTCCCAGTTATGACTCTCCTATGTGCCCCACTCTTGTGCCTTTTTCCAGGGCCACTCAAGTCCATGAAGCTCCTGTACTATCCAAGCTTTTGACTCTAGATTCATGAGGTTGCAAAAGTCTTGTGCAATTGCAGAGATTGAGAAAAAGCAATGGAAGGCCAAAATAGCTTGTGTAAAAGTTGTATGGACACAGAACTTCTAAGTATACTACTTTGCTAGGGTAGTGAAGATCATACCGTACGGCTAACAGGAAGACAGCTTCTAGTATCCACAATTTAAAAAAAATTAAAAAAAGAAAGGAGAAAAAAGTCTCAGACAGACAGCTGAACTGCTTTCTGCAGGGCTAAGCCTAAGGAATAAAAAGAATTATAGAAACCAATAACCCTTCACATTGAGGTCAAGTGGTTGTTAAAGTGGTGTCTGGACAATCTTTTCTTCCATCCTCTGCCTGGTTTTCAGCTGATTCATAACATTGCAAATACCGGCCTAGATCACTCATTTCTCTCCCCAACATACTTTGTGATAATATGAAAATATGCAGCATAGTACTTTCTTTATCTGGGAATATTTTTTGTCCTTTTTTTTTGCTGAAGCATTCAGTATTTTCTTAAATATATTCTTCCACTTTCTAAGGAAGAACTATTAACAAATTACATCTCCTTAGGAAGAATATCAGTTACAATAATTTCACATGGCAATCCTGACACACCAAAAGAAAAAAAAGTGATGCTCTGTGTTGCCCCTGGCAAAATTGTGACCAACCACTAATTATATTGTAAACAGCTGAACAATGCAGAAAAATATGACCTGTGTCTAGATTAACTGCACAAAGTTGCTAACGGTGGCACTGTGGCTGTAAAATGGTAATGCAGCACACCCAGTTCTGTATTCAATGAAAGGACAGGAATACAGACTTCTACAATGTTTTCACAACACATGAAGGTGGACAGGATGGGTGAGATTTGAGTTGTCTTCAATGTCCCTGTGCTGGAGGCACTCAGCTAACACGGGTGTTTGTTGTGCTTTAACTGGGGGAGGCTGAAGGAAGAGTCTGGTGAGCCTGTTGCAGCTGAAGAGGGATGTGGCTTTTGTAGTCTGCTTTCACAGTTCTTTAGGTTTAGGTGACCAGCTTGGGTGGTCTCTTTCAGCCTTCTACTCTTTTAGGTGAAAGGAAAAATGGGAACATGAAACATCATGAGGAAGGCAGAGTAAAGTGCTGAGGAGGACAAAAGGAAGAAGAAAGGAGTCAAGAGAAGAAAGCAGAGGAAGGGAATTAGGATCATTCATATTTTGCCTCTCTAAATAGCAGTCTGTCATGAAGAGATCCAGGTCTTTTTCCTTGTGATTATGGGAGAGCATAATTTAATTTACTATCTGCAATTTAAGCTTTAATTAAGGTTAGGCTCAATCAGCTTTGTGTATGTTGCTGAGTCTGGATAATATGTGCCCAACCTAGATATTTGTCTGTCCCCCAAACCAGATCAGCCACAGTTTGCTGATGAAATAGCAGAGTCTTGGATCTTAGTCTTGCATCTACCAGTTTTGCCTGTTTGCATCAATTCCGGACACAGCAACTAGCATTTCAGTAGTACATCTCAGCTGATCTTTTCCACATCATGCTGCAGCCAAGACTCATGGAGTAGTAGCCAAGCCAAGATCAGCCAAGAAAAAGGAATAGAATCAGAAATAGTATTATGGAATATATTGGTTGTACTCTAATAAGTAAACCAACATCAGAAAGAACATCTGCATCATCCCCAGTGTCTGATCCCCTCATAGCAAAGCCACCAGTGTCAGCGTGTTTGATTCTTAAAAAGCAAACCCGAAAATCCAGTCTTTGTAATCTTCAGTTGAGCCAGTTGGTAGAATGCAAATGCAAATAATGAGATGTCTTGCCATTGCCTGTAATCTAAATCTAAAAACACTAAGCCCATAGAGATACATTAAAGTCATGAAGCCCGTCAGGAAAGCAGATGGCAAAATAAACAATAATGCAGAAAAAAAAAAGCACTAAACCTCTTGCTGGCACTTAATAGTAACACGGGTAGGACAAATCTCACCAGGGTAGGGAACGTTAGCAGCCTGTTTGTGACAAAATGAAATAAAAGTATGTGAATTGACACACTCTCACAAATCCAACTGACACATCTATTATTATTATTTTGCCCTGGGACTTCAGCCTTAGCTCGGGATGCTGCAAGTTGCTTTATTTGGGAGCCAGCATGCAATGGAGCCCAGCATCCCTGCCACAATTTGGATTCTGTAGAGAGTCCTAGTTACCAGCAGACAGGATGACTGACTGGACAGAACACAGTCTTTGTTTGCAGCACCCAGCACCTAATTCTGCCAGCTCTCTGACCCAAAGGCCTGTCTCCAGCGGCTTTCCCTGTGAGTTTGCAGTTCTGAGGCTCTCCAGGGTTTCACCACTGCATCTTTCTCAGCTTTTCTAGGTACAGTTTGCTTTTGCTCTCTTCTAATTACAGTTCCATTGATCAAAGCTTTAGCCTTTCTGTGTTCTGTGTCAAATCCCAGGAAAATTTTCTGGGCTACTTTCAGCTAGATAAATCCCACATTTCAGGTAATGCCTGTTGTTATGTCATCTACTGTGTCATGTAAAAGACACTGAACGACTCCTTCCATGCGTTCTGAAATACGGTTGCTATATTGATGTACACACATTGACACGCACACGTGCGCGTGTACCTTTCTTAATGATATATCAGCACATGCTAGAAAAAATGCTGGTTTTGGCAGGACACTCTCTGATCTAAGGTTATGGTTGCTCTGGTCTCCATATGAATACCCATCTGGTGGGCTTCAGCAGTTACCTTGCCTCTAGTGGTTTAGACACACTTTCCTGGGAGCTGGCCTTATTGTGCAGTGAGAACCAGCTCTGTCCCTGGAGAACTGTAGAGGGAATAGACACAAAGGGAAAAGAGGCTACTCTTTACATCTTTACTGATAAAGTTCAGTCAACCAGCCACCCTCCATGTGCTTACCACAGTGTGGAGTGCCAGAAGACCTGCTGCACCTAGTGAGGAGAGGGAGAAAAGCCTGACTGCAGTGCCCATATTTAGCACATCTCCCCAGTTAAAGTTTTTCTTGGTTTTTGTTTTCCAGTTTTAAATAGGCCTTTGAGAAAAGCCAGCAATTAAAATAGAAAGGCCTCCTTCCAGTCAGCTATCCAGACAAATAATTTCAGAGTGAGATTAAACTCTGCTTCTTTGTATCTGGCCCTAAAAAATTCTAGCTGCCACAAAGGTAATTGCAAAAATAAACTTCACCGGCTGCCAAGATGGAAGAAACACCAGTACGTCTTCAACCTCTGATATGGGTCTAAGTAGTGTCCTTTACCAGCATTGCAGTGACCTCTAGGGGCCTGACCTGAGCTCACTGGCTTTGCTGTCCCTTACTGACTTACTCAAAACTTCCAGAAAGTTTTCTAAGCCTTGAAGGATGAGTATTTAATGTACAGACGAAAAAAAAACCCAGTGTGTATGATGAGAAACAGAATAGCCTAAAGCCTTCCATGTCAATGCTGCTGATGTCTGCATGGCTAAAAATGAACTACCTAGGGCTACACAAACCCTCAGTGTTAGTCTGAACAATGCCTTCACATCCATTTACCTGAAATCTAAATTTCGTTTGCTCCATTGCATAACCACATAGAGATGACAGCATCTTTTAATGCTGAATCAGAGCAAAAAGTTTCCACTGTGTATGCATATCAGCACAAAAGAAACCACTTCCACTTACCCAGGAGTACTGGAGGTCCATATCAGTAAGGGAATATGTAAGATGTGGCTGATGAGATGAGCAAGTACAGTTTTCCCATTCTTCTATTTTTGAAATCAAGAAGTCACAAGGACAGAGCTGGTTATCAGGAAATGGCTTCCAGTCACTCCACAAGTGAAATTCAGTTTCTGAATGGATTGAAATAGTTCCTAAGTTATTAAGCCTGGAAGTGTATGAGCGGCCCAGAGATGCAGAAATAAAATCTGCCCTGGTCTCAGCCTCTTCTTTTCTCCTCACGTTGTCCTTCCAAGTCTTCTTTTCCTGAGGTTTTGTCAGTTTCATGCAAGAAGTTAGTGCTTCTTCATCCTCTTCTGAGAGATAAGCATCTTCTAATGTACCTTTAAACCCACAAATACTTCTGTTATAATATTTTGCAATTGATGGAGAAAATAGCACACTTTTTTTCTTAAATGCTGTCTGTTGCATTCCATATAATGAAACAGCCAAGGACTCCATAAAAAACAAATATAAATGGTAATTAGGGAGATGGAAAGGATTTTTTACTGGCTCAGACATCTGAGCCAAAAGCAAGATTTATTCTCTATTTGGTGAATTTGTCTTGTTCCCTCAAAAGCCTGGAGAATTGTACTGGTTCTGCCCTGAACATGAGCATTTGCTGATTGAATGTCATATTGCTGTCTAGGTGTAGGGAGCATGAGTTTATCTTAAATACTGGAAAAATTTAAAAAGCTTTCCTGGATAATTCCTCTCCACCCCTTCCCAGTATATATGTTGTAGATACAAAGCAGTTGCTGAAATCTAAATTCCCTCTTGTGTTTCAGTCCAAGCAACAATTTGGCCAGAGCAGCAGCTTGGCAGATAGCTTAAAATAATTTTGCTAGTATTGGTTTAAAGATAATCCTATACTCAAATGCATTGTACAACAAATATATGCATTGTTAAATTAGCGCTGGCAAAACAAGTTCAGATGAAGAACTGCTCCATGGTCAGCTCAGCGATCTGTGGGAGACTCCAGAAAACAATCTGAGCTCAGCATCAGTTGCGGGTTCCCGAGTCTCATGGCCCGAGGCAGCCAGGTATGATGAGAGGCTGACAGCTTATCGTGCTGCAGACCTTCTCGTGCTCCCAGCTGCTATTGACTCATGTTTTAACACTGAAAGTTACCTTTGTGTTCCTGAGCTTTGCCTCTCTATTATGAAATGTGATACAAAATTAGGAACTACTCTAAAAACAAATTGTCCCTGCACGAAGGCTCCACTGTTAAACAATTCTATTTAGCTGAAGTCCCCACTTGCAAGATATACTGTTGCAAAACTCAAGCTAGTGTGACAGGAAACAGGTTTTCATGCTATGAGGAAGTCAGCACTAAAGTGGTATCACAGTAACATCTCAGTCGGGGTTTGAAAATCGTGGGTGGTGAATGACAGACCAGGACAGGATTGTTTACAGTTATGTTCAATACAGTGTCGTTTGCCAAATGTTGGAAAGAATGCTGATATGATGCTTTACTTACTGAGGGGGAGAAAAACATGTTTGACATCCTCCAAGCTTTGTGTACTCGTTTTTTTCGTTCGGACCAATTTCTGCAATCGTTTTAATGTTCCCATAGACTCTGCTTTATCGTCTGATTCTGCACCCTGGCAAAAAAAACCCAAAGGCGCTATAAGTATTCAAGCCCTACAAATAAAGACTAAGGGTAACATGGTGTTTATTTTGAGATTCAAAGAATTAACCAGCTACATAATGCTTTAAAAGTTAGGCACTCCCTTGCTTGGGACTAATAGATGCAAAATAGGAAAAGGGGAAGTGAAAAGAGGCATCAAACTTAGATCAGTGTTGATATTACTGTTTAGAAATTACTTTTCTTTAATACCTAGTATTACTTAATACTTAATTCCAGTTTAGTTCCAGAAAATAATTTAATATATGCATCCACTACATTATCCAGAAGCATTTTAGGCATGCACAGAAATCCCACTGGTGGCCAGCTACTTCATTTAAATGTGTTTGGAGTATGTTCTGAAATACTGATTCCTTCCTTTATCCAAGGCTTTATTTCCTTTCCCAGATTAAATGTCAATAACATAAATGACAAATAAAACGTATGTACATTGCAACAGCATCCTCCTGGAGAAACTCAAGGCATGGGTACTATAGGCTCCTAAAGCAAGAACTTTGTGAACCTGCAGCCATCTAACACACTGTCACTTATGTTAAATGGCTGCTCCAGAAATGCTTGAGTTCGCTTCCAGTCTGACTCTGAACTTCTCTGTGACTTTCAGAGATAGATTTCATACTTGGAAAGCAAATAACCTCTCTTCCATAGTCATATACTGTGTTTCACATGGGATATCTGGTTTTTGTTAGGAACAACAACAACAAAAGGTAAATATATTAGAACTTATTAAAATTGTAATTCACCACCAGCTGCTTTTTGAAACAATACTGTCTGGCTTCTGTGGACGTTCACCTATTAATACTGATAATGAATTTGGCTTATTATGGCAATGCATCTTTGGTGATATTACAAGTGATTAAGTGGCATTGCTGATGTTATCAGAAGGTAGAAAAGCAGAGACATTTATTGCACTCTCCCCAACAATTAGGTCACACATCATAGATTCTTTCTGCTTCCTCATATGCATAATCCTTTGAGACAAAGTCATCAGGGAGTTTGCCAGCACGGTCTAATGTATAGTGGGCAGGCCGCTTAGGGATGGGTCTCAAGAGATTCTGAATTCCTTAGCTTTCATTTGGGTTAAAGGTTCTTTGCAAAGTTTTAGCATGAAGCACGTCTGAAGCCCCAGCATTCACATATTACAAGTTAAATCCACCCCATATAGCAATGATAAGGGAGAGGGTGTGGGTTAATTTCAGTTTTGAAAAAAGACCACTGTTCACTTGACAGATGACTGCTTGTAAAGATGGCTCTGCTTCAAGTGCCAAAGGTTCAGGTATTTTTCCATGAAGACATGAGGTTCCATAAGCAGAAATAGAAGTCCAAGACTTCTATGCCCAGGACATTTTTATATGTCTCTAGTTAGTTTTGTGTTGCTAGACAATTGTGCTGAAATTGGAGTAAGCTCAAGCAGAGAGTTAGTGAAAGCTAAGTGAGAATAGCTGAGATGTTCCTCTGCATATTCAGATGTTTGATTTCAAACCTTGAAAGGTTTGTACTGAATGATCTGCACTGCCAGTTCATCTTGGTCCAGCTACATATTGGCATGGGGAGTTAATAGCCTACAGAATCTTGTGCATCCTCTTCATGTAAAACCAATGGACTAAGGGAATAATAGAAATTGTCTTGAACCAAGCATGACCCGGGGAAATAAATATATACCTATATGTGTAAAGTTACACACAAAACCCCTGAAACTAAAAAACCTCTTTCAGGCACTGTTCTGATGAAATGTTCTTAGCCATGCACAACCTTATTCTAGATGCATCTTTAATGTTTTCCTTTGTGGCTGTTAAAAAATAGCATGATTCCATTCATGATGATGCAGCTATGCTGACTGCTTTCCTTAAGGGTAGGACCTTAGGAGGCCTCCTTTTGCTAAACACAGTGAGTAATACAGGAGTTCCCATGGTGGATAGCACTTGGGTTTAGAGTTCCTTCTTCTCAGCAGCATGTCACATTCCTTGAAATCTGCAGACTGTTATGGGAACCAGGACTTAACCACAGGAATGTAGTGGGAAGCCGAGAGTTGAATGCACCATTTTGTGCCTCCAGTGTCTTTTGTAAGTTATGGTTACATTAGCCCCCATCAGGGGTATGGATTTGAAGTGACTTTCACAGCTATCCCTGAAGCTGTACTTTGGTCTCAGAGTGCCACAAACTGAATTCATTACAGACGAAATTAAGATGAAAGGTGCTTTCCAGAATTTCAACTGATGGACTCCAGCTACTATTGGATGTTAACAGAGAAGATCTGCACACAGGTGTATCTCCCATAATGCATATAGTGTGGACATCAGTACATTGACACCAAATGGTACTCACATATTATTTTGTGCTAGTTCCTAATATAGACAAAACATAGGTGCTTTCAGTTTCTGCAATTTGAAGAACTAATTCTTTTGTGGAGTAATAAAAATAGTGGTTTTGAGTTTAAAAGACTTTAGATCTTCTTGAGGATATTCACCGGAGGGTAATTTATCAGCACATCCACCTTAAAGCTTAGGGCCCTTTATCAGCTTGTATCTGAGTATTCGTCACCCACCGTGGGCCAAATCCAAGCATCCTTAGACTAGTCATGTTCTGATTTGTATTTCAGGCCCCCTCTTGCCTCTTCCAAATTCAGGATAGTAGGACTACAGTTTTAGCTTTGCTAGAGAAATTGATGTGCAATTTTCAGTTGCTCATTGTGAGAAGTCTTTGCAAAATAAATTAGGGTGGGTTTAAAATGCTAATATCACTCTAATATAAAATGTCTTGTAGTAATAATAATTTGTTCACTTATAAGTAATGATACAAAAGTAACATGATGACTTTGAGTTATAATCTGGGTTTTCTATCATAGAAACATCAAGATAAATGGAAGATAATCTATTAAGATAATTTTATTAATGGAAAACTCTAATCCTCTTTACCTCAAAAGCACTCATTTTGTACAATCTATTGTTTATGAAATGTCATAAGTGTTTAAAGAATACAGTAACCCCCTTTTATGGAGAAAAAAAGATCAGTTAGGGATGGGAAAGCATTTAAATATAGAATATTTTATTTTGGTTTACCTGTGCATTCAAATCCAGAAGTTAGTACCTGTCTATCCAAACAGAGGCAAGACAATCTATGACATAGAAACCAGACAGGCAATCAGGTGAACGGACCATCCTGGTCTCACAGTTTTGGTGTATTGTCCTGGCAACCCTCAGCCACAGCTTAGTGAAAGCGTGCATAAAAGTGAGAAAAACCCACTAAATTTCTCTTGTTTCAGGCAATATTCTTCTTGCTTTTTGTGTTATCTGGATGCTGGAATCTCCGGTCCAGGATATGAGAGAATCAAGTGCAGTGACAGAGTGTGCAGTGCTACTGGATGGACCAGTAACATAGACTAATTTTGAATATGCTATTTTCCAGTATCTTCCTTCTCTGGGGAAGGGGAAAGATGATCCAAAAGGAACTGTGAGGGAATATTGAAGGCCAGTACACAAAGCAGCAAGTCTCCACTCATAAAAACCTGTTAACTTAAAGCACATTTAAAAACTTCTAAATTTTTCCCACCTCTATAGTCTAGGGTCAGAGTATTTGCTTAGCTGAATATTGTAACTGTATTTGTTTTTTGCCCAATCTATAAGCAAAGCTATCTATTTGGAAAGGATTCCCTCGTGACAAGAATATTCTTTATTTCCCAGCTTAATGGGTTTTAGTCATGCAAAATCATGTAACACCACAAATCAAAATGAATTGTGAAAAAATGTAAATCACAGGCTGCTCTTTAGTTGCAAATAATTTGCATGAAGTGTGCATGAATACATATGGACACAAATATGCCTTTTAAAAATGCACTTACAAAACTGCATTACAGAAAAAGTACCTAAATTGTGCCTGATAAAGTGTTTCCAGTTTATTCTAAGATATTCTAAATACCTTAGAAATCTTTGCTCACTGAGATGTTATGAGGATTAACCTGGTGACAGAAATACAGCAATTTGGAAGCTAAGTGTAAAACTCTGTTGGTCAGATTCCAGTGATCTCACTCCTGTTGAGAACTCTCTTTCCTCGGTGTAACTGCATTAATTTCAATAAAAGTACTTGCACAGCATGTCACTTCTCAGCATAAAGAATTTAGTCATGGCACAGTCTAATCTCTGTGATTTTTCCTCAGCTGGTTTGCCTTTCCCAAAGAACTGCAAGGATTTAATCATGATTACCTGTGCACTTAAATTCAAAGTACAGTGTAACAGTGAGAAGGCAAAAATTGCTGTATGTTTATTGTGTCAGTGGTGCTATCATTAGTGTACCATAGAAATACCTTGAAAGTTCCAGTAATGCCCTTGCTGTGCATAGTGAATATTTAAAAAGTACATGATGATAGAGAACTTTCTGCTCTATTTATACAAAAAGTTAGTTCTGCAAAAAGCACAGAATCTTGATAAATTTTATGTTAAGAAAATGTCTGTAAAGCTATGGTCAAACAATATATAGACAAGCACTGTACAAACTTCTTTCGTGTGCTTCTGCCCATACATATCTGACCTTCAAAGATTCCCACTAATTTAGTCTGGTATTCCAGCTACTCAAAGATGACTGCAGAGTCAAACTAAGCAGGCTAGGATTATAGGCAGTTTTCCTCTTCCCCTGTCAGGAATCACAGAACAGTAATAAGGCATTCTATAAAAGATAAAGGGTTATCATAATTAATAGAATGAATATTGATAGAGATCTTCCAACTTTTGGGGAAGCAACATACAGTAAAGGAATTCTTCCAGGCTGCTAGCTGGTGATGAGAAAAAAAGCATAATTTTCATGGCAACTCACCATATCACTGTTACCAGCCACACTTGGATTGAGAACTCGTGGTGGAATCCACTGCTCATAGTTTATCACCTAGATGTTGAGAAGAGTAAAATAAATTTTAAAAATCCAGCACAAATATGATTAATAAACATAATTAATACCATGTCATTGAATACAGATTGAGCTCAACAGACTTTCAACCTTGTACTGTGTGCATACAAAAGCAATGGCTGATATACACCAGCTGATACCCATTGAAATCAGTTTGATGCCTTAATTTCCTTCATTATCTGGACCTCAACAACATCTTGGAGACATCACAGTGTACATGGTACAGCGTCAGAGTCAAGCTTTGTATCATGGGATGCTTGGGTCTCATCCTAGATCTTGTGTCTCCTTTGTGAATGACCAAGAAAGTCACAGAAGACTTACCTCAGCATCACACCCCCAGTTGAGGAGCAAGTGTCATCGGTGCGTTTCTAAAAGGGATCTTACTCAGTTGGCCTCATTTTCCTTGGGATGTTGAGTCCCAAGGATGTGAGTTTGAATTGGGTTAACAACGCAGAGAAAATGGGAGGATCCTCAGAACTAAGCAAAGACAAGGCTATATACACTTTCATCATCTGCCCATAACCCATTTCTTGGTCACTATGTCCTCATGGTAGGGAGACCATGAGAATGCACTTTCCCTGGGGCACTGATGCAGTCCCTAGTGGGTAAGCCTGACAGTGCTCATAGCTTATCAGTGAAAGTAATGAACAGTACCCATTTTTTTCTTCATGAATATGAATGACACTTTGAAGGCTGAATGCAACCTAAGAATTTACGTGAGAAATGAGCCATGAAACATTTTTGAAAATGTATTAGCCCAAAGACTGTATTACTTCATATTTTATGTCCTTCCCAATATGCTACAAAGGGTTTGAGCCATCAAGGGAGCACTGTTAGACATGAACAAACAAGAACAAAGATATGAAAAATAACTGCAGAAAGTAAAGCTGTTTTTTATGGTAAAGTACAATTATTTCAGTGTTGCATATGCTGTGTCCCTCCACCCATACTTCTATTCAAATCCTCTGTTTTCCAGCACTTACAGAATGAATGGAATGAAATGAGCATCTATTTAGGAAATGGAGAGGGATAAAAGTTTTTGTGAAGCACTCAAGGAAGCTTTTTTTCTTCTTTTCTTTTTTTTTTTTTTTCTGAGAGAGTGGAAAAAATGCTAAAATGTTCATCTAATCTATTTATTCTTTCTTGTAAATTTGGCTCTCATGTCTCACAGAATCACAGGTTCAGATTAGCTGAGGCACAAAGGCACCTCTGGGGATTGTCAGTCTAGCTCCCTGCTAAGAGCCATCTAACTCCCTGCTCCCACCAGAGCAAGTTGCCTAGGCTTAAGTCCCAACAGTTTTTTGAGTATGTCCAAAGATGGACTTCACATAGCCTCTTCAGGAAGTCTCTTTCAGTGTTTGACCTCCTCTTATGGTAGAAAAAGTGCTTTGTTTGTGTTAAAGAAAGTGCCTCCTGTCCTGTCACTGGGCACCAGTGAGAAAAGGCTCACTCTGTCTTCTTTACTGTCCCTGTCTCAGATCCCCCTGAGTTTTCTTTGCTCCAGGCTGAACAGTCCCAGCTCTCTTGGCCTCTCCTTGCATGATAGATGCTCCAGTCCCTTAATGATCTTCATAGTCCTTCTTTGGATTTATTCCAGTATTTCCCTTTATCTTGTACTGGGGAGACAGTAACTGGACCCACCACCCATATGCGGGTGACTCACCACCCTTATGTGGTGGATCAGCTCACCACTGGTGAGCAGAGGGGAATGATCACCTCCCTCGACCTGCTGGCAATACTCAATGCAGCATAAGAGGCTGTTGGCCTTATTTGCTCCAAGGGCACATGACTGGCTCGTGGTCAACTTGTTGTCCACTAGGGCCCTAGACCTTTTTTGCAAAGCAGTTGGCCCACAGCCCATATTGGCAGAAGGGGTTATTTCTCCCCAGGTTCAGCAAACTTGCTGAAGGCACAGCCTGTGATTAATGGAGATGATAACCAGTAGTGGACCCAGGATCAACCACTGGGGTAAACAGCTAGGGACCTGTCTCCAGTGGGACTTTGCGCCATTAATCACACTCCTTTGAGCCCAGCAGTTCAATCCATTTTCAACCCATCTCAATTTTCTAGTCCCTATTTCATTAGTTTGTCCATGAGGATGTTATGGGGGACAGTGTTGAAAGCCCTAGTAATATCAGGATACACAATATCCACTGCTTTCCCATCTTCCAGCAAGCTAGTCATTTTATTGTAGAAGGCCCTCCAGCTGGTCAGACATGATTTTCTCTTCATAAGTCTCTGCTGACTACCCTCAGTCAGCTTCTTGTCCGTCATATGTTTGGGTATAGTTTCCAGGAAGATTTGCTCCATGACCCTCCTAGGTATTGAGGGAGGACCGACTGGCTTGAAGTTCCCTGGCTCCTGTTTTGGGACTATCTTGAAGATAGCAATGGTATCCATGGCAGCTTACACTCCATTTGTGTGAGCTATTCCCTCTCATTTCTGTGATCCCGATGAGACCACAACCTCGCAACTGTGTGCACACCTCTAATGCCTCACGTTTGTTCCCCATTTCAGAATGGGAGATGCAGAAGAGGAAAGAGCTTTTTTCTCCTTTCCTCCCATTCTGGGGAGAGGAGGTAATCACAGCAACAAACTAATTTGTCTTCTTTGGAAGCCTCTGGTCTACCCTGCGCTGCATGAAGCACTTCACAGCACTCTGTCTTATCTAAGATGCTTTCAGAGGGATGCATGTACAGTTTTTTTCTTGTTTTTAACTTAAACATCCAAAAGGATATCTGATGTATAGAAAGAGAAGAGGAAATTCAGCTTGGAGCCTTTTATAAAGTTTAATGTTCATCTTAAATGTAATATTCTTCTGTAAATGAACATTTACCAGATTTTCAGCTTTTAAATAATTTATTTTATTAATTCCTCACTTTCACCCAAACATACATAGGTGCGTCTTAATAATTTTTGTCAGAGTCCCAAACTAGGTGAATTGTTGTGTCATATGAAATCACCAGAGCTAAGATGTTTTGAAACAAAATTAATTGGCTCTTTAAGTAACATATTACCAGGGCAAACATAAAAAGCAAATGCCAGTAGTTCTAACTCTAGAGTTACAAGCCCTTCTTCCTACCTCTCTGCTTCTCACCAGATGATGGGTTGTTACCTACGGTTATATTATTACTATTCACAAACCCAAGGGTCAGAATTCCTTAATTGCTCATTAGTGGGATAACTAATGGAGTATTATGAAGAGGAGATACCCTATCTGTTTATAGAAATTCAGAAACCATTAGGATACATATGCCAATATGAATCATGCAAGGCTGGTCTAAACATTTAGATCATGCTTGACACAATCCACCACATTGATTTAACAGAAATGAATTTGTTCAGGGAAGGAAAACAATTTTCTAAATATTGAAACCCATATGGTTTGCATAATGAAATTGATGGAAAACTCAGGTAGTCACCAAAGTGTTTTGAATACAGCTTCTAAAATGCACAGGCATACTGAGTATGAAGCTTAGGCTAGGTAAATACTGAATGGAGGCAAGAAATATACATTTTATTTGTATGATATTTTAGATTCTGAAAAGAAGAGTAGTTATTTCACCTGGCATGTGGTTTCTTCTATCTTCTTTCCTTGCAGTAAATGTATCCCATCACCCACATAATCTTCTGAGTTGAGAAAATAAAAAGGAAAAAAAAAAAGAAAAAGTGTTTTAAAACGTCCTGTTTTGTTATTCAGAGGAACATAATTTAAATTGTACTTGATGTTTTGAGCTGACATTTTGTCTTTCTGAACCTCACCTTATATAATTTTACCATGCATTCATTTTCTCAAGCTGCTTTGAATTAAGACTACAAAACAGATTGATAAACTGACTCATATGAAGAAGACTCATTCATGCTTACTCTTTATCTGGACTTAGTCCTCAGATTTTACTAACAGAATCTCAGCAAGGGCTTCCTTTTGCCCTGTTAATTTACAGCAGAAGAATCTAGAACATTTATGTAAAAAATAAGGCCCTGGGCAAAAATTATCTTTGCAACTGAGATTAGATTAGATATTTTTTCCAGATTATGAATATCCTCCCAATTCTTCCAAGTAATTAATGCTTTTAATGAGAAGAGTATTTATCTTCATTGCAACAATATGTATTAATAGGTCATACAGCTCTTTGAAAAGTTTACTTTTAGCAAATCTGGTTTGAAAAATCTACTCTTACTCCCACTCTTAAGGCAAAGCATCCACCATTATACTACTGTAGGAAGGCCCTAGTGACTAGATTCCATCAAAACATATATCAGAGGCACTCGGTTATTTTGCAGGAAAAAAAAAAAGAAAAATTATCTGTTAATCACAGCCCAAAGTTCTATCCTATTTTTCTAAGTATATTAGAAACTAGCATGAATGTGATGTTTGATTTGTTCCTTTTGGTTTTTTGTAGGTTTGTTTGTTTGTTTGTTTTGTCATGATTTTGCTTCCTTATTACAGTTGAAGAATACCTTACATCAGTAATTCTCCTGTTTGCAAAAGGACCACTAACTTAATATATAGATTCACAAAGACTAACTGTAGGCAAGTGAGACTGATTGCATTGTTTTGACTACAATCAACAGAAAAGGAAAGATTAATTCAGTGAATAGCTCCAAGCAAGTGAGATTCTTCACCTATCACATGAAAAAATGGTTTTGAACATGACCATGAAAATTTATATTCAAAGAGGTAAGATCCTAGTCTTCAAAATACCTTTGCTTATGTCAGAATTAGACTGCAGATGAGACTGCAATGTGTGTAGAGCTAGCCAAAAAGCCCTAAACTCACGTGAATGAAACAATTAAAGGGCACAAGTTAGCACATAAGTTTTCCATGTGTTATTTTTAAAGCAAATTCTGAATCAAGAGAGTTTTTTAAGATTCTTATTTTTCCTAAAAGAAAATCCTTGGCAAACAAAAATTGTAATGCAGTAAAAAAATAATCTCTCTTATTATTTCTGCAACTTGGATGTTGTAAGACTGGGTTAAAACTCACAAATTATGATCTAGGCATCAGACAAAAAAGAGCAACACTCTTTTCCCATCCTAGCTCTGCCTTGAAACCATAGGTCAGTTGCATAGAAAACCCCAACAATTTCTTTTATTTGCAATGTGCGTCAACAGGAAGAGGAAAAATGAGTCACAGAAAATTTATTGCATGAGTCTGCCTTTGTAAGAACCTGTATGATTATAGAACAGTGTCTCCTACAGACCTGATGGTTACAATAAAACCAAAACCTTTTCCAGAAGGTATGCTACATTTAGAAATCTAACGTGACAAGATTTTAAGACGTCTCAAGCACCTGCAAGTTTTCTTGAAGTCACTGAGGGTCAGGTGTCTGACAATCCAGATGTTTATTTAAATATACAGCTAGCTGGTCTTCAAGTAGTGCTTTTGCAACACTGGCTTAACCAAACTGTGCTGTTTCTAGTCCTCATTCTAATTTGTTTTCATCTCCTGCGGGCATCTCTGCATTCCCTAAACTTACTCTGCAAGTAAAGTCTTGCAGTGTTTAGTCCTGTGCCCACAAGTCCTCTTACGATCTCATCCAAAATATTATTATTTGGTAGCTGTTTGCAGCTGAACCAAAGAATTGCGCAGCAACTTATAATGACCTTACCCTGGAAGAAAACATACACTCATGCTGCTTTAAACATAATTTTGTTCAAAACCAAATGAACAACAGGAAGTTCTTAATGCAAACTTTTGTGGTTCCCTCCCTGACCATGATCTCTTTTGCTAGCCGTAATAACATGCATCTGCAGCATGCAAATCTTGCCTAAATTAGCTCTCCAATCCCCTGAAAAATGGAATAGGGTATTTGGGTTAAAAAAAAAAGCCAACGAACATGCAAAAAAAAAATAAATCTATGTAGCAGTAGTGTTCTTTTCCTCCTAGCCTGGCAATGGGTACTCATCACTTTCCTGTGGAGTGAATTTGGAGCAGTGGAGAATTATGTCTATTAACTCTGAGAGGTGTCAGCTCTTTTCTGTTTTTCTCTGTAATACTCTTCTGTGGAAGCCCAATGACTGTGACTTGCATAGTCAACTTTTTCAACAATGATAGTTCTTGGCTGGCAAATCCGATGCTGGTGATTTGGGTTTGAGCTTGTGAGCAAAGACAGGAATTCACACTATTGTGTCTGTGAGATATGTGTGCTTTTACGGTCTTAAAAGTCTGGAAAATTTATTTTTGTAGAGGTTATACAAACAGCAGCATTAAGGACCTAATCCCAATGCTACTAGTGTCAGTGGATGTCTTTTCCTTGACTTCAGTGAGATTTGGGTCAGGTCCATGAATATAGCTCTGAAGCAAGCAGAGAAGTCTATGCTGGCCACCACACATGGCTTATTACATCTAACAGAAATTCACATTATGCTATAGACTTGCAGACCTTGAAGGATTATCTCTGTTAAGAGAAAGGTTTGATCAATAGTGACAAATTATCTTGATCAATAGCAATAAACTGTAAATCTCCTTGCAATGGTTTTCACCACTGTGTGAAGGGGACTTCCCTTGAAATAATTTTACTGCAGTAGGGGAAAGGGAGATTTTTATTTAGCTGCCAGCTTTGCTTTCTGTTCCCTCTGGGCCCCTGCCCTTCAATTACAACACTTGTCAGCTTTTAAAATGTGCACTGCTTCTTTTGCATGCTTTGGATATTTAAAAGGGTAAGAAAAAACCTTGAATAGAAATGACTCCAGAGGAAGGTCAAAAAGTTCTGTTTTCTCATTCAGCCTTTTTCCACCTCCAAGCTTACATCTCTGGAGTAGTTTGAGGAATCATTCAAAAATGTTTATGACAAGCTAAGACTTGTCTGCAGAGAAATATTTATTTCACCTATCATTATGACCTTTTCCCTTGCAAGCCAATGAGACTCACTAAAGGACCCTTTTTTCCTCATCAGTCATTTCTGAAGCAGAGTTCCCCTCAATTTTCCTGTTATCTCTTCTTCCTGGTTCTGGTTCCAAGAAACCAAATTTTCCATGTGTGGGCAGATGTAATAAACATTGCCATTTCAGAACTATTTTCCAAACATTTAAGAGTTTGTATTCAAGTAATGAGGTGAGTGAAATCCTGAGGGAAAGAGGTTCCCTGTCCTTTGCTGTCCAGGTAACAGTGGGATCTCCGGACAGTGGATGATACCTAGAACATTTGTACCGGAGATATTAAAAGCTAAGGCAATGGCCATTTTCCCAATTTTTTTGGCTTAAGTAGAGAACTAAACACATGTCCACTCTAATCTCACATATCCTCGTTTCTGTTTCTCCTGAACCTTGTCTGGTTTGGTCTGATTAGGCAAATATAATGGTTCTACTTTGAGTTTAAGAAGTGCAAATAGAAATTCCATTCCTGGAAGCAATGTTAAGCAGATTATCAAAGCATTTTGATTTTTAAAAGCCCAGTTTATGTTTAAATAGACAAGGTGACTGCTCACTTGCAATTCCTCATAGTTATCTTAATGAATTTACACTGGTCAGCTCTTAAACAGGGTCACTAGCAACTTCCCATGTATTAGCTGTAGCGTTGTTCTGATAGAGTTGGTCGAAACAGGTTTAACAAGAGATGTGGACAGAATAGGTGCTACAAAATTTTGCCAACTCTCCTTTGTACCTGTCACAAGAGGGTTTTTTCCTACAAAAATTAACTATTTCCCTGCCAGGTACCTGGAACAGTGTACAGTATACAGGGAACACAGATTCCAACTATAGGCTCATATTACAGTTGGCAAACCCCGTACAACACAGCTCTGGAAATTTACTGCAGTGGAAGTTGTCTTTGTCCCATGTCCTACAGCGTGAATTGGTCATAGAGTGTGTTTGTAGCTTACCAGTTTTAAGGTAAGCTTTATTTTGACTACTTTTTTTCCCTCTTGAGGACAAGATAAATCTCAAAAGGACCGACAAATTATTTAGCCAGATTATTGGTGAAAAATGAGAAATTTTCCTAGATGCCCTTTAAAATACTTTGTGGAAAATGCAAAATCAGCTGAAATATGTTTAGCAATTACCTTCAAGCTGACAGTGCCTTCTGATGTACGAATCATTCTCCGGCTTCCTGGAACCCTGCCAAAGTGTGCCATTCACATTTTTCCTGTCTAAAGTAAAAGCACAGAGAGCAGTCACCTGAATTCATAGCAAACCTGTGAAATAACAGGAAAGTCTATAAAAATAGCATCAGAATGCAAATCAAACAAGCTTGCAGAACACTGTAGCATTTGCTCAAATACGGAAATGAATCGATGATTTCGCAATATAGGAAATTTGAAGAAAGGTTGGTATTTACTGTGGGCAGACTTCAAATTTTACAATCTTTTGCTGCTGCCCTCTAATACCTCATTTAACACTGTTAAAACGTTATCAAAAAGATTGTTATCTTAGCTCTGCTTTTAAGACCTAAAAGCACACAGAACATCTGTGCCTTTATTTTGCTTCCAGGAATTGTATAACTATTGTTTAGTTTTCCAGTTAACCAGCTAATGCATTATCATCAAAAATAGCCACATCTATGTCACACACGATCCAAGGCTAGAACTGTCTCAGCTTGAATGGGAGAAACAAGGTTGGTTTGGAGAATAGGATGACCATTCTCCTGGTCCCTCAGTGAACTTCAAAGAGGTCGTGCTTCACAGCATGTCAACAACTATTAAGTTCTCATGCTTTCTGGTTTTGTAGTTTTGTTTGGTTTTGTGCCTGTGTTGGGTTTCACTCTGGCTGTGTCAGAAAATTTTGTCGATTTTCTCAAGTGCTAGAAATTCATTTCAGCCTGGATGCTGTAGACAATACGATACTATTCTGCATCAAAGTCTTCCCAGTGCAGGGCTACAGAATGAAGTCTTAACACAGGGGATCTTTCAGCTATCTGAGACACATTGTTATGAAATATAGCTGCATCATTACAGGCAGATAGAGTAACCTTTTTACTCAGTAAGGGCTAGATACAACAACTAAACCCAGTCTCTAATGAATAAGGAATAGAATGTTAACAGGAGGCTCTCACTGAAAAAAAAATTAGTAATTTTTACTTGTTAAGATACCGATGATTATTTCCTACAGAGGATTTACAAAATAGAACCCACTGAATCACAAGCGTGGGTAATAACACGTAGTGTCAGAATGGGTTGAAACCCCTCCACCCACAATTTATTCTTGGATGAACTAGTTTGTGAAAGCTGAAGCAGAGTAGTTTAAAATGGGAAAGAACAGGGACCTGAATTTGATTAGATCAGAGATATCAAAATTTTTTACTGGAATTATTAAAAGAAACACTGAACATGCTGTGTATTTGTCATGCTGTCCCATGAAAGGTTCTTTAAATTTCAATTTGTTTTCTATGTTTAACTAGTTTTTTTCAGTATCCACTTAAAAATGTGACTGTGGAAAGTGGGGGACTATATTGATAGCTTAACTGTGTTTTTTCCTTTCTTCTGCGTTTGCTCCAACAGTAAAGCAAATCACAACATTAATTAAAGTTGGCTCTGTGAGATTAGCAAGTATACAGTAAATTATTTAAGCAGTTACTAACCAAAGGCTTCACTTTCAGACATGGACTTCTGGATGGATCTAAAAGAATTAAAAGAATTTACCATTAGCTGAAAGTCAGAATGAAAAACGAAAGCACATTTAATCAAATATGGATATTTTCAACCTAATTCTTTAAAGCAGGGCACAGGGATTTAGCTGTGCAATTCCCACTGGCTTTAATTGGAGTTGCTTGGCTTTTCTCATTCACTCAGTCGTACTCCCACATGCCACACAAAGCTCTAAAAGCTTCTGAATTCCCTTTCTTTAAAAACATATTCAATTTTATTCTTGGAGTTAAGAATTCATGACTGAGTTGGAGAGCCCATCAGAAGGAAAATAAGAGATAATTTTCTTTAGACTTCATATGAAATGCCCCCGAACTTTTAGAAATTAATGTCTGAAATTTGGTGACATAATAATGAATTGAACCAAGAAGCTACATGTGAACACACCATCACCATGACCTTGAGTGAGATTTAAATACTGAAATAAACCTTGAGCTTTTTGCACATTCATATCAAGGAATAGTCCTAACTCATGCTTCCATCTGTGGTCAGTGGTTTAGAGATGATGACTTAAAGAATATACTAACTTAACAGAAGAAAAAGAAAACAAAGATTTACCCTGCAAATTAAATTATTTTTATTTATCCATAAAAAGCCTCAGAAGATTATAGTAGCTGAGACTAGTCTAAATTGTGACAATGATCAGCAGAAGGGACAGAGCACAAAAATTGAGATCTATGTCCCAACTTTAGGCATATAGGTACTGAAGGGTTTCTTGAGCCAGAGGTACAACTGAACTATATTTTTTTAAGGAACTGTTCTATAGCACTACTTCCTTTTGAAAGCACTTGCATTTTTTTTGCTTTCAGAGTTCCACAAATAAATGTCTGAACAAGGCTTACTCCTGTTTATTCTATTTCGGCTATTCTATTTCATTTGTTTCCCCGTTTCTCCATTGTAAGCAAATAAGAATTCCTTCACTTTCTTCACCTCTACAGAAAAGGCCAAAGTGAAAATTTCTGCATTACCAGTACAGCTGTCATTCAGCTGTCATACAGGATAGTGATGACTGGATAATTATTTTCATCCAATTTACTAATTTTTTTTAATATTTTTTTAATATTGACTAGCAAAATGATCTAGATGGTCCTTCTAAATTTTTGTTAATTCACTTAGAATAAGATTAGTTTCAGAATGGAATGGTTTTATTTACATTGTAAGATTTGACACTATAGCTATAGACATAGTTTTTAGATTCTTAGACTTAGTTTTGATCTAAACAGAAGACTATTAGGCATCTAGGTGATTGTATCGTATCTGGTAGAGCTTGGTAGAACAAGCCTTGGGTAAGGCCTACACAGTACTCTGGCTTCCTTAAAAGTCTTAAAATTGATGAGATAAGCATGAATAATAATGACTTATGTTCATACTTTAATGCAGGTTTGAGAGCATTTTCACTGGGCCCTAGGTGGTCATGAATAAGTGAGATCTCATGGCTCTGAGTGCATGCATCTCTGAGTTCACAGTTGATAAGTCACTAGTGTTTTTATCAGATCTACAGAAATTGATTAAAACTGTTACTTAACACAAAGATGATCTTGATTTGCCTTGAAATCTTTATCTGTTTTGAAATTTCTCAGTAATAGACATAGATAATGTTAATGTTCTGAGTTTAGTAGAGCCCCACCTAAAAATTAAAAGAGAAAAAACAAAAATTGCCCAAGGATTTTCATGTCTGCCACAGACAGACAGATAAGATCTGTCTCTATCACATTCCATTAGGCAGAATTTCAGATTTCATCTGAAGGGGACCACTTCAGTTATACAATAGCCTTCAACCTGAAGCCACAAAAGAATTTTCAAAATAAATTCCTCTGCTTTCTAATATACATTAATCATTAGCCCAAACCATAGCATTGTGGTTTAGCGAATGGAGGCAAAGCATGCTGCTGTCACAAATACCCTTGATAAAAAGCAGTCTGACCTGCTTTATCTGAATCATTTTGCAAACTAATTTTTTACTTGGATTAAAAACACAAGCAAAAAAGTCTTCAGGAGATTATCAGGTCAATGGTACAAACACGCTATAAAGTAGGTTACCACTTCAATCTTTCAGAAAAGCAGACATATGGTTAAACCAAGCTCAGATTAACTGCTGATTTTAGCTGTCCTGGTTCTGATATTTTGGAAGCAAGCTTTATGTATATGAAAAAATCATGACAAAAGAGCTTTAGCAATGCATTACAAGCTTGTTACTTGCTTTCCAACTGCAACATTAATACATGTACTCTATGAGAATTAAAGCAACATTGGCAAACATTAATAAAACAACAAGGATGAAGGGAACAGACAAATACAGTGGCACTGTAGACCTCGAACTGGTCTCAACTTACTTTCTTTTTTTGGTGACTGTGTTCTCAAAGTCAGGAAATTCCTTTTAAAAAGATAGAGACAAAAAAAGTATGAAAATCAAAAAAGTTTAATCAAAATATATTCCTTTCCTCACAAGAAAGATACTGAGTGATGTACTTTTGATGTATGTTTTTAATATCCACTAACACATCCGGTCTTTCCCTTTTCCAGCAGCTGAAGCTGTGGCAGACACAGTGCAGCAGAGAGGACATTACTTATGAGTCCTGATTTTAGGAGCCTTCAATATCCAGGGGTCCCAAGAAGTTAACAACTGTAATACTCCTGACAGACCAGAGAACAATACTCTTACCACAAGAACAAATATCATATTTCTTTCATCGTATGATTCTTTTAAATTTTATGAGGATAAATACCCATACAATGAGATGTGGGTTTCTGAGTGACACAGAAGGATGCAGACACTGTAACCCCATCAGATGCAGAGGAAAGTGGAATCTAACGGGAAACTCTGCAAGTAAAATTGAAAGTTGTGCAGATTGGCTCGGCAAAGCTCTGAGGGGCACCGAATCAGAATCAAGCACTGGCCTGGAGGCAAGGTCACACAGCCTTCAGGGCCCAGATGTGGGAAGGAAAAAAAGAGCTACGTGGGTGTTGAAAGAGTAAGTAAAAGGGTGCCTCACTGCAGTGATGCCAAAACATCTTGCTGCATTTTTGATAGCTGCAGTTACCTTGGGACTTGAAGTTAATTTTAACTTTAAGAAAACCCAAGGTTGTCATGCTAGAACAGAAGAGATCCCTGATCCTTATTATTCTGATAGCTCCTGAAACAGAACATCAAAGCACTGTATCACTTTCATATCTATTTCTTCCAGTGTGGAAAGCAGAATCTAGAAAACTAAAAGTGTTCATGATAAATGGTGCTTCAATCTGCTGTGCAACAAGAGACATTTAAAAAAAAACCAACAAAAAGCATTCATTACTTTATAAATGAAAACTTCAGTGTATGGAGCTATTTCTCATATTCTTATGTTTAATTTATTTCCTTCCACATCTGCATGACTTTGACCACAGTAATTTAAAAATGTCATCCAGTTTGATGATGAAAACCAAAAACATGTACTACATAAAATGATGTAAGTGGATAATTGAGCATTTTAATTTTTTTTCCCTCCCTTTTGGTTAAACCCATCATAGACTGTTTTTTAAGCTTCTTCAGGAGAGTGAATTAAGAAAAGGCTGTTTTCCTGCACCCAGGTTATTTTAGCTGAGTGTAGGAGGTTTGTCAGCACCTGGACAATTGCGGATGCTAATAATTGTATTCAGTTTCCACAGATTTCTTTTTTTATTTTATTGCATGTGCAGATTTGTTCACAGATGCTGTGTGCATATCAAGAGTATACAGAATTTATCATCTACTTTGAAATACTGCAAGCAATAGAGAAGGCTCAGGGGAGACCTTATTACCCTCTACAACTACCTGAAAGGAGGCTGTTGTGAGTCAGGGGTCAGCCTCTTCTTGCAGATAAGTAGCGATAGAACAAGAGGGAATGGCTGCAAGTTGCATCAGGGGAGGTTCAGGTTTGAGATCAGGAGAAATGTCTTCTCAGAAAGAGTGGTTGGGCATTGGAATGGGTTGCCCAGGGAGGTGGTGGAGTCACTGTCCCTCAGGGTGTTCAAGGAAAGTTCAGATGAGTAACTGTGGGGCACCGCTTAGTTAATAATATAGGTGATAGAGGGATAGTTGGACTAGATGATCTTGGATGTCTTTTCCAACCTTAATTATTCTGTGATTCTGTGAAGCAATGTAAGATAAATTTCTTGTTGAAAAAAAAAAATAAGCATTTTAGTCTTGGGACAAATCTTTTTAATAGCTCTGAAGAAATTACTAGATGAGGTGCACAGGCACACAGAGAAGTTGAAAAATGTTGAAAAAGTGACTTTAAGGTGCTTTTCAAAGGGTAGCATCAACATCTTATTAAAAAAATTTCAAATATTTGATTTCAAAGAGGCTTGGTAAAGGAAGCATTACCCATGGAGGTCAAAGGACATTTTAAGTCAGAATCTGTATAAGGAAAAAACTGGAGATGGGGCCCTCTCTAAACCTCAGTGTGGCCATATACCTGGAAAGACTATTAATTTATTGTTCACATCCCAAACACCCGATGTGGACCATGAAGCATAGAATTGTAGTTTTAACCTTTTACTCCACAATTTGAAACCAATGCTTCAGCATCAGTTTCTTAAAATCCAACAAAAGATATGGGCATGACATTGTGTTGTACACTAAGGTAATTCTGAGATGAGTTCACTGGATATCATGGGATGCAGTGCCACAATGAAATATGACAGTGGGTTTAAATGGCCATTTTTAAATGTCACCTTTTGACACACCTCTTTCTGCTATGTCTGAATTAGCTAGCTAATTTGGGTATGTGAATAGTGTACTCTTATTTGTACTTTTTTTCTAAGTATCATTTTAGTATTTGACTACACTTAAAATTGTATGTGACTTTAATCTGAAACTAGAAATTAAACCGTTCTAAAAGCATGTTTTGTCCTAGAATGTAAATTAAGGTTGATCTAGACTCTTCTATCGACATTCTCTGAAGTGCATCATTACCTTGTTTATGAGAACAATTCCTTTCTTCCCGATCCCAAATACCAACTAAAACCAAATTGCATATGTGGAATCTCAGCATTATGAAATTATTAATAAATTCCTTTCCTCTCTGCTTCTATCCGATAACTCTGACTTGAAGAACTGAATGAGTCCCTCTGGTGTTTACAAGGCTGGCTGAGAAAGCTAAAGTTCCTGTGTCTGTTAAGACTTGCAAACAGGGAAATGATCATTTCTGATAACTGGCCGCCTTCTTTCCCTCATGGGAATCAAACACCAATTATAACACCACAGATTAAAGCAGGTATCATGACTGATTGTGATTTTCCTGGCAATAACTTAGAAGGACTGATAAACTATTTGGCATTTTTCTGATATACAGGGTAGTCGATCATATCACAGTCAGCAGTTGAAAAATATGTGGATCTCATGACATTTGGTGATTGCAATCTGACAGGAAATATATGAAAATAGTTTTAATACTGAAGACTCTCTTTCTTGAGAAGCTTAAGACAGCTCATAAGGTAGAAGACTGTAACATCAAGCTACAAGAGGTAGAAATTCAGTTTCCCAGTTAATAGCATTGTTAAGGCAAAGATTCATCACTATTGGCTAACAACTCTTTCTGAGAAAGATCTGATTCAACTTTGCTGTGTATAAGATTCAAAACCAATGAGAAAATCTATTATTTTTCTTTCTGTTTGAGATTACTGAAGATGAGTGACAGGTCAAGTAACCAAAAAGTTAACAGGACAGTTCTCTGAGAGGATTGAAATTCAAAGGCAAGTGTCTCTAACAGGCACAAGTACCATACAAACCCAGAGTGGGAACATCTCAGGAAAAACATTCTGTATACTAAACAAGTCTTCTAAGTTATGTGAAGGAGAACAACTGTGTGCATGATTATTCTTCATCCAGGATGTGTCATTTGAGCAGGTATTTGGCCAGGAGCAAAAGTAATCATGCTTCAAAATGGTGCCCAAGCAGTAGGTTCACTGAATCATGTCCCACACAGCTTCAGTGACCACAGTACCCCATATTTCCAACATCTCCAGCAGAGTGTCACAGCCCAACTGTGATTAGAACAAATGACAGCAGGCAAAATAACTGTAGGAAAATAACTACCTTGCTGCAGCATAAGGAGAAATTTCCTCTCACACTAGCCTCCCTTTTTCAAGTTCAGGGGGGCCAGACCTTGAATGCCTGCCCTGTTGATTTCCAAAATTATATAGAAAAAAAGAAAGGGGTAAAGTCTTCTAGAAAGGAAACGTGCTGTGCCAGACTGCTCCATCTTGAGATTTAACAGCTCTGTGGGGTACGCATAGGCATGGTTCAGACGAACGTTTAAACATACGGTCGAGCCCATACCTGCTTAGCAGTGCACTTAAGTACGCGCGCCACTGAATAATGATAGATGGATGAATCAGGGCCTGAGGGAGCCAATAATGTTCTGAATTTATCATGCTATGGGGGACGCCTTGCAGCCTGGAATCAAGTGACGGAATTAAAAATGGGAGAGAAGTACAAATGGGCTCAGTTAATAAGCTTAACGGCTTCATCCAAGGTGTAGGTCTAATAACTCACATGCTAGAAATAGCAGATAAGATTACACATAGTCCTTTGGCCTTAGCGGCGTTTTTCCATAGGTCTTACTGCTGACACGTCATCACTAATCTTGTTTTCGATTTCTAGAGTATTTTATAAATAATCATGTTGATTCTACAGCCAGCAGAGTGACACAGCATCTAGACATTATTTTTAGTTAAGTGCTGAGCTGAATATTCTCTCAAAACAGAACAAAATAAAGCCGCGGGCACTCTTAGGAAGCTTTTTGTTAATATCTAGTGAGCCAACAGTTTGCTTACTCATTTACCATTACCTCTATTAATAACGAAATTAAAATTTAGTGATGAATAAATGTGCCATCACTAAAATAGCCCCCTTCAGGAAGACAGAGATGTATGATAAGAGTTAGCAGAAACGTGCTAGATTTTTCTGTTTGTTGTGTCTTTGCAGACTGTGCAGTGTCATTCCACAAAGCCAGCACTGAGCAGCATGAAAAATGTTTTGCTACAATTTATTCAGATTAATGTACAGGATTTCCTAATTCTGCATTAATACCAAATCTGCTTTTCTAGGCCCTCTCAGTGAAAACAAAGTTCTGCATTGAATAGGTCGGTTATTTGTAGTTCACTGAAAAATTTATGAAGCCTAACTCTACCCTACTATGATGAAAGTCTGAAGTAATGCTGTCAAATTGGAAAACAGAACAAAACAAGAAGAAGTAAGGGATTTTTAGCCTGAAGTAAACTATTGCACTTTTCATTCTTAGACTTGCACATTGTGAAAGCCCAGTGCAGAGCACAGTGCTGGGCGTGTGTCTCTACCAAACCTTGAGAAGACAAAGGATGATATCTAGTAGTTATCTGTTACAAAGTATTTTAGGAGGTCATATGTCTCATGCTGGGCACCAGCCAGAAAAAATATCGGCTTTCAGTTTTCAGCTTACTTTGTCTAAATACTGTTCTTAGCAGATAAGCATCTATTGGACAAAGAAACGTGAGTGTTGTTGCCATTAGCTGCTAAGTTGGTTTGCAGTCACAGCAAAAGGGAAAAAGACTGAATAGATGTAGGAGCTGAACTATAATGTCTAGCTTTGCTGATAGACTGGCAAGTTTCAGTATGGGTGTGTAGACAGAGTTTTGCACAACAGAACTACTGCAAGCATGCCAGGATCAGGGTACAGCCGTATTTCATAATCATGACTAAACTGCTGGAACAGAGTACAGGTGGCTCATTTTTATAGTAAACAAGGTCACAACCTGATAATGGGGAGAAACCTGTCACGCAGAAGGGCATCTCCCACCTACTAGAGTAAAACTATAATGCAGGCATATTTCAGAGCCCAGGCTCATAGATCTATGCTGATGCTAAGAGGAATTGTCTTGAGATCTCTGCACTCCTACGTTCTCAAAATCCAGGACCATTATATAAAGAACCAAGGCGATTATCTGGGAGAGAGAGAGATGCATGGAGTGAGATGGCCACAGCAGAAAGGTCTGAGAAGAACAAGTCATTTCCATTCTTTTAGGAATTCAACTAGTGCATGCCACCCTTCCCCAGTCATTCTCCTGTCCCACCTGCTCCAGCGCTAGTTCCACGCTTGTTCTCCGTGCAAACCTGCTTTGTGATACTGTAACACCATAGGGACAGCAGCATCCCAGCTACACACTACCTAACCCAGACTGCATATGGGTAAAGCCAGGCATAATTTCTGAAGGGAGGACAGTCTCTCTTTGAATAATGAACATCCTGTTTTCCCTTCACCAGACTGCATCATATGTTGCTACAGATAGCGATAGTAATTATAAATGAAGGAGCATTGTAAAGCAGAGAACAGAGATTATGAAATTAAAAAGATTATGACATTTGATATACTATGCTAAAGTATTTGTTAAAATCTCAGTGATATATTATACCAATAACATACAAGTAAGAAAGGATTAAGCAGGGTAACATTATTTAGGAAGAAAAACCCCTGCAGACGACAACATCCTTCACATGTTTACCTAATGAAGTTTTGAAAAATGTAAAGGTTACTCTAGAAGCTGTCAGATACAAAATGCATATAAGTCACACTTAGGGAATGCATTATTTTTTTTAACAAAAAGGACAACCAAAGACACCAATACTATATTCTGTAGAGACAAACTCTGCTAATGCCTGTTGCCAGCATTTTCATGTGCTATTGCAAAGAGAAATTCCCTTGTACAGTGAAGCTGCACTAATCTTGCTTTGCTCTTAGCTGTATAGGAATTCATGACCTGTTTTTTAAGTGCGCTTGTTAAGGCTGGACAGAAATCAGGTCATTGGCTAAAGAGATGAGATTTGAACAGTGGGTCTGAAGAGCCTAAACTGTTCAAACTGGCAGGTTAGCTAGCTGAACACACATGTGCCTGCATACAAAGCAATAGATTTTTTGCAAAATACATTGCATACTTTGCAATTAAATTTTACTTACCAAAGACATAGTCCTATCAGGTGGTCCACCGTTTATGTGCATGCTCACTGGACTGCTAGCCCGGCTGTCGGTAGCAGTCGTATCCTTTGGTTCCTGATGTTCCGGAACAGGCTCATACAAGCTGTCCATTGAGCCCTCCTAAAATATATTTAAACAGATTTTCAAAGATGAACACTTGTAGACACATTGAAATAATAGTAATTAAAAAAGCAAGCAGTTTCTGTGATATACAAAATATAAAGAATAATTTTCCCTCCCTATCTTTTGAAATCCTGTATTTACTCTTTTCTCTAAAAAAGCATACAGAAATGGATTTTATTAGGCCCCTAAATGCTGGAGTTCATGATATCATGGCTTAGATTCCACAGGCTGGCAGGGTAAACTTGAGGCTACAGCAAAAATGAACATTAATAATTACTGAGAATGCATAAAAACATGTGCTTATTTCCGTCTGAATACCACATGAAAATTCTTGAAAATACTTGAAAACAATAAACCATGGAAATTTCTAGATAAACTGTAAAAATCATTTAGTTAGTACTTTTTCATAGGAAAAAATTGATTGGATGCTTGTGTGTTAGAAATAAATGGCACCAATTATGTCAGCTCCCAGAATTTCATTCATGATTTAGGTCTCCAAACTATTCAGAATGACCAGACTTAAAAATAAATTCCATTTGCAATGAAATTTTTGAACACTAACTTATAATGCATATTTTTCTTTTTCTCCAATCACCAAGAATGTAAACATTTTAACAGAAACTAAGATTTTAACTTTTATCCAAGAGCCAGGATTACATGTACACAGCACCATTCCATAATTCAAGAGTTAAATGAAAGCAGATGGCAAAACTAAAGACACTCTAACTAATGATCCTAGATTTTAGATGTTGCCACTTTGATCTGCACTGAATATTTTCCCAATGAATTCTGATTACTGATTTTAACTGCATTAATTAAGGAATAAATCAAATTTATAGCAGTGTGACTTACAGCAGAACAACACCATTGAAATTAACATGGTATATTATTATTTAAAAGCATTTGTTCCTGTAGCATGGAAGATAAACACAGATGTGTATTTGAAGTTATGTTGTTAATATGTAAAGCTTTACAGGCAATATTATGGACTGGTGAAACAGCAGTTCAAAGACGTGACTGATTTTTGCAACAGTAATGTTTATCTACAGATCTTTGTTTGCTTCCGCCTACTAGAGTCTTGATAAGCCAAGAAAAATGTTGTAGGAGAAATATTGCAAGTTGAACCTCTTGAAAATATTCGAGTTAGACACTGGAATTTATTCTAGGAACTAACAAGTTAATACTTCCTGGGAAAGTGGTGCAGGGGTTATGAAGGACACTACACATGGCTTGTGCTCCTGTCAGCCAGCTGAACCTGGGTTTTGATAGTAACTGTGTTTATTCATAAGAATATTTTTTTCTTCCTGTGAGTATGTTGCCACACAGCAATGATGTGTCAGATTCCAGGTGTGAAGTTGTATATTGAGCATTTCTAGACAAAAAACTAAGAGTTTAAAACCCTGTTACACACTTCCAGGATTATGCAATGTAAAATGTAAATATATCCTTTTCCCTCAGTAGGGAATAATATAGGACTTTGGTGAAGACAGTACTAAATTAAGAGATGGAAGCATAAAACAGAGCTTGTGTGAAATAGAGAGCATGAGAGAGCAAAATGTATAAGGGAAAGAGGGTAAGGAAGAGTGAAGAGAGAGAGAGATATGAAGAGGGTACAAAAAGAGAAAAAGAAGACAGAAAGAGAGAAAGAAAAATATGCAAATGAGAGAAGGAAAGAAGAGAGCAAAAATACCAGTGGGAAAAGAGACAGGGAGAGAGAAGAGTGGACAGAAAATGAGAGAAAGAACATAAGGGGATCATGTGAGAATGAGTGCTCAAGAAAGGGCAAGGTGGAGAGTGCGAAAGAGCTCAAACAAGAAAGAGAAAGCTCATGTGTGAAGGATGGAGCACACAGGTGCAAGAAAGGGCAGGTGTGTAAGAAAAAGCAACTATGTGGAAAAACGGTGAGCACGTGTGAGAGTGAAGAATGGGAAGTTCATGGAAAAGTGAGGGCATGATAAAGGGGATGCGTGCAAGAAGTGGAGCATATGAGAAGACACAAGTGTGCACAAAAAAAGAACACGAGAAAAAGCAAGTCCCCAAGGAAAAGCAAGCACACAAGAGAGAGAGCAAGTAAAGAAAAGAAAGTGTGAGGTGAGATACAGGGAGGAAGACAGAGAGAATGAATGGGAGCAATTAGAGAAACCGTGGGAGTGAATGAGAGAGAGACAGGGCAAGAAAAAAGCACATGAGAAAGAGAAAACAAGTGAGAAAGAGAAAACTCATCCAAGGAAGAGTGAACATAAGGGCATTGGAAAGGGTGCAGGTGCATGAGGAAGCAGTTAAGGATGTGAGATAGAGGGTTAAGTGCATGGGAAATAAGCTCGACACAAGCCGACAATGTGTGCTCGCAGCCCAGAAGGCCAACTGTACCCTCGGCTGCATCAAAAGGAGCTTGGCCAGCAGGTCAAGGGAGGTGATTCTGCCCTTCTGCTCCTCCGGAGTCCCCAACATAAGAAAGACATGGAGCTCTTGGAGTGGGTCCAGAGGAAGGCCAGGAAGATAATTAGAGGGCTGGAGCACCTCTTCTATGAAGACAGGATGAGACAGTTGGGGTTTTTCAGCCTGGAGAAGACTCTGGGGACATCTTGTAGAGGCCTTCCAGCACATGAAGGGGCCTACAAGGAAGCTAGGGAGGTACCTTTTAGAAGGACATGTAGTGTTAGAACAAGGGGGAATGGTTTTAAATTGGAATAAGGTAGATTGTAGATTGGATATTAGGAAAAAAATCATCACTACAAGGGTGGGGAGGCACTGGAGCCGGTTGCCCAGGGATGTGGTGGATGCCCCCTCCCTGGAGGTGTTCAAGGCCGGGTTGGATGGGGCCTTGAGCAACTTAGTCTAGTGAGAGGTGTCCCTGCCCCTGCCAAGGGGGAAGGGGGATTGAAATTTGATGATGGTCCCTTCCAACCCAAACCATTCTATGATTCTATAGTGCCCATACACAAGAAAGGGTGTGAAGTCACACGAGTGGGCACAACAGTGTTAGAAGTGGAGCGCTGGCACAAGAAACAATGTGCTGTCCTGAAAAAAGGGGCAGGCACAACAAAGTAAGGAAACTAAGAAACACAGTGCCCATGAGACAAATGGAGAGAGGGAAGACCAAGAGAGAGGGAGGGGAAGTGTGAGTTACAGGGAAGAGTGTGAGAGGTCATGAGACATTTTAGAAAGGTCATGAGAATGACCTTACAAGAGAGTGTGCAAGGCTACAAGACAGAGAGGATGTGAGAAAAGGAGCGAGCACAGGAAAGAGCAGAACAACCTGTGAGAAAGAGTGCACATGGGAGAAACAGTGAGCGCATGCAGGGTAGAAAGGGAGCCCTTGTGACAAAGACCTCTCAAGAAAGAGTGAGAAAGAGTACAAGAAAGTGAGCATGAGGACATGAGAATGAGTGATAGTGAAGTTCAAGAAACAGCAAGGGCATGAGAAAGGGCATGAGGGTGCAACAAAGAGAATGAGGTCATGAGAAGAGCAGCAAGTGGGTGAAGGAGCAGGAACATGTTTGAGAGAGGGCAAAGTAAGAAGTAGGTGTGAGGGCAGAGGGGAGCTAACATAAGGAAAAGTAAGCGTGCAAGAAAGAGTTTCAGTGAATGAGAGATGGCAAGAGGCAGTGCCTGAAAGAGAGCAAGAGTGAGGAAGAGTGAGGGTAAGAGGAATAAAGAGAGAGAGACATAAGAGGAGGGGAGGCAATAAAGCTCAAGAGTTACAGACAGCACCAGAAATGAAGAATGCATAGCAGGAGAAGAGAAAGCAAACATGAGAAAACAAGTGTGAGAGCATGAGAAAGAACAAGTACGATGCTGAGAACAAATGTGTGAGATCAGAAGGGGTGAAGTCATGAGAATGGGATTGTCAGAAAGGTGGTAAGGACATGAGAAAGAGAGCAGGTTGAGAGAAAGGGAACAAGTGTAAGAAAGAGCATTATCAACTGTGAGAAAAAGCAAGCGAATGTGAGAGAAGGAAAGCTGGATAGAGGGAGACAGAGACAGAAAGAGATGTAAAGCACCCCCAAAGATGCAAGCTCTCAAGAAAGGGGGAGATACAGTTGGATTAAAGAGAACGGGCATGAGAAATAATGGGTGTAAGGACACAGGAAAAAGAGCTAGCACACCAGAAACAAGAGCAAGCATGTAAGATCATGTGTAGTAAAGAACAACAGCAAAGGAAAGCGCATGTGCACACATGGGAGAGAAAGACTGATTGAGAGAGGGACAAAAGAAACAGGAGAGACAGAGACACAAAGGGGGGAAAAGAGAGAGTAGGACAGAGGGGGGAGACAAGGATATAGGAAATTAAACAGGAAACAAGTGAGGAGGGAGAGAAAGAAGGAATGAAGCCGAGAAAGAGGTAACTCAAGAAAGAGGGAGAGTGTGTGCAAGAAACAGAGAGAGTGTGGGAGGGAGAAAGTGCACATGGAAAGTGAGTGCAAGGGGATGAGAATGATTGACAGTGAGGTCACAAGAAAGGACAGGAAGGTGCAAGATAGGGAGCAAGACTGTGAGGAAAAGCATGGATGTCAGAAAGGAAGTGTCCACCAAGAAAGAATATGATAATTTGCAAGAAACAGCAAGGGTGCACAAAACATAAAGAAAAAGAGGATGGAAGGAAGAGTGAGAGACCATGCAAGAAGGAGGGGGAGAAACAGAGGAAGGGGAAGAGAGATGGAAAGAGAGAGATGAAGAGTGAGTGGGAAAGCTAGCACTGAAGGAAGGGGGAGAGAGCATGTTCATAGACTGTGTGCTAGGAAGGTCACATGAGACTTGGTATGAGAAACTGCATGCAAGAGCATGAGAAAGCACGAGAGCAAGGGCACAAGAAAGGGCATGTGGTTGCAAGAAATGGGGTGGGACCATGAGAAAGGGCAGAAGAACAATGGTAAAAGAGTGAAAAAGGGAGTGGGTGCAAAATAGAATGGCTGAGAAAGCAAATGTGTGAGAGTGGTTGTGTGTGAGAATGAGAGTGTGAAAGAGCAAGAAAAAGAAAGGCTACGAGGAAAGAGCAAGGGGAGGGAAAGAGCTTTCAAGAACAAAAGTACTCAAGAAGGGAAGAGAGACATAGTGTGGGGGGAAAGATAGAGATGGCATCAAAGAAAAGAGAGGTCACAAGCAAAAGCTCATGCAAAAATCCAAGCATGGGTATGTGAGAGAGGACACAAGGTCACTGGAAAAGACATGAAGTTGTGATGACAGAGAGGGCACACGATGTGTAGCAGGTGCACCAATATGTGAGAGAGTGAGCATGTGTATGGAAGGAGGGGAAGAAGGAGGAGAAAAGGAAGAGGAGAGGAGGGAAGGGAAAAAGAAAGAAAAAGAGAACAAGAAAAGGAAGAGAGCATGTGAATTAGAGTGTGTAAGAAAGCCAAACATGGCAGAAGATAAAGAAAACATGTGCAATATAGTGAGGGTGTGATAATGAGAATAAAGTCACAAGAAATGTTGCAAAGTAACAAGAAAGGGGTGTGAGAAAGCACATACAGGCATGGAAAGGTGCAAGAAGGGGAGTGAGAAAGTGAAGTCATGAGGAGGAGTGGGCGTTGGATTGCAAGAATGAGCTCTCTAATGGGAGAAAGAGCATGTTCATGTGATGGAGTACGAGAATGAGATAGAGGGCAAGAGAAAGAATGAGCATGCAAGGGAGAGGGAGAGAGAGATAAGGCAAGTGTGAAAAAGAGTAAGTGTGAAGTTGCAAGAAACATTGGGCAAGAGAAAGTGCATGGGCATGAGCGCATGCAAGCGCAAGTGCTTGCAACAAGGTACGTAAGAAAGGCAGGCATGAGTGTGTGTGAGAAAGGGGGAGAGAAAGTGAGAGTGTAAGAGAGAGATAATGAGAAGGATCACGAGAAGCAGTGTGCAAGAAAGAGTGTGATAGAAAGAGAGCGCCTTCTATGACAAGTTGACCCGCTTAATGAACAAGGGGAAGGCTGTGGATGTGGTCTACCTGGACTTCAGTAAAGCCTTTGACACGGTTTCTCACAGCATTCTGACTGAGAAACTGGCTGTCACTGGCCTTGACAGGTGGACCCTCAACTGGATTAAAAACTGGCTGGATGGACAGGCCCAAAGGGTGGTGGTGAATGGAACCAAATCCAGCTGGAGGCCGGTCACGAGTGGCGTCCCCCAGGGCTCAGTCCTGGGTTCAGTCTTATTCAACATATTTATCAATGATCTTGATGAAGGGATTGAATGCTCCCTCAGTAAGTTTGCAGATGACACTAAGCTGGGAGGAAGTGTTGATCTGCCTGAGGGTAGGGAGGCTCTTCAGAGGGATCTGAACAGACTGGACCGATGGGCTGAGACCAGTGGGATGAAGTTTAACATGGCCAAGTGTAGAGTGCTGCACATGGGACATAACAACCCTATGCAACACTACAGACTTGGGGGAGACTGGCTGGAGAGCTGTCAGGAAGAGAAGGACCTGGGGGTGTTGGTTGACAGCAGGCTGAATATGAGCCAGCAGCGTGCCCGGGTGGCCAAGAAGGCCAATGGCATCTTGGCTTGTATCAAAGTCAGTGTGGCCAGTAGGTCTAGGGAGGTAATTGTGCCCCTGTACTCGGCATTGGTGAGGCCACACCTTGAGTACTGTGTTCAGTTCTGGGCTCCCCACTATAAGAAGGACATTGAGGTCCTTGAGCAAGTGCAGAGAAGGGCAACCAGGCTGGTGAAGGGGCTGGAGGGCAAATCATATGACGAACGGCTGAGGGAGCTGGGGATGTTTAGCCTGAAGAAGAGGAGGCTGAGGGGAAACTTTATCACCACCTACAACTATCTGAAGGGAGGTTGTAGAGAGGTGGGCAATGGTCTCTTCAGCCAGGTGACAGGAGATAGAAGAAGGGGCAATGGCATGAAGCTGTGCCAGGGCAGGTTTAGATTGGATATTAGAAAAAAAAATTTTACTGAAAGAGTTGTCAGGGCCTGGAACAGGCTGCCCAGGGAGGTGGTTGAGTCACCTTCCCTGGATGTGTTCAAAAAAAGGATAGATGAGGTACTTAGGGATATGGTTTAGCTTAGGAGGGGAATGGTTGTACTTGATGATCTTCAAAGGTCTCTTCCAACCTTGTGATTCTGTGATTCTATGAAAAAGAAAAAATGAGAATAGGAGAGCTTGGGCAATACAAAGAGCAAGCGCAAGGGCTTGAGGGCAAAACCATGGAAAAGAGCGAGGGCACAGAGAAGAGCAAGGGCTCATGAGAGAGGGGTCCCAAGTCAGAGCGAGCACAGGAGTGAGTGAGTGCACATGGGACAGAGTGGGTGTGACAGAGGATGGCCAAGAAAGTGAGTACAAGGAGAGGGTGCAAGAGGAGGAACAAAAGAGTGAGAGAGAGACTGTCCAACAAAGAGAAAGCCTGCCTTCAGTTTATGAGTTTTCTTTGCTGACTGGTTTTATGCTTTTAGGAGTAAACTTTTCCCTTAGGAGGGAAATATGGAAATAAATAACTTTCATTCAGGGCAACCCAAAGTATTTAATGGAAATAAAAATTTTCTTGCTTCCCTTTTTTTTTTTTTTTAAAGTTAGGTCTACTTTTTTACCAAAAAAACTGCAATATGGTCATACATCAACTCTTTTAGTAGTCCTGAGCATATTAAACATCAGAAGCAATATGAGTGATAGCATTTAACTCTGGAGTAGTTAGTATATTTCCTTTCTTCTACGTGGGATAAGAAAACCTTTTGAAGCCCTTTTCCTTAGGACTTTTATGTGACAAAGAAACCAGATCAGATCTAGAGGAAAATCATTGTCTGCAGCTCTTTTGTTTACATGATATTGTTATCATGGCATGCAGATCCTAGTTTGATCATAAGATGGAGGTGCATTTAGTAATGCAGTCAGGTCACTCTCCATCCCTGTGCTTAAATGGGAACTCCTGTGTATGGTGGATGATAACAACCCAGTTGAAATGAACAAGCAGTATATGAAGATGACTACATGGGAAACACAGAAAAGCTCAACCACTCAGATCTTTCTTACTCACGTTATACTTTAGAGGATGTTCTCTCTACATGCAGGTAATTCTTATTTGACAAAACACATATTTTTAAGTTAAATCAGATTCTAAGTAACACCCCATCCCAACAGCCATGGCACAATTAGCATCTTTCTATTTACTCTAGGGTTTCTTTAACATAAGGAGGGACCATCTGATTAACCATAGTTAAATGTTTAATGTTAAATGTTGAAATTTCAAACTAATAAGTATCACCATAAAAACTTTAGTTTTTAGTGCCAAGGGCTGTTTATATCATTAGATAGAATATATTTTACACTGTGCTGTTAGCAGATCTTTAAATTAACAATCAAAATAAAATATATAACTAGTTCAATGCTACTGAAAATCACTAAGATGATTAGACTTTCATTCAATACTTAACTTTTCATTTCACTAGCAAAAGTGGTAGCTAGAAACCTACCATATGGAAGAGAAATAGACAAATGCAAAGGATCTTATTTGGCTTAAACCCTGAGATCAGTGCTCAACTTGAATAACTGATCTGAGCAACCCGGTGATTAGGAGTGTTGCATCCTTTCCTTACTGCCCTTCTTGCACAGGTTTCTGGTATGCAAGATGTTGTTATCTTTTAAGTATCTGACATTGTTGCCTGTCTCCTGTTACTAATGCCACTGCTCACTGCCAAAAAAGGTAGGATCTAGCCGTTAAGTATTGCCTTGTGTAAGGAAGCCTTTCATGCCCCTCACACCCACTTTCTCACAGAAACTACTGAAATTCAGTTTTTGAAACAGAATTACATCTGGATATATCTCTCTTAGTAAATGAAATGGTGGACAAGAACAAACCAGGATACTCTACCATGATCATCTGCACTGGTGCCCCCTGCCAGAACTATCCTTGACCCACACTTGATGTGTGTAAACTAGCAGACATACAAATGTTTCCTCAGCACATTTCTTAAAACACAAAAAAACCATACGTGACAGGCAGGTTGCATGAGCCACCTTGTTTCGGAGGGTTTGCTAGAACAGATAAAGGTTCTTACATGCCAAGGAGGCTCAATGCTTGGCCACATTCCTGGACACGTGTACGTTATCAACAGAACTGGAGCCTCTGTCTTCTTTGTGGGTCCAAAAATAGACATACATCTGAAAAGCCTGTTGTTTGGCCTAAGTGTACAACCATGGTCAAAGACAGCCTCATCTAAGTAGACACATCTGCTACTTGCAGGAGCCAATGCTACCAAACAGGTAAAGGTATAGTCTATGAGAAAAAAGAATAACCCAGGACAGGACAAACTCATAGGGTCCCAGGTGAATTACTGTGCATATCCTCTATATCAGAGAAGGAGATAACATAAGAACAAACATTCTGCCACAAGTAAAGGACTTGATAATTCAATCATATCTTTTATTTCTCAGATTTGTAGGATGCTGCTATATATTACGTAGGGCATCCAATTAGAAGGTTTAGTGACATAATTTCTTCCAATTCATACAAGAAGCAGTGCTTGATTTGGGCACCTCTCTGTATGATGTCCTTAATAGAAATGGTATTGATCTGATATAATTTTCTGACATACTAAGCACTACAAGATGGAAAACACACTGCAAATTCACGGTCTAAGGTTGACCTTTCAACATGATATGTCTACAAAAGAAGGGACGTTTATATTTTTGATCATTTTGTAAATGGAAAAGGGACACAGGGTTTTAAAGGCAAATTTAATTTGTCTGCAAATCCCTTGAGACGAAGGCAATGAGCTGGGTGCAAAATTAATCTCAGTTGAGAAACCAAATAATTCTGAAGCCAACTGAGGACACAAAGTATTGCTGGGGAAACATCCTATGCTGGAGCTCTCATACTAGGAGTTCAAAGGGCTTCCAGGTGGCAGCAGATGGAAATAATTTCTGTCTGTCTCCCTGGGCAGGGCAGAGTCCAGTCCCGGTTCTGAAGCCCTCACAACCATCTTGTGACTCTTAAGTGTCTTCAGCCTCCACGCCACCACTTGCTAGACTGGCCCACAACACTGTGTCTCTCATGATAAAAATATGTCTCTGTTTTATGGACAGGTGTGAAAGCAAACCCACGGAGGATCAAATCCAACAGCGTAAACTGATGTTCCTTTACCCCCCATAGTTTTTCACCACTTCGAAGCAGCCAAGAGTCTGGTTCTGCTCTGTTTTTAAGCAGAACATTCTTGTCAGCCCCTCAGGTATATCTTACTTCAACCACTATACTCCAGAGGGTAGAAAACTAGTGTCCGAGCTATAAAACAATATGTACATGCACACGTGCATACAAGCACACACATATTGCAGTCTGAACATATGTCAGTCAGTCTAGATGAGGAAAATACTTCCATGAGGATTTTTTTTAAAGTTTTGTCTGCCAATAGTTTAAACTTCTCTTCCATAGGTTCAGTTTTAACAGTTACTCCAGATGTACACTTGATGTAAATCAGCAGCGATTTCTGTTCATCAGCAGCTATTTACATATACTAAGGGACTGGTTCCTCTGTTGCCTTTAAAAGAAATCTTTAAAGCTTAATTATTTTGCTATTGTGCACTATTTCTGGCTTGCTTCTCCTTAAGAGAAAAATACCCTCATGTTGATACTGCAACCGCTTGGTTGGCAGCCTTTTTGCAGTCACAGGCTGACAGAGTAAAAGTAGCTAGCATACGTACTTGGATCACTAGCTCATTTCCAGGCTAGACAATCTGATTACAGAAAGCAGCTGCACTATTTTACAGACATAGGGAGGACTGCACTGGGCTCTGAGTTTTATGAAATACGTTAGTGACCTATGAATTCTCTTTAGATCTTGATAATTTGTGAGATGTTTTGCTGGGTTCTCAAAAGATTACTGATGCGGACAGAATGGCTCCCATGGAAAGCTTGTAAAGAAGGGAGGTTATCTTCTTAGCAGCAGCCTTTAAACAGAACTAATTATTTCATTACAGAAACTATCATGGCACTAGCTTTCACTTGTCTGAACCATCCATTATTGCTGCAGTCACTGTCTCTCACAGAAACTCCAGTTACTGGGTACCGGCTTTAATGCAGGAACCACAACCTGACCTACTCTCACCCGCATGACCTACCTCACATTTTGTCTTAATGCCGATTTCTCAACCGATGCAATGCCGAACACCTTTGTACAAAGGGAACTACATAGAAAGCAAGACGTTGCTGGAACAATAAAATATTGATAGGACAGGTCTGCCCCAAAGTACTGAAGAAATGACTGTTTTCACGCTGTTACAGATTGTGCCATTGTTAACTTTGAACAAATACACAGGTATTCACAATAAGCTGCGATCAAAACTGTCACTAAATTCCCAGGAAATTATTTTGTATGAGTGACTCTTGTCACAGAATCCTAAAATTCCAATGCATTTTACTTTAAGTGCTCCAAAACAGCTTTTAATCCTTATGATCTGGAAAACACCAGTACACTAAGATAGCATTAGTGATCAGGAGCAACGGTTTACACAGAGCAGCTCTTCTCTTTGAATTTGTGTCAGTGCACTTTGAATTAAATAAAACCAAAACACTTTGTGTTTTAATTGTTCTTTCCAAGTGTACAGGGAAGATATACTGAGCGTCTGGAAAAAAGATGAAAGATGGGTAAAAAGATCATTGTGCTGTGTAAATACAACAAATACACCCATCTAATTATCATTACTAGTACTAAGCATTGGCATTGGCAGATGGTTAAGCTTTGAAAACAGAAACAGTTTCTGTGGATTTCCTGTCCTGATTTACCTGTTTATTCTGACTGGATGGGTTGTCTCAGGGCAAGGAAAGGGTGGGGGGGGGGAGGGGGGAGGAAAGAAAGAAAAGAGAAAGTAAAAAAAAACCCCAAACCTGAAGAGGGTCTTAAATTAAGTCCTTTGACTGTGAGTAAATATTGCCATATGACTGGATTAGCCCTGATGACAGTGTATTCATGCTTGGCTAGTAGAAAACTAGTGCTTGAAAAGTTCTAGAAGTTCTCCCAGACTACGTAAGAAGGAAAACAGATACTATTGTCACAAAGGAAAATGACCTGAAAACAAATTAGAGCATATATATATATTTATATTTAGTAATTCATGTACATATGAGGAATTTTACTGTGATGGAGCCAAATACCTCATGTCCAAATCTGCATGTTTCTGTAACAGTCACAGATAGTGCACTATAAATTTATTATATGCTTTTTTGCTTCATCTTATTTTTAATAATTGTATGTTGCTATGTATAATATCTCACACATAGACTCTTCCATCTATGCTAGAGAGATTCCCTGTTGTTACACAACCCTTGCAAAGTTTGTGATATAACACCTAGATATTTTTTTTTTCATCCAAACACCCCCCACCAGTTTAGTTTATCAACTCAGCAACCTGCTAAATAAAAACATGTGTGTGTACACTTACCAGAGAAAAACAGAAAAGATTCATGTTGGTATTCAGGTCCACTCCAGCACCCTAAAATTCTGCTCCACAAACTCCCGCCGCACGATGCAGCTCCTCCTTGCTCTCCCAGTTGTTTGTACATTTCTCCCTGGAGATTAACTGCAAGATAAAATCCCTGCAATAATCCACTGGATTCAGAGCCCATTATCAAATGACACAGGCTTCCCTGGGCCAGTACAAACTGTTTTCTGAATTAAAGAATGATGTTTACCAACAACAGAAAAGCATTGTCTGAATGATTGTGATGGACTTGGAAAATGCTCTCTTACAGGCTGTTGTTTTCATTTAGTTTGTCATCTAATAGAAATAAAACTCCTTCTGCCTAAGACAGCTAACTGCAAGGCAAATCTGAGTTTACCCAAATTATCAAAAGACACACAGAACTTCATGGAAAATTCTCATGTTTTATACAGATTAATTAATTTACAAAATCCAGTAAGTATTGTTGACTACATTGTGAATGGAAACATTTTACTTCGGCACCGTGGAAAAGAAACCTGTGTACCACAATTAAATTGTTAAAAGCAAACAAACAAAAGCCAAACTACAATCTCACAGTCTGGGCCTGTACACTAAAAAGCAATTACCAAACCAGTGTCTGACAAGTTGACTTCTTGATGATGCAGATTAGGACTAAACCATTTTTCCTATTAGAACACATGGCAAGAATGGAAATTAATAAATCTTGAGTTTTCAAAGCTTATCTGTGGGTTATAATGATAGGTATTATAGGGCATGTGGACAGTCAGGTGAGGGATAAGCAAATGTAGAGAAATACAGTCGCTTGTATTACTAACTGGTATAAATCAGCTGAATTCTCTCACACATAGTGGAGTAGAAGAGTCTGAGGAAGAAACAATGCAAAAAAACCAGTGTCTCAAATTGTTTCAGGTTATGAGATAATTGGTTGTGGAATAATACTGCCTCCCAAAACACAATTAATTTCCCATAGTTCTTATGTGAATGCTATGATATTTGGTTACACGAACAAGCAGCAGTTGGTACCAAGGAAATAAACGGAAATTCACCACAAATGGAGAGGTAGTGTCATGTGGTGACTGAGACCTTGATTTTCTTTCTGTAGGCCCAGATCTTCATATTTGTAAATGTCAAACATCTCCTCCATTGATCGTACTTCTGACTATTTCATTTTATTGTAGTAATTCTGCTTTTCAATCATGCACCCCAGATATTTCCAAATCTCCATAGTTTGGCATTTTAACATAAGCTAGTCTTCACCCCCAAAAAAACCCAAACAAGGCTAACAGGTAAACAGACAAGCACCAGAGGACAGATAAGATTCAAGATTTTAAAAGACCTTTACTTCGCACTTTTCCAGTTCACTGCGAAGTACATAAAAGTACCTCCTTTTCAGTTTTAATTTTGTGTTGGTTTCACATATTAGAAAAGGAGGTTGGCTATGGAGAACTTAATGAAGAATGTTATCATTTAGAAGCCAATTAAGAAGAGACTTCTCATTTCCTCCTCCTACAAACTTGAGCAACACTAACAGATTTTGTCAATTACCACCTAGCGACACTTTCCTAATGTGATTATACAAAAATAGACATCTGAGAGGCCTAGCTTGCCACAGATGGGCTTGCATTTGCTTTGTGGCTCACTTGCTAGTTTCTTCATGAGGGAGCAAGTTCCTATCCTTCCTGTGCCTCAGGTTCTCCAGCTGGAAAAACTGAAATAACAGCACAAATCTCATGTGCAATGTACTATGAAAGTAATGATCAAAAGCACCCCATCCCAGCTATGAAGAATTATTATAATTTTTTAATGTCTATTTACAGTAATAGCTATCTGGAAAACACCAGAAAGACAGAAGGGCTAGTAAAATAACAAGGTATAATAAGGAACCAACACCTAAGTAACTCAGGGGAATGTATTTTTTATTCTGAGTGATTTAATCTCTTGATTTGGGGTTTTGGCTTTTGAGAGGCTATGCGTATTTACTCTGAAACCTTTAGGAGGAAGTTTTTTATTTTACACCAATGTAATAGTATCCAAGAAAGCACAGATCTTACACTGAGTTATTCAGTTTTCACCTTGCTTTTATTTGTAGACATTCAGAAAAGAGAATAATTTCAGAATAAAAACAAATTAAAAGATAAAAAGCAGCCTACAGTTGAGATATACACATATATGGCAAGCAATGATGTAGGAAGGCAAAGACTCAAGAGCTGTACAAGACAACCTTTTGTGAAAAGAGATAAATGCTCATCTGGAAACTTTCTAGGGCATTGGGCCAACTCTTGTTTCAGTTGTTCTTACTTCACCGTTTGGACAGGTGCAATTCATCACATCAGGCTTGAAATCTCATGAGCCAAGCACTATTCCATTGAAATAAAATGCAAAAACCAGAAGTAGGCTTTTCACAAATACAGAGCTGCAGATTGAAATTGGAAGTCACACCGGTTTAGACTCTGTAGATGTGCCTCCTGAGTGCATGCCCCAGATGGCTTGTTTGGGTTCCTTCATTCTCCAAAAAGCAGTCCTCCAGCATTTACTTCCTGGAATTTCGTGCCCTGGCACATTCATCCTTTTGCTTTCAGCTGTATCGACTCTCTGCTGATAGATTATTATGTACATCACGGTTATGGTGACAGTACTGGGTGAAAGTTATTCGAGTCAGGTTTAAAATATTCAGTTCAAATATCCTGCTTGAGAAACAGAGAAATTTAACCCACTCTGATTTCCATTCTGCTGGGCTAATAGCTTTGCAAGTAATAACCTTCAGTGAAGACTTCAAGTGGGATCTCAAAGCACAGCTGCAGGTATTCTAGACACAAGCCACTAAGATTCTAAGACTCAAGACTGCAAAATTGTAATTAAATGTTTTTGAAGCACTTACAGTACTTAGTCCTCTTACAAAAAGGCAAAATTTTAAGCTGCTGCTAATTCACTGATACAGATGTCTGTAAGGGTCAAGTTTGCTGACAGGCCAAACTGTAGATGATATTACCCATCAGGTTCCAGTGCTAGACTAATGGATAAACTACAGATTGCCAGGAAATACCCCCTATAATAATTAAAATAAGATGCAACAGCTTATGATTGATTGGGATGAGTGATATAAATAAAATACTCACCAAGATTTCTAATGTTACTTATTGTCACAGCTGTCTGTGTAAACAATTTGAACATTGAAAATAATTTAAAAAACAGTAGCTAAGTAGAGCAAATTTGAAGGTAACATCAGTGTTGTGACATCTATGTACATTTTAACTGGTATAAATAGAGCAATTTGCAACAGCAATAGCATACCAGAACAGTAAATCCACACTACAACAAGGGTACAGAATTCAGTTTTACCAAAGAGGAAACACTTGAACCTTCATTTCCTAATTCTATTCTTTCCCTGCTGAGCATTTAATTCTCTTTCTTCACTGCTACATGATTTCTATATGCTTGGGTTCTGCATCTTTACAAGTAGTTCAAACACATTAAAAAAAAAGAAAAAAATACTCACAAATCCAGGCTTGCATATATTGAGTTTTCTATTCCCTGCATAATGCATAGACTTCATAGCTGAGGTCTCTAGGCACCCTTGGACTTTTCAGGAGACTTGATCTCACCTATGGATTCACAGTAAGGGGCAGTCCATAATCTAGCCTGGCATACAGGCAGTTAAGGTCCAGCCATGATTCAGGTACACTCCAGCCTTGGCTCCATGTTCCCAGTCCTATGATAGCCATTCTACTGGTGCGGCTTCATCTATCACTGGGAGAACTCACCAGCAGGGCTGTGCAATCCACAGATTTCTGTGGTCCTCTGGACAAAGGAAAGACAGTCTATTGGATAATAGATTTATATTAGATAATCTATTAGTAGCTGTTTACCTGGACACATTTCAGTAAATCTGGAACTAATATTTTCCCCTACTTTCTTCTCCCTTCTTTTTTTCCTTCCACAGCATACCTATCCAAAATGAAAATGTACATCTATTCCTCTGATCATCATCTATTTGTCATATGAGCATCTTCATACAGATTTAAAACTAAGAGCAGCAATACTACTTCCTGATATAGTGTCACTGTTAAATATATAGCTAATGATATGCTAAGTGGTGGCATTTCTCTACTCATCCACATAAAAGGCTGAATTATTACTTTATCATGAGCTCAAGGTAAATGTAATGCATTGCTACTACGCTCCACAGGCTACCCTGGTGGGAACTAGGAGGTTCAGAAATTATGTCAGTCAGAGGCTTCGTCTTGTCTCTCCCATTTCTTTGGAAAGAGGCTGTGTGTCTACTTCCAGCAAGTGCCTACTCAGTATACCTTCACCTAACATGTGAAGGCACCCATGTAGGGGCAGACTGGATAAAACCCCTGCCCCATTTCACCTATTCGCTTACAACAGGCAGATGACAAAGCAGTTCTGTGCAGAACGCTTTCCTTGTTAACCCACAACGCATGACCGAGAGCTCTGAGAACTCACTATCTGTACCTAGGAAAATGCTATTATCATACAAGTTTAACATTTTCTATTGTGAACATGCCCTGAAGATACTCCAAATGGTAGAAAGCTCCATTTCAGACCAGAAACATAATAGTGTCTCCAAGACAGAGCTACTAACATTTGGTATTCCTGAATCAAATGTTCCAATCACTGCCTCTAAATTACATCTACTTAATAGTTTGGAAAAGACCCATAAAGTACTAACTAAAAATCTGATTCTTTAAACGTTATTGATTTTTTCTTTCTTTTAGAATCTCCTTCAATTTAGAGACAGCTTCTTCATTTCCTCCTTTTACATTCAGCAGCTAATTAAAATTGTTAAGGAAAAAGCTTCACAATCCCCCTCCCCCCTGCCAAATTGCAGTGTTCTGTTCCTCCTCTGAAAAGACAATTTTACAGATGCAATGATCAATTCAACACAGCAGCTTTTACACATTTGCAATGAGGATTTGCAACAGAGTTTAGCTTAGTTAAAGATTATTTTAAGCTCACTCAGCATAAATAGCCATAACATTTGCTTCAGCCCAGAAAATCAAGCAAATAAAGACACCAAGAGCCAATATTTTATAACTTGATATCAAAGAGTCAAGTAAAATGCTTTCACAGTTTCCAGAATCCCAGGGAAGGTTTGTGCCTATTAAACTGGTGAAATTTCCATCAAATTCAGTGCGATCAGAATTTCATGCACCTTCTCCTGCTAACTGATCGCATTTAATCACAACATCATAAGAGCACACAGCATTTCCCATACAATTCATTGTAACATTCGGCCATGCCTTGAAGCTAACATTCCTTCTAGGATAAATAATCACATTTTTCTTTCCCTTGTCTCAAAAGATTTACTTTTTTTTAAGAGCAGTTATATTGTAATCAAAGAAAAAAAACCCATCTCTCTTCTAGAGAGGAAATGCGTATTTCTTAAACGGGAGGGACAAATCTTCCGCTCTATAATTTTACTGAAACTCAGTGAATCTAGCCCACACATTCTTTATTGCTACCTAGCACTAGATTGTAATTTAGAGTGAAAACTGCTAACGTCTATCGTCAGGCCAATTTATGTATTATCAGACAAAACTGATGTCTACAGTGAATTATGGGTATAGGAGTCATTATCTTCCAGGAGCACCTTGAAAACGAGATGTCTAATCTCAATAATGTAAGTTTCCTGGTTAAATAAATCCCCTGTGCTTAGTAATTCTATGCATTTATAGAAAAGATGTCACACCCCCCCCACCTCCTTAGACTTTAAAAAACATTTTAAAGCCCCGAGGGGATTTGAATCCTCACTAAACAGAATTGATTTCTGTACCTACTACTTAGTATTCTTAATCACACAGTTCATGCATTTTTGTTATGTAATGGATTGGGAAATTCAAAGAACCAGCCTGTTTTGCAAACATTTAACTTCCCATCACCCCACTTCCCTTTGATGGCTTTTTTTTTTTTTTAATATCAAGATGACAGCCTTATTAAGCACACCCTGGTTGAAACCGTTCCAAACAATCAACGCTACCCTCTAACTTTGCATCCACCCAGGCCTTGCGTGAGCATTTAAGAACAGAACTTCAAGAGGCCAGCAGAGGTTTTCCAATCCACTCTGCGAGAAAGATTGCCTCTCCACTTTTGTCTATCAGAATTCAGGTTAAGGACTTTAGTCATCTATTTCTTCCTTGAGAGTCTGATCCAAAGCTAAATGAAGCCAAAAGGAATCCATCTATCGATCTGAGCACTTCTGGCAACTTAATTCAGAGTTCTTCTACCAATTTATGCACTAAGTTGGATACAGCCTGAGTACAGCCTTTCTAACCTAACTTGCACCCGCTGCCTGTGGCCATGGGTGCCCACTCCTGTTCCCACACCTCACCTCACCTCCAGCAGACACCCACAGATGGCTGCTGACAGCCCCGGCCACCAAGGGAAAGAGAAAGAGCCAGCTGGCTCACAGTCCCCCGCACCTAGATGAGTTGCCTCTGAGCAGAGCATACACCATCTTAGCTGCACTTCTCTGGGTTGGAGATGCCAGCTAATTTGGACTCGCTTATATTTGTAGACACCAATACCACATTAAAAATATTCTCTGACCTTCAGGAGAATACGCTGAGACTCCTGGGTCCTGCTCTCACTCTCGTACAAATCAGGAGTAATTCACTGGAAGACCATGAAGCTATAGTAGCATTTAGAAAAGAAAAACTAAAACCTAATAATTTCATTAGCGATCTCCTGGCTTATGTTTCAATTTTCTTCTCAGGTTTGTGTGAGTCCCACCATTTTGGAAATCAAAATTAGGGTCTCAGACATTCCCCAAATAGTTTTCATACATTTCATATATTTTTAGCTGATTTAGATATGCCAGTAGCCTGTTCTTGCACAAGCACTTCCAAATAAATTCTGTCATACAAGCATCACATTTTGACCACACTAATTCTAAGCTAGCTTTTTTTAACTCATCTTCCCTATAAAAAAGCAAATATTTTACACCAGCAATCCATACCTGTTATACATATACAATCCAAAATGTTACACATTAAAGATTATACAGTTGCTGTTTTTTCAAATAAAGCTTTGCTCTAACACCCTGCAACTTAGGATTCAAAGTATACCTAGTAAAACACAGTGATAAAACCTAATGTTCTAGACTAGTTCTGAAGTGTGAGTACCAACGCATCCAGGAAGTACAAAATTTGCATAAAATACAATGATCTGAACACTTTAGGACTGCAAATTCCATGAGCTGGAATCACCCACCTAAAAAGTTCATGTTGCAGCAAGAAATACATGCTGCTATACAGAACACTTCTTCCCACCGTACTGTGTTATACAGCTTAACAGCTCCACACTGTTTTGGCAGACCCTTCACATTCTCTGGAAGTTGCTCTAGATAGACCCTTAGTTGGTAGATATTAGCAAAGCTTCATAGTTTTCATCTGAGTTATGCCAGGTCATCCAGTGTCACCAAGCAGTTACATCCATGTAGCTAATTTTTGCGACAGTGCTATTTTTTTAGAGGCAAGGATACATCAACTGATGCAGTGGCAATTTGAGCTGTTTACATCCCTGTGCATGTGATTTGCAGAGCCTCCAGCTTGGAGTGTCCTCGTTTTTGACTATCCATGACCCTGCTATACTGTCTTACTGCCTCTCCATGTGTTATAGCACTTTCCTTCACTTCTACAAACATGCCATGCCATGTGAGAGACAAACTGTATTTGCCTCTTAGGGCCCTTTTTAAAAAAGTGGCTGTCCTCATGCCCCGTGGCTACTCCCGTGGCTACTCATGCCTTTATGTACCTGTAATATATGCCCCATCTGTACCCACTATTAAAGAAATCATTGGCTGTTATTAAGGTACTAGAATATGCAGAGGAGGCTGATGTCAAGGGGAAGAAGTCTGTACACTGCTGGCAGGACACATTGCAGGAGCAATACATAGGATATAAGTGTGTTCTAAAGTATTGAAGAAAACAAAATTTCAAAATTTAAATTTGATAATCTTATGCCAGTTAAAAAAAAAGGCATCAGCTACACATGGTCTGCACCAGTCTTATTAAACTTGGGCTTAGACGGTGGGAACTGTAGATCCCATCTGCAGCCGTAGAATAACCTTGGTGGCGTATCAGCAGATATTCTTTTCTGTGGAGAATAGCCTTGCTTGCTATAGCTGAGTCCTCATGGTACCCGACTCCAAAACTGTCTAAGTTCTAGTAACTGGATATTATCACTCATTTAAATCCTTCCTAGTTAAACAAGATACTCGGAGTTGGCAGTTCCTGAAACTTTATTAAAGGTTGAGTAGGTAACCTTTCTTACCCCCATTGCCCTGATTTAGCAGAACATGATTACCTCAGGCAACTCACCAAAAGCCTTTGATGGATGACTTGGAAACTGGAACATACATGAAAAAAACAGTAGAGAAACAAACCCAACACCACTGTTGAGGAAATTTCAGTCTCGTTTTGCTTTAGGTAAACAATCTTTCAACATCATTACTATCATCCTAATGAATTATAGATGGATTGAGAGGAGAGATGGTGGGGAAGCTGCACAGCAGTATTTCTGTATTTGCATGGGAACCTCTACTGTACGGCCTAACTTTTTTAACTTATGAGAAAAACGAACAATCAGGACAGTTCTGGAGGAAGACTGGGATCCAGAGATCTGCAAAAAGAATATACAGGCAACAGCTACAGTTAAAGATCAAAGACTTGTACATCAAAGAGTGACCCGTCCCCCTGTGACTCTCCCTGCTCTGATTTCACTCAGATTCTTCAAAGTAGGATTCAGTGGAATAGATGACTTCTTTATCCTGAATAACCATCGAACAGCCAAAATTTACTCTAGCTCTATTGAATCCAGATGCAGTTCAACAACCTGTTACCCCAATAGCTCACACAAAAGTAGACTGCTGTACGCAAAATGCATTGTCCTCAAAAAAGCACCTAATTTCCATCAGGTGTATGGGATTTCCATAGTGTAGTGAACCACCAAAATATTCATTTAGTGCTATAAACACACTAGAAGCTGTTTTACCCAGTATAGTGTATAAGAGGACTTCAAAGTTGGCTCTGCTAGATATACATTCCCATCTTCATTGTAGACATTCACCATTATCAGATCCTAAAACTTAACAATGTTTAGCACAGTTATCCTTTGAACATCCCTATGACAAGAAAAGTTGTATTATCCCCATGTTGTCACACAGCTGAGTCTATTGTCTGGATCACTATAAGGCATTATCTTATACATGCCATCTAGAGATCACTGATCATGGGATGTCTGAATCCAAAATTCTGATTTCACAGATTCACAGAATCACAGACCAGTTGGAAGGGACCTCTGATGTCCATCTAGTCCAACCCCCCCTGACAAAGCAGGATCACCTACAGCATGTTACACAGGATCACATTCAGATGGGTTTTGAATATCTCCAGAGGAGGAGACTCCACAACTTCTCTGGGCAACCATTCAAATACGTCATTTAAGTCGCTCCCTCACTCTTTAGGTGCTGAAAGATGCTACTTAGAAATGTACAGTCTGTCTGTGAAGAAGTCCAGAAACTCCAGAATACTTGACCCTTGAGAGCAGCTAGTGAGCTACCCTACATTGAAGTTATATCATAACATGAATTAATAATGTATGCATTCATGTTACCTCAGTGACTAATCCAAGTGATTTCCTCAGAGCACACTTACTCAAAGAAGCTCTGTGGAGAACAAGGGTGAAGAAGTGGATAGGACTCACCTTTCCTGCTGCCTCTTACCCAGCAGCCCTCTGATTGCAGCCTAGGAATGGCAATATCCTTTCTCACTCCGGGAATTAGGTTCAAATTCTCCTCACGATTTCTGTTTTCCTCTTCTGCATGATTTCTTCAACCACCAGGTGAGAGACTTTCTCCTCCAGAATCTTGAAATAGCTGTTCTATTTTATACAGACTAATTATATACCAGTTGAGCTTAAGCTTTATGGGGCTGGGGCGGGGGGATGGGGGAGAGATGTGCATATATTTCCTCATGACTCTCTGGCCTGGTTGCTAGAGTGGTTGCTGGACAGGGAATAAAATTGGATTCCCCAGGCCCAGCTTCAATAAACATTAAATATTAATTTAGTTCACTGGAGCAGAAATAAAAATTGTTGCAGCAAGTAAAATAAAATGTTTTGGAGAACTGACTATAGGTGCTCAGGCAAGAAGTCTGCAGAAGACAGAAATTTCAACCACACTCCTGAGTTTTAGATTTGTGTCCTGAGAGCCCAGTTAAGATGCTTGCTTGTCCTCAGTTATAACCAGAATCAGTTTATTTCTCCATATGGTTTATAAACTGTGCAGCAAATGTAGTACAATTGTCAGTGTCTAATTTTCTTTATTTTCTCTAATGTGTGACCTCTAGAGGGACAAAGGTGGGTATGCTGCTGCTTCTTCTGCCAGCTCCCTCTGCTCACTGACTGTCTCCTTCTTCCAATCTCTGGGAATTTACAGAAGAGAAACTGCCAGGGTGAGGAAGGAGCTATTTCATAAAGACACTTGGAAAGCCAAATGCAACAAGCTGATGACTAGTGGATTGCTGCCGTGTGTAGCATTAACCACAAGAAAGTCAGACTGTTTTGTCAACAGCACATTGCTGTAAAAACCCAGTCAGATCAAGCAGATGCAGGGAATCTTATTTAAGAGAAAATGATGATTCTATGTGAAAACTGCATAAGAGAGGATAAATGTGTATGCATACGCCCTAGCCCAGAACTGGAAACTCTTACTGTTGGTATGAGTGGTGTTAGCTGCAGCCACAGCTTTGATGGGTGCCAGTTTACATACTTACCAACTGAGGCATAATATGTCATTAAGGGATTAGATAGTCAAAAACAAAAAACCCACAAAATTAGGTCTGAAATTATTTTTCTGAATAAGACAAATAATTTCTGTTCATGTTGGAGACAGGATACTCATCTGCTCATCTCCATGCATCTCAGTATAATGTGCAGTAAATCTTTTCATGCAGTCTGAAGTGCTCCAGAGATGTTTTCCCATCTTAAAAAAATTATCCTACCTTGCATGTTACCTGTTGACTTAATATTAATCGTAGTAGCAGAAGAGAAACTAGAGTCCAGCCTACAAAAAGCCAGTGGGAGCAAAGGTGAATAGAACAAAAGTTAGGAGATGAAAAAAAGATCTGATAGAAAATATTCACAGTGGAAACTGAGGCAAAAATACCCCGTAACAGAGAGATTCAGTGCAGCTGCCCGTGAGAGGTCCAGGTTTTCACACAGAAGTCCTACTGAATTTGACAGAGGAATCTTACAGAAAATTTTAGATGAACTTACCCCTTTCAGGATGAAGCGTACACACATAGCTATACTGGATTCCATAAACTGTTATAAAACAGCATCTAGAAAACCCTGCAAGTATAGATGTGCTGCTCTCTTTCTTCTTAAAATCCGTGTTATGTTAATGGGGTTATTTACAAACAACAAGAACTCTGTGATGTTTTACAGAAAATGACAGTAAACTTGCTGCTTGAGCATTATAACTTTGAATTTGTAGAAACTCAGACAACACTGAAAAACTACTGCAGTCATAAAGCTCTGTTAAATCCAAGTGAGCAGCTTAAACAGAAGTGTCTAGAAAAAATACCAAAGTATACAAGTGAAAACAAACATGAAGGGAATATAATTACAAGAGATAACGAGACTTTGGTTGTAATCTCTTGCATGAATTGGTATTATCAGCTGAATCTTTGGATAGGCCTGATCCAAAGTCTGCTAAATGTTAATGAGGCTATTCCTTTTGATATTAATATGTTCTGAACTTAATCCTAAAGCAGTTGGTTTTGTGATGTGAAGCAGGGTGTATGAATACAAACCTTGTACGACATGAAGTATCACAAATACTGTCTCATTATTCTTTATTTGTAATGCAGTGAAAATAGGCTTTTTACAAATAAAGACTTGGGAAAATAAATTTTTCAGCAGTGCACTTCTTGGGTCTATGCACTTAGATTTTTGGCTTAGATGTACTATGATCAATATTTCCAGGTGAAGCAATTAATTTCCTCTGTTTGGCAGGTGAATAAAACTCTTGCAATGCAACTTTGACTTTCTGTTTTGTCGCAGCCTGGTTTTGCTAATGAAAAAAAAAATACTTCCTAGCTTTTCTAATGTATCAGCTAGATAAATTGTTAACACTTAAGAACTCCCCAGGCAGTAATGAATGACACAGTTTTCTGTGTTATCCCTGATAAAGTTTAGGATATGGAAAGCAGTTTAATCCTCTTTCTATACTCTCCCATCTGTTCTTTAGAGCTACCGTAGTAAATTACTACATACTGAGGCACTGCAATTTCATATTTTCAAAGCTGAGATAATTTTACTCTGCAGTCCATTTTTAATCTTTGTAAAGAAAAAAAAAGTAAAATGTTTAAGGAAGCTAGGTCAGACAAAACTGTTGAATTTAGGAGATCTATGGGTGTTTTCAGTGAAATAGACCTTTCCTGAAGGTTGCTTGGAATAAGAGTTAAGTCAAACTAATCGCTTAGTTTACAGAAAATCTGCAATGCAAAGTGTTATGATTTAACTCAATTGTAATCTTTCATTAATTATGAGACCGTCTTTATGAAGGAATAGTTGCTAACAAATACGGCTCAAGGTGCTCTTTTAATTGTACCTTAAATATAGTATTGTCTATGCCTAATGGCTTTGATTCTGCTTTCATATTGCAGAATGAATTCACTTGGTACAGTTTTGCCACTAACCTGTTCAGTCACGGTTAAGGCTCATTTCTTTCTTTGTGAGGGAAGCCTACGTTTTGTGTTGGATTTCTACACATTTTATCAGATGTGCATTTTGCTGCTGCGTAATCATTATGGATAAAGGGACTGATTTAGAATCTATTGGAGTAAATTGACTGACTCAGTCCACAGGCTGAGCATAAGCAGCTGCTCCAAGAGTAGAAATGAGTACAGAGAGAAAGAGAGGCTGATTTAATAAACTTCTCTATCTTGCATTTTTTTGCATCCACAGAAAAACCTACATTCAATAACAGCACAGAAATCCAGTCAGTCCAGTGTCTTGCTCAGGTCACCATATGGTTGTGGAACAGCTGGTTAATGTTAAACCTTCACAAAATTGAGATTATACTTGCAGGAAGCAGCAAATGCTTGAAGAATCCGCAGCCACAATGCAGCATCTAAGACAGACAGCCACAAGACATCAAAACACATTGCCAGAGAAAGAGTTCCTCCATAACTCTTTGTTTGAATTTCAAAATGACATCCAACTACCCAGCTTATGCTCTGGGACTAACCTAAAGTCTTATAGCCCACCCCCCTCCACCCTGACCCCCCTCCCCGATGACCTAAACTCAGCTAAACAAAGTCTATCACCTCACAACCAGATTACTGCAATCCAGAACTTTTGAGGCTTGAAAATTGCTTCTAAGTCTACCAAATTGTCAAACCTGAGTTAAATCTTCTGAATTCAGGGTGGAGAAAAAGGGTCTGTGGATTTTTCGGGACACACACACACGACAGGTAAGCCAGTTCTGCAGAGGATAGCCTGCTGTCATTGAAACAGAACTGCTTCACACTGCATATGTCAATAAGAAACTCCTCCTGTTCATTTTATTTTCCTCTAGGTCTTCACTGCCACACACTTGCTGCTGGGATTGCTAAGGAACAGGCTTCACTGCCCTACCCACACGCATCTGCTCCTCCCGTGCGGTGTGGGGTGGGCGGTTAGCAAAGAGCACCTCGGCAGGCAAACAGGGATTTGTACCCATCAGTGGGAAAAGTGACACGGGGAGCTGAAGACATCTTGTTAGCAGTGGAAAACAAACCCACTTGGCTAAATTATAGTTGCATGTTGTCGAAAGAAGAGTGAAGTGGCACAGTTATGCTGCTGTAAAGATAGAAGTTTCAGAAAGCTCTTGAAAAAAATAGAAATACCTGAATATAAAGCACTCATGTTGTCTTAAGTTTGCCCTTTTGAGTACCTAGTGTGATGTTATTGATATTGAGCGCACCCTCAGGGCCTATGAAGAACAGGAGTGGGAAACGAAAAAAGGAGGAGGAGGGGGACCTGGCTACTCTCGGCAGTTTGACCTGACCGTTGTTTCATAAAATTAAACAACAGATGCTTCTCAAGGGCATGACACATTGCAGAGGCCTCCTTGAAGAAGGGGAACTGCTAAAGCCTTCCAGCTAAGGTTGACAGATTTTCTGATAACAGAAAATGAAGCAATCTAAAAATATGCTCTTCCAGCTACCCCTACAATCAGTTACAGGTAGATCATAGCATGTTTCATAAATGCCAGAGCAAGCTATACTGACACTGGTAGAAGATGATGTGCTAATTATTTATGAATACTCAAAGTGCTATTAGGACAAACAAACCATGTAAGCAGGTTGATATGAACACACTCTGTAACCTGATCCAAAGACAATTCATGGTTACCAGTCCTGATTATTTATTTATTTTTTTCACTTCACTTCTGGTGGTTATGATACCACTTGATTGCATATTGTTTATTGTACTGATCTATGCAATAATGATTTAAAAGTATACAAACAGAAAGCAAGCAGGCTTTTGAAATGGCCAGCTAAAAGTTAGCTAGTTTTTATAACTTGTTGATAAAATAATAGAAATACTATGTTTGGTATAATAGAAATTAAGTGTAGGTCTTGGATACAAATATAGAGCAAGACACGTGGTTTTATTAACGGAACAATAAAATTAGTTAACCTTTCAGTGAATTTGTGTGCCAGATCGGATATCTTTGTAAACAAGATAACTGAGATTTTTGGAACTGAGCATTCATATAAACTGCTAATGGACTAATGCTGGGATCCTGATATGTGGAAAGTTACTGCTTGACTAACACTGTGACTCCACAAATATCATAATATAGGAGGAATGTAAATACATACTAAGTATATTCAAAATATTAAGTATTCAATCTATATTCAAAGTGTGTTGTGGGGCACCAAGCTGGTGGATGGAACACAAGTAAAATGTGTGATTTAGGCATAAAAGCAGCAGGAAGTTCAGTCACAGGAGGATCTGCTTCTGTAAGATATCTTTGTCAAGTCTTGTGAAGCCACAGAAATCCTGTCTGGGATGTGAGGGTCTTCTTAATAGTAAAGAACATTAATAAAAAACAGGTTTAACTTATGTGTTGCTATGTCTGCCATGCAAGTGCACCATATTTCCTCCTATTAATTTAATAACATGCATGGAACTGTTTAGAAGGAAGATCTGCATTCAATCGCCATTGGAGAGATTTACCTGGCCTACCATTATCTGACAATCAACACCTCTTCCCCAGAATTTAGGATACAGACAACCAATCTCATTGAAAAACCAGAATATATGACATGAAAAGCTGGGAGAACATTTAACAATAGAGCAAAATGACAGTTAAGAAGGTTTTGATAAAACTATGAAAAGAATTCTTTGTTCTTTTTTTTTAAAGGACAATTTGTGCTTCCTCTCAAAATGCTTTCCAGGAAATACTTATTTCCTAATCAGCTCTAATCATAAGTTATTAAGGGCACTAGTCTTTTTCTCTTCATCTGACAAGAGAAGAAAAAAAGCAATTAAATGACATAAATGTCTCTTGTTCTCATGAGTGTGTCCAACTGTGCCAAAATAGTATTACCCATAAAAGACAGTAAGCAGCATTTGAAAATATTAGTGTAACCAGCCAGGGACAAATTACATTCAGGCTCATAAAGAACAAGAACAACAAGAAGGAAGGGGAGGTTGGGGGTGTTAGAGGAAGTAGGAGCAAAGGGGGATACAGGAAAGCTCCATTAGTTCCCTGCCTTACGTTCACTTGCAGACCCGAGAACCAGTCTGTTTTTTGCAGCTTTGGAGAAATGTCAAGAGTGTTGAAAGCAGCATCCATCATTTCACCAAAGGGGACAGGGATTTGACCCTATTCACTCATGCATTGGCCAGCAGAGCTGGCTGCGTATGTACGCTCTGTATGTATATGCACTCTATTAAGAAGACTCTGTCGGAGGCTACCAGAGGGCTTTCAGGAGGACTGTGTAATGTTCTCTGAGTGACTCCCGCTGTTCTTGGGAGATGAGGTGTCAAAGGGGTAGGTAGTCCAGACAGGACCAAGAATCGTTAAACACCTTCATGTAGGTTAATCCTGGTCTTTCCACACAGCTTGTGTAGCTACTCTCTATACATTGAGTCAAATAATTGCGGTTAATCGGTAGCAGCCTTAATTAAACTTTTGCCAAGAAAATTTAGTTAATCGTTCAAAACACATTTGTGAGATTCTGCAAAATGAGCAGCTTACCCTCCACCTTTGTGAAATTACTGTTAATCATTTACTAATGTCTGCATCATCCTATTTAAACCTTTCCCCTGTGGTTTTAGACTTCTTTCTGCTTGCTAATCCACCACAGGGGAGTGATATGTAAACATGCAAATACATTTTTATAGGCTTTTCCTATTTGTGGTGATAGGTTCTATCAAGCCATATTTATAGGCTTGCCAAGAATTATTTATAATTCATTCGTTTCACATTCAATTGAATTAATTTAAAGGTATAATTCAATTGAACAAACATGCTGTTCAGTGTACTGAGCAGTGAGACGTACTGCAGCTGTTTTAGGCATGCTGCACTTCACCCCATGTTTCTGGTTTCAGCCAGCCTCCTGACTCAGTGGTATTCGTATATATCAAACCAAGTGCCACACCAGAACAACAATGGACCATAACAAGGCAACAACAGCCTCTAAACCTCCAAGCTGTGTAACTATTACCTATCTGTCTCGAATTTCTCTAAATTCTCCTTCTCCATCAAGAATATGTCCTTTACTGTGCAGCTCTCTGTTATAAAATCCTGTTGATATGAACTATTGCACTCTTGCTCTTAACTCTGCTGAAGTCCATTATAGACAGCCCTTCCTGTGATTTATACCTCATTATAAAAATCAAATTTCTTGGTTGTCAAAAGTAAATTGACTGCAGCAAGTTGAAGGAACTAACTCCCAGACATACAGAGCCATCATACCAGTCTGTGGGTGTAACTTCAAATGTGATGGAAGGATATCCCATAAATACAAAGCTCCCTTAGAAAGGAAAATTAAAAAACAGTTATCAGGATGAGTGAAGAAGGTGCAAACTATATCTCTCCTAACCTTAACCCTAACCACCATGGTGGGGTGAGACTTGGGCCACACTCAGAAACTATCACCCAGAAAAAAGCTGTTGGAAGAGGAATTGTTCAGCAGGATACTGATCCTCTTGCCAGCCCTTTCACAGCCCCAGGACAGCTGGAGACCCAGCATTGTCTCTCTCCTAACACTAAACCTAATCTCCACTGTACTTTTAACCATAAGCCTAAAATGTGTTGTGCCCTGGTCCATATAGCCTGAGACCTCAAGCCGTGGTTGAGATGAAAAAGTTATTACAGAAGAAATCTTTTTGGAGCTTACACCTTCCCTTGGCAACCCCCATGCAGCCTTGCTCCACTCAGATCCCCGAGATGTGTTTCTTTCCTAAGGATGAGCTGAGTCTTCACCCAGGATACCGCCATGGCCCAGATGAAAGTGGTTTCAAGAGAATAATATTTAGCAGCTTTAATCCAACCCTTAGCATTCTCTTTGCAGTCCCACTTCAATGAAAAGTCAATGTCTTGTCAGTCTCAAAGCTAGCCAGAACCATCGTGCTTCCACACCCCTGCCCTTGGTAGCTCCTTTCCAGCCATTTTGCAACAGGACAAGAAGATTCTGCTTCTCTCTAAAACTAAATATAACACAAACATTTCAGCTTGGCCTCATCCGAGCACTAGCTTAAGACCCCCAGACATGAAGGTACAGATTAAAAAGTAGGTAGGGTAGAAATCTTCTTTCAGCCAACCCCATTCCCTGGTATAGCTTTTTCACATCTACTCCAATGAGTACTCTAGGTTTTGTTGCTAAACCCAAACATAAGCTTAAACCCAACCCTAACCTCAACTTTATACCTTGGCCTTCGTTGAACCTTAGTTAAGGATCCCTTGTGCATGGCTAGATTAAAAAGTCAGGAGATTAATACTTTCCTAGCTCAGCACTTCCTTTGTCAGCCCTGTTGCAGTTTGACTTCAACAAGAGTCCCAGGCTTTGTCTCTATCCTAATGGTAACCCTACCTCCAACGCTAAGGGCTGGCCTTTGCTCAGTATTGACCTGGTAACCCCAGTCATGGACAGAACTGAAAAGTCAAGGCAGCAAGGCTTTTGTAGCCCACCACATTCTTTGCCAGCTTCTTTGGAATCCCACTAGTCCTTGTCTCTCTCTTGGCACCAAATGCAAAACATTTTAGAAAGATCAGGCTTGCCACATGGCCCCTGGGAAAAGCCCAAATTAAAAAAAAAATCCCAACCTAAAATGAAGTAGGGTAATATTTGTCTTTTCCCGCACTTCTATTGGCAGACCTTTCCAACCCCACTCTGTCTCAAGCTCCAGGCTTTGTCTCTCTCCTGACCCTGACAATTCTCCTAACAATAACTGTCACAGACAACTCGACATTACCCCAGGGTCAGGTATGGTCCAGATGAAAAAAGTTGTCAGAGGAGTAATTTTTCTGTAACCCACATCTTCCCTCGACGGTCCCTTTCCAGCCCAGCTCCAACAAGAGCTCTGCACTTTATCTTGTATAAGACTAATCCTAATTCTAAATATTACAGAGAGTTCAGCTTTTCACCAGGACTCCTGTGCATGGCCCAGATGATAAATTTGTCCAGGTAATAATCTTTTCATAACCTACCACCGTCATTGAATGCTCCTTTACAGACGCAATCTAAAAGAAAATCTAGGTTTTATATGTCTCCTAACTCTAAAAATATCTGGAACATTAAAGGTTGTCTGAATCTTACCCCTTGACCTACAGGATCAGCCCTAAGGAAAAAATATTCAGGGGAGAAATTTTCCTGTAGCCTATCATTGACAGACACTTTTCAGTCCCACTTCTAAAGGAGCCCTAGTGTTTCTCTCCCTCCTAACCCTCACTCTATCTATTCTCAACCCTATGTCTTGACATTGCATGAGCCTCAGGCAAGGACCCTCAAGGAGAGCCTAGATGAAAAAGTTGTCAGGGAACTAATCTGCTGCTTCTCTGGCAGTCCTTTGCTGCTCCACTCCAAAAGCAGCTCTAACTAACTCTAATGCTCACCACCTTAGATGGCTCCACTTTAGATCAGGACACCATATAAAAGTACAGCCAGGGGAGATGGCTATCTGTAGCCTGTCACTTCCTTTAGGACCCTCTTTCCCACCCCACTACAAGGGGAGCTCTTGGATTTCTCTTTCACCTAACTGTGGCTTCAACACAAGGGCTGGGGTAAGCCTTACTCGAGGATCCTCAGTCATGGTCCAGATGAAAAATTATGCAGTAGAATAATCATTCTGAGCCCAACATTTTCCTTGGCATCCCCTTTCCAGCCCTACTCCAGCACTAAGAGAGACTTAGTGTCTTTGCTAACCTCTCCCCTAATCTTACGCTTTGGCCGTGTCTAACTCCAGGACTCTTCTTTCTGCATCTTACTCCACACAATACCCTCTAAAACTTCACCTTGAAAACAAAATAAAATTATGTGTCATGATTGTAATTTCCAAATGAGATTGCTTTTTTGTTTTACATGTATTTTATAGATAATTGTTGAATCAAAATAAGAAGCAGAGTATCTGTTAAACAGACCCTTCCTTATGTTTTTCTTTGGTGATCTAATCAACTGTTCCTAATCTATATTGAAACCCTACTTATATTCCAAAATTCCTTCCAACCATTGGCAATTCCAGCAAAAGAGCAGTATTAAAATTGACCAGGATATACAGTATCTGTAAATGTATGTAGGCCATACATTTAAAATCAAACAAGGAATCCTAGTTTATATTTTTCTTTAAAAAAATAGAGATGCGATAAAAATTTGTTTTATTGGATATCTTTCCAATAAAACAAATGACACTGATTGCATAAAGACACATTGTCTTTCTTACACATGTAGATGAGGAACTACATTCTTACACATGTAGACGTAGTCCTAAGGAACCTGCTTTGGCAGCGGGGTTGGACTCGATGACCTCTTGAAGTCCCTTCCAACCCCTACAATTCTGTGATTCTGTAAAGAATACAGACTCGAGCCTTCAGCATATTGCTTGGTGTTTTCCTAATTTTCCTCGAGTATTTTACAATATTTTAAAATTACTGTTAGTTTATTTTTGAGAGTATGCAAGTTAATTGTTTGAATGCACCAATACTATTAGAGGTCTACAGGCTACCCGAATGCTTTCATTCCAGAGCAATAAAGTTAGACCAGGTTCTGTGGCAAACAGCGCTGAAGGTATCACATAGCCAGCTGCATTTCTCACTGACCTTGACTTCCCCATGCACATGACCGAGAAGCTACTGTCAGCAAGGTTAGCAATGGACAGCTGTGGGGCTGGAGCTGGAACAAGGTTTAAACTATCACCTCTATCTCCACAAGTGCAACACCTTAGCTATGTCATCAAAAGGTTACATCACAGTAACATTAACTTTGCTTAATATTTTAAAAGTATATCTTTATGCTGCATAAGTTAAGCACTAACAGATGATGTAGAAATTTGGAAATTAATTTTTCCTACTGTTTTTCTACATCCCTTTGGGGCAGGGAGTGAGCAAGCAACTTCACGGTGCTCAGCTGCTGACTGGGTTTAACCCATGACACCTACTTATAGGCAGTACAGGATGTACTTATATATAGGTATAAATATGCTTTTTAATATATATACTTACATATATACACACACACACCCCTATCAGGGTATAAATATGGTCCCATCTATTGTGATAAGTCTGAAAGTATCAAACCAGAAAAATATGGAGAAAATGCTTTCTTCATTTTAATTTTGTTCATGTGCTTCATTTGGCAGGTACAGCGTTTTTGTTCCAATGGCGTGGGTTTGCTCTGTCAGTATGGCATATGCAGTGCAGTAGCTATAATACATGCCTCATCTTAGCATAATTGCACTAACCACATCACTCTCCTTTCTCCCATAATTCCTTTGTCTCTGTTCTGCGCATGCACATCAAATCTCTTACTATTTTAGCTTTATTCTTTTCTGTTGCTCTTTGTCATTACCAATCTACCTTAAAACTTAAAAAAGGCATGTATTACAGCTACTGCAAGCTTTAATGGCAACCGTCTTCTCAGCACAGATCCTAACATTAGTAAAGACTGAAATTAGCAGCAATACCAGTCTTGGTTCCAAAGTGGTTTATTAGTGGTCCATCCCCCCACCCACATCATATCTGAAGAATGTCATAGCCTTACAGTGGCACACTTTTGATCCCTTTCCAATTTCAGATATTTCCTTTCTCTTTTAATACCTCATTGCTTTTGCATCAATTACAGCCTGACCTAAAGCCACACTGGCAGTGAATGTGATATATAGTAGAATCCATTTAAATGAATTTCTGATGAAAGAATAAAACTGTTAAAAGAATAAATTTACTACACAGATTTATACAAATCCTGTATATGCACTGAAATCCTCTTAAAGGAAAAACTGATGGAAGATTAAAATGTTAAATGAATTAAACCCCAGAATCCCAGTGAAATATAATGATTATTTGACCTGTTAAATGAATAGCTCCACTGACCATATAATGGTAAGTATTCAAATATATGTCAATTTTAAATATGTAGTGAAAAAATGTAAAGCAAACAGTGATCAATGGGAATATCTATTAGGACAATAAACTTACAGAGCAGCAGTGAAATGTTCTTGAAAGGTCTTTGTTCACCCAGGCATGAAGCTAGCAAATCCTTAATTTCTGTTGAAAAACAAAGTTAGTAATGGCACAGCATAAATGTTATTTCTGCTTTGCTTAATTTCAACATATTAAAATGTCCGAGAAAGCCATTCTCTTCCCTTCCGGTTGGATTCTCCACTTGTGGTAAATTGTAAGGGTTCTATTTTAAAAAGGTGTTGACCAACATCTGCCATTAGGGTTGTCTATATTATTTTGTAGAAAGTATCGTTTAAAACAGTGCAAAATTTTTCATCAGTAGAAAAACGTTAAAAACCATACATCTTGTGAGCACTGTAACATTTCTGTAGATTTTGTAATCATCAACACAGCATAGAAACATATTTCTGATAAATGTCATGTCCTTGTATTTCAACGCTAAAATAAAAATTAAGCATTTTGTCTTTCCCCATCAAAAGCACTATTTTGGTAACACTAACATCCTGTGAAATTATCTCATTTTGAGAAAATGTATGCTTTTAATATCTTGGTTTTGGCCACCTCTTCAAGGAACTGGTTTCAGGTTTAAATCCCAGATTAAACCACTAAAAACGTGCACTCTAAATCCCCTGGCAATGAATTGGAAATTATTTTATACATCAGCTTCCTACCTGAGAAGAGTTGAGTTCATATTCAGTTTAGGTCATAGGTGAAATGAGTTTGTCAGTCGTAATCTAGTCTCTAATGAATTTATATCTTGATCACAAAATTGCTGTACTACCCAATTAAATATTGCCTGAAGGGACTGTTCATTAGAGATGGAGACCCAACAATGGATATTGGAGACTGAAGTGCATTTCCAGTGTACAAAGATCTGTACAATCCCTAGATAGTCCTGTCTTGGTTGCAAGATGCTATGCATGGAAATGGCATCCTTCCTTCTGTCAAGACTTCCCATTTCCACCACTTCATGTTTAGATGACTTCACAAATTAAAAAAAAAAAAAAAAACCAAGAATTACTATAAACCTTGTGTCACAGATTTCTCTGTAGATAATACTTCGTAGAAATTCAAAGAGCTTTTTAGTGGCTACATATACGACTGATTATCCTTTTGCCATGTAGCTCAAAGCCTATGTTTTCGAAGGATGTGTGGCTAAGACAAAGCCCTTACTGCACGGGTCTGGCTGGCAGTGAAGTATGTTGAAGGCTACAACTTCCCTATACTGAAGGAACAAAGAGTATGTGGGAATTGGAGGCCACCAGAGGAATGCACATATGAGGGTGTAAATATATCAGTCCTTTATTAGAAGGGAAGATGTCTTCTGTCTCTACCCCTCCTGAATGCAAAACCAGGTGGATAGGAGAGGCCAGGAGGGATACTTAAGCCCCTTAGGTGAGGTTACTCTGGTTAACTTTGAGTCCTTTGTGTTACCCTGTGATTCTCCCATGAGCTACAGAAAAAATATGGAAGGGAAAATTTGACTGTCTAACTGACAAAATGCAAGGAAGATATATCGTGAGAGATTTGATAGTGGTGGAAACCTTTCAAGGTAGAGTTTCTCCATGAATTTTCCTTGTTACATGAGCCATATCTCCTCTTTGTCTTCCACTCACACCGACATCTGGGACTTAATTTACCAAAACTCCATCCACTGTTATGTTCTTGTAATCAATACAAATAATAGCCATAAATAATAATCGTGCATAATGGAAATAATACCATGAACGGAAGTAATCGTACAAACACTTCACTCATCCCTAAAATTGTGTTCTACTGTACCTCAGAGAGCAAAATTGAACACTGAAAATACAAGTAGATGGTAATAGGAAGACATAGAAGATGAACTCCATGAATACAAACATACTGAGTTGCAAATTACAAGTTTGATGAAGAGATGATGACATTTGAAATTTGATGCTCATGTTAAGATAATCTGTGAGACCAACTTCTCTGGGAATGCAAACTAGTTGAGAGCTGGGAAATTAACAGCTCCTGTTGACAAGCTGCTAGAGACACCAACAACTGAAAGGGACAGGAGATGGCACATGAGAAACAGGGGGAATCCAAGAACAACTAGGAATTTTCAAAGATCTGGTGAGAAGCTGCATGAGAAATATGGATACAGAAACCTGTTTTGGTAATGGTTTTGCTGGGGCACTCAGACAGAGCCCTTTTTCTTAACGATGTAGTGACAAACTAGATGAAATGTAGAATGCATTCCAAGAAGCCCTTCAAAGCAAGGATGGAGAGCATGCTGCACCTTTTAACAGTTCTACCTCATCACTTTTTATTAGTACAAAAAGGAGGTCAGCCCAACATAACTGATTGCCCTTCTGTTTGAACACCAAGATCAGGTAACTGCAACCTATCCTCTAACCCTCTTGTTGCCACACTCTTCTTAAATCCTTGCTTGCCACAGTGGTGAAAAAGTCTGAATCAACACAAGAAGCAGTCAAACATCTTTGAGCTTTAGGAAAAGAAATAACTGAATCTGGAACTGAAACTATGAATGGTGTTTAGTGGGTTAATCCGATTTAATCCAAGAAAATCAGACTCAAGCCATGCTCATTAAGAGGACTTCAATTTTGTTTTGTGTTTTTAAACAACCTAGAAAACATCTGACTTCCCTGCCAATAATTTCTCTGTACTATTTATAAGCATATTTGAAGGTGCTGATTACAGTACTGAATGTCAATAGGATCCTATCTGCTGTCAGTAACATTACTATTGCTGTAGTGCTTACCAGTTGCAATCATGGAGCAAGGCCTGGCTAGGCTATGTGCTAGACAGGTCCAGAGTAAAAGACAGTTACTGTCATAAGAACAATATGAGAAAGATTAATATGTCACATGGATTTACACAAGGAAAAATGTGAAACAGTGCCAGTCAGCATGATACGTGGATCAACAAAGCCTTCATTGACAATGACAATTTTAAGGAAGATTTGAAGCATGATAAAACATTCCTTTTTCAGATATTTATTGGGATCATTGCCTAAGGATGAGCACTATCATGAGAAAGGCTTAATATGTTTGATACTTGATAGGAATGTAATTGATATGTCAAAAAGAATAAACCTTGAGTAACAGTACTGCGCTTTTCCAAGAGAAAATGTTTTAGGAAGTTTAGTGGGAGAGGTCTGAAGAAGCAAGAGGGGGAGAAAAGTGAGGATAAAACTACATGGTTCTAAACAGAACTTTTCAACTATACAGAAACAAAAAGGGGAAAGACAATGAAGAACATACTTGTAAAAGCACATGAAGCTAAGGTGCATATACAATTCTTATTAAAGTAGGAAAGACTGAAGCATGATTGCACTGTGAAGATAAAAGCTTGAGTAGAGTAAAGGAAAGGGCAAGATAAAAGATGGAAAATATACAAATACAAGGCAGACAGAGGACAAAATAGGATGGTATTGAAGCACGTGGAAGTGATTAGAGCACAACTCAGGAACTTGCAACCAAAGCAGGGGTGAAGATGACACTTTCAGAACCATTACAAAGACTGTAAGGCAATCTGGGATGGGGCAGGGAGGTCAAATGTCCATTTCACAGAAGAAAGACACATGCAGTTTTCGCTGGAATAAATTGCTGTCAACATGTACAGAGAAGTCAAGAGTAGAGGTGCAGAAAGTTTCAAACAGGGTGCAAGGTGGGAAAACGGGATGCAAGGCATGTGGTCCAGCTGAGCTGGAACAGAAAATCTGCTTAGTCAGGAAGACTGTGGAATGGAAATAGACGATAAATTATTTTGTAGGAGAGGGAGACCAGGCATGGAGAAGCAGCAACACAGTGGTGTGTATGCACAAGTGCAGCAAGTTGAATGCTGAACTTGATTCCGAGTTGCAGCTTCATGGGACATACCACACAAATAGAGAACACATTGAAAGAACTAATTGTAAAAGAAAATGGAATGAAAGCAACACATTGATGTTTAAATTAAAATAAACAATAAACAAGACCCACCCATCCCCCTTCCCTCCCTCCCCTCCAAAAAAATAACCTGAGAGTAGAGAAGAAATTATCTGGTACTTGCTATGTGAAATGATGGGAAAAGAGATCAAACAAGAAGTCCTGCAGGTGACACTGACCTTGGTAGCTTGAGCACAAATACTTTTTTACCATGTCTTCTGCAGGGTGGAGAAATTCTACATTTCAGATCTATTCTATTGGTGCAGAACAGGAATGTGCAATGATTAAATGATTTGTGTGAGGCGATACAGAAAACAGAGCCAAACAGTGACTCCAAGACTCCTGAATCCCAGATCAGACGGTTTGTGAATTGTCTTTTGACTGGTACAGACAGAAGTCTGACATGCCCTCCTCTCCGCAGAAACTCTCTTTCTTTTCCCAGTGCAGGTCTATTAACAGAAGGGCATCTTAATAAAGGTGATCCTCAAATTAACCAGCAGATTATGTCTGTAGTCACTATGAACTCTGAAACAGTAGGAGCAAAGGCACACCCAGAGATGGCTCATTTTTTTTATCTGCTGAAAGGTGGTCATGAAGGAAAGCAAACTATGCCCCTGCACACCGTAGAGTTTAAGGCTTCACACAACATGGAGAAATAAAAGGTAAAAATGCACTGCTCATGAAGTACCTACCTATGCCAACAGCTAATTTAGGCTCAATATACATGCTATGCAGAGAGAATAAATTCTTATGACACATCAAGTCTGGAATCCAGGGCAGCCAGGTAGTGATATTGAAGCAACACGCTGTTTGCATACTGATTTCTGTGGTACTGCTCCTTGTTTGGAAAAACATATTTATGCAGTTTCACTGGGAGCACCGGTGTCATATCCAAATAAATGAGGAAATCCAGCCAGAGTGACTAGTTTCTTAGCAGCTCATTCTATAGCTGGGGAGACATGCCTTCTAGGGTTTGGGGGGTTGGATCCTGTTTGTAAAATAAAAGTTAGGGATATGCTTCTTGTTTTCCTTTCAGATTTTGGAGATTTAAAATATTTCATCTATTTTTGTAGATTATGTGTACCTGAACTACACTGAATGTTTATAAACAATATAATCCAGTAACTCATTTTTCATGTGAAAGATCTTTGAGACTTTTTACCTGCTTCTTAGCTAAGTACTTCTTTAGACATATGTGTTAAGTATTTTGAGTATTCAAGTATTTTGAGAGCTGTTTTTGTGCACTTCAGCTGTAAAACTCCTCCTGAAGAAATCTACAAAACAATAAACAAGTAAGAGAACTCCACCTCAGTATCTCCTCAGTGGTTTTGCATGACTTTTACTTCACCTCTTGAACCTCTTCAACACACTGTCAAACTGACTGTGCTCTCCGCTTATCTGAGATTACTTTCTCTCCACTGAAATGCAGTTCATTACTTTCTTCAATGGAATTCTAAATCTGTTCTCTAATAGATTTCTAATCCTTAGCAAGCCCATGCATTACGAAGCAACCACTGTGCTTGCCATATGGTTAACCTGATTTTCAGTGACCCTGCCACATAATTTTCATTAAGAACATGTGATTAGGAAAATACTGCACCAACAAGAATGTGATTCCCCTTTCCGGCCTTCCCTTATTATTCTGAGGAGATTCTGATTATCACACACACTCCAGTCTTTATGGAGAACTGTGATTGTTTCTCCTCAGAAATCTCCCATTCTTACTTTTATGCTTATTCAAAAGCATCATAAGAACTTGCTTCCCAAGCTCAGTGATGGGTGCACTGTTCCCTGGACTTTTGTAGTTGGCTTGCTTGTAGAAGAATCAATAGATCAACAAACTTTTGATCTGTTCCAATAAGGTTGGCACTACAATACAATGTGTGTTTCCGTACCAGCACACTGTTAAAATGAAAAGGTTGTGTATTATTTTTATCCTGTTTCTGTCTGACCATGCAAAACATTCAGACCACTTGTGATCATTAATAATCTTGTGCAGCTTTCCACAGCAATAGAGGGCTTCATCAAAATGTCCTTGGAGAATTCCTGCTCGTGTAACTGTATATCACCTCACTATATACTTACTTCATCAACTGTGGGTTTCTATCTCATGTCTTGTTCCAAGTTGTCCTGAGATTATACTGTCAATAGTCACAACTGTTAACCTCCAAAGTACAGGAATTTGCATGTTAGGAGGAGAAAAAACTTACATACACATCAGAGGATAATGATGATTAGGTATCTGTTGCAATAGGAACTCTGTTGTGAATCTAAACACTTTGCTTATCATTCAGAACAAATGAAGTATCTAAAAATACAAACAAAGGATTTTTAGAATGACCACATTTAGCAAAGGTTTTGAGATCTTTGAGTGGAAGATATTATATAAAGGTCGGTGTTCTCATGTTTCATGTTGTATATGCTTTCTTGGTTTATTATGGTGTGGAGTTTCTTTGAAGTAATTATGTAAATATTCATTTTAGAGATACTTCCTAATGATAGTCTATACTAGTCATTTTGGGAATGAGCTCTGCTGAAGCAACACATTTAGAAAGCATTATCAAGTACTCAGGTGGGCGAACATACCACTCTTTTCACAATTAAAACATACAGAATATGTTGGTTTCAATTAGTATTCTGTTACCATGACAGAACAACTCCCCCTAATCTTGTATGTACACCAGAGTCAGGACTGACAGCCCCAGAGTAACAGTGGCAAGAATGAAGAGTGTACAGGCAGCTGAGAAGAGGCATGACAGCATTTCCAAAGCAATGATATAAACATGTGATGATTCAGTGCTTGAATAAACTTTTCTCTCAGCATTTTTTGTATCATCAGCTATTTATTTCAGTATTCTGTATGTCATCTGTAATTTGGCAGACAGCCTCTTTTATTCATTTTAATACTCCTTTTGTATCAAGAGTAGATATAAAAATCTCACTTGGTATGCATTTGGTAGCTGCATCATTTGTGTTATGCCATCATTTGGACCTGTAAAGGCAAAAAAAATTCAAATAAAGGTCTTATAAATCTTACATTTATATGTTTGACCAATAATTTCATGGGGGAAATATATCTTTCCAGAGGCACAAGTGCCTATGTTTCTATTCCTGGTCAACATTAGAACAAGTTCCAGTGCCTGCTTGCATGGTGTTTTCCCTGATGATGTAACTAGCTAGACAGGACAAAAATGTAGATGTTATAATAAGACACAATGACTTTCAAGTAGCAGTAGGGCTGATAAGCATGCACTACAAATTTTAGACAGTTTTAAATAACCCTCTTTTGGCTTAAAGAAACCTCCAGTGGTTTTATTATTTTCTCTTGCTTTAGCAGTTGTTGTTGAAAGGGCAGGCTCTGACCTGCTGCAACCAGAGACTTCAGTGCTGTAAACAAGCTGCATACAAGCTTATAAAGATGCTCCAGTTTGAGAACATGTACCAAATCTATGTCAGCAGCTCTGTTTACCTGTGACTTCAGTGGGTGAAAACCAGTGGCTTGGTTCTATATATTAAAGTGAGATTGAAAACTAGCAATGACATAATTCTTTCTGTGCCTTTGTACTGACTATTGATCTCAGCAAATAGCACTGACGATAGTGAAGGAGGTTCCGGCACTAAAAGCCGATTATTGAGGACCACCTCCCTTAGAGAGACAAGAACATTCTTCTGTCCCTCCTTGCTTCATTAACACTTCAGTGAACCCAGCCAGGGCACAGGCTTCCACAGCCCTCTTGGGAAAAATTTTGCTTTCTGGGAGGTGACATTTCCCAGCTGGTACTGTATCGGTTTCTATGAAAATTGAAAAGCAGTTGCATCTCATGGATAATTTTGTGATGTACATCCATCATTTGTGCTGGTAACCTAACCCCTGTGAAATCAGTGAGAGAAAAAGGAAAGAAGGCAGTTCACAGACCCAGAAAGACCAACACACCCAGTCAGAAGTCTTCTTGCAGATGAGATAAAAATTGAATTATTTGCAGGAAAAAAAAATGACAAATAATTGAAAGTAAGCAACAGTTAGGAAAACTGTGAGCTCTTTCACAGGAAGCTTGTGAAGAAATAAACAGGAAAAAAAACCCCATGTTATTATTATTATCATCCCATCCAGTTCTCTTCTCTGTCCATCCCCTCCCAGTGAAGAACTTACCATCACCACAAACATGTTTTTCTTTTGTTCAGTATTTTTATCTATGTTCTTCAGAAACATTGTCAGATTTGCAAACAGTGCACGTAGGCATCTCTCACTTGCTTGAGTTGATTTATGTGATTTACAGTAGCAAAGGACCCCTCTCTCCAACTCTACTTCTCTCCCTTTTTACTTCCTTTGCTTACAGGAAGAATTTGCGAACTCACATACACAATCCAACTGAGTTATTCACCAGGGTAAGTGAAGGTTACAAGGCTCTCTGAATCAGACTTCTGATGTCACTTTAGTCACTATCTTTTTTTTTTTTCCTTCCCCCCCCCCCCCCCAAATATGTGTATGGCTATTATACACATGATCATATCATACAATAGCCATAACCAGCTCTTTGCCCTTCCTTTTTCTCCTTTTGCTCTATATCCAGCCCTCCTGACTGGTGGCACCTCTGTGTGTGGAAACATTTAGATTCACCTAGAACCTAGGAGAAAAAGGATCCTCAGAGTCCTATATATTTCTTTAGAGGCCTTGAGCTCTGTGGATACACCAATATGCCCAAAGTTAGGTATGCTCTGGGAATCATGACTCACCCCACTCTCTCTCTGTGCCTCTGGACAGTTGATACGCACATCTCAGTCACAGTGTCAGTACTCCTTGCGGGACTATCTTTCACTTCACAGGGAGCATGACACACACAACATTCATAAATGGATGGCCCCTTTTCATCATGCCGAGTGACACAATATATGCCAACATGTATCTATCTGATCCATAGCACCATGGTGACCTGACACCAGAAAATCACAGAGCGGCCTGGGTTTAAAACTACAAAATGCTGCCAGCTGCAGTCAGTTGAGTGCAATATTTGATGCCCTTCCTCCTTATTTAAGATGCATAAAACCTCCTAATAAACATCACTATGAGAGATGGGACTTCACAGAATCACTAGCTTGGAAAAGACCTTTGAGATCATTGAGTCCACTTTTGTTAAAGTCTCTCAGGAAGAATTATTCATCACTTGGAGTGTCTGAAAACAGCCTGTCTTATGAACCTGTGGGCACAAAGAAGCCACAGGTACTAGAGGACAGACCTTCTCATTCATAAATGGTGAGGCCAGAAAGATCCATTACACTGAGGGAAGCCACTATTTAGGTCATATAGCTATCCATGGGGATTAGTTATCCATGTACTGAGCACCCCAAACACCCTTCTCCTCCCCCAACTCCCCCCTCCCCCCTCCACTGACACACTTCTATAACAACCAGAAGGGCACTAAAACATCAAGAGATGGTGAGCCAACTGTCTTGCAGTAGTTACTGAAACTCACTTCTCAAGTAGTGTCTTGGTTTCTTTCCCTGCAGCATTACATTTGGTGATACTGTTCAGGGGAGAGTATCACTGGACTAACGGGTTATATACAGCCAGGAGCTGCACTTGGACAAACTGAGATACAAAGCTTATAGCTCCAGACCCTGAGTTGCAGGTGAAGACTCCTCATTGAGCTAGGGCAGTCTAGGGCAGTCTAGGGCAGTTTTAGGATCTCTTGAAGCAATGTTGAGGGTTTTTTCATGTCAGAGTATCTCAGAGCTATTTTAAATCGGAATCTGCCAAAACCTTCAAGGAACTATTATGACAGAGATTACCAATGAATAAAGATTTCTGGTATGTCCCCCTTGTAATACTCGCTGCAGGGTTGCAAGATGAAAATTAAGGACACTATCTCCTTAAAGCTCTCCCACATTTTCTGACTTTGCAGATAATCGTTCTCTTCTCCAAATCCCTTTATCGTTTTATCTCATTTCCCCTGGCTCCTTCCATTGGCCTCAACCCTGGTTTGTTCTATAATCTGCATCCTTCCCTTCTCATTCTGCCCTCAGCAGCTCCATTTCTCACTGCAAGCCCTCTCCAGCACTAGCATTCAGCTTTGCCAGGTATGCTTTAGGCTGCTGTCAGCTTTCCTCACACTCAAGACTCATCTTTCTCCCCGTTCCTCACGTCCTCCCCCCTCCCCCATCAAGCACCATGAGCCACGATGAATTGTCACATGTATTTTCTTCCTTCATGAGCTTCTTCAGCATAGAAGCTGCAGTTTATCTGTATCTTCAATAATCCGTATTTCTTCTTCCCAGACTGTTTGCATCCAGCAGATGCTCTATTCACCTATCTAGAACTATTCCTCCTCTGTATTGTTCTTCACCTTTTTCCTTCTGTTGTGATCTTTGAAATAATCCTTCTCTTGAAGTGCTCATTTATAACCTTTCTGTCTTCTGCAATTTAATTTTATCTAATGGATAGGGTGATGTTGCTATAGTCTGTATAAACCTTTAATTTACCCATACCATTCATGTTTCAATGACCTCAGTTCTATTCAACAACACCTTTTCCAATGAAAATTAATAATCTGAATCATGCACTGTATTTACTTTTTTCTTCAAAGGTAATCGCTCATCTGTAGAGCCAAGCATGTTTTCACATTCCCTTTGACATAAGAGAAGCTTTCACTCCCATTCCTTGTCCTATGATATAAAAGTGCTCTCTCTCTTCCTCACTATTTTTTTACATTTTGTTTGGATACAGCTGTCCTTGGAGAAAGTTGTCCCAGCAATCACTGAATTAAACACAAGTTACCCCAGAAATAATATGAAAATAAAGGAGACAAGTCCCTTCTTAGTTAGGTACATTTAAGCCTCCCCCCCCCAGACCAAAACCAAAACACAAACATCTGAATGACAAAAATGCCCAAGGAATTCCACGTATCCCATGTATCTCAGCTCCTTCAGAAGCTCTCTCTCATTTGCAGCGGCAAAATACAGTAGTTTCCCAAAGGTTAACATAATGCTGCAGTAATATTTTCCTTCCTCTCTTCAGTGGATTTATTTTGTCAATGATTGTTCTCTGCCTCAGCAAAACAGCTTCGTCTCTCTTCTCTATTTAGCTCATGTGGGGCTGAATCGTGCAGTACTAGTCCCAGTGAAGTCAGTGGGAGTGCTGACTCTGTAAGAACCAGATGTGTCCCATTGAATAATTATCCAGGGCTGAATGAACTCCTAGAAGTGGTGTGTTCAGACAAGCATTCACTTTTAAAGATTGTTAACCAAAGCAGGAGCACTACTAAAACAACCTTCCCCACTGTCCCCCAATAATGCCCTCATTGATATCTTTAAATAAATATTTCCACTAAAAAAAACCCAACCAAACAAAGAGAAATGATCCAGTATTATTCAACAAAAGATTGGAGCACTAAACCTTTCCCATCTGTCAGTCAACTTCATTTTTAAAGAGAGGTCAACTGTTTTGTTTTTTTTTCTACTGTAGGAATGCATGCAAAAATCCCAGGAGAAACTCAGTTTCTGAAGTTCTAATAAACTAAAGGAACTCTTATCAATATTGAGTATTATATAGCAACCGCAGCATTTAGCAATTTAGCTATTAGAGTTGCTGACTAGGTGCTGCCTTATTGCCATTGAGTTCCAAACTTTCCTTCCATGTTTTTCTTTCCAGATAATACCATTACATTTTGTGAGAAAACATGGGAGAAAAATTGTTCTGGGAAAATCACCAAGGACTTAGTGTATTATTTTGGTAAGAATTTAAAATTAACAATCAAATTGGGTGTTAAAGTCAAAAGCAGTCTCCAAATTTTAAAATGTCCTTTCTGGTAAAAAATAGCATAAACTATGCAAAACCTGAAACAGTCAGAAAAAGTTTCAAAGATACTTTGACTTACATCTTAGTAGTGATGCAACTCTCTAGTAGATAAGGGTGCTGCTGTTCACATTTTTTTCCCCCTTGTTCTCACTGAAGATGAAATCCAACAACCCAGCAGAGGAACTCTGTGTTGACAGTGGGATAGAAGAAACCTCCCCAGTGCTGGGGTCAGCCCCAGCTTCATCCCACCTGCGATGCAAGGCTGTCTGGCCATGCTCCCCTGTGGTCCCAGGGAACAGGCCTGCCCACTGCCATGTGCTCTGAGCTGGCCAGCCCCAGTGAGGGGACACTGGCAGGACCTTGATGACAGGATCCCAGCACAGGCAGTAATGTACTATCAAAAGGAAATGTCTTACTAGAAGCTATGACAATACAATAGGGCAAGGGTGCTTTTGCAGGTTTTTTTTATCTGACTGGAAGGAAAAGAAGAGAAAAGAGAAAAAAGCCCCCACATTTCTGAGGGATTGTTAGAGAACTGCTAAGGCAGGTGGAATTTTTTATGTCTATCACTCTGATTTTTAAGATGTGGGTAACACAAGAACCAAGGGGCAGCTCTTACATTGGCACCAGTGGTGTCCATCTCAACCTGGACTTCAAACCCTGAGTAAAACCTTCCTGAGTCCCGTGTCCCTCTTGCACCATGCACGACAGCACACATGTGGGCACCACAGCACCTACTGGCTAAAACTCATCGGAGCTGTTGCCAACAAAGACCATTTCTGAAAGACAAGTGGACATTTTGCACCACCAATAACCCCTGCCACAGTCCCCTTCTGATCAGTCGGTTGGCTGGCAGTCTGTAACTGCACTTGGATTAAAATTCACAGGACCTCTTTGATTTTTTTTTTCCTCACCGAAAAAAGTCTCCCTAAGGAAGCTAAAAAGTTAATAGCAAAACAGAACAAATTCAGCAGGGAGACTCAAATTAGTTCTTCTCACAAACCAAAGAGGTTATTGCTCCCAGCACTGTCAGACAGTGCAGTGGGAGGGAGCAGGAGGTGGTCCTCTCATGTCCTAAACAACACACCCCAGTGCAATTCATATTGGGACAGGTGAATTATAAGTAGAGCTTGAGTTTCAGATGAGACATTATCGATCCTTCTCTGGCTTACCTGAAAAGCAGGGGCTAAGAGCCACACTGCCACAGAGAAATAGCTCAGCACAGAAGAATAAAGCTTTGAAGTTATTCTGATCAAAATGGCCTCACAGACACAGCAAGCCAGGGAGGGGAAAGGCTAGGTGGCTGGAGAGAGTGGTCATGACTCAGGTTCATTCTCCGATCTCTTTCTGGGGCAGGGCTGGTATAATCTAGCCCTTAATATGCAAGTTCCTAGTGGAGAGTACTATAAATATGGAACATCAAAATGTCATTTGCTCAGTCACTTTAAACAGATACGTCCTAGCACTCTCTTCCTTTTGTGCAGGAAAGATAATAATCTGTTAAACTTTCTCCTGGAACCATATTTTAGCATTTTAATTAGGGACCCAACACATGCACTAAACACACTCTCAATAAAGGGCACGTCTTAATAAAGTCAGTACAGCATGCTTCTGTAACCCAGCAAGGTCACTACCTGAGAGGAATCACCAACAAGGAGTCTGGCTTACTGCCAGGACAGCCGGTAAAGGTACCATGGCCGGTTTCAGGAGGCCATTGCTGCTGTGTGGTGATGGAGAAGGGCAGGGAGGCAATGCCACTGTCCCTTACCCACACCAGTGTTCATCCTCAGGAAAGCAAAATTAAGTACATGTAATTATTATTCCTTTCTAATGGAAGGCTACTGGTCTGGACGTCATTTACTGGGTTATGACTGTGTTATTTACTGAGTTATTTACTGGGTTATGGTGATGGCTGTCGGGGAGGCAGCCTGTGCCTTTCTTCCTCCTTTGAGCACTATCTCCCTCTGCTGTCCTGCAGCAGCTCTGCGATCTGACTCCAAAGGGTGCCCTCTTGAAGCCTAACCAAAACAAGGAAGTAGAAAACTTGTACAAATAACCTTGTAAAAATTTTGCTTAATGCCATTTAGTTTCATCAGAAACACTTTAGTGTCAAGAAAGGTCAGTCCCAAACACTGTAAGCTTTCCAGTGGAAAATATATAAGTAAAGAACAGCTGGGAATTTTTCTCTTTACAGAGCTGCCCAATCAAGTTTCCATTGCTAGTAAGAAGTGATAAGCAGTAACAGCTTCTTCTCTGGGAGGGAAGTAACATGAATTTCTAGCAGCAGATATCCTGGGAAGAGAAGTGAATATCAAAAGTATTCTCATTTTTTGGTTTTTTTTTTTTTGATGGAAAAATCGTGGGGCAAATATCTAACCAAGGCAAGGGTAGTTCTCTCACATGTAAGACATCAGGACTCAGAGGGCCAGTTCTGAGGATGTATTGGGCTGGATAGAACCTCCTAGAAACCTAAATAAAATTTGAATAAAGGTATTACTCTGTCAGTTTTCATTGGCATGAGTGACCAAGTCATCATGAGTTCAGTAATCTTCACTACTACAGGCAGCATGCTATCCATCTCTCCAAGAGGCTCTGGATGCTTCCTTTTTTGCAGATCAGCAGAACTCCTAAATCAGTCTCAGTCCTGAAAGGTAAAGTGCCAATGCACTTAGGATTTTGGTTTAATTAATATTTTTCCAATGTTTTTAATGAGAAAATCCAAATGTTCTTTTTCTTCTGTAAGCCCACTCTGAATATAATACTCTTGAAGCTGGAAGGAGAGCTCATGCTAGGTTTGCAGTGTCAACAGCTATTTTTATCTTCTCCATGGGAGAACCATGACAATACTGTCCTTAGTCATAAAATGCTTATTAAGTCATGGATTAGAAGCATGAGGCTACAGTATTGATGGTTTATTTTTCCAAACCCAAGTAAGATAGCAACTCTTGCATGCAGTGTCTTAAGTTCTACTGTAATTTAACAGGGGCCAAAATTTATTCTTATTTGGTTGACTCTTTCAGCACAGTCAGTATATGCATGTGAGGGCACATCTTGCCCTTTTCTGTTTAATGTACACATCATTGCAGTTCAAATTTTTCCCTTAAAGATGAATGATATTTTATATTATATAGTGGTGGGTGAGATGTTGAAATTTTCATTATTACAGTTTATAATAGTGTTGGAAAAGGAATGTCATGTTTCTCAGTCAGCACCATATTTTTTTCTATGACCTCTAAGTAGAAACACTGAGAGAATCTTGCTCCATACAAATTAGGACAGAGACTGGAGCAGAGGTTCAGCATCATTCTTGTAGCTCTGAGCAGTACCTTGTGCATCCAATTAACTAATGAAATCTGAATGATGGGAGGGAGGGGGGGAAGGGACATTTTCCTCCATAACATTCCCAGTTTGCAACAGATGAGAGTGTTCAGTCAGCAGTGGCACTGCCCTGTTGGAGTTACACTGTACAGTAATAAACCAGGGTGCAGTGTCAGACTAGAGAGAAATCCGATCCCCCCACATTAATCTGCCTGTGTGGATCCAGGAGAACAAGGAGTTTTCAAAATCCTCTGCCCTGTTATGGATGCCAGTGGCTCATTGCCAGAAGTCCAAATCCATATGTTAGCCATCTCAAAACAGCTTCTTTGGGTTCTAGTGCCCAAAGAACCTGATCAGGCCATGCTCTTTCTGCCACTATAAAAGGTCTTCCATAAAAATTATATGGCTTTTAATTCAGGTATTCATTGACTGGTTCCTACTTTTACCCCAGCTTGTACATTATGCCAGACAAACATAAATGAAGCAAAAGAAGGGCAACAATTTTAATGTGTCTCTGATATACATGGACCAAACATCTACACACTACTGAATTAGTATACTAATGATGTTACTGCTTTAATTAACTATGCTACTGTGCCTGTACTGGACTCTTTCCCAAGAACTGTTCAGGTTACTGCATAAGGCAAGGACACTGATTTCTTTTTCTTTTTTTTTTCCCCTCTTTATTGACAAGCCTGCCAAGTTCACAGAAGAATCAATAACCAAGGATATTCACATAGGATAAGATTTACAATGCATGTTTCACAGACAGTAACAACTGGGACCTCGGAGCACTTACTGAAACCAACAAAATGACAACTGATATGTCCTCCAGTGAATCCATGTTAAGACATTCTGTCTGTAGTAATTAAAAACTAGGTAATCTCACCTGTGTGAAAAGCCCACCGTAAAATCAGCTCCACTTAGTAGTGTAACTTGACATGTTGACTTCTTACATCAGCAGCTATGTCCTCTAAGCCAGCCTCTGGCCTCACTGTGCTAAGCAACTCCTCCTTTTACTCAGTTCAAGTAAAGGAGAGTGGTGCACTATCCATTGTGCATATTCTTCTCAACTGATCATAGAATCATAGAGTGTGTTAGGTTGGAAGGGACCTTCCCATGTCTTCTAGTCCAACGCCCCTTCAGTAAGCAGGGATACCTTTAACTAGATCAGGTTGCTCAGAGCCCCATCAAGTCTGATGTTGAATAGATACCTCTTGCTCTTCCTGCTCTTTCCTTCAGTATTAGGTATGTGATGGTCTGATAACCCACTAACTACAGCTGAGCAAATTACATCTGAGCAAACACAAAAAATATTTTCTCACACAGTTCATTTTATCATACATAAATTTTGCAGTAATTATATCTCTCTTTCAATTCTTTGAGCTCATTTAAGCAAACATGACTGCTTTCAGTAAAATACCCAGGTTTTCTCTTGTATACTAATAGCTGTGCAAGACCTAGATATCACTAGGTACAAGGATTCCCTGGGTGTTCATAGTGTACAGTGTAAATTAAATTGATCCTATTTCTTCTATTCTGCAGAAACGCACTTAAACTTTGGCCAAAATCAGAACACACTCACTGAACAAGGAGACTTTTCCATACCTCCTTCACACACATGTTTGTACTGACTTCATGCAGCAACTTTTATGTAAAGAAATAATGAAGAAAAAAAAAAGGAACTAACCTTATCATAGGTTATTGCATGTAGGAAGTATTATAAATATTATTAATTGCTTGGATCTCTTCCTTCTCTGTCATATTTCCCTCAGGTCCCTGTTCCATGCTCAAGGCCATTATTTGATGGGGGAGGTATAAAGTCATAACAGGCTGATGTAAATTTCCTTTGAGATGTCGTATATATCACAGATACCACGAGGGAGATGAAACAGCAATTTTGTTCCTGTTCATAGTGAGGATGGAAGAAATGCTTGATCTGAAGAGAACTAAGCTGATGCCCATTCTCTAATTGAGGCCAGTGTAGTATATTATTCTTCAGGTAAATCTTTGATAACACTTATTGCCTTTTTCAGGTAGATCTCTGATAACACTTATTGCCTTTTTCTAGATCCCTTCTGGACAGAGGGCTTGTAATTCTGGGGAGGAAATGAACCATTCCAAAAGTGAAGGAGATAAAGATGTCTGTCAAGACTCTCAGACATGTGCCATCAGTGTAGTGAATTTTATGTATCTGCTAAATTAAAATCAGAAACTCATTACAGAAATTGAAACAAGAGAGTAGCTCAGGCAGTCACTTTTTAAGATCACCATCAGCCTCTGAGCAGCTCACCAATCTTTTGTCAATCTAGTGCAGACACCTGGGTTGTTGGTTTGAAACGTAGAGATCTACAACTCTGACAGGGATAATTTGGCAGCCTGGCTTTCCTGAGCATGGCAAGAAAAAACACTTGTAAACCTTAAAAAGCTTAATTAGGAATTCACCTGGGCAAATTTATAGAAGATGGTAAAAACCTGGGGAGAATACTCCTTTGACAAATACTATAATGGGTCCATCCAGGGAAATAACATTTTAGGTGACCATGTTCCATATCATGAACAAGTCAATGTCCAGTATCCATTTCATATTCATATACTGCCTTTAGAAATCACACTATTTAATATGCCAGGTGACCTTTTAATAAAACACCAATGAAGTGACATTTTAAAATATTTCTAACTTAACCACAGCTTCTAGCTTTTGCCCAGCAGCCAGTTTGTGCCATTCAGCAGGTAACCTGATTTTTTTCCCTTGAAGAATTTCACTATTCACATTAACAACATTGCAGATCCTGTCCAGATGTGAGTATGGGCTGATCTACTGTAGATGAGGGAGGCATCGTGCTTCTTTACACCATTCAAGATTCTATTCCAGAAACAATTTAGGCTTTGATCCATATATAACTGTCACAGTTATGTTTTCAGATGAGCCAGTTCATTTGAAGAAACTGAAAGGGGGAAGCGATGCTGTTTGTCCTACAGCAATCTTCAAAATTGGGTGATAAATATTGCTACATCAATCAACCCTTCTAAAATCATATAGCACACCTGAAGAGGAAAAGAATTTGAAATCCAGCTCTTGTTCTGAGGTGGACAAGAAGTTCCTTTTACACACAGGTTTTTCTCAAAGCAGTTTAGTTGGTCAGGCAGCAATATCTTCACTCAAGTAACTAGTATCTTATTCCTACTCAACATATATAGGAAGGAGGAGGGATTGGACTCAATGATCTCTTGAGGTCCCTTTCAACCCCTAAAATTCTGTGATTCTGTGATATATAGAGATAATCACAGTATTTTGCCATCAGAATAAATGACAGCACTTTATAAGCAGAGTAAAGGATGAGAATGGGTGTCAAAATCAAAGTGGGTAATATTGGCTGGAAAGTAGAAGGGAGGGGAACTACACAGTCATTTAAAAGAGAGCATCAGGAATTGATGAGGAATGAGTTAGGGAGCCAGGAAAGTGTCTGGGCAGCAGAAGTTGGCATAGCTGATAATTGAGTTACACAGTCAAGAAGATAAAATATATATGTATGTTTCCTGGAGAATGGGTTTCCCAGAATTTTGTGTGCTATTGATCTTTTTTTTTTTCCCCACTTAAGTGACATACTTGGTTTTCTAAACTGCTTTCATTGAGACTTTGTACTGTTAAAACCAGAACTGGATAAAAAAAAGCACCAAAAAATGGCAATGAGGCACTCAAATATGACAGCAAAATAGACCACATAAGGGCTAGCACAGGCAGAAAATAGCAATGTTGTAGATATTCTTAAAATTACAAGGGTCAGCCTCCACCAACACATTTAAACCTATTAATTTCAGTGGAAGTCTTCACTGATAAAGATACTAATCAATAAAACTGTGGAGAGCAGCAACCAACCCTTAAAGAGCACGGTATCACTATAAGACTTCTATTCTTCTGGGTCTATTGCAGGGCCATTATAACAGTTCTAATGCATTTATCTTTCTCAGTATATAACATTTTAAAAATTACTTTACCTTCTATTATCACGGTCTTAACCCTGCATATTTGGAATCTCAAAATTTATCTTTCGTGCTAAACATTTTTTTGTCATCTGGTGTTGAACTGTGGAGGACTATTGTACCTCCATCTTCAAGACACACTTTCAAAATGCTGATAATACTGTATGATAAGACTGTCATATATAATTACCAGGCTAGCAGTTATGAGGACATTGGTATCTGATTCCCTGAGGTCTACAAATATATGACCATGATGTTGCACACAGCTGTCCATCAACAGCTCTGCTTATCAACATCTATATGGAAGGGTTTAAATATCTTCTTTCAATGCTTGTGAGCTAATATTGTCTGCTGCCTTTTCTGCAGCACACAAGGCCAGACTAACTGCCAATCCATGGTCTAATCTCAGTGAGACCAGAGGGGAAAAAAACCCTCAACAAAACTTACTGCACTGTCTTTAGAAAGATAGTGAAGGTCAGACTAATCAATCTCAAATAAAAATGACACCACCTGAAAGTGCCCATTTTATCTGACTCCATACTAATTCCTCCCTAACAGAACACTGATGTCCTGCTTCACAAAGCAAGTCTCATCACTGTTTCTAGGAAAGTACTCACAGCTCTTCTATAATCAGCTGCTGAAATACCCTCCTAGTTTATCCAGTGCCTGTGCTCATTCATCCCATTCCATACAAAATATTGCATCCCCTGCAGTGTCACACAGCATCATCTATTTCAGTCACATATACTAAAAACATTTTCTCTAGGTTTTGGACGCCTTGTCTTGAAGTCATGCGGGAATAGGACCACATTGGTGTACAGCAGCTAGGAAGCCCTCAGTTTCTCATGCTTTCAGTAAAACAGTTACCCAGAACAGTAACAAGATCAAATACTTCAACAAAATTATTACATTTGTATAGCTAACTCCTCAGCTGGTGTGAATTATCAGAAATTGATAGACTTTGTGTTAACTCAACCCTAATTGGCCTTTATAGAGTATTGCTAACTGGGAATCTGACCCTGACCATCTGATCCTCTGGAAGCTGCACAACCACATTTGAAAAAGGACAGCACTCTGAAAGGCATTAAATTTAAAAAACAATAATTTTTAAAAGGCATGAAAGAAGGTCGTTGGGTGGAGAGAGGACTTCCGCAGTTTGATGTCCATAAGAGAATTAAGGCAATTAACCCATCAGGCTTCATCACAGGATTCACATGAGAAACACTACAAGTATTACATCCATGAACAAGGTGAGCAAGGCTTTCATTAAAGACCTTCTTGCATCCAAGCAAATCCAACTACCATGCACAAAGCTGTTGGAAACTAGGCTTCATGAGTTTTACCACCTGCAGATCTGCTTCTTATGTAGCCTTTCCATTATTTGTTTTGACCAATAAAGTTTATTTACCACGTTAGTTATGATGAAAAACAGCCTTTTAAAGAACAGGAAGGTTGTTCCTTCCTGTTCTTTAAAAGATTGGCCCCTGTGGGTGCCTAACACATTTTCCATCTCTGATATAGTTGCTTATAAAACTCTTTCCAGTTTCCAGCACTTTTAGTGGGTTTTGAAATCTATTTCTATAATAACACTGAAGTCATGGCTTGGCGATTTATGAAGAGCTTCCTTAAAATTCAGATAAATTATGAACTGTCAATGTCAATCTTGAGTGTAATCTTATCAAAAAACTTGAGGTTAATTAGGAAGGATCTCATCCTTCTAAATCCATATAAGCTTAACATAATAATTGAGAGTTGAGATCAATTACTCATGGTATGTCAAGGGTATGAACTTGTATGGTAATGATTGAGTGCTTGGCCTGAATGCTCAAAAGTCAAGGTCAGAAAGTGTGCCAAATGCATGGTTAAAATGTCTTGAAGTCATAAGTACTGGGGTGAGGGAGGGAACGGGATAAAAGTCTTATGTGTAGGACTAATTGCTAGGGTTCATACTGATCTGAACCTTTGAGGCCAAATTCAAAAGGCACTGTAATAGTAAATGCAGAGAGGTTGGGCATTACTGAGTCTGAAAATGGGATTGGCAATAGTTTAAAAACGTTTTCATGAAGTAATTCAGAAGTTCCATTTCACAAACATGTAACTAATCTTCCCAGTGGATTAGTAACTTTAACAAAAGTAAAGGTAAGGTCCTTTGTCCCATGCAGTGTAGGAGACATTTGTTGTGCCACAGACTCACCTTAACATGACATTGACCCTCCCTTCCAAGCACGATCTTCATAACATTCTCCAGTCCTCTGGAAACACACTGCCACTCCTACTTTAATCATATTAAGACAAGGAAAAAATGAGAGTCCTAAAACAGTCCGGCTTACCCTGAGAGGCAACAACAAACACATCTGGAAGAAGATTGATTTTTTTTTTAATTTTCTCAGTTGTTATTTTTTACTTATTTTGTCATTGGTGTTTTTTTTTAATTTTTAATAAAGATAAAACTCACAGCCTGTAAAATATGTTGTCACCAATACTCTTGAAGGAGGTGCCTCCCAAGGGAACCATTGAAACAGACAGTGGACTGGATGTGTATGAGTGTATCTTTTTCATCGTTCCACAAGTCAAGAATAAAATCTTCACGAAGAGAGTGCAAAATTGTTAGAAATTACTTACAGCCTTGGATATGGTACTAAATTTTAACCAGGATTTTTACAGTCTAAAGTAGACTCTTTCTGCTTTCTCTGTAGGTTTGAGGAGGTAAGGACTTGGAGACAATTAATCCCAAATCTCTAAGACCCCCTGGCAGTTCATATATAACTGATAGTTCATATATAACTTCCCCCCATCGTTAACATGGGATGATCTCACAGTGAGATTGTGAGACTAAGCAAGCTAAGAGGATCTCTGCACTGCTACAGGGTAGTGTACTGTAAAAGATTAAAATCAGACCCAAGCAAGGTAGCTCAGTTACTAGGAGTGATATAAATGTGTTAATACAGCGTTCATCTGGCTGGTTTGAGCCGTCAGCACATCCCCGTTCTGCAGAGCACTGCCCAGGCAGGGCTAAGAAGTTGGTACCAGACTGGCCCAAGGAGGTGCACTGTGCCTCCAAGGTAGCTCAGGACTCTTTTATGGCAACGTTGTGCTGGCACAACTTCAAAGAGTAAGGTGCTTCAGCTCTTCAGCATTTGGGTACCATATGGTAAAATGAGTACATGCGAGACTCAAGGACCATTTAAAATCTTTTGCAATCCTACCCAACTTCTCTGCATGAGAAGACTCCTGGTGCAAATTCCCTGGCAGGTAGTGCTTCACTCTCACAAAACCCATGCCACATGAGACTACCACCTTGGAGAATGTTATGTCTACAGGAAGTTCAGCAGCTCTGTTATTGTGTGTAGGCTACTATGGCTAGAGATCTCAGTTAGCAAACTTCCACACCACGCATTATGAACCCTGAGCTCCAGACTTGTGACCAAGTCACAGTATGCCAGCTGTGCTGACGTCACTCCTTGTTGAGTGTTCCCAGACACATGGCAGAGGTTTACCTCTGCGTTTGCCATGAGCTGGGAATGTACAGTGGTGGCACAGCTGGTGCCACTCAATTTGTCAAGCGACTGTAGCTTCATACTGTGTTCGTGCTGTAGGGAGCATGGAGAACGAAGGAAATCTTTAGAGCAGAGAAAGTGGTACAAATTTGAGAATGGGAGTCAGGGATAAATGAGGAAAGGTAAGAAAAGAATTCAATCACAGGAAAGTACTGGTATCATTATAAACCCTCAGTCTATATCTTGGTTTAATGAAGATCTCAAGCAGGTCTTTATTAACATTCTTCACAGAGGCCCAGATCACTCTGTAGTGTAACTGTATCTTCTTAGCAGTCATCTACTACATATAACATCGTTACACATATCCTTCACAATTAGGCTGAATCTTTAGTGATCGAGCGTGACTTAGTGTCCTTTTTGTCAGTTCCTCAAAGTCAGAACATGGGAGGTTTTGTTATCTACTTGGTCAGCAATTGCCAACCCATAGCTTGATTAGTTATTTCATACCCAAAAAAATGTTTTTGAATGCTGTCTCATGCTAATGCTTGACAACTATAGTTGTCATGACTTCTCAGTATCTCTGTGGGGGCTCTGTTGGACAGCTATTGCAATGATACCTTTGTATTTTTTCTAAACATTAACAACCCTGCCTCAAAGACTTCTCTTACAGTCTCTGAGAGATTTGACATTAAGGCAATCTTCCCATCCAATGGAGGAGGCACTGCAGTGTAAATTTGAAGCCACCCACTGTATCTGACCATGAGGTTCTGTGAGCAAGGCACTGTGCTAAATGATGTTTTCCTGGTAGAAGCACAATTCAAAGTCCCTGGGCCTCCCTGAGAGCCAATATGCTGTCACTGGCTGGTCCAACCAGGCCTACCTGCCACATTTAGCACATTACTGACACCAGAGGAAGGTCATGGCACTTCTCTGAGAACTTGCTATTCACACTACAGGTATGAGCCAGTACATGTGAGTCAAGTTAGGAACATACAATGTGTGGCTTGCCCTGTGAAGATACAGCTTCTTACTCTCTTTAATAAGGTCAGTTGCAAGGTGGTCACGGACTTTACATGCATTTTTTTCCCCAGCATCTATTCCCATCATTTCAGAAATTGACCCCACAAACCTTTTTGGCTTCCAGAGATACAGCACAATAAAAATAACTCAGAGCCTTAACTTCAAGATGGATATTTTCATGCCAGAAGTAACACCAGAACCATGCTCCATTTTGTTGCTTCTAGAGTGGGTTTTGACACTCGCTTAATAGTGGTTGACTCACAAATCAAAGGCTGTCTTTGAGAAAACTTTGTGCAGGGTTGATAGACAGCTAGCATACTCTAAGGCATTTTCTTCTGCATTACTTGGCAGGAAGCCTGAGACAGTTTGAACAACACTGTGTACAACGTGCCCAGCTCAGCCAAAACTCATTAAGGGTCTTGTCTTCTCTTGTGCGCTTTGTGAAACACATTACTGCACCCCTGATGGGCGGCAGTTATGCTAAGATTAAAGATCACCAAATACCTTTAATGTACCAGTCAAACTGCATTTCTCAGCTGTGTATACATTGGTAAATGTTCTGCTGCTTTACCAGATGAAGGATGAAGATGTAATGGCTGCTCTCCAGCTACTGAGCTTGGTTAAGGGATTGCTCTGAAAGGGGTGATAATTTCAGAAAAATGTGAGACAGTTGCTGAAAGAATCTCAAGTTCATGGCTGCGTTAACGCCAGTTGCTATTGAAAGGCTCCTCCCCAGTGAACAATGTAAGACACGTGCATCTTTGATCACTTTGAAATATATTTTTAAAGAGCTGTTCTGGGTTTTGCCCTGGGAGTCCCACTGATTTGTGAGGCAATTACTTTAGTTAAGACTCACAACTAGCTTGAGAGCACTGCTGACTCGTGGCATACAGATTGAAGGGAGAGTGCACTGTTATATTTCTGCTAAACTGGGTGTTATGAAGACCCTCTTTCCTCCTTGATGTACTTTCCTGTCTCTCTTTTTCAGTTTGTGGCAGTGTTCAAGTACTGTTATATTTGCTAACTGGTTTAATTGGTTTAATATTGCCAAACCACCACTGCCAGCCTACTTTCAGATGTTTACAGAACTTCACTATGTCAGCTAGTTCAAGATATATGGGCCTTAAGAAGAATTCTTGGTAAGGGGTAGTTGCCAGAACTTGGCACAATAATCTCTTTTCCTAAACATAAGAAATAAAACGCTTGTAAAACTTGGAGTTTGTGATACCTTCCTACATTGAACTTATATGCTTCTGTGACTTACAGCATCTGAACCACAAGCATTTGTATCCAAGGGTCAACTGAGTAACCGTAACAGTGATGAGAATAAGCCCAGGTAAAGATGGTGAACACTCAGCTCAGCAGACGTAGGTAGGGATAACAAACCACAGTATGGTGTTAAGAACGAGATAAATTACAAAACCAGAAGTGGATGGGTTGGCCTTATGTAAACTCTAAGCCTGCTAATACACAGGACAAAACAGCATATGGACTGGGGGAGGGAAGCTGAGGGAGCACATTCAGCTAGAGGGATTTGCTTTACCATTCTTACTTTTCATATTTTCACTACTACAAATTCCCCTACCCTCCCATCAACAGCTTGGTTGAGGTGAGAAGCAACTGCAGCAACCATCATGTTAATAACTCTAAATTCACACTTTTTTCTTAGGAAAGTAACATGAACTTGGTCCTTCACTCAGTGAATCTACACTGATTAACATTGGTCAAGGACATTCCTTAAGCATCATTCACACACAATGATGCTACTAGTGGTAAATAAGGAGAATGATTCAGTGAGTGCTCAAATGCTATGAAAGTGACAGATGAAAGCATCCTCTGCTTGAGGTATCACAGGAAATATTTTTGCCTTGGCTGGTGTTCTCGTTAGATTTGGGATTTGGCAATAACACACACACACACCCAACACAAACCCTAATAACGTTACACAAAGCAAGACTTTATTTCCCTAGTAGCAAAGCCAAACTGCTACAAGTTACAACCCCCCTACACAAATGTATGTATACTTACAGAGCTTTGCTTGCCAGCCCGCACAGGATGCCTCTTTATCCAACCTAATGGCTGTGAAAACACTTCTCGCTGTTTCAATAATGTACAAGTCTTACAGGTGTCGATTACCGACTGAGTAACTGCTTGGGACAGTTGGGATACCTCTTTGTCAGACCCACGAGAGAGTGGCATTCCAACCTCCATGCCCACTTTTTTCATGTGCCCACCCTGCCAAGACATGATCTTCAGAGTCAGTCTGTGCTGTTCGAATTTTTGCAAGTTTATCTGCCGTTGCATTCCCAGTAGCTATTTCTGCATTTTGGTTGGTGTGGGCATTGACGTGAAATACTCAGACACCCCTTTCCTGCAAGGCTTGCTCAAGTTTTTCCCAAAAGTCCTTTGCCCATACCTCTTTTCATCCAATTTTCTAATTAACCCTCTTCCACCTGGGGAGTCAATGTACCAGTCCCTGGGCCACTGCCCCTGAGCCGGTATAGATATGACCAATATGATTAGGTGAGGTGGCATCCACAGCTTGCCAGACTGCTACTAGTTTGGCAAGTTGGCTACTGCCATTTTCTCCTGTTGTAGCTAATCGGGTTTGCATGGCTGGATTATACACTACTGCTTTCCACTTGCCTCGAGAGAGTCCGCTGCCATCGGTAAACCATACAGTCTTATGTTGTTCTACATTTAACTGTTCACACAGTATTCCCCATCTTCCCATCTGGAAATTTACTTGCACATGTGTAAAATCAGTGGGATGTCCTTCTACTTCTTGTGACACCCGTTCATGTAACATGTGAGTGGAATATGGCCCCGCCTAGCTTGTTCTTGGATATACCATCCCATTTTCATAATCATAGCTTCTTGGGCATGGCCTATTTTATGAGTGACTATGGGACTGGTGGCCTAGGACACCACAGGTGATGTGGTACACACTATCACTTTATGACTGAGAGTGTGGCCCTCCATATCCAATATAGCCCAATAAACATTCAGAAGCTGTTTTTCAAAGGGAGTATATTGTGTGAATGGCCATCCTGAAGTTCCCACAAGCTCCATAGAGCAACATCTGCCTCTAATGACAAGTGTACCTCTACTGGTCCAGGCAGTATGGGGTGAAATTCCATATATTCTTGGATTAACAGCTTCGCTTTGTCAAGCGCCTCCTGTTGTAGTTTAGTCCGTTCAATTTGGGCCTTCTTCCTTGTACATTTATGTAATGGTTTAACATAGCTGCTAATTCAGGTAGGTAGGAACGCTGATACCTATCATACCCCAAAACTGCTGTACTTACTTTCTCGTCTCTGGGTTTGGCCAATATCGAATAGAGGTGCGTACATGCTCTGGGTCTCTTGTTTGCCAGCATGCCATATAATCTCAAGGTACTTTACACCCTTGGTGAGTCCTTGGATCTTTTTAGGGTTGATGGCCCAGCCATCTGCTTTCAGCGCCTGTACTATGTGAGTTAATTGCTCACCCACAACTTCAGTGGATCCCCGAGTTAAAATGTCATCGCTATACTGCACAACTTGTACTTGTTGCTTTATTCTGTCTTTCTCTAATGTTGCTTGGTGGCAGTAGGTGGGGCTATATTTATGGCCCTGGGATAACCTTGTAAAGGTGTATTGATTACCGCCCCATGTAAAGGCAAGTTGGGCCTGTGCCTGCAGTGGAATGGGAATGGTAAAAAATGCATTTTCTGTATCAATGGCCACATACCATGTCCTATGGTATTGTTGAATTCTTTGGACTAAGGTTACCACTTTCTGGTACCACCGCAGTGACTGGGGGCGTGACTCTATTGATACTCCTATAATCTATCATCATGCACCAGCTGCCATCTGGTTTCTTTAACAGCCTAATAGGTGAGTTAAATAGAGAGTGTGCATATCTAATTACCCCGCTGGCTAATAAATCATTAATTGTGGTTTGAATCTCTTCATCACCCCCATGGAGTCGCTACTGTTTCAAGTTTGCAACTTGGGTTACCACAGGAATGTTGGCTTCTTGCATGACCTGCCCAACCTGAATTGCTTGTACTGACACCCATCTCATGGTCCCAAATGCCCATAACCTCCCCTCAATCCACAATGAATGACCTCGCAGAATGTCAATTCTGATAATAAATTCATGTGTCAACACAATCATGACACGGAATGATCATGGCTGCCAGTCAGCTCTCTGTAGCCTTATCTTTGTAAGTTTCCCTTGGATTGGCTGATCCCCTAAGCCCCACACAGGTGTCACTTCGCCCCTGTGTCTCTCTGGGTTTCCATGTATAACCATGACCTCCACTCTCATGTCTACTAAAGCTTGGACTGTTTGCCAATTACATTCCGTCCAGAAGACGGTACATAGGGTAAATGGCCAACTGTCGCTGCGTGCGATGTTACATTGGAACCCTTCAGGCACCGGGGGCTTGGACACCTCCCTGTTCCTGCTCTGAATGTTTTTATGGTTCTCGTGGAGCAAACACAGTTGGCATCACTTCCCTTGGTGCAAATCACAAGACTTCCTGCTCCATTTTGTCCCAAGGATATAGTGTCATGTTTGCCATCGGATAGGTTTTTCCCTTATGTTTAGTTGTCTGTATGACACTCACATTATGTTGCCTCACCAGCTGACATTACACCTCAGTTGGCTTTCCATCTATTTCCTGTTTTCAAAAGCCCTTCTGCAGTAGCAGGTGTAATAGACAGGTCTGGTCTCCAGACTCAATATCTTTGGAATTACTTTCCTGGGGTGTCTGTTCACTAGTGGGTTGGGGGTTATTACACCTACTCCCCACTCCCAGAAAGCCCCCTAATTGTTGTAGTTTTTCAATAATATCTCCGATAGGCTGACCCTGTTTGGTCATCAATAGGGGAATCAAATAGGCACACCATTCATTTGAACACCCCTCTAGTAATCTGTTATGCATCCCAGGGAGAAGTAATGGTTGCTGCATGTATAACTCAGGGCTCCCTAGATCTGCCGTGACTTTCATAGCTTCTGCCTTTAACAAGTTGCTGGCCTGATGTAAGATAACCCAGGTAGAACTAGAGATGGGCCAATCACTGTCATTAATGTGTCAGTCGGAAAGCCCCTTGGCCACAACTGCAATGAGACTCTGACCCTTGGGGCCTACATGCTGGAGCACTGCCTGTACATACACATCATCTGTGAGTCCTAAAAACTTTTTGGCATCCCCATCATCAAGGGTCACTGAATAGGCCCCTTGTTCCATTAATCGAACTAGCCAAAATTGCAGCTTCTCCCCTGGTTGCTGTTTTTATTTACTAAGCAAACTCTTAATGTCATCTGGGATGAAATCCGTTAATTCATCTTGTCATACCATCTGCCCAGGTCCTGCATGTACTGCTTTTCTCCACAACACAGGGGCAGCTCTTTTTTGCCGTCTGTGCAGGGGTGTCAGTCACCCTCCTCCCCATTTGCAGAAGAGTTATCAATATCCCATATAGTACCATCCTATATCTCAGGATGCCAACCAGGATTCATGACTATGGCCCACACCTCATGCCCTTTCTCTCCTTTTTTCCATCCTTTTCCTTTCTTCACAACTCGTACTGCGTATTGTCCACTAGCGTAATACATTTTTCCTCTAACAGTTCCTTTTGATCATTAGCCTCCAGCAGGGCTTGCCACTGCACAACCTGTGCAGCTCAAACAGCCTGCAACTGGTCTTGGAGAAGTTTATTCCTCTACTGATTTTCCTTCAACCATTCTACCACAGCCTTGTAGGCAAATAAAAGTGAACTCCCCCATGCACCCTGCGTGCTCCAGCCTGTGGTGGTTTGACCCTGGCTGGAGGACAGAAGCCCACCAAAGTTGCTCTATCAGTCCCCTTTTCAGCTGGATGGGGGAAAATATATATTGAGAGGCTTAGGAGTCGAGATAAAGACAGGAAGAGAGATCATTCTGTAATCAGCGTCATGGGCACAACAGACTCAACACAGAAGAAAGGAAAGAAAACTCTCTGATTTATGACACTGACTGCACATCCAGTGACACCAGAGTTGAGTAATGAGAAGTGTGACCAGATCTTAAAGCACCTCCCCACACCCCTCCCTTCTTAGTAGACTTCTCTTTTGTCATGATTTCACTCCCTTCTTTCCCTTCTTCCCCCACAGGGTAGTATGGGGAGGGGCAGGGAATGGAGGAATGGGGGTTTTGGTGAGTTCCTCATGAGCCTGGGGGGGGGGGGGGGGGGGGGGGGGAGGGGGGCATTCCTCACACCCTTCCCCTGCTCCAGTGTGGGGTTCCACCCACAGGAGACAGTCCTCCATGAACTTCTCCAACATGAGTCATTTTCCCTTCAGGTCCTCAACAGCTGCCCCAGCGTGGGTCACTTCTATGGGCTGCAGTCACAAATCATAGAATGTCTCTCAGTCTCTCAGTCTCTCAAGCCCTGACCACTCCTGCCTGGTCCTCCACAGAGTCACAAGCCCCCACCCCTACCCCAGCAAACCTGCTTCATGGGCTTTCTCCACCGGCTGCAGGGGCATTTTTCTCTCCAGCACCCAGGGTGCTTCCTCCCCTTCACTGACCATGGTGTCTACAGAGTTTCTTCTATCTTCTCACTCCCTTCTCCAGTGGCAAAAAAGAGCTGCTTGCATTTTTTTTTCCTCCTAAATGTGATTCCCAGAAGTGCTGTGACCTTCGCTGATGGGCTTGGCCTTCAGTGGTGGGTCCAGCCTTAAGGCGGCTGGTGTTTGCTCTGTGGGGCCTGCAGAGAGCTTCTGGCTGCTGCTTGCAGAAGCCACCCCAGCAGCCTCACTCCTCCACCAGAACCCTGCCATGCAAAACCACAGAACAGCTGTACAGAATTCTTGGTCTGTTCAGTTTCTGCAAATTGACTCCAATACTGTAACACCTCTATGGGTTCCTTCTGTGTCCATGGTTTGGGCACCATACAGGTACATGCCTCCCACCTATCCCACAAAGTATTTCATGGTTCCTGTCTCCATTATGGATTTTTGCAAGACAGGGTGGCCTGTTTACCAGAGCTAAGCACTGCCAGCGGCACTACGAAGGATAAATTTCTATGTGCTGCAACTAATGCTGCAGCAACCAGGACGAGCTACAGCTACCCCTATTAATAAACACTTCGCGATGAGTCGGACAACGATAATGCTGAACCCACTTCACCTCTGAAAATGGAGTTGTATTGCCACACCTGATATACCACACATCTGGTCTGCTTCATAAGTCAACCTCCTGTGCCCCCCACGGTCCAAGGATATTCTTATTACACTGGTTGCACTTTACTCTTAAATACATTAAACAGTTACAAAACCAACACGGATTACAATGTGGTCTATCAGTATTTGGGGGAGTACAAACGTCTCCGGGAGTTTCATCCAGTGGCACAACCTCACCCAACTGTGCACTCCACTAGTGAGTCCTACTGTTCAGTTGCTGAATCCCATCCTTGTTGTCAATTATATTCTCGTTAGGTTTGGGATTTGGCAATAACACACACGCCCAACAAAAAAAACCCTAATAATGTTACACAAAACAAGATTTTATTTCCCTAATAGCAAAGCAAAACTGCTGCAAGTTACATTACCGTTACAAACCCCCCACACAGATGTATGTATGCTTACAGAGCTGTACCTCTGTAACTGTACAGGATGCTGAGCCAGCCCCATTGATGTATAAGGATCTAGATTGAGCTGACAGGCACAGGCTTAGCGGGCATCCCCACAGAGACAACGTAGCTCTCAAAGGTGTGCATCTCAGTCCCACTCCCATTCCATCAGTCTTGTGTGCCTCGAGTGTTCTGGTATGTAGGGCCAGTATGTGCCATTAGGTGGACCAGTGCGTGGACAAACTCTACCTTCTCTGTTATACAACCACTGCTGAACCACATGTGTGGGGACCAACAAGGGGTCTCAGGCTCTCTTATGGGGGGGTCTTGACTTCATGATCTTCCTCTCCCTTGCTAGGCATTTGACCTCTATTGCTCAAGTAGAGGTTTTTTGCCCTCAGGTTGGTGGCTGGCTGAGTTTCCTAACAGGACTGGTCCGTTTTTGGCACCAGCCTGGCAAGCCAACAACCACATGTGAAAATGTCAAGTTCCTGGTTTCACAACAGCCTCATGACCTCTGCAGATCGAGTATTTTTCCATCCCAAATACAACTGGCAAAGTCATGGAACAAGGATATGAAAAACAGCTACAAGACATCTAAAGCAAAGCTTGCCAAGAAATGGACAAGATTCAAGAATAGACAAGTCAAGGGGATGTACAATATAAAAAGAATTTCAGCCAAATATGGGTAGCTCAAGAGAAGCCAGAAACTATGACAGAGATCTTTAAGAACAGATTTGACAAGGATCTTCAATTCAGACCGCCTTTGTCAGTAGCCAGTAGGAGTCCTGTCAAAGCCAAGTAGTGACAGGCTTTTGTCATCATGCAACCCAAAGGCTCCCCTCTTCAGCATCAGTAGGCTGAGACAAAGTACCCGTAGGGCTTATCAGGTAAATCAACCAGTTCCAAAATGAGTGAGGTTTGAAGGAAAATCAGCTGAAGTTGATCTTACTAAAATTGTTCCAAAGCAACCAGACTGGGAAATGAAGAGAGAATAGGAAACCATCATTGGTTTATTGGTTTAATGATACAAACGTTTTGTGGGGTTTTAGATTTAAGAGACTTTCCCTTCATTAGAGTAATCAATTAACAACAGAAGGTAAAAGGAATTAGCTGGGATTAGTAGCTGCACTGACCAGTCAGTTTGGAGATGTGCATGAGAGCAACGACCCAGATGCAGTTTAAAATTTGTACACAAGATGGCATGAGGATGCTCCACCAGAATTAGCTTAGTATTTGGTGCACCAACCCCAATGCCCTTATATGACTCTTCTGTTGGAAACACATGAGGACAGGAGCTTAAAAAATAAGCTGTTTACTCAGAGCTGTACCATGGTTAACAAACATACATACAGCAACATCCTGAAATTACCTTGACCTTTAACCAAGATGCTCTGTTGTGTTTGATCCAAGCTCATCTTTTGCAAGCACAGCTAACCCCAACTTGTGTTTCGTCCATAGGTTTTAAGAATGCCCTACTGAAAGTAGAACCATGGGATATGTTAGGCAAAGTCTTGGATGTGAAAAGCCTTAATTTTTGTATTGCACAATTGTTAATGGTCTCATGAAATCATTTTGAGAATCAAGTAGAGCAAAGGGAACGTGAAAATAATTCACTCATACACTAGGATTAAACTTGGAAAATAAAACAATGGGCATTTGGAATACACAAGCAAATTTGCTGGAAAAATTAAAAATACAGAGTCAGCTTTGACCACAGATAGAGCTTCTAAACAAAGCCTATTATAGTGCTTCTGCTAAGCTCACTCAAGAACCACAGCCTCACACAGAGAAGCTGTGGCAGGGAGGCACCTCTGGAGGTCATCTAGTCCAACCCCTACTCACAGCAGGGTCACCTATAGCAAGTTGCTCAGGGCCATGTCCTGTCAGGTTTTAAAAATTTCCATAGCCTCTCTGGGAAGCTTCTTCCAGTGTTTGACCATCCTTACAGTACAGCAGTAGTTTTCTCACATTAAATGGAATATCCTTTATTACAGTTTATTCCCATTGCCTCTCATCCTTTCATGGGGCACCACTGAGTAGAGTCCACCTCCCTCTTCACACCCCCGTGTCCTCAGTAGGTGTTTATACACATTGATCAAACCCTCCTGAGCCTTAAGAAGCATCTCTGAGCCTTCTCTGCTCTAGGCTAGACAGTCTTAGTTCTCTCAGCCCTTTCTTATATGACAGATGCTCCAGTGGACTTGGTCCAATGTCTGTCTTTCTTGTACTGGAGAGCCCAGCACCGGACCCAGCAGTCCAGATGTATCTCATCAGGACTGAGCAGAGCAAAAATGATCAGCTCGTTTTATGTTCTGGCAATGGTGGTCCTAACACAGTCCAGGAGGCTGTTGGCCTTCTTTGCTGACAGGATGCATTGCTGGATCATGATCTACTTGGTAACAAGCAAGACCCAGGGTCTTTTCCAGCAGAGCTACTTTTCATCTGGTTGGCCTTTAGCTTGCACAGGTGCCTGAGGTTGTTCCTCCCCAGGTGCAAAACTTCGTTGAACTTCATGAGATTCCTATTGGCCTGTTTCCCTAGCCTGTTGAGGTCCCTCCGGATGGCAGCACAACCTCCTGGTCTATGAACAGCTCCTCACATTATTGTATTACCTTGAAATTTTCTGATACTCTGCCCCATGAATCCAGGCTGTTACTGAAGATGTTAAACAGTATTGAATCAAGGACTGCCCCTGGAGTACACCACTAAGACCTGTCCTCCAGCTGGACTTCACACCATGGATCTATAAACATGAAAGAAGAATGTACCAGTGAACAAGGGTGGGTATATCAGTCAGTGTTGGAAAGCTGCAGATACTTAAAAAGCATTTCTGAAAGACTCTTTGACTTTCTAGTCATTGTTTCAGGGAGGAAGACTGAAAAAGACCTGAACATAACGCCCTCAAATTTCACTTATGTCAGGTCAAATGTGATAAATGACGATGTCAGGATTTGTAATAAAAAACAAACAAACAAACAAAAAACCCACAAAGGGATTGTGCCAAATATACTGAGGACGAGCACAGGGGGACTGTCTTTTGTCTCAGAAAATGCTAAGCTTTCAACAGAAACAAGTATGTCCTCTATAGTTTTAGGTAGCAATAAATTTGTTGGTTATTCACCAGATAGTCGTTTTCTCCAAAACCGATTATCACTATAGTCAGATTAAATGACAAGACTTGGAGACCTCAGGAAACATATGGATTTTATAACAAGAGCAAAAACATCAAGTGACTTATTCACATTTAATTCCCAGTAAGGGTTATAAATTTAATAGAAAAAAATAAGGTTATTAACTACAGCAACATAATTTTCCATGTGCATCAGTGAACTGTGTAAAACATCTGAAGGGAAACTTGCTACATAGGAGATTGCAGGCTAGATACACTGAGAAATTTTGCGTTGTCCTTGCCTACCTATCCTTTAATCAGGGCTTCTCCACATCACTGAAACATAAAATACAAGTGTTGTTATTCAATCAGTTTGGAAATATTTCTAATTGGAGATGAAGGAAAGGAAAATTTGTAGGAAGATCAGTACACTAGAAAAGTCAAGAAAAGAAAGATGAAAATGTAACCTTAGGGCAAATGCACCTCAGCCAACACCATTATTTTTCACTGCCCTTAACAACATGCGTTAAAGAACACTTGAACACCCTGCACTTGCAAGTGTGGTTTTGTGAAATTTGGGCATCCATGACATTTGGACAGCAGCCACAAGGCCAGTTTATGGACCTCCCCCCACCTCCATCACCTCTGTTGTTATCCCCAGCTCACACCTACTCCTTGGGTACCTAAGATGTGTTAATACATGGGTATGTTTCAAACACCTTTCTAACCCAGAAACCAGACTAATTTTACTTGGCCCTGAGGAACTGCAGCATCACTCCTGGCTGTATTGAGGGGTCAGTTGAGCTAAGGCTCAAGATACCTGAGTATCAACAGCTTAACATTGGTCTCAAAGGTCTGGTCAACCAAGGACTTCAGAAAACAGGTGTCAGCTCAGCTTTAAGAGGCAACTAAAATAAGACTCAACCTAAAACCTGAATGTTGCAGTTATTGGCAGTAGACCTTTGGACTCTATATGTGGAAGTAGGGCACACTGAAGCAGGAAAAATCCCTGAAAACACGCAGGAAGTTTAGGCATTCTGCCCTATTCTCTTTCAGGGAGTGCTCCACAGTCCTACTTGTGCTGCTGGCCAGAGTAGGAATTAGTCCCTATTTCTCTTCTCCTCAGTTATCATGACTGGAATAGATTTCTGTGATGTGGAAAACCCCTATTTAAATCCTGTCTCTGACTGGAGTAGGTATTGTAACCTCCATGATCTCCCTCAAGATGACACCATCACTGACCTTCACTTATTTTTAGGCAGATTGTTGTGAGTCTCACTTCTCTGTTTTGTATGGAATACTCAAATATTTCCTGAGCCAAGAGCAGGGTTAGGTTAACACAGTCACTGGGCAGCTCTGAATACCAGTTTCTGCCCACTGTTTGCCTCAGACAGGGAAGTGCCTCTGTAAGTCAAGTATGACGTGGCATAGGCCTGTTTTTGTAGCTTGAAGCACATGTACTGCTACCATCCACACGCCTACCCCTTGAAGACTTATGTGATTGAGAGAACCATTAAAGAATCTGTTAATCTTTACTTCGATTTCACACTCAGCTGAAGATTAGATATTACCCAGTGATTAGATTGAGGAAGGTACCAATGTAATACTTGGAGGAATTTCTGTATCATACCCTTACCAATCAAAGCCAGAATTGGAACAGAATTTTCTTCAGAGTCACAGATCAGATTTGAATAAGGCTGTAATTTTCAACCTTAGTCCCAGCTCTTCCCTTCCAGCAGCTATCAACATTCCTGAAGTCTATATAGTCTGGTCTTCTGCCAATACTCAGAAGTAAATAGCGAACAGCAGGTTAGAGGAAATTCCTACCTACTCCTCTGTATGGATCATCTGCTCTGGGAACTGGGTAAAACAAAAGCTTTCTGATTTGTCTTCACAGTGTTCTTTCCTAAACATCTAGATTCTCTCCTACTGTCTCCACCAAAGTTGTTTCTTAAGTAAGTCCTCCATTATTTTGCTGTCCTTCTCTGGGGAGCCCATGAGGGTGTCTCTCATTTATTTTCCCTTCTGACTCTTTCTCCCTTTCTCTTTGGAAAGAGATAGTACAATTTTCCTTTCTGGAATTGTGTTTCACCCACAACAGACTTCTCCTGGGAGTCATGACAGTATCAGATCTTACACCTGCTGATCATCATAGCCATACAACTCAATTCCCAGTGACTATTGGTCATCTTTTCAGAGTTTTCCTTTAAAGAAGCCATAACATGGACTTTCTGCCCAAGAGACTCTAAAGAAAATCCTGTTAAGGGACATGACTGGCAACTTAGGCAGAGTGTACTCATCTAAATTAGTCTCCTGCACCCAGTTAAAATTAATGGAGTGGAAAAAAGTGGTTCAGCAGCAATTCATCTCATCCAGAAATAAACATCTAAATATGATTAGGTGATATGCACCCTAAAAGCTCTTATTTACCACTAAAAAAGGTACTGTAGAGTGACTAGCTTAGATGAATACCTCAACACTGCAGACATCTAAAGAGGTATGAAATGAATGGCAGCCAAAGTAACCCAAAGAGCAGAGGAGCTCTACCTCCATCGTCAGCACTTTCTCTTTTAGATGACTGATGATCTTATTTCGTAGCCTTTCTTCATTCAGCTTTGCACATACTTGCAGAGATGGCAGAAACATTTCAGATACCTTAATTATTCAAGAAATAGGGACACGTTTTTCATAATCGTTTTTCAACTTCTTTTCAAGTAGCTCTGTGTGCTACCGTATATACAACACTGGTTGAGTACACTTTAACACATTCACTGCTTTATTTTACGGCTTCATAACAATCTTTATTCTCTAGCAGATGTTGTGTCATGTGAGTATACTAGATACCCATCTGTCCCACGTATGTTTCTAAAACACAGAAGTCAAAGGCTGAGTATTCCCACCAGTGTGGGTACACAAGGTTATTGCTCAGACATACTATTGTTATTTTTTAAGCAAACACTTTCAGACATAAAAGCCGATTACAATGCACTTATGTAAAAATGGCTGTATTTTCTAGATGCTTTGCAAACGCAAGATTTTTACAGTGCAGATATGACTCAGTACCCAAAGTCAGTGGGAGTTTCACCAAACACTTCTTGAATAATCAGAAGCCTGAAAAACATGACCCTTGAGAGACTATAGAAAGAACTAAGCTTGTTTAGTCTGGAGAATTGAAGACTAAGAGGTGACATGATAACAGCTTTCAAATATGTAAAAGATTTCTAGGAAAAAAGGAAGGTAATAACTGCTCTTCTTATCCATTGTGGAGAGGAGAAAAAATAACAGGCTTAAACTGCAGCAAGGAAATTTCAGTTTGACACCAGGAAAAGCTTTTCTAAATGTAAAGACAGATAGCCTGGGCTGGCCACAGAGTCCTCATGTTGGCAGTTTTTAAGAACAGGCCTGATAAACATCTCTTAGGATGGTTTAGGTAGGACTGATCCAGTGTCAGGGCAGGGAGAATGACCCTTCAAGATTCTTTCCAGCTCTGTTTTCTATCAGTTTATAACTCATTGAGAAGGAGCATTAAGTAAAATCTGATTATCTTCTTGGAAAATCTTACTATGCTTTTTATTCATATATCAACATTATCACATTTAATTAATTAGCATATTTCAACAAATACCAACCCAGATGCAATACAAAATAAAAGCAGTTGCCACAGAGGAGCCACCTGTGTGATGAACATGGAGAAGCCCATGTCCATGGAGCTCAGCAGCTCTCAGTCCACTTGCCTCCCTGCTGAGGATGCTCAGACAGCTCAACTAGGTTTTCAGATAAGAGCTGCTGTCCCTGAGAAGATATATAGTTATCAGGTATTATTATGAGATGCCCGTCTATAAAATCCATGCGATGCTCCTTCTGCATCTTTATGTTCTCTAAACATGCATTGTTATTTCCATAGAAAATTCACCTAAAACTGAAGGCAAATACATAGTACCAAACACACTATTTGCAATTATACAAATATCACTTTGTAGTGTTCTTCATTTTGTAGGCATCTCAGGTTTTGTCGTTATGAATTTGAAGGGTAAAATAAAATTGCTCTACGCCAGGCACAGCAAAGTACTTTGAATTTAGAGTGAAAGTATTCTATTGTGTCTTTTCTTAAAAAATGGATCACAAGCAATTCAGTGATAGAAATACTGCCTCTTAACCTAATTTCATAATGCAATCAGACTGACCTCTCCTACATGCAGTAATTGGGGGTGTATGTGTGTGTGGAAAGAGCCTCCAACAGACTAAACAGAAGCTACCCTGGTTTTTAATCAATAGTCCTATTCCCACTGGCTATGCGTTTCAGTTCAGAACATTGTAATTAAATATAGTGATGAGCTGCGTTTCTTTATGAATGAAATCTCTTGCTGTCATATGTATTTTTAAAAAACACACTATAAGGTGTTTCCTGCTAAAATCCAATCATGATGAGCCCAAACAAAATAAAAATGTAAGGAGTCTTACATTTGAAGGAGAAAATCCCTTTGATTCTGCCAATGAAATACTTACTGTCATGGGTTTTGGGGGGTTTTCAGAATACGGGAAGGATATTAGTAGTCCTGTTCAGGAAAAATAGTACATGTTGTAAAAATATATTACAAAATGCAACTTAAAATGAAATTTAAGAGCCTATAGATAATTGATGTCATATTCAATTTAGCAATCCCACTGATTTCCTGTAGATCTACATTGAAGATTAAGGTGGAAGGGGTTTCAGTCCTACACAGATATTTTGAAACTATTTTCCTTTCAAATACATAAGGTTTAAAATAATTCATAAGAACATTCCAGCCCAAACAGCAATGCTGGAAAGTTCACATACAACCTACCATTTTGCCCATAGGCAGCTTATGAAATTGTAATTAGAACTACTATTGCTTAGCAATCACACGCACAGAAGTACTAAAAGATTTAGAAAACATAATTGCATTTCTAATAAAGTTTCACTGCTTTGTGTTAATAGAGGAAATTATTATATCTTCTTAGAAGGAAGAGAAAAAAAATCCTTGTAATTTTGCTATTTGAAAAAGGCTAAAAAGCCATACGAAGGTGCTGTGAGGACAGGAATATCTTCATTCTAATCCTCAGTGATTAGTAGCGTATCTACTGTGATTCTGCTTTGCATAAGAATATCCTTTTGCCCTTGACTTTATGGCAGGCTAAAGTTAATGGGCCAAAGGCATCCGTTGACTGAAACAGTCTTACTCTAAGGATAAGTTTGGCTTGCCATACAGAAACACGGCTGAGGGCAGCCTAGAGGATTGTAATTGTAATCGTAAGAAATAAACCTACATCCTGGCACCACCTCTTACAAATGCTGCTGGCCTTAGATACATATTCAAGGTCAAATGTACAAATTGGAATTAACAAACATTTTCAGACTATTACTTCTTGGTTTAGTAAATGATATATTGATTTACATAGTATTTCGGCTCTAAGGCTCTCAGAGACAAATATTTCTTGCTAAGACAACAGTTCTGTAAGTGTTACATGCACAGAGTACATAAAGGAAATTAAATGGCTGACTTTTCCCCAAATTAGACACATCCGAGGCTGATGTCTGGCATGTCTAATATCACTTTAATAATACTGCAAATTAAATAGCATCTTTTACCAGATATGCATCCCATGAGAGAATTTATTCATCCAAATCTGCCTCTGTGTCCACAGGTACCTCCACTGAAAAAAATCTTGGGCAGTTTGTCACAACAGAAAGTTCAAAACACTGGAAGCAATGCCAGCAAGAGCTGCTTGTACACCAGAAAGAGAAGGGAAGCATACAGAATTTTTATTTCACACACACCCCCCCACTATTAGACTACTTACTAAAGAATAATGCAGCCTTTACGTAGTCACCTCACTTAGGACACTGAAGCCTCTGTTTGTTACTTGTGGGTCAGCCTCAGATCTTGTATGAAAGACATGATGTTCAGAATGGGGTGCTTTCTTCTTCAAAAGGAAGAGAAGAAGCTTCTGGAAAGAGTTTTGAAAAGAATGCATTACAGGGTAAAAGCACCATCATGTGAAAACTTTGTTACATGGGTAACTTGCTCAAAATGCAAGGCCTTGAGTGTTCAGCTGTAAGACAAAATATGCTACACATCTCAGAGGGCAAGCTGATAGAGGGGATCACCTTATGGAAGAGTCAACTTAGCTGAATGCATAGCCAGCACACTCTTCTAGGTCCCTCGGAGTTCTGGAAAATCAAACGACCAAAGGCTGTGCTATGCCATAAAAATGCAAATTACATCTATAACTCTTTTTGCAAAAGCAGGTTTATATCAAAAAATAGTAAGGAAGAACAAAGTGACCTACCACAATATTATTTCTTTTGATAAATATATATAGTTTATAAACTAAATATAGTTTGTTTGCCATTAAAAAAGTTTGTCGAGTTACTAAAACTTTTTATAGCAATTAAGTTAATTGCTTGAGTGAAAGGAGCAAGAAACAAATGTCACAGCCTTTAGAGATGTTACACCCTGGTTGTATCTCTGAACTGCTGTTTACTATGATCCCAAATCTTTAATAACCTGATCGCCTTGGGAAGAAAGACTTGTAAAATCTTAGGATGCATTTAGGAGAGGTCAGTCAGCAGGAGCATATACATTGGTAAATCAGACTGATGAGATGTATTCAGGGATTCTGCATACAGGTCTAACACATTTTAAAGCCAGAACACAGAAAGAAGATAAAAAATACATGAGGGAAAGAGAAGATGCCTTACACTGAGAAACAATTTAATGTCTTTTTTTAATCCAAAAATCAGGATCTGATTTGGTTGCAGTTAAAATCCCTTCACTGGGGAGAAGGTAGTTGTAATTTAGGGGCTCACCCATTTAGCAAAGAAAATCATAGCAACAAAAAACAAAGGCTGAGATCTTAAGCAAACTAATTCCAGTTAGGAACAAAGAACATAAAAGCGAAATCAGCCATCTCTCTGTGGAGGGTTATGGTGGATTCTCCTCCTTTTGATGCCTTTTGGAAAACATTAGTTGCCCACATGGGAGTTACTCTTCATTTAACACAATCTGTTGGGCTTGTACCAGAAAGCACTGTGTGGCCCAGGCCGGACAACAGCATTGAGGTGAACATGCCTAGACCTATTCAGCTACCCTAAAGCCTAACTATGCACAATAACCCCAAATAGTATTAAAATATTAAAAAAAAAGAGAAAATTTACTTTTTAGGCAGAGAAAAACCTCAGCCCCTGAGAAGGGTATTAGAAGGGTTTACCGAGTGCTCCCTTGTCTGCCCACGTTATCTGTGCAGTGTTGATTTAAGTTTCTCAGTGATTTTCTGAGTGGCACAAACCCTGAGCAGCCCTGTTGTGGCAGGGGAAAGTGTTTCTGTTCCTACTGACAGAACTCCACAGGTGCTCCCTCTTCAGCCACCCTCCCTGGGACTGTCCACCCCTGAGCAGGTTCAGCTGCTCATGCCACCCCCACCAAGCATACTTTTTCTCCCAGAGTTTCAGTCCAGAAAACTAAAGGAACATATTTCACCTTCGAACCAAGTAAAATGCATGCATATATGTACACACTCAGACACATGTTCTTATGTGGATATTAGACTGCTCGTATAGTTCGTATACTACTATATATGTGTGCCTGAGAGTGGCTGTGTGTGTGCATACATGTATATATGCAAACACACACACCTTTGACCACCAAGAGATAAGCCAGATAAAACATGTCATTGAGGTCAAATCAAATGTTTTAAGGGCTTCTGGTTTTCTGTTGTTAAACTCTATTGTAATTTGCCTCCCCCTACCTCAAAATGTTGTGGAAATCATTGCAGGTTCTTGAGTGAGGGAAGAGAAGATTTTCTTCTAATAAAATGTGTTTGGGTTTTTTTTAAAAAGCCACTTCTGCAAACTTCTTTAAACCATGACTGCTACTGGTATTGCCGACTGTTACATGAGACTGCTGTGGCAGATCTGCCAGCATTTGAGTAGGTAAATCTGAATAATTCCCATGTCATCAGACATTGCTTAAGGCACAGCAGGCTTCACCATGCCTTCTTATCATGCATTTCAAATCCAGAAATAAACACAGGTAGCCACTTATTCATAAGTACCAACTACAGGAGGAGGAGGTAGATCATCTGAACACCGCTGCTTATGAAGTGAACTAAAAAGACCCCTTCGATAGCAAACAGCAGTAGTATGAAGTCATTCCTTGGTGGAACAGCTATCAAAGGAAAATGCTACGCCCACTTAGCAGGGCTGTTATCATAATAGTCCATCTAAACATGCATACCACTATCTGTTCTGGAACCCTGAACTATTTTTGTTCCCTTGTCTGATCAGAGTGCTGCCTCTTCTGCTCACTTCCCCAACGGAAGATGGCATTTCCACTGAACCATAAACCCGCTTTGGCATAACAAATGTTCCTGGATGTTTCTCAAAATGTGTCACAAAGTGAACATCCTTTGTCTCCTCCAATTATATCAGCATTGTTCCCTTCTTCTAGCTGTCGCTTGAATATCTTCTCTTTTCAGCCTTTCTTCTAGGCATTGTGGCCTTTCTTCCTGAATCGCAACATTGGTGTCTGATCGCAGCAAAGAGCCACCATGCTGCACAATGAAGAAGGGGGAGGTTGCCATTTCTTTACCTTTTGTTGTGTCTTTTACCTGGAGAGAGGATCTGATTCTGCATTATTAATGGGTCAAAGGACTTGCAATGACTTCAGTCAGAATTTTAAAGTCTTAAGAGCAAATGCAGGCAGAAACCACAAAGCTGCCTATTCATTTCGAATCAGCCAAGCAGAGTTCGATATTCAAGATACTTGTTGGAAGATTATTTTCCCCTAGTACTAACCAGAGGGGACTTGGAACAGCGCTACATTTCTGTATCACAATGGGCCCTTATTTACACATCCGTTTAAGTCACATTTACACTGAATTAATCCAGTTAACAAGAATTACTTGGGTTTAATTCGAAAGGCAGGCCTAGATGCCACAGTACTGTTCATGAGGAAATGCTTTGCACCTGCAAAGCCATGACTATTTTATATCACTGGGGGCTCAGCTCTACTGCTGACACAGGGCCGTGGAGTAGAGAGGAGGCGATCTGGGCACCACGGAGATCATTTTACTGTACAGGGGATACAGAGGCTAATTGCAACTTTTCTCCCCCTCTACACACATGCATTTGAACAACAGCTCTGAGACAACTCTAGAGTATTATTGTATTTTTTCACTGTAATGGTTAGTTAGCACACAGCACTTCGGTGCTCTAACACTAGCCCCTGAAATCTCCTGCTGAGGGGATAGGCAGTCCTCCCAGCAGAAGGACTGCTGGAGCTCGCGGGCTCACAGATCTGTGTGACAAAGGAGGAGAGAGAAGCAAGAATAAGTCCTCTGTCCTTTCTCCTAATCCACATCCCTAATATGAGGAGGGCTGAACAGCATGTTGCATCTGTGACTCCTCCCACAAAACATGGTCCAGTGGCCAGAACGGACTATCTCCACTGCCTGGAAATCTCTTCTTCCCCTGATCCTGAGATGTTAAATGGGATCTTTGTCTGTACGCAGGGCACCAGCACTGCATAGGCATGCCTCCCCATCCTTATAGGCTGCAAAATGACCCATGTACCCCCATGCAGTGCAGAGAAAGAGCTTTCCCTGCACCTGCCCTGGGGAACACCTCATACCCCAACATGTGGCACCACAAACTTCATAGATCTGCAGGGACCTCCCAGTGTCCCTCAGGACACACAGCATGGGCACTCCCACCCCTCCTCTGCATCTCTGATGCCCTGAACCCCTCAGGCTGCAGGGCCTCTTTCATCCTGGTGCACCTTGACACAAGACAGACCTGTAGCAAAACAATGGGAAGGTTTATTTAACCTGGGCTGAAGCCAAGGTTCAGAGGTATGTGTGCAAGGGCTGGAAACAAAAAGGCTACAGGAAAAACAAAATAAAATCTTGTTTGCAGTATTTCCTAGTCCTTAAGGATATTCACCAAAAACATAATCCTTGGACCACTGATCGCTAATTTTCCTGTGCTTCCCCCATTCTCATCTCCTCGTCTAGATGATTTCCTCTTGAGCCTTTTTTGATGGCTTTTCTTGAAGACTTACACTTCAGAGACCCCTTCACATTCTTTCCCTTTTTGCTTTATTTCAGCTTAAGTGCCCTCCTGCAGGCTCACATGACTAATAGACATCCAGAAGAACCTTTGAGCTCAAAATCATCTCATATATCACGTACTATGAACTGTATGTATCATCCCTGTATTTTGTCAAACAATTCCAGACGTAAGAATGAGTGTCTTGATGAGACATATCTCAAAGCCAACGGCTCCCCACGGCTCTAATTTCCTGTTAGTTTTTGGAGATTCCTAGAGAAACCAAGTAGTAGTAGATATTGTGTAAATTTAGTTACTTCTGTTTGAAATTGTGCGATCTGCTTTAGACTGCACATACTTAATAATACTTCAAGCTTCAAATTCTTTCAATTGTTAATTTTGCTCATTTGTAATTCCTATATTCAGACAGCTTCCCTGTGTAGCTATGACTTTATTTCCTTGGTTTTTAGAACACCTGAAGCATCTGCTATATTTGATTAAAATAAAAGGTAGATGTTTTACAGTCCCTTCATATGACATATTTCTTTAACATCCTGCTTTAAAACCTAAAGGGTAAGGGAACGTACTCAATAAAAGGCCTTTTATGACTCAGGTTTGCATTGTAATCTCCGTAAAACATTTTTAAAGGGAAGTAGGAGAAAGTGCAGTCTCCAGAACGGTGAAGGTTTCAGGCTTTCTAGAAAACAAGCTGCGACCTGAAGCTGTAGGCTTAGCAAAAGGCCCTTTTCACCAGTAGATTTAGAGATCAGTACAGCCAACCCCGCGTCGCGTTTCCTGTACTGCAAAGGTTATGATACGGCAGCTAGAATCAACATAGAGTCAAACTGCAAATTAGATTACAGAGCTGAAAATAATTAAGCAATAACGATAGAGGAACAGGGTATTTCCTGGGGCTTAATGACCTGTTGGGAGGAGCTGAGGTCTTTAATGTTACTTTCAGCTCGACATCAGGAAGAAAAGTGCTACAGTATATTTTTTCCTGGCCCTTGAATGTACAAAGGGCAATGCCACTCTGTCGCTACTCCCAGAGAATTAATGCTCGTGGCGCGAGTCAATCAGATTTATTTATTTGCCACCAGACGCAGTCTGGGGCACTGCAGGTCCCTGTCTACAGCGAAGTAATTGGAGACGGGACAACAGAAAGACGACTGTACTGGCCAGTTTCTCTTGTACAGGGGCAGAGAGATTAAATCAGTTGTCCACTGAAAGCCTTCCTGCTACATGGCGTGGGTGACTCCTGTCATCTCTTCTCCTCTCTGTACTGAAAAAGTCCCACTGTCTCTTTCCCAGGCACCTCGTCTGACCTTTCTCTCAATCCCACACTCTTCAGAAGGCATCTAATTCCTCATTTTTGTCTTCCCAGACAGCTCTACCCCTCTCCCCTGTGCCTTCGCATGCCTTCCCACACTCCAGGTAGGTAGTTCCCTGCTCAGTGTCCCACCTCACAGGGCAGCAAGGGGTCTCCAGTCTCCTTAACCCCTTCCCAACTCTCCTGGCAGGCTCAGGGAACTAGTGCCTGCACCAGGGTCTCCTTTTTCAGCTCCTCCGCAGGGTGCGCAGGTGGGCATCTTCCCCCTCATTGCCAACCCATACCCAGCGCTCCCAGCTCGGGGAGGAAGCAGTAAGCCAAATTGGACCCAATTCCTTTTTTTGTGTTTGCAGCAGAACTGTGTGTTTCAACAAAAAACGGTATTGCAGAGGAAGACATAGCTAAGATATTTCTCTTCTGATTTTGTTGTCATTTACAGTTTTATGGTTATTTCCATCCAATGGCTAGCAAGAAGGTAAAATGTATATTTTTCTTCCTTTTTCTTTCTTTTTTTTTTTTAAATGTCTATTCCAGCTCCAGTTAGTGCCAATGAAATAAACCAAAACAAATCAACCCATCTAACATGCCGGCAAGAATAAATAAGACTTTACCCAAATACATTTTTTAATCCCTATTCAAAATAGAGCTATTCAGCAGACTTAATGAGCTACAGTCATCTCTTGTGCAACTATGCTGGAGTCAAGGGAGTCACACTGGGAATGGATTTGGCCCATTCTGTGGAAAACAGAACTCAAAGGGCAGGGTGACCTGATTTGCAGCAAGAATGTAAATACAAGTGATAGAGTATTTTTTTATTTTAATCACTGAGCTGAAGAATGATAATCTAATTTCTAGACCTCAGGTTCTGTTCAGTGAGGCCAAGATTTTCTGCATATTGTATAACAAATCAGTAGTCAATTGCATATCAAAACATAGATCGTAACATCCTTTTACCAAACTATCATTACTCAAAGATCAATATTATTAAAAACTTTGTGCATACTTGGATCTACAAAGTGCTTCATAAACCAATTGAACAAACTGTAGAGCAGAAATCTCATTGCCTGTTCCTAAAATGCAGCCGCTTCTATAAGGAAAACCAGCAGTTGCTAACACTGCACAGCTGTACCAGGCAAAAGCTTGGGGGATAAAATGAAGAAGATGACTCTACTTATCCAAAATTGCAAGTGAAGTGTAAGTAGGTAGAAAGCATGGTAATAATCCAAACACAGAGAGTAATACACTGCCACTCTCTTGCCAGAAGCAGAAGGCTGTACTTACAAGGACATCAGTCTTATCCAAAACCCCTGCAGATCTTTGTCCGCTCATGTCAAAGGCAGTCTTCAGGTCTGCACTGCTGTAAAGAGAAGGTCACAGTATCTAACCCGCCAACTGCATCTTCTTTCTTGAGCACCTGAAACTTTTCCCAAGAGGACCTCCTAAATCTGGTCCCCTTAATCTGTGAGTTCTCACAATTCAGTGCTGCAGCACATCACAAAGATTCAGCTTCTCATAAACAAAACATGTGTCCCCATCTCCCCCATAATACCAGTCTCTTCCTTTCTTGGTTAATTTGGATGCTTAATGGAGATGGGACTGATGGAGACCCCTTTTCATATTCCCTGAGCCCTCACCCTCCAGGGGAAAATTAATTGCTCACCAATAGTGACAACATAAAGGACAGAACCTGCCATCTTTCATCCTTGCGAAGTCAGTTATCTTAAAGTAATACAGCAAGGGAGCGCACTAAATTTTAGCATGGTCTGTGTGAACTCCAAATACCCAATAAATAGATGGTGCTTCATCTTCCAGCCAGCACTGCAGGCTCGACTGCTAGTGTCACCTCAGAATTCTCCAGTAATTTCAACACTTTTAAATTATTTTTTTTTAAACTGAAAAACTTTCTCAACCTCAGTTGCAATAACCACCTGCTCTACGATCCACTGAAGTTTGCATTAGCATGCACCGTCTCCAGATGCAAATCACATAGCACAGTATGTTTGCTGGCTCGCTTCAGATCACAGTTGTCATGAAAAACTTTCAAGATGCTCACAGGAGGAGAAAAGACAAAAGCCCAGTAATGTTTTCATTGTCTGAGGTGCAAGCTCCCTAGATGTTCCTGCAATGGACAATATCCCTTAAAGTTCCCTCTTCACCTCCTCCCCCAGTAGCCCCAAAGGCCCCAGAGAGACCCCATCCTCCCTCCATCTCACTGACGTACATCCCTGCAGCGGGGACTACCTGGCCATTAAGCAGCCTATTAAAAAAGCCCACCTGCCACGGTAACAAGAAGAAAGGGAAAATTTGCCTAAGATCCATGCGATGGATGACAATGTCCTTGGGTCTGTCAGGCTGCAGTGAAGAAAATGCCTTACAGCTGAAAAAAAGAAAAGCTAGGAACAAGGATGCCACACAAGCAGGTGAGAGCAAAGACTTTTTGCTTCATGTCTCCAAGGGACAGGATGGAAAGCTATACATTTCTCTATGGGGTTTGTCCCTCCCTCCCTTGTTTATGCACCTCCAGCTGACCTGATTGTGTCAATGCCTCCTGAAACTTGTTACAACAACTTCCCCCCATCGAAGTGACACTTCTGATGAAAGCAACAATGAGCTGAACCAGGGAGCGGCAGCACATTCCTGGAACTGGCAGCAGCTCCTGTGCCACTGTGAACTTTACAGGCCGGGATTTGCTACCCTAAAAGGAGAAAATGGCAGTAGCCTCGAGGAGAGCGAAGTGCTGTGCCCATCACCAGCCAGGGAGAAAAGGCAGGCTCGGCAGTGTCCTGGCAAAGTTTTCATGCAGTCTTTGCTGCAAGTCTTACTCTTCCTCTTTCTTCCTTGGGGAGGATGGTTTACTTTAGGCTTATCAGCATTAGAAACGAAACGTGAAGTTTCTTGTGACATTAAAACTAGAGTTCTTCAGGGAACAGGCTGCTAGTAAACAAGGACGCTGTGAGGTGCAACACGAATGCGCCTTGTTAAATGTAGTGTGTATCAGCTAATAAAGCAAGCATGTCAAGTTCAACAACTGTGACTAGCCCAGACGAGGGGACTTTTTTTGCTTAGGTGGTAATGTGCTTTAAAAGGAGAGTGAATCTGCATTTCTTCTGGGGGAGTGGGGGTTGGAAGCAGGGGGGGAAGGGAAAAGGTGGGATGAGGCCAGAATTTGAGCCAGATGATGACTCTTGATGCTCTTTCACCACGTCAGGCTCTTAGCTGTACTTTTGGAATTTTTAAAAAATATTTACTACTATTTACTTTGATTTCCTTAAATAGTGAGAAGTAGGAAACTCATCAGCTATTTTATCTGCTTCTGTCAGACTTCCTCTTGGACAATATGTGATGGTATATGAACATGAATTAATTTTAATTATATATTTCTAGAATATAATAAGAGACCTTTAAAACAAGAAGTAAGGTGTAAATTTCTGAGCTACTAGCAGCACTTTTTCAGTAGTGTGGAATCAATGTAACTTTTTCTGTACTGCCTGTGACCACTGATTTTATGGTATCTTAACCATGGTTGCAGACCATTGTTTCATGCTTTGATTTGACTTTGGTGACACATGGAAAAAAATGAAGCCTTATGGATGAGTGGCAAACACTCAATTCCCACACCTACAAACAAGTACTCCTTGAGCACAGTATCCAGCAGTTCTGATAGTCTTATGGCCAGTAAGGTAGGATTTGAGGTTGAGATTTTAGATCAACATGAGTTTGTGAACTACCTCCAAAACATCATCCTGTATGCCCGATACTGAACAAAACTCTTAAGAAGATCAGCTACATATTAGTATTTGTGTTTATATGTAATTTTCAGTTCCTCATTCTAATACCTGAGACTAGGAATACTACCCAAGACTGAAAAATAAACCAAAGTTCTATAAAAGTAAAAATCCAGATCAGTAGTATATTATTCTAAAATAAATACAACTTGTATGTTTTTTTTTTCCTGACTGCTCTTCACCAGGGGAAATAAGGAGTAATATATTTTATTTTCTGGCTTTAGTGTTGTGCTGTAGTCTTACCCCAGACAGTAGCCGAGCACCACCCAGCCACTGGCTCATCTCCTCCAGTGGGATGGGGATAGAATTGGAAGAGCGAAAGTGAGAAAACTCATGAGTTGAGATAAAAACATTTTAATAACTAAAACAAACACTGTACATACCAGGAAAGCAAAATTTGGGCAGGCAGATGTTCAGCCATCCCCAGAAGAACCTCCAGCCCACCTAATGGTGACTTTGGAAGACAAACATCATCACTCTGAACGTTCACCTCTTCCTTCTTCTTCCCCCATATTTATATGCTGAGCATGATTTCATATGGTATGGAATGTCCTTTTGGTCAGTTGAGGTCCTGGCTGTGTCCCCCTCCCAACTCCTTGTGCACCCCCAGCCCACCGCCTGATGGGGTGGTGAGAGAAGCAGCCAAGGCCTTGGCTCTGTATGAAGTACACAAAGTATGAGACAAGAACACAGTTTGATCTTTATTCTGTGTAACAAGTCCCATTGCTGAGAGTAAGAAGCTAAGCAACTTATAAGTAATTTGGACATGAAGAGGAGAAAGACTATTAACGTGTCCTCCTTTTCTATAGTTCTACAATTTACCCAGTGAAGAGTAATATGCTCTCACTTCCTGGAAAGAAAATGCAATCCATGGGAGGAAGATTTCTCTGCCAGTGTCCAGCTTAGACAACAAAGTCTGAAATGTAATTGTCATCCTGATTGGGATGCCTTTCTATTGGACTGTTGGAGGCACAGCCATGGCACAAAACAAGCAAACAGGAGAGAAGCTGTCTACCATGGTGCTGGCTTATGAAGAGTTTTATAGGTTTAACTTTGATCTTAAATTGAAACTTTCCCTTGTTTTGCTCACCAGTATCTGCATGACCACTCACAAAGTTCAGAAATATTGTTCTTAGCACCTGTAGCAATGGATCAACCCCACACACTTAGTTACATCAGGAAAATACCCAAACAAACCCCACCTTTATCCAACTCACCATAAAGAAGGCTTTGTTGAACATAAAGTCTCTTTTGCTAATGAAACTCCAGTTCAGCCTATATTCATCATTTTATCTTTGTCTTTGGCAGTATCAAGTCTCACATTTGATTACAAGCACTTTTCAGCAGGGACCATGTCGTCTTCATCCCTGTGGACATTCACATGTCTTCTCTGCAGAGTCATAATGATGAAAAAGAGACACACATCCATCAACCAACCTATCATAAATAGTAGTCATTACAGACTAATATTTGCATACTATTAGACTTAAATATAGTCTAAGAAAGCAACAGCTGAAAAGGAAATATAAGCCCAAGGTGAGATTTTTTTCAAGCTTGCTTTTGAGAAGCACAATGAAGGCATGAGTGTGCACCTTCAGAGGAGCCTGATTTCAGGCTGTTAAGGACTCACTTTCTGGATCCCCAGTATGGCCCATTTTTGTTGGCAGAGTTTTCTCCTTGCACTCCTTCTTTCAACCACTCCTTCTGTTTGCCACTTTGAATCCCAGTCTTCCCAAGCCTGCATGACCCACGTGGTGTGAGGGGGTGAAGCAGATGAAATGGCCCATCAGCAAAAAAGTGCTACAGGGTAAACTTTCACTATGATCCAGTTCCACCTAAAGATGTGGCATTTGGTGCTCAGCTCGTTGGTTGGACACTCACAGCCGTGCTTGGACCTGCCAAGGGCAGCTGCAGGCAGGGAAGAACCATGCAGCGCAAGGATGGATGTGTTCATTGACAGATTTTGCCACTGTTACTTATTACTCTGACTAACTACACATGTTAAAGCTAGGCTTGGTCTTTAGGTCTAATAAGTAGTATGCTATGCCCCTGAAATGCCCAAACCGGGTTTGTAATTCAGCTAGAGCTCCTTTCTGTCCCTCACCTTGACCAGAATTTAATCTGTAAGTATTCCTTTGCAAGGTGGAGCAGGTTTTTAATTCCTCTTCCTTCCTTGCATGCAATGCATTTCAGCCTTGATCATTTGGCTTTGAAGGACTCAAGGGCAGAGTGTGTGGGATGTGACATTTACCAGGATTCCTCTTCTATTCTTGTTTAAATGTGCAGGGCCAGGTGAGAATTTTGCTTTCCAGTTTTTATAAACTCTGTCCACCCCTTCCCCTCACTGAAGGAGGTGAAAAGAAAACCTACCTTCAATCAGCATGAGAGAAAGTTAATGCTGTATGGGCATGTGTGCAGGACTGAGAACAAGGCATTGTCTTTCTAAACATTTCCCTGACACTGTTTCATCCTGTAGTCCGGGTAAACCATTTCATTTTCACTCTCCATCTATATATAGGTGATAATTACTTGGTATATATTTTATGTCTTTCTACAATGCTTCTATGCTCCATGCAAGAATAAATGCACTGTGATTTTGTCCCAACAGTATTTTCCTGTATCGTATAGTTACTGTGACGATTAACTATCATTTCTGAAGAACCCTGTGTGAGTGATAAGCCCCTCTATTACTAGGCTTTTCCTAGTTTTTCTCCATCTCCAATACAAGCTGAACATACTCTTCATGCTCTGGAGCCAAGCCTGCAAACCCACGTGAGACTGTTCTTTGCTCTGAGGGCCAGCAAATGTAGACCGATGGAGCCAAGGGCCTTGCCACAGCGAACAGCCATCGGTGCTCAAATCTAAGGGGAAGCAGGAGCTGAGTGCTTCTGCAGGCACAGCGGTGCACAAGAGCAGATGAGTTTGCGAAGGTCTGATAGAAGGTGGCACCGCCAGCATCTAATTGCCTGCCTCAATCCATGCCTAAGGACAGGCTCTGGTACTTGCTTTCTCACATGAGTAGCTCGGCAGCTCATAGACCCACATGCACATTGACATCTCTCTCCACCTGCACGCTCGCAGGTGTGCACACTCATGCTGACTTTACCCCTTCTGTCTCCATGTATGAACTGTGAGATTGCAGGAGGGGCTGGCAGCAAGGTTTCCCAATGCTGCTTGTGATGAACACCCTGCTATCAACTGGCTGTATCTTTGCCAAACTTCTTCTGCTAGCAGAGATGCTTTTATTAATCCCATACTTTGCAGCAGGAATTTAAGCCTGTTTGGAGGACTTGGGCTTTTATTCCAAGAGCGCTTTTTGCCATATATATGAAAAATTGTCTTCTTTGGCCTAGTGACAAGACTTTGAAGCCTTCTACCTTGCAGCTGAAAATCTGGAAAATCTTCAGAGATAAAACTTGTGAAGGAACCAGGGGAAACCCTTCCCAACTTCCAGGTTGCACAGCAGGGGACTAACCAGCTCAGACTGACTACGAGACTTTGCCATGGTTTTCATGCTCCCCTCCAAGGCCAGGGCACGATGAGAGGGTTCACCCTGCCCCAACAGCAGAGCAGAAGGAAGTTGGCTTTTGTAGACGAATGCCACCTTCTCTCTCACTCTGCCCTGAAAAGGAGCTCATGTCCCCATCCAGGAGGAAGGCACCTGGCTGCCCATGGTGTTTATTAAATGAAAATTAATGTTTAAATTTTCATTTAATAAAAAGAAATTTTATTAATTTTCTTGTATGTAGAACACTCAGGTCCTACTACACTGTTTCACTCTACAGATCTATCTGAAGTGGATCACACCAGCTGGTAATGTAGACAACATTCAAAGCAGTAGAAAAAACAGTAAAAACCAGTAGAAACCCAGTTTTATCTGGTGCCTTTCCAACCAAAGGGGTATTTTTGCCTCAATCTTCAAGACTTGTGTCTTTCAGAGTTTTTTTCACCTGGACATACAGGATATCACCCTAAATAACTATTTGATTTGTGCATTTGTCTTAAAAGGGATTTTTTTTTTTTTTTTGAATGTTCAGCTCGGTTTGAGAGACTTGACAAATCTTCCAAGTTCGAGACTTTCAAGATGCATGCATCCGTACTTACCATAACATGTAGCCAGCCTCAAAATTTTTCTGCTAATCTTCTAATAATCCTAATACAGCAATTTCATGCTCTAGCACATCTGCTCCCCAAAGACATTTTGCTGTTTTTTTCTGATTGTGCTTCTGCATCTAAAGAAAACTGAAAATGAATGTTACAATTTACACTGAACACTGTTGAGTTTCTGGTGGAGAAGACAAACAATCGCTATGACTGGGCACACTGTGACATGCAATACACATTGAGGGAACCATAAGACATAAACTCAATTCTCCTCTTCCTTTTCTTATGGAAACATTGAGAGGATACCAATTATTGACATTTTGCCACAGAAGCTTATAGCATTCTCTTGTGGGAAATAATTTTCATTCAACATTCTTTCTATTTTCTTTTTCCCACTAAATTCTTTTACCTCTGACTACATGGATCCATGATAATTCTATTTTACACCCCAGGAGGTTTAAATTAAGCTTTTCCCGCTTCCCATGTTGTTCTCCGGACTACTTCATAGCAAACAGTATCCCAGAAAAACAACTGACCACAGAAAATCTTCATCTTGCTGACAAGAAGCAAGACCTTTTTGTTTTTTCATTTATGTTATAACCACAAGAAAGCACAACTTATGTGCCCAAACACAGAATTCACAATGCTACTTGTTTGATTACTTTCTAGTCAATAAATCCATAATCTCCGGGGCTGCTGAGTATCGCTATGTTGAACGCTTCAGGAAGTAAAGCCCAGTTGAATAAAGAGATAAAACACCTCCGCTCTGTAAGGAAGATTTTGCTAAGGGGCAACACTAAAATGTTGGTGTATGTCCTAAAGGTAAAACCTCATGTAGCCTGAATTACAAACCCTGCTGCGGTGTCTGACAGATTCATGGCTGCTTCTCCCTTTTGCTTGCCTACTGTACTTGCCGCTTCCTGGAAAATAGTTGTCTCTGTCACTTTGTGTATCCAAACAATATCCCCCTTGAGTTTGAACCGCTACACAAATAGAAATATGACATAAAGGACAAAGGATAATTTTGGCCTGCTGACATTTTTTGTGTCTGTGGGTTAAAGAAAGTTAATAAGAGAGTTTACTGTGTGCACCACTTGCACACTAAAAACGTTCCTCAAGAGGTTAAAAGTTCAAAGTTGAGTCAAAGTCTGCACTGCCTCCACTCTTCCCTTTTAATTATCTGAGGTCAGGAAGTTAATAATACCAGAAATCCCCAGCAGAGACCTCTTGCTCAGTGTATGAACTTTAAACTTGTTCAGTTTTTTTCAAAGGGTAAAAAGTTCAGTGAAAACACAGTGGATTTTCCCTCTGGTCTCCACCAATTCAACCTCAAGGGTTAAAAGTTTAACTGTAAAAGAGAAACCTTTGTTCTCTGAGCTACATTTACAGAGTTCACTTATTAAAAGGTAAAGATTTCAAGCAGCAGCTAAAGTCCAAAGTGATTCTTTTTCATAATGATGAAAATATCGCAATAAAAGAAAGTCCTTTGATCTGTTATCGCTTCCTTCAGAAGTGACTGTCAAAACTTATTTTTCTCTTTATTTTGAACTTTGGACGAGTAATGGAGCCACACGGGTCCCTAAGGCCACGTATATCTGTTAAACAGCAACATGCTGCATTTGTGAATTTGCCCTACATTTTTCAGCCAGGCAATATCTTTTCCCTGCTGAAACATTTGCGACAGATGTTTCTCCACCAGCATTTTTTGCACAGTTTATTTCACACAAGCTCAGGTTCACCAGCTCTCTCAGTGGTGGACGTGTCAGGTATAGGTGTTTTCATTATCTCCATTCTCTGAAGAATAAGATCTCCGTGCTGACCTTTTAGCAGCTATGCTGCTGGAAAATATACAAAACAGTTCATCTAAAATATAACTGGTTTTATGTAATACGTGTGCTATGGAAGTTCCCTGAAGGGTACTCAATAGGTGCAAAGAGACTGATACTAATTTGTGTGGGTCAAAAGGTTTCCAGAAAGAGCAAAATCCAACAAAAATGTTACTTTTGTTTTTAGTATTTGTCCCGTGCCTAATGGCCAGGATAAGCATTTATGAAATGAAATAGGAAATGCCCTTGGCTTGGAAGATAACAGATTGCTATGCACAAATTTGTGATAACTGCAGTCTTAAAAACCAACAGATTCTAATTTGGACTGTCCTTAGGGGATTTCTCGTAATGTGAGATTTGTACTGCCATGGTGTGAGCAGTCTTTTTATTAAAGATCGTCTTATTAAAGTTCAGATAGTCCCAGGACAATTCATTCCTGCTTCATTTATAAAATCGAAGCTCAGCATTTCAGTCTTGCTGTAACCACAAGCAAAAATCTCTCACAGTGTGCCTGAAAGTGTTGTTCTGACCGGCACCTGTGACTGTTCTTTCCTACAAACCTCAGCAAAATCAATATGAGCTCTCACTTCAGTATGCTTTAGATCTGACCACCTCACTCTCAGAACATAACTGAAGATTTTTTTTCCCTCATCCTTCTCCACCTGACCATGTTTTGGAGAAAGATTCAGTTTCGAGAAATGGTTTTAAATCTAACTCATCTCTAGAATTTCTTTCACTGGGGTATAGTCCACACTTTGCATTTCCAGGCCTTTCTCACACAACAGCGTTCACTACCGTGTCTATAAAATAATACACACTTCACAACGGACCTGCAAATCTTCCCTATTGAGAAGCTTGTCCCGAATTGGCTTTCTGATTTTTAGTTCTCCTACAAATCTGTATGACTTGTTATTCCATTTAGCCTCTTTCATCGTGGTCACCTGTTTACACTGCCAGATGGAGAATAGAGCAAAGATAAGTTTTCCTTCACTATTCTGAGAAACATTTTCTCTCTCCTTTATGTGATCAGCAATTGACTCCAACACGTTAGTTGTTTCAAGCTCAGTTCAGTAGGAAAGTTTTACTATTCTGGCAGAACTAGTTTACTAGGCCCAGCGGTCCCACAGTTCAGCTAACAATGCTGACCTAGAAGGTCTAGTTGAACCAGCCCGGCTGTATTTACATCAGTCTCTCCAAAAAAGGGTCCTTGGCTCTGACTCTGCATAACCTTCTCATCAAGCTCAGTTCAAACCACAAACTTACAAATTAACAACAGATTCTGTAGGTTACAGGCCATCCAGATAGAGGAAAGGATGACTGAATCTGATTATGAAGCCATTTATAAGACTTGCAGTAGGTAGCATAGCATAATTTTTATTGGAAGAGGTCCCTTTTGGACATAATTGTCATTTTATTCAACTAATTATAATTATGCTTAATACCAGAAAAACTCCAGACTGTTCAATACAGCTGACACTGACAATATTTGTGCAAAGTGACTGTTTCACAAATGTAGTCTGAGTTCAAGTGATTCCAGAATCAAATTGAAGCCCTGGCAATCAGACCTCCATAAATTATAATTTTAAATGAAGCATACTTTTTCAGTGAAACATGAACTATTCTAGTTCACTTTTGCTTTTCTACCAGGATCCTCTTATGCCCTTTTATATGTCCCTTTAACCACGGCTGTTCCACATCTCCGCTCTGCCTCTCTGCAGACTAACTCAGATGGTCCTTGCCATGCCTTAACCTTCAGGCTAAAAATTTAAGCTGATATTTTTCTTTGCAACAAAATAAACTTTATGGCTGAAATTGTTAACGTGCCCTGTCCTGGCTTGAAAGGTGGGTTTCCAGGGTGTGTGTGTGTTTTGAGAGCACAATTGTAGCCACAGAGTTCAAAACCAGTACCTCAGAGCATTTCTTTACTCACACCTGCCATCATCTCACCCCCTTCGCCTGCACTCATCGATACCAAAGCGCTTCAGAGCACAACACTCAGCCTCTGACAGCCAGGATGGGAGAAGTGCTGTCTATAAACAGAGCTCTGATCCACGCGCACCATCAAGTTGTGCTGGGAAGAGAAGAGAGGTCCACAGCCCTCCTGGCTGACAAAACAGGCAACTGTTTCTACTCTCCTGTTGCATCATTCTTCCTCTCTGTTGCCCTAATGTGCTGTGGAGCAGTTTAAAACGAATCACCCATGGGCTGTGGTGGCTTACATGCAATCGCACCTTCAGAACTGTTGCCTCTGCATCAAGGGCGATGACCTCTTGCTGAGGCACGGAGAAGGGTGCTTACCTTTGAAATTTCACCAAAATGAGTCACCAGCACTTGTGAGGAGAGCCCTGAATGACACACTGCACTTAGGAGGGGGGTGAAGAGTGGTTATTGGCTGTTTTGATCATCTCTGCACTTTGTCCCAACGCTACAGTTTATTTCATTTGCAATTCCCGTTTTTAACTCTCTGCTAAGTCATTCTGCGCCACTTGCGCCCTTTTACTGTAAACCCAACTGACAAAGCTCTGTCCTTTGCCCTGCAGGAACATGCTGCCATGATAGATACTAGGAAAAATCAGAGTAACTTGAATGTCTTTCCTACAGAGAAAGCTTTTGTGGAAGACCCACTCCTCATGACACACTCTGTATGAGAAAAGGAGAGACCATAGATTCAGTCACCGTATGCCACAAAAAGCCACCTATGGGCAGCGCACGACCTGATGCTATAGCCCTTAAGTCTAGACCTCATGGGTCCCTTTGAACAAATGGATTTTTCCTCATACTCTTGCCCCTGCTCATCTAAAATGGAAACAGCCAAGGAAAAATATCTGGATGCCACAGCTGCCCACAGAACACTGCACATGAAACTTGTAAAAAACCAGTCACAGCAGACAGTTATCCACAGACAGCTCTAACAAGCACTTTGGGTTCTTATTATTCTTTTATTGCAATGTTTTCATGGTTATTATTTTACTAGACTGGGCCCACTTAATAAAAAGATAATGTATCTATTGAGTGGGTGATCAGATTATCTACCTGGCAGCTGCAGGCAGAAGTGAGGTGAAAAGGGAAAGAGCCTCCTCTGCACCTGCATCCTTCTACGGGTGATCTGTTTGCAGTCTCTGCAGCCACATATAACAGATCTTACAGGGGAGGGTAGGATTAATTTATTGTTAATTTAATTATTTACTAATTCAGAGGAGAGACATTCTCTTCTTCCCTTATGAATACAAACTCTCTTCTGAGCTCAGTCTCTGGCGTGCTGATCACCATTAGGCCCATGGTTCCACTTGCCAAAATTATGTCCCATGCAACCAGGAGAAATAAAAGGTCATAAAATCAGAGTTTCAAAATCCCTCTAGATCCAGAGCCCTGAAGTACTGAGCCTTTTGTCCTTTCAAGAACATCAACAAACAGAAATTCTTCAGGGTGTGATAAAAGTCTGAAGCAAGCTTTGCAAATGAAAACACATGGCACGACTCTTTTCCCCTATGCAGGGAGCTCACATGTAGGGAACAACTTGGTCCAGTTTGGTATGTACTGGCCATTAAAACACAGTTTCTTCTAAAGACATAGCTAAGTTAGAGGAGTAGACCTCAATTAGAGCAGAAGGATGAGCACAGAACAATACGAATGGCTTCATGCTCTCATTCAGAACCAACTGTGCGATGAGAAGTCCTAAAACAATAGTCTTTAAAAAAAAAAAAATCCCACAAATTAACTTAAACACACAGCTTTTGCAATGAACTTGTGTGTTAGCCCTCTTATTCCTTTCACAGACAAAGAACATTGAAGGTCAAAGAGCTCCAGGCAAATTTCTCAAAAAAGTTCATAACCCCTCATGAAGAAAATCCACTTCCATAAATTACTGGGTGATAACTAGTATGAACATTGAAAAGATTTGGGCAGTACCCAGTGGAAAAAACCCTCTGCTTTGAACTATTCAAAAATATGAGCAAGCCATGTAGAAATAATTAATCATATACAACCCATTACAATTAAAAGTGTATTCTTAAATAGCTTCTTGATTGAGAACAAATGCCTCATTAATCTGGAACATATCGACTTAGGAACACAAGAAATGTCAAGCAGAGAATGATGACGGACATGACATGGGACTCCACACGCTGCGTGTGCTCCATCTCAAAGGCTCACAGAGAACAGTCGATGCAAAGGTCAGTGGATGTGGTGAGTTGGAAAAAAATCCACTGACATTTGATTTTCTTAAAGTGAAATTATTTCATTGTAGACCACTAAATACTATAGGAGTTCTAAAGTGGTCACATTATCATCCCATCCACTATTGTTTTCAGACATGCTCCCTACCCCAGTGTTTCTGTGGGAATGTTTCTACTGCTGTTATGGTTTTTTTTTTTAAAAATTTCTTTGTTGCAGCTGCATCTTACCATATGTCCACATAATTCTTTCTAGGCAAAGGTGAGCTTGCTTTGTGCATGATATCAATGAATTGAGGGGTGGAACCACACTGTAACAACTCCATACCTGATCCAATACATCTTACCTTCCAGCAGGGTTTACCATCCTAGGCTTAGCACCATGTTATTCAGTTGGTAAGTACGTTGTTCAACATGAGGCGAGCTCTTGGAAACCTCCTTTCTAGACTGAAGCATGCACTTTAAAAAGGTTTCACTATTCAGTTTTATGAAACTTCATACCTGATTTCTTAAAGATCATAGTCTAACATAAAAATCTGTCATAGTTACAATGCTGTAGTTCAGAGAAAAAATTACATCAATAATATTTTTGCAGTAGAATTATTAGAATGTTTTTCTTTAAAGATCTTTTTTTGTTAGTAGATTTCACCCAGGGAGATAGAACTGGCTAAGCTGGCAAACCCAATCTTCTCAGGTCCTATAGACACTGCCAGCAGCAGGCCCCGGTAGCAGAACTGCAATTGCAGACCTCTTTTAGCTATAAATTTGGCCCTAGACAATTAAGCTGTTTGGTCTCAACATCAATTTGAAATGAAGAGGGCTTATATAGCTGCTTTGCAGCTTTGAAACCTCAGCTAGCACCTCTTCCTTCTTGTAATGTACGTAAGAAAGGCCCTAAATTGTCCATTTGTGGCTTGTCCTGCCACCATGTATGGGCTGTCATTTTCCTTCCATAGCAAGATGCCACCTTTGACAAAAATGGAGATTCATGTCATGGTTTCAGATTCTCAAAAGAAAGAGAACTTTCTGTGAAAACCAAAAGCATCTATGGGGAAAATTTGGATTTTGCTGAAAAGTTGTCTCCTGGTTCAGAAATAACCCCACGTACTAATGTTGACCCTTTGGCTGAACTGCAGCAATAGAGCACAGGAGTATCTAGTGAGCTGTTTGTGGGACCTGATAATGGCCTCTCTCATACCTTTCTTTATCCTCTATGTCCCAGATTGTATCTCCTGTCACACAGAGTGAAGCTCAAGGTATTGCTTGGACTGGGGTTAAACCTGCAACTATCTCAAAATGTTTTAAAATGTATTCCAATTAAATTTCTGCACAGTGAAAACTGTAGAGATACTTAACAATCCTGTTTAAATTGCCTGAAGAGGAGGCATATAGAAAAAAAAATTTACAAGCATGAATGTCTTGCCTCCTCCAGCTGTCCACGCAGTGGATAAAGCAATACAGCCTAATTTACCTTTAACACATAACCAACAGGACTTCAGAAACAAGTACTGAGATCAAAATCTCACAGAAAGCTTGATTTAGATGAGACACCTTGAAGTAATGTTTTGTTAAATAATTCTGAACAACAAATGCATTAAAGGACATCACAGACTTCATAGAGCTATTCCATGAACAACTGGAGCTCAGCTCAGGGACACCCCCATCTCAACTTATATATTTTTCTTTTTTAACAGCAGATTACATATGTCATGCCTACACGGTTACACGGCAAACAATACACAGTTGCAATAAAGAGAGGGTAGGGTCACCATGACCTGATGATTGTCAGCAGTGGCAGGATGTTCACTTTGCGAACTGGGATGAGGTAGCGCATGCCAAGCCATGTCCTTGACTCCTCGCCAACCTTCTGAGCCCTCCCCTTGCATGGGGTGCCATGGTAGAGGATATGTATTACTAAACTGAGTTCAAGTTTGCAGATGCAGAGTAGGGAAAGCAAGTGAAATTCTGAGACCTGGTTCCTATTCCTTTTTCTGTAACGATCCCCCCAGTGTATAGGATAAATCTGTCTTGTATCCTTGCACTTCTCTCTTTCCAAACAATCTCTAAATATTGTCTTTCCACTTAGAGCACCATATGATGCCCCGCAGATATTTCTGGTTTGGCTCCATCAGTTCATCACCACAAACTGATCAATTATCTGCTAAATCACTCCACCAAAATCATTAACATTTGTCTGTAATTTGAATATCTGAGCATATTTTAAAAACATACTTCATTTTCACACATGCAAAATTTACTAGGTTATAGTAAGTCATAGTTTAAAATAAATCTGCAGATAATCTATTACTTCAATTAAATGCAATTCTTTAAATAAACTGCAGAAAATCAGAGACAAAGGTGAGAAGGCTACTGAGGTAAAAGAAAGTCTACAGAGAGATGATATGCAAAGAAACCAGTAAGAAAACTTTCTCATGTACAACCCACACGTGCCATCTGCACGTCTGTTGAATTAGGGTTTGGGGTGTTTTCTTGTTATTTGAGTTTTAAGGAAACCATATAAAGCAGGCTTTAAAAATGTTTTCTTCTCCATACATAATAATGCTGTGGATGGTCCTTGGGTGGATCCAAATTTGGTCGTGCCGAATGCTACATGCAGCACACACATCAGTCAAACCACGCAGACTGCCCCTCAAGCCACAGAAACATGTTCCTGCCTCACCAGAAAGGATCAGGCTGCAGCATTTTATAGAGAACAGTCTGGGCTTCTCAATTCTTGTCATTTCGCTAACATGAATTTTAAGGGGTGACGCCAATTTCTTTTCACACCGAATATCATCAGAACTACCTTCATTTGCTTGACACTGTCCAACAACTGGTCTTATCTTTATTAATGCCTTTGGTATTCATCATGGCAACATTAATCATGAAGACCTCTTTTAGGATTAATGTAGATGTCATATACACATTTGTAGGAATGCCATTGTCATCCAACATTAATTAGTTTACTATTCCTGCCAATTGTGATTGAAAATTTAGGCACTGCAGAGCAAAAATAATTCTGAGAACTGCTGAAATCTTTGGTGCACTCTGCATACTCAGTAAGAAGTTTAATGACTATTGTTATTGCTTTTATTAAATTATTTGCCCAAAATATATTTCAGCTGTCTCATAAACCAACATTAAAATGTTTACCACTACTTGCTTCATAGTAACATAAGTACAATAGCTGCCAATTACCTAATCCAAATAACATTGCACTGAGGCAATTTAGGAGAATTCATACCCTTTCTGAGGTACCTCTGCTCTTCTGACTCAGCTTGGGGGGTAGCCATGCGGTGGGCATTAATGCCATAAGCATGCATGGTTGTGTTTGCGGTCATTGGTTCACCATGGCCTCAGGCTCCAAAGTTCTCGATTTAATTTTAAAATGGAGAACAAGTAACATTCCAGATGTCTTTCAGTAAGTCAGGGACTTGATGAAAATGGTATGTATAATTTCTTACCTTTTCTCTCGTTCGTAGCTTGTCCCTGAACTACAATTAACACTCCACTTTAGCAGTCTATTATCTATTGTTTGCTGTCAGCTTCTTAGTCCTTGCATTACATAGTTGTTCATTTGATGTTTCAAATCTATTAATAGCATTTCTTAGTAAATCCAGGAATAAAATGCATTTTAAAAAACTTACGGTATTGGTGTTACAGTGTCTTCCACTACCTTTCATATGAATTTGAATAGGACTAAAGGAGATTTCCGTTTTCTACTTAGGTTTCTTTCATAACACCATTGTATTGGTAACAAAGCCTAGATGGCACATTATGAGAGCATGATAGTGGAGTAAGAGAAGATATATCTATGGAGTAGCAGTCAGGAAAAGCATATCTCAGGTTCAGACTTCTTTTATTCTATGATTCATTCAACCGTACATCCCTTTCCCATGTCACAGATTTTGCCATCTAAAATGAAGGAGAAATTATGTTGAACTAATGGAGTTTCCATACATCTGTCAGAGTAGATGATCAAGCTTCTGCACCTTGCAGAATCCATAAAACTCAACAGCAAGCTTGTGTGGCACCTTGAAAGAAGCATGTTCTGTCTATGCTTTAATAATGCTTCTAAGCAGTCACCCAAGCTTAAATAAGCTATGGTATTTCACACACAGTCCCACTCAAGATCACCACAGCATAGAGATCACAGTCCATCTTCTACCTTACTACTTTACAACTTAACTGTGGTTTCCTGAATTGTGCCATGTTCTAGTGTAGACACACCAACAAACACATCAGATGTCCCTTTTTGACCTTCTGCTACCTGATGCTCTTAAAAATTACACATTTAACCCACTGCAAGCTCAAACTTCAAATCAAAAACCAGGTAAAAGTTTTATGTATCAGAAAATACATGTAAAGTAGGCTGTGCCTAGTAATCTCTCCATCTGTGTGAATAACTGCCACTGAATTTTTAGTTATTTATAGCTACATAACAGGGCAGGAAAAATTGTCTCTTGGCTAGACAGATTCTTGGTAGCACCAAAGTGAAATCACAAGAAGAAAGAATTGTACGCTCTTGACCTCCCTTACCTTACTACTTGTACTAATATAAATTACTTCTACTACCTCCAAATGCACTTACACTTTTTAAACACGAAAACTTTTATACCCAGATTAGAAAAAAAAAAAAAATCACAACTCTGCAATAGAAGGAAAACTAAGTTATCTTCACACATGAAAAATACACATGATGTTGCATGAACGACAGTGTTTCTACAGCTGATTCAAAAAGGCTAACAAGACTGTAAGGAAGAATGACACCTGACTCAAGTACTTGCTGGAAAATATTTAGCTGCCCAGTCAACCTCGACTTTTAGATAGCCAAATAAAAAGAAAATTAATTCCACCCTAAAACCCTTCTATATGATTCTAGAGTGTATCCATTTCATGTGCCCATCAAGAAAAGTGTGCTGAAAGAGAAACCTATTCCCTCTGCTTCAGTTGAGCAGTGGCTGAAAGTCCCCAGCCAGAAAGACAGGTACATCACAAAAATCCCACCGTCTTGTGAAAACAGAAAGAAAAATCATAGTTTAACAGGAAAAAAGTTAATGAACGCTTCAATGGCACAGCAATAAGATTTTTAGGAAGTATTGCACGAAACCATACATTAAAATGAACAGTGTTATCACAGTAATAATGTATAATTATCCCTTCAGACTTATCTCACCTCAAATAGGCTTACTAAAGAAGGCAAGAACTAATTAATACTCTCATTTTGCAGCTAGCATACCACAGAGCAAAATATCACTCTCCAAGTTGTGTAGTAGAGCACTTAATGAGCTCAAGCAGCCCCCACAACTTTGGCTTCACTGCATCACTCTGTTTCAGTAAAAAAACCCAACAGATTAAATTATCTGCAAAAGAAAATAAATATTTTACTTATCTCTGACTGCAATACTACAGAATTCTGCAACCTAGAGCACCTATTTGCCAGTCTTCAGAGTTCAGGGAAAAGAAACAGTTTCAAAATTATAAGAGATAAGAAACATTTAATCCAATTTCTAAAGCTGTTTCAATATTAACATTTTATGAAACAGCACCTATGTACCCCATGCACATAAGCTAAGGCTTTATGTAACCAAGCTATTCAAGGACTCTATTCTTAGCATATATTAGAATATCCAGATATATCTATCTGTTCACTTTCTTTCTAAAAATGCTGTGTAAGGATTTACACTTACCATATTTCACAGAATCACAGAATGTTAGGAGTTGGAAGGGAGCTCAAAAGATCATCTAGTCCACCCCCCCTGCCAGGGCAGGATCACCTGGACTAAATCACACAGGAACGCATCCAGGTGGGGTTTGAATGTCTCCAGAGAAGGAGACCCCACAACCTTTCTGGGCATTCTGTTCCAGTGCTCTGTCAGCCTCACAATGAAAAAGTTTATCCTTATATTCACATGGAACTTCCTGTGCTCCAGCTTGTACCCGTTGCCCCTTGTCCTATTGCTGGCCATCACTGAGAAGAGCCTGGCTCCATCATCGTGACTTTCACCCTTTACATATTTATAAACATTAATAATGCAATCCCCTCAGTCTCCTCCAAGCTAAAGACGCCCAGCTACCTCAGCCTCTCCTCATAAGGAAGGTGTTCCATTCCCTTAATCATCTTGGTGGCCCTGTGCTGGACTCTTTCAAGGATTTCTATGTCCTTCTTGAACTGAGGGGCCCAGAACTGGACACAACATTCCAGGTGTGGTCTCACCAGGGCAGAGTAGAGGGGGAGAAGGACCTCTCTTGACCTACTAACCACACCCCTCCTAATACACCCCAGGATGCCATTGGTCTTCTTAGCCATGAGGGCACATTTCTGGCTCATGGTCATCCTGCTGTCTATTAGGACCCACAGGTCCTTCTCACCTACGCTGCTCTCCAACAGGCCAGTCCCCAACCCATACTGGTACCTGGGGCTGTTCTTCCCTAGATACAAGACCTGCACTCATTCTTGTTAAATCTCATTGAACTTCTCCCACCCAACTCTCCAACCTGTCCAGATCTCACTGAATGGCAGCACAACCCTCCAGTGTGTCAGCCACCCCTCCCAGTTTTGTGTCATCAGCAAACTTGCTGACTGTAAACTCTATTCCCTTATCCAGGTCATCAATATATTGAACAGTATACTGGTTCCAGGACTGACCCCTGAGGGACTCCACTAGATACAGGCCTCCAGCTAGACTCTGTCCCATTGATCAAAACTTGCTGGCTTCTTCCCTTCAACCAGCTCTCAATCCATCTCACTACTCGACCTTCCAGACCATGCTTCCTCAGTTTAGCCACAAGGATGCTGTGGGAAACGGTGTCAAATGCTTTACTGAGGTTAAGGTAGACCACATCTACTGCCCTACCATCATCTATCCACCTGGTTATATCCTCATAAAAAGCTATTAGATTAGTCAAACATGACTTCCCCTTGGTAAAACCATGTTGATTGTTCCTTACAACCCCCTTATCCTTGATGTGCCTAGAGACAGCACCAAGGATAAGTCTTCCCATCACCTTTCCAGAGATGGAAGTGAGGCTGACTGGTCTGCAGTTACCCAGGTCCTCCTTCTTGGCCTTTTTGAAAACTGGAGTAACATTTGCTTTCTTCCAGTCCTCGGGCACCTCTTCCGTTTCCCAGGATTTAGCAAAGATGATGGAGAGAGGCCTAGGTGTTTATTGAAAGCAGTTGCAGTTTATTGAAAACTTAGCGAAAACCCCAGCTAGATAAATATGAGCACACACATACCTACATCAATACAGGAGTAAATAAGGCCAATAACCACCTGTGCTTTAAGACAGTAGGACTGCAAAACGCAACCTGTTTTGCACAGAACTTTGGGGATCTGAGAGCTCCACCAGGCCACAGTTATTGTTGTAGTGTCTTAACTGAGGCACATGGTAAAGTCCCGTCCCTGGGAGCTAAAGGTACAGCAGAAGGCACGTGCTCCACCAGCAACCTGGAGACTCGTTAGAAGGCCAAGTCCAGAGTCAGGTCACACTAGACAATGAACCTCGTGGTTATATGCCCAGGGAGGGATTTGGCCAGCATCACAACCTGTAAGGAAGGGCTTGAATAACTTGCAACCAACATGAAAACTGTAAGACTGAAATACATTTTAAGCATGTAATCTCCCATCATGTGGCATTATTCAGGAAGCTGCTTGAGCTTGGAGGTGACAGGGCTTATTCTCTTAGTCAGAGCTGGTGCGTTAGCAGGAGATTATTGCTGTGCATGTAACAGAAAAGGAAAAGGATTGCAGTGCTTGTGACGTAGGAGAGAAAGGAGGTTACGCAGCATGAGCCAGAGAAGGGAAAAGATCTACAGGCACAATGGAAGGAGCATGTGACGATCCCCGTGACTGAAAATGAAAGGGCTGGCAGCCTCTTTGAACAGAAAGAACAGTTGTTTAAAGTTGAAATCACAGTAACAGAATCTCAAAGCAAAAAGTCACTGAACATTCATCTTGAGAGGGGAAAAAAAGTGTTAATTGCAAAATGAATATTGCATTAGTAGCTTTAAGAGTAAGCTAAGCATTCCTGTTCAGTCCTGTACAGTTTGCTGTACCAGAGTGATTCATTGGGATATGCAAAACCTGCTAGGTTCACTTGATAGATGGCAGAAGCCCTCAAAAGCAAGCTGGGTAAGCTGACTCCATACCTTTCACTAGGGCTGAACCTGTGCCATCATTTTTCAGAATCAATAACTAGAGATGCTTCCAAGGCATCACAATAAAATTCTGGCATTGTTTCAAATGAGAAAGCACCCTCTTCAGTTCTGCATGTGTGTGCTGCCTTTCAGGTAGATTTGAGCTTCTAAATCTTTCATCCCTCTTACAGCAACAAGAAGGAACTACCGTGCACTTAAGGCAACCAGCGGGGACAGGGAAAGTGTTTAATAAGGTTCACTGCAGTTTCAACACCCAATTTAAACTTTTCCAAATGAGATAAAAAGTAATAAGGTTGCAAATCCCTCTAGTTAAGACTATCTCATGTCTGTATGCATATAAGAATGAGCAGATGGTAATTCAAGTTGCTGATTTACATTTACTAGACATACAAAAGGCTAGAATTTATTTCTTAAAAAATCAATATATGAATTAGTAAAGGTTTGGGGCATAGATGGTCTTGTCATAGACAGTCCAAGTGATCTTTTGTCATATTGTCTTGTGGAAATCAACTGAAAAAAATGGCTATTATTCTTCTTTATTGGAAAAGGCAGCAAAAGCAGCCCCATGCCTGGCGATTTTCCCACAGATTTTCTAACTCGGATTTTCAGTCTTTGGTTTTTGCACCGATCTTTCTGTGTAATTCCACTGCTTTCTCTAGTTTACTTTCTCCTAGGTTCAGTAAGTGTATTATGACACCTGGCCTATCTTTTTTAAGGACCTGTGGGGTTTTTAATGCTATAGGTGGGTTCCAGAACTTCATTATTGATTCTTGACTGCACTACACTTAAAAACCCAGACTTCAAGCTGCATCTAAATCTGTTACCAAAAACTGTTTTACCTTTTGGCCTACATACTTCCTTGCTCTGCTGCTTCTCTCTGGCAGAGAACTGTGTTAACCCTACTGTGGCCTACGGCTGCTCTTGGTAGTTTCTCAGCACACCTCAGCTGTTACTGTCACCGAGCTGAAATACTAACATAACGCCTCTTACTGCCTGACTGCTGACCAGCTGGTTTCTCTTGGATGCCACATCTAACCAGTCAACTCTGGTATTATTTTTGGAGGCTGGGAAAAAAAAGGTAGAGGGGCAGGGTAGCAGGGCTGCATAAACAGTTAAATGGGGAAAGCATGGAAGAGATCTAAGAGAGGAACTTTAGCTACTATAATTACCAGAGCCTCGGTTGAACTGCGCTACGCGGATTTTTGCAAAACGAGGTTCTTATCTATTAAAGATGAAGCTGAGAGCCTCGGTTCGTTGGCCTAGTTCCTTGCTAAGGCAATCTCCAGAGACGCAGCATTCCTGGTGACTTTAACAGCATCATTCCATCAGAGTTTCTTTAAACCTGGGATATTTCACTTCGCATTACCTCCACAATCCAGTTGCTTTGAAATATTATATAACAGCAATCTCTTGTCCCCTTGAATACAAAACATTACTATTAATCCTTTTACAACTGTGAATCTAGGTTATATCATTTCTTGCATATACTTTTTCTAAAGTTGATAGAAAATGCAGCAAAGGTCTTTTCCTGATTTAAATTTTAGAACTTGTTCCAAATGTAAAACTCCTCTATGGGCCTGTAGGCAGTATATCAACTGTGGCAGACATATTTAAGCAAAACATTTGATGCACTGAAACTGATAAGGTGCTGATCAGTCTTCTGGGCATTTTCAAATCTGTAGACTGAGACAATTATACAGTTTAGACATGCATCAAAAATATAAGGCTGAACTTCTTCATGATGAGAAGCTTGGGGGTTTTATGTCATGGTATTTTACAGATTCTGAATTTGGTTTTGTATCTCTTCTCACAAATTACTTAGGTAGGAAATATACACATTCACTCTAGTTGTCCCTAGCACATGAAACACAGGCTAAGGTTTTGTAAAATGTTGTGAGAAAGTTTGTAACTAGATTCTCTACAGTCACATTAAGAAGAATCATAATCTAAGCAATTAAACCAGAAACAATAAAATAAATTATATTCTTATTAATGCTACGAATCTAAAAGCTGTTAAATGAAAAGTTACTTTGAGTCAATGGGCAAAGCTGCTAGAAGAATTTCAAGTTCTATGGATAAATATATATATATATCTTATCTTTCTCTGTGCATTGAATTTAATTCAGATGCCTGTTCAGGTATGAATAAACTCAGTGACCATTCTCCATCAATCTTCAGTGAGCTACAGATCAAGCCCAGGAATCATGGTACAGCCAAAGAAGAGATACTGTTTTGGTGCCATTGCTGATATAAGAGAGTCCTGTGACTGAGTAAGTTTCATTTCTGCCGTTTTGTAGACTGAGAGACAGATCAACTATAATAATTCTAATTTAAAAACTGAGAAAAATGAAAACCAGAAAAGTCCATCTCAGAAAAGGAAAACAAAGTGCTGCCAATTCTATTAAATTTTTAAATTTTATTTTCAGGGGCCTTCCTAAAGGAAGGAAGGAAGGAAACAAATCCAAAATTTCAAAGTTTAATAATACAAGGGCTGTAAACATTAAGAAGGTTTACATTAATTTTGGTTTTGTTTCTGTCATGGAGTTTAAGCAATATTTTCTCAGTTGTCCTAGAGAACGGACAATCACTGTTTGCCAGTGAGCTCTAGATGTTTCTACTTTTACCATCTATACATAGAATAATGTCAAAAGAAGCTAGTCCACGATGAACAGGTGCAAATTTTAAGAGATGTTATTATGCTTTCTTCTTGATTAGGTTCTCTTCTGGCCAATGGCTTTGCTGGGTGCTTCATCACAGAGACTGAGGCTCTATTCAAAAGATTTGATGGAGAAATCTGAATTCAAAGCCTTCTCCTGACACTCATTAGCTTTAATCTCACCAGTTTGGCTGAAGATGTCCTTAAAAGATTCAAGTATCATTCTCAAGTTGATCCTCTTTACACTAGCAAGCTGTGAAAAAAGACAAGCCTGAGAACACTGCAAGCCCAGAAGGGATCTTGCCATGGCAGTTCGGATACATGGAAAGTTGCTGGAATTAAGAAGTTTACTAGAAGTGAAACAGTTACGCAAGTGGACATCCAAAATTTGGCATTAGCAACATTGACGGAGTTGTTTGACTGCTGGGTGCTTACTGGACACCATGCCAGATCAGCACCTGTGGAAAAGAGCAGAAAGTAAACATCAGAGCCCAGGCAGAGCATCAGATACATTCTTCATTCCAAATACAATTTTGTCAATGAGCAAAACAAGGTCTAAGGTCTCCTCCCAAAAGCAAAGATATGTTGCATCCTGGAGAGAGTGTTACCAAGATAAACATATCAATCCCTTGGAACTTTGTTTTATCAACTGTGCCTGTGAAAAAGCTGAATAACTGCCTTGGGTCAGACTGTACAATGGCCTACATGTATATGATATCTGCTATATACTAATGGTAAGACAAATGTCTCAGGATGACAGCAAGGCAATTGAGGACAGCCGGATGACTTCCAGTGAATAGGCACACATTCCTGCAATCATCAGTGAATGAAGACTTCTGGATGGTTCCTCTTGGGCTGGGCTCTCAATCAGCAGATTAGTTAAACTGGTGACCTTCAGTTCTCTTGCAAAGGTACATTCCTTTGTCATGCTCTGGGAAGCATTATGAAGGACAGAAAAATGAATAGGCTAGGTGCAAGTACAAAGCCTTGTTTGACTCTACTGGGAGCAAGAAAGTACTCTAAAATGGAGAATTATGGGCTTCTGTATCATCATGAAAAGAGCAGATAAGGCTATCAGAACAGCCTGAGTTGCTGAGGACTTGCAGTCTGCTGAGACTTGAACATGAAAATTTAATAGTTTAGTCCAATTACAAATGGAGTATGAATTCTGATTCCAAGAAATATTAAGATGCTGACTCCCAGAAGCTGAGAGGACATAGTGGGAGAAGTAGTCATGTATGCTGTCCCTCTTACAGCAACTCTCAAACACACACTAGCAGCCACTCCAAACTAAAATACTGGACTGAGATTAATTTTTTATCGTATCTAGTATAGCATTCTTCCTAATCTCTCTGCTTTTCCTAGGTTTGCCTGTCAAAGCATAATTATCTCACAGTGTTAGCACACACAGTCCAGAAACTCTCCAGTCATGAGACATCACTATCAGAAGGATGAACTCATATTAAGAACAATCTGAACTATTAATTTCCAGATAATAAATTGGAGGAAGATGCCAGAGCTTTCTCACACAATGGACAATCACATTCCTTTTTTCTCCATAGCCATGCAATTAAATCATCCTTAAAGTCTTTCACCACTTCTTTTCCACATATTTGTGTGAATAGTGAAAGGGCAAAAAATAGCCTTCTGCTTCCACATGTAAGTATGCTAGCAGCTATCCCACCACCCATGGGGATGTATCTTCTTTTAGCTTCATCAGATTTCCACATGATCACATTAGTCATTGCATGAAGGAGATGAGAAATGGCTGGCTAAAGACCTCATGCAACTGCCAAGATCAACTTTTTCATAAAAACATTGCTACTCCGAGATCTGACAAAGGAGTTAAAGCCTGTCATTGTGGGACCTCATATAGAGATCTTCACAGAAATATGTTCAGTGTTGTATGCATGAGTACTGGACTGCATATCCTCAGCCTTGCCTTTCTACTACGCACCTTCCATTTCCCAAAGGTGTCATGTTACACAAGGATTTAGAATGTTCCTGCTTCTTGTGAAGCTCAACCTGTGAGCTGTGCTAGACGAAGAGGGTCTGAGGTCTTCATAATTTTAATCACTCTGTCTTAATGTCTGCTTTTCATATGGCAAATTGGTGTTTTGAATAAGACAAACAATGTATCCTTAAGATGTGCTGGTTTTTCTACACTGCTGCCCTTGCAGCTGTGCTGCTTGAGATGAAACTGTGTCCAATGTCAGGCAGGCATGGGGGCTTCCCCTCAATGGCAAGGAGTCATAGAATCACAGAATGTGTAAGGTTGGAAGTGACCTTAGAGGTCATCTAGTCCAAATGCCACCTTGCAGTTAGCAGGGACATCATCACTAGATGAGGTCACTCAGAGCCCCATCAAGCCTGATCTTGAATATCTCCAGGGATGGGGCCTCCACCACCTCTCTGAGCAACCTGTTCTAGTGATCTACCAGCTTCATATTGAGGAATTTTTTCCTAATAGCCAACCTAAATCTCCCCTTTTCTAGTTTAAAACCATTACCCCACATCCTATTGCCACATGCCCTCGTGAACAGTTCCTCCCCAGATTTCTTAGAGGCACCTTTCAGGTACTGGAAGGTCACTATAAGGTCGCGGCAGAGCCTTCTCTTCTCCAAGCTGAACAAGCCCAACTCTCTCACCTTGTCTTCATAGGAGAGGTGCTCTAGTCCATGTCCGTCTTGTGTTGAGAGCTCCAAAGTTGGACACAGTACTCCAGGTGAGGTCTCACCAAAGTGGAGTAGGGGACAGAATCACCTCTCTTGATCTGCTGGCCACACTGCTTTTGATGCAGCCTAGGATGAGGTTGGCCTTCTGGGCTGCAGATGCACATTGGTGGCTCATGTCCAAACATTGGTGGCTCATGTCCAGTCAAATGACCTGGGCACAAGCAGGGTCCTCCCACATAGAATTACACACAAAGATTGAAGCTGTGAGGGTCCTCTGGATGTCACCTGGTCCAAACCCCTCTCCCACAAGGCCATCTAGAGCCGTATACCCAGGACCATATACAGGAGACATTTTTGTATCTCCAAGATGGAGATTCCACAACTTCTGTGGGTGACCTCTGCCAGGGCTATGTCACCCTCACAGTAAAGAAGTTTTTCCTTATGTTCAGGTGGAACCTCCTGTGTTCCAGTTTGTGCCCATTGCCTCTTGTCCTGATATTGTGCACCACTGAAAAGAGCTCTGTCTCTGTCTGCTGTACACCCTCTCTTCAGATAATTAAATACATTGATAAGATTCTCCCGAGCCTTCTCTTCTCTGAGTGGTCTAATCTGAGTGGTCTCAGACCTCTCCGCCTTTCCTCACAGGAGAGATGCTCCAGTCCCTCAGTCTTCTTCATGGCCCTTTGCTGGACACTGTCCAGTATATCCATCTCTCTCTTGCATCAGGGAGCCCAAAACTGGACCCATCAGTTCATCTGTGGCCTCATGAGTGCTGAGTGGGGAGAAAACACTTCCCTTGACCTGCTGTCAACACTTGTTCTAATGCTGCCCAGGATGCCCTTAGACCAACCACCACCCCCTCTCCAGCCATGTGATGGGCAGAAACAGGGGCAGCATCAGGATCAACTGGCAACCCCAGAGGTGCTGAGGGGCTGGATTGAGGCCAGGGGCCAGCTGAGGAGTCCTGTCAGGAGCAAAATTGGACAAGACTGAAAACAGGTACAGGTACCCTGAGATGGAATGGGACTCCCAGGCCAATGAAACGAGGGTGTGGGTCCCATGTGAGAGTGCTTAAAGACTCTTGGTGCTCACCGGGTTTCTTCAAGGGAGGCTGAAATGGCAGGTTTGTGCTCATTTTTGTAAGTGCAATTACAGCTTTGATAAAATATGCAGTGTGTGTTACGGATTTGTCTGTTCTCCAACATAGATAACTGAGATCCTTAAAGAAGGTTGCTCAGTCGTGAAGGGGCTGTACATAGGTCCATCAGCCAGACAAAAAACAAAGTCTTCACCCACCATTGTACAGGTTGGCTCCTATGGCTCCACTGCCTCTGCACACCACCCTTATGGGGAAAGTTTCATAATTTGCTTTCTCCCTTAGGCTGACTTAGCCTTCAAAGCACAGAAAAATGAGACAGCATGAGAAAATACCAGCCACAGCCAAACCAGGTATTCTGCTGAATAGGAAGCCTTGACCCATAGGCTCAGCAGCACAAACGTGTGGCTTAACACTGCACAGCAAATGGAAAATAAGCACTTGCCCCTACCTCTGATTCAACATACCCCTCTGCCTGGTAAACATGAAGGTTCTTACGGCCTTTTGCTGCTGGCAAAATAATAAAATAATCCTCTATTTTCTAAGCTTTCACCTGCAGTCCTGACAAAAGACATCTTACTGGGTATCTCCAATGAGTCTAGTAAGATCTATGGCTAATCAGGGCAACATCTATGGCTAATCAGGGCAACAGTAACCTTTAAATACTAAAAATATTTTTTTTAAGACAAAAAAATAACACTGCACTTTTCCCTAGTATACAGAATACTTGCTAGATATTTTATGCTGCTACCATCAGGCTCACTTGAGGTGTTTTATTTCTGATGACCTTGCTTCTGATAGAATCTTCCAAATAGTGGCAAAGCATTTTTCTTTTTATTTCTTTATTTTTCTTGTCTAAAGATTTTTCTATTTTCACTTATATTGATAATGCCAGTGAACAAATGGCAGCTAGAAGAAGAACTGCAAAATCCAATGCAGATCCAGAAAAAAGTACATTTGTAATTAAAGTATGAACCAGGGCTTTCCATACCAGGAAGGTGTGACTGGAAGTATCTGGGAAAAGGCAGACATTCCTCTCCTGAGAATTCAGTGTGAAACATATGGAAAGTGATACACCAGGCTGAATTTTGAAATACCTATACTGAAGACATCTACAGAATAATGTGGAGGCCAACCAGCTGCTCTTTAAATTATATTGCGTGGCAGATAATCCATATCACCTGGCTACAACAGGGGAATAAAACGTTAATAAACATTTCATACTTGGCTCACTAGAGCCAAGTATCACAAGAAGAACTTTCCCGCACTCCTCTATCAAGGTAAATCTTGGTTATTTCAACCCCTTTGCTTAATTGGAGATTTCACTACTGGCTATATGAAAATATGTAGATTTGAAGCAAATCTAGAAATAAAAGTCTAACACAGTGTGTACTAAAATAAACATCAACCTGGCTCGATAGTAGCTACAGTAACTTCCCCACAGTGTCAACGAGTTTCTCATTACATAGAAATAATTCAAAAACTGCCTCAGTTATGTGAAAGAAAGGTATGAAGACATATTTGAATTCCTTGCTCTTAGCTGAATCAGTGGGCTGCAATTAAAAGCATAGACCCTGGAAAATAAGTATAAAACATAGCTTGAAATTTTTTTTACATCTATTTGTTGAAAAAGTAATGTTTTTAAGAATCCCCATGGAAAGTAAGGTTCTGGCATCCACAAGCATTACACATAATTTCTTTTTTTGCTTATGAGGATATTTTCATACCAAGCTTTCACATTTGCTGTGGTTGACTGCATCCAATCCAGCAATTCCTATTGACTTCTAAGGGCTCTAGAGAAAGTGATCAGTGAACTAGTGCTTTCTACCTCTCCAGTTTAAGTTTCCTTGAAATCAGAAATAGATTTTTCAGCAGAACATCTTTTCTCCTTTTAGTTTCATTATCTTCTAGCCACTAACACATCACATTGAAAACATAGACAGCTGTGATACTTCGAGAAGCTGTGACATTCTGTTAACACAAACTTTCAATGTCATTAATGACCTTATTAAAACTTTCACTGATTTCTCAGTGCTGGATGCTAAGCTGTGGTTACAAGGCAGACTTCTCCTTTTTATTCCGGAAAATGTGCTCCTGTAGATACGAGATGATTTGTTATTTTCCAATTATTCAGAAACTGAAAGCAGAGCACTATTAGTTTCTGCAACAGACCTTCAACAAACTCAACAAAACAGAGCATTTTTCGTTTCTATCACTAAGGAGCCTACGTTGCAAACAGCAGAGTAACTCTAGAGAATAAGGTTCAATGATCTCTCTGTTAGATATCTACTGACTGACAACAAAGATCATGGTCTTACACTTACAAACTACTGATAATCTGAACTAAAGCAGACCAGCACTAGATAGCATTTGACCAGTGAATTCATATGACACATGCCATGATGCTCTCTACATAAACTGAACTGATATGCTCCGAGGATACAATTACACTTATGATCCTAAAATACATAACCTTGGAGAGACTTCCTGTGAAGCAAAACAAGAAAAATGAGTAATCAACAATTCCACTGGGAAAATGATCTCACTTCACTTTGCGGTCCCCACCACATATTCCCACAACCAGCTATACCGTGCTTTGGAGATTCATATACAAGTCTAATAAGTACTTTTCTGGGGGGAAGGGGAGTTGGTTGGTTGTTTTAAACAGAATAACGTATATTTATTTTACCAGGTAATGACAAGCACTAGCACTGTGTTGCTTTGCAAAATCAGAATGTATTTATAGAACTGTGAAGCACAAGTCTCTTTCTTTGGTCCCCTGATTTGGGGTTTGTTTTTAACTGTTTATGGCTCAGTTTCAAGTTTGTATTCAGATACATGAAATTGGAGAGTTCATTTTTGTTTGCTCTCTAGTGTGCAAAGGTGTACTTTGAACCAGCCACAAGAAAAGAGAACACATAGGTGGCAAAAATGAAGCAGTGCTGGGTAAGACCAAGAGTTTCTTTTGCTGGAAATGGGGAAGAAGAGGAGATGGCACTCTTGCATACCATGCAGCAGGTGACAAGCAAATATTTCATAGAATCATCACAGATGATTCTATGAAATATTGAAGGCTTGGGTTTGAAGCGACCTCAAAGACCATGTACTTCCACACAGCCCCCCGCCATGGGCAGGGACACCCTCCACCAGCCCAGGCTGCCCAAAGCCCCATCCAACCTGGCCTTGGACACTGCCAGGGAGGGGGCAGACACAGCTTCTCTGGGCAGCCTGTGCCAGGGACTCACCACCCTCACAGGGAAGAATTTCTTTCCTTACATCTAACCTAACTCTATCCTCTTTCAGTTTAAAATTAAAAAGATGTCTGGCAATAATTCATATCCTCCAAGGAAAGCCTATGCAAAGTGATTTTGGGTGTAAACTGCATCAGGACTAAGGAGCACAGGATCCATCTCATCCAGTCTGACAGTTGGTAACTCAAAGGCCTTACTCAGCCACCTTCTGTCAGCCATACTTGACACTTACAACCTGAAGAGCCCTTTTTCTGCTGCTGCCCACCCCAGCGAGCAGCTGCCTCTAACTGGGTACTGACACGAGATACGTGATACAGCTCACACATCTCTCAACAGCGGTAATTTTGGGAAAGACGTTTAGTATCTCCCTATCCAATAGAAGCTGCAAATCTGCTGAAGTCAACCCAGGCGTGCCTGCCTCATAACAGCAAGAGTACGTGGCATTTCCGTTGGGGGCTCTCAAATCACTCTATAATCAGGAACGAAACTACTTCCCCGACACACCAGATATATATACATATATATATATGCTGACTTTGTACTATATTACACTGAATTTACTGATTCACACAGAACTCTTGACAGAGACAACAGTTAATGGAAGATACCATTAAAATCCAGTTTATGCTAGAGTATGCATCAGAGTTTGGAAAGCTTCCATCTCAGTTTCCAGCCCATTTCCCTCTTAACATTTCCACAGCAATGGGTTGGGATTTTTTTCAATCTATGAAGTCTTAGAATTTTTTTGCTTGTTCACGCTTTTCTCTTGAGAAGCACATTTAAAATACTTGTTAAATTTAAATCTTAGTTTCCAATTGGTGAAAAATTTAAAAATGCTATTTATTTTTCTCACTCTAAGGCCGAATAAGCAGCTCCTTCAGTATGGCTGTTCAGACCCAAAGTGTTTTTCAAAAACCTGAGGCAGTCTTTAGCAGGATTAAAAAACTATAATAGGATAACTCCTCAAAAATCAATAAACAAACATCTATTAATGTAATGCACACCACTCAACTTTTCTATATCAGGTGAAACATTTCTCAGTAATTGAATTTAGCTCAGATCCTTTAGGAATGTTGATGATCCACATAGCTGCCTGGAATTAAAAAGTGGAATATGATTCTGAGTAATTCTATTTAACACACAATAGAAATTTATCACCGAAAGACTTGTGTCAAGGGTTCTTCAGCATCTTATCTAAAAGGATTGTGATGAATTTTCACTTGATTCAGCAGTTGCTTATGTTTTTATTACTAAAGCCTCCCAAATGCCTGGTGAAAGCATCCCTGACATGCTGAAGTATCACACAGCGAAAGTGGTGCCGCATACTAAAAGAAACCCAGACTGGGGTATGTCGCTGGTGCATCAATCATCTCAGGCCAATTCTCTGCTGGCCCACCACCACTTCCAATGCACTTCAACGTGGGACTGAAAAAGAGAACAGCGCTCTTTAATTCCTGGCCTTGAAGCTGGACTGGAGAGGAAAGCAAGCAAAATGCTGTATTTTGGGGTTTGATTCTGCAAGGAATATTATTTTTTTTTCCTGTGGAGTAAGTACATGGCGACAGGAAACCGAGGGAAGGACCTGGTGAGATTGTACAGTTAAATGCTGCCCATTGAAACATATCTACACTTTTGTTTCTTAGAAAAAGCGGTGTTCCAAAAGCCCTCTTTGCACAGAGTCAGCTTTTGGCTGGCTGCTGTATGCGATATATTTTCAGAAAATCCTACTTTAGCAAAAAGGTATATTATTGTAATTACCCTGCTAACTGAAAAGTGAGGCACCAGAGGTGTCAATCGGCTGGTGTAGATCAGCAGAGCCGCACCAAAGCAAAGGCCATGATGCCGGCCTATTGGCTAAGACTTTTATACCCAAAGTATGTTTCACAAGTGCCGTATACCTTTGGCATACATTCAGTGAGCTGTTTAAGAGAGCTGTTCTGTGAAATTTGAAATGATTTTAGCTTGAGGCAGGAGGGATAATAAACAACCTTTCAGCAACCAAAAAAGGAAGGGGTGGACACTGCACAGCGAGGAGCAGCAGCCAACTGCGCAGAGCCTTTGCTACTGAAGATGCAGTTTCAGGTTCTGCTCCTTACGTGGGATGCATGTGGCCACTGTATTTCAACGTGAGAGCTGAACAAAACTAACAAGGAACAAAACTGAATCTGATGTTTTTAGAAATGAAGTCATGGCCTACTTTTACTTCCTGACCCCAGGCAAATGATTGACATTGGAGCAGACTGTGACCTGTTTAGACTGGTTTAGTGTGTCAACTGCCACCTGGTTTTATGTCATTGAACATGTAACGAGGCTCACTAAATACGGCAGACCTAACCTAGAAAACTGCATCAGTCTTCACTTATATTTTTAGCTTGATTTCTTCTCAAATAAATTTAAATACCAACCTGAGTCATTCACTGTGAAAGTCTGTACAAGCTTTCCTGTTGCTATCAAGAGAGATTAAGGATTCTAGCCAGCTACGTGGTGTCACTTTATTCTGGGTTGGGATTTTTCGGGGGGGGGGGGGGTGTCTGGTTTTCCTTTTTTTTCCCCTTCTGCTTTTTTTTTTTTAGCTTTTTTTAAACCAACTCTCTTGTTTTAGGCTGAAAACCTGCAGAGAAACCGCATGTGAGAACAGAACTTTCTGTGTTTCCAGAAGAGAAGAAATACCAGCACAAAAAGGGAGAAGTCACCTGCCAGCCCCAGTAATTGGCCAATGCTACTGCTCTCTCCCAGTAACAAGTTAACATTAACTCTATTTTTACTACTAGCATTGGACCCGTGTGAGGAACCAGTGATCCTGCTGCATGCTTTTCTAATGGCGCTCCTGATAGCACTGTCCCAGCCTGACGCATTTCTGGGTGCTTGGCTGGCATCTCAGAGAGCCATTGCCTCCGTGGTACCAACCTATGTTGCCCACGGAAAGTCAAAAACTTGCTACCTTTTCTTCTCCACACTCTTAACACTGAATCAACCTTGCCACGTGCAGAGAGGTTTTTCCGTAGCCCCAGCTGTAGGTAGGCTCTGCCCTTGCATGTAGCTGCTGGTGGCAGGTAGGACTGAGCCAGAGGGAAGTATTGCAGCACCACACAAACCCCAAGGCGAGGTGTAATGGTATGGGTATGACTCAAAAGGCCAATGCCAAGCTTCACTCCTTGCTTGCTCTCACAGAGATGTATTCATACCCCTGCTCCTAATAAGCTCATATGAGAAGTAGGGCGTATGTCAGCTGAAGCTTAACCCTTTCAAATTTTTTCCCTGACTGAACACTTCTTAAAAGAGGATGATGATTTAGTCTCATTTTCCATGTTATTGCAGCATTGAAAGGTCTTGGATCAGACTTTTGGATGTTCAGTCGACTTCTGGATCTGCTGCAAAGCAATGGCTTTAGGCAGTGCCTATGTTTTGAAAAATATGCAGATAGTTTCTGTGAGTTATTCAAACTGCAGTGCTAGGTCTAAACTTGCTGACCTACTTTAACTTGCTTTTTGAGTGGCTGAGTTTCAGACTTATCTTCATTTTATCTGAATGTTAAATATTGCTTGGTTTTCAGAATTATTGTGCATTGCTCTGTCTGTAGTCAATCTATTTGGGTAGGTGGTTTCCTGTCCTAAATTTCCATTACTAATTGTAGTAATTCCTAACGCACACAAAAAGCACCGTCCCAGGCTACAATATCACCAATGCATGATCTCATCCCCAAGAGGCTTTCAGACATCTGGGGCATTATGCAGTTAAGTACTTCTACATCTGAATGTATTAAGACAAGCACATGCAAAAAAAAGAATAATTGCAAAGCGTTTGTTTCCTTAAAATCCAAACAGTTGGCAGGCTATCAGAGCACCCAGTCAGTTTGCAGCACGGGAAACCAAATGGATGGGGAAATTTTAGCCATCAGGAGTATTACACATGATTGGGCTGTCAAATTGCAGGAGGAGAGATGCAAATCTTTGAACGCTCCACATTCAAAGGCAGCTGCCCAACTCTGTCAGTTCGTCTCAGTTGTTGGAAAACGTGGCCCCACCGTTTCGTTCCTGGTGGGCAGATGTTCATATTCTCATGCGGTGCTCCCATTCACATCCTGAGAGCTGTCTGTCGGCAGCTCTGCTCTGCGAAGCACGCCAACTGTTAGCACAAGCTTTTTCTTGCAAGGAATCTTCACGCTTCTCTGCAGACGTAGTTGTGCAGACTTGAGTTTCACCAACGTGAAAAAAAGAACAGCGGCTTCAGACACAGGAACTTCCCCTCCCTTCACTGGGTGCATTTCAGTTTCGGTTACTCGCTTGGTTTGTGGAGTGGCTGAGATTCCACCTCAGCTGGTGACACCAATGACTGGGTCTATTGCTGTTTCTCTATACACAGTGGATCTTGCTCTTGGAGAGAAAAGTGCTGTGAAACCTTTGGTCAGGAGGCCCATATCAGCTTGGGCCCTGCCTCCCATATTCTGCTAAGGTCTTACTCCAAATTTCTCCATGACAGCTGTAACGGTCACATGTCCTCAGACTACCTCAACTCTGTTAAATAGCTTGTAGACCTGGGCACAGAGACATGTCATACTAGCTGCAGTGTTCGACTTTGCCCTAGCAAGACTTTAAGCCCTACCCCTCCTTTCTGAGCAATCCCCAAGTGCCCCTCTGACTTGTGCTTCCCCAAAGCCCACTCTTATGGGGTGGCACAATGAACCTCTCTCTTGCTCCCAGGACATGAGGCCTTGGGAGGAAACATAGGCTGCAGGACATTCCCACGCCAGGCACCTGTTGAGTTTTATGTCTGCATCATACCTGACCTGGTCAGAGCAGTACAGCAGTACATTTGGTGCCAGGATAAGAGGGTGCGAACGGGTTTGACATGATCCAGACGAGCCCAAAATAATCTCAGCTCTTGGCAGAGCTGACAATTTGTATCAGGAGACTTCAGGCTAGTCAGTACTCGTCATAAGACAAAATAGATCTGCTGCATTTTTTTAAAAAAGCATTTGAAGAAAGGTTTAAAAAGATCCTTTTCTTCATCTTGGGGTTGTTGTTCCCCACCCCCCACCCCATTGGAAATTTACAAGAGAAAGTCAGTGGATGGTGCATGTCTTGTAAGAAAATCCTATATATCTCCCAGCATTCTCAGATAGCACCACCAGATGCATTGCCTGGGCCCCTGCCCTGGGCTCCTTCCGAACAGGGGAAAGTGTCTCACCTGATAGTTCAGTGGACCTGTTTCCCTGCTCCCGCCATGGCATAGGGCTGCTGGGGACATGGTCTGGGCCACCTGCTGAGGCAGGGAATGGCAAGGGCTCCATAGACAAGCCCACCCCACAGCCTCTGCAGGGAACAGGGGTGGCTCGGAGGCAACCCCTACCTCTATGGCTGCTGTGGGGTGGGACAAGCCCGGCCATGGGGTAGACGGGCAGTGACAGGCCCGCCATGGTGCTGGCACCTGCAGCCTAACCCAGCAGGGTTGGTATAGTGGGGCTGGCAGGGCTCTGCTCCTGGGAAGTGGCCATGCATATCAGAAATGGTTTCTCACATTTATATGTATTTTTGTAAATGAACAACTTCCCAGAAGAAAATACTGGAAATTTAGTGTCAGCAGGAACTCATCGAGGTGTATAACCTGATGTTCAAGACAAATCGTACAGAACAACAGAGGCAGCTCCTGTGCTTCAAGCTACACCCATGTGCTTGCAGATGTAGGAGTTAATATGTTTTCTTCACTTAAAAACCTCCTCTTGGTAAAATGCTTGTCAGCTCTGGTGTGTCAGCCACCAAAAGCCCCTTACACCATCACAAGTTGCAAACCTTTCCTGCACAGCTCCCCTGATTTATTTAGTTATTTTAAATAGGAGCATAAACAGAAGTTTCTTAATCAAACTGCAAGGTTTTGAAAATATGCATGTTAGAAATATTTGCCCACTGCTGCCTCAGACAGCTGGTTTCCCAAAAGGGCTGCACAGGGCATGGGGCTGGCTGGCTGCGAGCTCTCCCCCACAAGGAGACAGACCCCAGTGTTGTTCCTGCCTCTAGGTCTTGCCTCCTGCACTGGAACCAATTGCTTGCCTGTAAAAAAAGATGATGGTCTGGTAAAATGCAAGTGTTGTTCAGATTTGGAGTAAAGATTGGCGTATGTCCCATGTGTCAGCTTAATTGTAACCTCAGAGGGTGAGTTTCTCTCCTGTAGTAGATACCCAGAGGAGAGGATAAGAGTATTTGTACTGGAATTAACTCACACTGCTGGGTGGGGAAAAAAAAATTAAAATCAATTGTTTAAAATTTGTGATAGCATCTCTAAATCACATTGACAAGAAATGTAAAACTATAAAAAGAAATATTACCCCTGCTTCACAATGCTTGCACGCTCTCTACGTTCCCCAGTGCAGATGCTCTAAACATTGCTTTAAAATAATCTTCTCCCAAATGGTATATGACGCAGATCTGTTGGAAACGTACCGGATTTAGATATGCAGATTCAAAAGCCCACAGTTTCTTTTGCAAGAGACCTCTGTGTCTCACTGGAATGGAGACGTGGGCTCAGGCAGCTGCCCAGGCAAAGCCACACACAAGCGCCAGGAGCTACTCACAAGCATGCCTGATCTAAATTCATCTAAATTTCATAGACTTCATACTGGCAGCACAGTTGCATGCCTGACATCTTTTAAGTTGCTAAGAATCAATAACAATAGAGTTTAAACTGAACGAGGGTAGAGTTAGGTTAGACATCAGGAAGAAATTCTTCCCTGTGAGGATGGCGAGGTGCTGGCACAGGCTGCCCAGAGAGGCTGTGGCTGCCCCCTCCCTGGCAGTGTTCAAGGCCAGGCTGGATGGGGCTTTGGGCAATCTGGGCCAGTGAGGGTGTCCCTGCCCATGGCAGGGGGGTTGGGTGGAAGTACATGGTCTTTGATGCCCCTTCCAACCCAAACCTTCCTATGATTCTATGATTATCAAATAATTTCTTGTTTACAGAGGCATAATTTACTTAGGTATAAAATTGTGAGATCCAAAAGTGTTTGCAAGTTGAAAGCTAAGTGTGCTTTCCTCTGTTTAAGTTGGGGCAGTAGCAACTTGCATTAAAATCTGTAGAAGCAACTCAGGCTGTCACTGTACCATTAAAAAAACAAACCAAACCAACCAACCAAAAAATAAACCCAAACCAAAACCAAACCACTGAAATTATAAAAGATGGGGCTGGCTCTAGGGGTTGAGATTTTGAACAATGGTGAATGGCAGTACCATTGGATCACACTCTGGAAAGCAGTGGTTTTGCCTGCGTGCAAATTGAGCAAAACCTTGGAACAGGCTGTTCTGTACCTTTAAGGAACTCCACATTCACTCTGATCTAGCAGTCTGGATTCAAAGTTTAAAATGTGGTGAGATTTTGGCTAAATTGTTGATTTTCTGCAAGCTAGGCTGGGCTCCATGCTGCTGTGGTTATTATAGAGTTGCAACTCTGCAACTTGACACCTCAGCTCTTCTCACAGTGTTGGCCCTCACATGATGCTGAAGAAACATGCAGCTTGCTTAGGCAACAGTACCTTGTCCATGTCAATAACAGAAACCAGCAAAGTCCCTGTCTGTAATCCATGCTTTTATTACTGTCAGCCTCCTTGTGCTCTGCTTGGAACCACGTGCACCGATAATCTATCACCACCTTGTTAAACTTATTTTGCAAAATTTTCCTGAATATGCTGGCTAAGGTTTGCTCCCTTTATTGCTACGCTCCTACTAATAGTGTGCAGCCAAGTGTAAAAGATCTTCTGTCTTCTCAATTAACAGACTATTAAGCTTTCCCCTAAGAGTAATAAACTCCTGTAATCTGGCAGGGGCAGCAGTCCAGAGATATGTTTCCGCCCCCCTCCCCTCCCAAATGCGGGTTTGTGTTTCCAGATCTGAGCTGGTTGTTCTAAACAGATTTTGCTGAGAAGATGCACAGAACGTATAGTCACATTAACTAACATGCTAAATAGGTGAAAAGTCATCCGGCATACAATTAAATCTAAATTATTTCAAATTATTTAATGTCATTGACTATTCCTGCCTCTTTTACTCATCATAAATGAATAATCTTCAGAAACTATTTCTCAACAGCATTTTTCTACTTAGGGCCACAGGGACTCTGAGCATCCCCGGAAAATATCTAAGAAGCCTATAAAGGACAGCTGGAAAAAGCAGAATTTCTTTTGTTGGGATGGTTGAATTACTGACTTAAAAATGTCTGCACTATTATGAAATAAATGCAGGAGCCCATGAATTCCAGAATCCCTGCTCCTAATCAAGGAGTTGAGGAATATAGAAACTGAACGTAATGGCAAATCCCCCATAATGCATGGTGGGTGGTTATCTGGGGAACAACATGCAGATTACCCAAATTGTATCTACGCACTGTTGTTTAGGTCTCAGTGTTTTCCATAAGAAAGGTAAGTAAGGTCAGTCTGCAGAGGTGAGGTGTTACCAACACTCATTAAGTTACATCATTAAGTTACACCAAAGGGGAGCCAAAGATCACACCCAAAAGAAACAAGCCTGCTTTGTTTTCACAGTGGAAAAGCAAAAGCTCGGCATTCATAGTTTCGCAGATCCGAGGCCAGAAGATGTTCTCTAGTAATTTAAAAAAAAAAAAAAAAGAATTCCTTCCTGAAATTTATGATCTGAAGACACGAAGAAAGACTACGTGTCCCCTTCTCTCTGCAGTTTGCTGTAGAGAACAACCAGGCTCATCTGTTACCTGCAGCTGCTTGGCTGCACTGGATGTGTGCGGTCCCAGCGACCACGAAATATTATTATGGCACAAGAGAAGGGGTGGGTAGGCGCTTCTACAATTTATAGAGTAGGTACGATCATCTACTTCATCAAACTGTATAAAAGCGTGGCTGGTTTGAAACCCTCCCAGTGGTGCTACATCAGCTGTGGTTTATTATTTCCCTCTCCCTTGAAACCAGAAATCAGGAAAATTCCCTAAAATTAACTGCTAGGAAGTCCCACTACATTTTTTTTCAGCTTGCGGTGATAAGATGGTGTTGTCAGCGCTAACCTTTGACTAAGCAAAGGCTAGCCTTGGGTTGCAGTGCAGGGACCACCCACACACCAGATTGCACTTCAGTGCCAGTCAAAAGCAACTAGGTATAAACAAAGGGAGCACCAGGGACTTGGAGCCAGCTCTCTCCTCGTAGCACTTCCTGGTTTTACCCCACTACTGCTCATTTTTCAGATCCGGATGACACTTCACTTCTCTGCTGAAATCCCAAGGCCGGTCTCATGCCTGCATAGCCCAGCTCTGCTCTGGCGCTGCGGCTGTGCAGACAGGACATACCCACACGAGCTGTGAATGAGCTGGCGTGGGCACCAGCAGCATTTCCAAGAACATCAGAGCTTTTAGCCAAACATATCAATGCATATTTTAGATTTCTTACTGCGTTAAGCAAGGGGGTTTTTTTTTCTCTCTCTCTCTCTAGGCAGTTTAGTAAGTAACTCCTTTCTCATCCCAGTTTTGATCTGCATGTTTTTCCCCATAATGATTTCTGTATTCATAGAGCTTTTTTTAAGCAATCGCTGGGGAAACCCACAGTGACAGGTCCCTTTTCTGATCACCTCTGTGACACAATCCATAGATAATCATTTGCGTTTCAAGTTAAGAGACAGCACACTTCCCCACCCCCAAATACGGAATACCAATGCCAAGGTAGTAAATGTATCAGTTAAGTATATCTTTATTCTCCTTTACTCATGCTTTATTTACCATTTTTCTAAATTTTGTAAGATATTGAATGCTCTGGCTTGACTCAACATCTGACAATCAGCTCAGTACCACTGGTAACCAACATTCCTTGACTAGCTCCAAATAAAGCCGAGTTGTTATTTTGTAGTTGCATACATCCAAATTCTTCCCTCTTTACCTTCCTGCTCTCATCTTCCCCTCGTTGCCTTCAAAAGGTGCCCTCAAGTCCCACCATAAAACCTTTCGCTCCAGTTCAACCTGCTTCCCTTTTCTCCTCCCCTCCCCGATGGCCTCTTCAAATGGGAAGTCATCTTTCCCCAGCGTCAAGGATAAAATCCACCCCACGCAGAGGAGCCGGTGCCAGGTCCACTTAAGTCTTCCAAAGAATTTCACCTCAGATGACTTTCCCCTCTCCTCCTCCTCCAGACTTATTCTTTTCACAATACTTTTCAACAATGACCTCAGCCAGATTCCTTCACCACTGCTAACTTGTACCAGCACTTAATGTACTTTATGTGCCTGCAGTGTTTTTTCTGAGTTTGTAATAGGCTGCAAATTCCTTGAAGCATGTCTCATTATATTTTTGTATAGCTCCACTCACTCTGTCTCTACTTAATAAATAATGGCTACTCTACAAGAATGCTCACTGTACACCCCTACTGTTTAAAATACCAGCCCTTGCATTGTCAGCTTTCTTAATTTTTCTTTTGTCTGCATGAGTCGTTGCACCCATCTTCTGCACGCGCTTGTGTACACACGCTCGTTGACATTTTCCTCCACAGATAAAAAAGGCTGAAATAACCCCCCTCACCACATTTTCCTATTATTTTGCACATAAATCCCAACATTCTGGATTAGCTGGAGACACGGGCAGCTTTAAAGATTTTCCACTTTCTTATTCTTCGTAGAGAAGCCCCCCATCCTTACCTCCCTCCAAAAAACCTAATCAGGGAGTGTAAAAGCCCTGTTTGTGCTGTTTTTCAACAAAAGCTATTTTAAACATGAGCCCCACATCTAGCTTGCCCTGCTGTCGATGCAAGAAATATATGGCAGATGATAAACAAGCAACAAGCTAAAAATACACCGAAATCTTGAACACTGGAACTAAGCCCAAGTGAAAGAGCTTTATGTTGAGCAAAACACAGCGAGGTGTAGCCTGCCTGAGAAAAAAGCCATTGTCATCAGGCTCCCTCAAGTCTAGTCGCAGTAGGGCACTTTCACTGCTGCAAGGTCTTATTTACTTGTCCGAGACTATTAGGGGTTAGACCTGCTATACAGTCACAAGCCTGGGGTCAGCTTTCACAGGTTTTAGGTATAAATCATAGCCAATGCCCTACTTCTAGTTAGGTTACTCTCTGGCTTTAGACACCTTTCTTCCATTGTCTTTACCCTCACTGCCTTTTTATTCATTTAATGCATTGAAATTCAGTTGTATTTCCAAACTATTTCTCTTGCTGGTACGTTTTAACCTAGCTTTACTCAAAGGTTCCAGGTGAGATGACCAAAGCAGGGGCAGGGTTACTGAATGTGATTTAAATAATCAATGCAGATAGGAAGCAAAAAAGACTAGAGGTGCGGAGTTTACCTTCTACTTTGTGGTCTGTCACTTGCAGAGACATTTCTGACTGACAGGTTTCTGGATCGTAGCAGTCCCATCATCTCCAGGAATTTTCCACTCTGATTGGAATCTTCTCATTTAAGTGCTCTAAATAGGAAGGCCAAACCATGCTATGGCTTAAAAACTGATACAGGGTTGTCTATCTCAGGTGCATGAAGAGTTGATATTCTACTAGCATTGAAGCCTCCCTTGAACAAGGAGAAGCTTTTTTTTGTCTAATTAACACAGAAATCCTAACACATGGTATGGCCATATGCCCCTGCTGAAATGTCACGAAACCCCAGAGTCAACCACAGTGCAAATCTGGGGTTTCTCAGTTATAATTTGGGGGCAATCCCTCTTCTGGTGAGGATAGTCATTGGAAATACAACCAGTCATGACAGGCTGGAGGCACCACCTGATCTTACATCTGCTGTGTATTTCCAAATCCTGTGGCAGGAGCAATCCTTGCTCATGGCAGGAAGACTGCAGGGATTGCTGCTGAACCTGAGTCAACAGTGATGTTGCAGCAGCTGTGACTTCTGCTATGGAAAAACAGCAAACAGGGACTTCTTCTTTTACAGGACCCTTATCATTTTGATCTGTAATGTGACCATGTTGTCTCAGATGCTAAAGCAAGGCATCCTAGTACGACAATACTCCTCCTGAGGTCCTTTTCTGCATATCCCTCTTATGCTGAACTCTTTCAGCAAGCCCAACCCAGTTGTCATTCCCTCCAGGCTAAGGATGCCACCATCTGCCCAGCTGGCCACTGTGCATCCCCCACCCCAGTGAGCAGCAGAAGCAGCTGTGGCCAGCAGGGACCCTTTCTGGTGCCTCTTTTAATCCATGCCAGGTCCCAGATAATGCCAGGGATTTGCATACAAGAAAGAAAAGACATAGGACATCTTTCTAAGAACTCCTCCTTTGACCAATCCACCTCTCTAACTGTCTCCTGGCCTTGATACCTTTCTGGACGGAGGTCTCTGTGCTTTACTGCTTTCTGGTCTGATTCCGCACTCTATGGACTGGATTTAGCCCTGAGTGCTGTCATCTTTCATCTAACTCTTCCCCTTCTGTTTCCTGGACCAGAAAAATAGGTGCAACAGTGCATCAAGCAGACTAGGGGAACAAACTCCAAGCATCTAGCATGACTCCTCAGAGAAAAAAGCCCCAAAAAACCCAAGCACTACCCCAACCTACAGGTGTTTCTACAGTTGTCAAGAACTGAATCCTCTATCTTTCCACAAAGCACACGCCTCCACGCCACAGGCAGCCACATTTCACATCAAAACCCCCTCAGCGCCAGTATAACCATGTCTGCTTTAGGCCAACTGGGCACACGTTCAAAGGGTGACAGGGGCGCAGCTGCACCATTGATGTAGGGCAGCAGCAACAGAGTAGATGCCTGGAAACTGGCTGCTACTTCTGCAGCCCATGCTCTAAGTACTGCCAAAAGTATCCGTACCCCCTTGATCCAAACGGGGAGACACAAAAAAACTGAACTGGGCAGACATTGGTGCACTGCTCAGTATCTCATGCAGGCAATGTTACCATGTTCCGCTCCAGGCAGCCTAGCAGGGAGGCACAACAGCTTGGCCGGGGTCAGAGGAGACTTCTGTTCCACGCAGGAGGTTCCCGGGGCTGTCAGGAGACGTTTCGCAGGCGGGATCGCACTGTGTCACAGGCACAGTTGCGAAATCCAGGAAGGGATAGCAAGCCATATTTCTCTGGTGGAGGCACAACACAAATGTTTGTGTAAAAGGAGAGAAAGTTGACAGGAAAACTGGAATAGCACCTCTCTTATTGAAGTGCACCAAGCTTTCAAGTGCTAAGCAGATGTGGGGAGACAATGAAAAAAGATCTGTTGAAGCCACCGAATATTAAAAAAAGTCATGGTTTTATGTAACTAGCTTTGTCCTTGGACCTTCTGTGTAAGTTTTAAGGAGTGGGATGCATTCAGTACAATAGCTGCTGTCTGTTTCTAGACAATTATTCCTTTTAGTCCTTCCGCTTCTAAATTAATAACTGCAAATCTACGCCACTCAAAAATATGGGATGATTCTTCAGGCTGTTAACATTTTTCAGCGGTGCATTTCAGCGCCTTCTCTTCCTCTATCAGCAGCTGCCACTGTTTTGTTAGCAGTGGGAGCAGTCACCACCAGCTCCCAGTTCTCTGCGTCAGATCTCATGCAAATGGCAGCAAATTTATCCCCCTGGGAAGCAACCACTGCCTGCACTGCCGTTGTGTGTTCCCTCTGGGAAACAGGTGGTGGGACAGAATGAGAGCAGGCAACAGGCTGCCAGCTGGACCACGCTGAGGATGCTTTAAAATGAAAAATAAAAAAAATCATTTTCCTTCTCTTACTCTGTCCTTGGACTTGCACCTTCTATTCTATTCTATTTTAAAAAACTCTTAAATAGCATTTCTTTTCGGGGGGGGGCGGGGGGGGAGGTGACATACCCTTTCCTTCTTTCTGCAACAGTAAGCAGCATTCTAAAATAGATACTGGGGGTAGGTGCTGTTAGAGGTCATCACCCCTCTCCTCAGTATGCAGGCACTATACCTGGTGTGAATACTTTAAGGAGGAGACCAAGATAGAGCATCCAATACAGTCAACACATAATGTTGTACCTTAGGCAAATCCTTCTTTCAAAGAAGGGGTTTTTTGTCTAAAAATACATACTTTCTTTTGGCTCTTCTGTCCATCGTGGGTGATGTGTTTAGAAAGGAGACAAAAAGGCTCCAAATAATAGGGAAGAGGAAGGGGGGAAATGGTACAAGAGTTACCAGTTGCTCGCATGAGAGATAGGCACATCACTAACATGCAAGGATTAGCTAAACTAATTCCTTTCAGATTTTCAAGCACATTTACAGGCGGACAAACCAGCTATCAGTACTTCTGTGTAATGAAATATAAGTCTTCTTTTGATTTTGGGCTAGGAAGCAAGTAAACTTGCATCAGTAGTATTCTGAGATAAAAGCAGAGTGATACTTAACTATGGTGAGTTAGTACATTATCTATGGCACAAACAGCTGCACAAGGTTTTTGTTTCCTGGATGTCTCTGACCCTTGCTCTAGACGTTAATGAAGACTTCCTCCCCCTGCCCATGTTGACAGAGGAAAATGAGGTGGAATTAGAAAGTAAAAGGCACTGGAGAATAACATCTTTCTAGCTTGCTACCCTAAAATTGTTCTTCACTCGCCTTCCTCCTCCTCCTCTTAAATTCATAGCCGCCCAAGAGGTGAGTAACATCCCCGAGACATTGGTTTGCCACAGCAGACACACAGGGCGGGCACACAGATACACACAAGCATGGGGGCAGCACGTAGCAACTGAAGAAACCCAGCTTCCTGCATGGCCAAAGGCAAGTCACAGGCCAAACCACGGGTACAGCATGTGACAGTCACACTGGTTTCTTTAAAAAACAAACAAACAAGGGTTTCTTTCAGAGCCAAATGTGAATGACACATTTTAAAAAAAAATAAATCTGTAGAGTCGTAACAGCTAACATATAGCCTGCTTTGGCAGGGGGCTTGGACCTGATGATCTCTTGAGGTCCCTTCCAACCCCTATGATTCTATGATTCTATGATATAGATGGCCTTGTGACTGGGGGTTGGACTCGACCATGGACACGGTTGCAGAGGTTACGCACGAATGTGAAACATGGTACAAACAAGCCCAAGCGGTTAACGCCCCTGTGGTATGGAGTCTGATGGCTGAAATATGGGGAGGCCTGGCAGAATGACTACCTCACACTCCCACAAACCCGCCAAGGCAAGTGCTGTGTGCTTATAGTGGTGGATGCCACCACCAGATAACTGGAAACATATCCTGTGTCCCATGCCACTGCCCAGAATACTATCCTAGGCCCTGAAAAACAAGTCATGTGGTGACATGGCACCTCAGAAAGCACTGAGTCAGACAATAGGCCTCATTTAAAAACATATCATAGCCACCTGGGCCAGAGAGCATGGCATCGAGAGGGTGTGTCACATCCCCATCATGCACCAGCCTCTGGGAAAACTGAAGGATATAATGGACTGCTAAAGACTACACTGAGAGCAATGGGTGGTGGGACCTTCAAACGTTGGGATATGCATTTAGCAAAGGCCACCTGGTTAATTAACTTCAGAGGGTCTACCAGTCAAGCTGGCCCTGCCCAGTCAAAACTCCTATGTACTGTACAAGGGGCTAAAGGGCCTGCAGTGCATACAAAGAATATGTTAGGGAAGACAGTCTGGGTTATTCCTGCTTCAGGCAAGGTAAACCCACCCAGGGGACTGCTTTTGCTCAAGGACCTGGGTGCACTTGGTGGGCAATGTGGAAGGATGGGGAAGCTTAATGTATCCCCCAAGGGGATCTGGTTTTGAGTGAAAATAGCCAGTTATTTTAATTTTATGCTGTTAATTGCTGCATAATATTGTATGTCATCACTACTGTGATTGCTATATACCATATTAAAAGTGTCACCCAGATTAATGAAGAGTGAATTTTGATGAAATTGAGCTAAGTGCACAATAGAACCAGACAAGCAGTGATGGATCCAGAACTGGCTTCTGCTTGGAACAATCCAACACCACTCACCATCTCTCTTGCCCTGAAGGACTGTAATGGGAGATGGAGCCCAAAGCCATGGACTAAACGAAGTCAGAGAACATTTTATAGGGATGACCCATAGACTAAGGGAATTATATCTGTGTGTGTATGTCAAAAAGCAGGAAAAGAGATGGTGATTATTTGGAATGTACTGGGAAGTGTGGGACCTGGGTATGACGTAAATGGCATGGAATAAGGGGCGGAATCTGTCCGGGTTTTGCCCGGGATAGTTAATTTTCTTCCTAGCAGTTGGTATAGTGCTGTGCTCTGTATTTAGTATGAGAATGATGTTGATAACTCCCTGATGTTTTAGTTGTTGCTAAACAGTGCTTACACTAAGTCAAGGACTTTTCAGCTTCTCCTGCGCTAGCAGGCTGGGAGAGCACAAGAAGCTGGGAGGGGCCACAGCCAGGACAGCTGACCCAAACTGGCCGAAGGGATATTCCATACCATATGACGTCATGCTCAGTATATAAACTAGGAGACTCGGCTAGGGGGGTGGGGTGGGGAAAGACTGCTCAAGAACTGGTTTAGCATCAGTTGATGGGTGGTGAGCAACTGCATTGTGCATTATTTGTTTTGTATACTCTATTATACTATTATCCCTTTCTCTGCTGTTAAACTGCCTTTACCTTAACCCGTGAGCTTTCTGTTTTTTCCCCTGATCTCTTCCTCACCTCACCGTGGGTGGGGGTGTGAGCAATTGGCTTTATGGCCTTTAGCTACTTGCCAGGTTACACTGCCAGACTGAGGTATTAGAGAAACTTTCTTCATCTTTGACAGAACCCCTAGTAGAGCCTTTCCCCAAGTTATGGCATTGAAGAGAGTGAGTGTCAGGGCATCCAATTGCAGAATGTGCTTGAATGCCATCTCTTGCCTAGAGAGACAGTACCAGTGGGTAAGATTTGGGCATGGGTTCTAGTCAAGCAGAACTTGGAAAACTATGACATTTGCTGGAGTTACAAAGGTGCAGGCTATTAAGAGATAACATCAACAGATCAGACGTATCTATATCCTAGTGGCTACCCACAACTCAGTTACGGAAGTCATCTTTGAGGTCTGAGCACGCAAAAGGGTGTGACTTGAAAAGTCATCTCCAGCTTCGGTAAAGACTGGTGCCAGCGAGACCCCACTCCCTCACTGAATAGCTTACTGTCTGACTGGGCGGCAAGCTATCTCCACCTCCCCAAACTAGACCGGGCAAAGAGAACCAAGATCATCTAATACTATGAAAGGAAATGGAGTTATTTCTCCATCTCTTCCCAACACACCAAGATGCACTGAAGGCACATCCTGGGTTTAACTGGGGTGGCAGGCACCAGGCTTATCTAACTGGCACAGTTGCAAGTCAATAACGTTCATTTTGCATTCAGTCAAATTCTGAGTAGTTTAATCAGAAAAGTAATCTGGAAATAGTGACAAATCTCTTTACTCATTAAGAGCAAGCAGCCCTTAAAAAAGGCAAATCAAAGTAGGCTGCTGCGAGCTTGGATCAGCGTATGCTTTCATTAGCGGCACTGGTATTTACCAGCAGAAAGGATTTTCATGCCCCAAGTTTGTGCCGTGCTCCCTTTGAGTCACTCCAGCAATCGAAAGGTAATAAAAGTGTTATCAACAATGACTACCTGCCTGTCCTGGCCATTGCTCAAGGCTCCTATCAAGCCCCTAGAGACACTCCTCTGGGTGTGTTACACATCTGATGTGTCAAGCAGCATCGTATGTCAGAGCACTGCCATCACAGTCCCTTTCAGAATCATGTTTTTCTTGACAAAGTTTACAGTCAGTGGAAAATAATTTGCTTCAATTTTCTTATGTGTGGATGGGTTTGTATTACTGCAGACTGTTTTTCTACTCTGGGAAAGGGTTCCACGATGCACAGCCCTGCCAAGGATCCATCAGAATCCACATCTGTCCTTGATGCCCACAAGGCCAGTTAAATTCATTGAGGAGCACAAGGTTGGGCTGCTGAGTGCTGTGAACACAGTTGCTGGTTTCCCCCCTCCAGCCCATCCCCCTGCCCCCATTTAGAAATCTCTGAAGCAGAAACCTTCATTTCTTTATCCAGCAGCTGTTTTGCAAAAAGTTATCAACCTCGCACGCCTCTTTCAGTTAGCGAGGAACAACTTGAAGATAGAAGATTGTACACGACCACAGGTCTGCCTGTGAAGAGTTCACTGGCAGTTTGAGGCATTTTTCAGCGTGTTTATTCTGAATCACTACGCAAATGTTGTTAATGTTCACTCAGAGTGAAATGTTTCTCAGAATATCTACACCCGCTCGACAACCTTGTCGCTCCACAGGCTGTTTGGCATACCATACGCTCAGCTCCCCAGGCCTGTTTGTTCTGGTAGACACAAAGCAAGTTCTACTCAGTGTTAACAGCACAATAAACTGAATAAATATAGCAAAGCCACAAAAGCCTGAGCTCTCCCTTGCCAGGGAATGAAATAAAAAGCCGTGATGTTCAGGTGCTCCAAGGAACTGTGCTAGGGTACCATCGCTTGAGAAATGAAGGCGTGCCATTGGTTTCGCTTGGTAGGTGGAATCAAAACCAGAGGAAATAAGTCAGTGCAGAAGCGTGAATTTCTCAGGAACTATTTCCAAGCTACACCACCATTAGAAGGCTACCCTGGCTCCTTAGGTATACTGCTTTTTCATGGGGCTGTGTTTTGGCTTAGCCATTCATGACTCAAATCATGGACAGTCCCACACACACAGAGAAGAGCCTGTGTAGAAGATGAGTCGTGGGTCTTTCCCTCTGAACTACAGCTGAGTGTCACTGACGGCATTACACACGTGCTGTAAGACAGCCACTATGCTGATCCTACTCCATTCAGGATACCAAGCAATCAAAATGCTCAGCTATGCACTTCACGAAGCCCTAGCTGAGACCTATGGAGTTGGAATTACTGTTTAAATTAACTTGAATTATGCTTTCCAGAAAGCTCCCAAAGAACTTAATGGATGCATAGTTATTGCTATAAGAGATCAAAAAACATAGGTTGATTCATGAAAATAGCTGTTACTGCTACCCAAAGGAGTCATGACCCAAGTGCTTGCTTGCAACTGTACAGCTCCAGACATGGCACGTCTATACGTCTTGGAACAAGTTATCTGGAGGAACATCACATGCACGGACGTTGCAATCCACCATTTACTGTGTCCAGCTTTGGAGCCCTCAACACAAGAAGGACATGGACCTGTTGGAGCATGTCCAGAGGAGGGCCACAAAAATGACCAAAGGGCTGGAGCACCTCACCTGTGAAGACAGGCTGAGAGAGTTAGGCTTGTTCATCTTGGAGAAGAGAAGGCTCCACCGGGACCAGTACCTGAAAGGTGCCTCTAAGAAAGCTGGGGAAGAACTGTTCATGAGGGCATGTAGCAATAGGATGAGGGTTTTAAACTAGAAAAGGGGAGATTTAGATTGGATATTAGGAAAAAAGTCTACAGTATGAGGGTGGTTGATCACTGCCACAGGTTGCCCAGAGAGGTAGTGGAGGCCCCATCCCTGGAGATATTCAAGGTCAGGCTTGATCAAGTGAAGATGACCCTGCGTACTGCAGAGGGGTTGGACTAGATGACCTCTAAAGGTCCCTTCTAACCTTATACATTCTATGATTCTATTTGCACTAATGCCGTAAGCTAACTTAAAAGCTGCAAAATAGGATGTTAAGGGCACAATTGCAACTTTGTACAGGCCTCCCGGGCAAATTGTGTTCACTCTTCTACACCTTAAGAACTTAAATTCAAATACAACTAAATACAATTGAAACGTCCTCTTTGTGATAAGAACCAAAGCAGGTTTCAGGGGGAAAACACCTTCCCTGCCCTACACAGGGGAACTGAAAAATGTTTCCATGTTTGTTTAAAGTGATTTCCAACATGAAATTCCACATTTAGAGGCTTCCAGTTTATGGCCACTGATTTAGAGCTAAAAAGCAGAAGGGCATTTAAACGAAGTGTTAATACTGTGCTTTGGAAAGCGAAGCTGCTAATCTGACGTAGATTATTTCATTTCCAGTCCCACAGCTCCCCATTTCCAGCCAGCAGCCTTGGAGGCTGTGTCCCCCTAGGTTCCTGGAGGTATTTTTATTGTCAGGAATTTGTATGAATGCCACTGCTGCAAAGAGTCCTCTGGAACTCCAACAACGGAAAGCACACAGGAAATAAAGCCGATTTAAAAGCCATCGAGACAATGCATTTTTCTCATTTATTCAAATCTTCTGCAGGAAGTAAACACTGAAAGATTTTAAAAAAACTTCACACTGCAGTATGTACAGTTTTGTGACATCACATGAGGAAATTAATTTCTAATAAAAAAAATGAGACCAGTTAGATAAATTACCGAAGACACATCACAATAAAATTGGTTGTGGTAAAATCCCGCATTCTTATGTATGGCAATGAAAATCAATATTCCTTTGCTTTACAGGGATGTAGTAGTCCTGGTACAATTATTTCAGTTATGCAAAATGGAGCCCTGAACTTACATGACCGATTCTAGATGCACGAGTACTTCATGTTTTAAAAGAAGTTTTGCGGTTTTTGTTTATATTTTTTTTCTTTTTCCCCCAGACCCTTTTGATTTGAAGCACATTCTTTCACAAAGCTAAAATACCACAGCAGAAGTCATGTCCAGAAGTGGAATACTGTTGTGTTTTGAACTGACCTGACTTGTTAAGACATTTTATTAATTTCTTTTTTTTTTTTTGCCAACGCACAGATGCACAGGGTCCCCCATGCATGTTTCATGCAGCAGGTAATCACAACTTTAAATGAAAGTATTTTTTTCTATACATTCTTCCAGACTTGCAACTGTATACATACATGCAAAAGTTTTTAAACCTATGTGATCATATTTACACTTATACATGGAATATACATAACAAAAAAAGATTAAAAGGTTGTTTTTTCTCCTTTGCATTAGAACAATACAAAATATGTATTTTTCATTAAGGAAACCACTATTTACATCACCTTTTAAAAACCAATTTCAACATATTATAGGTGTAACAAGTCAATATATTTACATTATATATAAATATATATAATATATACTTACCAGTTTACTCCTCTGTAAGATGTGGCAGAGAACAAACTGGTAATATCATGTCACTGACGTCAATGAGAGCTGTAATACTTTCACCAACATTTAACAGGGAAAATTTAAACCATTCATTTCTTTCTTTTAAAAACATTTGTAAATTAAAAATTTAAAAACATTAATAAGAGTAAATTGCTAAGAAAAGTGAAAGTTATGGCTGAATTCCCTTTTGATCTCATAACGTGTATAAGCTTCTCAAACCGAGCCACACGGCTGGGCGGTATCGGTAGAGAGAAGCCCTCCAGCAAAACACCTTTGATTCTGTGGTCATGCGTTGCCCCCCATCACTTCCTCAAACTTTGGCAGAGGAGACGCTAGAAATCTGGTTATCTCAGTTCCATACGCTTTCTTCTGGAACGAAAAAGGCATTATCTGCGTGGCAATTACAAGTCAATCCCCAAACCTAGCTAGCGCGAGCACTACACCACCACCGTGGGTGAAGCGTCGCCAGCCTGTAGACGCCCCCTCGAGCGAGGCATTGGGCACTTAGCAACGCGACTGCGGCTGCTGCAGCCGCTCCCAGTTTGGTAAGGTTAAAGTTAATTCAGGTCCGAGTCCCAAGGGGCTGCAATTACAGTTTTAAGCCTGGTAAAGACACATCCCTAACTCGCTTCCCTGCTCTGTGAGCTGGAGGCAGCTTTCTCCCAGCAGTCTCACCCAGCTTCTACTGGGATGCGTTCTCCCCTCCCTCTCTTCTGGCAGCAAGATCCAACAAGAGCGCCCATCAGTCCTGCACCTCTTTGCCTACACAGCTACTCCTGCCATTATCTGACAAGGCCCTGATTTTCTTCAAGACTATAGTCTCACAGGCCCAGCCGAAACTTCAGTCTCCTGAGTTTGTGGAGCTGTCTCTGAAGCTTCCACTCACACAGGCTGAGGAAGCATACGAGGGACAGCCAAATGCATGCCCTAGCAGTAAATGACTACTGAACTAAGGAGACGGGAATTGCTGAGAATACCAAGCATAACTCAACAGAGGACCTTGGCTTGTCATTCACCTACAGGGACCAGTGGAAATCAAGGATCTTTGAGGTGCTTGGGAACACGAGGCCAGCCGTACCAATCCTGCTGCTGGTGCAGCAAACCCAGCTCTGATAGAACAACTGAGAGGGAAAAGTCCCCAGGGAGAACAGTGGTGACTTCTTTCTATCACCCCAAGCTACACTATAAATGATGGGAAAGCCTTAGGTCCTCAGGTTTAAAGACTGTAAATGTGGATGGGGTAGATTTTAAAGACGACCTCTCTTCTCTAAGGAGAGGTGTAACATCAGTGATGCTGGAGATTTTGACATAGCAGACTGTTGCCCTGTAGCAGCTGTCTGAGAAGCTTTCAGGCAGCTCGGCATGCCCTGGCCTGTCTCGAGGGCCTCATCGTTGCGTCACGTGCTGCCTGAGACTGAAACATCTGCAAGAGGTAAGGTTCTTCCATGAACAGCATGTCCTGAACTTAGATTCCTGTCTATTACAGTTTACTGACATCTGTGTGAGTGGCAATACCCTTTCATTACCATCACTTACAAAGAAAGCTAAATGATTAAACTGGTCAAACTGTTAACATTTTAACTTAAATGTTTTATAAACCTTTAAAAACTAAATATTCAAAAGTATATATTATAGCAATAGACTACCAGAGAATAAATACACAGGTAAGCACACTGCTAGACTCCAATAGTACTTTTTGTTAGGGTTAGACTTTCCTCCCCAATTTTCATCTCAACTTTGTTTTGACTGTTTCACTTCCCTTCAAGCTGCATTTATCTGCGGAGCCCTTCAAGTAGATTATAGCCCTGTATTTACTCTGGGGACCATCTATTATTCTATATTGTATATATTTCCTAGCTATATACATGTTGTTTCAAGAAAAATAATCAATTAAGACTTTAAGAGACATTTAATGGATGGACCAAATACCATCTTTTTAATATTTCTGCTGGGTTGACTCATATAAAATGAATTCAGTTCCACTGTCAATCCAAAATATACTTTATCTCGCTAATGATTATACTATGAGACATTTGAATTGTCACCGGGCCACTTATAAATGCAATATTAAAGACCAAAAAAAATTATTTTTATATTATACTTCAGACAATGACATTTAAAATGATATTAGATTTGTGTGAAGGTTTTAAAATATAAATCTTCTTTGTACAGCCCATTAATATATTACGCTTCACCCAAATAACATAAAAATATATCTTTAAATCACTCTGATATTTCTCATATAAACCAGGGGGAATGTTTTATGTCTGGTACTGCCGAATATTTGTGTTCCCTACAAGAAGGCATCCCCCAGGGGGTAAAACTGAATAGTGGTGCATCTTCCAGCTGGCAGGCAGGAGAAGTCCTTACCAGCCGGGACTGCGCTGGAAAGAAGGGAATCCGATCCCAGGCAGAGCGCGGAGGACGCGAGGGGGATGAGAGCTGGCTCTGTCTCGGCAAGCCAGCAGTCTGGGAAAAGTGTCTCTGAAGCCAAACCAGAAAGGAAAGAGCAAAAATGCCTCATCACTCCTCTCTCCAATGCCAACATGAGGTGAACAGAAACAGCCGTTTTGTCACGTCATCAGCTCTCAGTAGTGGAAAAGGATCAAAATTAAAACAGAGTGTAGCTTTCCTTAGCTGCGCAAGCCAACTCCACGGCTGCCTGCTGATAGCACAGGGGATTATCAGTGAAATTAGAAGCCACCCAGAACTCTTTTTTTTTTTCCCCCAGGGGAGTGAAGACTTCTGCAGACCTTAGAACTGCCAATACCGTGTATAATTTAGAGGAACGAGACTTGGTCTTCCTCCTCCCTGAGAAATCAGGGCTGCAAGTGGCGTTACCGCTGACAGCGTTAACAGGCAAGCCCAGCCACACGGCTCTTCCCCAGCCGGCAGTTCTTTTAAGGTGTCGCAGCTCTGACCGCAGTTTTCAGCTGCTCCCATCTCAGGCTGACACTGCCAGATGTTACAAATCACAGCACAGGTGGGGACCGAGGAAAAGGGCAGGGGAGGATCTCAGACGAAGCCTCACTACCCATTACCGAACATGACAAAACTGTGGTTTTTATTCTCAGCGCAACTGGACAAAAATGATTCCCAAACCCGTGCTTTCTGCAGAGCAAGGGTAGCGCACCAAACCGTGCATGTGGAGAGAGCAGTGAGTACTGCCAGAATATGGATTCTTTTCCCTGGTTGTAGGGAGAGACCAACACATTTTTCATCAAAATCCTGTTCCACCTCTCAGCAGAAGCCTGACGTGCCGCTCCAGCACAGCGGGCATCCTTCTGCAGAAGAAGTGGGACGGTGCCGAACAGACCGTTGCCCTCACCCTCTTCACAGGCTTCCCACTGCTTTCCTCACCAAATGTATACACTAAGCTTTCTTAATCATACTACTCCAAGAGGCATTTCCACTTTTCCCTTTTCGGGGGGGGGGAGGGAAGTGACAGGATGTGCTGACAAAAAGGCTGGTGCAGTTCTCGCACAGCCTGTGAAACTCTGCCTTTTGTATGAAACCCTAGAAAAATCTCTTAATTGTAGCTACTAACTCATAACTATGGTGAAGGATTCTGAGGAAGGCAGTTGTTGAGAGTGGGGCAGGGAAAAAAATAGATTTTACACCACTATTCTGGCAGGACCACAAACAAGATTTAAAAATTTTGGAAGCACTAAAAAGTACATTTCAGTGCGTTTCAATTATTAACACTGACACAGGTTTTCCAATGTGACAAGCTAATACCTTGGACGGACTGCTCCATTTCTTTAAAGTTAATTCTTAGAATTTCACAAAACATATTAAACATTAAAAAAAAAGTACACTGTCTCTATGCTCAGGCTTCTAAAAAAAAAAAAAGAAAAAAGGATTATTTTACAGGGAGAGAGGGAAACGCAGCATTACCACCACCTAGGCTGTACGCTCACACTTTATGCTATACCAAAAACTTGCAGATCCAAGTAAGACTCTGATCAAAGAGTACTCATAACTTAATCTGATACATACAGAAATGTCTTGTACAAATTACCACCTTTCTAGTTTCCTTGTGACAATCTACTGTAAAGCAAATTTTATCTACATGTATTTTAAATAACATCACCAGAAAAATAAAAAGTTTATCAAATGAAAACATGTTTCAATTAGACCATGCTTTTCTAAAATCATGCTCGATTTATACAGTAGTCAAGTTCGTACTCTTTTTTTTTTTTCTTTTTTTTTCCTTTTTTTTTTAAACAAAGATTCAAAACCACTGATTGTAAACTCACTGAGGAGGCTGGAGTTTATTCTGGTTCTTTTTTGATTGTTAGCACTTTTTCCAGAAGTCCATGCACTTCTCCATTCACACCATGTTGGTGAGAGGTCTTACTCCCCATATGGCTGCTGTAAGGGCTTCTTAAGTTACTAAAAGGAGTTTTAAGCTCTGCATCAGATGTGAACTCCTCTTTGATTGTAACGTGGTTTGAGCTATCAGTAAATGAAGGTTCATTCCAGATCTCTTTGTCATGTGCTTCTTGGCCGCCAACAGAGTTGCTGCCTTTCTGTAACATGTAGTACAATATTGGATTGGTTTTGGTCAGTCTTGGGGAGTCTTTTTCATAGTCATTCTTGTCCATACCTGTGATGACCCATCTGATGGGCCCCTTCTCACTGGGCATGGGACACATGCTAAACTGGTCGGACTCGAGTCTAGACACTGTACTCCCCAAGTGTTCAGGGAAGGGGGAACTGGCAGGACTTTTTACCGCTACAGGATACTGAAATGTTCTATGATCTACACAATTGTTCTGTTGCCCAGGGCTTGCCATTAACGCACTTACTGAAGAAATGCTGAATTCAGGTTTATTAATTGTCGCACTGGCTTTGTTTCCTTTTTTCTTGCCCTCCGTTAGTATGTTATTCCTATGTTGTGACAGATCTCTCTCACAGTTTTCCGAGAGAAGCAGCTGTTTCAACACATTAAAGCCTTTACTGTCTCTAGACCAACTCCTATTTTCGCTTTCGTTACTCGAACCGTGACTTACAGCGTATTTAAATTCAGCATCGCCTCTGCTGAATTTCAGTTCTTGCTGGTTAAGCAAAGGCCCGTACAGTGCCTCTGTAGGAGAAGGGTGATTGTTTACAGCATCAGACACGTTACTTTTCATCTTCTTTAACGGGCTTTCCAAAGGCTCTGTGTGAAGCTTCCTCTTCTTCGGTACTGTGCAAAGACTCTTTGATTCGAGGTGTGTCAGCTCACTGTTTCGGTGACTTCTGTCCAGCTCATCTGCAGGGTAACCATCTTGATTCTGTCTCAGCAACCTACTTAGCAGGCCATTTTTGGAAAAAGAGAAATCTTGAGGTGAAAGAGGCTCAGACTTCAACTCCTCAGATGCTGGAGAAGCAGCTGTGTTTCTCTGCATCGAATGAACAAATCCTTGAAATTTGTTACCCTTGCACTCAATTACTTGTTGTGCATTTGAATTATAAGGAACATTTGATTCTTCAGATGGCTCAGTTTTTATTTTCACCGTCAATATTTGCTCATTCAAAGCCTTATCTGTCTGTTCTTGAGAACTTTCATCTCTTAAAAGCATCCTCTCTTTCTTCTCACTTTTACCTTTACTGGGAGTTCCCAGAAGCAGCTGAAGGACAGTGCGCCTCTCAAGGAGATTTTCTATTTCCGACCCTGGAAGTCCTTGTTCAGTGGGTGCAGGCTGACAGCCGAATATTTTGTTATTTTCTTCATGTGCACTCAATTTATTCGTAAGCAGAGGGCTGCTCAGTCTATCCATCAGGCCTACAGGTTTATCTGCGTTCCCTGCCAGCAGCTGTTTGCTCGCTCTTTGTTCTTCGCTCGACATGGACGTCTGCATGCCGCACTGAGCGAGGTTCTGCAACAGCTTGCTGGCACTGAAAGCCGAAGAGTTCTGGGGACTATCGTTCCTGCTCAGCTTGGCTCCTTGGATCTCTTTGCTCTTAGAAAGGTCTATCAGATGTTTAGATGCGGGATTCACCAGCCTGTCCGGCTGGATGCTGCAGGCATACGGTGGGGAGCTACGCTTGATGGCTAAGGACTGGTGCGAGAGATTGATAGGAGAGTCTGCTTTCATAGAAGCCAGCAGAGGCGGAGTGCTTAGCGGAGTCATTCGATTTGCACCGGGACTGTCAGTAACAGGAGTCCTTTTACCAGTCTGTACAGTGAATTTTGCCACATCAGCTGCACTGTGTGGTCCCTGAGGGTCGTTACTCTTGTCCACCTTTTCTTCGCTCTTATGCCCGAGTAAGAGCTGAAGTAGTGTTACTTTCTGATGAGGATTCAGCTTAGAAGCTTTCGGAGTGTCTTTGTCTTCCTTGTTCTCCGGACTGGAAGCTTTTGGATCCCAGTTATGAAGCAAGGACTGAGTCAGGTTGTCTAGCGATGCAGGTGGACCCACGTCTGGCTTATCTGCCCTCTGTTTAAAGGAAAGGTCTATAGGAAGACAGTTAGAATGGGAGCTCTCATCGTCACTGCTGTCATCTTCCGTAAAGCTAGGATTGTTGTCTGAATACTCATCGATCGTCGTTGGTGTGCTGCTGTCTTCAAAAATGCTGGCTCTCTCGCTCTGTTCGTGCCCTTTCACGTGTTTGGTGGTATTCTGGCTTTTCAGGAGGTGCAAGAGCAAGCTGTTGCTGGGAGCGGTTTTCAGGTTACGCCTTTCCACAGCACTTTTGTATCCCGCCGTTTTGGGAGGCGAATGCATGACTCCCACCGCACTCTGAAACGGTGCCATATTGCTTTTGCTCGATGCGGTTTTGGTTGATGATCCTGTCTGACCGTTGAGATGGCTTGTAATTCCTTTCCCTAAGCCGAACTGGCCCATGTCCTTCTGAGCACTCTCCTGTAACCTGGCCATGGCGGCAAGTCTCTCACTTGCTATCTGATTTGCATTTTGTGCTTTTAAAGCGTGTTCCCTGGAGTACTGCTGCAAGTGAGCTTCACTTGAAAGGAGCAAAGCTAGCTGGCTGCACGCTACGCTGGGCTTCGGCGAAGCCGCTGGACTGGATCGTTTCTCTACCATGCTCGCCACCGCCTGCAATCTCGCAGCACACGACAGCGGCTCGTTGATCACTTTGGGTCCGCTCTGCACAGCATGAGGAGATTCTATGAACCTCTCCTTGGGCAGGTTCTTTGTTATGTCGGGGAGGCTGTTGTCCAGCTTCTGATCTTTCGCTTTGCTCTTCTTCAGTAGAGTCTTCAGGTGACTGGATGCAACACCATAGCACCTTAAATCCTTCTCCACTTGGAGAGAATCGTGGCTAAGGGAATACCCTTGCTCCTTAAGGCTCTGCCTAATCTGCTGTGACAGAGCAACACTCTGCAGCCTAGAGCTGAATGACTGAAGCAGAGAGGCAAGTAATGTGCTATCCTGTTTGCCTTTAGGCACATTTTCAACCATGCCAGCTAACAAAGCTTCCTTTTTCCCATCTAAATCCACAATGGAATCGGACAGCCGCCTTCTCTTTGCTGCATTCCAGTCTTCAGAAGACTGCAACAGTCTCGCTTTTTTGAGGTGCAGCATGCCAGACCCCCGATATGTATTTGTGTTAAGAACTGGACCATTACTTTGACAGCTGGGAAATATATTTCCAGAAATCTTAAAGTTCTGATCCTCTCCACTATGCCCAGCAGACTTTTTGTCAACTGCAGTACCTGAGCCTCCTGCCGCTTGATGCATTAGTAATCCCTCTAAGTAAGTTAGAACAACAGAATCCTGGTGCATCTCAGAGCCAAGCTCTTCTCCATGAGTCATGTTCAATATAAGTTTCTGAAGGGGCTCTGGTTCTGTTCACTTCAAAGGCTGGTTTTGCTGTAGCTGAATTGACATGCAGTCAAAAAATAACAGGTAGGTCTCTATAGTGTTTTCTCACAGACTTTCAGAAACAATACAAAAATGTCATATTCCAAGCAGGATTCTTCCAACGGATACTGTTTGACCAGCCAGGTTTCCAATCATATCAATCCGCTGATATCTACAATATTTATGAAAGATGTCAAGGAAGAGCACTCAAAACATGGTTCCACAGTAACAAAGTTCCATCAAGTATTTGCCGCCTTCTTTCTCCAGGAAGCCAGCTTGTTTTTCATCTTTTTCCATCTCCACCAAGCATATAAAATTCCTATAACACAAGACAGAAAAAAAAATTCAGGATAATATCTAATTGCATAAGACTTTCTTTTTTAAAAAAACCAACAAAACCAGGCAAACAAAACAAAAAACATTTTCTTAGAGATTCAGGATATATAAGCAATAACTGTGTTCCAGAAGAAATTAAAAATCAAGTAATGGACAAAGTACATGGAAACTAAAAAAACTGTGTGAAAACAATTCTTGCACAGAAAATTTTATTGAAAAATTAAGCTTAACAACCACAAACGTTCATTCAACCTCTCTATCCTACACCTCAAAACATGGAATAGCAGACATGTATGGAAAATCCTAAATCACTACACATATGTTCCACAGCCCCCCTACACTGGATTTTCCTTCAAAGCTGCATCAACCTTTGTTCTTATTATGTAAATATAAAGGACATGCAGACTATGACTCTGCAGGAGGATTAATGAGAAAAGACTTGCCTGAAGTCAACATTTAGCTTCATGTTGAATATGTTTTCAAATAACAGAACAGGTAGCATTTTTGTTTGGCAGGAAAAATGATACTGCTCAAAGTAGAGACTAAGTTGTCACTTGATTGGTCCAGGGCTTTCTAGTAACGTAAAATCTAGTATGATAGACACAACAGGGAGGAAACTTGTTCCTGCCACTCCCTACAAGTCATTAGAAGAATTGTGTGATTGGGAATGGTAAAAAGGGCATTTGTGCTTCTGATATAAATCTTGGCATCAAAATCCTCCCTTCTCTGGAGGATTTCTACCTTTACATTCTTCCCATGTATTAAACATGTAACAGCAAAAAAACCTGCACGTATTCTTTGAAATCTTGTTATTTTCAAAGAGTGTAGAACATCTCTACTGAATCCTTTCTTGGATGAGGCAGCATGCTTTAAAGAGCTGTTTTAAAAATTGCTATAACCGTGCTTATGCAAGATGCTTCTCTTCAGTTTTAGTTATGTTACTGGTCAGCAACAGCATGAACAGGACAGAGTGAGACCACAGCTGCACAGTGACATGTCCACAGCACACAAGCCTACTCACCCCTTCGGTTCTAAACTGCATAAATATTCAACATGAGCAAAGATAACTGTCTTTCCACATATCTAACTCTGCAACTTGCTTTCACAGTCTAAAAGCGTATTGAAAACTTGTATTTACAAGTTTAAAAAGGATGCACGCAGACAAAATCCTTTCCTCCTTCAAGGGAATTAATATTTTATGATTGATTTCCCAGAGGCTATTTTTTTCATTCAAAACCTACAGGCAACAAGAAGTCAGAAAAATATCAGATCTGAAAAAAGTAAAGAATGAGAACAACTAAACAGCCATAATTGTTAAAAGCCCATATATCCCCCCCGTGCTAGGAAAAAAAGAAAAAGGAAAAAAAAAAAAAGAAAAAGAATTAAAATAGCAGCAACGCTCTGTAACCTGAATGTGAAGACCCATGCATCAAAACACCAATGAAAAGTCAGTAGCTACTGCTGGGGTCTTATTACTGCTCTAAGAAATACACCCCTACACTAACCAGCATTTACATAATTACTTGTGGAAGACAGGTGGTTCATTCAAATGTACAACTACAACTTAAGTGTGGATTCATCTAATTAAAAAAAACCAAACCAGTGATCATCTTACTGTTCCTTCAAAATCCTGTGCACCTCTGGGTAGACTATTTGCAGAGTTTCAACCCAAAAGAGACTAAAATAAAAAACGAGTCCTTGAAAAAAATAATCAAGGTTTCCAATGAATACATCAAACATCCAGCAACCACAACATCAATTCAGCTGGAGTTACTTCCTTGAGTTTTTGGGAATGTACTTTATCTGGAAAATAGTTTTCTAACTTCCCCAAAAGAAACTTTATCTGCAGCCACATTTTGTATTTCAGAAGGGAATAAAGCTGAGAGCATGCTGCTCTTAAGAAGGAGCAAGTCGCACTTGATACCCTGTTTTCTGCTTCAGAGAATAAAATCGAAATTTTGTCAAGATTTCTTACTATTTGATAGAAGCAAACCTCGTAGGTCACTTTTAAAAGTGATAAAACCGCAAGCAAATGCACCATTAAGCCAATATTCAGTAAAACTTTACTTATTACAGCTCTGGGTAATTAAAAAAAGACAATGCATTTATGCAAATCCCCCGAGTCCTCAAAAAGCCTGTTGCAGGATATGACAACTGAGCCAGCACAGTTTATGTACAATAATTACTCTAAGAAGCGTTTTGCCACTTTTTTTTTTTACATTACTTAGTGAGAAGGAAGCATTGGTAATTTTACAGAAACTGGGTTGATGCAAAGGAGCCTTCATTAAAGCCAACAAAATCTGAAAAGCACTTTACACGTAAAGAATGGGACATCAGCGATCCTTCTAGAGAGACTGTTCTGATCTAATGCTGCAACAGGTATTACTGTGTCATAAAACTTTATGTGACCTAATGTACAATAAACACAAATATGATGATCTGTCAAGAACTGAAAATCCTTTTTTTCCCTTTTTAAACGAAACAGCACCCGTCATGTTCAAGTACCAGAGCCAAGGAAAGAAAAAACACAAACCAAAAGAAACCCCACAAAACTAACGCAAAGAAACAAAGCAGAAGGAAAAGAAAGAAAAAGCCATCTAGCAATGCATCTTTTATTTCCCAGTAAGGCCTGAAGCAAACTCGCTGCAATTAGCCTCTAGCATCAACCTCTAATAACACAGAATCATAGAATGGTCAGGGTTGGAAGGGACCACACAGATCAAAGAGTTCCAACCCCTCTGCCACGTGCAGGGCCACCAACCTCCAGGCCTGGATATATACAAGGTTGCCCAGGACCTGTCTGACCTGGCCCTGAACACCTCCAGGGATGGGGCATCCACCTCTCTGGGCAGCCTGTTCCAGCACCTTACCACCCTCTCTGTAAAAAGCTTCCCCCTAGTATCTAATCTAAACCTTCCCTCCTTCAGCTTTAATCCATTCCCCCTCGTCCTGCCATTGTCTATCCTTTCAAAAGTTGATTCCCCTCCTGTTTATAAGCTCTCTTCAGGTACTGGAAGGCTGCAATGAGGTCCCCCCATAGCCTTCTCTTCTCTAGGCTGAACAGGCCCAGCTGTCTCAGCCTCTCTTCATCGGGGAGGTAATATCTATGAATCTCTACACCTAAAAATTCTATCTATTGTGACAAAAAGAAATGGATAACATCAATGTGCTTCCCTGACCGCGTAACTACTGCACGAGCACTCTTTGTTGTTGCTTCAACTACCATCTCCCCCATTCCCATATCCTAAAAGATCAAGAGAACACTTGCTTTGCAGAGCCTCTGGGAACATGCACCCACTTTGGCTCATTAAGCCCTATGTACCCAGACAGAACTGAAACGGTGGCAGAACCGCTGTAACCTGGGGAGACACTCCCCACGCAGAGCACACCACGGAAAAGCGGTCCCACTGCCTTCCGCAGTGCGCTGAGGGAAGAAACCATGGGCCAAACCAGGAAGGTAAGAGAGTATTAAAATGTACTCCGAGCTCCGTATATCCAGAATATTAATTCTACTTTCACAGTTGTTGGAGTTGTTCTTTGTCTGCAAGCTACAGATATACAAAGCTGTCTCGAAGGTTTGAAAGGAACGACAGATAAGTTTTAAAATCCTTTGCTTACTGTAAAATATCATTGCAGCAAAAAAGTATTTGAGAACACATCTTCTCATAGGCCAACCCACCACTACGTCTGAGCCAATGGCTTTTTGCTTCTGTATTTATTTTTAAATGCCTCAACTGTAAAACCTAACTGGAGACTCTCAACAACCAGCAGCCTCCTAATTAACCCAACAGGTATTTACCTGCGGCCATTTAAGAAATTTTAAAAAGTTCACAATTTAAACTAGCAAAAGAACATCCATAAGAACTTTTCCTAATGTCCCAGACTAGTATTTCTAGTTAAATCTCTTTGCCAAATGGAACACAGCACCACCATAAATTAACAACAGGAGACCAGCAATAGTTGAGTAGGAGGCCTACACAATCCGAGGGGCATAACTCATAAAACTGTATTATCAAGGTCTCCTCTTCTGTACTCCTACTTCAAGATCTTACGAAAAAATCTTATAGAAACTATTAAGGCATCCTTTTAGACAACTGGCAACATGAACACTATTAAAAAAGAGATAATGCAAACTCATGCACATTGTTCAAATGATTAACAGAGGTTGAGATGTGTGTGTGTATATATATATATAGACATATATACGTATATACACATCTATATATATTGGGGTGTGTATATATATATACACACACACAGATAAAACATTTTTATTAACTGTATTTCAGAGTTCTTTAATGACTAGTGAATTCCTGTAGTAATTTTATGTTCCATTTTTAAGTTGAGATGAGTCAAAACATTAAATTTGTAGATCCAGAATCAAACTGGTCTGTGAAACTAAAATCTTTAGTTATTTAATAAATTCAGTGTTCTGACAGTGTAGACACAACTGGCAGAGATGAAGTCTCTCACTAGCTCACTTCCTTCCCCTTCTCATATTCCCAACCGTAAAGGCTACAAACCCACCACATCAACCAATGGCTCAGACAGTCATTTTAATTATTACAGATTTGAGGAATGCAGTACAGTGATTACAGCGGCAGCTTGGGATCCAGGGGTCCAATTACTTGCTGTGCTGCAGACAGGCTGTCTGACTTCTGGTTTTACTTTTCTGTACCCTGTTTTCCCAGATGGAGTAATAACAGATGAAACTTCAGAAAGATAATTGAGGATAAATGTATTAAAGGCTGTGTGTTGCTCAACAGCTCCAGGAATAGAACCGAGTAAGTACCTAAACCATAGGATTTTAAATGATTCCCCATCTTTATAGCTGTCTGCCATGAAACGCTGCAGAGCACAATGAAATTAAGGTCTCCACAAAAATTCCTAGAGGCACTGGAAATTGCAGCAGAATCTTGCAGTGAACTTAAGTGAATGTGGAAATGAGACTAGCTGTCCCATAATTATTTTGCTATTAAGCTCAATTTGTGCTTCTTTGATTTCAGCCGGCAGGAAGGATGCATTCAGAGAGTGGTGGTATAAACACTTGAGTTGACTCTCTTTGCTAAGGTTAGAAGCAGCGAAGCAGGCAGGATTCAACAACCCAGGGTACCAAAATCCAGAGAGCTGCAAAAACATGCAGGTACTTCAACGGCACTTAAGCGTGTGCTTTAAGAGAATCAAGTATTTAAGTGCTCTGCCAAATCCCTGCTTTATGTTAGAAATCTATTGAGATGAATGGAGCAGCTGAGACCTCTTCACAGTTTTGCTTCAGGCTGTCAAGACATTTCCAAGGTTCCCTTTGCAAATGTGATTTAGAAAAAGCAAAAGCGATCAGATATCTGGTGGAGCAAATCTCAGCGATAAAGTTCTTCCCTGGCTGCACTCAAAAGAACTTGGGAATCAACACGCCTTTATTTATTTATTTATTCCCTAATCAATTCATTTAAAAATAAAAGTAATCATGCTCCTCTCCTACAGTCGTAGGACAGCACTTTGGGAAAGCAAAAATAGGCTTCTTCGCAGGAGCTTGGCACAGTACTCACTCCTTGGTTAGGCCTACTGACTGACTCCAGAAGACATTCTAAACATGGAAAGGATAGCCTGTCACTTTTGAGACAGCTGGGTCAGGAGAGGGCACCCAGGGAATCAGGTTGCAGCAGCAGTACCAGCAGCAGGAGCCCCGGCTGCTGCCAGGATTTCAGGAGGGGCTCCCCAAGCTCTGACCCCGCCAGGGAGTTGGCGTCCCCCATCCCGGGCAGGAAGGTTCCCTCTGGGCTGGCGTGGTCCTGCTCTCTCCTGCAGCACAGGGCAGCAGTGTTGGCTCTCGGAAACATCCCCTCCGGGTATTAGCCACGGCCTCGTGGCTACATCCTGCGCAAGGACACGAAGCGCAAAAGCCTTTTTCCCCCCCTCCTTGTTTTTGTGAAGCCGTGTGCTGCCAAACACCCTCCTGACTTCACTACGAAGAGGAGCTTCAGACAACAGAAAGGGCTTGGGTTTTGTCAGTACTGGTGGGCAAGAAGGTGCGTGGAGGGGAACAAACCCAAGCCAGCCCAATCAAACCTGCCGATGATTTTAGCCGCTTCAATGGTAAGTTTATGAGAAAGACTGAAGAAAACTGATTCCGTAACGGTTGACGCAATAGCCCGCAGAGATGCAAAGTCTACCATTTTACAAAAGCACACAAACCCCTACGTACCTGAGAAGTCCTACGTAACAAAGTTGACGCAAGCACGGAACCAATAGCACAGCAGATGGAACTAACAGGTTTTCCTGTGAGAGTTAAGGCTTGACAGACCAGTAGATTGAAATACTAGCGAACCAACAAACAGGTGGGGAAAAAAAACACCCAACAGTGCTGGGTGTAGTCTGTTTAGATTTACTTGGGCTTTTAAGAGACAGCTAAAATGTAAATGCTAATTACTGCTGCCTATAATTGTGGCCCCAGATGCATACAAGGAAGCCTGTTCCCACATATTCCCACTGAAATATGTAGGATACCTCATCTCAGTGTCCCTCTGCTCCTCAAATTTCACATGGGATTTGCCACAGTCCAGGAATCTGTGACTCATCCAGACCATGCAATACCACCTCACGGCAACGAGGAGCTTTGGGATGATACATAATATATATCAAGGAGGGAATATAATATTTCCACTGTCTGCTTAAATGAGGTGTGGAAATGTCAGAGAGATTTTCATATTTATGCAGATAGCCTTTCGGGAAGGCGGCAAGGCAGGCTGTGCGCCTTTGCACCCATGCAAGGAGAGGCACAGCAGTCAGCAGGCCTCACACTCAGCACCAAAGGGTTTTCATGTGAAAAGACCAATAGCCTGAGCAGCGCTGGCTGCATTGCAGCTGTTACCCAACCCTGGGGAAGCACACTGAAAACTAACACCCACCTAGCTCTGATGAACGGCTCTGTACCCCCCTGGAGAGGGGATAGTACAAGCACGGATGACGGCAACCCAAGAGCACCAGCGCTTGGAGAAAGAGACATGGCTGCTCTACAGACTGATGCATGTGGCAGGGAGCCAAGACAGCTCAAGTGCCACAGTAAGCCCAGCTTGGCGGCAAGGGACCCGCGGAGATTAGCCTGCCCCAAGAAGCAGAGAATTTCCACGCGACACCGCTCTGCCATGACTTGTCCAAGGCTGGCACTCAACCCATCGCAGCTACCTCTCCCAGAGAGCAGGGCACAGCTTTACACAAGGATGCTGGCAGACATTACTGCTTAAGTTACCTGCGATTCATGGTTTTGAAGCTTAGTTTGCAAAAGTAACAATAAGGAGGGGAAGGAAAAAAAAAGAAAAAACAAAAAAAAACCCACATCCAAACACCAAAAAATGCCTCGATCCAACACCGCCTCAAAAAACAAACACACCCCCAAAACTGCTCAAGGAAGCAGATGAGGAGGAGGAAATGTGGGACGGACACAAGTGCCCTGTAAGACGAGTTTGCGAAAGCCTTAGTAGCAGCAATCAAGGTTTACAAGTACACTCAAGCACTGTACACAGCTTAATCCAAGTCTGGCCCGCATGTCAAAACCTCTCACTAAGAAGTTCTGCTAAATTCAGAGACGGATTACATGTGTGGCCACTTTCCATGCTTTTGGCACTCTTCAAACAAGAGCTAATCTCAGCCTACTTTAAATTATTCTAACAAGTGAAAGATCTGAGCATCATAGAAATAATCACTCCTAGATGTGGAAGACTTCACCCTTATGATTTACCCTGTAACAGAGTAGTTGACAGAAATTTCACTTGATGCCTCAGCACAGACCCACGCACATGCAGTTGTTCGTACAGAGAACTGTTCCTCCAGCACTATTTGTAGTTCTGTAGCGGCACTGAAAAGGGCATCTTCGAGTTCATTCCTGGATCGGGATCTGCTAACACTCAGACATGAGCTCAGGAACACACTCTCTGCCAACTCTTTGCCAGTTGTACTATGAAGAGGAACAGATGTTCCAGCCTGCAGGTGCCACCCATGAAGCATCTGACATATGAAACTGCCCCAAGAGTCACTGTTCAGTGGTCTTCTTCTATTGAAGACAAAAAAGGCAGACACTAAATAAGGCAGAAAAGTTACATCCTGCCCTATTCCCCAACTCCAGTGAGGGCTGGTATCCCTAAGTAGCATGTATCACTAATTCTTAACTGACTTAGGTACTGTGTTGGTTAAAACTTAGAAGTACAGCAAGCAGAGAGACTTCTAGTTAGTTGAGTCTTCTTATTCAAGAAAACAAGAGTAAACAGGCACAAAAATAGAGAGATCTGTTTTCAGGATAGAAGGGTGAATAATGTACTGCTATATTAAACAGACCAGACAAAGGATGCACCTTCCTGATCACTGTAAGCCACTTGCCTACAAATAATAAATTCAAAGGAAACTAACAACCAGATTCCCATTCCCTCCAACACCTACAAAAACAAATCACTTATTATGCGTTTGACTCTACGTCAGCTCCCCAAGAATGAAGCTTGATTAATATGCAGAGAAGAAATCAATGTCCTCTTCTGGATAATCATGCTTTTGAGTTACGATCAATGCACGCAGATAATGCATTTCCACACAGCTCTGACCTTCCGCTTGCGGGAGGGGATGTGAAGGTGCAGGCACTTATCCAAAGCACTACAGTAAAACTGCGCATTTCTTGCATTTGTTGGAATAACTGCCCTTCTTTCAGTGATCTGTCATATGGCAAGTCACTTTATGCTTTTATAGCCAAGAGTGGGTTTCACAGAGGCCACACTGCAACAAAGCACTAAGTAGTAACGCGCAGCTCTTACTGACAGTAGTAGCTGTATTCCACCTGGGACAAAGCATTTCATACTTAGTTAGGAACAAGAGCCGCTATCTAGGCTTTTTAACAGCTTAGGCTTCAGCTAACCAAACACAAATACAGACTAATTCCATAGCAAGGTAAACTGTAGGGTCACAGTCGCAGTGTTTAATTATATGCTGCTAAAAACTCCCATATATCCATGTTAAAGACACAGATGATTTACAAGGGTTTTTTTTCAGTGAGAGAAAGGACAATAGAGTTTCTATTGTGATGGGAGGTTTATGCTTATTGTAGATGAAGTTTCTAAAGGCTGTGGACACAGAAATGGCTCACAATTTCAATTAAGTGGGAAAGGAAAAATCTGCATTAGAAAGTCTCTACTAGTTTAGCTATAATATAAAATAGGGATTTTTTATTTTTTCCTCTCCAAAGCAGCAATAAAACTAAGCTGAATTAAAGATAGGACCCAAGAACCAACTTTAGTGAAACCCTGTGAGAAGATGCTAACAACATCCTACAAAAGAGGTGTAGAAAGTGCTCACCTTACCACTGTGCCATAATTAATCTTCAAACTTTAGTAACATAAATCCCTAAGTAAAATACTAAAAACCTTTGAAGATTTATACAGAGATGATTGGTTACTTAATAATACCCTCAAACACTAGGAATAGGGCTGAAACTCAACTTTTGCCATGAGACAAATCAGAACAATTAAAATACCTGCTTAGCTAAATAACAATGAAAGCTATTCACTGCCACAAAGCCATGGTAGGAACAGTGGATGGTTGGCAAGGGTGTTTAACTACCCCCCAGCATAAGGACACACACTTTGAAGCAATTGCTCAAATTTTTTGTAGATAAAAGTGACAAGCATTTTATGAAGAAAGATAATATGCTGTCACTAAGTTGTGGAAAAGAGCTCTTACTAATACAGTTTATATGTGTCTTTCACGAGCGCTGCATAATAGAAATAAGAGACTATTTATTGTTACCGCTTGTTCCATTAATGTCAGGGAAGTTGCAACAGGTGCTCAGACCCATTTAAAAACCGTATAAAACAAAACAATGCGATGCAGACGTGTGATTGATTTCTGAAGAAAGCGTGTTATTTCCTAATCTAACAACACTACCCCAAAAATAAAAGGCCTATTAAAAATAAATCTATTACTCCATACTTACATGTAAGGATTAGCTAATTTAGGACCATCTTTCATGGCGCCTGTCAAACCAACCACGTCACTAAGCCTTTATAAAGCCATATGCCCAAAGTGTCAGTTACAGGAACAACCCGACTGCCATGTTAGCATGTGTCTAAAATTAAGCCTGTGCTCAAGAGCCCTGCTGAACGCACGCAGGGCCAGCGCATCAGGGTCTAACTGGCTGCTGGCGAGCGCCAACTTGATCTCAAGAGAAAAAGGCCATCTCTGTCACCATGGAAAACAACGCCAGTAATACACAAACTATTTCAGAAGTTGCACATTTTTGTGTATACAAACACATGGTTCCAAAAGAGTTTTTGTCTGGTTTAAGTGTAAAGCTGTGCCAAAATGCGTAGCCTTGCCCTGATGTATCACCCTACACCGACACAAACATTCCCACAGAAAGCTCCTACAAGGCAAGTCGGCCTGAGGACCTCATTGCCACCAAAAGAAACCCCAAAGATACTGCCAAGTACTTGCTTCACAGCTGTGCCTGTGGTAACTCTGACTACTAAAGCAGCACGAGGAAGGTCAAAGAACAGGGACTCTTCCTTCCAGTGCCAAACCGGAGCTACACCAAATGAAAGTGAGAAGAGCCTTGCCACCAGTGAGATTCCCCTACAGGAAACCCCAGCTCCAGGTAGAGCATTTGTGCTGAATTGAGAAGAGTTCATGGGTGAGACAAAGCTGCCTTTTTAAGAAACATATTCTAAATGGAATTAAAAATAAAAAAGTAAGAATTATCAGTGTATTCTCTAGAACCCCTTTGAAATCTGAAAGGATGACTGAATAATTGATTCAAATATTTTAATTTTTCTATTTTACTAAGGCATCCTGTGAAGCTGGAGTCTAAATCCTATTAAACTGAACTTAGTTTGTCCATCCTTAAAATAGATTTGACATACAAACACACACACAAGGTCAAGGTCACAGATCAGCAAGAAAGATTACAAAGAGGACTGATGTAAGAGCTGGCATTTGATCAAAGCTCCTGGATATATTTTTTTTTAGTACACTTACCAGAAATACCACTACATTTTCTTCACACTGGTACATGTTTTAAGTATTCCCTGCCTTTAAGAGCAGCTGCCCTCTGCTTATTTATTTTAACAGGAGATGTCAGGCAGCATATCAAGTAAACTGATGAAGAACTCTTATGTTAAATCAAAAGGAAGTGGAAGCACACTGCTTTCTGCCACCCTTTTCACCCTATTCAGCTATGTGCTGATACGTATTAAATTACAAATCCAAAAGGAGAGCCCACTCACAAATACAGGATATGACAGCAGGACCACAGCTAGAGAATCAGAACCTCTGTAACTTCACGCGGTCTGAGTTTCTATCTCAATATAGCAAGTATATGTGCACTTTCCAAGCACCACACTTGCTGATCTGTCCTAATTATCTGTGTGCACAACATGTATTTCTCAATTTAAAAAAAAAAAAAAGAACTCTTAAAACAAGGTCTGTGCAAAACACAATCAAACCAACCTCTTCGTAATCAGGACAACATTTACCTCCTAGAAAGCTGCTTTAATGCTGAACGCTGAGTAAGTCAGCAGATTAAACAGAGAAGCAACAGTTGAACGACTCATTAAAACTCAGCTGCTGAAAATAGTTAGCAATGAAAGTCATTTACTGATCTATCCATCCATCCACCCACCAATACATTCTCAAAGCTTTAAACACATGCTGAAGGATATTTAGCTTACAGGTCACGTCCACCAGACGTACCTTCTGACACTTAAGCAAGAGGAAGAAGAGGTGCCTTGGGGGTCACAGGGTCATATGACATTCAAAGGTGTACTGCTGCCACGAAGTTCAGATTCTCCTTATTATAAGTAGTAATTTAAAGAGCAGTGTGGCTTGCATTCTTACTTCTGAACCCCAACTTTCAACACCAGCACAGCTCTGATGTTAGTCTAGACATGACTGGGAGCAGTTTATATTTAGACAGAGAGCTACATCTATAAATAGGACCCTGTGTGTCGGTATAAAGCTTTTTGGAACCCATCTGGGGTGACCTGTGTAACTCACTTGTACATGGGCATCCCAGACATCGTCAGTAAAATTTTCATGCCATCATCCCCCATCCCCCCAATCTTCTTTCAGCTGTATTTCAACATTCATTTACTGCTTTTTCTCCATTTAGTTTTCATAGAGGTATTATATTTTCAGCACTCCATCTGTGTAATTGGGTTGGCTCAGCTACCAATGAAAAGGCCTTAAACGAAAAAGACAAAAAAAAATTAAAAAGGCAAGCATAAAAAGATGCCTCCTTCTTGAAAACATCCTTCATAAGAATTAGACTGTCACCCTTTTAAGCTCTCATATGGCCTGAGCTACTAAAGCCAGCTACAAATCACTCCTGAAGCCTGGGCTGTGAGCTTCCCAGCACAACTGTGTAGGTATTTTCAGTCCTGATAGCAATTCACCAGATCTTAAAACAGTCACTGGTTTACAAATTGAGTTAAGTTGTAGACCTCGGGGCAATACAATTGTGCTTTATTCCCTCCTTTCCTAAACCCTTTCAGTGAAATGGGAGAAGAGAGGTTTAGGGTTTTGGTGTGTTTGGTTTTGGTTTGTTTTCCAAGTGGAATTTCTATCCTTTCTACTTTGTGAAAAGCTGGGAAAGCTTCTTACTGCACTGAAGTGTTGGGAAGTAAATAAATAGTATCAGGAAATAATTAGGGTTCAAGATTGAAAAAAACAACAAGTTCATTCAACATCTGCAAACGAATTGGCAACTTACCAAACACACATGAAAACGTGCATGTAAGACACTTCACAACCCCAAACATTATAGGAAACACATCAGTTTATTAGCAATATAGTTACTCAGCACTTCAAACACAGAAGCAAGTATATTTGAAGTTCTACAGATTAAGTTTACTAATGCATGAAAAAGCTTTTACTTTAATGGTGCTGTATTACAGTGAGTAACTGTTGATTCAGTACCATGTTATGTCTTCTCTCATGCTTACACTATAAAAAACCCCAAAACTTTAATCATTGTAACTAAACCTTTAATAAAACAAGTTAGCAGGAAGTTGGGCTGGGTTTTTTGTGGTGCTGTATGGTGTGGGGTTTTTTTTCTCTCTGTTAAATCCAAGTACACACTCTTTATACACATAAGCTGCAGGAGGAGGGGACAGTTCTACTTTTAAATTCTGGATCCAAGTGGTGGGGATGTGGCAGGGAGCTGTTGGCAAGCAGAGGGGGTTTTGGTCTCTTTCTTACTGTGCCACCATGGAGAAAATATCCAAAGCCCAGCTCTACGCCATTCCTCTTTGAGGAGCTCAAACAGGCAGAGCCCCAGCTTTCGGCACAGAAAGCCTAACAGAAACCATTTCAAGGGTGCTGTCTCTGAAAAGGGGGCAATGGCAAGCTGCAAGAAATGACTAGGCAATATAGCAACAAAAACGAGTATGACAGCTAGCACAAAGGGAGCACTTCTGATCAATTCAGTAGTCAAGCAGGCCACAACAACAGACTATCTTGAAGCACTGGATGGCTGCCAGTACACAATGTCTAAAGGTATCTTGATTTAGTTAAAAAAACCCAACCCAATCCCCTATTGTCTGTGGTTAGATTTACATGTGTGAAACGTCAAATACAAAAGTTTTTTTAAACGTTAAAACATTATTTTCTTGACTAGTTTAATAGTCACTTCTTTAACTTTGCATTTTCTTTTTACCTATTTTTATTAATATGAGTAGATCTATGGATTTTAATAGGACAACAAAACAACAGCAAGACTATGCACACAAACAGGGCACAGCAAGTGATTTGCTTTCTAAACAAGATGTGCAAGAGCAGTTATTCTAACGTTCCTCAATTTGTTCGACACACACCAACCATAGCAGGTGATCTGTTTTCTTACATGCTACGAGTCAGATACTAATTCATCATCCAACAAAGGCTGCTACTGGTAACAATGAAAGGCAGTGGGAGGTAGGTGGTGTATTTCCCTCTGTAAAGCCTGTCTCAGCTTGGGGGGGGTGGGGGGGGAAGGGGGAGCAGAACTCACAGAAATATCTCAGGAGTTGTAATTACAGCTTTAATCCATCCACTTGATGTCAAATTACAAAAATATAGAGGAGGAAACTGTCATAAAACGTAAGACCTAAGAGTCGTGCGTCTAGCAAATGAACACATGAAACTCCAACAAAGTAGCTTAAACTACGTATCACATAGTATAAAGTTATTATCTAATAGTTATTATCCATAACCACAACTCTATTGACTCAGCTGATCAGCCTAAGTATTATTTCCAGCTTAATCTGCCATGGTAGAGATCTGAGTATGGCTGACAGGTCACAACCCATGTCCTTTGTGTTATATGAAGCCATCTTTCCTTGATGTAGCTGGAAGAGTAATTTCCCAGCTCAATATACCATCAATAAGTAACTCCAGCGTTTTCTGCATCAATACATTGTAAGGCATTCTCAATGACCTGAAGGTAAGTTTCATTGACTGCCTGTATTCTTACTAAACTGTACCTTTTTTTTTGTTAATTTCTTCTCTTTTTTAGAGCCTTTATACAAAGCCTGTCATAAAGCTGAAGAAGGTGGCTTTCATTCAGCCCCCACTGCAAAATTTCACCAGTGAATGGTACCAAAAGAACCACTAAGGACTACGTTAACATGACTTCATTCACCAGCAGTTCAGGCTCATACGTACCTGCAAAGTCTTATGGAACCACAAGACAACTCACAATTACCAAGTTAATGCAGAAGTGGAGCATACTGGACAAGGAGGTACAAACCAAACAGGGCAACAAGGGCAAAGGGAAAACAGAAAAGAAAAAAGAAATATACCCAAACCCTGAACCCACTCTTTTCAAAGCTCTAAAAAGCATACAATTTAAAATCTATCTGTTGCGAGAAGGCCAGAAGTTCTGGTGGGCAGGTGATCACGTTTCCGGCTTCCCTGGAAACTTAGCAGATTGTTAGCTTGGCACCCTAGTTAGGGATCTCAGGGGAGAGATCAAAGACTATCTGGGGATGTGAAATAAAGCACCCTCTGACTCAGAATTTTCAAAAGCGATAAGGACCAAAGCTAGTGTGAATTAGATAAGGGTTAGAGAGAGGCCAGGGATGAGAGAAAAATACAGGTTAATAAACTTCCTCCCAAGTTCAGGGTCAGAAGCTCATACCTTTCAAGCGTCAACTCTGGATCTTTGTGAATCTGGTTTTCACTCTGCCCTGCCAAAAATAAATACATTATAATCAGGTTGTAGAAACTTGTTTTGGAAAACAACTTTATTTCTACTGTAACAGAAAAGTCATTCAGTATTAGGTCACAAAAAGGAGCCTGTCTTACTTCTGAACAAGGTATAAACAGACTAAGCCAGATTTTTTCCCTGAAGTTGATTATACTTGTGGCCAGTTTGTGACAGTATCAGAGCTTGACAAGTAAAACTGAGCTGAGCAAGGTAGGAAATGTAACAGAGGGCATAGGTATCCTTGCCTAGTTAATACATCTGCTGTCAAAAAAGTAGTCATCGGGAGACTTGTCTTTATTCTGACACTCCTGCTAAACATTTACCTATGTTGACTTTTAAAAAAAAATTACAAAGAAGGAGAAAAAGCCACCATACAACACACCCTTGACTTGGCATTCTGCTTTTCTAAAACCTTACTTTTCTTGCCCATTATCCTCAAGTTAGCCTCTTCTAGTCTTTTCTCAGGTCCCTACTTCAGGTACCCACACTTCGGTAATGTTACCGACATCCAACAACCCTTGCGCACTGCACGAAACCCAGCTGCTATCGTAATCCTCCCCCTCGAGACACTCTGACCATATAACCCTCTACTTCGAGGTTTCAATTGTTTTTCTCTTGCCCTAGATTAAGTTTAAAATTTCCCATCTGAGTTCTACAGACATTAATCACTCTTTCATTTCTACCCACATCACCTAACCACTTATTGTGCCCTCCCTTCCTTACCCTTCTGTTTCCACAAACACTCATTTTTACTGTAATACTCGGGCACCTCTCACACAGGAAATGCCATTAGGCTTCTACATTACTCCCCAGGCGAAGATCATCGACACTCTGGAGGCTATTTCTTCCTCTCCTCTAACAGCAAATCACTACAGCAAAAAATTAATCCAAATCCACCAAAACACCTCTTGCAAAGCCACGAACCAAAATACAAATGACGCACGTTGCTTGCCTGTCCTCACAGACTCACACTGTAACGTTTGTTCCCCTTCCCTCATCACAGACTATATGAAGTATAAAATAAATATACTGGCACCTGTGAGACGCTGAGTACGTGCTTAATACAGGGTCAGCAGGAAAACAATTAAATGAAGCCCTGGAGTAACACTGACTGCCAGAACAAGTCTGTTTTCCTTTCCTCTTGCAAAAGAAAAAACACATTCATTGTTTCTGCAGAACAACAATGCATGTGCCTGTTGCAGGTTTCACTTGATACATTTCTTTTACTATGTACAATTGGAGGGGAAGGAGAGAGTGGCAAACACTACAAGATGAACAGAACACAAAGGTTAACGATATGGAGAAAAGGGTACAGAAGGGCTAAGACACAATCAACAAGGGTGAAGATGCAGCATGAAAGGGTTCCCCTTCTCTGGAGCTGCTGCCATTAAAGGAGTCCATTGAAAGCTCCTTTCCTCCCCTGGCTGGTACAATGACAAGATCCCTACCTCAACACAATCTATTTTCCCTTCAGAGGGCAAAGATGGAAGAAAGACCAGAATAGGAAAGGAAATGCTGCTCCTAGGAAAACTTACTTTCAGAGCAATGATGTTTATTTATTTATTTTTAATCATGACAGCAAATGGTGTGCCAAACATGACATGAACAAGGAAACTTTTGAGGAAGGCAGAGGCAGAGAAAGTACCTGTCCCAGGGACTGGTTAAACATAAACCCAAACCTTTTTCCTGTGAAACAAAGGATGCTTTCTGTTTCTCAGCTGCCTTAATGGAACAACCTTCTGAGCCCAAACAGCAGGCTTAATTCTGCAAGTTCTCCACTTTTTTTTTTTTTTTTTTGAACGTAATTTCTCCTCTTACTCCTCAAATCACAGATATTTGATTTACTGGGTTTCAAATCTGATTTCAGTTCTATTGCAAATAAAACTTAGGCATAGAATCCTTCTTTCCAAAGTATCTTCAGTATCTCTCTGCTAAACCACGTAACCCAGAGCTTGTTTGTAGCACTTCTGAAGGTGGAACAGTTTGGCTTACCAAGAATAACCTCCTGGGATGCAAAGTCTATGTGCCTTTTTATGTTCTGCCAGGTTCATGAAAGCAACTCTGTCTGTGCTTGACATCTGCTGGGAAATGCTGCATGGCACCATTACTATTGTAAAATATTTTATATTCCTGTAAATTCAGACTGCACCCCCAAAGTGCTTGCAAACTGAGCAGAAAGGAAGGGTTGTAGGGAAAAAAAGTAGGTGTAAGGAAGAGAAACATCAATGGCAGTTGAAGACAGTGGGGCTATCCAAGCTGCCTGGACACTGCCTCATAAGCATGAAATCTGAAAGAGTAAGGAAAAGAAGAGCAGAAACAAGATGATGTAGAATACTGCACACTGTAAAAGAATAAAAGCAACCCAATTCATTAAGATAGAAAGCCAGAGGGTAACATTATAGGTAGTGTGGTTCCTAAAATATCAGCTGCATTTCTCAACCACTGTAGGAAGTATTCCCACTGAACTGTAATAAACAATTCACATGGATGGGAAGTCAAAAATCTTCAGGGGCTACTTTATTCCATAGGTCAAGATCACAATCAAAATAATGGGGAGGGCTGAAAGACCTAAAACATCTTGACTCTACATCTATTGTTGAGAAAGAGGCAGAAGGGAGGGAAGGAGAAAAATCACTAAGTTACTCCCTATCCATCATCATTCAGACCAAAAGCTCTGCTTACCCTGTGGGGTGGTGGGGAAGATTCCAAAATGAAAATTAATAGACTAAACTATTCCTGTAATTCACTTCTATGTGAGAGAAGCGAAATGTGTGCTGAATGTAAATTGTTTTTGTAAGCTGCCTGATAAGACTACAGAACATGGAATAACAACAGCCTCCTTTATGGTAATACATCTGAATACAACATGTTATTGGAAGCACCTTTCTCGACTTTTCCATGAATTCTTGTATTCACCTTTTACTACCTTACTTCACAGCAACTGGATGTTTTCCAAGAGCAAGCATGAGCCATGTTCCTCACAGATATCAATCATGAGAAAGGCAATAGTATTTCTGACAGTCTTCCTAATGCATATCCAAAAACCCCAGACTATTCCACAGGGATATGCAAGCAAAATCTTTGCTGCCCTAAGTAATGCCACTAAAACCCCCTTGTTAAACCTTTCTCTTTGTTCAATTGACAAATTTGATTATGAGTTTAATTTTTGCATACTAAAGCTCATTGAGCACTTTTTAATTTCAAATTGGTTTGCACTCCATCATGACTAGCTGAATGCTACAAAAACCTTTGACACAGCGACCTCATAAACCACAGAGAACAGAAGAAACGCTCTTAGGAGCAAGGAATTCTTATCAAGAGACGTTTTCCTCCATTGACTGTGCTCTGGCAGCTGGAACTATGTACAGGAGTCCACACTTGCAAATTACAGGAAACATGCATCTGAACTATCCTTCCATGAAATTATTTTCTTTGTTAAAATGATCATCACAGGTAGAAAAGCTCAGAAGAAGAAAGTGTCTGAAGTTGACCGAGCATCCTGTTTTTCTTTGATGCAACATGCAGCCACCATTTAAAACCTCCATAATTAAAAGTCTTTATGTCAAGTCACCACCAAGCGTCAGACAGGAGACAACATTCCTAACTATACTAGGGATTTTCATAGACTATCTCTCCACTACGTGAATCCAGCAAAGAAAATCCCAAACTATTTCAGACTTGAATGAACTACAAAATTCTGTATTACTTATACATAATGTGAGGTCATAAAAAAACCCACCCACAAGCAAACTAATGACAAGTAAGAGGCATTTCAGTTACCAAAGACCTATTTCAATCTGACATCTAAATATCTGATGTTAGATGGCTGCTGCTCTTTACAGACTGATCATAGTAATTTCACTCCTCCGTTGTTCACCAGGACCTCTCATTACATGCACTGTGCAGGTCTAAGCCATGCCAGAGCCTACTGGGCACTGACAAAAGTCGCAAGAAAAAAAAGTTACTCTGTCTTTGAACAAAACAGAGCACTTTACAAATATCAATGAACACACCACAGCAGCCCTTTGGGGTATCCCCACTTTACACACGAGGAACAGCGAGCACCGGGGAAGATGAAGCAACCTGCCCACAGTCAAATGAAGTCCATATCCACAGCAAAGGAAGATTGATTTTCTAAGTCTCAGTTTGGCCCTTTAATTGCAAGATACACTGTCTGTATAGTTTGTGGGTGGTCTATTGTTCGGGGTACTGAAATGCATCTTTTCCCCACTGGTGAAATATAACAACAATTGAGTATACTAAACTTGACAATACAACGGGGACCACTAAAGGAATAGGATTTGCACACCCTGGTAAGTGTCTTTGTCTTCCAAAATACAAGAAAGTCACTGGCATGGCCACTACCCTTAGGGGAGATGTGCATCAGTAGAGTCAATACCAGTTTTCCACTATACCTGTGGAAACAACGTTCTCTCCCAAGAAAAAAAAAAAACACCAAACTGTGTCAGTACTGAACTGAAAAGATGAACGATGGCATTAGGATGAAAAACCATAATTCCACCAACTCTTCCTATTTCTCAGAGATGTGACATGCTGAAACAGTCCTAATGAGTTGGGCAAACATGATTTAGTTGACTGACGCTGGAAGGACCACTGCACAGCAAAAGCAGATAGTTTCAGAGCAGTGTTTTTTCTGATCCACTGCCCAGTTTCAATCTGTTTCCTAACCAAGAACAATAAAAGTCCCTTTTATTCTTAAAGCAAGGACTTTCATAGCAAAGTATGTATAAACATTATACACATATCGAAGCGCTTCCCTTCCAGACTGGTCTGTTTGTATTTCCTTGTTTTAGAAAGCTGACAGGATCTGGTTGTTACCCATCTAATTCAGCTGCAGTGCACTCGCAGCACTGGACTGCGCACACCACGGACGGGAAAGCAAGGGTGTGTATCCACACACACCTACAGCAGCGTATAAGCCAAAGCCCAGCAGACCATGCTAGAGGCAGAGCTGCCAAGCAAAGGTGACTGAAGCTGCAGTACCAAGCGAATTGAGGCAAGTGGCTTTTTTATGCATGTGCTGAACTGCTCTGTGATACTCAGTCTCTGGAAGCCTGATTTACACCATGCCCCACTGAGCATCCTCTGCATGTTGTACCCATAACTAGAACTGTGCCTGCAGAAGCAAATTTGCCTCCTGTTTAAACAGGGCCAAAAAGCATAGAAAGAATATTGATCTCTTAATAACCAATATTAACATTTTTCTTGGTGAGTTCTCACAAATCCGAATTCCAGCTTCAGAAGCTGGAAGTTTACAAATCAAGGAAACCCACTAAATAACTCCTGTACTTATTTGTTTGTAGGACTTGCAGATACCTGCCCAGAGGTATTCTTTGCCAGATCAAATAGATCAAGTAGCTGCCACTAGCTTTACAAAACATGTACCTTTGTGAGGAGGGGAAGTACCTCGTAACCACTACTAGTCAGTGCCACCTATGGCTGATGCTTTAGAAGCAAAGATCCAAAGAAAAGAAAATGGTGTTTGGAACTTTTAACAAGCCCCAGGTTTTATTAATGGCTTCAGGAGACTGGATTAGACAAAGATGATTAATATTCTTGTGTAGTCTAGATCATTTACTACAAGCGCAATATGCAATTGTGCTAGCACCAAAACCAGGTCCCAATTCTTTCTATTTGAGAACATCTTAAAAGCACATAAAAACTTGTAATTGCAGCTTTCCACTTTCTTATCTCACCACACTCGCCCCCTCAAGTAGACTGATCACTTTTTTATTAGTGGCTCCATTTCAATCATTCAATCCAACTCTGCAGCTACAGATGCTTTGTCCATTGCTTAGGAAAAGTAACTGGCAGTGCTTATTTCCCCAGACCTTGCAAAACCCTCCCCCATCACCCCAACAAAGTATCAGCAACACTTTTCTTTTTCAGGGGAAGTTAACCAACACAGTAGACAAAATAATTCCCTCTGGAGGTTTCGCAGCAGTCTCAGTCCATTACACAACTGCCTTCAGCATTAGGAAGAATCTGGTAGCTACAGCAGTGGTTGAGCTCCGGCTGCCTCCAGTATCTGCACAGAAGATCTATTTACTTACAGAAGTTATGCAACACCCCAACTTCCTCTTTTCTTTACTATGGTAAAGCAAGACAACAGAAGGACAGGGGGTGGAGATGGGGAACAGGCATTTCACAATCTCAAGCAGGGCACAGCTACCTTTCAAAAGCATTGTGAAACTGGAATCTGCCTCTAAAATTTGCCCAAATTGATGATATGCTCAAGCGCCAACTCTTAAAACCTGATTAGGTATTTGCAGTGGTGGTGGCATTAACCAAAGCTGGAATCAACTGCAGGTCTCCAATGTAAAGTAAGAGTTTACTTTTAAAATCTGATTGATTTTATTTGGTTGGGGTTTTGTTTGGGTGCCATCCCCCAACAGTTCACACCAGGCCAAGCTGTATTCCAAAATTCTCATCAAGATTTTGGCATTATCAGGCACACTTATTGGGTAAAGTCAGCAGTGAAAGTTTAAATTCTGCAAACATCCTTCCACTTTCCATTAAAAAACAACCAGACCACATGCTACCCAAGTTGATGTATTCCACAACATAAGTAAAACTGAGATATCAAAACCACACACATGCATCAGTTCTCTTTTAGCCGTGACTTAAAGAATCTACCTCATATCTCTACTGATACGCTAATAATTGATGAAACCAAGCCACAACTCCTGGGCTTGGCTCTACTCAAAAGAAGAATTATAAGAAGTCTCAAAGAAGTCACAGCAATCCTGACTGGTGAAATGTTTTCAAGGACTTGGATTTAATCACATGTCATTTTCTTTTCCTCTAATCATTTATTGAAAGTCACAGGTTGAATTATTTATGAATAAAAGTTAATTGCATTGAAATGCAGTATTGCCCTGTGTTTATCTAACACCTTCAGAACTCAACCACTTGGCACTAACTGGCTAGAATCTACAAAAAGCCAATATAGAATTTAAGATAAGATTTAACTGTTTCTGTAGTGTTGCTGCAGTTAACTTCCAAAATCTTGTTCCATATGGCCAAGTCCCTCGATCTCGCGATCCGCTGTGCAAACTGTGCAAGCGCTTTTACCGACTTTTGCCATGATTACATGTGTTTAGATTTCAAAAAACAAACAAACAAAAAGAAAAGAGGGGGAAGAATAGCTCACTCACAAAATATTTGCTTTGAATAAGTAAGTTTTGAGTAATTAGTTGTAATTAAAGATATCATTATCTGAGTACAAACAATCACGTCATGGAGCCTCCCTATTTGGGGTTCCTCAAAATTTTCTTAGCTGTCAAAGGATCTCAAAGATCAACGACTTGCACGCATGAGGCTGCATTCACGCTCATTGCAAGGTGTAAAACGTAAGCTCAAGGGTATGCTCCTATAAACACACTGCACATCAATAAAGTGTTAATCTTAAATCAGCAAGGCCACACGACAGAAGTAACTATTCTAGTGCCTGACTGCCCCTCAGCAGACAGCGTTTTCCAAGTCCCTTGTTTCCTTAGAGCGACTCATTTACTTGTCACCCACCAGGACAAAGAGTAGAGCGAGGATTTCGCAGATACCTCTGTGGCTTGCGCACGGTGATAACACGCCAGGAAAGATGGATTTTCATTTTCTCATCAAGTTATTAGATTAGGTTTACATGCAGATTTAAATGCCCAGGAGGAGTCTGCCACCTGTCCTAAACTTAATTAGTTCAGGAATGTCTGCATGACTAGAGCAGATACTTCAGATGTTTTGGAGTGACCACGAGCAAACATCCAAATAATCACCAACACAACTTCAGTGATGTAAGGAACGAAGCACTAAGCACAGCCCTCTCCCAAACAGTCTGAATTTTATTAATGGAGTGCTTCATGCTTCCCATCAAACACAGAACTGACATCAGCTAAGCATCTATAAAGCCAGAGAATCAACTGGGTAAAGTCTGCAAGTGAGTTAAGGAAATGAAGAGAACTAGGTTTCCCGTTAAAATATGTTTACACATTACTGGGGAGGGGTGGGGGTGGAGGGAGGGAGAGATGAAAGCTCAAATCCTGCAAGACTTTTCCTCAGCTTTTTTCCTGCTGTTTATCATCGCAGCATGCTTAAGATTTTCATATTTTTATACCTCCCTCCACCCCACGCAGGACCAGTGAAGCAGATTAAAAGCTAGGAAAAAACCCCACATTTTCATTTAAAGAGGAAAAAAGCATCCACGTTCAAGTATATTTCACGTTTAAAAGCTGATTCAAACCCCCCCTTAAAATCTTAATTAGAATTTTATCTGTGTAGGCACACAGGAACTCCTGACACAGATGTGAGTGACTGAACATAACGCAGAGAATTCAGCTATCCCTCTCCTTACGTTGCCATTGGCACACACAATAAATTCGTCTCATTAGCAGGGGCTACTTAGTTCGCTGTAGTAAACAAAGCTGCCGATAACGACAGCCTCGCATACTTTTCATTCATTCACATATTTTTCTTTACTTAGACTTCTAGCGTGTGGCACAGAAGAGCTGAATGTTAAACATTCCTGGAGTGTCACAATATGTAATACAATAAAACAGATTACAACCATACCTTTCTTTCACAGCAGTGGTGCCAAGCACAGGTACACTGTAGCAATCAATTTGTTCTGCAGACAGTAAGGCTTTCATAGAATACTAATGCAAAAAAACCTCTTTTCTTTCTCCTTCGCCTTGACTCCCCAATGCCCGGGTCCCGACCAATACAAGGAGGAGGGCGGAATGTCTTCTGCTGAGATAACCACAACTACTAATCAAGTATACGTGTACAAGGGCATGGGATTAAACCTCCACCGGGCTCGACTCGGGCACCGGGAGCAGCTAAACACATGCACGGCAAGGTCAGAATTAAACACACGCACGCACGCGCATCTACTTGGGTGAACTAATTCATCACACTTTACCACTGACGGCTTTTTACCTCGGGGGAGTAAAATTACATCCTGGTGAACTGACGAGGTTCAGACACAACAGCCTCCAACAACAAATCAGATCTCACCGGAGCGGGAGCCGTGCTCCTAGGTGAACACTCCTCCTCTCCCGGCTTTAACAGGCTGTTTCGGAAACTCGGCGCGCACCGCGCGTGTGCACGCACGTGTGCAAGGCGCGCTGTCAGCCACCGGCTCGAACGGAACCGCAGCACTCAACTTCAAAAGACAGGCATCAGCTCCCTTCCAGAGAGTTTTCTTTTTGATTGTATTTATCCTTACCTCTTAACATAATCAATCTATCAAGTCTAATTACTCCAGAAGAAAGCATTTTATTATTGTCTAACATAGCAAATGTCAAACAAGCTGTTCATTTACCTTGAAGTTTATTAGCATAGAAATGCAACATGAAGATGCTCTCAAAATATTGTCACTTGCATTCACAACGTTTTCGAAAACCCACTTAGCAGGTTCTTATTGCCTGGCATAGCTGGATACAGTATTAGTGCTTAGAACAGGCAAGGCACTACCTTAAGTGTATCACCCTTGAGGTAATACAAGACTTTTCCTTTTAAATGTTTGGTTTACATTTAACTTTTCTCTTTGGTTCTTTTCTTTTCAGGCACTTCCCCCACCTCCCGGTCGGCCACACATGTGTGGATACATGTGTTTTCCTAAAGGTTCATACACGTGCATTTCAACCAAGGGTGAAAAGTGAGAAGCTGAAATTTAAAAGCAGGGATTTCCCCCCTGCCTCCCACCTGCCCAAGTTCTGCCCCATCATGCATCCTTCCTGGCATTTTCCCTACAGCAGACACAGATATACATTTTACCAAAACCACTGAGGTAAACCCTATAAATCATCATCAGTGGGGTTTAAACAACACTGCTTTTGCATGTGATCTGTATTGATAAGAAAACACTGTACAAATACTCCCAAAAACCACCCTGAAAGTAACGTCTGGCACTCTACCTAGAGTAAATTAGCAAAATATTTTTGACATATAGGTGGCTTTGCAGAGATACCAGGAAAAAGCAGCATTAATCAATACTGATGAGTTTGTCCTTGACATACTGACCGTGTCATCGGGCTATTGTCATGTGATATCATGTCATTTCCCCACCTGGCTCATGACCTTGTCCTTTAAATGACCCAAAGCTTCCCTCAAGTAGCAGGAGGCCCCTCCCCGCTGTCTCAGCAAGGTCGAACGGGTCAGCGTGTCCTCATCTATAATCCAGCACCATTTGTCAGCAGGGAGGCTGGAGGAGGCAGGCTTGCTACAAGGGGAGAATGCCCAATTAGGCAGCTGTCACACAAAGCATAGGCTGCAAAATTATCCCCTGTCAAAAGAAAGAGCAGCTGCGGGTGCCAATTACAGCAACCTTTCAACCCTTTAGGTACTGGAAACTACACAGAAGTAAATGAAGTACAATTAGTGATAACAAATCGATGAATTAGGACAGTAAATTAGAAATTACTAGCAGGTGAGCTTAGGTCTCCCATAATATTAAGGGCACGGCACACCCCAGGCAAGGGCAGGAACGTACAGATTTCACAGAGCACATCAGTGTCGTCCTATCCATCTTCCGTGCGTGGAGCCCGTTTTCCTCCATCGCTTTCTTCCCACAAACCTCATCTGAGCCAGACAACACAGGGAAAGGGGGAAAAAAAAAAAGGCAACCCAAAGAGGAAAGAAGTTGTAGCCTGATCTTCCCTCTTTCATCCTGGCAAATGCAGTTTCCTCCTTTCCTCACAAGGAGGTCCTCAGAGCTGGCAGTATCTCTCTCTAGTAAGCGTACTCCATGCCCGACATTTGACATTTGCTGCCCCTCCTGAGGCAGCTGAGCAAGATTTACCCCGGGGGAAAAAACAAACAGCAAACAAACAAAAAAACATCCCAAACCAACAAGCAAAACAAAACCCAACAGGTGATAACCACTCAGTAAATTTTCTGTCTTTTCCCCTTGAAACTTTTAAATCAGAGTTATGCACTAGAATTTTGACTTATTTTGCCATATTCCAGGTTCTCTGATGCATCATGCAGTGGCAACCCTGAGCACAGCCCTAATATACCTGCAAGGTTTCCATTCAATGCTTTATTTTGGGGGCTTTTGTTGGCCTTTTTTCTTCCCCTCCTTGCTATGGTAAAGAGCTTCTAAATACACCCCACCCCCCCCCTCCACCACCACTATGCCACCTTCTTCAGTAGCCAAGTGTGCACACTACTGGGTGCTGGTACCAAACAGTATGGCCTGCAGACCACAGCTAGGCCACCTTCACCTGGGGGGTGAGCACCCCAGGGCACTGGCAAGAGGGTGGGCACCCAACACCTCCCAGGCAACTACAGAGCACCAGAAAAGCACCATAAAATGGCAGGCAGGGGAGACCAAAAGCGTGGATTAACAGCTCGCCACCACCCCAACCCATGGTTAGGGCGGGTGTACCAGTGCCTTCACACCCGGGTGGCTTGAGTCAAAGACACAAACAGATCCAAGGAACAAAATTCAAATTCCAAGATGCCTCCTAGAGTCAGTCTCCACAGCCAGTTTGTAGTCATTTCAAACTATGCAAAGCTGCCATTTGCATTCTCAGTTCTCTCCTCTCATTCCCCATTCCCTAATCTTAAACCCACCTTCTCTGTATTCCTATGCCCTGCACCCATGCTGGCTACTGAGGACAGCAGTCCCAATTTCTCCCAGCAGCAGTTCTGAAGTAATACCTGTATACTCACACGGGTACTTGTATGTGTGCTGTCACACACATGTCTATTTATGCTAATAAATATGCTCACCAAAACATGAAACATGGTTGAAATTAAGTCACTGATCTCCAAGAAGCAATTTCTTATTGCTCCCTTGCGATATCTAGCTAGCATTGACTATTCCACCGTTTAAAACACAATATTACTACTAATAAACTTGCTTTTGTAACTGTTGAGAGAAGGTGGAACAGAACCCTAACTATATGTAGATGTAAAAATGTTCATTTAACAACAGTTGCAATAATGCTTATCAAGTTTGACATTTTCTCTTGAGTAGCGTATGGAAACTGTAGCGTACCGAAAGAGTTAATGTGTTTAGAATTCAGTTTCCATCATACTTGGGTGACTATCTCTTTAAATAATTTAAATCCTCTCCATCAACTACAAAGCTGTTTTGAAGCCATTTAGCTTTGTTCTTTACATGTGTTCTAATTAAGAAATGACCTTGTCATCACACACACCAGAAATCCTGGATTATTTCCTGCAGCAAAAATCTACGAAGCCCAAAAAAAAAAAAAAGAAAGACGACAAAAAAGAAAAAAAAATTACATATACACTTCTTCCTTTAGTGAGGAACTGAGGAAGTTATTGGTTGGCTGAATGCTGAAGCAGTTTCGCCGCATAATTTTTTTGTGTGTGTGTGTTTTTGAATGTCACAGGGCGGGTTAGCGTGACCTTGAGCTGCATCAGCAGCACAGCAAGGGTCGAGATGCCTGCAGGCGCCCTTGTACTGGATTTGCGAGACAAAAACCTTCAAACTGGCTGAAGGACATCTTAAATCTCTTCAAAGGTTTTCCGAACTAATCTGGGCTGCTCTTAGCCGGATCTGTGCCAGTGTGAGAGGCAAAATTAAAAACAAGGTCTTTGACAGGATGTTGTCTCCTCTTAACCCTTCTGGGGCGGGAGGCAGGCATCGCAGGCTGCTGAGGGACACTTCAGCAAGCCACAGAGAGGAGCCCGGTTCCACCGGCGGCATTCTTTCATAACAAAATTACATAAGCAACCATTTACTAGGAACGGTGCTGTTATTAATAACGAGCATTCAGCCGTCTCTTCACACAGCCATCCTCACCCCTCTCTCCTCCTCCCCTCAAACTTCAAACTGTTATTTTCCCAACTGGTGCTGGGCGCCGTGTCAGAGGACGGTGTTGACATACCCTGCCCCTTTCCGGGCTCGCTCCCTCAGACCGCAGGCGAGGAGAGGGGTGCTCAGCGCCTCACGGTACCGGCCCCTCCATTAAACCTCACGGGTGAAAATCATTTTGCCGAGTGAAAAGTGGTAAGGCCTACCGTGACATGTCCTGCGTTTTGGCAAGGCGGATAGGAGGAGGAGGGTCAGGTACACGCAGAGGGTTACTCTGGCAGGCATCGGGCATGTTTTACAAGAAGAAATTAAAGTGTGTCTACTCCTAATCTAAACATCTTATTTCCTTCTCAGTCATCCTGAGCAGAGGAGGAAGTAGAGGAGAGGGTATTAATACGTGACAGGCCAAGGGAGAGTTTGAGAACATGACAGGACACACTGGGGAAACAAAAATAAATAAATCACCCTGCCCGCCTGCTCATCATCTGACGTGCGACACAGAGGCTTTCTAAAAACTTGAGCAAGTGCGCAGAGACAACCTCTAGGAAAGGCCCTAGGAACAGATGGTTACTCTATGAAACCACAAGTTTACCCAATGGACTTGGCAGTGTTATTCCAACTATCGAACACATCCAAGGGGCAGACGCCTCCATCGGAAAAATAATTGCACACAGAACCTCTAATTCCAACTTCAGTAACAAAGAGTATGCCAACGAGGAGTAGCCTTCTGTACCCTTGGTTAGAAAGTAACATGGACTCCCTCAACTGAAAGGGGAGTAAGAAACCCCACATCGCTGCCTTCTCCTTGTCTTGTTTTAGTGGTGGCGTTACTGGTCAGACTAAGCTATCAAATTTCTTCAGGGAAAAAAATAAATAGAAATGGGTTAAAATAACCTCAGCTCGATGGAGAGGAGCCCGCACAGCACTTCAGCACAGCTATTTCTAAGATATCCATCCCACAGGGATCTCTCCTTGAGGAGAAGAGGACGCAGGAGGCACTCACACCAGCAGAGGGTGGTGTGATTCTTCTCTGGTTGAGCACCGAGAGCTGCCTTTAGTCCGGTTTTGAACAGTCCTTTTTTAAGTGCTACAGTCTCTCAGACAGGAACAAAGCACATTTAAGTTTGCTGAAGAAGGACACAGCTTTGGCAGTTATGTCACAACTGTGATAACACTACCCTCCGCCTCCCACTAAAATAGATTCACTTGTCACTGCCGAGAACAGTGGCCCTTCTCACAAGATACCTCCTTGTTAGGAGGCTTTAACCATTTTAAGGGTTTGCTTTCGGTGACATCAGTGACAGTGCCTTCCGTATCGGCAGAGGAGGAAGTCTTACCACACAGAGGCTTTTCCACAGACCTACCAAGGTGTCCAAGGCATTTGTTATGCTTGGACAGAGGGTCCATGGTGTTCCCACAGCACCACAATGTCACAACAACCCCCGGGATCACTCAGAGAGGTCTTGAGGCTTGCTCTGTCCTAGGGACCTGGCCCACCTCTGCTCCCCAGCCACATGGCAGCAGGAGGTGAGAGGTGTCACGCAATCCTACATGTGCCTTCTCCACCACCTCGGGCCTCTGGCAAATGGAGATGGAGCAGACCCACACATGTGGTTCCTTGATCTTCCTGCACAAATGTGTCCTTTTTGTGGCCCATGAGTAACAGGGCGGGTGCCACACAGGCAGCTAACTGTGGTTTAAAAAAAAAAAAAAGAAAGACTGTAGTCAGCCTATTACACAACTCTTGCAGTACTGGGTCCTACACTGTGTTTCCTAGAAAACTTTGCAGTTTGCCCCAGAGTTACCAGGAAAAGGGATTAGGAGACCAGTTTAAGTAGTTCGCATGTGGCATGTTATCCTAGCAGAAAATACTAAGAAGTATTGTCACAGTATGTGCAGCTGACCAGGCAACCTCCATGGTTTCTTAAGTGTCTCCAACATGTTACAAGACAGAAATACATTATGGGTTTTCCAAACATCAAGTGTTGTGAAAACCTCCAAAACAAAAACAAAGAACTCGTGTTGCAATGTTCCAGCTGAGCAGGGTGATTTAAAGACGCAAGGAAAGCTTTCAAGCCAGGTAGTTGTTGCTGCCAAGTATGGGACACATTGTGTGGCCCTGCCAAAAACAGAAGCCAAAACCCAAAAATACAAATTAGCAGCTTTGTTCCAGGGCCACAACAGTCCAGCGAAAACTTTCCAAACCAGGCTGCCCTAAGAACATCAGACAGAAGCAGGGAGCGCAGCTACGCAGCGCCTAGCCTCGACTCAGAAGCTACCGCAGCAACCCACGCTCCCGTACGCTCGAAACACGGCCACTGCCACCGCAGCGCCTGTGAAGTCAGATGGCCATTCATTTCTAAACCATCTGATAAAACGAGGGCTGGGACGCAGGGAGAGACAACTCGCCTCCCACCCACTCTGTTCCCTCATAGGCACCTTGCAGAAGCACGTGCAAGCCCCTGTAATGGACAGGACGAGCCTTTTACAACCCACCCAAGTACAGGTGATCCACGCAACCTTAACACTGACGTTTTCTAACGTTCTTTAAGCATAAGGAAGTTATTTTGTAGGCAGCGTACCCGTGCTCAGCAGAAAAAAGGGATAAAGATGGCAGAATTTAATATAATATATTCGCTTCCCAGCTGCACTCCATCATTAAATGAAATTGTATCTGCTAAAGCAAAGATGCTGTTGATAAAACCATTCTCTTGAGAGGAAACACAGATACTCCCATCGGTACTGGTATTAAAGAACAGTTGAAAAACTGTCCTGAGACCGTGTCACCTAACGTCACTGACCTAACTTCCCAGAGGCACCCAAAGCAGCCCTTGGTGTCACACAGCATGTGAGAAATTTCTAGAGACAAGCGCTGTAAATTATGATTCTCATTATTATGCATTCTGTTACACTGTTTATGAGCTAGCCATAGTGCAAAGCGATGACAATTATTTTTTTAAGTGCAAATTAGGTGAGGAGGACTACTTATTTTATGTAGCTCAACTAAATGGAAAATTTGATAAATTGTTCTTCACAGTGATAATATACTAATATTTTAGTAGCCCTAATACAGTAAAAATAAGCATGCTTTCATTAAATGTATCACCAGATGCAAGCTAAGTACTGAAATAACAGATAAAACATTAGCACAGATAAATCTTAGCATGGTTATAAAGAAAACCATGGCTGAAAATGAAGATAGATACTCTTATGCAGTGCTGGGTGTGTCTACTTAATTGTCTATATGAGTTCTACCCATCTTAACTAGAGTCATGGGAACTGGAAGTAAAGAAACAGAAGATAGAGAAACCTTACTAATGTATTAGTTTCAAGCATACTTAATTTAACTAGCATTCTTACACTGGTATGCAGTATACCAGTTATACTAGTATAGAGGAATCACTATTGTAACTACTGCTTAAGTAGTTAAAGTTAGGTAGTTACAGTTAAAGGCAAGTAGTACTGGATAGTGCAGATTGAAGTGATCAAATACAGTGATTGTTTTGATATCCACATGGCAGGGGAGAAAAAAAGTAGTCCTAATAGCTTTTAGGACTATTATACAGTTACAAAGGAAATAATTTTATTCTGCAGAGATCAAGTAATACCCTGGCATCTTCTGCATCTTGCTAGTAACACCAGACGTTTAGTTTATGTCTCCCGACAACTCTCAAATACTCACAGCAATAATCTTCTGCAGACTTTTTTGCCAAAAGCATTGACTTCCAAGCCCAGGGACACCTCTCCACAAGGTACACAGACAGCACTAATCATTTTGTGGGCTTCCTTTCCTGCTTCACGCATCTCTGGTACCCATTTCAGGGCATTATCAAAACTTCTTATTACATGCGCTCTGAATATGGTTTAACTTAGACCCCGATCAGGAATTGCACGAGCATTCACAGAAGAAAGAGGACTGTATCCGTGTTTAAGTGTGTTTTGCTGAATCAGGGCCCTGAACCTTAATGCAGGTTTTCCTCATTGCTGTGCCAGTTTATTTTATTCAGTACAAAGCCACCAACAACCTTTGAGTTCTTCTGCTCAAGGTCATTTTTAGCATTCACAAGCACAGCTTTTTGGCTGTCCGCAGAGCAGAGAATTTTTTTTAAAGTGCATTTCAGAGCGAAGTGATGTCTGGAAACATCTTTAATGGTAAAAAAACCCATCCTTCAAAGTTGCCTTAATCAGTTGTCTGTTAATAATTCTACTTAGCTACCTTTATTACTGTACATTCTAATTTAGCCTTCAATCTCTGCAACCACCCATATCTGGAAGGTATAATGCAAAAAATGATGTAAAAGTCAGTTTCAACTCCTGCAATCTCAAAGCCTAAGATGCACCACCCACTCTCAGCCTTTGAAGGCATCCAGTACAGAATCAGGTCCTTGAGTTCTTTTCCCTGCTCTGCCAGACACAATCTTTTCTACATTTGCACTTAAAAGGGGGGTGGGGAGATGCAAATCACTGTTAAATCTGGGTATTACAAAAAAAAAAATAATCCACAAGTTTGTTTATATTATGTTTTATAAAGTTACAAGAAGATTCCCTATTCTCCAGTCCTCTTTCATCACTCCAACTAACCACCTTAGGCTTCTGTATCACTTTTTTCCTTCCTATAATTAAAGATTAAGGATTGAGGGCGTGAACTAAGCACTTATATTACACTTTTGATTGTGCTGTATCAAGTATTATTAACATTTTGTCAGCACCTGATTGCTATAGTAGTATCACAAGCCTGGGAAAACAAACAAAACCAAACCCCACCGTGTTTAGTTTTAAAAAAACAGATGTTTCTCCGTATCATCACCAAAACTTTGTATTACCCACAGTCACCTTCAAACACTGTTGTTTAAATGCTTTTCCACTGCCTTTTGAAGCCCAGCTATCGTTACAAAGCAAGCAGCAGACTGGAAGTGTCTGGCAGGCAACCACCTCTTGTACAGACGCACTTTATTTCCACGCGTGTGCGCCTACGTTAGACATGCATACTTTATCCTGGTACCCCGGGCCATTTTAGGAAGAGAGTACGAAGCTGACAAGCAGATGAGCCCAACAGAAGAATGAGTTACACTCGCACAGCTCCAGCAAGCATCATACTCTAATACCGCTGCCCTGTGCCCAGTGAAATAGCTGAAGCCAACAGCAGTCAGCAGAGATTTTTGGTTACCGAGTGTATTTGGGTGCTGGGTTGCCAAGTGTTTCTCCTGCTCCCAAATGTGCCGCATTTTGTTTTCAACAGTGCTAATTCCCAGGTCATGCAGTGACTGAAACCACTTCTCCAGCTAACTAGAGTGTAAGAAATCCATCTAGAACACATATTCTCTTACTGTTTTCCTATTTCACTTCACAACCTTCTCAGTCTAGGATTGCAGGTGCTTTGCCTTATACTCTGCCAGAGATTCCCACTTTATTGCACATAGCTAAATGTGCAATGCATTAAAGTTCCCCCTCCACTGCCTCCTGTATTTTTTTCTAAAGTTAGAAATTCAAGTGTTTATGAATCTCTAATACCTTTATAAGCTTTAGACCTCCTGACTATTTCCTACCACAGAACTCAAAAGTAGCATTAAATCTCACAATGAAATCAAGAGAAACTGTAATAGGAGCAAGTAAGATTTATCCTGTCCCCAGTCAAAGCCAATGCCCTAAGCTTAGTTATGGACTGAGTCATCAGAACTAGTGATGTTTTTAAATTAAAAAAAAAACCAACCCACAAAACAAAAAAACCCAATAAAATGGGAAAGGAAAGAAAGTTCTTTGGCAAGTATCCTGAACTGTTCCCTTTCTAAGAAACACCGTGTTGACCCTTTTAGAACTGAAGCCTCTCATTTGCCTTGTAGTAAACATAAATGCTCAAACCAAACTAAGTTGTTCTGCTTTTTCAGAATACACATTAAGTTTGAAGTTCACATTTAATGTACATAACTCCAGAATAGCAAAGTGTAAAATGTGTTGTTCAGGTTTGCCTAATTCTGAACATTTTGCCAGTAGTATTTCAACTGTCCCCACCACCACCCACAGGCCAACTGATCCACAGAATTGGAAATATGAAGTTTTGACAATTTTTAAAAATGTATCCAAAGATTTCAAAACATTTAAAAGACCTTTGTCACTTTGCAATTATTTTCATTTATTGATGACTAATATGTCCATGTGCCAAATGCAGACATAAAACACATTCTTCAAGAGGCATGGATCTACATAAAAGCATTGACTTGCTAAATTAAAATACTGTGAGAACAATTATTTCCCTCAAAACCAAGAAGCAACTTAATTTTTTCAGCTTTTCAAACTTTCATCAACATCAAAGAAATGGCTTGAGCTGTTAGAAATGTACCTAATGTCCATAATAACAAAACCCAACATTATTCCATATTTCATCTTTCCTGTTGTACAACTGGACTACTATTGAGAAACCACGGATGAGCAGACTATGCAGTACAGGGAAAAAGCAAACCGAGTACCAATTTCAAAAAGGTAAAGGAGATGGAACGTTTGGGTTACGGTTCCAAAGATAACTTGCATCCTTTATAAAACAGTTGTATACATAAATATCAGATGTTGCAACTTTCAGTGGTTAATGGATCAGCCATATTAGAGAGAGAACTGACACAAAGCCCTAAACCTTTCCTCCTTCCAGTGTTTCCTGTGGTACTATTAATACACATAGAAAAAAAAAAAAAGCATCACCATCACCAAAGTATTGGCTGCTGAAAAAATAAAAGGACCCAACTTATTTGCTCACAAGAGCAAAATTAACATTGTAATACCCCCAAAACACGAGGAGATGGCCAACAAATCAAACAGCTGTACACCTAAACAGATAGCTCGACATTGTGAATCCCAACATTACCCAAAGGACCTTCCTTGCTCATCAAGCAGCCTTCTCCTCTGAGCTGTTGCATTCACCATCATAATATAATGAACAGATGAGAAACGTCTGTGGGAAGAACATCATGGAAAATTTCCTTCCCTGAATTCTCTTCTTATGTATGAGGTTTTCCACAACAGGAGCAATTTGGCTCTGGAATATTCATGCTCACCATCACCTGACATCAAGGTTCATTTCTCTGCAAAAGAGTCTCCAAAGGATAATAAAGTAAAAGCCTGAACACCTCCAAGAAACATGTAATAATGCAGAGAAACAGTCAAGATTACTCCTGCTCTAAGCAAAGGGAATAAATAGATGATCATGGAAAAGAAACTGCTAAGATCTTCCAAAAAGCCTTTTACTTAAGAACAGAAAAAGAACCCAGTCTTTAAACGCAACAACCATCAACATCTAATGTACATGCCTTTCATGGCAAGCTGGGTCAGAAATTAATAAAAAACCTTGTTTGTATGCATGTGTAATCCAAACCAGAATTTCTCTGGCCAGCCGACGGCTCCTTGCTGTCCTCCCCAATGGCTAATTAGATATGGGAAGGAAGCAGGGAAGGCCTAGAGAAATTACTCTCAGCCAATTTCCCATTGCCATGGCTCTAAAGAACCAGTAGTCTACTCTTCTATCAAGAAACTGGGCGCAGGTTATCATGCAGTAGCAGTGGCATTCACATAACCATCACAGAGCAAAATTCACACCCACTAACGCATATATCTGTCAGAATGACCAGTCCTGTGTCAGCACGACTGCATCTTACCCATACACTTCTGTTACAATGCATACACACTCTGTCCTAATGCAGTGACCAAATACAGGTACAGACATCATCACCTACAGTCCAGATGCTACGGGCACTAGTAGCTCTCCAAACCAACAGGTTTTACACCATCCCAGGCAGCAAATGCCTTAAACTGGGGTGAGTTCCTTTTTGAACAAGCACAGCCCACTGAGGAAGGCTCTCCATGCTCACCGAGCAACATTTAGCTGCAAGTTGAGAGCGACTGCTAGCTGCCACCACAACTAGATCAGGGCATGCATGCTAATGCTCTTGGACTGCTGCCATATTATCTATATATGTTTTATTACAGCTCATCTCCTTAATGTGCAAGACATTTATCTTTTATTCTTTCAAGATGAGAAAGAGGAAAACACAACCCCAAAAACCCTGATACTGTGGAACCGGTTTTAGCACCGTTTAGACTATTTAAACAGGGTCACGATAAACTCTTGAAGCAGATGTTTCTTTCTCATCAGGTACAAGTAACACCACTGAGTTATTTTTGCTTCATTAACAAGCTTTTCTGAAACTTGAGGCTAGGATTTCTGTTAACTCTCAGGTAAGCTTCTAGCCACGGTCTCCCCATTTATCAGCACGAGGTTTCAAAATTTAAAAGACAGAAAAAGAACTTGGTCTACGCAATCTTCCTCTGTTTTACTGAACATTATAGCTAGCACATGGGATTGGTAAGTGCAAAGACAACAGTGACTGAACATGAGCAGAACAAATCTAGTCATGTGAATCAACCTACCAACTCTAACACTAGTCATGAGTGGGGGGAGAGGGAAGCAAAAGATGGACAACAGAAAGAACACAAAACTTAAAGACTTTAGTCCATAAATTCAAAAGCAGATTATAATCAAGATGATTGATAGGGTGTGGGGGGAATAATAAATCTCACAATCATCATCAAAAATACCGCAAACTTCCCAGTTCTTAGGTAGACAGTAAAACCAAGGAATGCAAATAAGAAAAAGCGTCATCCTTTCAGGAACAATAAAGGCTCACTGATACAATGTTTTTATAACAAAGCTACTGGATTGTATTCTGTTACCTACCAAGAAAACCCAATACAAATCCACAACAGCCCCTTCCCAATATGGTGGGGTTTTTGAAGATGAGCTGTACCAGACATTCTGGAAGAATATAATTTGTCCTAGAAACCTGAGTATCACTGGTGTGAAAAACACCCAAAAAACAATAGGTCCAAAATATATACTTAAATTAACTTGACTAATTACTCATAAAAATTTACCAACCCACGTTGAAACAGGATTTACTAGTGTTTCATAATGGTAAAGAACACACAGAATTTTTTTTTTACTCCACCTATCAAGAAAACAACTTTCCACTTCTTAGTTGTTTATTAGATTTATTTCCTGCTTCGCTTTAAACATAAGCAGCTTTAAAGTCACTTTCTTACAACCACTAACGTAACGTGTCAGAGTCGCACGATGTCATTCACCAACAGAAACACCGGTTATGCGCTACATGCATTATATACACCACAGTACCAAAGCCCACAAGAAAAACAACAGGAAAGGGCCAAAAACTTCTGGCTTTCTTCTGTACTTACACAGCTGAGTTCCTTCCTCAGAGCAGTTAGGGCTTCCATGTCTGTACACGTTTGCTAAAGCCACAGTACAAACCTGGACATGGATTTGAACTCTGGTGACTGGGTCTATGGCTACAATGAGCTGAGCTCTTCCTGCATTGCCAAACATGGCATTTACACGCTCCTGCCTTGTTCTCTGTTCCTGATGCCCCCCACAGTTGCCCAAAATAAAGTAGTACATAGGACAAAATAATTCCCACCTTCTTAAGTAAGGCTTATAACTTGCTGAACTTCATAATGTTCCCATAGAAGATTTTCCCCCTTTACTCAGATGTAACAAACCATAACTCTAGTTCTGTGGATGTAAACAAGACCCTCAATTAAGCAGTCTTATACTACACACTCAAAATACAACTCATTTCAGAAAAAAAAACAGTTCTCGGTACTGCATAGCTTGATGTAGGAATGATGGCTGCACCTGGAGTAAAATGGAGAAATTTATTATTTCCAACAGGGATGCTCTTTCTTTGTCCAGAATGCTCCTGTCCTCTCTCCTGTGTGATGCCTCTGACAGAGCTGGGGAGCAGAAGAGGCTGAGCACCCCTGTTCCCCAGAGAAGGGAAAGAGCTGTTACATGGAGAAGGAAGCTATGTGGGATGATGAAACTGCTTCCCACTGGGCTGGCAGATAAGAGGCAAGAGCTGGTCTCTGCCGGTCCAGCACTCCATAACAACCGCAAGAGCATGGCTGGGTACCCGGGGTTACTCATTCCCCTTGTAAGAGGCAAAGAGAAACACAGAAACCAAACCACAGGGTTACAGTTTTCCACCAAGTTCTGCCTCGTATTGCAAAAGTTTTGCAAAAGGTATCCACAGCTGTAAATCCACCAAATGTCAGAACAAACTTGGCATTTCATGCTCGAATTTTGCTTTTTTTTTTTTAGAATTTTCCAGAAAAAAAAAAATCTTCTGGGAGAAGATAGTGTAGATTATTTAAAATATACCACCTAAAAAACCTGAGGGATTGAGCCATTGCAGAAAAATGAATTGCTGGCTCTCTTTTTTGATTTGCAGGAGGATACAGATCTCAAATCAAGGCCGAAAAAATCAGACACTTGTAACGAAGAGGTTAAAGGATCCAGGTTGACTTCTCATTGGAGATGACTTAGAAGTTTTTATAGTTACATGAAGCAACTGATTGAAAATATGTGTAAATAGGTCCTGCAGAAGTATTTAATGCTAGGAGTAGTGAAATCAACTACTACAGGGAGTGACTGAGGCAGAAAAACAAAGCTGAAGTCAGCTCAAGCCAACGATGGAATGGCAGCTTCAAAAACAGTCACTTTGCTATTTGTTCATGCAAGGTAGGTCTTAATATTACATGCCATCCTTTTAGGGCATCTTTTAAGTCTTCAATATCATACACAATTTGCCTCTATTGAAAAAGTAGTTTGCACATCCATTTTATTAAAACATTACAATGATCAATCTCAAAAAGAAAAAGACGACCCCATCCCAAATGTGCAGAACTCATGCACGGATCGAAGCAGCCTTCCAAACAAAACCAAAATCCCAGCCAAACTCCCAACCATTTAATACGGATTCAGGCCACCCCAGGCCTCAGGTACAACTGAAAGGCATCCTGGCTACCCCAAGCTGAGACCTGCACACGCAACCAGGTCTGACGTCTTTCCCACCTCATTTTCCTCCCCTCGGTTACACAAGGGGAATCATTACGCAGTCCAAGGCTGTGGACTATTTCAGCTTTAATCTGTGCCTGCAACACGACCTAAATACAGACCTCTGGGGCTACGCTGAGCTTGGGCACTGTCAGAAGTTTGTACTAAACTCTCAAAACGTTTTCTCTTGTTTTCAAGACTTAAGTGGAGAGTAGACCTGTTTGGTTACGTCTTGCAAAACATACAGTGGATATATGGGAAAGTAAACAGAGCTTTGAGATGCTCTTGGGCCAAGTGGTATAAATGGAGACACATACACAAAAGGACAGATATAAAACAAAAGGTAAGGATTCAGGAAAAAAGAAAACCCCAGTCAGTCAAAAAACCATGAAGAAAGCACGTCATCCTAAACAAACAAAACAAGCCATAACAAAATGAAAGGCAGGGAAATTAAGAACTAAAAAAGTAAATCAAGATTTAATCCAAGTACTTTTAGTCAGCCGTGTTGCAACACAACTGTTGCATTATTTCCTATGTTGCGATCACCATGCATGCACCACAAATATCTGTATCTTAATCCAAAACAATTTGGTTTTGCTACACTCAGCTCTAGATTACATCCACGTCTTTCCCAGGATTGAGAGACTATTAGAGTTTGGTCCTACAGCCTGGCTCTTCGCCCTGTGTAGTTTTTGGGTCAACAGAGTCACCTTCTCTCAGACCTCTCCGAGCTCCCCAGCAGCATCTTCTTCAAATGCTTCCCAGTCAGAACCTGGGTCACTTACAGCCCCATTACAAGAGCAGTTCCTTAAAGGCTAAAGGTCAGAATGCATTCATGAGGATGGGGAGAGAACATGGAGGGGGTGGCAGGGAAGTGACCTTTATCTATGGAGTGTCGGGAAAAAAATAGAATCACCACTTTAAAAAACCACAACTTTAGGCTTTAAAATAAATCAGGTGAACAATCAGCTTGGCTAGTCTATTCAGCTATCTTTACTGTGCATGAATCCAGCTGCTAGTATTACTTGAGCTCTTCTCCACCCCCGCCCTCCCTCCAATCACAGTTTCATTGTGAAAGAATTTAATTATTATTTTCATTACCAGATGCATACATTATAAAATGAGCCTGCACAGAGACAATGAGCACTTTAAGAAAATAGGTGTAATAATGAGAATGATCTGTTTATAGTTTTTTTGCAATAAAAATGAAGACATACTCAATAAGGCTACCTTTTCAAATGTACTTTAATAAAATCATTCATAATAGTCATAACACTAGATGTGACATCCCTCCTTTTCTTAAAAAAAGGATTAGTCCAATGTCTTGAATTTTAATGCAACTTAAAATCAAATAATTAAATTTTCTAGGGAATTTTGATAAAGCAGTTAAGTTGAACCTATTTCACAGTAAGAAAATATTTAAGCTTTTTTTTTTTTTTAAACAAAACAAAAAGAAGAATCAGCTCCAGGGACATCCATCATACAAATACACAGAGAAAAAATATACTGCACCCACCATATAATATCCTATATTGCAAATAAACCATGGGAAAATTTGAGAGGAAAATATTATATGGAGCTTGGAAGTAAAATACAGGTGCATGTGTTTGTTTATTTAGGAGTTCTGTGTCTTAAACAAAAATCCCAAAGCATGTATGGATATGATAGAAGGAAGTGGGAGAATGGTAACACTGGCACAATACTTGTAGTCCAAACCAAAAAAAAAATAAAAAATAAAAATTACTGACTTACCAATAAAAAAAAAAAAACATACATTCTTGTGTTTTACGTGGCTCTATTTACCAGCACAGTGCAACACTCAAATTTCCCTCAGGAACCAGAGTCAATAAATCATTGACTTTTCATGGCCTGCCAAACATGTGCTAGGTGATTTACAGGTAAGCACCAAGCCTGTCACCAGACCCTACACTCTGCTCCCCAGTAATAGCATCCCTGTGGAGCTCGCTGTCCTGACCACTTGTCACATCCAGGCACACCTGCCTGTAAATCAATCACTGCTAGATGGGGACAATGCATCAGGCTGCTACCTTCCAGCATTTTGAAGGTGCTTCTTGCTCCAGAGCTGGGTGAACCATACATGTGATCACTTCTTGCTAGTGATGCTGCAGGACTCAGCCTCGAAGCTCAATCTACCACTGGTGTCCACATACAGAAGTGGAGCAACTTGTAATACCAGCGGTGTATTACATCACGACAGGTTTGCTCCTGCTGCCCTGAGACATCTCCCACTGGGGAATGGTGTGTGAAGAGATGGCACAGCTGTTATGCTCTTGCAATGGTTCCATACAAATTGTTAGCCCTACCCGGGCAGATCTCTGGAGGCCTTGGAATGCCAACTTCCATTCTGAAAAGGTGTTGAGTCTTTACTCAAGCAGGATGGAGGGCATCTGACACTTAACCACAAGCAATAATAACAGAGCACCCTTGTCCTTCCATTCTTAGATGTGGATGCCAAGCCAGAAATCACTTGACCAAATAAAGATGTTTACAGTGTAGGTGTCTGTATCTGAACAGGTCATGTTAGTCACCCTTTACAGCCCATGGGAAGAACTAGGCTCTTCTACTGAGCTCATTACTATAGCACAGGTCTAAAGGAGGTCAAATGAGTCACACACACCCTGTAAGCGCCTACTTGTCCCTTGACTGGCAAAGAGTTCAACTGGGTTCCTGTTCCTCTTTGCTGAAAATATACAGGGTCATTCCCCCACCCTCCACTCAGAGGTAGACACCCATAACAGGCAAGAAATCCCTTACCAGGTCCTAGCACCATCTTAATCCCCTCCATTTAAGTATCAGTAACGAAATATTGATCATGTAAATTTCCCACTCAACACAGTGGATGCCGGCAAGTGGGTAACACCAGTCCTTCACATAACTGCTTTTAAATATATTACCCCAATTATCGTGTTTATTTCAACATATTCAGCAGCTTGCACTTCTTCCTGCAGTATGTTTTCCCCTCAGATGTCACAAGAATTGCCTTACTAGGGGCAGTAACTCTTCTCATTAGCAAAGAAACTTCCTCTCTTCCTTGTCAGCCTTCAAAAAAATAACTTACCTAAACTTCTTTCCCTTTAGGTGTGACCTATTTTTTCTCCTAGTTAATTTCCTTTGTTTTCCATTTATTAAGCCTTTTTTCATTTGCTCAGCACTTAAAAGTATTATCCAAATTCTACTGAAACCAGTCAATCTTCAGTGGACTTCGAATCAAGCCACCTGTTTAGTTTTTTTATCTTACTGTTCCTTATAGAGTCCTCATTTTATCTGGACAGTCAAGAATGAATAATACAAATATTTCCAAGTTCTCTAATTCTACCCTGTTTATATTTCCCAACCTTTTTGCAACAACAAGTAACTTTTCTTTATCTCTAATCTTTCATGCTTCTTCCTTCTTCGCAACATTACGTTGTCAAAGCTCTCCAGAAGCTGGAGTGACTGGAAAAAGGCTAAACCAATTCAAATTTACCTCCCCTCTCCCTCCCTCTCATCCTTCTGTCGCCACAGTCATCTTCGTCAGCTGTTGGGCATCTGCCAATAAACGTTCAGACATCTCACAGAAGCTGTAAGAGAAGAGTTTTTCCAGGCCAACAGTTATGGCTGTATTTGTACTCCCACAGCTGACTCCAGCTTCAGTGGGCAGTTGTCATGCAGCACTCCAGAAAAAAAACCCATCTCAACATTACTTTTGTTCATGAATATTTTCTTCACTGAACTAACCAACCTCATCAGAAATGGCACGACCAGAGGAAAAATGAAAAATTAAAAAAACCAAGCACTTTCTTGTGGGGTGAAGCAGGCCTATTATTATAATCTATTCGGCTGTGAGGCTGGGGAAGGTGCTTTAAGTTTAAAGAAGTTGGCGATAGTTTTAATGGTTTGACAAATCTCCTTTCCCAGCAGGAAGGAAGCTTTCTGTGCCTGGCAGCGAAGTGCAGAGTCTTCCACAAAGCTGAAAGAAAACAGCACTTATCTAAATTTAACCTGCCATACTTTCAAACTGGTCTGTGCGAGGAAATGTCTTTTGCTTTCATTTCATGCAACACGTTCAATTAAATTCTCTCAGGGAAAAAAAGACCTTTTATGTATAAAGTCACGTATGCTATTTTTTTCTTCACAAGGTATTTCACTGGTCTTCCCACGTGGCTCAAGTGGAAAAAAAAAATAAATCTTGGTGTAGTGATTATAAACCCACATTAACCTGCCTTTCTTTGGGGGCAAAGGAGAACAGGAGAAGCACCGAACAATTCCTCATCTCCATAGGCAAAGAAATAAGATAGGCCTGGCACTGAGCCTGCTTTGCAAGCTGACTCCACCAGACCAGGTTAGGAGCAAATTCCACAGTCAAAAGTCCTTCTCAAAGAACTTCCTGCCAAAGGCTACTTGACATTAAAAACTAGGATGATCTAGGTCAAGTATCCCGGTTGACATTAATTGCTATGTTGGATCAAAAAAAAAAAAAAAAAGGCAGGCAGCCTCTCGGCCAGAGCTCGAGTCACGTTAGGTTTAAAAGCAATCAAGGCCAAAACCTTGAACTGCACCCAGAAGCCAAAAGGAAGCCAACGCAGCTGTTGAAGAACTGCCCAAGCGTGTTCTTGCCACCCATGCCCTCTCCGCAGACAGGCAGCTGCCTACTTCTCAAACTGAAGCTTCCCAGTACTTTCCAAATGCAGCCTCATGAACTGGCCAGCCTGCGGCCTCACGTGGAGGTCACCAAGCCAGAGATCACCACCATGTCATGGAAGCCCCTTAAGTATACTTCTCTGTCTCCTCATGCAGGAGACTAGGAGACTGATTGCTAGCTGCAAGGACCTCAGAATGATGGCAAATTACAAAATGGTTATATAAAAGGACAGATGAAACACTCCAGTTCCCAGTAAACTAGTAGTATCCTGCCTTTAGTCCTGCTGCTTTTATCTTCTAAGTTTAAGTGATGGGGAAGAACCAGGAGAAAGAAGAATGGTAGTCAGCATAATCAGCACTGCCAGGAGAGTCAAAGAACCATACACTGGGTTTTTGGGGGGGGGATAAATAGACACCACCCCTAACAAAGTATTCAAGCTGTCACTGTTGATGAAGTGAAGACCAGAATGGAGGATCTAAAAACTGGAAACAGGTTTTTGTTTGGTTTGTTTTTTTTTTTAAAGGGACTATGATTGATTAGAAACAGTAGTAACTTTGAGAATGCACTTTAGTAATGCAAACAACAGACAATTCCAATTCACATTTTCAATCCCAGAGTTATCACCACTGCCAATGCCAAGATTCTGGAACTGCTGCTCACATTGAAGAGTATGTCCTTCAACATATTCTTCCAATTATTTCCAAAATATTACTTTCAGCAGATCAGAATTTTAAGGTACATAATGAGTAATGTAAAGAGGCAACTCCATGAGCTCTTGCATTTAATATATTTTCCAAAGCTGGAACAGAAAAGAACCAGGGGCTCGCCTTACCTATCCACACATCTTGAATAACACAGCCTTTTATACAGCAGAGATAAAAAGAGCAGATTAATTTTTAAACAGTCAAAGATGAAAATATATAGTTGTACTCCATAACTCATTGCTGGTTTACAAATTGTAATCAATATTTTCCTTTGCATTTAAGCATTGCTCAATCTTGGTGCCTTTCAAATGTCGAAGGGCCAGAAGAAATAACCTTATTAGAGTCTAACTGTAGTTTGTGAAGTTCCTTGCAAATTCAATATGAATTAAGTTCCCACTTGTACTGTTAGAGAACTTTGCAGTGTTGTATTACAATAGCTCAAGCAACAGACCCTGAGTTAATATTTTGCATATCACTCAGAAGCTACACATAGACCCAAACACAACTAGAACATCAAAAGCCTACAGGAAGTCCAATGAGATTTGCATTATTTTATTCAAAAGTTTAAGGATACAGGTGTCAAAATACACTTTTCAAAGCAGGAACAAGATTAGGCGTAAGTAATTTATCAGTCAAGCCAACTATTTGGCAATTACAGCACGTGCAGTACTGTGGACCATCAACAGCTTGGTTAGTCGAAGGACAACACAAAAAGACTTCCCACCTCCCCCCGCCCTCCCTCCCAAAAAATAAAAAGCTCTTTAGTGGCTAAAGATACTTAACAATGTCCAAATTTTCCAAGTGACTTAAGAACAAGTTGAGGGCAAATGTTAAGTTGCATCAAGGACTGTTTTCTAAAAAACTAGCCAGTGCCATTAAAAAAAATAAAAAAGCTAGGCAAACAGGAAAAAACACCTAAACCACAGTCCCTTAAAAATACACTTTTTTTGTTCCTTAATGTTCTATACAGCACATACTGTTCCAGGTAAAGTATAAAACATTCAAATACAGCAACAATGAAAATGAGCCCTAACAGTACTTGTAATTCCATAGAAAGTACTCAGCATTTCTCAAGGTAAGCCAACAGGAATCACCACAGTCCGTCTGTATTACTGGAAGAAAGCCTGGTGTACCTCCTCGTGACTACAGGCAAGAGCAGATCTTTTCCTTACCCATTTGGACACTAGGAAAGAGGGTGGTCAGTCATTGGAACAGGCTCCCAGGAAATTAGTGCTGGCACCAAGCCTGTACGAGTTCAGAGAGTATCCGGACGATGCTCTTAGTCATACAGTTTAGTTTTAGGTAGTCCTGCCAGGAGCAGGGAGTTAGATTCAATGAAGCTTATGGGCCCCTTCCAACTCAAGATACTGTACAATCCTATATCCCTATTTGCAGTCAACAAGACATTGATAACCTATTGATACTTATCATCAAGGGGCTTCTCTGATTTGAGAATATCCAATTATGCTTTCTACTGCTCTTTCATTCATGTAAGGATAGGTCTCCTGGAGCTTCTGGGAAGCTGCATATTGAACAGGTATTACGCACACAAATTCCTCGTGCAGACGACAGCTGCACAGATTAAAGGTTGATGACAGGAACCAAGAATACCAATGAGCAAGTCCAACTTCTGCATTAAAGGAGAAAAGCCCCCCCAGAACTGCAGATCTCCGTGCCCTTTGCTCAATCCCATTACGCGTGGCAGTCAGCAACATCCCAGACATCTACAGGGAAACAGGCCAAGGTTTAATCAGGCTTTTGCAAAACCCAGAATTGCCTTTCTGCACGAAGCAGAAAACCCCTACAATAGGGGTATCCAGGGCTCCCTAAGGTGGCTAAACAGGGGAAAGGTGGAAAGGGGTCCTTCAAGGCAGTGCATTCGCACTGAACACACGACGCGATACCAAGGCCGCAGCATACACAGCTCTGCATCTGCCCGTGCGATACGCCTCTCTGGCAGGGCCCGTTTCTACTCACTGATTTATTAGTTTTAGCACAGTCTAATCCTAAAGCCCCCACCCCCATCTCCCTCCTACTGCTCTAAGTGATGCTTCTACACTATACTCACACAAAACCCCCAAGCGCATTTCAGGGACCTTTCTCTCATTTTGATTCAGGAGAAGTGTTACAGTTCATGATGCGATGGGGTTAAAAAACCCAAAGTGCTGTTTTTTCAGCAGCAGATAAGCTATTGTCTTTAAAAGAACTTTTCTATGAACGTGCTATCAGCATTTTTACACAGATGTAAGAAGTATGAAGTTAATTCCTACACAGCACACATTTTTTGAAAAACACACACAGCTTGCTTTTGCCATACCTCCCTTAGAATATTACTTAAGTTAAAACACTCTATGTTTTCTAAGTTAGCAAATTAATAAAGAAATACTTTTTCCCTAATATTAAAAGTGTAGTAATTTAAAACATAACCTATACATTTTTAAACTGAAGAGCATATTTCCATTTTTGTCGACTTAACTGTTAATTCAGTTTGGCTATTAGTTAAGAACGTTTTCATATTCGTGAGTTGGAAAAGACTCATGAACCTGAGATTACAAACAGATACCCACTTCTTATGATTAATGCTACTTACCCAAAGTATACTAGCATTTGGATGCATACCTTCTGCCTACAGCATACTTTTGGATGACTGAATGGCTCGCTGGTTAGAATGGCAATTTCCTAAGTTTGTTCCACTTTTTCATCCCGTAGGCAAATTTGTAAACAATTTAAGGCATGCTGTTACAAAACTTACAGAAAACATATGATCTTAATAAATTCAATTTATTTTCATTTGTGAGGGTGGGTTTTTTGTTGTTTAAATTAGATCATCCCGTGCATTTAGAAGTCACTGTGGCAAGATGTGGCTTTTCATACAGTAGTAGACTAGAATAGTCACTTATTACACACAGTACAGAACTGCATTTTGCTATGAAGAATGCAACACATAAATCAGAAGTCTGACTCGCTAAGATTTCCTCTAGCAAGACTAAAGTAGAATATCTCATAAGCCTAATGCAGAAAATATCCTCTAGTTAAATAGCCAATTATGGTGTCATGCTTTTTGTTTTTTCTTTTTAAAATAGTTTGGAGAAGTGCTAAAAATAAATAAATAAAATTGGAAAAAGAAGACAAAAGAAAGAGGCAAAGAAAACCAAAAAGCTTCAAGATTAATACAGCCTCTAGGAAGGAAATGTTCCTCCTCTTCAGAGAATCACCTGACATACAACTCATGTTTTTCTCAGGTGAACCTATGGGGCACAACATATGTATATGCATGAGGGTTAAACAAATCCCAACTTCCAATCCCCCACTTTGCCTCTGCGTATGCCCTCATGCAAACCCTTCCCTAGATATCACGGTCCTTCACAGCAGTTTTTCCTGATCCTGCAGTAAACTGTCTTCGGTAATGAGGACAATAGACACATCTATGTTTTTAATAGCACAAATAATTGCACCTCCTTAAACTGCTCCCAGTAGGGCAATACCACCATCTATGCCTGTACCAGTGAGGTAGCAGGACGGATGGGCCAGGAATAGGGCTTCCCTCCTTAGTGAAACCAAGCTGTAAGATCAATCTGTTTACTGGGTCTTCATATAAAGATTCACTCTTGTTACTAATTAAGGGAATTTTCCCAAAACCTCACATTATTTGATACTGGTTTAAAACTGAAATTGATGAGCAGAGGCTAAACAGCCCCCACTGATAAAAACTTTGAATCCCAACTGTATCAGCCACATATACAGGTAGGAGAGAGCATTTATCTCTATATTAAGACATCAAGTGAGACAAGTACTTCCAATTCCTTAAACTAAAGCACAGGTCAGGCTCTTCTTGCCTTCTATCCTCCAAGTCTAGAAAGAAGAGAGAAAAAGATAAAAGCCAAAATAAGAGTATTAATTTGTTCCAAGTGAAGACTATGTTGTCTTACCCAGTCTTAGCTTTATCCCTGACTAATCCAGAGGCCGGTCTAACACAGCACATTGTTTGGAAGACGTTGCTATTCTTGCTACTTTTATGGCAGCATGTTTTCTTGTATTCTACTGTTAAACAGTAGTTCCATGCAACTAGAACCAGGTGTCTTGTCAGTGCTAGACTCGATATCCATCCAGGAATGCTGGCATAAGCCTGCAGCACTCTGGGCTGAGGTATATCCTTGCCACAGACCTCACTCCTGGACGGTCGAACCATCTTAAGCCCCTGTGTTTTAGTCCCACACCTGTAATATTTTAACTGTCCCATTCTTATCCTGTTTTAGTGTGTGCATGTGGTTTTACACTCCAAAACACAGTGGAGTGCTATTTCCAGCTACAAATTCAGTGCTCCTGTATTATTACAAAACAATCATTAGCATATGAAACAAAAAAACACAGTTAGACATGGAAGGGAAAAAAAAAATATATATATACACAATCATTGCTTTTTCCTTGAATATAATCTACTCCTTCCAGCAAAAGCAAACTACAATAACCAAACCACCAACTCACAAGAAACCCTACAGTTTCACCAATTTTCATGCTGAGCTCCCTCTGGAATCACTGCACAGTATAGTTAAGGGACTGACTGTCCTCCTTGGAAAAGGCACATTTACTGCAATACAGCTCTTAAAAGGAACAACTAAAGTAAGTGCTAGCTGGCATATTAAAAATAAATAAATAAATAAAGAAGGTGTTAACTGTGGTCACAAACTCAGCCTTTACCACTAAAAAAAAGCTCACTTTCTGCAGGCAGTAGGGCTATTTCCTCTAAATGTGTGTGTGTTTTGCTTTGGTCTGATGTTCTCACACACTCAGTGCTGAAGCTTACAAGAATGGGAACCAGCAAAAGCAAGTTTCCCTCATAAAGAGAATAAATATTTCAAAGCATCACAAAGATGCAATTTGGCAGTTGGAAGAGATGCATGAGGCTATCCCTTTAAAGCCTCTTTTAGGACCTCTTTCTCACAGGTATGTGTTCACATGCTCTAAACTATATTTAGAACGTCCTTCCCAGATTAATTTTTAAACTCAGGTCTGGACACTTTTTACCCATTCTCTGGCCAGATACCCCTGTTGAGCCTGTCTGTTCCACTACTGGAAGCAGCAAGGGCACGGGAGTCAGCCTGCCAGAGGTCTGCATCCCTCCCTTTCCCACCAAGGGCAGAACACACAGAACAGGGCAAGAGTCACCCTTGTGTAGAGGAACAGGGCACAGCATTTAAAGGCCAAGACCTCTAGCTTCCTACAGCATGCATGCTATTATATGTACTTTCAGCCACAGCAGGCGACACAAAGCCATCTAGTTAACTGCTACAAAGCTGAAAAGAAGGAAAAAACTCCACAAACCAGAAAATCCACAGACCAGAAAACCAACAAACAGCCCTGCTTCCCAAGCATTACAGAAAATGGAGCACTTAAGCGTATCTGCCTCTGACAGGTGGCCAGCCCCAGCTTAGCCTTGACAGTATCTCTGTAACTGAATAAACCCTCCACAGACCATCATATAAAAAATTAACTAAACCTTCAGGTAGCTTTCTCTTTACTATAATTCAACTCCTATGGCATTAGCTATGCTTGACACAGCTCACAAATATGAGAATTTTTAACCAAAATCTGTTTATATACTTTTACACCTGAAAGACTGCATACAGCACACACCTGAAAGGAAAGGCTTCAGACAGCCAGCAGTGACAGTGGGAACGATTTAAGGAAGAAGACTGTTTTAGACTAAGCCCACTCTTCCCCCTTCCATTTGGAATCGCTGGGAGAAAATGCAACCCCAAACAAATGGCGATTTCAAGGGGGTGGAATTTAACCCGTTCACATCAGCTAGCCAATGCGCAGTATCTGCTGGCCAAACTTTAAACAGGTGCTGATGGATACTAAAGTGCCTCCCCAGAGCTGAGATGTAAGGTATGGATCTGTTCCTTCATTTTGCTGTCTACAACCACTGCAGATTTCTCTGTTGCAAAGAACCTTTGGCTGGTTTCTCTCTGGTGAGAGAGCTCATGCCGTAGACCGGCCACCAGGCTCAGAGCAGTTTCAGCACAGTACATATTAATAGCTTTAAAACTTGTAAAATAAGGTATAAATAACAGAATATTTTTTTTAAGTACAAAAAAGGGGATGCAATGCTGACATGTGTCCAGAAGACTCTGCACGCCCTATGCAATGATGGTAGCACATACAACAAGCATTTTTTTCCCCTACAGCCTTTTGCCAGATTTAACCAGCTTTGTCCCAATGGTGATCTCACATCCACAGAGCAGCACGTGCTCCCACTGGTCTCTAGCAGTCTGTAGTCTCAGGAGTCAGTGCAAATCCCACGTTCAGAAGGGCATTGGCAGAATTCATACTCCTGCCAGCTCCTCCTCTTCCTTGTGAAAACAGCCTCTGGGTGCTCAAAAAGCCTTGCTGACGGTCCTGTTCCTAAAGCATGCTTCACACAACACCTTCTCCTCTGCTACTGCTTTTCCCTTCCCCATCAGTGCTTCTTCCTCTAAAGTGTTGTAAAATTAAAGGTTATGTTAAGGTAGCCCAAATGGATAATATATAAAAGCTACCACACATCATACAGGGGAGGGGCATGCACATGTTAGTAGGTACTATCACTTAGGCACAAAAAGACTTTTTTTTTTTTTCAAATAAAACACACCTTCCAATATATTTAGAGCCTCTTATTTGGAGGCTCTAATACAACAGTATTTAAATAAAATGTCCACCTTAAACAGAGGTCCTCAAATAACTCCAAATATCTAGTCCAGATTAGTTCAGACTTAGATTACTTATGAATGTAGTCCCAAGGGGTGGGAAACAGCACTTGTAAACCGAGAGGAAGCAATGCCCACAGACCACAAGAAGTATCGAAATAATCCATGCTGGTCAAATCCAAGGCTCCTGGTTGCACCGTGGTCACTGCACAGCTCAGCCTAAGCCACTTACCCATTTCCAGAAGAGAATGTTTTACGCACGCATTACACATGAGCAGTCACCAAAGACTAAACAGGCAACCAAAGAGAGCTAATAGAAGTATACAGAAGATATTATACCTTCTTCCTTCTCCTCTGTGATCTCATTTGAGTAATTACCAGTTATTTCTACATATCTGAAGTGACTCACTTGTAAATAACAAATGCAAGAATACAGTGCTGGAAAACACCATTAGTGTGTGTTTGGGGAGTCGTAATTCAGAAAAGGCAGTTTATGAATGTGTTTGTATTTACACATTTATATAGCCTAGCAATTAAATCAAAAGAGAAAATCATTGGGATATCTGCCCCTGCCTTAACAAGTGAGGCTGTTCATGCAGGCTGAAAGGTAACCACGCCGCCATTTCTCCAACTCATTTTTATTTACTACATCTGAAGAGCACTGTGTTATTTGTACTCTTCAAATCATGAGAAGCCTCCAAAATAGCTTTTTTTTTTCAGAAATGTTTTCTTTGCAGGCAGTACATTTAGAAGTTACAGATTTGATTTGAGTAAGACCTGTTTTACCCAGAAAGAGTAAGACTCTTGCTATCAGAAAGATATGAGAGCATACAGAGTGATCACAACTTACTGCCCAGGACTTCTATCACTACATTTTCTTTCTTCCCTCCAAAAATTGCTATGCTTCATCACTACAATATCAAACACGTCATAAGGTGGCCCTCTGCCCTAATTCTTCCTAATGAGGAGTGAGGTCATTTGGTAAGAGGTTTCAAAATATGGATTCTAAATCAGAATTAAAAAACAACTAAAAAAAAAAAACACAACACCTATAAAGTTAACCCACGCTATGTGCTTCATCCCCAGGAGATCACCTTAGGTGTCTAGAAACTGAAAAATGGATGCCATCCATTACCTCCCTCCCAGTCTTAAGAGCATGTGATGTTCCTAGCATCACCAGCTCTTCTACAGCCATTGTTCACACGCCCTTCCAACAGTCTCTCCTGCTTACAAGTTTTGCTACTGAAGCACAGTAACTGCAATATTCAGGAATATTTCACTATTCTATGTTACTTCTCTGAAGTATTCAAATAACCACTGCTATTTCTACAATCCAGGGCATCTTGTCAGAATTCTCTGAATCCTACAGATCATCACATCACATGGCAATTAAGAGGATTTTTTTTTTTTTTTAAAGAATAAACAGAAAATTAAGTATTCTACAGAAGTAAGCTGTATGCTGCAGACAGAGCAGCTGCACTTCCAAGTGACTCTGCCCAACGAGGAAGGGCGGCAGGTGAGGAGGCGACACACCCTGACTTCTGCTGCCCCCACCACAGGGAAGGGACCTTCTGCAGAGGAACTAGAGCAGGTCACTAGGTTCAGTAGCACTACCACAGATAAACCTGACAAAGTCCACCTGCTACAGCACCAAGCAATAAGCTAACAAGAATTAGATCAGATAGCAGGTCTACAAGTGTTTATAGCCCATGACTCAACTTTCCCTCCTGTACAATGACCTTTAAGGAGGACGAGAAAAGAAGACGAGCATGCTTATATGTTAAATTCATACAATCCATTATCCAAGGAGTAACTGATATCTGAGGCTCTAAATCTACACAAGCAGCAGCATGGCAACAGCCTACAATAGCCCCAAAAGGCTGCAACAGAGGAAATCTGATTGTTTCGGTGCCCCGTGACATCTTATGAAGCAGGCACATTTTCCCCCCCAAAAAACCCCAAGAAAACCCAACAGAGCCACAAGGTAGGAGCTACAGAAAAAGTGTGATCATCAGCAGAAAGAGGGTATTTTAAGACCTGCTTTAATGCTTAAGTTCAGTTTTGCCAAGACAAAATACACCTGGCATTTGCCTAGACATGAAGACATGAGAGGCAGAGGAAACACACAGCATTGTAACCCAGAATACCCGGCATTACCCAAAAGTCAGAGTCCAAATCCCGCTCATCTCCCCTACTGCACATTAGAGTATTCCAAAAACAAAACCAGGGTAGGGTAATGCAGAAGTGCCATCAGCATGATAGCCTGAAGAGCACACGGAATGGACCCTTTTTTGCCATTGAGGGAATTCACAGTAGGAAATGCCTAATGGTAAAACTTGAGGTCCAGAAGATAAAGTTTGGGAAAGTGACCTTTTTATGCATCTCGGATCAAAAACCAGTTCGGTCACCTGCATGCAAAGATAGCCTCAGGCACATGGCAAACCAGCTTTAAAACAAAAAAACTTTGTGAGCAAGCACTCAAGACAGCTGCGTGGAGGAGCTATATGCAAAAAACACTATGAAACTTTCATGTTTGATATTGCAATCCAAAGACAAACAACAAGAGTTCAGTAAACAGTAAATGTGAGCCTGCACAACCTTGTTATCTTTTCATCTCAACAGTTAAACCTATGTGAGGGAGTACAAAGAGGTTACAAAATGCTATCTGCAGAGCTTAATAAGTGTTCTTTTTGCATTTATTTTGCAGCAGGAAAAAATTTAAGGTAGAAGAGAATTAAGCCCTGTTGAGAGGACCAGGACTGATTCTTGAGAAATCATCTATGACCGCTGGCAGCCCGGGGATATTCTTCTTCAAGAAATTTTGCATTCATGTGGCCGCAGTTGAGAGCGTATTTGCTCTTAGTACATTAGCTAAGCAAAAGTGAGCGGCAAAGGTGTGTAGATTCATCCCTCATTGCTCATACACAGAGCCCAAAGTAACAGAAAAAGGACATTTTTCGGCTGGTCTTCCCTTTCCTCCCCTTAATTGTAAACCTTCTCTTCATTATTCTGGAAGTTCTGTGACTTTTAACATATGATCTTGGAATTCAAGGGAAATTCTGGCCTTGATGAAGTCAACAGCTCCTTCCAATTTCAAAGGCAAAGAGTATCACACTAATCTCTAGTCTCTCTCCTCCCCACCCCTTTAACATCATTATATTCTGGTTTTGAACTTTAGCCTCTTATCTCCTTCTCACATCTCACCCAAGAGATTTTGCTTCTCTCTCCTCTGAAAGCACCCTTAGATAAAATTATTATTTTTATTATGAATTCAAGAAAAAAAAATTAAAAAGAGGCTGTTGTACTAGCTGCATGTTTAGGAAGCACAGACTAGAACCCAAAGCCTTTAGCTCTTACAAAAACAGGGGAAGGATGCTCTTGGGTATGAGTTTTATAGTCTATCTCCACAGCTAGAAACAGTCAGATATGACTGAATTAATTGGCCTTTAAAGGATATTCTCATTGTTACATAATTAATTTAGCACATAATATTCTAGTAAGGAGAAGAAAGTTAGATACCTCAACAGAGAAGAGCCCACATGCTACTCGTTAAACAAGAAATGACAGAAGCAAGTACTCTGCAAGGCAAAGCCAACAAAGCTGGCAGCCCTTGCTGCCCAAACAGTTCCAGAAAGAGCTGTGCTGGAATAGCTGTTCCCAAGTTTCACGGATCTTTGTCCTTTCCCCACCAAACTCAGCCCACCCAAGGCAGAAGACACTTGTTTGGTCACCACCACCCAACAGGGATGCCTGTTTCTCTGGCCAGGAGCTGCATTTATAGACAAATGACCACAGGAATGACATGAGAGAGGTATGGGAAAAGGTTTTTTCATTTTACATGATGCTTCTCATGCACTCACCTTTTTGATAACCACAAAAACCCCAGAGTGAGTGGAGGGAAAAAAAATAAATTTAACACATCCTCAGAACACCCAGGCAAACATATCCCCCCCCCCCCCGTAAACAATAAAGCAAAACAATTATATTCAACCAAAGTTGAGGACTACATACAAGAGGCCCTGTTCTTTCTACTGCCTGTGAAATGACAGCAGAAACCAGTAGCTTGACGTCCTTCCCTGCTGTTTTACACTGCTTTTTCACCTTATTTTGGCAGCAGTGGGAATAGAGACAAAAGAAGCACAGAAGAACAAAGCATGAATCCCATTCAAAGAGAGGGAGGGGAAACAAAAGACAGAAGTGGAAGTGGATGGGCTACTTATACCAATTATCATCAAATATTCCTGCATTTCCTTCCTTAAGGTAGCTCCTTTCCTTCACAAAGGCCTCCAAACAGTTCTGAGAGGTTCCCTTTGTAGAATATGGAGAAAGAAAAACTGTAATAAAGACTCCAAAGAAGATAAATTTTCCCAATAATGCAAGCTAGAGGAAACACATGGAGGTCAAATAAAACTATTATTTGCCTTTTCAAACACGATTTTCTTCAGCTGCTAAATAAAAACATTATGAAGCCATTTTACACAGTAAAATTTAACCTTATATTAACCTTCCATATTAAGTAAACAAACCTTTCTAGCCAATAAGCATCTCTGTGAACTCTCCAAGATGATAAGCAATACCTTAATTACATTCATTTACATGACTTTGAAATTGTTCCAGACCAAAGTCAATGACTACAAGGTCAGAGAGTATGGAAATCTAAAATAAGGAGAAATCCATGGTCGGCCAGTTCACACACACGAATAGTGCATTGTCCCCTCTACCCAGTTTGTAAGGGGTCAGGGATACCAACCAAGTGCTCGTCTTACCATTAATTACATGAAAATGGCAAATGTCTCTGAAACACCTAAGACTGAGTGCATCCTTTCTTATTTTTTGAAAGCTACTGACAGCTGAAAACAATGTTTTTAATGCTTAATGGCGAATCAAGCCACACGAATGTCTTATGCAGATATTTTATAATATTCTAACTGAAGGCCACAGAATAAAAACACAACTCAAGCTACAGCAGAATCGCTACTACAGAATATTTCATGTACTCATGTGTGTTGTATTCAGTAATGCTGAACTTAAAAGTTTTGCTGAGATTTATCCAGTGATGAAAGTGGAATGGTAGAAGTCAGCACACCGATTCCACATCACCCTTACTCATAAACCCATGAGCCACACTGACTCAAAGAGGAGCCCAAGCCTGATAAAATCCACTGCCTAGACTTCCACTCTCAAAGCTAGATATGGGTAAGAAATATCCTGTCTTCTGTTCTGAATACCATCATTATGATGCCACCCGAAAACCTTTGTTGTTTAATCTGCCCTATCCTTAGAGCAGGAAATGCTAATTACATCCAAGCAGTGATTATAAAGACTTTAAAGACTGTTGCAAGAAACTTGATGAAGTATGTTCTGCCCTGAAGCAGGAGAAAAGCAGACACAGCGCCCATCCCATTCCCCAGATATTAGATAATGGCTCAGGTATGATCAATAGCAATCAGATTAGCCAAAAATAGAGCATACATGCACTCTGCACTAATGGATTGTTTCAGGACTCCAGTTTGTGTATCATAACCATGAAAATATTACAAACATGCAGATACAAAAAACTGAAGCACAGCGTTCAGGTTTAGGCAATCCCATATCAATGCACCACAGCTGACAACATTTTCCCAGTACTAAATTAGATAAATCTCCCTCCACCATCACTTTACTAGCCAAGCACTTTTTACACAACTCTCAAGCCAACAACCTTCTGCAATTTAAGTATGATTTAGTGCAAGAGAAGCAATGAGTATTATAAAATTTATGCTTGTTCACCTTCTCTCCCCACAGAGAAGGGCAAGATGTTTTTTCATGTAAATATGTATTAGATCCAAATCATTTAAATAGATATTATTCCATAGAGAACACGATACTGCATATGCCCATTTCAGCTCCATGTTACTAAATAAACTGCAAGATAATGATGCTGCCTGGCTCATCCTAAAGGACAACGAAAATATTTCTAGACATTTCAAACACAAGTAAGATACTTTCAGAAGAACAAAAGGAAAACTAAGGTGGCTCTTATGAAGCTCATAAACCACAAATTAGTAAGTCTCTTCAGGAACAGGCCACAGCTATTAGAGCAAAAGTACAGCTCTGGTACATGGAACAGTCTTTATAGTACTAATATCAAGTCCTTGCTATCTTCCATTTTTATTTATTTGCTTTAGTTGGAGCAAGGGAAAAGAATATCAGGTTTGCAAGGAGAGAAATGAAACAAGTTTTAGACAGGTGACTAAAATTAACAGAAGCATGTTTAAGGTAAGGTGCAAAAGTTAATTTCATGCAGTTTTATTTCTCAGTTCTATTGAGCCACAGATGTGACTGCTTTGATGGAGAGAGAATAGAGAAAACTTAAACAATATCTTTTAAAAGAAGTGAGAGCTTTAATCATTTATTTTAAGTAAACATGTATCTCTCTGCTATCCACAAAACACAAAGGAAGATAATCAGTATGCCACCACAAAATACATTTATAGTTAACCATTTCATTGAAAATCATATATTTACAGCAAGGAAGATTGTCGCTGGTCTTGAAGCTACCACATACCATTTGGGCTGCAGTCAGTTATCTTACGATATGGTTTGACCTCTGCCTGATTTTAAAACAGGATAATCACCTTCAACTACATGGGAACCTGGAACATGATCAGACCCACTTTTATTGAACTGACCATTTGATGACATGAACACGGCCAAGGACTTATTGTGCTACCTATTTCATTTTAGGCTTACAGCGCAACCTCAGGATACAATCAAAGACCATCCAGAAACCTACCAGGGCAGGGGAAGACCCAAAAAAAACCAAGTAAAAAAATCCACACTTATCACAGAGAAAGAATGGAACAGGAAAGATACAACGAGCATAATAAAGTCAAGTTAAATGCTGAAACTTTTTGAACTACCAAAATTCTCCTCTAGCTGACCACGCTCAAACTGGAAGACTGTCCGGAGGCAGGCAGCCCTATGGATAAGCTCTTGAAGAGCCCCTGCTATAGAGAAAAAAAGACAGGTGCCTAATGTCAGAGTACATCAAGCTAGGCTCCTGTTCCAAGCAAAGCACTGCGAGGCGACCCAAGCCTGCAAGTCCACATTCAAAACAAACCTGAGGAAGGAGGAAGTGTTCCTCACAGACCTTTCTGGTTCAAAACACTTGCCGCAGCAGCCCTGCCATGTTCTTCACATTGTACCGTGGCTTTTATAGCTGTTAGCCCCATTACAACACAGTTGACAGTTTAAACAAAGAGCAACTAAGAAAGTACAATATTCTATAACTGGCATTTACAGCACTGGCCTTGGACTTCTAATCTTTACCAGACTGGCACACAAATCAATCTATCAGCTCATAAAGGTGTGCTTTTTTAACCTCTAAAACAGATGGGATTGGCCAGAAACGTCTGGCATGTCAAACTGCTAATCACCGCTGCCCTTTGCACAAAATAACCCACTTAAGTTGAGGCATGGTTGCACTGTAACAGACATTAGTTTGTGGGAAACCCATTTAACTGTCACATACTCCTGCCACTCCTGCTCTCCCTTAATTAAGCCTAATGCCTTATGCTTTGACCTTTTGTTCTAGCCTATTAACCCTATCTAGTACAAGTTCAAATATGTTAAACTTAAAAGTTTGCTGTAAAATATTAAATGCCAAGCTGCAGAAGGAACAAGGGAAGTTCCCCTACCCTGCAAGTTACCAGCCCCTTTACCAAATCCCCTAGGCTACCAAAATGGAAACACTACATTCAAAGACAAGACACATCCAAACTACTAAGCAGCTTCACAGCAACAAAGTAGAGTTTCTTCCACTTGCATTGCCTACCTTTTCATCTTCAGAGGAAGGGAAGAAAAAGCAAAACTTCTGCTTGTAACTTCATAACCTCGGGCTCTTGGGGTTTTATCCAACAAGAAAAGCACGTACTGTCAGCCAAGATCACAGTATACTCATTTGCAGTTCTTTAAAACCTATCATTAAAAATAAGCCTTAATTGCTTTGCAGTGACCAATTCCTCCTCAGTTAAAGGCTGCCTCTGCCAGCCTTGCTCAGACTGAGTCATCACCTTATTCTTCTGACAACAGTTACAATTACTACTAGTTGTTAGTTCTCATCGGTATCTTTCCATAAGTTACATTGTTTGAAGTTTCTCAGACTTGCATAAACTTAAGGATGTAATTTATCCTTTTTTTTTTCCTCCCCCCCCTTTGATACAAGCTTACCCTCAGACAACGCGACTACCTTCCCCAATTGTATCTCTTACTTGAGGAAGGTAACACAACATCAACAGGATCTACAGTTCGGCTTGTAAAGCAGTATTCATCCAGGGAGAGCCTACCCTGATGGTCCAGAGCTCGGACTCTAAACAAGAAATCTGAACCAAAGAACCAAATCTTTGCTAAAGACACAGGTCTGCTGCACCCCGCATTAATGCTATTTACAACAGCATGCAATGCAAGCTTGTATATCAAGACAGGTATTCTACAATTAGTGTTTATAGCCAGTGAATAAAATCTGCTCTTCGCCCCACCCCTCCCAAAAACTAAACGGAATATCCCAAATCAACCCAAAACACGGCAAGTACAACAACTACTGTTTTATAATGCTGGTTAGGAATGGAAACAGGAATGCAAACTGTGTCAGGATTACCAGCCATACATCAACAGCCACATTTTCTCAGATCTTCAGCTTAAGCACCTTACTGACAAGCTGAACACTTGGTGCAAGTATTCATATTCACAGTTTACCCTTCCGCAACTCCGACTAAACAGAACATCTTTTAAACAAAAGTCACAATCCTGAAACAAAGTTTTGAATTACTTCAATTATTTTTGAAAATGTGAAAGATTAGAAAAGGCTTGCTGCCGCAAAAGCCACTCTCTACTAAGTTCTTTTAAGGCTGTGGAAGTGACCCATTTGCTGCTGATCACAACAGTTCAAGTTTTAAATAGCTAATTAAATACTTGTGTTTTAATTCCAAAGGGCCTATCTTACAGATTGACACCAGCAAGTAACAACTGCAAATACAATTGCCCAGACAACTAAGCAGCACTACAGCAACGCTAGACTACTTTTGGGGGTTTTTTGAGGAGTCAAATAGGAAACTATGAGGCGAAAAAATTAATTAAGCCCTCACCTTGATTTCCCTTTGTTTCAAAAACACTGATTCTGGATAAATACAGATCTCCAAGTTAAAAAGCAAACAGAGTTTTCTAATGATTTCACTCTTCTATATTCTCCTGTGTTGAGTACTGCAGTTTTAGCATCTCCAGACCAATGTATATTCAAATGAAGTCAAGCAACACGTGAATTTATTTAAAAAAAAAAAAAAACAACAAAAAAACCCCAACAAACAAAAACCCCCACACATCCTTGGATCTGCAGTCTATGCCATTACAACAGATATGTTAGAAGTTTTGCAGGCTGGGATTTGGTATGACTGCCTCCAGCTTCTAGACCTTCCCTACTAATGCTCACAAAAGTTGCCACTGGAGGCAATGCAAATGAGTCCTAGGAGAGACCAGAAACAAAACAGTAACTGCTTGTCAACCATTACATGCCCAAATTGTATTCTTTATGCTCATCAGCATTCTCAAGTTCTTAGGCACGCATGTAGGCCCACCGAGTACAGTGGGGCTACTCAAGTGGATAAAATTACTCACAAACCAAAGTGCATATACATAAGCAAATCACTGGACAACACTTAGGGAATTATTCCCCGGTATCAAAGAAAAATAGGATTTAGGAAATGGGAACCAAGGGAGCAGATCCAAACAAAACGACAGTGGTGCTAAATGTCTACGAGCCATTGCAATGTAATATCTAATAATGATTTTACTGTGACAGTCCCTTGCCACAGAAGCTTATTTTGGATTTGTTTTATTTAAAAAAAAAAAAAAAAAAAAGAAATGTAACACAGTAAGTTTTACTTAATCTTCTCCTGTGCTAAAAAAAAAAAAACCAAACAAACCCACATTTAAATCAGGTTTTTCCCTACTTAGCAACTACTTCTCAAAGAAGTAGGCTAGATCTTCAGGACTTACCAGCAACTTCCATACAAAAAAAAGTTCAAAGGCTTCTATATACTTATTTCTCTTTAGTCAGCACACATTAAAAGTCTTACACTAATAGAGTGATTAACTTGAAAAAAAAAAATCACTTTAAAATATATTATAGCCCTAAAACACCTACTGTATGGCAGAACTGGCATGACAGAGATGAAACCCCAAACCAAAGAGACAAAGTAAATAACCCAAACTAATTTACCTCGAGAATAGTCCCATCAGGAAAGCTCTTCCTTCAGGAGTCCAAGGATGTGTTAATTTTCTTCCTCAACAATTCCATGCGTGATCTGAAAAGAACAGCAGAAGCCACCCAATCAAACTCGACGTTCCAATTTTTTTCCCCACCCAATATACTTCTATCCACTTTCTTATTGTTGGCTTAACAAGAAGCGATCCCCTGTTTTGGTAGGAAGAATTGCAAATAACATTTCACAAGAAAAACATAGCTCTGAACTTCAGAAATCAAGTCTTTCCATCGGTAGAACAAGTACAGCCAACTTACGCTGCCCAGGCTGTTACTGTCTACCTAACCCGACAGCACTTCTGCAAGAACAAAAATCAGCACTCAACTGTGATTCAGAGCCACCACCTTCCTCCTTCCTTCTGTTAAAAACACCCAAGCAGCTGTGACAAGAAACCCCTCCTTCCTATGTATCAGTCACTGCTTAAGGCTTCAAACTCAGACCAAGGAACATCAAAACCAAATTGTTTTAAAAAGCCACTAGTTATCTAAACATAAATATAGAAGAGCATAGTTTAACTGGTGAATGTAATGCCACATACCACAAAATTATTTAGAAAAACTTAGAACAGTAGAAGCAATAACATTTGACTCAAATATTTAGGAATTGAGTGGTATTTAATATTATAGCTAGAAGATGTTACCCATAACAAGCACCACCTTAAAAGTTCTCCTCAGCTCTTCTCTATTATTCCTAAGTGAACTTTTGCTAGAAGATGCAATTGTTATTTGTACTAACTCAGACTTGCTCTTGTGATGAGCTTCATTGTTAATAGTTATGTTAAATCTTCTGACAAGTTACCACCCAAGCAGCAAGTTTATTACACATAAAGTGTCAAACTTAACCACAATAAACCATTAAAAAACCCTCCAACATATACTTTTTTCCTTGTTTGGCTGAACCTTCCCCTCCTCATGGTTGGTTCCTCTCCTCTTTACCTCACCTTCGGTTTCTGGTTTCACAAAAAAAATATTCACAAAAGCCTTTAAAACACAGAATTTCTCCAGCACAGAGGACCCCACCAGCAGTTACAAGTGTGGAGGTGGGCATAGTGAGAAGCGTATACATTGGGGGCAGCTCATAGCATTTCCCCCCTCTGCAAAAGCACTCAGGCTAAAGCCAGCTTGGAGGAAACATCTAATACTACCAAAGCAATGGTACCTGGCAAAGAAGGGGACAAAAAAAAAATAAATAGATGTAGACATTGATAGATGGGTCATGATTCAAGAAAAGACCTATTTCAAGCTTTCAGGTATGCAGAAACTAAGAGAAGCACACCGAACTACTGGCACCATCAAGACCCAACAAAAGCAACAGACACAACTACGCCAAAAAGTAAGTAAATACCCTGAAATACTACATGCAGACACTATTTCAAATCCATCCCCCATATACACCACACAATGAGTAGTCTGTTTGCCCCACAGAACGGTAGCAATCCTCAAGGTTTGGATTCAATTGGGAGTAGGGAGAAGACAATGCTACCATTGCGGTCAAACACAGAAATTATGGGCAGAGTGACAAAGGTGGTAATAAACACAGTTCAAAGCCTTCCCAATCCCATTTTGCTGAAAGGGCAAGTAAGAGGAATGTGGAATCTTTTGCAACCAGAGAAAAAACAGGACAAGAGGTTCCTTAGAGCAGAAGGAAGCAGCACCTAAAAAAAGTGCAAAGCTTCACCTTGTCAAGCCACCTTGATTTGAGAGAAACAGTTAATTCCAGCATTTCTGTTCTATATTATACACGTAGATAAGATGATTTCAACCACTGACAAAGGGTTTTATTTAAATATTCCTGTTTCCAAGAGAGGACCGATTTCTATCTAGTAGGGGGAAAACAAGAAAACAAACAAAACCAAAAACAAACAAGCACCCCACACTGTACTGCCATCAAGGTTCAACATATAGACAGGATTTCCTTTAGGTCAAGTTTAAACAGTCTTTTCTGCACTGTTCTGAGCAACTACAGCAGGTTTATAAAAGTTCAGAAAAAGAGAACAAAAGAATTTGTTATTTCTGGGGGAAATCACTTTTTTTGTTGTTGTGTTTTAAAACGCTATTGAAGAAAAGAGCTTTCCCAGAATAACACTTTATTCCCAAACACTTCACAGCTGGATCACTTGCCTTGCACAGTTGTGTTTTTTTTAATGTCAATTTGTTTCATATTATAAACTGCTGAAAGCAGGATAGGTGATGACATGAATACCATCAGCAGGACAAGCTCCTGGGGCACGAACCATCATTTCTTTCTACCTCTGAGGCAAGCCCTGCTTTTGACATCACTGAAAAAGCCTTTTCCATTTCCTTTTCCGCTCTATTTTCAAAGTGGGATGCGGCACAGAGAAGAAGTTGAAAGCCTAGAGCCCTGAATCTTAAAGTTTGATGTGGAAAAAACAAAAAAACCAAAAAAAAATCAGCACCAGAGCAGCACTATCAGCCTAACGCCAATGAGAACAAAAATACCCTTCTTCAGTGAGCCAAGCATGCTATGAAAAACACATCTCAACACAGAAATTCATTAATTGCTTTTTGGGGCTAATTAAGTACTCCCTTGCCTGTTTTCATATAGTAGCTTTGGTCAAGACTGAAACATGTATCGCTCCACATCTCAGGACGACTCACTCCCCTGCAACTTACTTGCTCAGGAGGAGGAAGAGCAGCCCACCAGAAGTCTTCTTTAACACTAAACTGGTTTGAAACTGGTGACTAACAGTAGATCTATAGCTTCCACTTTTGATCTGGTATTGTCTATCAGTAAAACTGTTTTTCCTCAGCTGAAGACAACAGTATTTAGAAATAAGATGCATGAAAACCTAATTTCTCTCAAGACAGGCAATTAAAAAGGACCAATAACCTCCAGTACCAGTTTGGTAAGAGAAGACCGTGCCAGGAAGGGTTTGCCCCAAAACAGGATGGCTAGCAACTGCTTCTTCCCCTTTCTACACATGAATATTTACTGACATGAATCTTAGTTGCTATTCTCTTCCTTCAACCATCAAGCCAAGTGTCCTGCAACAGAGAGCCAATTACATTACCAAATTCATTCTTTCAAGTGCTAAATAGGCCTGTTCACATTTCTAAGCATTTGAAATAAATAATCCAGAAAGACTAAAACATGAGACATTCATCTTTACCAAAAAGAGTCCCCCTGCCCGCTCTTCCTGAGGCAGACCTTCCCACCAGAGAGAAGGCAAGGAAGTTCTTCTTGTGGTCACAGGCGGCCACCCAAAGTACCACCCGCCAACCGCAGCGCGGTGTTTTCTAGTTCGGTGTTTTCGATTGCAACTAGCCAAACAGCAACACCGTAGTACCCCAGAGAAATGCCACAAGCCCTTTAAATACTCTCCTCCTAACTCTCCTCGTATTTGCTACAGGCAGGCGGACACGGCTCAGATAGTCACAGTGCTTACCGTTTCGGCCTGCTGGCAGGAAGAAAGCACAAACCACAAACGGTGCTACCATTAACCTTCTTGCCTTTAGCTTCAGACTGTTTAGACAGACCTTCAAGCTTAGAGGTTTTATCTTTACTGTACATCTGTGCATATTCTCTCGCACATTTTTCCTCCAGTTCAGGCTCCATCCCCTACCTACAGTATCTTTCCACTTGCCTGTCATTAAACCCCTGCTGAGCAGTAATGATTTATACTTCAAAATTTGCACTTCTTTTCCCAAAAGGGTACTTAACTCTTTTTTTTAATCCATAGGATAGTTATCCTAATTCTCCCGCCTATTCCTCATAACCCATCCCACTGCTCCATACCCATCAGCTGGGAGGTCAGCCCTCCTAAGCCCAGCCGCCCCCATGCCCAGCAGGTCACCCACCAAAACCTCACTCACAAAGGGGTTCATGGCCCCATTGGAAACCCTGTGCTCTTCCCAGTCTGTCTTCTAGACTGCCTCTGATCCCCTGTATATCACATACTGGAGGAAAAATAATAATCATTAGGAAAAAAAAGAGATAAAACCAAAGAAACCACAAGCCATTTGTGTTTGGAGAGGTTCAGGCAAGTTCTGAAGAGTTAATTCTAAAATTAACCAATTATTACAGTCTTCTTGTCTTCTCCAATAGCCCTGCAAGGAGGTGTCAAGCGCAAGCCTTGAGCAAGACAGCTGACTGTGGGAAATGCAACTCCCTGGCTTTGCCTTGGGCAAGTTTATACATGTACTCAGCTCAACACAAACCAGAATTTATCTTTTAATATACTAATGTCCTGCACTGTCACTGGTAAAATTAACAGTGCTCTCACTGCTAACAATAATACAGCTGGTATTACAGAACACTTGTCAATGTTCAAAGCCAGAAAAATAAAGTTAGTCTTGAAAAGAAAAAAACAAGCTGTAGGCATGCAAGACTTCGGCAATTCTTTTAAACCAATCCCTTAATAAGCAAAACCTACAGGCAATTATGATCACCATAAAGTAAACTAATGTTTATGTTCTATAACCCTTACTGAAATACTTATAAAACCACCAAAAAAAAAAAAAATCAAAGTTTTCCTTGATGCCTTTTACAGAACACTCACTCCAAACAGCTATTGAACACTGCAGGTGATGCAGCCAGCATTTAAATCACTCAGTTAAGTTTACAAGATAAAAACATTAGTTTGGTTTTATTTCTTTATCAACATAGATTTATGACTATAATAAATGTTGGTTACTTTATTTTGTCCAATTTTGATTAGCCTATCTTTCACTTCACAGAAAGAAGCAAGTACTGGGAGCAGAGGGGAAGAGCACGTTTTCATCTGGTAGTTTTCTATCCCAAGACTAATAAAGAAAAAAAAAAAAAAAAGTAGTCATCCATCCAGCAGGGTTTGACATGTGACAGCATCTGTGCGTGCAGGGTCTACAAAAAGCTGAAAGCCACTGACAGCTCTCGCTCATTAGGAAACCCAGGCCAGTCTAGCAGGAGGTGAGATTTCACCCCCACCTGAAACTCTCTGTCAGTAGCTGTTGCCTCTTCCATCCCACTGAACAAAACCATACACCCTTACTCATGACAAACACCGTCTTGCTTTGGATTCAAGGCCATCAACTCCACCTCAAGAGACCGCTGATAAAACAACAAGTCATACTTCTCAACCACAACTTTGGGAGGACAACTGCCCCAGACAGCAGAAGCCTCAAACCCTCCTGAACACATTCTGAACGAGAACTTTTTCTCTCCGAGATGCCAATTCTTGCTGCCCGTATAGCAACAATTAGTCAGAAGCCATTAAATCAGATTTTAACCACAAAACACCCTCAGCTCAGAAAGCTTTCGTCACATGGCATCTCAATGTGTCACTGCCTAGTGTGTTTGGTCAGCCCTAGAAACAGTAAATCGTATTTGAATATTAAAGAAAAAGGTTGCCTGCCACTCCCTCGGGGACACGCCACCCCCTTTCCACAAGGGACTGCTTCCTCCCCGTGGGTCTCTGCAGACTGGATTCGCACCCTTCAACAAATACAGCTTTACTGTATCTCCAAACATTTATAGTGCCATGACTCAGTTAAATTCTAATCAGCCCGTGAGCTGTCAGACACTGCAGGCAGGTCCCCTCAAAATAAAACAAGGAATAAATCCAGTCTCCAGATTCCAGAGAGATGAGGCAGAAGGGAACAACTTCCACTTCAGCTTTCCCAACATCGCCCTAATCCCAGGGACAAGAAACCCCACTGGCCTTTCCAACACCTTCAACACGTGTCAAACATCTCAGCCGAACTCTCCCTTGAATCAAAAGCCTAACGAGCCACCGGAACCCCCGGTGCAGGAGCAGAAGCAGCGAGGTGCAGCGGGGACGCGAGGCTGGCTGCATGTTACAAAGCTGTCCCTTATTCTTCTTCCTGTGCCCCGGCACCACGTCTCCAGATTTTCGGTACCTTCCAACTCAATTGCCAGCTGACACTCACCCAGCACGGCCCCAAAACAACACGTTCCGTAGGGACAGAAGGAAGGGGGAAGGAGGGAAAACGAAAACCAAACAAAATTCACCTTTAAAGGGCTTCGGGGAGCACAAAAACACGTCTGGAAAAGTAACCTTTAGTCTAGAGAGGAAACAGCGACGTCCCTAAGGAGCTCGAAGCGATGAGAAGGCATCTTTGGGGGACGCAGGGAGCCGAGCCCGTACCACCCCCCAAAGAGGCGGTGGGAAAGGGACCTCGGGCACAGCCGCCCGCCTGCAGGTAGAGGTGGAGCGGGCAGTGACAAATCGTCGGGGGTGGGGGGGGGTGAAGGCGAAAAGAGGTAAGCGTGGCCTTGCCCGCAGCTGCTGTTAAAGCAGCCGGGCGGCGGGAGGCGAGCGAGGCCGCGGCCGGGTCTCCCCGCACCCCCGGGCGGCTGCCGGCGCCTCCCCGGCCGCCGCAGCCGCTGCGCACCGAGCTTGCGGCTCTTTAAATAATTCACACGCACGCCGGGAGGAGGAAGAGGAGGCTGCCCCTCCGAAACGGGGACCGAGGCTGGCAGCCAGCGCTCGGGAGAGCGCTCGCGGGTCTCCGGGGTAGCGACTAGTAACTTTTCCGCCCCTCCTGCTCCCTCAAGCCCACCCTGGCCAGGCAAACTTTCCGCTCGCACGGCGGGCGGGGGGGTGCCGGAGGGGCGGCCGCCACCGGAAACGGCCCCCGCCGCCGCGGCCGCCCCCGCGCCGGGCTCACCCCGGCATTGTTCGCCGCCGTCGCCGCTTCCCCGCCCGCCGCCCGGCAGCGCAGCCCCGGCCCGCCCCGCTCGGCCATTTCCCCCGCCAGCCAACACGGCTGCCGGAGTCGGAGCTCCGCACTCACCCCGCAGCGGGCCCGCGCAACGCCCCCCCCCTAACCCCCCCACCCGCGGCGGCTCCTCCCGGGCAGCCGGGCTGCCTGCCTGGTGCCCGCCGGCCGGCCTCACCTCGCCTGCGGGAGAGGCTCCGGCCCCGCGCAGGCAGCGGGCGCGCACGCCAGCCCGGCCCAGCGGCCACAGCAGGCGAGGGCTCCGGCTGCCAGCCCCAGCGCGGAGGTCTAAGGAGCGGCAGTTCCGAAAGCCGAGGCAGGCGGCTGGGTGCCCCGGGCGGAGGGCAGGGCAGGACGCGCCGCGCCATGTCCCCCGTCCTCCCCCCCCCCACCTTACACACACATACACTCCGCGCCCGCGCGTCTACCCCTCCCCGCCCGGCCCCGCGCACATACACAGCAAGCTCCGCTCTTCTCCGCGCCCCTCCGCGGCTCGGGGCTCTGCTGCAATGCCTGTGAGGCTGACTTTCAAAGCCTAACCCGCAGCCGCGATCCTCCCCGCCTTCCACCTCGCCCGCCGCGGCGCAGCCCGGCCCCTCCCCGCGCCGCGCCATTCATCTCTCCAGCCAAGTTTCTTAACCCTTTTCTAACCCCCGGCGAGGGGAGGGCGGCGGGGTGGGGGGGAAGAGGGCTGCGCCCCGCCGCCGCCCCCGCGCCGTTTGGGGAAGGAGGCTGCGGAGCAGGGTGCTGCTAGACGCCTCGCACGTACGCGAGTCGCGTCGCCTCCTGCCCTCTCTAATTAACCTAACCGGAGGCGCCGAGCCCCCGGGAAACAAACTTGGGAGCGATAGCACCGGAGGACCCGTATTTAATGAAAACAGTGGTGGCTTAAAAACAACACCGTGGGGTTTTCCTCTGTCTTTTTTGCCTTGCTTAGAAGACTGAGGGGGGGACACGACACACGGATACACGGCACGCTTCCAGGGGTTACCGTTTCTTGACGCTTTAGAGCGTATGTTATCAGCCTTCTCGCCGATAAAAAAAAAACTACGCGCCGGAAACTTTTTTTTTTCTTTTTCTTTCTACCGAGGAGCCCAGAACCTGCCGCCAGGGCACGGCGGCCGCCGGGGGAGGGCAGCGGGCGCCCCGGCACCTGCGGCGACTCCCGGGCGGGCCCTGCCTCCCTGCCCCGGCCCTGCCGGCCAGGCCGGCACGGCCCTCACGGTTCCCGGCACGGCTCGTTATCCCTCTGCCTCCCAGGCCGGGCGGCGCGGGGACGGTCACGGCGCCCGGGAGAGCCGGGGAGAGCGGAGCATCCCTCCCGCCTTGAGCCGGGGCGCCCGGCGGTCCCTGTACGGCGGGCCCGGGGGGGGTGGGGGCACCCCCCTCGGCTCCTAAACCGCTTCCCCCGCGGAATACGGTTCGTCAAAGCCACGCTGTTTGCCCACGTGGCGGTAAAAAAAACAATTCGGGAGAAAACCCAGCCTTGGGCACGGCTTCCAAGAAGAGTCAGCCCTCCATTTTGGGAGGTGGCATCTCTGCAACCTCTGCTGTCAGAAATTGCACTGTACGTCAAGTTGCAGGCTTCGTTCCCATGGAAGAAGGGAGCATCCCAGAGGCAGGGAGCCGAACTTGGCTGGCGGCTGGGCTGCAAAGCGCTGTGATCTTTGTCACATCTTCCATGCGCCTGTGTTTAACGAGAGCCCTGACGCTTCGCGTGTTTGCCCAACGCTTTACAGAACACTTCTTTGAGAAGTTAAAGGACTCAGAAGAGAGAAACAAAACTTGTTCACAAGTCACTTAGAAATTGTGTGATATCTGCGTTAACATATGCCCACAATTTTATTTCTAAAACTCGGGCAAAATAACCATAAGTGGTATATAGTCAAGCATATTTTTAGTAAAAAGACTAATAGCATTAAAGAACGTATGAATTCCCACTTTACAGAAAGCGAAAGGGAGTCACGCTTGTGAAAAGCCAAGTGTTTCAACCTAGAGACATCATGAATGAAAGTAGATCTGGGAATGTTAAGCAAAACCTCTTTCACTTTGGAATGTACAGATTGTGTACAGGCTTACAGCAGAGCTAGTAATGTATTACTTGACCTATTTTTTTAAGCCAATGAAAGATTTAGGTTAACTTCATCATCATGTGTTTTTTAACCACTTTCTTCCAGAAACACAGCAGCATTTTCTAAAGCTACTGCACATCACCATGTCTATACAACAGTCTTTTTCTTTGAGAGCCCAAGTATTGTAATATATCCTGATCGAACTTCCATTAAAACGATGTTTTGCTCCTCATTTCCACAGTAGGCTCATTTAGCAAATTCTGATTGTAAAGAAATGATCTTTAATTTTTTTATTTCATGAAGAATCTTTATCTCAAAAATGTTTCAATGCTAAGCAGCTGAATTATCTAGGGGAAAGGAAATTTTCTCATTACTGCAGCAATTTAGCTGCTATTTCAATCAAGGATGTCTGTAGTAGAGACCTCTTTCATTCTTAACCTTAGGGAACGTATTGCGTAGATGAGAGACCCACAAAATGAGGAATGTTGAACAACCAACACCTAAAAAAATGTGCACGTAGAAGATCTGTTAGAATTATTTTTGTTAGGTAACATATAGTTGGCTCAGGAAACTAGTTTCTGTATGGTACCATCAACTGAGATTGTATTAAACACCACAGTGTATGTATTCAGCAGATTATGTCCAGCCACTTGCTCATATTTACCAGATTAAGTCCATGCCACTTGCTCATATTTACCTAAACTATGACAATTCAAGCAACATACAAATTAAATTGTGCTCTGTACAAGTAAAGGAAAAATTTGAGCACACGGTGAATTCTGTCCCTCAAGAAGTACAGAAGTATTGATGTGCATTTGCTGGTTCTTCTGAGCAGTCTTCAACCAAATCTACACACACACTCTTACCCTCCAAGCCTAGAAGATGTGCAGCTACCGATGTACCTACCCACCTGCCACCTGTGGGCAGTGTCTGTAACTTCACTTCCTTGCAGACTTTCCAAAAGGGGACATTTTTTCACTTTTTTTTTTTCCCTTCAAGGGGAATTCCTCACTATAAGGGGCCTGTAAATAGAAGGCCAGTTATGACAGGAAGGCGTAAACTATTTTGGGGTTGGTCTTGGAAGAGAAAAACACATTTACAGAGGTTATATTCAAACTCATTCCAAGAATTACAAGCACTCAGTGGAGAGCTGTTAGTGACATACTTTGGTAATATCAGCAAACTGCTTCTTTTTATATTATATAAATAGGTAGTACGACACGCATACATACACCCCCACATACACACATACACACCCCTCCGCCCTTTGCAGTTGCTAACCAGAAATCTCAAGACAGAAGGTATTTTGGTTTTGACCTAGTAGGAATCATTTCAAAATCAAAACATAATTGCAGCTCTGACATTCCTGAAGTACAAAATTGATCTGTATGACCATTTAAAACATGAATAAAGAAATTGTTGACCTACCCCCGACGTTTTCTTTGATTGATGACTACAAGGATGCATTTAAAAATTATGAACAAAACAACAATTCCAGTAACAGAGCTATGTCTTTGTCTTCCTGAAGTAAAACTCATAGGTCTGTGCCATGCAGTAACAAGAAACATACTACTTTCAAAAAGAAAATGAAAATGAGTCCCAAATATTTTTAAGCTAAAGCTAGCCTATTTTTAAATCACATAAAGTGCTTTGAAGAGCTTGGGTGAACTCGAGTTGCTCTTATTTTGATTTTCCTCAGCCTCTCCAAAAACTAACAGCTCTGAAACTACCTTTTTCAATCAAAATAATTAAAGCCTTGCTTTATGGCATCCAATCATGATAGGAAGGGCTTAGGATGCAGTAGAGAAGATAGCAAGCTTTACAGAAATTCATTTCCAGGCTAAATCTTGCCCTAAAATAGTTTGTCAGCCTTTCATAGACAAATAATGAAATTCCATCCTTGACTCAGCCTAGTTCAATTCATGTAATATGTCAGATTACCAACTATTTGGAAGGTGCCTTCACAGAGGATTAAATCACCTAATAGTCCAGAATTTATGTAGGCAGACAAAATAAATAATTATTTATATATATTTTAACTTATTATTTGACTTCAAAGAAGGTTTGCCTAAATAAATGGTAATCACGTGACAGTGTTCATCCTTAAATCTGAAGTAGTAAGGTGGAAAAGTCTGCCTCTCCTTTGGAATACTGTCTAGGACTGGTTGAAATCAACAGGAACCCTACAAGTGTTATCAGAGGAAAAACTGGTCCAGGGCAAGGGCTTCTGCTGGGTGTACCACAGCACATACCCCGTTTTGTTCATGCAGCAACAAGTCTGCAACTGTTGGAAGTGGAGTTGAATTACACGATGACATGCAAAGGGAAGAGTATAGACTGTATCGCTGAAAGGTATCAGGGGTATGTACCGCTTGTTACTTTATCTACCTGTATTTAAAATGTTAAAGGTATGCATACCACATACCATTCCCTACTGCAGTTGTTTTCTGCTGCTTTTTTTTTTTTTTCCTAATTACATGTTTTACTCATATTTTCACAAGTACTTCGAAGCAGGTCATCTGAGAGAAGCGCATCCGTAGTGCCTCAAGGGTTTGTTTTTTTCTGCATTATTTAAAAGTAGACTGCAGATCGTGACTATTTGATCTAAGAGTAATAAGCAAAGGACCAGATGCTAGAGTCTTTTCAATTACAAAAACATTTAAAGACAGCTGTACCATATAAACTCTCATGGAGGAATCATATGCTTGCAGCATCTGGTGAGTTTTGGCCATGTCTCTAGCGCGCTGTACCTGTTCTGAGGTGGGAGGTAGGGTGAAGCTTGCTTTCCCTTACGCATTTTTGGGGTGGGGATGTGCATTTTTTCGCTGTAGACAGGAACTAACACCTTGGGTCCTGTGTTTGGTGGCTGGAAATAAACACTCCTTTCAGCCCCTGCAACACCTTTCGTGGAAGAATCAAAGGGGTGTATGCTAAGTTGATAAAACGACTTCACGTTAATTGTTAATATTCTACCAGAATAAAATACTGGTGGTTTTAGCCAGAAGAACACATTCTGTACTTGTGAATTTTCCGCAGTTCCATCCCACTCGCACAAACAAACAGGAAAATTATACTTCTGAGAACATTGTTTTGATGAGTCACGTTCCTGAGAGTGTGAAGGCATGTCCAGAAAATAAACAGCCTGGAGCTAATGCTCCCAAACTGACAGGAGAAAGTGCCAGCAGGGCAGGTATAACAGCGTGAAAACACTCTCACTACTTGTGGGTCGACGAGGATGCAGAGATTGCATGTGAGAAGGTTACGTGCATGCAGCTGTAACCTTTCAGAGCACGCATGTCCTTTCAGACTTTGTGTGATCCCCTCTTCTTTGACAGAGGTGTTCCCCACATCATCAATGGCAGGTGAAACAAGGAATGAAGTACCATGCCCTCTCTCACACCCTTCATCTAGAAGTTACGCTCGGTAACAATATTGCTTCGCAGCCCCTTTTTTCTGGCTGGCTATCATGAAATCTGGATAACCCTTTGTCATGGTTCTCATCATGACACAAGCCATGTTGTTGAAACAGCATGTTCTAAAATAAAATGAACAGTACGTACAAATTATACATACGGCGATCTGGCAGCCTGTGCCATGCTGCAAATGAATGGAGTTCTGGAAAGGACCACGAGGAAGCAGCTAAAAAAGAGAAGTTTTTTGTCCTGTGTTTGCCCTTCAATCTAATGCATTTACAATACATGAAATGCTTTAATTACATATTAAAACTTTAATAATATTCTTTAGTATAAATGGTCTTAAGTGCTCTGACTCAAGTAAATGAAACTGCTGTGTTAAGCTAAACTGTGTATCATCTCGGGTATTTTCGTTAAATATATTTACCTAGCCACATACGAGCTTATGAACAACAGGACCTTTGATGGAAAACCAACAGTATAAAATGAAACTTGCTTTAATAAACTTACGCTGTGGTTCTATCCATCCACTAACTTGGAATATTTGCTTGAGTAACATTAAGTCAAGTTTTCATTTCTTTATTCGTTTTCTCTATTTATAAGAAAAATAACAGCTCATTTTATTTAACAACAAATAAAAGGAAAACAAGTGAGTCCAGATCTATTTTACCTGGTTTCACTTACACCGAAGTGTAAAATAAAGATCAAATTTCTAATTATGGCACAGGCCCCCTTACTTTAGCCAGCTCAGTCCTCACACCTCAGAAGAATGGACCTGTTATTGGTGAAATAACACAATGCCAGTGTTTCAAATTCCCAAACAGCATCTTATCTTTTCCATTTGTCTGTAATGTGGGGTTTTATTGATAAGTTGCTGATTGTTTTCTTTCTTTTTTCCTTGTGATAGTTGGAGGGAGAGGTGAAAGAAAGAGGTTGGCCTCAGAAGATTACCAGAATTCAAAAGTATGATTTTCTTAGTTTATAATGAGAAGAAAAAAAGATTGTTTTGGAAAAACCTACACTTAACAATTTTCACCAATGCACAAAAATTCAAAGGAAAGAGAGAGAAAACCTGGACAACTTCTCAACATTTCTTAATGTCACACACGAAAGCCCGCAGAGAAGTAACAGCTAAGAAATTCTGAAAAAGATCTGGCTGCACTGGCTAGGGATATAAATGGTGACTGTTTGGGAAACATGGTCCCAGTTCTGAGGATTAAATATTCTCAAAAAAATGGGTGCTTACCTACCTAATGTCACAGATCTGCTCCCAAATGATTCCCGGTTCTGTTTGCCAACAGGCATCTAATGGGAAAATCCATTTAAACGGCGTATCAGAAAGTGTCAGGAACTCAAATCCCTGGGCCACATAAGCTTACAGAAGCGTCTGCTTGATTGTATTTATGTGATTTGTTTATCAGAATCGAATTAGCTGGGCCTTTATAATTGGTCCAAGTGTATATCTTTGCATATTTTTATTAGCATGCAAATATCTAGGTTTTATTAGGAGACATTAGCTTTAAATGTTAGCTGTATGACAAGTCCAGCTTTGATGCTGTTGATCATCATACCAGTAATTTACACGCAATATAAAGCTGGCAGAGGCACAGGAGCTCACCAAAAACCAGATAGCAGCAGTTACATTCACATAAATTACGTACCTTTGTAGGGAAATTTCTCTTGCTGCTTTTTGCATATATTTTAGAGAACAGCCTAGCCAAGATCGCTCTTGCTTTGAAAACCAATGAGTAAGTTTCCATGTATAAGCAAACAGCAAATACTATAACCTGTTTCTAAATACATATAATTCTAATTTTGAGGTAATTGCATCTCTTTTTTCTCCTCTGATATATAATTAAAAAAATATGTGAAAATGTGTTCCATGGAGAATCAAATTCATTCTGAGTTTCAATGACTTAGTGTAGAGAATGCCTGGGTTACATTCTTCATTTGGACAACATCTATTTTGATGCATTACAATGTCCAAAACCACTTTTTTTAAAGGAAAAGCTTGAGTGGAGAAAAAGACTTACATTTTTTGAATAGTCTGAACGTTTTCTTTCTTGTTTGTTTGGACTGAGAAGCAACAGTTTAATTCCTCCAATATTATTATAATTAGCGCCCACTGTACAATTAATTTGGGAAGCCAGGACCTTATTGTTGTCTTGAAAAAATACTCCAGGAAGCCTGAACTTGGAAGCCTCCCTTAGAGGGAGGAGAAGTTTGTACTCCTAGGGATTCCTCCTTCTTGCTTCCTCCCCCATCAGATGGTCAAGCAGCAGGAAAAAGAAATATTTCAAATGTTTTCATGTTGAATTTTACTGAACTTGATGCTGTGCCTGCTTTTTTGTTGTTGATGTTGTTGTTACTTTATCTAAGCTGAATATTCTTGTCTCATACAAAATACAAATGGATCCACGTTTTTCTGATACTGTTTAAAATTATTCCATTCCCTAAAATCCCTTTTTAATGTAAATGATATTGAAACTCTCGATACATCAGTTCTTTAGCACTATTGCTAAATTTTTTAATAGAAGTGTAACGTTTCACACAACTCTTTACAGGTACCTTCTAAAATATGTTATGTTCTATATCCTTAAGTAACTCTTGAATATTTTACTGGCTCTGATCATTGCCCACAGAAATGCACAAAAAACATTACTTGAAAAAATGCATTTAAAAAAATAAACAAGAATTGTGTGTGTGTGTGTGTGTGGCTTGGCTAGGGCAGCTTTAAACTCTCGAAAAGGTGACCACTATTCACAATTATTTAATGAATAATTAATAAGCAGTTACATTTTCCAAGTCGACACAATTAAATCCATAAACATTTTTTCAGCTCCCCAAAGTCACTTTATGTACTATTTATTTGCAATTTTCTGCTCATGCTCTCTGATTGATGTTGCTCATATGGATGACTAAAGAAAGCTAGCAAATGAAGCAACAATTCAGATGAATTCTTGGCTTTTTGAAACAAATAGTTTTGTGTGCTTTCCAGAATTATTCCTTCAGTTGTAAATAGATGCCGTTCATTTTCCTTTCTATAAAGAAAAAGCAAAGGAAGAAAGAATTTACTGTGCTATGACGCTCACTGTTCTGAAATTCTCTTTCCCAGTATCAGAGATCTATTGCAATCCCAGTAATAAGCTGTACTTGAATTTATGATTAAAACACAGAGTAAATCATGACATGAAGACATGTAATTCTGTTTTCTATGACTCATCAGCTTTTTCCCAGTTCCCACCTTCACATCCAAAACAAATAAGTTGTGGTTTGTTTTCCTTTAAATTGTGGAGTAGATTGCATGGTCCAAACCATGCAAAAGAGGAGGATACTCAACTTTTCCTCCTATTATAGAGCAGTTCTCTTACTTATAAGTTTTCCTTCCTTCTTTCCCCAGCTGTTCACTGAGAGTTGAAGTGCCAGTGAACATTTTCATTAACATTTTCTGATCCTGGTAGAGTGTTTCTGGCAGAAAGAAAGTATGTAAACCAGAAGATTAAAAGTAAACTGTTGATTATTTTCTCAAATTCTTAAAAATTAGGAAAAATGAAGTTTGCAGAATGTTGCACACAATTATTATTATGACTGTCTTTTTCTTGTGTCTTTTGAAGTTAAATACAAAAAAACCCAATAAACATTATTTAGTTGCTGGAATCCAAAAATAATCAAGAGATGCAATGCCATGCACAAATTCTGTTTGTTATATTGAAAAAAAGAGCCATGTCAATACACAAAACAAAGCATAAAATCCCCCCATGATTTACTATTGTATTTCACATCCCCATAATCCAGGATCACCAAAATACATAAGAGATTTGCTGTTGGCTCTGGATTTTGGGTGGGGTTTTTTACTATTTAACATTTTCAGCAACACAGCAGTGAGGTGTAGCCTTCTCCTAAAGATAGGTTCTCATTCTCCAACTACTCTCATTTTGCTAGATCTTAATGTTCTTCCTGAATGCCTGAGAGACTTTATCTTCCTGTTTGGCACAGTTCTAAATTGGCTTAAATCATATTTATCCAACAGTTACCTGCATTACATTTTCAAGGGTAATTTGTGTCCTTCTCCCACAGAATTTATTTCTTGTGCTCTGTAGGGTTCCATTTTGGCCCCGTTCTTACTCAGCAACGCAAAGCTGCTGGTGCACAGGGTTGTTCATTGGCATGATGCTGGGTTTCATTTCTGTGCCGACAAGACACAGATCTATTTGTCAACCAAACCGGCAATTTCAAACTATGCTATTACCATATTGACAAGCTGGTGACTATAAAAGCCTCTATGAGCATCAATTTTCTTCAGTTAAAATCAGACAGAACGGAGCTGTTCATGGCTGGCTCTTGCCATCAACCCAAACCCACTTGAACTTCTAACCCATCTTTAAAATTCAACCCAGGTTCATTGGTTAAAAACCTTATGTGGGTTTTGATTGCAAGCTCTTCTTTCAATACTGCAGTCAAAAGATTAAGGCTTCCTATTATTACTTGAAATAAATGTGCTTTGCTTATTGCTCATTCATGCTTTTATGTTCCCTAGACTAGATTATTTTAATGCCCAGCTTGTTGATCTGCCGATGAGACCGATTATCAAATTTCATCTTGTATAGCAAGTTCTGTTTCCAGGGCAATGTATTGTACAGACTAATGCATGTTTCATATCTGCTGTTCTCTCACGGTGGCTACTAATACACCACAAAATCTATTTAAGCTATTACTGCTCTGGCCCTACCAAGTTTTTCATGAACTCTTGAGTTATTACTAAGAAATATCCATCAGGGGGCTGATCCTACCAAGTTAAGTTAATGGAAGCTTTATCACAGACTTCGGAAAAACATGAGTTGTAAATCCTGTAGCCTCTACTTGCGTTCTTAAAGCTATTGCATGGTGTGGTGGTTCAGCCCCAGGCAGCAGCTGAGCGCCACACACTGCTCACTCACTCCTGGAGGAGAAGCAGACAGAGCCCCATGGTTTGGGATAAGGGCAGTTACTGACAAAAGCACTGTGAAAGGGGAACAATAACAACCCCTTACACCCAGTGATAGCATAGAATACCTTATCAACCCAAGGATAACACAGAGTACTGCTCAAGGGAAGACCAACACAACACCCCAGCTGCACTCAAAATACCCTAGAGACACCCCCAAAGCACCCCTCCAAAAACAGCCCCTCTTATGGGGGAGTGATGTCAGGTGGTATGGAAACAGCCCAGGCTGACTCAGCTCAATGTGCTGGGTGCTTGGGGAGTTGTACTCTGGCCTTGCCAGAACCAGGACACATGGACACTGGGTGATGGCTTTCTGCTCGTACCCTGTATATTTTTCAAAAAGAGTTGGTGTGTCCCAGCTGGGAGATACAGAAGCACTTCTGCTGGAGAGAAACACACTCATTCTTGTGGTCTTTTAGGTCTGTGCACTTAGGTATGGTTGCACTAATCAGAGGTAGCATCTAGCTTTAGCACCAACATGTTTTATTATTTAAGTCCGGTAAGTTCTTATCAGTAAAAATAAATAATAAAATAAAATAAAGTAAAATAAAATAAAATGTTAAGAGTTTTGTCCCCAGGATATGGCTTTTCAATGACCAGAAATTAAATCTATCAGAATAATGTTATTAGAACCTTCCATGAGGACAGCAAAATTAGAAGGTGAGTAATGGGGAAAGGAAGGATTTATAACTATCTACCTGCTGACAGTGAAGGTAATTTCAGGACAGACTGCAAAACTTACTTGTTTATAGAAAGTCTTTACAAGTGCAAGAGTTACTGCACAAAGGAGCGCTGCCGTTTAGGAGGAAAAGACCAGTTGTGGAACCCCTAAAATTGTAGCTAAGAATATGGTCCTACAGGGATTGTATTGAAGATTAAAATACTTTGGCTCTAGTGACTGCTGTAATGAGAATACATATAGAGATAAACTGACAGAGCTGAAAAGTATTTAATTTAGGTGACAGCCTACCAAAATTAATGTGAAAATGAGAATTGCTTAGGGGTAATAGATTGAGGGTACAAGATTCATTTTTTAAGTGTTAACCTTTTACATGACAGCGTGATACTGTAATTAAAGTGGCAACATTCTTTGTTTGAGGAATTTATTTTACATTTCTAATTGCTTTGTAGTTCCTAGGTTAGAAATTTTTTCAAGCAATTTCTGACTGACAGAAGTCAAGGATTTTTCACAGCAACACAATGGAATGAGCAAGCTTCATTGTACTGAACAAAAAGATTAAGCAGTAGCTTGTTTTAATTGTTGTAAGCGATTAAATTAAACTATTTTTGAATATTAATATTTTTTGCTGGTCCATGTTGAATATGAACATGGAAATTCAAGTAATTTATTTCTCGTCACCCCATCCTTAAGAACTTGCCACAAACTTTGAGCAGCTTTGATGTTCAAAAGTTTTGACTGAGATCAGAGACAAGAAGAAAAAAGAGCGGGGACCTCTTCACAATATTTTTACCTTTGAAGTCTCGGGTTAAAAGTACTATTACTGCTTGCTTAAACAAGCAAGAGAATGAAGGATAAGATCTGAATTATAATAACAGAGAAATGACAAATGTTTTGCATGAAGTACGTTTCCTTGTCAGGAGAGGGAACGTTCTTCTAACTGATTTCCAAAGAGATTGGCAATTTGTAGAGAGTCAGTTACAGGGAAGAAAGAGATACATATCGTCGTATTTTGGTTTTAACCACCTAAGTGTGAATAAAGAATTCATTCGGAATTTTTCCCTTTGTTTCCCTCTACATTTCATACTGGTAGTAAGAAACAACACACATTACGCAACTGACAACAAATGCCCTAGACTCAAGCCTGGAACAGTACATCCCGCATCTCCCCCGTGGAAGTCTTTCATGAAAGCTCCTCTGTCATTCAAGATCATACTATTCCCTCCTCTATTTATTGCTAAGTGTCACTCAGCTCCATTCCACCAGCTTGGAAAAACGTCAAGAACTTTTATCTTCAGAGTCAGTTGCCAGTTCTGTTTAGTGAACAAGCCAGCAGGGACCTCTGGTGCCATCAACACAGCTCAGTCGGTGCCCCTCTCTTTAGGGATGGAGTACATCATTATCCCGATGGCTGGGCAGAAAAGAGATGCATTTTCAGAATAGTTCTCGGGGAGCAGTTACTGGAAATCTCCTCCCTTGAGACAGTCTATTGGCAACAAGTTTTGCTGCTGTGACATGAGGTATTGCATCAAGGCCCAATCCTGTCACTAATAAAGTTAGTGGGAAACGTGCCACTCTTTTCAAGTGAAGTCAACAGGATTAGTGTAGCAAACGAGCTAAAAAAAGATACCTTGCCTCTACAAATGCAAATGGAAACTCATGTCACAAGCGGGAATGTCATTTTAAGTCCGTTTTCTGAATTTGGCTTCATTTCAAATCAGGATAAGCCCCTTCCCCAAAGTTAAAATTGACACTAAAGAAAACGGAAGTTTTATTTTCATAGTACAACATTTCCATTTCTTGTTTTGGAAGTGTTTGTTTAGGCTTGCGCCAAAAAAAATAAAAATAAGAGTCAAGAACAGGCTGTTTCAGTGTGACTTTTTTTACTCTCTTTTAAACTATTTTCTGTTAGAAAACAGCTTACTTTAAACTTGTCCTTAACTCTAGCAGGCCCTTTTAATTGCCAACAGCCACATCACACAAGCTGTCTTAGAAAACGGTATTTAACCTGCTCGGCCTGGATGGAGAATCTGTTGGTTTCAGCTGCCAGACTCACAGGCTCTGGACACTACTGACAGGTAACAGTTGGTCCCACTGTCTTGGCAAGTGAAATTTTCCAGCCCATACGTAACACGGTGCTGGGATATTTTTTTATTATTATTATTATTTTTTATAAGTGTTGGTTCATTTTTTTCATAGAATATTATCATACTTGGCAATACTGGGTTTAATTCCACTTAAAATGACAGAACTGAATTGTCATCATTTTTAATGGGTAAAATCTATGCAGTTTGTCAGAGGTGCTGTAAAATCTAATCAGAAATTAGACTGTAAAATTAATAGGCCTATATTCTATACAATGCTCTTTTATAAATCTGGAACTGTAGCAGATTTGGAGTTTCACATACAGTACCATTAGGTAGGGGGGGAATATTCAGTTTAAACAAATAACCGGTGCAATAACTGGTGCCCCGTGTTAAACAGTTAGTGCCTGGGATTTATGTACAGTAGTAAGATACCAAATCCATTAATTCCACACCGGGAGTTTCATTTTATAGTATTTCCATACCACAGCTCTAAGGTGTGGGATAGCTACTCACCACCACTCCAGTTCACTTTTGCCCCGCAGAGGTTAAGGGTGGCTGTAAGACACTGAGAGAGGTGAGAAGAGGGCAGTGCTGACCCATCCTCTTTATTCAGGGAAGAGTAACAGGGAAAAACAGAGAGAAGAGGCACAAGGTGAGCTGAGGAAGGAGCTGGTATACAGCTTTTCCTAAGCAGCCAGCAGCATCCCTGCACTGCCTTGCTCTGAGGGGCTGCAGGGAGGGAGGTGAGTGACAGGTGTCAGCATCTCCTCCCTCCTCAGGCTTTGGCCATGAATGCACACATACCTTCACAGAGGAACAGATCTAAGCCAGTTTCCTATGCCCAGGAAGCAGTATAGGAAAATCCTAACTGGGACTCCTCAAGATTTTCCTCCCCATCACAGCAGAAGGGGGGGGAGGGGGGAGGGGGTGTGTTTGTTGTGCCCCCATCCCTCCCCCCATCTTGCCCCTCACCCCCCCAGCCTCAGCCCCAGCAGAACAATCTGGCTAAACATATGTAACGTTATGTAATGCCACAGGAGCTGCTGCTGTGGATGGCGAAGGATGGAAAGGCGGCAATAAGCCGACAGCTAACCTTACTTCCCTGTGCTGAAATGATTCACTTCTAATGGTAATTTGCACCATTTTAACTCAGAGCACCTCCCACGTAATGATTATACAGTGTTACTATAAAACCTCAGGGTTCATCTGCAGAAACATTTCTTATGCCGGAGTTCTCTGTGGAGACATACTTGTAAAAATCGGTATGAGGGGAAGATTAAATAGATAAGAGCATAAAAACAGATTACAGAATAAATGCAGCCTTGTAGATCAGTTCAGCTGGGAAGCAGGAGCTTACACTTCCGAGTCTCCTACCGGCTTCTGCAGCACCTGATACATTTCTTCATCTCTTCATCTTAGTTTCCTGGATCTGAAAGTAGGGTAATGCCTTTTCGAACTCCTTCTCTGCCTTACCTAGGCACGCTGTAGTACAGCAGGCACACTTTCATTAGAGCCATCAGCGTTCTCCCTAGCCCACAGTTTAGTCTTCTAACTTGGGACAAATAATTACCAGCATATAAACATGATTCCTCTTGATTTTGGTTTGTATTCTCTTTTCCTGTAGATTCTGCTATTTATTCCATTTCTGTCTCCCTCCCAAGAGAAAAAAGAACAGTGTTTGCCAAGAGCAAAAGAGCAAAATCCGTAGAGAAGTATTTTTTTATCTTCTTTTTTTTTTAACAATCAGACAGAGAGTACAGCACAGTGAAAAAGAGAAATTTTTTCAAAATCTAGTTTAAAAAATCTTTAGTAGTATTTCTTTATATTATTAAAGCCATTCACTGAAGTAATCTTGCCTTACGCCATTAGGGCATGGCAAAACCAGGTGAAAACCTTTGGAAGAGTGCTTCAAAGAAGATGCCTGTAAGAAGGAATATGCTTTCTCTCTATCACAACTGCACATTTAAAAGGCCTCTGCTTTACTGGTGACAATTCAGAGTGACAGTGCTTGGCTTAATTCTGTCATCTTGAGGCTGCCATTACAGAAATTGCAGTTGTACAATTTTCAAAGTGAGCAATTTCATGAAGTTAATTGTGTAACATTGTTTATGAATTTAAACTGTGCAATTAATCTATTATTCACAGACATGCATAATGGACTCTTACTATTGAGTGATGGATTAGGGAAAAAAAATGTAACTGATTTTTGAGCTACAATGACAGATTTACGAGGTAAAATTAAAAGTGTTAAGTATGTATTGCTTGGCTACTCACCAACTAAGTGGATGGGAATATATATCTATATATAACTAACTGCAATGTATGAATATCAAGGAATCAGAGAAATTATTTAAAGCAAAGGAAGAGGATTAACCTAGAAGTAAATGGTGAAGATTTAAGAAAGGCAATTGGCAGTCAAGGGAAACTAGGCAAGAATTAGATGTTCTTGCCTATAAAAATCTTCTCTGATACAAGGTAATGGAAGCTTTATTCTTTGAAATTTTAAAGCAGCTGGATCGAACAATATCAAATTAAAAGACAGCACTCCAGTAACATCTCTCATTAATATCTTGCTTTTTAAGTGATGGTGGGACTTAAAATGAAATGCTACCTAATATGTATAATGGAAACTACCTGCTTCTAATGAAGAAAGGACCTCTGTGGTACCAAGTGATCTGAATTCTTGGTACTTACCAAGAAGTACTGGAAGTACTTTCCATTTTTAATTCATTTGGAAAAAAAAGAAAAAAGAAAAAAAAAAAAGGATGTCATTACACGTAGTGAATGTCACATGAGTTCACAGGCAGTTCTGTTAAAGAGCTTTATACCAAGTAAAAGTTCCCAGTTTACATACAAGCTACACCCTACTGTACTGCTTTAGCTTTTTATACTAACAAATTTTAACTGAACAACAAATTTAAGAAGTCAGTTAAACATATTCATTGGAAGAATTACATTAAACTTGCTTCTTCCACCATCCTCTTGGCTTATACAAGAAGAAGCGTCTCGATGACTCTCCATTAGCTGAATTCCACAAACATCCCAGTATCCCTTCTTTGAGCTAGTCAGCTGCAGAAAATAATAAATTGGTATTTCCATGGAAATTACTCCAGTCAAGGACAGTTCCTTTCATCAAAGGGCAGAAGGAGACTGGTTTAGCAAGCATGTTTTTTCAATAAAAAAGTTAATCCAAGTGTCTCCTTATTGATAGGTCTTGATTTAAGTGCTTGAGTTAGGGAAGCTTCACATCTGTATGAAACAGCAATGGGCAGCAGATTATAATTTGAATTGAGGCTAAAGCAAAATAAAAGGTATGCTTTTCCTAGATTTACAACTGTCACATTTTTTGACCTACAAGCAGGACAGTTGGACCATATATCACTTTGATTTTACATACCTAACTCCATCAAAATATTACAAAGCAAAAACTTTGCATCATGATGGGGCTTTTTAAACCTGAATTGCTGACGAGCAAAATTAAACAAAATCTATACAGATTTTGTGATTTTTATTTTCTATTGATTTTATATTTCATGTTGAGCATGTGTATATAAACATCTGTCACACAAGCTCTGTGTATAGGCAATGTAACATTGAAAGCTGGAGAGGGACTGTTCACAAGGGCGTGGAGTGACAAGACAAGGGGTAATGGCTTTAAGCTGAAGGAGGGGAGATTAAAGTTAGACATTAGGAAGAAATTAATCCCTGTGAGGGCAGTGAGGCCCTGGCACAGGCTGCCCAGAGAAGCTGTGGCTGCCCCCTCCCTGGCAGTGTTCAAGGCCGGGTTGGACGGAGCTTTGAGCAACCTGGTCTGGTGGAGGGTGTCCCTGCCCATGGCAGGGGGGGTTGAACTAGATGGGCTTTGAAGTCCCTTCCAACCCAAACTGTTCTGTGATTCTGTGATGCATAGTATATACCCCAACCATTTTATTTTCACTCAGATCCACATTAGTGCCTATTGCATTTTACTTGTAGCTGATTAAGTATTAACATACATTCATTTTCCAACTCAGCTTTGTATTTGTACTCCATTAATTCTCCTGATGAAGCAACCTAACTCTTCTTGCATCTGAACCTTAACACACATTGTAAGTTTCAGCTCTTCCTCTTTCATCTGGAAATCTTCCTTCATACATTGTTAACTTTATGCCTCATATTTTCATTGGGTTTCAGTCATGAGACTGTAACAGGTTTGAGTGACTACATTTGAAAGTATGTTTACACTCTTCTGTCATGTGTCATAGAATGATGTTATGAACTCCCAGAAGAAAAAGCAGACCATGCATCGATAATGTTTATAATTTTTTAATTATAAAATTAAATGGACGTTCATAATAATCTGACACTATTGCCTCTTCTGGTGTAATTTATTGGACTTGTAGCCACCGATCTGAAATGTGCATGTATGCTAACAGTTCTGTTCACCCACTCCACTGGCTAAGGCATGATTATGTTCTCCCCAAAACCAGAATGGCCAGTAAGCACATTATATGTAATAGATAGTAATCTAGTAAAATGCTAACAGAAGACCAGGTTACAAATAAATAGCTGCTGTTTTTATAAAAAAAAAGCCCCAAACTTATCTACATTTGTTATTGAATAGAATACAGTCTACTACCGATGACCTGGTGGCCTTCTAGGATTACAGACTAGAGCATGGGCTATTCAGCCCAAAGGTTAGGGCCAGTGTCCAGAACTGGGAAAGGAGCCAAATGTTCATGGCCAAAAATCAGGAATCAGAAAGTCAAACCAAGGGTCAGCAGTCAGTGATAGGAATAAGCATCTGCCCAGGAATCACGAGCTGAAATTAGAAACCCACAAGAAGAAATTACAATTGCAGGGCACAATGCAGACCTGGGTCTGAAAATGTACCGTACAACACACAAAAGGATGCATTGGGGTTCTGCCTCAGAGACCTGCTTCTCAGTCGCTGGCTGATGGGCTCTGGATAACCCTGTAAAAATTAGTCCAGCCTGCGGAGAACCTAATTTACTACTACAGAAGAAGGTTTTATCCCAGATTAACAATACAGAGGATAACATGAAGATAAGGCAGTTGGTATGTATCTGTGAATGGTACATGCAGTGTGTATTTGCTTACATCATGTTGCAAATAGGTCAGCATTGGCTGACAGGCATAGTTACTAGCAGGGATAATTCCTCCTACTTTCTCACAAATCCAATAGCCAGCTATAGTAGATATGTTCTTGCAGCTGGTGAGTGCATATAAAAATCTCCATCTCTCTATCACAATTGCAATTAGTCTTACAACAGATTCTGGGTTTAATGTGTTCTTCTTGGATGCTCATGGGTTTGTAAAGAGGTACTGAGGACCAAAATGCAAGAGGGGAAAGCTTAAAATCCTCTTGGCATAAGAAAAATTAATATTCACATACCTTGAACATATCAACAAGAATATTCAAACACATAGTAAAACAAGTTCCAGTTGAAGACTATTTGGTTGCATCGAGACAACTGTACGCACAAATTACATTTTTTTCCATTAAAAACATGGCCAAAAAGCCAGCCTTCTACCCTTCCAAACTGTATGGGTGTTGAGACAGATGAAAACTATTTTCTCAGTATCACACCTGTTACGTAGATTAATAGAGAGCTACCATTGCTGCAGTTGCTGACCCAGCTAGTTCCAGAGCCATTAAATTCAGACACCACTTTTAAATTCAGTATTAACAAGCAACTTCCAAATCTGTTAAAAGTGGGAACAAACAGATCAGTATTGCCCTGGTATGAATCTTTAGAGGTTTGATAAGTCTTTGACCTTCCTAAGGCTTTTTTCTTAGTATCACTGCAGAGAGTGGTGCCAAACAGTCAGGCTGGACTTCCACCTGTAGTTCTGTATGGATGAGGCAGCAGTGGAGGAAGGTTGTATGCAACAGGACTTGGCATGAAAAATACAGATCAAAAGACAAAGTGACTCCTGGCCACTTGGTATCCAATGAAAAGTGTTCTTTACCCTGCACTGATACCTTCATCCTGCCAAGTCACTGGTCTTTACTCTGCCGGAGTACTAGAAAGAGAGAGCAGCTCTCCATTCTTGTACAGTTTGCGCAAGGACTAGGAGAAATAACAGGTCCACATGCTCAAGGACACGGTAACTCACATGAGTCCTTATCAGTGCAATTGCCTCAAAGACAGCAGTGGATTATTTGTGGGGAAAATGGATTTGGAATATAAAAGCAGTTTGAAAAGGAACTATGTCTCCAGTGTGTTGGACAGCACCAGGTTCAGGGGTTCCAGATTCATACAGTTCAAGTATGGAAGTGAACTGATTGCAGGTGAAAACATAAATCTAAGGCAAGCAAAGAAGGAATTAGCTATGACTGGAATTGGAAGGGTTGGTGTGCAGGAGAATAGGTGGCACTATGGCCTGAAGGATAGCTTTTCTGAGGGCTGGCATAGTAACGAACATGAAGGATTACTGCCTGGGTGCAACAGTGTGGCTGAGGGATCAGAAACTTCGCTGCCAGGAGCAACCAGCCCAGAAGCAGAGTCATACAGGATTGGTGTGAATCCTTTAGCGCACCAAAATAGAATAGTTTGGGTTGGAAAGGACCTTTAAAGGTCATCTAGTCCACCCCCCTGCCATGGGCAGGTACATCTTCAACTAGATCAGGTTGGGCAGAGCTCCATCCAACCTGACCTTGAATACTTCCAGGGATGGGGCATCTACCACCTCTCTGGGCAACCTCTTCCAGTGTTTTACCACACCACCCTGTAAAAAATGTCCTCCTAAAATCTACCTCATTTTCTAAACATGCCCTCATTTGGTTTCAAATCATTAGCCCTTGTCCTGTCACAACAGGCCCTACTAAAAATTTTGCCCCCATCTTTCTCATAAAACCCCTTTAAGTACTGGAAGGCCGCTGTAAGGTCACTCTGGAGCCTTCTCCAAGCTGAACAATGCAAACTCTCTTAGTCTCTCTTCATAAGAGAGGTGCTCCAGCCCTCTTATCATATTACTTATGTTTGGGGCCCCAGAAAGCTGGACACAGTACTCAAGATGGGGTCTCATGACAGTGGATTAGATGGGCAGAATAACCTCCCTTGATGTGCTGATCACGCTTCTTTTAATGCAGCTCAGGATGCAGTTGGTTTTCTGGGGTGTGAGTGCACACTGACAACTCATGGCCAGATTTTCATCCACCAGTACTTCTAAATCCTTCAAGGGCTGGTCTCAACCCCTTCATCCCTCAGCCTGTATTGATACAGGAGGTGGCCTTGACCCATATGCAGGACTTTGCACTTGGCCTTGTTGAACTTCATGAGATTCACGTGGGCCTACTTCTCAAGCCTGTTTAGGTCCCTCTGGATGGCATCCCATCCCTTATGTGTGTCAGTCACACTACACAACTTGGTGTCATCTGCAAACTTCCTGAGAGTGCACTCAGTCCCACTGTCTATGTCACTGATGAAGATGTTAAACAGTACTGGTCACAGTACAGTCATAGGCCAAGGTTTAAATTCCCTCCTGCCTTGGTTCCTCAGGACTGGTGCCTCACATATCTTTAAACAGCACATCTAGCTTGTGTATGGCTGTGGGCCAAGAGTCGTCTGCACTACATTTGCATGAGTTTGGAAAGTTTGTATTGGTGATATACAGAGGCATGTTTTGGGGGGTGTGTGAGGGAACAGTGATTGACATATGTTACTGTCTCTAGTACTTGGGCATGTAGTTCTTAATGGAAGTGGCAGCTGTAAGGCACATCTCTATGAGAAGAAAGGTGGAAAAGTGGAAGGGGCCATGAGCAGTTCTCCCTGTGCACATGTACATCACTACCAAGCAAGTTTTGGAGCCACTGCTTCAGAAGTGCTGCACTTCCCTTGACTGGGGTGTTCTCCACCACAGCAGTGTGGGTCCTTACCATAACATTTCACATTAAACTCTTCTAAATGGTTCAATATAGCTTTTGTATATAAGATATCTTAGGCCCAGAGGAATTTAAATATGCAAATATTGTGCAGTGGGTCAGACCACCAACATCTTTCTCTGAAAAAAAATCATGTTGGGGATTTTACTATGACCTCACCCTATTTTTCTACATGAAAGAAAAATATTGTCTGACTTCCTTCATAGCATATTCTACATCTTATTGACAAATCACTTATGACACTAATTTATTAGCATAAAAATATTACTACACTCAAGACAGCCTGCTTTGATTTACTACATCAGGGTTTTTCATATGCCAAGGTCCTATCATCTCTGCTTGATCATTAAAAGTCCCTTGGCTTTTTTTTTTTCCTTTTTTTTTCCCCCGCAACAGAAGAGTTTTGCCCTGTTGCCTTGGCTAAAATCCCGACTATCTGAAAGGCTCTGCAGCTAAAACGAAGATCCACTGAGCTGATGCTTAAGAACTGCTGCAATTTTCAGAACCACCTTCTTTACGTTAGCTCCTTGCAACAAAAGTCAGTGGCAAAGTAGGGGAAAAAAGGGTCCGTAAATACAGAAAAGTAAAATCCAATGGCAATTAGAGACAAGATGCTTGAACTGTGACATTGTTTCATCCTCTTTATGTGAGAAATGCCTTTCTTATGTGCAAAGGGAAGGAATGAAACTAAATGCACTTACCCCTTCTCCTTACAGGGAATGTTTCAGGGGTCGGTATCTGCTTAGTTTTGTGAAAACATCAACACCCCATTATAGAAGCTAGACCCACTGGCTGTACCCAGAGGCGCCTGGTGGATTCCACACCAGACAGAGACATGAAGAAAGGTAGGAATGCAAATATTCTTGCCAGAATCCTTTTATTACAAGGAGGATGGCTGGCTGTTTTCCTAAATTGCTAATCCAGGTTTTTTCCTCTCCTCCATGGGTGTGCCCTTACCCCCCCACCCCCTAGCCTGATTTCACTATGGCAGCCGTGCACAAATGCCTGACTACTGGTAGCAGTCAAAGTAAGCAAGCCCTGCGTCACTAGTATTCCTGTCCACGCGAGTTCATTCAGAAAACATGTTCAAGGTAGAAAAGTGAGACTAAAATTAAAACTTTGTCTCTATCCTTCACATAAATCTATCAGGAATTTCGAAAACAAAATCAAAGTCTCATTCACCTAGAGCCTGTGGCTCAGATAAGATACATGAAAAAATCAATTGGTTTATATTTAATTCAAGGATCTTTTTCTGGAAAAAGAAAACCAAAAAACATCTTCAGATGTAACTGAAGATAACTAGTTATTTCATCTTGTCCCTGCTTCCTCAGTGAATAACTGTAACTAAATAAGCCAAAACAATTTCACTATTATTTAAAAATGAGCTATTGAAATGGGATATGAATTCTAGAAAGACACTTTTTTAAATCTTTCATGCATTTGCAGAGATTTTTACATACCTGTTTTAGCAAATGCTGTTTTAGCCATAGCAATAAATTCGAACACCTATTGTTTGTGCAATATGTACCTACCAATCTCTCAGCCAGACCAGATCATGCTGTTACATATTTCCAAAGAGCATGTACTTACTTTGTCTGAAAAGTAAACAATTCATCTGCTGACAAGGAAGCAAGTTTGCTTATGAATGCAGGAAATAAAAGCATAGTGATGTTATATATTCAGCATAAAAAATGGCACAGAGTTTTTAGATGTAAATAAATATATTAATATAGTATACAAGCCTAAGTTCAATTCATGTAAATAAGCCAGAGCTAATTAGCAATCATTTAAGTTGCATTATGGAACATACCCTACACTTGCAGGCACACACCTTAAAAGCTGCGAGGAGCACACTTGCTCCTTTTTGATCTTCACGCCCGCCCACCAGCACGGCTGATAACATACTGAAATGCCCTCATGTTTTCCCTTCCTTCTCCCAGCTCCAACAGATATGAAAGCACGGTATACACCCAGCTGCGTCAAACTCACATTCGGAAAGGAAATCTTTAATAGGAACTTTGTAAGCATATATATATAAATATATATGTATATATACCTCAAAAATTCAGCACATCTCATTGTCATATACGCCGTGCATTAGCTTATTCTGTCCTAGGATTGCCCAGATACTTGGCAAGACAGACGGCCAGCCTCTCTGTCTCCCTGATGGCGTCTGCACTGCTGCGGATTTGTCACGTAATTCATTGAGTTGAACTTAGCACATAAATTTTCAGTTATGACTAAAAAGTTAGAAAATTCTCCACAGACAAAAACTACATGTCTGCACTGATAGCCAAGCAGAGAGCGCTTTGGGGAACGAAAGCAGGAACAAAAGATCAATCCCAGGGTCCCCGTGTGACTTACAGAAAGGAAGAACAAGCTAAAAGAAATATTTGCATGAAATATATTCTGTGGTAACTCTTCAAGATCCTTATACTTCTATTCATTGTCCGTTGAAATATCAGTCAGTATTTGAATCATTCCCACCTTAGGTGGCAATTTATCGAGGTTCTTTTGAGAACTGACATTCCAAGAAACCAAAAGCTTCTACTGCAAACAGAACTCTGAATTTAAAGTTGGCATCTCCACAACAAACCATAGAACTCCATCCTTAGCCATAGCAAACCAGACCTCAGATCCAGACAACAGACGGGGTCAGGCAGAACCTTCCACTTAACACAGAGGAGATAGAAATCTGTGTTTGCATATGAAATCTCGTGTCAAAGACCTAAAGTAACAAGGTACCTTTGTAATAAAGGCTTGAGCCTTTCATCAATACTATGCCATAATTAACAGGTTGTAGGCAAATTATATTATTTTACTCAGGTTTTTTTTTTCTCCTAGAAAAGCAAACTTTCAGTCATTATTTTATGTAGAGAAAGTCATCATCCTACAGGACTGAAGCGCAAAAACCTGAGGTTCTTGCCAGTGAAAGATTTAACCTGGATAGAAGGAAAAAAATCATTACTGTTTGAGTGCATAAAGCACTGAGCTACCCAGAGACCTCTTCTGCTTTTAAGTTTTACCCACCATATATTTTTGCTTTATTTGAAATATGATTTTTTAAATTAATTATATCACTAAAAGCCTTATTTCACAAACAGTTTTCTTGCATATACACAACATCAAATGGTAGATATGTCAATTTGCTTTATTTGTACAAGCACCTTCTCATGGATAGAGCACAGCCCTCATCAGGAAGAAGCAAGGGGTGCTGGAGGGTTCACCTTAACTGTGCCAGCAGAATAAAGCAGTGAAATTTTAGCTGCCGACAAGAGGCCTTCAACCCCAGTGTAGACAAGACTGACTGCAGAAGACATGCAGAAAGGAAAATTCTGAAGAGCAATGCAAAACAAAAAATAATCAGAAACAAATAATACCCCAGCCCAAGGCAGCTGTTCCAACCCTATTTTGCACTACTCTTGTTTGATTTATTCCAGTGTTCCTACCAAAGGAAATTCCTCTACATTTTCTTAAGACATCTGAATTTGAATGAGGAGAGGGAAGCTGGATGGAAGGAGGGCTTTTCTGATAGCCTTACTTGAAAGGGTTCAAAAACAGGGCTGGGGAGTGCATGGACTGAGAAGAAAACAATTCCCAGGCACACACTGTTAGTGGAAAGATACTAGTTTCAAGATAAAAAAAACCCCGCGGGTCATATCTACGTGCACACACCCTCTTCCTGTGCTATTTTTCAGAGAGGGGCATACAGCAGTGATATTTCTCTCTTCTAATGGCCTCAGCCCCTTGAATAAGCTCTGAGTTTTACTTACCTGTTAGGTCTCTCTCGATACTAGGATCCCAGAGGATCTGCAGCCAACACATACCTGCACAGTCCTATTCCAGGATCTAGTTCTTGGTTCAGGTAGGCAACATGTGGGAGGATTCTCAAACTATCTGCCTGAGAAAGAAAACAAGGAATCTTAAATAAAAGCAGATACATGTAGACCAAACAAACTAACAAAAATCCCGCAAGAATATCCCCCCAAGAATTTACATGCAAGCAATTTTCCTGTTTATTTTTGTATTTCTAACTGAAGCCAGGTGACATGGGCACAGAAGTCTGTCATGAAAACAGGGCAAGGGGAAAGGAAGAGGGAGAGGTACAAACGGTCACCTATCTACTTCAGCAGATCCAACAACCAGAGTAATTGCTACCTTGCAAATCTGGTCCAAGTTCCTGTTTTGCTTGATTTGGACTATGTACCTGAACTTCAACCTACCACCCTAGCCTTGCAACCTAAATAACCAAAGGGGTGTAGGGACTCTTCTCCTTCCTCCCAATATACATTCCCCTACTACTACTACTATCACAGAATTGTAGAAGGTGGAAGGGACCTCAAGAGATCAGCGAGTCCAACCCCCAATAACTATTATTATGTCGATGCCAAGAGAAAAGAATGAAAGAAACCCACTTCACAAAGTAGGTATTAGCCTGACAGGGCCATCTTTTTGAACGAGGCAAGCCAAGGCTCAAATCTGTAGTTAGCACCCAGCAGAGCTATATCATCTGAAGGACTTCTGTCAGGGCAGTAAGCAATGTACATGTTTTATATATATTAATTTAGTCATCTTCTCACCTTCTGTACAATTTCAGTAGCCTACGGTGCTGGGGAGTTATTGGCACTAGTCAGAGTTTCTTTGGAAACAAAGATTTCAAGACCAGATATACCAAGTCTAGCAAAGAGATGCCAGAGACCTGGGTGGAACTTCTGCAATATGAGTAACTGAAATTCTGTTACAGGTGCTGCTGCGTCAGAGATTTGCATCAGTGCAGACCAAATTAACTAATTATGGATATGCACTGCCAGTGTCATTACTCATCACTAGTCTCGGTGACTTGGTCTGTTCACTACAGCAGTTGCATGGAGATAGCAAAGAGTAACAGGAAAAAACCCCAGAGTACTGCTGAGTTTCCACAGTTCAGGACATGACTGGAAACATCAGAGATTCAGTTACTGTTACTTCCCTTTCTCATGGCCTCCCAGGAATGGCTCAGCCATTATAACACATCTTTGGACTGTGCTGCCTTTTTTTTGTTTGGTTGAGTTTTGGGGGTTTTGGGGGTTTTTTTGAGCACCAAGTAGCTCATGTGCCCATTTGAACCCTTACAAGCCACAGCCTGGAATGTGTACTGAAGGGTCTCTGTTAGCTTCTCAAGTGCATTGCTCAGAAGTGGAAGGTTAGAACTGGGGTAGCAGCCAAAGCATAGGATTAACTAGTCAGAGAAAGGCTTCTCTGGTGTTTGATAGACTCATGGAAGTTTACGGGAAGGGGAGAAAAAATAATTGTGTTTAAACACATGAATCTTTTGGTGCAGATCTCATTTTTGGCTACTACAGTCCTTCCTTGCATCTTGTTTTCAATTGTGGCTCTTGATTAAATTTACAGAACACAAATAAATAGAAGGTGAGATAGAAATGGGTCAGAACCTCTAATATCTGAGAAAGTTTTCTGCACATCCATGTTCCTTGCAGTGAAGTGAGATGACAGCAGTCTGCTCAGAGCTGTTGCATGCTGTGGGCACTGAGCACTGTTGCCTTGGCTTACCACCCATGGTTTACCAACCTTTCCTTGAGAAAGGCAACAGATAGGAAACTTTTCAACAGCTACAGCACTGCCTGAAATATAAATTCCTCCAAGGGTGTTTGTACCAGCCTTTGCTCTCAGCCATCAGCCTCCATTCTCACTCAGGGTCTATGCTTGGGTACAGCAGCCTTTGATATGACCACAGCTAATCAAAAAAACTGCACAGGTGGGGTTTGCAGCCCTTTTGAATAAGAAAGTTGGGGTTAGCTTCGTAAAAAGTCTTTGAAGGAGGAGGAAAAGGAGGATTTCAAAGCAGGATATCCAGACATGTTAAGTTCTCCTCGCCCCCATGGCGTGGAACGCTGTTATCGTGACACAAAGGAACACACAGACTAGCTTTTTTCCTCTTTTTTCCTCTTTTTTTTTCTTTTTTTTTAAGAGTTCAGTTTCATCTCATTGCATATAGAGAATTAGTTCTTTTACTCCATTTTTTCTCATTTGAATAAATCTCAGGAGGAAGGAGAATGCAAAGGGGTGCTATTTCCCACATGCATCACTTTACTACTCCGTTCCTTCGGTGGGCTTTGGTTAGGTCGCTTCCTTAAAGAGCACACTATTTCTAAGCAGTTCAGTGACTGCTTCCAAAACATTCCTCCCTTAATGGCATCTGACACATCAGAAAAGAGAACGGGAAGTTTCTGTTGTTAGTACTTACAATCTTAAACCAACTATTGCTTATCCCCAACGTGTCAGATGATAGCTGGGCAGACAGAGCCAGCGAGCCTTCAGACACCGAACTCTGAACTTCGTCCGGACCTTGCCCCGGTCAGCTCTGTGACAGGAAAGCAGGCAGACTTTGAACTCAAGGGCTCTGGGGCTGCTGCAGGGCTGTGAGCAGAGAAACAGCTGCACTTTGCAACGTGAACTTTGTACTTAGACACATGCACATTTAATCTCTATAACAGAGCCTTTGTTTCATTACTTATTAACATCTCCTCCTTGAGTAAAGTTCTTTGTTAATGAGGCTTTGAAGCATGGTGTGAGGGGGGTCTTTCCACCTTCCTCTCCCAAAAAAGCAAAACCCGCCACCCAACCCCATAGGATTACATCAACTGTTAAAAAGTACCACCAGAAAAAAAAAAAAAAAGGTAAAAAAAAAGTTAGACTTTATGGACCTTCTGAATACTGTGGATATTTGTTGGGCACTCTCTTCTGAGCCACTCGGCGGTAATAACCACAGCTAATTACGGAAATCAGGCAATATCCTGGGGCCTGTTTGCAGAGATCATTTCTTGAGATGATACCCACAGTAATTCATCCTGCAGCAACGTTCAACCTTATTTAACAAATCAGATAAAATATTAAAACAGTAGGACGGTGTCAGCCCACTCATACTAAAAAGCCATGCTTCAAGAAAGCATCATGGGCTGTCTGAAAGTTTGCAGCTTTCTGCCTCAGCTTTTACTTTGGAGCAGTGTCAGTGCTTGGCTTCTGTCTGTTTCACTGTAATGTATGCTAATATGCACAGCTTAGTAAATTGGTAGGGAAGATACTCAAGGCCTACATCTGTTTGTGCCCTACTTGTTCATTAGCCCCCACTAAAATCAAACTTAGATCAGGAATAGAAACCTACCTAAACAAGGAGCAAACGAAAATTTCAAGAGTGGGGCCCCATATGATGCTTAAATCATTTCTGTACCAGAAGTAAAAGCTGAGGATGCACGTATGCATTTACTGTAAGCCTAGTAACAGAAGTGTAATGCAGATCCTATAATGGCCCACTGTGTGTGTTATAACAATAAGAGAGTGGCAGAGATGATTAAGAAAGTAAAGGGGTTTGTGAGCAATTCTTCATATGCAACTGAACGAAAATAAATGCTTGGAAGCATATTTTCTTTGTCTTCATATGCCGTCTTTTTGAAGGAAATTAACGCCAGACAGAAGGATCAAAGTTATGCTCTTCCTGTTTTCCATCACTACCACCTTTTCAACATTTATTTTTTTCCACACCTCCATAGTCAGATTTTTTATCTTTTTTTTTCCCTTACATACTGTGGGAGGATGCACACACACCCCACCCAGCTTCCCTTTCTTTCTGCTAGAAGAAGGATACAGAAAAGGACACTTTCAACTACTCTAGAAAGACAGAAGGGAAAAGAATAAATCAAGTCAGGCAGCTTCAAACCACTCCCCTGCACAAAGCTGGGCTGGCAGGACTCTGAAGTAATTGGGTGAGGATTGTCACCTCCTGAGCTTCCCTGTGAGAAGCCCATGACTTTTCGTATTTGGATCTGTTTATTTACCCACACCACCTTCAGTGCACTGCTTTGAAAGCATCATCATTCGTCTGATCCTAGAGTTTGATCTGCATTCTTTGCAGAGAGAGGACTGACAGAAAATGGCAGAATTCACTATTGTGTTACTATTTTTTGGCTATTTTGGGTAACAGCACTGTTGCCCTCCCATGACTGCAAAGCACCTGGCACAGCTAAAAGAATGCTACACCTTATTATCTTCCTTTCTATATCCAGAACACCATGATTTCGCTTCCCTGAGGTGTGCCCCCATGATAAGGCATGCATAATGCAGGGCTTATCACCTCACACCTGGAGCACCCACCTCCCATCCCACAGGTCTATCATGGTGATAGTTAAGACGTAGCTGCTGCTAAGAACAGACCATCACTTGGAATAAAACTTGCTTTATTTCTGGGTGCACTTTCTGAATGGTGTTAGACATTAAAACATTTAGGCTGGGTTGTGGATAACACCTGCCCAATCTTCCCATCAGTTCATCAAGGGCATCAGAGCTCTCTCCATGAGGGCAGGCACGGAGATGGGCACCTCTTGCTTAGCTAGGAACAGATGCGGATGTGAACATGAAGGAAGCCAAGCAAACCATAAGGTCTCTGTGAACAAAGCCAACAAGCCTCTGGGAAACTGCAATACCTTTAATTAAAATAAATAAATAAAAATGAATAAACTTGGAAAGAGTGCAGAGAAGAGCAATGAGAATGATTTAGGTTGGGGGGGGGGGAGTCTCCTTCCAATGAGACATTGAACTAAACGTGCTTTGCTTCAAAGAGAAGATTATAATCTTTAAGGGACTAGACAAGAAGATATTTCAGAAGACTCTAAATTAGTGGGCAGACACACAACAGAATCCAATATTTGCAAGTTCAATCTGGAGATAAAAAGCATGTTTTAAGTATAATTAGCTACTGAGATGAATTGTCAAAAGATGCAGTAAATTCTCCATCACTATGAAACTATTTTAATTATTGTATGCTTAGTTTACACCTAGAGCCCAGAAGTCTCGGTCAACACAGGCACACTAATCTTCAAGTTTATCTAGCTTCTAGCAGAAGCCACCCCCTCTGAAATTAGTTCCTGTTGCTAATTCCAAGTTAGATTATTTTTTCCTGTGTAATCCAAGGTGGAAGATTCATGACAAGTGGATAATTAGTGCACAGAACACCAGGCCACATAGACATTATTTATATAATACTAACATTCCTCAGTCCAGTACTTCCAGAAAAAAAATCATCTATATATAAAATACATATATCCCCTAATATATACTTATATGTATATTACACATAATATATATTAAATATTCCCTAATGTCTAATTCAGGGTAGAAAACAAGACCAACAACAATTAAAAAAACCCAAGCCAATCAACCAGCTAAAAAATAAAAAAAATATTGCTTTAGATGCAAACTTTAAAATCTACACTTTTGTGTATAGTATTGCCATGTGCTTTTATCAGATCCAGAATCTGCCACAGAGAGGAAAAGTTTCAGGCTAGCACCATCGAGCACTCTGCCAGTTCAGTCCCGGAACCCCGGGGTATTGCCCTATAAACCATGGCTAGCAGAAAAGGATTTCTCTGTTTTGGTCCTCTAGGAGTTCCCACGGATAGCTCCTATTAACGCTAATCGGAGTTAAGGGCATAAATCCCCCACGGACAGCCGTGTTGTCTGGGGATATGTCCATAATTAATATGTTCTAAGAGTCTAATTTTGAAACAAAGTAATCAGGCTTAAGACGAGTTATATTAAGACCAATAAACCTCTGACTTCATGTTTGCCTATATATATATACAGTATCCAATGTCAGACCAACGTATAGTTTACCAGACAACTTCTGATAAAACAAGCTGTACCTCAGCTGCATTTGGAAGCATGAAATATGAATATACAAGGAGAGACCACAGTGGGGGTTGTTTCCTTTTTGTTTCTCGCTCTTCTTTGCAGCACATGGCTATTATAAATGTTAATGCTCATCATTGTTCTTTTTCACATCGTAGTGCCCAGGCTCAGCAAAGCTAACATAATCCTAGCGCTTCTGATGTTACAAACTAAAATTACCATGCAGCTCCATGGGAGTATTTGTAATGTGAAAGATGTGGAATGGGGACTTTGTGACAAGTACATGGAGGAGAGAAGGGGAAGCTAGATGGCTTGAACATGAGTGGTTTTGCAAGTAAGAGATGTTGTAATGGGACAAGGGATACAAAATAAAATTACGCCAACGGAATTTTGTTTCAGCATTATTTAGGATTTCTGTCACTGAAAGAGACATTTTCAAGTCTGTGGCTGCCGATGTTCCAGCACAATTGATGCCCAAGTCATACATAATGTATTATACAACACAGTATATTAACTCAGCTTCAAAGTGTTAATATGTCATGAAACCTAATTCAGATATCACAGATTATGCAAAGGAGAGAGATGTGGAAACATGCTCTTGTTTCTCAAAGGTGTCAGCCAGACTTTGCTTTGTGTCCCCCAGCCCAGGAGGACATAGCAGCAGCTCGCCTTAAACCTCTTTCGCAAGGTGAGGGCTGGGTGGCTCTTCAGCCCAGTATTTTTGTCAAAGAGATGCCATACTGAGGGCAAACCGATCCATTCAGTAAAAAACAGAAGCCTTCCAATACAAGACAACAGCCCAGGTTTTGCAGTGCCACAGCTGCAGGTAGATTTATGCTGCAGAGGTGAAAATTGAGCAATATAAACACAGAAGAATGTGTCATTTTCTTTACCTACAATAAACCATAGTCTTAGCTTTAGTGTTATATGGGTAGAGGATCCTGCTGTACTCTCTGAATGTGCCTGAATAGATGGCAGCAATGGAGACAAACTGTTTTCTTGATTGGCAGCTGGGAATATAGACAGCAAACTTTCGACCCCATTACCTCAATTAGGAATGGAGTTGCATGGAGACTCATCTAGTGCCTCTGTCAGCTGGGAACAAAGCCCCTTACAGTCCTCAGTACTTAAAATGGAGGTAGACACTTTCTCCCATTTCCACATATGCTGGTTTTGGGAGTCTCTCACTAACTGTTCTCCCCCTGAGAACTTCCAGACTTCATACAAGCTGCTACTAAAGAACACAAGCAACTTCTACCAAAGTTGCATTGGAAGCAGCAGAGGGAAAGCATCCACAGGAAGCTCTTGATTGTGGTGTGAAGTTTCCCAAATCCCCTTTAAAGTCACTTCAGCTGAGGGAAGAGGAGTATGGTCCACTCTCTAAGCCTAAAAATGAAGTTTAGCTACTAACACCACCATTTCATTCTTGTATGACCTTGGGCACTGATGAATTTAAAAAGGGGTTTGAAGAGATAAGTCTTATCTCTGTGTGTTACTTCATCTGTAGAAAAGGGAAAACAGAGGAAAATTTTCTACCTATAGGCACAATATAGGTAGACAATATTAGGTGTTGAAATAATAAGATATTATGGAGACATATTAAATATTTAATATAGAGTTCCCACAAGAATACATTTTCTTTTGGGTTGTTGAACTTCAGCTAAACCAGCCAAGGCTTTTAAAGAATGGAATTAGAAAAAAAATTCTGCAAAATATGTAAATATTTTATTCATTAATTCTACAGGATTTGAGGCAGGAACTCAAAATATAAACAAAAGATTGTTAGACAAGTGCCTCTTTCTTTGTGATGAAAAATCTACCTATTTTTAATCAAAACACAACTCTGTCTCAGAAACCACACACACACATAAAAACCCAAACCCAGAAAAAACACCCAAACTCTTGAAACTTTGAGGAATCTACCTTCAGTTAATGAACTGTAGGGGCTTAAGCCCTCATGATTATCTAGGCTATGCTCCTTCTTTTTATTGTTTGTACTAAGCTGAGAGGGAGAAGGGATGCTTTCATTATTCAGACTTAATAAACACTCCACAAGAACAGACTCAATTTAGAATAGCTAGGCAATCCAGTGTATTTGGAGGCAAGGAAAAATAAACTAGGACAACAGATAAAGCCCAGGATTCCCTGGAAGAAGAACCAGCTACCAGGACTGATCGCAGCCCTGTACACGAGCTGAGGCAGGACATGTCCCTCCTCAGTGGCCAGCTTGGAAAGGGTGGGAAGAAATGAAACAAAGCAAAAAGATACTGTGTGCAGGAGAGAGCTTGCACGGGGAAGGCATGTGCAACAGGGTGCCCACACATTAGGGAGAATTATCACTGTTATTTAAGAATTCTGAGAGGCAATGTTGTATTGTGTATCCTTTCACAATCTACTAAAATACCCCTTCTGCAAGATCAGCATCCGATGTTACCGATCCCCCCAAAAAGCATTTCCTTGAACATATACTCAAGAGATCACCATTCATGGTGGTCAACAGGCAATCTAGGAGCCTGTTAAGCCATCCTGTTACAAATACAGACCATTAAAGTGGAGTTAAGTATTTTTTTAAAAAACAATAAAACAGTACAACACATCACCAGCTCATACTTCACCATCAGGTTCTCCCTCAGCTACTTCAGGGGGCATCCAGCTCCAGCCTGCACTCACCAACTTACTTCTGTCCCACTTCTTGGTGGTAGGAGCTCCAAGTTCTCCCCATCTCCCTTTGATCAAGTCAGAGCATCCTGAAGCCTCTTGGGTGCTCCTCACAAGGGCTCGCTTCCTACTTTCCCCTCTGATGGCAATCTCATTCTGGAGCTTCTGCCAAATATGGCTGTGAAGGTTTAGTTTTCCCATCCCCTGTTTTCTGCAATTAAACTTAGGATATAATGTAAGACTTAGGATACATAATTAAGGCTTAGGCTGTAATAAAAGGGACGCTCTCTTGTTTAAATTCTCTACTCTACTGCGGCTGCTTTAAATTTGTATTTCTATCATTCCCTAATTAGTATCTCTCTTCTGTCTTTAGGCTGGCTTTTCCTGTTTATGAGGCTGTGGTAAAACATCATAAATCATTTAACCTAGAAAAAGGGATCGTACCAAGAGTTTACAAATCTACAATGATCACTTTGCTCTCAGTATTAGCCAGAGAATAAAGATGGCAATAATTCTGGCAGAAAATGGGCATCAGAAAGGGATTTAAATTATTTAAATGATTCAAATTATTTAAACTCTTCTTCTTACACAGACAGCACAGCTTCTGGGGACTTCCTCACGGTGAAGAAAAACCTCTCTGCAAGGCCAATTAGCTCAGGTGTGGCAGCAGACCGATGAGTCTAGAAGGTGTTTCACCTGGACTCAGTTCAGGTATTCACCCACTACCAAACAATATGAACATATTTTCCCCATCTCTCACGCTCTTAACCTTGTTTCAGCAAGCATCCTGGCATACAGGAAAAGCAAAAGCACAGGAGTCAAGACAGAAGGCTCACCGGGATCAAAAGCAACATCTTAAAAATACAGAAAAGGAGGAAGAGTATAGTCATGAGGAGCACGTAGGAGTCGTTTCATTCCAGTTCCTCTAGCCCACCATTTTCTCACATCCCTTCCCTCATTCCTCTACCGACAGCTTTTCAGGTTGTAGAGTTTCCCACTTGGTTTACCCTATTGAGTGCTTGGATTACAGCTGCCTGTCAACATGTTGCTGTGTGTTTGTGCACCAAACACAAACCCAAGGAGAACCTCACTCTGTTTCTCCATCATAAAAAGCAGTGAAAGACAGCAAAGTCCCAGAAGCAGCCAGCCATCAGCTTTGCAACGGGGCACCAGAAAACACTAAAAAGCAGACATTTTCAATTCCTGTCCTCTTGTGCACCAGGGAACGTGTGGGAAGCTAACGACATGCTAAAATGCATTGTTGATTCAAAATAACCCAAAGATAGAAAGTATGCCTTGAACTTTATGATAATCCAATCGACTATGCATCAAGCACTGAGCAGCAAAACCTGTCGCAGCAGAGCTCTGATGGGCTCAGCAAACCGAAAAATGATCAGTGGCTTCTGCATCGTGATAGGACTCTCAGTTCTCTGAGACAGGCCCGTGCAGTAGCGAATCTCTTCTGCATCTCTGACCCTCCACACCAGCCTCTGCCAGCAAATCCACTTTGAGGATATTCCTAACATCCCAAGTCTTGAGAAGGTTTGGTCTGTATTAATTAATTAAAAAAGAAAAGTAAATTAAAAAGATATCTGTGTGCCTTGGAGCAATATTCAGCCTGATCTCACTGACAGCTCTCCTTATGGCTTTGAAATCCATTACCTTCTGCAAGAGTAGGAGCTTGACAGCAGCCTTCAAAAAGAAGCTTCTACCCTCAGTGCATGAACTGCAGTTGCTTCAGTGGCAGATCAAGGTCTCCATGCGGCACAGAACAGCAGTTACCCACTGAATATAACAAATATGCCAGCAAGCACGTAAGAAAAAGAGTGTATGCAAAGACAGAAAGCTCTGGTAACAGCAGGTCAAAACTCATCCCAGGCACTCTTTTCTGAGCAGCAGTTCCTGGGAGAGGCGAGAATTAAAGTAAGTCTGGCTGCACATCTTGCAGTCGCTGAAGTCTGAAGACATTTATACCAAACACAGTAATTTACTCTTAGGGGCTGAGTTCTTCACTTTGTTTTTACAACGGCTGGATGCAGGGGGAATGGAAAATTCCTGCTAAGAATTCCTTTCTCCTGGGTCAAGTGGACCTAAAAGGATTTAAGAGAAATTGGATGCCTGCTCTAGAGAAAGCCATTAGTGCAAGAGCACTATCAAAATGTAGACTTAGGAGAGCCTCGACCCCGTTTACAGATGCTAGACCAGAACATTGGATGCGGACTCCTTTGTAAACATTCTGCTAGAAAAAGGATCGCCCCTTGAGCCAGGCACAGAATCTAAACACCACACAGTCGGCAAAACAGATCCCAATGCTGTGCCAGAAATTTCCCAGAACTTTTCATTTTCAGATGATTCAGATGAGGTCCAACCTAAGTACGGCCTCCCCTCATTCAGTGCGAACACACTTACCTGTCAAGCTTTGTTTCCGCCTGAGTTGCAGTGCCTGTTGTAGGGTTTACAGCTCACAGTATGCATCTGTGCAGCAAGGATGGGTGGGTCGCTGTGGCAGCCTTCTCCCTCTGCCCATCACCCTTTCCAAAACAGAGAGCAATGGCTGTAAGGTCAGTTCTGAAAGTTGGTTGATAATTACACAGACTAATTATTAGTCTTTCATCTTAATATTAGCATTTCAAAAGAATTTTATTAATCACCCCTATGGTAGGGACCACTGTATGGATTTATATTTTTTTAAATGCTTTCAGTGTCTTTTTCATTATTACATCACTGTTGAGGTTTCCAGAGCTGCTGCTATAGAGTTTGTAATAGCGTTACACCTCCCACCCTTCTTTCAATTCTAATTCACTATCTAGGTGAGTCACTATCTTAAATGATCAGTAGACTCTCCAGGTATCACTGTCGAGAATAATCAGGCTCCTTATGCTTAACAGATACAGTAATAACATACCTAATTTTTAATTTTTATTATAGGGTCCCTCTGGGACAGAACAGAAGGGAGATTGATGTATTATTAATATTATAAATAATTAAAATGAATGTAATATACCAAAAGTGGAAAGCGTGAACCAAAGGAAGAACTAGCACAAAAGCCCTGATGCAAACTACTGGCTGTGTCTATCCAATACCAGTCATAAGCATTCTGTACTCCCTTATGCCCCTGCAAAGCGTGCTTAAAACCTTAGATCAAAATGATGCAATCCCCCAGTCATTTTCCACACATGGAAGTATCTACAGAAGGTGCAAGGCAGGGGACAGAGTGGTCAGTCAGTCGTGGTTTAATTTATAGCTATTTTTGCCTAAGCCCTGAATGGCCTGCCAATTAGGAATGGTACCAGCTGGGCTGTCAGGAGAGCAGGCTAAGAAGGACACACGGAAGAAGAAAAAAAAATATTATTAATAATTATTAATAAGAAAAATGAAAACATCGGGGTAGTAGTAGTAATAATAATAACAACAACAACAACAACAACAACAACAATAATAATAATAATAATAATAGTAGCAGTAGTAGTAGTAGTAGTAATTTATAAATAAGGAGCCGGAGGAGTTTGGAGAGGGGGAGACCTGGATGGACATTTCAGCTCTGGTGTTAAAATGCCTCACGACAGTCCTATCTTCCCCAACCCCCCAGATAAAAAGACCATCAGTACCATTATCTGGATGGAGGCTTATAACACAGTTAGAACAACATCCTAGACTTCTAGGGGCATAATACAGATACCTACCTTTACAAATTCAGACTTATGTGTGCTTAAATCAGCAGCAGAAATAAGACTTACACATGAGGAGGGGGATAAGAATCTTTTGAAGGATCTTATTTTTATTTTCAAATAAGTAATAACAACTCTCCAGGTTTTTTTTTAATTTAAGTTTAAAATTTTACTTGAGTTTAATACAAAATTTCAAATAAAAAAAAAAAGGTTTCTGTAACATGGTAGCCCTACTGTTTTTAAGAAACTCTTTCCCCAGCCCATGTCACAGGGGGAATGTAGAAAATAATTTTTCTAAACAAAACCCATTAAATGCCCATCAACAGAGTCATGTCTTTATCAGCTACTGAAGGAATGAAGAATAAACATTGGCATTAGAAGATGAAGATTTTGTTCCATCGCTGTTAGGATGCCAGTGCTGGATCCACGCTGGTGTATATATAGAAATGTTGCATTTGGCAAAGCAGTAGTTTTGGAAACTACTCCACTTGTCATGGCTACTCTTATCTGTGAAAAAAAAAAAGAGATTTACCCCACACTTTACTGTAATCTGCTTCTTTGTGGATGCAGATCAGTTTAAAAAGGAGAGGGATATTTAAGCTTCAGCATTCCCCTGTATATCAGCATCATACTAAAAATTCTACAGTAGAATCCCCTCCTCTCGTTTTTATAGCCTTGTAGGAGAGGCAAGGCAGACAAGCCAGTATGAAAAGCCATCAGGCCATAACTCTCTACTGCAGACAAGCGACAATTAATCACATTCACCAGTTAGGCAGGTAGCTCTTGTCCTTTAACAGTGAAGGAAACAAAGCTCCTCTCTCTGAGCACTGATTGTCCAGGTGATACTGCAGCTCTCAGAAGCAGCTACTGAGATACTGAGATACTTAAAAATGAGGTAACACAAAATCTAAATATTCCACTCTTCTGCTATTTTATTAATCCTCACTTTTCAAGACAGCACTGAAAACAAAATCAGCTGCTGGACCAGCATGTTTATCACCATTTTTCCCTGCAAGACTGTGAGTTGCTTCTCCTGTGCCTGGGCTTCCTTCTTGCTCTGACCACAGCACCCCTTGCTCACAGGAGAGCCTGTCCCAGCTCAAGTCTGTGGGAATGCAGTGCCAGGGACAGAGAGACACCCTCCCTCCCTCAGAACAAGGGGGAAGAGAACAAGCCATAGCACCGTCAAATACGTCTGCTATGGGACTAATAAGAAAGGGATTAATTCTTTTTTTGATTTTGCTCTCAAGCTACTAACTTTTCTGTATTGCTTCTCTCCACACATGCGTAACTCATTGATTTATTCTGACAATTACATAATGCTTTTGAAGTGCAAAGAGAGACCAAAAAGCACATCCAAAATCTGGGACACCCATAACTCATCTGTCTCTTATGGTTCCCTAGCATAGGTTTTATTTCCAAGTGAGTCAGTCACGTTTTCACTGAGTGTTAATGGAGTTATTTTTGTAACCCTTCCAAAACCCCTTTGACTAAGATATGATGATGTACTGACCCTTTGGAGGGGTAAAGGGTTGCAGATATAATTTCATGGGACCACACAGAAATGTTAAGATTATCTGTGGAATCTCTCCTTCAGTCACCCAGTGGAACTTAAGCACTCAGAAACCCACCTTTCTGAAAAAAGATATGGGTCTTATTTTAGCTGCTGAATATTATTTAACCCAGGACTGCTAAATAAAAAAACCCTCCATGTTGCAACTTGATCCCCAAGTCAAGGGAGCCCCTTGTTGGCTTTGCTACCTCAACTGAAGTCCCCCTTAAAGGAGAAAACCACAACAGGGGTGCATGTAATGAGAAGTCCTGTTTGATACGGAAGCACACTCATCTCACTTTCACACAGACTCCAGCCTCCTGTTGACCCAAAAGCTGACAAAACTAACATCTCAAGCATGTAAACTGGAAGTGTAAGCAGAAACGGGTGATGATCAGGGCATGTCAATAGTGTCACACATCTGGAATGCTGCCCGGTCCGTGGTGAACAGCTGTTCTCCAAATGACTAATCACACAGGAGGAGGTAGAACACAAAATTCTCCATTTCCAGAGAGGAATACTGCTTCTCCTGATGCCACCTCTTGTAATTGGTTTCTCCTGTTCCTTCCAGTTTCCTGTTGGAATAGTCTGGCCAGGATGTGTACAGTAACGATGTGTCTCACACATGTAAGTGTGAACTTGAAGCCTGCCAGTGTTTTGTCTTCAACAAATTGTCAGACAGCAGTTCTCTGCCCCAAATGTGGAAGCATGCAGTGCTCAGCCAATTAACTCCTGACATTCTTTGAAAACAAGAACAAATTATAAGCGTGCAAGATCGTACCTACTACCATTCAGTTACAGGCAGAACATTGGGCTATTGGGTTCTAAACCATCCAACTCAAAGTTCAGTGCTTAGTCTATTGAAATCATCACTTCAGTAAAAGACTTACAAGAGCCTAGAGCCAAAGTGGCCCCATAGTGGTAGCCATGAGGTACATCGGTTTGGTTCTACCCTGACTGTGCAGCCACAAATTCTGGCAGGAAATTAAGAACCAAAGCAAAACAAACAAACAAACAAAACCCCCAAAAAAACCCCACCAGAATAAAATGCAGGAAATTATTATTAGATTTTTGTTTTTAAAATCTGAGTCAGTCCACTTAAATGCAGTATTATTTCCCAGATGCTTTAAAGCAGGCAGGATAACATCCATAAAGCAAAACAAAACATAGCTTTCATCATCTCAGAAGTGTTTGAAAACCCAGCCCATGCCAGGACAAAATGCCTGGTATTTGCCTCTAACCATTTCAGTTGTCATATTTTTGAGGATCACAGCGATAAACAATTCCCTGAGGTATGCTGTAATTCTGCAGCACTGATGAGCCCAGTATCAATGCCTGTGTTAAGGGCAAGTTCAAAGACTACTCAGTATGTGCTTGATAAGCTTCTCAGAGAGGTCATTAACTAGGATAGATAGTTATCCTCTTCACTTAAGTTTTCTGTATTTTTTTCTTCATTGAGATCCCCATTTCAGGGGACTTTTCCCAGCTGCCCAGGTGTATCTAAAGGTACCCATAGAGCAGTAAATCGATATGCATACGCACATATGTTAGCCTGGACAGTTAAAGCGTGTTTGTGCTTAAGAAGTGTTAGCACGCGTGAGACCAGGAGGTGTTTTTAACTGTCTGAAGCATAAAGCTCTTACAGGACTGAAGAGAAAACAGGAATGCAATGGAAAACTTTTTCAAGGCTTAGGTCTTGTGAGAAAGCTATGCCAGGAGAGGCTTTGGGTAGCTCCTGGTGATACTCATCTCCTGTACTTGTGCATTACAAGTAAAAAAACCCCACCAGATGAGAACCTTGGTGGTACCTCATCCTCCAGAGTTTGCTATTGATGATTAAACCTCTAAAAGCACCTATGGCTTGGTGTTGTCTCACTGGATCTGTGTGTGGTGGGGTTGTGATGGTGACCAGCCTCAGTCCCCCAGACGCAATATTGCACAGAGCATTCATTAGAACAGCTCTGATTATCACAGTCAACTCGAGATAACTGCTCTTCAGACATCTCCTTCCAGCAAGCAGTCAATAGAGTCTAAAGTAACAGACACCTTGCGATACAGGAACACTGCTCTACCACCCCACCAGTTTCGACTTAATGGAGGAACAGGGCAGAAGCAACTTTTCTGTTTTGACCTCCACTTCCTCAGTCACCACTGTCAATGAACTGTTACCAACAAGCTGCTCCAGTAAAAAGTTTCAGCTGCATCTATGCGAAATGTCTGCTGATCAGCCCACACTAATCCCTGTCACCCTGAGCAAGACAGGCATGCTCAAGTCTGTCATGTAGACATGGCTCCTGATACAGTTTGAATTAATGGCAGCTTCACAGTGGAGTGGCTACTGTCTAATGCAGGACCCAGAGGCTCCAGTGAACATCTTTCAGCAGCTCTTAAACCCAGAATCAGAGATGCCTGAGGCCATCACTAGCATCAGACACATCACGGCAATTCTCAGAGAGTACCCTGGGTGCCTCTGAAGGGCTGTTGGCTGTTCCCCAGCCCTAAAGAGCAGACAAGAACATGCTCCAGAGGTGCCTCAAGTCAGAACAACCAGGAGAAACAGCTACTTGAGTGGATGCTCAAAATATGAGAGATGAAAATTAAACCCAGAACATTTTCAGAGCCAGTGTTCCAGTTTTATAGCAGGAATAATTCAAGCAGGAGGAAAATTCAGCTGTCAAAACCAGCAGGATAGCATTCAAGAGATATGAAGAAGAAAGCCCAGCCCCTCCAGCCGCAGCTGGCAGGCAGTAGCAGCAGGGGGTCAGAGAGGGAGCCCATGGCAGTGGGAGAAGTGGCCTCCCGCCTCATTGGTAGAAATTTCAGCTTTCAGAATTTGTCAGAGAGCATGGGGCCTGGAGGAAAAAAACCTCGTGCAAGTCCCTCCTCCTTGCTCTCCAACAGCTGTTTTTAGACTCCAAGCTTTTGTCTTAAGTGTAACTTCCAGACGGGGCAAACATAGCAGATGTCACACATAAATGCTATTTTTCATGTCAGAAGACCCCACTCGGGCAACATCACCAAGTGGCTTCAATTCTGGAAAGAAAGCTTTCCCCTCCCAGCACTTGTGCAGAGACACATAGGCGGGTAGGGGCCTGCTGGCAGTGGTCAGGACACTCACTTTCCTGGGCTGGACATTACAGTGGACATTGCCCTCCCAGTGGTGGAAGTTACTCGGGTAACACATGCCACTGCTTCGAGGATCACATTTTCCAGCCACAGGGAAGAGAAGTCCAAGGGAAAGTTGGGGGGGGATGGGTGTTAACCAATTCCTGCAGCATCAGCTCCACTTTAAAAAACTGTCTCAGTCATATCACAGAATCACAGAATCACAGAATCACAGAATCGTAGGGGTTGGAAGGGACCTCCAGAAATCATTGGGTCCAACCCCCCTGCCAAAGCAGGTTCCCTAGGACAGGTTGCACAGACAGGCATCCAGACGGGTCTTGAATATCTCCAGAGAAGGAGACTCCACACCCCCCTGGGCAGCCTGTCCCAGGGCTCTGTCACCCTCACTGTGAAAAAGTTTTTCTTCACATTGCTGCGGAATTTTCTGTGCTCCAACTTGCAGCCATTGCCCCTTGTCCTGTCTCCACAGACCACTGAAAAGCGGCTGGCTATTTCCCCTTGTGTCCCACACTTGAGATATTTATAAACATTAATAAGAACCCGCCTTAACCTTCTCTTCAAAGAGCTATTTGAAAAAACCTATGGCTACTCTGGGCAATCTGTTTAGTTTAGCTGATCATAACTATTCTAAAAGTTTAGGCTACATGTAGATGGTCATTGTTGATATAAAAGATAGTGCTGTCATTCCCTCTCATTTGTTCAAACATCCAAAATTCCTGAGAGCCTCAGACACTCCCTTCCAGGAAGAGAAATGAAAACAACGGGGTAAAAGGAGGGGAAGGGAACATGGTCCAGAATACACACTTCTTCTTAGACTTCCCAACAGATGCTCCTCAGAGCAGGGCTGACAAAGCCCAACTAATGGAACACCCCAGCACTTCTACTTATTTATACTAGATGCACACTTCCCCACCAGCATTAGAAAACACAGATCCAAAGGAACAAGGCTTCTGCCCAGGAAGGCAAAATTTTGATCACATTTTCGAGCTGAAAAGTGAGAAAATCCAACAGTATTTATATTGTGAGGTTTGAAAACAACACACTACATTTCCCATTCTAGGATGGCACTGATGATGTGAAAGTTTAACAATTCGGGAAAAAAAAGTATAGTCACTGTTGAAACATTGCATGTCAAACTCCCTGAATGTTACTGGTGGGTAGAAGAGAAGGATTAAGAGATGATACACTGATGTTTTGGTTGAGTTCCCTCCTGCTCCCAGCCTTTCAGCTAATGCTATCAAAGAAACATTTTTTTGAAAGCACCAAGACTCTTCACAAGAGAGAAGAAAGAAAAGCACAGTGAAATCCACCCCTTCCAGCTGGTACTACTGCAGAATAAAATCCATTAAGAGCCCTCCTAAAAGTAGAACAACGCTTCTGAGTTGCAGCAAATCGAATTGGGCAGTAACAGGGCTGCTCTCGCTTCTCCCCTCCCTGGCAAACAGGGGCGCGGGTTATCTGGTGCAGCACGCAGCTCAAGGAGCTTGAATGTAGCAAGTCAGGTTTTGTTATCAGCCGCCTTCCTAAGGAAGCCAGTCTGTACAGCTGCCTGTGCAGGTGTTGCTATCCATTCGTCTGTCTTAAGCACTGACTTCCAGTTTCCCAGGGCAATTTCAGTGAGGTTTTGACGGAATCATAGTGCTTATAAAAATGCTGGTTGAGTTGAATGAACGCATGGATGGTAGGGAAGAAGAAAGATAATGCTTCTGCCGAGGAAAACTCACCATGTTAATTTATTAGACACGAGAAAGACCACATCTAAAGCACAAACCTGCAGGGATTCAGACTTCATAGCTTTTACTCCTTATGGCACTACTTTTTCCCTACACTTTGGAGGTACCAAAACAGCCCAAACCCCTGGGGAAACCGAAAGATGCTACAATGAAAACACATATACCTGATGAAATCAGAGAAGGGAGCAACAACAAAATCTCTTCTTGGATTTTATAGCCTCCAGTGGTTCCATGTGTGTTTTTTATACAGGGATTTGGCTTAGAGCAATCTTTGGTGTATGTGTAGGATGTTGCAGGGAATGATTATGGAATGGATGTTAAAATGATGACAACAGTCACATTTCTGGCAGGTGTCACTTGCCATTTACCAGCATGTTTGCTTGAGCCTGTCCAAATTTTAATTCTGATTTCAATGAGTAAAATGGAAATCGTAATTTTTATTAAGTTTGTGGACTCCAAGTTAATGCTATTTTCTAGGGAAGAAACAAGGAGAAGAAAATACATTCTTAGTTTGCATTTCAACCAAAGAATCAGATTTCTCAGCAAGATTGTGAATACTGTGCTACAAATTATTAGAGAAGTTCAGATTTTATTTTTTTTCCACTGCAGGTTACTGGGTAAAGAAAAAATAGTTGATTTTTGTATTCTATCAATAATTGTATTTTGTCTGCTGAAAAGAAACATCAAACTATTTTAGCTGAAGGCAAGGTTATCCATCCATCCTTGATTTGGGGCAATCAGGCATCACAAAACAATTCCTGGGAGTAAACACTATAGTTAGACATATGCAAACAAATACTAGAATTATAAATGATAGTACCACACATGAAAGAAAAAGAAATCAAAGGGATTACTACATGAAGCAAATCTGTATTATGCCTCCTACCGAGTCGTTATATTTTCCACACATTCTGCTTTGGGGAGTTGATGTTTGTTTGTGTGTTTTTTCTGTGTTTTTTTTGTGGTTGGTTGGTTGTGTGGGTTTTCTTCTTAAGCAAAACCACATGTTCCAACAGGCTAAATCAGGTAAAGCCATTTTTTTATTTTCATTTTTGGAAATGACATACATTTCTGCATTTACCTCTCCTACATACCAGTGTAATATGTCTTTCCAGACAGAGCTCAAGAATTCTGAAGAGAATCTGGTATTAAACAAACCCCAAACAACGAAAAACAAAGTAAGTGCCACACACAATTTAAGATACTGCCAAATGGTTTAAATTCAGCTAAAAGAAAAAAGCCCCATAAAATCAAGTATAACTTTCCTATTAATTTGTGACAAATTTGCCTTTATCCAAACAGTCAATAAAAGTCTTGGGCAATTGGAAGGGGCATTAGGCTGCCACAGGCAATGAAGATACGCTGATATGCTCCAGTATTTGATTTGGCCAAATATTTGGAAGAGACGATTCCTGCTTCAGAACAGGAGGTCTATGCTAAAGGAAGGGACCCCACTGAAAAGTTACTAGCTGAGCAGTTTGTCAGTTCTAAATTTTATGCATGAATCAACCTCAGGGACAATTCACAAATATACCCTTAATTAAATATTTTTCCACTATTCCACCCCTCTAACAGTGTAAAGGGAGGGACTAATTACAGCGGGACAGATCTCAAACCCTCAAATCTACCATTAGCTGCTAGGGATGTCCTCTGTATCAAAGATTAGGCCCCAACACATAAAAATGGCATTAATGTCATCAGAGCTTAGAGCAAGTTCAGCTACTACTAAAAGTTAAAATACTTCAAATCATTCCCTGGGAAATGTGAATATGTTTGATTTTTGAAAGACGGGTGTGAATCTACGTGTAATCAATCAGCTCAGTTGCTACAACCACACTGTAAGAGTTGAGTTACAATAGAAGGGCATCGAACAAAAGTGATGGCAATGACATGTAGACACATCAGAAGCTCTGTTCCCCCACATAAGGTCTTCACCAATTAAAACTGCAATTCATGAACAACACCGATATCGAAGTAACACTCCAGAAGATTCGGCAGTGAAGTGCAGCCCTAAGCAGCTGCTGTAGACTGAAGGGCAGCAGAGAATCCCTTTGCAGCCAGGCATCATGGCCCCATAAAAGCTGCAGAGGACCAGAGACTGCATTGCTGTAATTTGCTTGTCCCCCCCTTTCTTTTTGTCCTGTCCCAGCAAAAGTGATGCTGCTGGTTATCACACGGAGCAGAGACATGCAGTGTCTGAGGTGCAAGTAGCAGTTTCAGGGTTGCGGTGATCCTGCTCCCCTCGATTTAACACTGCAGGGCCTCAGGGATGGGACCAGCTTGAGGAGAATACGTATGAAAAAAGACAGCACAGATAGGTCAGGCTATCCCTCAGTGTACCCAGACTCGCTTCCGGCCACCCAGAGTATCAGGTACTACAGTATAAATGGGTTTAAGCTACGTGTCAGGCATACATGTGAGAAATGTGTGTTTTCTGGTTATGGGATAATCTGTTTTATGATATGTTCTTGTGTTCTCCGGTTTCTTCTTCCCACATCTGTTCTTTTTGGCTCTGTGTGTACAACAGCTGCATATTTGGGGAGATTGATTTCAAACAAAGAAAAAGTATTCCTTGCTTTTATAATAATGCACTCTTAAGATGGTATATAACTCCAGAAATTCAGAGAATTAGGCCAAAATATCAACTATTTTCTCTTAACAAAACAAGTCAGCATCATTTCCCTACTGCTATTCCTTCCCTCTGCCTAGCAAATCAAGTAGGTATGGGGCCCATAAAATCCGTTTCTTTACATCTACTTTTCTCCTGAAAATTAGTGTCCAGCTTTTTACACAAACAACTCATACACTTTCATCATGCCCTGTCATTTCACCCTTCTGGACAGGAAAGAATCTGAACAAACAAACAGTGAGAATTATGGTATTTAAACAAAAGGAATACAAATATGTTGTGGTCCATAGAGAGGATCCAGGTTCCTTCCCCAAAGAAGGAGAAAGATATTGATCCCAGAGCAATTTCAGCCAGTGTGAGGCTGCTGCTTCTCCAAAAGTAATTCTGAAGCACAGGTAGTGAACATGATGGAATCACATCGCTGTCAATACAGAAAAGCTGATGGAGCATCAGCTCCTCTGAGTCCCATGCCTGTGTATTCCTCATCTGCTAAACCCTTCATTCAAGCTACGTTACTGCTCAGCTTAAAAGGTGTTACCATTAAGGAGATATGTAGCAAGGTTTTAACGATCAAGCATAATATGCAAGCACTACAGCTGCCATATCTTTAATAATTCAGTAATAGAAACCAAATAATGCATGTGTTTGCGTGGTTTTTTTGTTTAACGTTTCTATTTTTATACAGAAGTGAAGATACTGAGAAAGTGTTACACAAGAAGTTTCTCCTGCCCATTATGTGCACGAGACAGTTAAGAAATGAACCAAGGATGTGAAATTAAAAGCGATAAACCCTGTACCAAATGTTATGAATTCCATAACTTTAACACACTTTTCATAATCTTTCAAAAAAAATCACAGTACAGGTTCACACCCAGTTAATTAATTGCCCCTCTTTAGATAAACACCGGGCAGCCTTGTTTGTTTGGTTTTAGTTCCAAGTCTGACTGGGACATCTAAGGTGTTTTAATGACAGCCCTGCACACTATCTATTCTTTTTGGTCTATACAGTTTGACTTTTTAAACTTTTTTTTTTTTAAGGGGATGAATAGTCTTCTTTGAGTTTATGTGTAGCAAAACATGCCCAGTGCTCGTTAGACAAGTACAGTAGAGTATTTGATTTTAAAAGACAGTACTGACCAGAGAAATTTCTACATAAAGGAACTCCTGCTTATTGTAACTGTGTAACAGCAATACAGTGTAGCTGTACATGTCTGACATGCAGATCTTCAAACTTCATACATCAATTAGAAAGCCATGGACTGTGAGCAAGAGCTGAAACCTCATGGCTTGAGTGAAGAATATGATTTTAGGCAGCCCCTGTAGGTGTGTGCTCAGCCTAATGCTTTTCTAGTCCTGCTGTAACTTAGTGGAGACCATACTTTAGCACAAAATGCCATGCTGAAGTATCAGCAGACTCCAACTCTAAAATCCTGAAGAGCTAAAACGTGTTTGTAGTCAGGTCCGCTGGCTCCATTAAAGGCAAAGAAACTAACCAAAGAAATCCAAACCTTCTGGTACCACCAAGAAAGAACCATAGAGGTTCTTAACCAATGTCAAAATACCAACAGCCTTTGCATTGCACAAACCCCCAAAGGCAACCACAAAAGCAGCCCAATCACATTAAAAAATAAAAAAAAAAAACAAAACACACACCCCTCAAAAAAAAAATGCAACCAACAAAAAAACCCAAAACCAAACGAAAGATCCCAAAACTTTCTTGACAGTGACACTGCAGATGGGATGGAAAGTATAGAGTTTTGTAGAGTGTCATGTGCCTAACCCTCCTTCCCCTCTTGCCAACCTATGGCTTTGCCTTTCAATGTACCTAGCACAACATTTTGCAGCTGCCCAAAGAGACATTTCCTTCCCCAAATAGCACACAACCACAGTAGCTGGGAAATTCTGGGAACCAGCAGCTGGGGAGATCAGTGCTGGCGGGCGGAACTGAAATGCTGAAGCATCTCTCATCACAAGTGCTAGAGCCAGATTCCAGAGTTGTTAATCAAGCACAACTAAATGGGAGCTTTGCCCAATTAAGTAATGGAGAGTTTGGCTCATTCTAGCAAAGGATTATACCACAATGACAGAAGCCTTTCAGTACACAAGGCTGGGGTTAGGACGCTCTTCTACTGTACTGACAGACTTCCTTCCCCTATCTTCACCTCTACTAGTCCCGCTGAATAGGAGGCTTTAAAGACAGACTGTGAAGTGATGCTGAGAAAAGCAGGGATGCAGTCAAAAAGGAACAGGGAGCATTTGCTTTTTAGTTCTCTCTGTTCTACTACTTGCCCTCTTGCACTGAGAAAATCTCTTTTTCTCCCCTCTCCCCAAATAATTAGAAAATAACAGCATATACATCCATGCCGAAGCATAACCCTGAGCGTATACTCAGGTATATCTCTCCAAATCCCCTGTGTGGCCTCTCAGTCACATGCAATTTCCATCAGTTTGCATTTCCACTACTAAGATCCTTCTCTTTCCCCTCTGAGGAGGCTCTTAGTGAGGTTGGCAGCTAACCTGCTGAAGCCTGGTGTGTCTGCTCTTCCCAAAATCCCATCTCCAACTATTTGCAGGATACAGAAACTTAGTTAAAGGAGGGAAGAAATCACTTACTGAAGAAATGAAAATATTAACAAAAAACCCTCAAAATAATCACATTATCTGAGTGGTGAGGTGTTCAGAAAGCATGCCAAGTTGCAGAGGACATCATAGCAAGATATCCCAGGCAGGGAAGCATATACTGCAGAAAGACGTGCTGGCCATGACATACTTTCTTTAATCCCATAGTACCCTCTTGGATCTGCGATGACTGAAAAGATTACTCTCTCTCAAGATCCTGAAGATGTGATCCTGCAAGACAGAAAGAGGTAGTGGAATTGCTGAATGAGAAAGCAATTAATCCACACAGAAGTAAACATTTTCTTGAGGTTTCTATGACTACTCACTGAAGAGTTAATACTTAGACAACTTTATGATCAACTTTATTTTGCAGTGAAATTTACTTAAAAACAACTCCCCATAGAAGTTTTGAAATAAAGTCTGACTACAGAAGGATTTTCAAGCTCCATATTATTGAGACAATGTGGTGCTTCTACCCCATTAAATAAGAAGGCTGCATAGCCAGCTACACATTTGAATCTGTTTTCTGTTCACACTGATTTCCAGAAACAAGTCCTGCAACAATTTACACTTACTCATTGCTTGTGGTCCCACAGAAACCGGTGAAACCCAGAGTGCAGAATTAAGCCTGTGCATAAATGTGCAGGAGCTCAGCCAAAGAGCCCGCTTCATTCAGAAACAATAGAGACATAGGCTTGTGGTAACACTGTTCTCAGAAACACTAGTTCACTTCTCTTTGGGAACGTGCAGTTGCAACCCTCCCCAGGAGCACGTCGAGACGTGGGAAGCAAAACAGGAAGGAAGCGAAAGGCCTGTGCCCCTCTGCCAGCAGAGACCAGAGTTAGGTTTCATGAAGGTGTTTATCTGTGTGAAGACATGGAGGCACTTTGACATAGTTTAGGTGCATTTTTGGCTTAGTGCTCCAAACATAAACCTCTCTGGTCTCTCCTTCTGCCACATAACATTTCATCTCCCGTGGTTCTCATTGCTATGGGGCTCACATAACAGGATCTAGATAGGTTTGAGAAGCACGTGCAACTTTTTACAAAGAATAATGGATAGCCTACATTATTCATAACATAACTGATTTCATTTGCATTACACTTTACTTTCCAGATTTTTAAACAAGGACATCCTAATGGGACTGTACAGGTATATTTCTTCTAAGAGTCATGATCTACACTAGAATTAGATGTCTTCCACCAAAATCATTATTAAAATTAGCATTACACATTGTTAGATTGTCGCCTAAAATGACACGGTTAAAATGTCGTCTACACCACCTGCTATTTCTTTATCATAGAGAACAGATATAAAATTTTAAAATAATAACAAGGACAAAAAAATAAAATGCCAATAATTAAAAAGCAATACAGATCTGAAGGGTCTTGGAATGTAATGTTTAATTGCTGCTAAAAAAAAAAGCCTCCTATTCACCCTAAACCATCTATTTTTTATCATGAAACAGTAAAATGGAAAGAATAAACCCCAAACAAAAAACCCAACAGAATAGCCAGAGCAATGAAGAGTAGCTTGGAGCAGGTAAGAATTGATTCTCTACCTTAAAATTCATAACAGTGTTTTTCATCCTAAGAGATGTTCTTCATGCACAGTGGATTCACAACATTTCCTTTAGAAAAAGAAAACCTTGCGTGTAAACGTACTTGCATTTGTCACTGTCTACACTGGGACTCGACTAATTCAGTAGGGTAACTCTTTTTTAGAGGCTATCATTGATAATCCACTGAGAAGAAAACACTGATCTTCATCTTGAACCAAAACGTGACATAACCTTTTGACTCTTCTATTGGAAAAAAAACCCACCCAAAAAAACAGAGAAACAAAACCCCGAACAAAACAACCATGGAAAGTACAGACCCACACACAAAGAGAAAGCAGAGCTGACTGAAACCGTCCTTATGGATACCTGAAAATCTGTTTTCTTCCCTGCATTAATGGAATTAATGTAGAATTTCTTTTCCTTGGAAGACAAAGCAGAAGGGACTTGCCTTGTTAGGTGCTATCACTTGCTCCTGTCATCTTTCAAGAACTGTTGTTCAAAAAAAAAAACCTGGCAAGCATTTTTTTTTTAAAATTTTCCTTGCATTCACAAGCCAATATTGGATGTTGCTTAAACCCAGTTCAGTCAATGGGATATGACCCATCAATGTCAGCATCACAGAATCGGGCCCTGAGCCCCCTTTCCAAAGAGCTGAGAAGAAAAACAAAACCTCCTTTAAAATCATCCAAGCAAAAGCATGAGTAAAAACAGGCATTCATGAAATGTTATTGTCCGAGGTAGAATAGTAGAGGCTGAGGAGAACAAACAATATAAATAGGGAACATGTTTTTCCTTGCCTGCTTCACAATAGCTAAGATTATTTAAAAAAAGAATAGGTAGAAAGATAAGACATGCATGCCTGATATTGAAGAAAAGACTGTTTGTACCCAGCACACTGGATAAATTGTTCAGGAACAGTTCAGTCCTGTCAAAAAATGACCCTCTCATGCTGCCAAGGTCAGTCAGACCTGTAGTCAAGTGTTAGTCAGAAAGGTCATCACCACTTGCATATTTCAAATATATTCACCTCTTTTGTCTTAGGACTTCACAAACCTAGTGTGGACCAGGCAGCCAGGGGATTTTGTGTATGGTGGGGGTGGCAAGTGTTTTATTGATGCCTCAAGAGCTGCAGGCAGCATCCAGCCTAGTGCTGAAGACTATCAGGAAGCCTGTCTGCGCTGTGCACCCCAATTATAGGCCTAAGTGGGGCTCTGACATATACGTGCTGGGTGCAGGCATGAGGCTTGCTTGCTCTCTCATACATGCACTCGTCAGCCTGTGACATTAAGAATAAACTACCTAGCCAGGACTGTTGCTGTTACGCCAACACACAAGCTTCTGTGCACCAACCGGACCCACTGAATCTCCACGTATTTTGATACCAAGAAAAGGAGAGGTCTGACCCCTAAGCGCCTAATTCCTGTTTAACATTCCACTTCACTCCTTGTGTCCAGAACAACATTTGTTTTATTCTTATCCTGATCTCTGGAAGAGCCTCCACAATGTTTAACATTGCAGGGAAAAAATCCACATAAGGCTATTCCCCTGGAAATTTGTTATACAGCTGCATCCTGAGAAGTAGTTTATTTGAGCAGGAAAGACAACAACAATGCATTAAGATGTAAATTAAATGCATGATGGTAGTTAGTCTTTCACTCAAGCAATTCCCATTGTTATTTTGATTTACTGATCATCAGAGGAATGCTGGAAAACAGCAGCTTTTAAACATCTGCTAATCAATCCTATCATTTCTCTAATTCCATACCTTTGTTTAAAAATACCAATTTAGGAGAAATTTTAGGGTAAATTTATAGTTAAAGTTGTCTGACCCTTGTGGTGAAAACACGATGGGGCTACATTTTTTGGGGGGGAGAGGGGTGTGAAATTGATTTGTAATCCTTATCTGTGTGTGTATAGAAAGTTTAAAAAAAAAATTAAAAAGAAAGGGTTGAAATATCCAGTGAAAGTTTCTTCGTGGAATAACCTTCTTTCCAAATTTATGAGCTGCTCTTTTAAGACAGATGCCTTGCAGAATATGGAAGGAAGAGGAGGCTCAGCTGAAATGCCTCACACACAAGGTGAAAGAAACTGCATTCATCTATGCCGTGATCCCCAACGTTCTTTCATAACAACTCTGGCAAAGGCTCTCCTACTTCTTGTACAACTGTTGCCTTCAAACAATAAGGTTTCTGTTTCTGTGTTGTCTCATTTTTCGAAAGCAGACCTATGTGTAATTGTACCCACCCGCCCATTGTATACAGTAAGTAGTCAGGATCCCTGTCCAGCACAGGGGAGAGCTCAGGGCAGGCAGTGGAATTACTCTGTTTAACACTCGCTGTAGCTTTGTCCCATGATGTCTAGTCGGCAGATATGCATCATTGCTAATTGGTTGTCCAGTCTCATCTGTCCATGGTTGAAAGATAAAAGTGTGAAACAAACTCCTCTAGGTTTTAGGGCCAGAATAGACTAAAATTCAATTTGTTTTCATGTGGGTTTTTCCAGTGTTTTCAGGACCTGAATACCAAGCAGATTTCCCCAGAACCTTTTTAAGAAACTTATGTAGAAAGTTTTTATTCCCTCAAATGAACTAACTCACTCCCCCAGCCTTGTTTTGGATTTTTTTAATTTAATTTTTTTTTAGAGAGCCCAGGAAATCTCAGATCAAGATTTTCTCCTTTGTGTTCCACAGTATGACAGCAGTTAATGACATCACAGTGGCGCAGGTGAGGGAGTAACAGAATATCCAGTGCTCAATATGTAAACAAAAAGAATGGAGAGGCAGGAAGAAAAGCCTTTTCTATAGTGAACCACAACAACAAAACACCAAAGTGAAATGAGATAAACATGTGCTGGGAACCTCTAATTTTTGCAACTATTACAGAACCCAAGTACTCCTGAGCTGATGCAAGGACTTCTGATTCTTCAGATTTTCTATTAACTGTACCTGCCAATGATTACTCACTAAGAAAGTTTTTGTCTGTATTCTGGAACTAAAGTGATTGCACAGGGCAGTTACTGTCCTGCCTCAAGAGCAGCCTAGTAGCGTTCAAGACATGAACAAGCAGTGCTGATACTCACTCTGTCTTTCCCCTGCCCCTTTCATCAGATACATGCTGAAAGCACCTCCCCGTGCTGTTAGAGCACCGTGGTGCAGAGGGTGCTTAACATCCCGCACATGTATTCCTAGGCTGGGTGCACACAGTCCTTGTTTACTTTGAACAATGATTTGTAACTTAAAGCCTCAGAGCCAGCCTATGCCACTTCCTGCTCCCAATCCAGGACTCCCAGTTCTCTGTACAACTGAACTGCAGAAGCCATCTCAGCTAGCACAGGTGTTATCCCATTTCAGAAGTTCTTTCCATGCTCCCCTTCCCACCTCCTCTCCTCACAACAACTGTGGGCTACCCTTACCAAACACGCATGAAGGCAAGAAATGCAAAAGAGTTGATGTGTAATTGAGGGGACTTTCCTAGCTTGGATGGTGCCCTGATGGAATGCTGAGGGGCTGGGGTTTGCTCAGTGTGGGGAAGAGATGGCTCTGAGGGCACCTAACAACCACCTGCCTGTACCAACAGGGCAGTGGTTGAAGAGATGGAGCCACCTCATTCTGTCATCCGTGTTTGGCAGAACAAGACACAAAGGCTGAAAGTTGAAATGAGAGGTTCCAGCTGGATATAAGAACAACATTTTCCCCATGAGGACAGGCAGGCAATGGAAGAGGTCGTCCAGAGAGGCTGTGAAGGCTCCATTGCTGGAGGCTTTCAAGAGCTTGAAATGTGGTTAATCTCACAAGGGACTTGACTTTGAGATGGAGGTTGGACTAGAGACCTCTCAACATCCCTTCCAACCTAGATCCCTCTATGGTCCTTTAAGAAGATGCGAGTAAATTCAACAGTTTGGTTTATATGAACACCTGCCTTCACTCTGGTGCATCAGAGCTGTAACCTCAGGACAAAGTACCCACACTCCTGTGTGCTTTGTAATGGGGAAGGCTTCACACAGGCTTCGGAGCCCCCTGGCCCCTTTGCACAAGGAGCACACTGGGAGCTTTCAGGTGACCCGGTCATGCCATGTTGAAACATGAGGAAGCTGAGGCTGCCATCAGATGCACACTGACCTCTCTGTAGCTCAATGTAAGATCATCTCGTAATTGGCAGGCAGTCATGTCATTTGTTGCTGACAAAATAAAAACTATGTAGCTTACAGGCAAAAGCCTTAGAGGCTTAATTGTTTAATGGAGAGATTCTCAACAAACACTTACCTTATAATGCAATAAAAACAAATTTTTAAGACACCTTTGCAATACTAATGTTTAACAATGGCCTTCATATGAAAGGTGCTTGCAGATGCCTACATACCATTTCAATTAAGATATAAACAGACATAAAACTGTTTAAGCAGAAAATACAATGTATTTTTGAACAGCTCATAATTTAAGATCGTAAAACTGAGATTGACTGTAGGGCTCACAGCCTGTCACTGGTTTGAATTCAAATAAATTGTAACAAAGTTGACTGCCTCAACTCAGTAAGTCTCATGCTATTCCTCATCTGCATTACAGAGACCACCGCTGCACTTTGTATCCTTGCCGTGACTCTCCACAGAAAACCTAGAAACCAAAAAACCAGAGGTTCTAAAAGGCAAAGTGGTTTCAGGAGCAGATCCAGGCTGAAACAAAACCAAAATATTGTTAAGGGAAACTTGAATTAATTTTCTGTCCACTTTATTTACTTGGTGGATGAACACACATCTTCATTTTCCAGAGAGATGGACTCTGAACACAAATATGTTCTTTGATAAACCTCAAAATAAGTGAAGGGGCTTTCCATAACTCAGGCCAGAAAAATATCATCTTTTATACTTTGGACTTAGAAAGCCCTCTTAAAAATTACCTTCTTTTTAAAGCCTCAGATCAATGTCATTAGTGGTTAATAGCAACTATTACCATGAGTGACTCTTCATTCTTACATTTATATAGTGAAAGTGTTTTTAAGAGGAGGAAGGGGAAGCAATCCCATACAATCACACCACATAATCACCAGCTATCCTCAGGAGATGTACAGGTCATTGCTGAAAACCCAGACAACCCCCTGCCCATCCACCACATTAAGTATAGCTGTGGGTGGGTGTGCTGCCCACCAACACTCAGCGGGGTGGTCAGAAGCCCGTGCCATCTGACCTTCCCCTGGCAGTGAGGGAAGCCCCCATGGGCTCCGGGGGTGCAGCTGGCTTTAGTCTCCCTGGTTGGAGGTGGCAGGTGCTGGGGACTGGCAGGGGCTGCCAGCCTGGTACCTGCACACTGACTGCCAGGCTCTCAGCAGAGTCCCTAAAACTCAATCAGATGAAAACTGTGCCTTTCCAGTACACACCTGAGGATCACACCGAGCAGCCCAACTTTGTAACCGAGTTAGGTATGACATGTAAGGAAGCCTAATACCTCCGAGAAAGAGAAAACTACCGCTCATTATGCTAAGTAATGCCTTATATCAGCATGTAAATAACTTTTCTTTGTAAGCAATCACCAAAGCATTCCCAACAGAAAATTAATAGATCTGATTTGTTTATGTATTCATCTAATTTAGGGCAGAAAGATTTTTAAACCAAAACCAGATATGAAAGTGTGTCACGAAAATTTTTCTGAGTTACCTGTTAGGATCCATAAATATTCATAGTTACACAGGCACACACACACACACACACATACACACACACACACAGTGTTACATGCTCTGTCTCTGTGATGGGCTGAATCAGATAAGATGTTAAATATACAGTCCTGTGCTGTATGTTACAAGAGATCTCACTCATCTCCCTATTTCTGACAGCCATAGTTTTGGAGGGAAATTAAAAGTTAATTTTGTTTTTTGTCCTTTTGTCTTTTTCCTTATCAGTAGTGCCTCTGAGGCATGCTAAAGTATGCTGAAAGTGACCTTCAGTTTGCTCATATCATCCTGACACAAGTGATTTAGCCTCCATACTTGTAGGAGTAAACATAAGAAACACCCACTGACTGACAAATATTTCATCAGAATTCAGCCACACATTGGCTCCTGGGAGTAGAGGGGAAGGTGTGCTTGATGATGACCTTACTTAATAAGGCATCATCATTTAAGTTCACCACCATTATATGTACACTACTACTACCTTTTGCACTCCCAACCTGTATCCTCTCGTCTTCCTTTAAAGGTTGCTCTGTCTTGTGGCCTATTCCACATGCAGCTGCCATGCACTAACGTTGCAGTGCTGTGATTTCAAAGACAGACACAGATCTATAACCAAGCTTGATGAGAAAAAAACCCCTCCCATTTCTCAAAACTACTCCCAGAGCAAGCAGACAAGCAAATTCTGAGCACTTAAACATACAGATGTTAAACAAATTATGCAGGAAAGAGCACAACCCTATAAACACCACCCTGCAGAGAACGTGCCGATACGCACCACGCATGCAGCTCCACTGGGGCTTGTATTCTCCAGGACGGCAGTGGCACCACTGCTTGCAATAGTTTAAACCTCACAGAATCATGGAATGCATTAGGTTGGAAGGGACCTTTAGAGGTCATCTAGTCCAATCCCACAGCAGTAAGCAGGGACATCTTCACTAGATCAGGTTGCTCAGAGCCCCATCAAGCCTGACCTTGAATATCTCCAGGGGTGGGGCCTCCACTACACCTCAGGGCAAACTGTTCCAGTGATCTACCACCCTCATACTGAAGAACTTTTTCCTAATATCCAACTTAAATCTTCCCTTTTCTAGTTCAAAACCATTACCCCTTGTCCTATTGCTACATGCCCTCGTGAACAGTTCCTCCCCAGATTTCTTAGAGGCACCTTTCAGGTACTGGAAGGTCACTATAAGGTCCCCTGGAGCCTTCTTTTCTCCAAGCTGAACAATCCCAACTCTCTCACCCTGTCTTCATAGGAGAGTTGCTCCAGCCCCTTTGGTCATTTTTGTGGCCCCGCTCTGGACTTGCTCCAAAAGGTCCATGTCCTTCTTGTGTTGAGGGCTCCAGAGCTGGACACAGTACTACAGCTGAAGTCTCACCAGAGCAGAGTAGAGGGGCAGAATCACCTCTCTCGATCTCCTGGGCCATTAAATCCAGTGGGGTGATCTGTGCACTCACAGCTATCCTCATGTGACAGTCCTTTGCTGGAATAGAGCTTGGAGGGCAGCTGAAACAATTTTTAATACATTAATTATAACTTGCAGATTTCAAGGCCTGTACAGTGGGCCAATGATGGTAGCTTAATAAACACAATGCATACGTGAAAGGCAGCAGACATTTAAAAATTGGTGACAATAACAGTTTTGTGTGGTTTAACCCAGTACGCAGCTAAAATAACCACACGGATGTTTGCTCGCTCCCCCAGTGGGGTGGGGGAGAGCATTGAAAAGGTGAAACTCATGGGTTGAGATAAAGTCAGTTTAATAAGACAGAAAAAGACTCTAATTGTAATAATAACGATAAAAGATTATGCGAAAAAAGTGATGCACAGCACAATTTCTCACCACCCTGAAGCTGAACCATGCACCTCCTGGCCAATCCCCACCAGTTATATATGGAGCAAGACATCATATGTTATGGAATACCCTCTCTGGCCAGTTTGGGTCAGCTGTCCTGGCTGTGTCCCCTCACAGCTTTCTTGGTTGCCCCCCACCTTCTCATTAGCAGGGCAGTGTGAGGGGCTGAAAGTCCTTAACTGTTTGGCAACAACTGAAACATCAGTGTGTTATCAGCACTGCTCTCATCCTAATTCCCAAACATGGCACTACACCAGCTGCTAGGAAGAAAATTAACTCTATCCCACACAAAAATCAGGGTTTTAGTAATTGGCTGGGGGGGTAGGGAAAATCTTTAAAAAGGAAAGAAGTCTGGGATGTAGTAATAAGCTGAGTCAAACAGGCTCTTGAAGATATGGAACAACTCTTTCTGAAAGAGTTTAATAATCAGAGCATCAAAGAGTATATTGTGGGTTTTACAAGCTGCAGGATTATTAAGAAAGGTGATCCCAGCAATACCACATCACCCAGACCTGGGCTGGAAACCCATGTCTAAAAGCAGAAACTATTGTAGCAGACACAGCAAAGGCCATGAAGGTACAGGTACAGAAGGAAGAACAGATGCCCTGGAGAGGCTTTATGACTACTTTACTATAGTACAGAAAAAAAAATGAAGTGTATATAAAAAAAAATAATAAAAAGATCACCTCAGAGCCCCCACATCCAAGCGAAGCTCCAGACAGCTTTCAAACAGCAACTGAGTGAAAATGCAGCTTTAACTGCAGGTGACAAGCTCACAATACCTTTTTCTGGCGATGGCTGGTTTAGGTAAGTGCACACCTGTATGTGCACTGCTGGGCAGGGTGCCGCTGCAGCACCCATCTGGAAGGTACCAAAATGACTGTATTTTTGAAAGGACTTTATCACGCCCACAAAAGAATGGGAAATAGCTAATTCTTGCATTCAGTTCAGTGATTTAATATACTGCTTACAGCTGCCCATGATGTAACAATGGTGGGCAGTCTTCAAGAAGGAAATCTTAATGGTGCAGGAGCAGGCCATACCTGTGTGGCAAAAGACAAGCTGATGGGAAAGACTAGCCTGGCTAAACAGAGAGGTTTTGCTGGCAGTCAGGAAAAAAAAGGAGAGTTTACAGTCTTTGGTAGAAGGGGTAGGCAACTCGGGGGGCTGGAAAGATGTCATGAGGTCATGCAGGGAGAAAAATAGAAGGGCCAAAGTCCATTTAGAATGTAATCTGGCTATGTGTCTGTAAATACATTAGCTACAGAAGGAGGGCTAAGGAGAATCTCCATCCTTCATCGGATGTGGGGGGAAACATAGTGACAAAGAATGAGGAAAAGGCTGAGGGACATAATGCCTTCTTTGCCTCAGTCTCTAATGATAAGACCAGTCATTCTTGGGGTACCCAGTCCCCTGAGCTGGAAAACAAGGACAGAGAGCAGAATGAAGCCCCATAATCCAAGGGGAAATGTTTGGTGACCTGCTACAGAACCCAAGCACACATAGGTTTATGGAGCTGGGTGGCATCTGCCCAAGGGTGCAGAGGCAGCTGGTGGAAGTCCTCACCAAGCCGCTTTCATTAATTACCAACAGTACTGGCTAACTGGGGAGGACCCAGCTGACTGGAGGTTAGCAAATGTGATGCCCATCTACAAGAAGGGTCAGAAGGAGGATCCAGGGAACTACAGGCCTGTCAGTCTGATTCTGGTGCCAGGGAAGTTTATGGAACAGATCATCTTGAGTGCCATCATAAGGCATATACAGGACAACCAGGTGATCAGGCCCAGTTAGCATGGGTTTATGAAAGGCAGGTCCTGCTTGACTAACCTGATCTCTTCCTATGACAAAGTGGCCTGCTTAGTGGATTGGGGAACGACCATGCATGTTGTCTACCTAGACTTTAGTAAAGACTTTGACACCATTTCCCACTGTATTCCCTTGGACAAACTGACTGCTCGTGGCTTGGATAGGCATACATTTTGCTATGTAAAAAACTGACAGGGCCAAAAAAATTGTGGTGAATGGAGTTCCATCCAGTCAGTGACTGGTCACAGGTGGTGTTCCCCAGGGCTCATTATTGGGGGCAGTTCTGCTTAATATCTTTATCAATAATCTGACAAAGGGATCAAGTGCAACCTCATTAATTTTGCAGTTGACACGCAGATAGGTGGGACTGTTGATCCCCAACAGGCCAACAGCATCCTGGCATGTATCAGGAATAGTGTGGCCAGCAAGAATAGGGAGATGGTTGCCCCCTGTACTTGACACTGATACAGCTGTTGACAGAAGGCGCAGTTTACGAGTCTTTCAAAAATACCTTGTCATCTAGCACCTTTCTGTCACATACAATGGAAAAGAAAAATCCCCAAAGTTCATGTGAACCTCTCTTTCTGACTCACATTTACACACTCCCAGGCTTTTGCATGTTGTTATAAATCTTGACAAGCTATTTTCATTTTCACATCAGTTCTGTGTTTTGACTCAACTCTAACAGGAGAAAAGGTCACAGAAATATGACCTGCTACTCATCCCTTTAAAGGAGATTTCTCATTGAATTTTTTTTTTGGGGGGGGGAGGGGGCAGGAGGGACAGGAATGTTAGGTCTCAGGCATTGGCCATTTAAAAAAACCCAAATCCTCCAAACAGCGGGCAGCCATTGGTGACCAATGCACTGGATCTAAATGAGCTGGAGTTGTTTTTCCCCAAAGCAGCTGGGTATTGTATTGGTAGCTAGCAAGGTGTTGGTAACACACCAGTGTTTTGTTTACTACTGAGCAGCACTCACAGACAATCAAGGCTGCCTCTCTCCAGCATTTGTGTCACCCCTCAGCAATAGGCTGGGGGTGGGCAAGATCTCAGGACAGCTGACCCAAACTGACCAAAGGGATATTTCATACCATATAACATCTGATCAGGAATAAAAGCTAAGAGAAAGGGGAGGAGGGGGCATTCATTATTTACAACATCTATCTTCCAGAGCAACTGCTAAATGTATGGAAGCCCTGCAGGATATCACTTGTTGATGGGAAGTAGAGGATAATCTTTTGGTTTTGCTTCTCTTCCACATGCAGCCTTTTGCTTTGTTAAACTGCCTTTATTTTGACCCATGAGGTTTTTTCCATCTTATTTTTCTCCCCTCCCTGTCCTGCAGAAGAGGAAAGTGACAGAGCATCTTGGTGGAAACCTGGTGTCCAGCCAAAGTCAACCCACCACAACCAGTTACAACCAAACGGATATAATAAGTATCACAGAACTCTGATTTACACTTAATTTAGCACATTTTTAATAAAGATCTACCATCCAAAGGAGAACTTTTCTCTGCAAAATGCAGTGACAATTTCATTATTCAACAATTTTACATGTGAGCTTTTTCCCATATTATCAAGGAAAAAGTCAAGCTTGTGAAAAACGTATTTTGAAGAGGTTGTACCTTCCAGAGCCATCTCATCTGGTATGGTGAGAACAGGATTCAAGACCTGGACACGTATATTCAGCAATTAGGAACATGAGGCAACTTCATGAACTTCACTTCAATGAGATCAACAGCTTAAAGTATTTAAAGGACCTAAGGCTAACTCACCTGACCCCTAGAAGACCTGAACTCTTTAGTCACAAAGCCTCCCTGTTACTATTTTGACATGAATATTTAGAAAGAAAGAAAGGAAAAGTAATGAAACAGTAGGCATGTAGATGCTGGCTCAGACAACATGAGCATATACTGCAATCCTGCTGTTTCATGCTCACCAAAAAATCAGAAAATCAGGATGACTTCAGCCTATGCAGGTCCTTTCCTGCATCAGGGCACAGAATGAGCATGCAAAGAGCCCCTTCAAGTTCTGATACAAAGCTGCTCTGGGAACACCTCTGTCCTTATCTGTGTGCTCCCCAACAAAGCAGAAAGGTCTTCAACAGCAACAGGACCTTTCAGGGAAAGAAATTGAGTTTGGGAATTTTTGTTTGTTTGCTTTTGGAACTGAAACTTAATCTGTATGTGTATACTTGAACCAGTGTCCATTTCCTATTAATCCAGTCATGGGCGAAAAACATAGCCTCCAACTAATTGTGTAATTTAACTTGTAGCTTTAGTTTTGAATATTGTATTTCTATAACAATTTTTTGCATAAACTATTGAGCAACTCATGCTACATGGCACACAATTTGAACAGAAGTGGAAGCAAAACTAATGAAGGCCTAATCGCCAGCAAATTAGTCACTGAGCTTTAACCAGCGCGTTCTCCCCAACACAACAAGGTGTTACATCAGAATAATGATGATAGCCCCCCCTGTAACTGTTGGGGTTTTTTTTTTACCTTTTAAGGGAGGGTATTTGCTTGATATATCATCATCTCACTAGGAAAAATACCTTTAATTGCATTTTTTGTATACTTTATGCATACACAGGTATAAAATATAAGCACATACAAACACGTACTCTATTTCCACCTCCATTTTGAAGACATCATCTACAAATTCTCATTTCATGAACACTTTAATTTCTGAATGGTTTCTTCTCCCTTCCTATGACACCTGCCACTCTCCTACGCAGTTTATGCTCTGTGAAGGCCAGTATAACAGCAAAAGCTGTAGTTTGGAATATTTTGACAGACATAGCAGTCAAATCCAGATGAATAACATCCTCCAAAAAAAATCATATCAACTCCCTGAGAAATTAGTTTAAAAAATTTAGATTCAAATGTGAAAGAACAGAATAAATTATATTTAAGAGCTCATCTAATACATCAAAAACATCAGCTATCCTGATGAAAAATTATATTTAATGGCTCATGTAACAGATGAAAACTTCCAGCCAACCTTAGAGCTTTTACTCCACCTACCCAGTTCTTCCTCTTCCTTCCACATTTCTTCTATTTGCTTTACCCATTGTGTGTCTGCTTCTTTTCCCCCTTGCTGATCTACCTTACACACTTCCACACATTAAATATTTCCCTTCTTAAAAGCTTTCTAACTTCCTTCTTCCTTTATAACTATTTTTCGCCTATTTTCCTCGTCGTCATCTTCTCGCACAGTTTAGGGGCTACACTGCACGGGCAGTTGCTCAGACTCCTCACCAGCCATGTGACACCACAGGGCCAGTGGTGTCAGCCAGTGTTGTCAGCTCACCAGTCTGGCTTTTGGGACAGTGGCACCGCCTGTTCACACCTATTTCCTACAGCACATGGGCAGGGAGAGGACCCTTCTACTTGACCTGACCAAGTAGAGGAACACCACAAGGGATAGTGTTGTGGGATTCCCTGACCCTGCAAACACAAGAGTCTCAGACTAATTGCAAGACTTATTGTTCTAGTCCTTGTCCTGTCCTAGCTCTGGTTTAATTTTGTCTTCACATAGGCGTTGTTCTGCACCTCATGGGTCATCTCATAAAAAGGCTCAGGCTCTAGCAGCAGCTTGAAGCTGCAAGGCCTCTGTTATTAGATGACACTGCAGAGACACAGGGAGCATTGTTCTTTGTCCCTTTGGACAGGGACTTGTCTCTCCCATAGTCTGGCACATCTTACACACAGGAATTTCAGTGACTTGCTAATGGGGCATACTTGAAAATGGGGCTGTGTGGTTGCACCCATGTCTGAGCTCTGGGGCCACAAGCACGACTGGCATTAAGCTCCTTGTGGAGCCTCACTAGTTCGCAACAGGTTGCCTGGAACTGGGCAGAGGAGGTAAATCCTTCTGCATCAGGTTGACCAGAATTAAGGAACCTGTTTCTTACATCCAGCCCTCCACTAAAAGCTCTTGTACCTTTGTGAATGCAAGCACGATGCTATTTGTCACACTGGCTTTGTAGGCAACAGCTTCAAGTGCCAGTTTTCACAAACATATGCATAAACTCGAGTGCACTAAGCCAGAGGACTGTCCTCACGGTCAGACTCAGTGAAAGCCCTGCTAGTTTGTCTATTTATGGTATGTCCAAGTAACCTATCACCATGGCAGCTAAGCAGAGAGGAGAAAATGCTGCAGATCAGACGGCAGCGCTTGTAAGACATAACCACAAGACTGCATGTTACATCCTCCGCTGCTGCTGCCATGACCCATTTATGACTTGTACCTGAAAGCTGTACAGTATGAAAAAGTTTTGCTAACATACCCAAGCTACAGTCTTCAAAGATCTTACACCAGCAGTAACGGAAAACAAGAACATAAAAGCAGGCTAGAAAAAGAAAAAAAAAATACTAAAATAGAAAACAAAATCTCATTGAAATTAACATTATAAGATGTACTGCAGTGAGCCAATCTCAGAAGAACGCACTCAGCTCACAGGGTGCCTCAAGCAGCTTCAAAGGGGAAAAAATAATACATTTAAAATATATACAGAAGCAGCTCAAGGTTTGTCATCATCAGAGAAAACTGATGGCTGGGAAGACATGAGAGATGGCAGCAGCGGCCAGTCCATCCTGGGCAGATGTATGCCAGCCCTGTGTTTTGTGACCTCTCGCTGTGGGTCTCAGCCTTCTCCTTCCCTCCTGTGTATTACTAAGCCTGGTAAATCCACACCGGCTGCCCACAGCAAGCGTGCTGCCCCCACCCCGCCGGCTGCCAGCGCTGTGTCTTAAAGCAGGCGGCACTCCTGCAAGGGGCTTTTTGGAGGGCAGCTGTGCAGCTGCAGCAGTCTGCTGCCTTAAGCAGGGTGCATCAGTTTTAGCGCTTAAATTCAGGTCTCCCAACTGCCCACACTGAGTGTGTATCATTTCACATCGTGGGGCGGTCTCAGAGTAAGACAGGTGGACTGCTTTTAGACAAAGTTTAACCTGAGGGTGGGTTCCCGGGTCTGACCAGGTGTGCTCCAACTGCTAGCAGCAGTTCAGCCTGCTAGATCCTGTCCACAGCAAAAACCCTCATGGCACATACAGTAGGACACCAGCTCCTCAGCACTACTTGTTTTCTACAGATCCACTCCTAGGGTGTCACACCACTTGCCTGAGCATGAAGTTGGGGTCCCCAACATATATATCTTCTGAGAAATAATGTCATGGCCATTGGTTCTGGTTCACCTCGAGGCAGTTAGAGGAGAACCCACTCTCTTGTGTGCAACGGTGCCATTACCATGAGATTTTGGTCTAAAAACAAAACCACAGGTCAGAAGGCAGGTGCATCTCAGGAGGGAGAGAAATGCCCTAGAGATTTCAGGTTCTTTCCTGCTTATTAACTTAAGTCACACTACTTCCTTCTCTTACATGCATCAACAGTCTCATCAACAGAATAGTAAACACTCTAGTATTATTAGAAATTTCCTTTGTCCGTTTCTCACAGGGAACGCGTGATCTGACATCCAGTTGCTCTGGTAAAGTACTGATTTGTAGTGACCCATTTCTGTAAGAATCAGCACCAGTGACCAAGAGGTCAAGCTAGCATTTGTGAACAAAGGAAGTGAGAAAATGCTCTGATTTGCCTTCTTGGAGATCTTCTGGAAACAACCAAATTCTAAAATTATAGTGAGGTTTACTTTTTTTACAGGATTGACTTTTCCCCCATGAAGCAGCAGAAGAAACTGATCTCTATTGATCACATATAAAATTTGAGAAAGACACAGCAGATGGAGTCCAAAGGTCCTGCGCTATTTCTCGCAGCCAGTGGTACTCAAGGTTCCTAAGCAGCTCCATGGGACTGGCCTGCTCCGCCCCAAGTAGCTACGGGCCTTCGGACACGAACGACAGATATCCTAACCCTGCTCAACCCCTGCTTCTGCCTCTCTTACTAGGAAAAGGGATTAACCCATGGGATAATCAGACATTGTTTACTCTTCTATAGCCCATGCAGAAAAAGATTAAGGCCAAGATTTTAGTAAGTGGGAATCTAAAGTTAGTAAGCTCATACTGAAGCACTTAAATAAATGTCCTGATTCTTTTTTTTTTCTTTTTTTAAATCAGTGACCTCCCCGTTGCTCCCAGAAGCTTGACATGCTCTGTGAATGCATACCCTCTGATAATCCGACCTTTCTGTCTTGAGCCAAGATTAAAAGTGTTATTGGAGTAAGGAAATTATCCTAAGTAAGAATTAAAAGTTTGGAAAGAGTTAAGAATAGACAAAGGCACTCCTGTAATACCAAGTCAAAACTCCAAGCAAAGCAAAAGAGCAAGGAGAAGGAACAGTGAAATATTAAATGCAGATGCTTCTTCTATTTGCAGTTTAATAATTCAAGACCTATATTTATTTATTCATACTAATTGACCGATGAAGTTATGCTGTGGAATAGCTGAAGAGAAACTAATTGCTGTCTCATTTTATTTTAATAGTATATTAAAACGTAAGCTAGACTGGAGACCTCTTCTCGACTTGTGCTGATGTTATCTGCCCTGAGACACTGGCAACTGTCCAGGGACTTGCCTACACTGGTATTTAGGACTAACCTTAGGAGTCAGATTAGGTGATTGTGCCTCTGGCTATAATGGACCACAAATGTGAAGCTCATTTCTTTTCGAGATCAATCTTTTCTCCTTTCCATTTATTTTTTTCCACTTAGGTTCTGTTATCATTTGCTCAGCCTGTAGAGGGGCTTTAAAGTGGATGTAAATGAATTTTTCAAAACCCACACAGGACCCTTTAATACCATTGGTGTAATTGGGGCTTAACTGCAGTGAATCCTGAAGCATGCTATCTAAATACAGGCATTCCCAAGCATTTCTAAAGCCTCATAATTAACACTCCCACAAGCAAAATGAGACAAAAAATACATGCAATACGTGTTCTGCTCTGGAGTCCTCCATCAGTTCCTGACCCTTTAGCATTTTCCCTACACCGCTCTCCTGGTAACTAAAGTGATGGCACTCTCCTCAGCGCCCTTTGTCCTCTCCCTCACAGTCCTCAGGTCTTGGACCCCTCAACATGCTCCTTCCTCTCTCCCAGCCCAATTCCCACAGGCACCCGGCCTCTTTTGTTACCACGAAGGCTGTTACTACAGCTCTGCAGGCACAGTGGCTCTTCTGCTCCTGCCTTGGCTGGGGTGCTGAGCTGCCCTCCCCACAGGCATCACCCCTGCTGCCGCCACAGGCCACAGGGCAGAGGCATGGGCACAACGCCACTGACGTCAGCAGAGTAGCAAACAAGCCAAACCAAAAATTTGTCAGTATTCCAGTATCTCACCTCACAGACATTTGTAGTCACAGTATTATGGATACACCATCCAAAGCGCTAGAGAAGACTCACACCCCTTACCAGAACAGCACGCACGTGGCACTGTCAGCAGCACGTGGTGGGTTGTGAGAGTCCCCACGTATTCAGAGCCCAGCATACAGGCTTGGTTCACCCTAAATAGCTAGACAGACAACAAGGCACTGAACCAGAGCTCTGGCAATTTACATACCCTTTGCATAGATAGAAATAAGCTCAGAAGGTGAAAGGCAACAGAAAAGCAGGTCCTTTGAGTGCAGATCCTTTCATCTTCCACTTTGCTAAGGACAGATGTAAAGGCAGCTTATGATCCAAGTTGTGCACATTCCTCCTTTGAAGCTCTACCTTTCTCCCAGCCCAAACTTTGCCATTTAGCAGTCTCATTACCTCTTAAGGTCTGCTCCTCCCTTGAGTATTTAGGCCCTCAGTGGAGCAGCAGGCAGTTTCCCTCCCTTCCCAGGAATCTTAATTAACTTTTTTTTGGTGTAATTTTTCCACCCACCCACCCCATCCCTTTAGACATACCAATACCCTCAGTTACGTTTCTTTCAAAGCTTGCAAAGTTACCTTTAATTGCATTTTTATTCTGTATAGGTCACCAGATGACCTTCACACAAAACATGGTGTGTATCAGAATTTGAGCATTCATATTGTCTGCACAGCATAACATGCAGAGCTACACCTGTAGTGTTATTTTTGACAGAGATGGCACCTGCTGTTTTGAACTATGTCTGTTCTATACTTAGAAAAGTCTAGAAATTACTTCTGTTGATCTCTGTGTATTTGCAAAACACGCCAAGTCTTCCTATTATCTGTCTATCCCTATTACTTCACTGGCTGGGCCAAAAAGACTCCCTTGGTTCTTTATCATTGTTTGATTTATAATCATAGAATCATAGAATGGTCTGGGTTGGAAGGGACTACACAGATCACAGAGTTCTAACCCCCCTGCCACAGGCAGGGCCACTAACCTCCAGGTATGATGTAGACAAGGTTGATTTCACTGAAGCCAACTGATTCACATCAGTTAAAAAGATCACTTCCCTAGTACCGCATCTCATATTTTAAAGGTGTGGGGACCTCTTTCTGTTTGAGGTCCAGATAGGATTTTGGGGAAGATGGATGTACATGGTCTGAGCATGGTTTGTGACTCTGAATTTGAGCTTGCTCATAAAAGCAGGCAGAACATATTGTATCACCTTCTTTTTTATGCATATCTTCTTGCTTTTCTTCTTTGATCTCAGGGAACCGTAACAACCTTCCCCCAGACTTGCTCTGATGAGAGAGTTGCTATTTCCGCCTCTTGGGGCTCATGACACCACCTCTCCAATACCAGCAATGGTATGTAGAGTCTAGAAACTGATCCAGGAGGCAAATAAATGACCTAAAATCCAGCCCACCTTCACCTTCTGCTAGAAATCTTAGAAACAGCTCTCTGTAGGACTCCAAAAGATGGCCTAGTGGGGTTTGGGGTGGGGCTCTGGATCAGCTCTACACCCTCCCCCTGGGCTGCACCCAGTCCTCCCACACTGCAGCTGACAAACAAGGAGGCCTTGGCTCCCAAGTCCCGGTAAATTCAGCCAACAAAAAGAAGTAATTAGGGGTCTATTCCCTCCCAGAAAGCAGATTACAAATTACCCACATTCAGCACTTGGAAACAAGATTATTTGTGACCTAACAGATTGCCACCATTGTAATCCAGCCGCTGAAAACACTTGTTGGTTGCTCACAGGCAAATGCAAATCTGTGTCAGTGTAGCTGCTTTTAAGTAGAGGTGATCACAAATCACCAGATGCCAACATCTGAACCCTTTTCTGTGCCACTAACCCTGTTTCCTGAATGCCTTCCCTGCTAACCTTAATCTGAACATTGCCTTCATCTTCAGTGGCCCTAGGACTGGGTTTTTTTGGGAATTCTTTTATAAACCAAAATTAGGTGCTATGATAGTAAGTGGAATTTTACGGGGAAAAATTAATGATAAAATAATATTCAGTAGAAGACCAGGCTAACCTGGCCTGTGCTCCAAGAACCTGTTTGACTGTGTTGTTCAATGATTTTTTAAAAAAAATTTAAAAATTAAAAGTCAAAGTAAGAAATCAACGTGTTATGGCTTGGTGGCATCAGGCATCTTCAAACAGCTCTTCCAGCACCTCATTCCTAAATCAGGAAATGAGAGGCTGAACCTGAAGCCAGAAGTCCCTGCAGGTGAAGACTGGATGCACCGATACCGTGCCAACGGGATCTAAGCAACACTTTCACTGCGAGAGTTTTGGATTGGCAGCTGTGCAAACACAGGCATTTTCCCTTAAAGAAGGCTGGTGAGAGCCGAGGTAATGAAGGATTCTGAGGCGGTGTGACAAAAACCATGCAGGGGATAATCATATTTGTTCAGTAAAACAGATATTACTAGTTTATGGAAACAATGAGGTATGAATCAAAAACTGCTTAGCCAAGGTTTCCGCACTCATTATGAAAATAGCACAGAGGCAGCGCCGTTAAAGGCATTTCCTAGCAGTCTTTCCATGCCCTCACCCTGCACTGCCTGTCTCTTAAGAGCAGAAGATTCCAATGAGATGATAAAGGAAGAGCCGGTTCCTGCTCATTTTACAGAACCACACTTGGGCCAAGGGCTGGAAGTCTGAGAACGGTTAGTGCTTGCTTATGTTTTCATTATTCAGGCCTTGTGGAAAATTTTCCGTGACACCCAGAGGATGTAGGAACATGACAATTATGTTTTAAGCCATGATTTAATCACAGTGAAACACTCAGATGGCATATGCATTTGCAGAAGCAATGCACCATGAGAAAATGTCTCCTTTGTAAGTTCCTAAAAGACCTGATAAATCCCTTCAGTGTCAGAGGTTCTGACACGGAGTTATCTTTAAAAATGGCATGTGCAGAGCGATGGGCAGGAGGGTCATAGACCGGTAACTCCAAAACACAAGGTCACATTCTACTGTAACAAGGGCTATCTAGCTGGGCAATGCAAGACACCCCATCGGAAGAAATTTCTCATTTACTTGCTTGATATCCCTTTCAATAGATTTGTAAACCTGAAGAAGCTGAGTAACCCATTCTAGGGAACATTATTTGAATGTCATTGCTTGCAAGACTTTTGGATAAAGCACATATAGCTAGGTATCAGGAGCACTTTGGGTCTCGTATCACCACCGGCTCGAGAACAGTTCAAAACTGTTAAGTGTCTATTTCTTATTTTTCAACAGAACTGATCCCACCTGGAAGCATCTCAGGAAAGAATACATTTTATAGCTAGCTAAAGGTTTTCCTAACCCTGAGCTCATTCTTTCTTGGCCTCATCCCTGGCATAGCAGATGCCAGGACCCTCATGGGGCCAGTGCAGTGTCAGAGGGGTGCCATGACACATGACTGTCCCTCTTTGTGGTGGGGGCCAGGTCGCAGTATCTGTGCAGCCAAACCAGGGCAGGACCTTTCTGCCACTGCCCAAGGATTCCCCTCTGCTGGGAGGTTTCTCCCAGGGCCAGGTTGGCTGGCAGCAGCAGGAAACAGTCCCAACATGCTGTGAAACCAGGGCTGTAATATGTTAATGTGAAGACTTTTTCCAAGTAATCTTTACCATCTGTTGTCTCACACTGATGTTAGTATTAATAATTTATAGGCCTTCTCTTAAGGCAGAGGAAGAAGCCGAATGCAAAGCTCTAACACAGAGACACTATCAACTTTTTTTTTCTTTTCTTTTCTTTTTCTTTCTTTTAATGAGATTGATGTTGCTGCATGTGATAGCCACGCGCAGGGAATATACGGTGCCGTTCAGCTTTCCGTGGGTGTTGCTTTCCTGTGTGTTTTACTGAAAACAGCAGTGTGGCAAGCTACTTGTCTTAGTCCAGCTCCTCTGGTGCTCCTTTCCTTCTAAAAGAGGGCATGCAGCCTATCTGGCGCGTAAGCAAAGCGCACGCAAAGGTCAGAGGCAAAGCACAAGCTAACAGGGCAAGTTGTGTTATAGGATGCAGTTACTGCCAGGCAAGAACAGGCAGGGCTCCTTCTTTTGCTATCCAAGGGACTGCTAGGCTGAGGAGCACAGTTGTGCTACCAGTTTAAGCCAGCAGAATCTCCTTGCTATATTTAACCTTGATTTCCTCAGAGACCAAATATGCAAATCACAAAATGTGATGCACTGCAAACACCGCTTTCATAAGGCAGAGCTAAGTTATAGTCCCAAACAATCAAATCAGCCTTTCCTACTCGCAGGGCTGCACTTTAATCCCTTATTAATGGGATTAATAGCAGATTTAGAGTTCATACCATCTTACTCCTCTTTTACACAAGCCAATCTAGCCGCTTTCACAGAGGGACAGGTGGATTAATAGTCTTAGTCAAAAACTATGGCGATAATGCAGAAAATCAGCCGAAGGGAGGGATTCCAGGGTGAAAACGGACAGCTGGGAGATTGCTATCAAAGCCACTCGGCGACTTCGCCCGCAGATAGAAATGTGAAATGTGTGGGAGACCCTTCTGCTTCTAAATTGAAAAACAAAACAAAACCCCTGGAAGATAAACGAGTACAGTAAAGGAGTAAGTCTCTCTATTAATAAATGCTTACCAGAGGATAAACAAGTGAAGGAATAAAGAACCTGTGAAGCTCAGAAATGTGGAGGCATTTGATGAAACGTAACCCCACTAAGAAATGCAAAGCTCTGACAGACTGTTATACAATCTTTGATTTCTTTTAATAACAGTTGAAGGTCAGATGCCACAGCTCTTCCTGGAAATCCTAAAAAGACTGGGTGGCTCCCCAAGTTAGAAAGGAACTGCCACATCGTATATTGTGCAACATATAGCTATTGACTAAGGTGTATTATGTTACCCCCAGCAGCTGACTCAGACCCAGTTGTTATAAAAGGCTTTCGCACTCGGGCAGGCAGCACGTAGCCGTCATACTGCAAACAGGCTCGGGGCAGCGGGACCCCGAGCGGGCTGGGGAAGGTCGGGGGGGTCAAGCTGATTACCTCCGCCAGCACACACACACACCCCCCCCTCGACACACACATCTCCCCCCCCTCAATCACACCCCTCCTCCCTCTCCCCGTCTCCCGCGCAGGGCTCAGCTGGGTTACCCGAGTTCACACCGAGCTATTGACATTCAGCTGCATTGCTTACTCATTACCGGATCAGCAGGGGACTGTCTGGGTCTAAAAAGTTAACCCTTCGCGTGCCCTGCGTGATGAGGGGCTGTTTGACGGGGCTACGAACTGCACTCCGGGGTGAGGGGCTGGCGGGCACCGCCCCCCCCCCCCGCCGAAACGCGAACCCCCGCGGAGGGGAGCGAGGGGCGATGCAGGCAGCTTTCCTCCCGACAGCGGGGGTGGCTGAGGGGGGGATTGGTGGGGAGGGAGGGGGGAAAGGAACGCAGGGTGCACCCGAGGCGAGAATTCGCTCTACAAAGGCAGCAGAAATGGCACCCGCAGCCCATTTTCCACACAAGCACTCATTTCTCGTGGCAAGGCAACTAAGGGTGCGGGATGTGCCCTGTAAGGTAGAGCAAATTTCCCTCGGCGACCCAGCCCAGGTGTCCCTCAGCTGCGATGGCTGTGCCCCTGCTGCCTTTTGCTCACCGTTTTGCGAGTGTTTCCCCGGTTTGGAGGTTTTTCCCCTATAGTGATTCAGTTCTGGATTATGTGAAAACCTCAGTGCATTTATAGGCTAGCTTCCAGTGCTCCTGCCATCACCTTTTAGGGCCGATAACCCAGAAGAAGCACAAAAAGCCTCCAAAAAGTGAGGGAGGGAATTACTGTTGGGGCCTCGTGGACCTGTGCAAGCAGCACTATGATTTCCTGGTAATGCCATACTAATTTACGGCTTCTGAAGTTAGAAGTCATCTAATACATCATCACAGACCACTAAAATATATTGTTTATTTGGTTTATGTGGGTTTTAGAAATAAAATAAAAATATTTCTGCAGTATAATAATGATAATTAAAAAAAACCCCAACTGTTCTCCCTTTTCCATCAAGTCAACGACTCCTCTGTAAAGAGAAGCTGTATCGTTCTGTCACAGAGAAGAACAGATGGTGAATAGCAGGTATGCAAAATGTTCATACTACTCTTCTTTATTTCACCTTTCACTGTAATTACACTGTGTGCCAGGCTCCAAATGAAGCATTGAATTCAGACACCAGAATTTGGTGGAGATGAATTTTGTAAAGCTTTAAACGTTAGTTCAATTTCGTGACATTTTGAATGTAATTTATGCACATCTCCAAATGTGCTGGGTACTTAGATGTGCACCAGAAGAGGCAAAGGTCTCATTGCTGCTTACAATAACAAATGAAATTTTCAAACAAACAATGAAATGTAAGTAAATAAGCAGTGAAGTTTGCTTGTATCTGGCTAATGCCTCCATTAATCTTTATTAGTAACTTCTAATACTGAGAGCAAGGAAAATAGGATATACAACTCTTTTCAAAGAAGAGCCAATGAAAATTAGATGGACTGGGCCATTCGATCAGTTCCAAGAACAGGGAAAGAAAAGACAGGAGGGGATCTTTGGAAGTGGCAAGTGAAGTGTTTCTGCAGATGAATTGTGTGAGAAGGAGAGGTAGAAAGACACTAAGATGTGCACGTCCAGGAAGGCAAGAAGGAAAAAACTTAAATTTAATAGGAAGATCAGCAAAAGAACTTGAAGAAGGATGGGATTTGATCCAAGTGAAAGGTAAGGTAGAAATGGGCTTAGGTAAAATATCAAGAGCCAAAAAAGAACGCATCTCTTATCTGCAATTTAAGAAGCACTGGCGTATTTGTTCATTAGAGATAGCAGAGAAAATACTATTGTGTGAGTTTTAAGGCTGAGTGACGGCAGAAGAAGTTGGGTAAGAAACAGTAAGTCAAAAATAGGCGATACATTTTCAAGCTTAACAAGCATCAATGAAGAGAAGGAAGCTGATGAAAGCGCACGAGTTTCACCGTTTGTTGGCATGGGGTTTGCTCTCTGCAGAGGGATATTGCAGAAGCTCAGCTGGCGAGGTCCAGGCAAGCCCTTAGCGAGGCAGCGTGGAAATGAAGAAGTTAAATCGCTGAGTTTGTAAAGGGTAGTTGAAGATGTGGAAGTGTGTCATGGCATGGGAATGGAGGAAAACAAGAAGCGTGTGGCATTTCTGAAAGCTGGAGAACAGGTGGTTTTCAGGAAGGGAGGGGAGGGTGTGCAGTCACCCTAAAACGGAAGGGAGGAAGAGCTTGCTGGCGACTTGGCTGGTAGTGCCGCAAGCCATTTCTAGGGGCGAGAGGGAGCAGAAAGCAGATTCTACAGGGGGATAAAGTTGGTTCAGTAGGGCCAGAAGAAGTGGGAAAAAAAAATTATTTTATTTTTTTCTTTACATGTTTAAGACATATGGAGGCAGAGAAAGGAAGCATATGGAGTGGCACTTGAAAACAGGGCTAGGGTCAAGAGAGGTGGTAGGGGAAACAATAACATGTTTCAGAAGCAGAGAAGAGTGGTTGAAGATGTCTCATTGTTTCTTCATGCTCCTCCATCTGTCAATATCCATCTGTTGTTTTTTTGTTGTGCGCTCAAATGTCAACTCCAGTAACTGTTTAATGTAAAATGGGTAATCATGTCTCCCTTTCTCACCCATTTTTGGAAGATGATAAAAAAACCCCCATGTCTTCCATACAGCACTGGAGGGGTGGGGAGGACCCACTTGTTCTCCATAGCCTAGTGCTTGGAGATTAAAGGATGCTGTTCTGGGAAGCGGGAAAGGTCAGATGTGAATCCATAAACCTGAGAAGGCCCCTGAACTTGTGGAGGGGGGAACCCTGAAGCCCATCGAAGTGCTCTAACTACTGCCCCAGTCTATAAAAGGCACTGATATCATGACCAAATCCTAAAGGAAAGGTGTAACAGGAGAATGTACACCAGGGGAAATATTCTCTATTTCCCTGCAGCCTGGTGCTTGTTACCAAGGAAGCTCAAGAGGTGAAGTGTTGGTGATACCTGCTCTTGGTGGCTCTCTGCTTCTCCTCTCTCCTTACTGCTCTGATTGCTCTGAAGCAAGCCCTGTGGCATCCAAGCACTCTCCTCTGGTGAATCCAGATGGAGAAACAGTATCACCACTGGCTGTCTATCTCATGCCATTGCTGTAGGTCACCTTTTACATTGCAGAGGTGGCTGATGAAAGTGTGCACTGGCTTTGCAGTCACCTGCTAGCTGAAGGGAAGGTGCACCTTTTTGTGAATCTGGAGAGGTAGGGGAGAAGAGCACACAGGAGGATGGTGATGTGTAGCATAACCCCAGCATGAGCCACTGGAACCATTTGCATCTTCCATGCATTGCGGGAGCAACGGCTGTGTCATGTTGCCAGTAGCTTGGCTTTTGCTATTGGAGGCAAGTACTTGCCCACCTTCAGAGATCACGCCACTGTGGTAAAGTAAAAGATGTGCCCCTGGGTCACCATCAGCTGGCAACGACCCACAAGGAATATCCACCCAACCAGTCATTTCCCCTCTTGGCAAAATGCAGTGATCACTGCTGCGTGGCGGAGCAGCGCGGGGCTGAGTCAGTCCCTCCCAGGTCACTGGGAATTGGTCCATGCCTGCTGCATCCCCGATCTGCAGTGACGTATCTGTAATTATGATTTTCACTGTTATGTTTGTGATATTAGAATTTGTCTCGCTCTAGCCAAGACTCCTACTCTTCGTTCATGCACAAGCCTGTCATGCTATACAATTACAGTGGAGTCAGGGCCTGATCTGTACTATAATTATAACTGAGTCAGTTACAACAGACTTGTCTCCTGACCTGGTTCCAAAATAGCACTACATTTTTTAAAGCAAAAGGCATTTTAGGTGTATTCTTCAAGCACGCTAATGCATTACGCTCATCTTGGGTTTAAAGCGGGTTCATTTCTGATAAAGCAACCCTTTTATTAGCATAAGCAGGAAATGGTCCAAAGGGGCTGTTCATTAGCATGCAGTGAGCCAGCTTCAAGCACCCTCTCTGAATGTCAGATATTTCCCGCTCGCATTCCCTCCCCACTTTGTGTGTTTGCTACTTCCTGACAGCCTTATCATATAGTAATGAATCACGCTGGAGTTACGATGTCGCATTTAGATACAGAGTGGGACTAGTTTGGCCAGTGCTGGGTAATCGGGCCTCTTAACAAGGAAATGCATTTAAATAGGTCAATGAATCTTACAAGTCTGTGCATCAGGAATTATCAGCACTGCAGAACTTGCAGTTGGGGGAGAAATTCTCTTTCAAGCAAAAGTTCGTTGACGCCACTAGAGCAGCAAGTAACATTTCATTTACATTTAAAATTATGTTTTACCTTCGTGGGTTGCTGGGGGGTCTTTTAAACTGGAAGAAGAGATTCTTCATGTTTCACTATTTTTCCCCCTTCATATACAAAATTTGAAACTAACTGTACAAGGCTGTTAGAGCTGGAAGGGTGCTTATCTATCCTCCCATCTCCAAACTGCAGCTGTAGTTCTTAGTCCTGATTTTTGCCTCGTGCCTTTTTCAGGGATGTGTGAAATGTTGCATTGCAAAGCTAATCACATTGCAAATGGAAAGCTTTTCCCTTTCCTATATCCTTTTAGGTTTCCTATAGGTTATGTCTGTTATGGCAACTTCTGGAAACCACCAAAGATTCTCCTGCCAGAGAATCTCCACCCTGGAGGTTGACAGTCTATAGAGGAGTGAAGGGAAAAGGGACAACTTGAGATGTGAGGGGTAGAAAGGCATGGTGAAGTGTCATGGCAAAGAACCTGCCTGCAGTAGGAGAGTGTCCCTCCATGCTGCTGGGATGGATGTCTTGGCAGCACCTACAGATGGTGATGTATCCCATGCTGGTGGAAGGAGACCTTCTGGTGGCACATCCACATCATCTCCCTCGGTGACGTTAGCAAAGGGGACACATACACCCTTCTGTAGCCATCATCGTGCCCAAAGCCGTGGGGTTTGTGAGTGTAGCTGAAGTGAATGGTTTCTGGTTTCTTGTGGCTCTTAGCTGACAGGGCCATGCCACAGTTTTGCTGCCAACATCTGCCTTTGCTTTGGAGTTCAGAAAATGGATTGGTGGCGATTAGAGAGATGTATTTCTGACTATCAGCCCAGTTCCCCAGCTATTGGTCCAGGATGCCACTATTTGTGAGTATTTAAAATACTATGGTCTATTTTGGATTGCTAGGCACTTAAGTATGATCATGAAAGCCCAAATGTTGTGCACCTCTATCAGTTATATTTTTTGACAACTCCACTTCTTTCTGTGAATTCCTTTTGGGGCAAGAGCTCTGAAATTGCTAATATTTGAAGGATGAAGTCAGGCTTTTTGTTGACAGTCCTTATTTTGCATTCAGCTCAATGCCACTCTTGCAGAAGAGATTCGGGATAAAGCTTCAGGATAAGTCTACCTAAAGTTCAGTCCTGTATTCAAATTCTAATGGTTGAGTTTGTGGTAAAACATGTGCCACTTAACATATTTCTCTGACATTACTTATATGTACCTTTCTTGGATAACATCTGTTAGAGACTGTGTATGTCTAAAAAAAGTGTTTTCCTGGAGTGTTTTAAAAACAGACTAAAATAAGACTGCTTTTATGAGTTCACCAGTATAAGTGGAAGAACTGTAATCTGTCCATGGAGCTAGGTGTGCATATGTTTAAATGTTTATAATATACAAGTTATCAGAATATAGATTATTTGCCATAGTGCTATATTCCATTTTTTAACATGCATGAGTTTATAAAACAGTTGTTTTCAAATTGTGCTCCATTAACTGCTCTTAAATGATGTGTGAAAATGAACTCAAAAAAACAAGCCTATTGTCATTAGGCTCAAATCTGTTATACATTGTTTCCCCCTCTCTCTGGAAAAGTTTAAAGCTCTGAAAAAAAAACAGAAAGGGCTGAAAACCTTCAATTCAGAATTGTATTTCTGTGGAACCAAAAATAAGGTGACAGACTCTGTCCTTGGAAAGATTATTGCTGTCTGATGGCCAGTCTTGCATCCTTCCTTTGCAGGGTGCTCAACTTCAAAACGAGCAGGTTAAAGCTTTGCGCCCTGGGGCCCCTCATGCACCAGCTGAAGTCCTCTCCTCCAACCTACCTTTAAGAGCTCTGGGGGAATATGGCTGTGGGTACACAGGGGGCTGTGCTCATCCTCTTGATCTGCTGTTCTCTGGTAGTGGCCCCTCTGCCCACCCAGGCTTCTCATGTCTCTGCTGGATAACTGGTTAGCAGTCTTTCATCCTTCCTGTGTATACAACATTTTGCATAATGGGATCTTGATCCGTAAAAGAGACTGCAGTAAAGCAAATAACAGCACCATACACGCACACAAACCCTTTAATGGTGAACAGGCTCATTGAAGTCAATATAGAAGAGCAGCAGATGTGTTAGTCCGTGTAGAGCGCCTTGGCATAGTGTGGAGCTACGTGATGCTGTGGGCTAACACCAGCAGCCTGTCACCTCTGTGAAAGTGATTTCTTCTCTCCTTAGCTTTGATCCAGGGTATCTTCAGAACAGTGCGGCCCCAAATCTAAGCTGGGCAAAAACTTTTCAACCCTGAGGGTGCTGCAGTTCATGCAAGGTGCTTCCTGTGGCAGCCCTTTGGAAACCCTGTCGTGTCCACTGACGTTGTGCCTCCCACCCACACCAATTGTGTCAGGACCACAGCAACATTTCTGAAGCTCGCCCAGGGTACCTATTTAAATTATAGATCTGGAATACTGCTGGCGCCCCTCCAAATCTCTGATCTAGTAGCTGTTTTTAATGATAAATTACATATGTTTAATAGCTCAGCTATTTTGTTTGGTTCCTTCAGAACTTTGAGATGAATAGGCTCCAGTCTGAGTGATTTATTGCAATTTAATTTGTCAAGTTGTTTCAGCACTTTTTCTTACGCTCCTCTGACAGCAGTTCACCTTCACAAACCAAAGATAGGTATTTCCCCATTCTCCTCTGTATGAAGACCCACTCAACTATTTGGCAACCTCTTTGAGTTCTTTCTGCTCTTTGACCTCTTTTTCTCCTGCTCCTCTGTTTAAACCTAGGGATCTTCCTGTGACTGTCCTATGCTGAAATGCTTTATCACCACAGTTTTATCATACCATCCTTTTCATAAGCTGATTGATCACAAGTTTAGTAGTAGGTACAATCTTTGCCTGTGTTTTTCTAGAATCTCTCTCTTCTACATTGACAGAATCTTCTGATTTCCAGTCTAGTTGTGACTGTACTCTTTCTCTGATCATTGTTCACATCTGTTTCATCTGAAATAATCTTTTCCTGAACACGGATGGTCAGACGCCCAGAATTGCAAGTGAGGTTTTATATTCTTTTCTTTCTGGTTTCCCAGTCCAGTCTAGGATTGCTTTGTATTGATGCAGAGAGAATAACTATATCAAAGTCTGTCAGGTAGTCATCTCATTTCCACTTTGAAAGTTCCCAATTTCAAAAAGATTTCTGCTACTTGTCTCTGAATATGCGACCTTGCAGTTGGTATAATTGAATTTAATCCAATCTTCATTACTCCATTTGTTGCTTATTTCTTTCTGTGTGATATCCTAATAGTCTTCTGTATTAACAGCACCTCAACAATAGCATTGTGATCATCAAGTTTCATTTGTGCATTCCTACCTGTGTGCAAAGGTCCTTAAAGAAATATTGGTAGGCTTCAAGATCTTTCCTTGCACCGTTCTCCTGCATCCTCATGCTTTGCATTTTGACACTCTTTAGAGAAGTCCTCAACTCTGTCTTTAGTCAGATTAACTTTTTATGTGACAACATATGAAATTCATTGTTAGAAATCTAGATACATGGGTTCTACTGTATTTTCACTGTCTGAAACATATACCTAATTATCAGAGAGAGATGTCAGAATTCCTTCTTGTAGTCTGCATTTGTGACATCAGTTTTCCTTCTCTATTTGTAATTAATTTTGTGCCCCTCTACTACCCACCTTACAAATTAAGAGAATAGTAATGCATCTAATTCTACAGTACCATCAGCAGCTCACTAGAGTTAATTTTAAGAAGTCTTAAACTAGATGGGTTGCTCCATTTGCTTGATTTTTATTTTTTTTTCCCTAGTGTATGGGCTTTTTCAGAATTATGTATGTTTTTAAGTTAGCTTCTCGGTCCCTGCAGAGATGTCCTGGCCAAAGGAATGCAGTGAGAGCTTTGTGTCTCTTTGCAAAGAACAAATGCATACCCTGTTGTTTTGGGCTGTAGCTGGTTTTCCCTCTGCTTCCTGATTCTTCTGTTTTATTGGTCTGAGACATGTTGGCTTTGGTGTGACTGGAACTGAGTTTTCTGAAACATCCTCTAGGGTTAATTCCTCTGGATGTTGAGTCCTAAATTCTCCTAAGAAAAAATTCTTAGGTTAATACACCCTTGCCCCGCCAAAGCATATTTTTGGAATGCTTTTTGAAACATTTTTGGCAACACTTTCCCCAGGAGGACATTAGGCTTGCAGACCACTGTCATTGGAAAGCCTCTGGGTGCCCTGCAGGGTAAATTGCACCCAAATCATAAACGAGAGGCACTCCTAACCCCCTGTGAGGTTGGCAGCCTTTTAATTACAGCACTGAAGGGATGAATCAGTTGGGTGTCACTTGATGGGTGAACCTTGTGGGTGACTAAAGCTGTGTCAGATGAGGTGAAACCAAGGTATGAATGCCCTGGCAGTGGGACACATTTCCTAAAGGAGTAGATTAGCAACTGAAGAGTTAAATAGGTCACCAAATGAAGGCTGATGGACTGAAGGGGAAAGAGAGGTCTGCAGACCTGAGAATGAGAGATGAACCGAGACAACTATATTGCTGGTGCTTTGAAGTGTGGTGGTCACTTCCTGAACAAGCTTCCTGTGAAACTTGTTGGCTTTTAACTGGAGATTGTAGAGATTTCTTAGCCTTCAGAATTTTTTTCTTAGGATACCACCCTCATCTCTTTCATATTAATGATTCTATTCTTTGCAACCTTTTTTGGAAATAATTCTTTAAAACTTGTTGTACATTCAAAGATTATGGTGGGTGGGGGTTTTATAGTTTGCTTTTAGGTAGAACCACATATTAGGTAATAGGAAAACTTGAGGAGAACAATTAGGTAATTTGGAAACTTGAGGAGAAATGCAAAAAGTTGATATTTTGATTAAAAAGTGTTTATTAAAACTATACAAAACTACCAACTGGGTCAATCTTGAACACTATGTTGTGCAAATAGCTCTCTGAGGTCAAAGTGTTTTGCAAAATCATTCCCCTCCCTTCATGTAATGATCATGGTCACACTGCAAATGCCTGTCCCAGGTCAGACGAGCATCACCGCATGTCCTGCCTGTATGATGTGGGACTGGAAGTATGTTTTAATTTTCACACATCTGAAGCCTTCAAAGGAAACTTCAGAAGGTACAAAGGTACCTTCATAGGAGAGGAGGTGCACACTGTGGTTTTCCCATCTATCAGGTACCAGGAGGCATCACAGAAGATCAAGCCTGAGATCCATTGCAAGTCAGGAGGAACCTGTCCTTTCTTTTCCAGTTCTCTCCTACTTGTGACATCTCCGAGCAGCCTGTCAGTGTCCAGACTTCTTTATTCCTTTCCAGTGCTACAGGCCTTGTGAGCACATATACCCTACCCTGGCCAGAGATATGGATTTTTCCTCTTGCCATGCTGGATTCTGAACTGAAACAGCAATTAGTGAGAAACAGATGAGAAAAAAATGTCTTCATCTACCCATAATGGGTAAGTATACCACAGTATGCTAGGGAGATGTCACAAAATATCAGACTCCTGGTCACTCCACTGCGCCATAACCTCTGTCCATTTCCTGACTGTCAGGCATGTGAAGAGATCTGGCCACAAACTCCGAATATCTGAAGAACAGCCTCTGGCTCTCAAGGACCTGAAGCAGCAAAGATGGTGCAGTGCTGTGCCATGGGAATGCATCAAAATCCCCCAGCTCTCAGAAGGCCGTAGCCAGTTGTATGAGACCTGTTTAAAGCCCAGAATAGGATAGATCATCTGCTCCAGGGGCTGGTGTGCTGGTGGCTCGAGCTGGCTGCAGTGGCGCCCAGGGGCTGGGCAAGGGGGATCCCTTGGGGTGCTGCCTCTTGTTTGTCTCTTCAGGGCACTGAGACAGCCAGGAAAGGGAGGAATGGAGTGTGGCATGAGCTTTGCGATGTGGGGGCCGCTTCCCTGACCCCTGTTGGGTATTTGTCTTTATCTCATGTATCAAAGCACATGCACTCACTCACCTTCAAACAGGGGATGCCTTACTTCAAATTTAGAGCTGTTCTTCCTTGTACCCAGCCAGAATTTGGGAAGAGAAAATCTCTGTTGACTAAGTTGTCAAACAAACATAGGGGAGTTTTTCTAACTGGGAAAAGGAGACAGAAGAAATGAGCCACCAGTGACACCGTGATATAGACACCCAAGGCCATCTCTGACATAAGCCTCTCCATGACAAACCCTTTCTTACAACATTGCCGGATGGTGTTTATATTCCAGCCTTGGAAAATAAATCTTGTGCCACAAAACAGGAAATAGTTTAACACTTTACCAGTGCTATCATAATGAATTGATTTGATATTCATGGGAATACCACATGTGCTTTCCTAGGTGTTCTACTACCATTTCACTTTCACTAATGGGCACTTAAGTCATACTGATTTTTCCCCAAAGCCACATAATGATCTATAATATTCCTGAATAATTGCACTTTAAGTGGAAGCTAACAGGGTTGACTACTCCCCGAAATATGTCAAAATATTTTTACTATTTTAAGTAGGAATTTGAATATTAACGTGACCTGCCAATACAATTAATATGCGGAAAAGTTTTACAAAAAGAAAGTTCTGGAATATTTTTTGAAGGTTAAAAAGTCCTCAAATGTTTTTTCCTGAATAATTTTTATAGCCATCTGCAGAGTAGCAAAATTGCTAAATTGTGTTAAAGAGGAAAAAGAAAAGACAAGCCTGTGTGGCACAAAAAAAAGGGAATTATTTAATAGTAGCTAAAATAACTTCACAGTCTCATTTATGCCACTGCTTGTAAATAAATCTTGGTGGCAGGTATCCTTAAAGCAGGGTGGTAAGGAAATTTGTGGGGAGAAAAGGATTTTAAAAATCAGTCTCCTTTCTGAATGGCTTAACATTGCTGCCTTTCTCATTAATAGGTATGCCAGGTAGCTTTGCATTTAAGGGTTAGTCCTATTTCAAGGTTTGAATGAGTGCCTCCTGCAAGGAGGTGTTACTGCCCAGGATGAATCCAGCTTGCTCTGCCAAGCCTGTGGGATGGAGCTTGGTGCTCGAAAGGAGCCAAGACTTCCCAGGCAACTGGTCCTGGACCCTGGCGCAGTGTGGGGCAGGATCCCTCCCCAGAGCAGCCAGTGGGGGCTTGAGCCTCATCCCGAGGCCATGTATGAAGCGCCAGCTGTGCAAATGGACACTGCATCAGCTCTGCCCAGGATCTCATGCAAAACCCTCTTTGGTTGTACCTTTGGCCCGGTCACATGTGAAAGCGGGCATATCTGTTGTGCACAAGATGAAGTCTGTGGGGCATATCTGATGCATTAAGCCTGCTTTTGGGAGCAGGAAAAGCAGGGAGCAGGAGTGCGAGGTGTATGTAAATGATCTGCTGTGAGGTAAATTGCAGCAGGCAGGATGAACCCTCAGGGTCAGGAGCTCTACTTCAGTAGTCTCTGCTGCTTTTTGCATACTGGCCACCATAGTGTCACTGAGGAGAGCACAGAGAAGTCACTGCAGCTGTGTCCTTGAGTGACACCCAATTGTCAGGTCAGACCCTGAATGCAAATGAGCCAAGAGTCACCCTGTCATGCTCATGTTAATAAAAAGGGGAGGTTCAGAAACAGGACTGGGTAGAAGAAGTGGAGCAGGGCATCCGTGTCCTCAGGAGGATCCTGTGGTTCCAGAAGGAACCACTGAAGTACGTAAGACTCCTTTAATTAAAGGATTTACCTGTAGTCTCAGAATGGAAATTATATGTTTTGGTGTGCCTAATTGGGTGGCTGCTCTCCAGAGTCAAGCACCTACTCCTAAATGTTCAATGAAATTTTTACATGCAAAACTCAGCACAAACCAAACTGTTGGCGGGGGTCCCATAGCAGAATACACAGCAGTACCTCAGAAACATCTAATTTTTATCTGATCAAGAACTGTAAAAAATGAGGGCATAAGCCTTTCTCATGCATTATTGAAGGGACTTGCAGCGATGCTGACGGGATGGCAAAGCGTGCCTGTTGATGCCGGAGGAGCGGAGGCTCCTAGGGCAAAACACGGGAAGCCTGGGAGGCATGCATTGGCAGGGAGGGGTGAGGAGGATCTGCGTGCCGCTGAGCTTCCTTGCAGGTGGAGAACGTGGAACAGACAGAGTCATCACAAAACGTGCTGCATCCCCCCCGAGGGTTCAGCCTGATCAAAGGGAAACGCTGCAGGAGACCAGCAGTTACTCTTGTCTTTCCCTCTGCTTTGGGCTAATGTTGAATTTGGGTGAGCAGCAGCTCTCCTTTGCTACAAGATCCTTCATGCAATAAAACATTGCCTCCCTTTTGGATCAGAGGAATTAAAAATGTATGCATCCAACCCACCCCATTTGACAAACTCACATCTCTTTTGCCTCCTCCAGCCCTTTCCACTTCAAAATGCATTGACTTTTCAGAAGGATAATTAACCCTTGTCTGCTTATAGCTCTGTTTTTGAGGAACCCCCAGATTGGAGGCATCAGTAGGTATCAGTGAAAACCTTTTTCAGGTAGAAGTTTCCAGTGAGCTCTAATTAATAGCCAATGCTGGTAACAAGCCCTTGTGGATGCGTTCAGAGGGAGCCACATAAATACTTGGTGTAATGTTCCAGGATAACATACATGTCCCTGAAAATTCAGAAAGTTGAAACTCTCAGTTGGGATCCGTGTTGAAACTTGCCAGAATGTCTCGGCTGGGTGCCCCCCTCTCCCAGCAGAGGCCACAGGTTGGGTTGGACATGCCATGGTTCCCGTTGGACAAATTAAAGTCTGGCAAATCAAAGTGACATAAGTGGCATTTTAAGCTAATATGCTGGGTTATGAACTCTGGTGGCAGAGGTGCAGACATGATGCCTGTTCTCCTCTGCTAACTAGTGACTGTGGCAGTAGCAGTGACAGAGCAGGCAGCCGGCTGTGATAAACTCTTCGAGCCATCCCTGTTACGTCTGATGGGGACTGAGCCTCAATCTTTTTTGCATCACTTGGTGACATCACACAAAATTGCTGACGAAGCAACTGCCCTTTTGCAATATGTCTACAAAACATCTTCGAGTGGCGGCCCTCCTTCAAGGGAAGCTCTGCTAAACCAAGTAAGTGAAGTTAAACTCAAGGCAATTAAGGAATCTCTTCTAGTATTTCTAAGGTTTCAGAAATTATGGTAATGTTTTAAGCTGCACTTAGGCTAGCAAATTCTGTTCTTCTTGCACCTTTGAAGCGAAGTGTTACTGAAGGCTCTGTGTCTCTGGATCTGAAATACAGGTGCATGATACATTTTGTCTTTAGAGGCTTACTATATGAAGTACTGCTATATTTAAGCAGCTTTTCTAAGCCCTATTTTCCCCCTCATTTTCCTTTTGCACTGCAGGCGTGCAGTTCTGCAACTGGGCAAACTAGTTCTTTACTGTAAGCTGGAGCTGTATTATGCTTTGGAATAAAGTTCAGTCCTTGCTGAAATGATTTTGTTGAGAAGCAACTCTATCCATTTCTTGTTTTGCTGCCGTTGTATAGTTGTAGTGATGTGGAGTAGACTACCAACCCTGCACCTTTAACAGCTGAATTGAGGAGCCTGGGAGCAATTCCCAGTATATCTGGTTGCATGTTTGGATTAGGTCTATGAATGCCCTCACTGGTTTCCGTGAGAGGGAAAATATGGTTGTATGGGCTGTGTAGGAGCTGCTGTACCATGCATACTTGCAGTCTGTGCAACTGGGGGACCAGAGCCCTGAGTGGAAATCAGAGTGCCCCAGTGTCCTGGTGCCTTCCCTCCCAGACCTGGTTTTTATTGTAATTTCCCTCCCTCCCTGGCATTAACTCCACGGGTCCAAGAAGTCCACTGCAGACCCCCCCTAGTATTATTCTTTCATCAGTCAACTTTAAACATAAGACAAGATGCATTACATTTTATATGTATATAAACAATTTAAATGCAAGTCCAAGTATAACATATCTAATTTTGATTTCAAATTAGTAATACTGTTACATATTTTCCTATTAAGCTACACTTGCAAAGTTACCTTGAAGAAATAGCAGCAAGTATCTCATCAGAGGAATTCAGTGCTCAGCTGACAAAACAGACAAGTGTAGTACCTTCCATTTTACAGCATCCATAAAAGAAAGGACTGAATTCTTTGCCACTGTGAATCAACAGTTCTATTTAATGGAAATGTTCCTGTTTACAGCAGTGCCTTGATAATAGTATTTAAGGTAAAGAGAAATACCCAAAGTATGTTGACAAGCAGAATTAACAGTTGGGGTGGGATTGCGTGGTTGTATTTGCTTGTGTTTTTTTGAAGTCAGTAACTGAGAAATTCTTGTGAGTTTGGAAAGAGGCACAGATGTCAGCATGAGTTCTGAAACCTGGGTTTTCTGTTCTCTGATCCTGTCTATGACACTTGTCAAAAAACCCAAAGGGTCCTTTTACATTATGTTCTCTTTAAATTGAGGAAATGCACCTCAGCCACAGCCCTTTTTCTGAATCATTCCCCCCTCCTCGCCTGCAGACATCTGAGCGGCAGCTGGGAATCCCCAAAGACGGGAGCGTTCACGGGAGTCTGATTCTTTGACATTTAGGGCAGACAAACAGCTCCAAGGATCTGGGACAAATAGATCCAAAAGCTGGGGCTGGGCATAATACTGAAAAATTGCTTCACTTTAGGCTATTCTGCCTATTTTTACATGTAGTATGGGAGTGAGAACTAGATTAGGAGGCCTGAGGGGCTGAATGGATTACAAACAAAAAGCATTAAGCTAATCATAGGAGTGTTCCTGGAGGGCAAGGATGAACTAAGGGCTGGATGTTCCTTCATCCCTGTATTACAACCATGGAATGGTAAAACAGTCAAAACAGCAGCTGCTTCCAAGCCAGGTCTGCTACATTATGAATTTCTGTAAGTTGTATAAATATAGGAGTTGCTTAACATGGATTGCCTGCACAATCTTTAGATATACTCATAGGAAGGGAATTCAAGGTCAGCAGTCCCTGAAGGCTGTCAAACTATTTACAAGTTTGCTATTTATAAGAACTAGTCTGGGAGTCCTAGAAGCAGTAAGTTCTTAGGCAGGCGGTTTGATTTCTGCATGACACAGAAGAGGTGCTGCTTCTGTATCAGTGCCTAGATGCCATTGCAGTTATCTTAAAATATATCTTGTTATCTACTAGTGGTTTCAGGCTTACCCTTAGCCACTCCACATGACCCGAAGAACGAAGAGAGCAATGAATATCACTACAGCAACTGTTCCATGCAAGTTCCGTAATGTTTTCAGGGATGACAAGAGTTAATCAGAAGTTCAATGATTAATATAGAATATTAATTGATTGACCTTGGGAGTATAGTGCGCTATAAAACAGCAGGCAGGAGGATTCGTTGCGCTGCCGCAGAACACTCTCTAAAGGAAAAAACATTTCTAAGGAAAGTGAAAAGTAGGGCATACTCGTTTCTGCAGACCAGCTAAAGCATGCTGCTTGCTCTGGTATTAGGCTGTACAGCACTCAAGTGAGGTGGAAAATGTAGACAAAAATTTGAGACTGATCTGTAAACATGGCAAACTCAAAAGAGCTGCTGTGCTGAATTCAGAGAAGCCTCCCATGAAGAGAGAGACTAGTTGTTCCTTCCTCAGTAATGTTACCTACGAGTATGTACATACTGTACTTTTTGTTCTTTTGGGTAAGTGGATGGTACATCCTAGAAGGGCATCACTCATTCTAGGAAGTGAATCTTTAAAGTCATCTCATTTGGCTGTAATACCTGAATGAAAGCAGAGTTCAGTGCTCTTCATCTGAGAGCATCCATTTTCTGGAGCCAGTGCACTCTTCCTGAAACTGTAAAATAAAACCAGACCCTAAACCCCCAAATTTGCCCTTAAAATAAACCTCAGCAAATCCCAAACCCTTGAAGAGGCATCAGGACTTGCAGGTGACTTAATCTGTTTACAAGTTTCATGAAGGGCTATTTTCCTCATGCTCTTCTGCAACGCCCTGTGCTTCTTTCAAGACACCAGTTTGCATCGTGCTAAGGCAGCGGGGAGATGGTAAACAGAGAGGGGAATGTGATACAAATGCTGGCAAAAATCAGGGAAAGCAAGGTGGGAGCAATATCGCTCAAGCTGTCAGATCCGCGAGCAAGCCTCGTGAACCAGCTGAGTTATGGCAGGCTCCTGCTATGAGGGAATTGCAGTAACTGAGCCTTGCACTCAAACATTTATAAGGGTGTCCTGGGATAAATAAAGGTGCAGCCTCTGTAAACTCTGCAGCGAAAACAAACACCTTTGAACCAAACCAGTTACAAGGCTCTATAAAGCACGGGCAGAGCTGGCGTTAATTACAAGATTTGTGTTTCCTATCTTGAGAGCAACCGTCAGTGTCCTCTTGGCTGGCAAGGAGTTAACACAAGGCCCTGGCCCCAGCTACTGCGAAAGGCAGGGCTGGCGCTACTGCAGTATCCCCGCTGGCACACAGAGCGCTCCCAGCTCAGGGTCTCCACTGGAATATACAGCTAAACACTAAAACCTCCTTGATTCCCAGGCAAAGCCCCAGCTGCCCAAGGCCCGGCCTTCTTAAAATGGTGGTTGTATTTCGTCAGATAAAAGACATTCGGCTTATTTTAAGATCATACCTCATGCACTCAGACACCGCTATGTGTCACATTGAGCTTTGTTTAGAAGCCTGGTCTGGATTATAAAGGCATTTTGCAAATCATGCGCTTATCAGAAGTTTGAATCAGGCTTGCAGTCTATAACCAAACTCAATAATCAGACTCTCGAACCATGTAATGGGTTAGCAAAAGAGCAGGGGACATGCAGGGAGACAATGATTTAGCAGAATTTCACTCGGCATTCAAGCATGCTAGCATGCCTGAAAATAAGGGATACATTATTAATTAGTTAATGTTTGCAAAGTGTTTTGACTCTGGAAAGTGCCAAGTGTTCTTCTTCATTAATTTTCAGTAAATATATGACTAAGCAGTATAGGTAATAAGGACAAAAAATGTGGTAAGTAGGCAAAAGGCATGAAAATACACAAAACATTATAAAAGAGAGGCACTATTAACAGGGGAAAAAAGTGTTCAAACTGGTGGAGTAAATATTTTGATGATGCAGCTAGTTATCTATTAACTCAGCACGAATGTAGGGATGTGCCTGATGGCACCGACAATCAGTTGAGACAGCCAGCGTCCTACAAGACCTGTAAAGCTGACCTCTATCACCTTTTCCCTTCCAGCGCTAAATTTGGCTCAGCCCATACTCAGCAGACCTCCTCTTACCTTCTGGGGCTGCCTAACGCCTGCTCTAAGAGTTACATGTGCTTCTGCAGCTTTAATAATGTCTGGAAAACCACTTCTAGATGGCGGTCACAACCCCTGACTAGCTGCAGGGAGGTGGGCTGACACCAGGCCCCGGCAGCACAAGCTGCTGCACGCTCTTCCCCTCCCTGGTCGTTCTCACATCCCCATCTGTTCCTCTCCAGTCTCTCAAGTGGGAAATAAACTGAGTTAGAGTCAAACTGTCAAACTCATAATATTCGAGTGGGTTGAATGTCACACCAGCAGAATTCATGCAATCCATATTTCATTCAGCGCAATAAATATGCAGTCTCACACAGATCTTAGAAATCAATTATGTTTTTTCGGGAAGGCTTGGAGAAACAGTAGGGGCACTTCAGCAAAATGATTTCTTGCCGCCTTTTCCAATGAAGTAACTTTTTTGGTACTATGATTGCAAGGTCTGGCTTCCTGAAAACAAGATCATAAGTGCTCGAGCCATCTGCTCCTGCCCTTAAGTCAAAGTCATGGTCCTCAGTTTACAACATCATACTTGGAAGTTTATGACGTTACAAATAGAGGATTGTCACTTTTGTTGACAGCTAGCCAATAGGATCAAATGAATTAAGCAACAAGCCGTGTCCTTGAAGTCTTTGGCCGTAAAGACAAAGACCAAGTGGAAGCCTTTCTAACGGAAAGGAGTTAGCATTGCCTTCACAGGTGGTTGGCATGTCAGAAATTTGCCATAAGCTCAGTAAAAATAAAAGGGAACAACCTTGTGGCTTTCTAAACATACCATTTATGATTTTTTTTAAGACACATTCTCTACCTGTCAGCTGTTCTGCCTAGGCAATTATGTACATGCATGATAGTTTTTGACCTAGGCTAAGGAACCAAACAATAAATCAACTTCTAGGGCCAGACATGCAGCTGAAGCAAACTGACTTTACATTAATGCAGTCAAGGGAGCCATGCCAGATTTCTACTGGCTAAGGCTAAGGTCCAGGCAAGGTATTACATGCGCCGCAGGAGCTTCTGTGGCTGCAAATTTTATCACATGTGGAAGTACCAAAATTGGTGGGAAAACACCTATTGATCCCATTGTGCAGGGTGTAGCCCTGGTGTGTGTCAGTGGAAAAGAGTGTGACAGGTATTTAATAGTAGCTCCAAGCCCTTCAAAAGTGTACAGGAAGTTCCTCAGCCGCAAGAAAACTGCAAAGCCTTGTTCATTTTCACTAGTTAAATGTCTAGGTATGGGTCTGGGTCCCAACAGTCTTACTCCATCCAAGCAAAATCATGCCAGCAAAGCTGTCCCCATTGACATTTAAAAAGTAGAGAGCTTTTTACTGCATTTTAATGTACCAGCAGACAAATTGGGAAAAAAAAACCCAAACCAAAACCCCAACCACATAGCGTACTGCAACTCGAGAGTGGTACACAGGAATCTCCCTGGACATCATCACCTACAGAGTAGGGAGGCACCATACAGCAGCAAGTGCAAAGCCAGCATCAGCTGGAGTCCAGTGCTGGGAACAGACCTTGAAAGGTTATTGGCTGGGAAGTAAGAGATTTTTATGAGGGATTTTAAGCAACAGTGTAGGATCATTCACTGTTTGAAACCGCTTTTAAGCCACTGTCAACATGGTTTCCCTTAAAGAGATGTGAGTACTAACAGGAACTATTATCCTAATTTGATCTGTAGGTCAAAAGCAAAAAAAAAATTGTAAGGGAGATAGCAATTTTATTTATCTTTCTAGAATGAATTAATCTACTCTATTGTTATTATTATTTTAAGGGAAACAATTATTAGTTTTATAGAAGAAGAAAAAAATATTTTTAGACTAGTTTTAATTGCCCAAATAACTTAATAGAAAAAGGAAAGAGCTGCCTCTAATTATGATGCCTACTTTAAAAGATAGAAAGTCTGCTTTGTTTTAGGAAGGAGCTTTAATTGATTTTTTTTTTGGTAGGTAACTTAGAAATAACATTTTATTTTGATCAGAAAATAAAAGGTATTCAAAGAAAAATTTAATGAGTCAAATGCCTGTAGCTATTTCTAGCACAAACAGGTTTGCTTTATTGAAAAAAATGATGCTAAATGGTAGGTCACTGGTCCTGTGCCATTTTTAAGTTTCATTTGATGGCTTCAATGTAAAGTCGCAATATGATGCTAGAGCTAAGGACCAGAGGAGGACAGGATTCTGGTTTTAAGTTTAACTTTGGCTTCATTAAAATTTAGTTGGGATTCACTTACCAAAAAAGGGAAAGGGTCCTGTTCCAGGACAGTAAGATAATTTGTCTTCTCTCCAGCACTGATATTACTATTGTTAGGGAACAGGCACTGCACTGTGCTAATCAGCCCAGAATTATCCTTGTCTTCTCTCTGTTCTGGAGGGACGGTAGTGGGTCTGTATGTGGGAGCGTATTTTTATAACCGAAGGGGTAATAGTTTGAAAAGTGAAATGGGAACCTAGTCCTCCTTGCAAAAATGTCATAAGTTCTTTGTGCCTTGAATTTCAATTCTGATTCACTTTTGAAATTAAGTCCACGAGTTCCTAAATAATTGGGGGACTTTTAAATATTTGACCTAAGAAGCTGTGCTCCACTCTCAAGTTCCTCTGTTTCCGTCAGACCTGGATTCATACGAGTCTCTTCTGGAAAACGCCAGCTTTAAGCCTTTTTTTAGAAATTGGTTACATTGGAATGATGTACTTAGCAACCAGTAGGCATTTCTGCAAAGCCCCCAATGGCTCAGGCAATGTCATTGTCTCTGTGATCTGTAGGAGCGGCAGATGTGTTGAATCGCATCAACATTTACAATGTTAGTCTCTTGTGGCCAAGGGAGGTGGAGTGTGGGATGGGCCGACCTCAGAGCTGGGGCTGACTTTGTTCTGTCTGAACTATATCTAGCTCCATGAGAGTCCAGGGCTGTGACTGGGCTCCAAAATGCTGCAAAATGGAAGAGTATTAAAATAGAGCGCAGAGTGTTTCATGCACATGCTACAAGGAAGCATCTATTGCAAGAGCAGGAAAAAAAGACTGTGAAGGAAGGAGAGGAAGCAGCAGAAGGCTCTTTTCCCCCATCACAAGCCACCCAGAGAATATCTCTCCATGTTTCCCTTGGTTGTTTATTTTGCATTATGATACCTGACATATCAAAAAACATGAAAGGCCTCTGTGAGCCCGAGACAAAAAGTAAGATGGTGCTTGAAAATGATTCTTTGTGAAGGCTTATATTTATTTTGTTACCCGTGAGACTAATCAAGCAGACAGGTTTATTTTAACTCTGTTACAAAATTTAGTGACTGGGGACAAACAATTGTCTGCTATTATCATTCCTGCCGCCAAAATTCATTAGGTTTGGGACCGTCAACTAAATCATGTGCTAGAAAAGAATGAACAGCTACCTACACTGCTGCTGGAGAAATGACCCTACAGTCAGCACAGTATCCCACACGCATCTAAGAGACTGCATGGCCTATTAAAAAGCAGTAGTCCTCCTACAGTACCTTGCAGGCCGTCTCCTTCTGTGGCTGCACGTTTCTCTCTGCAGTGAAAGACCTTGCTGTTTGTTGTGAACCGTGTATCTGGCGTAGCTTTTTAAGGCCTGTACTTCATCAAAAAGTAAATGCATTCGCTAATACACAGGTGGTTGGTTGCCAGCCTGAGAGAAGCAAGAGGCTGGCTGGGAATGATGCTTGGATTTAAATGTGCCCTTTTAAAGCCAGCTAAAGGAATTATTTTTTATTTTTTATTTTTTTTTTCTGAGATCTCACCTGTGGAGAAAGGAAGTCAGGCCTGGCCTCAGCCATATAACCTGCTCTAGAAACGTAGGCCCACATCCCAGGGACGCCTCTTACCCTGAAATGGATTTGAGTAAAAGTGCTTAACACCTTTGCCTTCTTTTCTCCAGAGCAGTCTGGGTCTAGTTTGACTAATGACAACTGAAAAACCCAGATAGCTCTGAACAGTATAGATTCCTTATGTGATTGGAGTTTTTTTCCAGACATTCAGTTACAGCAGCTTTCCATCACATTTGCACTGGAGAGACGCAAAGCAACAATGGCATAATTTGTCTGTCGCATTAAAAAACGTGGAGACTAGAGGTATGTGCTCAACTGCAAGCAGTCTGTGGTGTCTGTGACCTCAGGGAAGCTGGTGGACTTGCTAATCTGGAATGTGCCAGTGAGGTATTTTGAAGTCCACTGTACTCTTTTTAATCCATGTGAAGTGAATATATAAAAGCAATCAGTTAAAAGGAGCTCTCTTTGTATAGTGTATAAGAAGATAAAGGAGAGAGGTAATCTGGCATTAGGTTAGTGGTTCTGGAGAAAAGCTTAAGAGTTGAGTAACATTAGCTTCTGCAAGCCCAGAGAGGAACCAAATAGGTGTGCCCAAAGGGTGATTCAGACTCAATAAGGAGTGAAGACAAGTTGTGGATTCACCAGTTGCCTACAGAGACGTGCTGAACGCCCAACATGCCTATATGAGTGGCAGTAATGCCTGTTGGAGCGAGCTATAAGCTGACCATCACGCGTTATAATGGCCGTGGACTGTGGGGTGATATCCATGAGGCAACTGGAGCCACTCATCAAGGCGGCACTGCATAGGGCAGGGTCTGACACTGAGCCCTATGCAAGATAACCTTCTGCTTGTATCCAAGCAGCTGTTTGGAGGTCAAATGGACACCCAGAAAAGGAGGCAGCAACTGGGGTAAAGAGAGAGATGGAGCATGCTAAAGCTACCTATGGGCTGGTGTCTGAAGCTAGGAAGCTGAGGAGTAATAAAAATGAAGAAATCAAAGGTCAAATTCTAAGTCAGGAGGTGTTGACAAAAAAAGCTGGTTTCCCCTAAGAAAGCAAAATCCTAACCTCCATAGCATTATCATGGCACAGTTGTGTTTATTTCTTCACAGAACCTTCTAGTTTTGGTTGTGTATGTATATATATAATTATATATATATATAGGTAGGTAGGTAGGTATGTACATAAATGCATGCATGTAAAAGCATATATTTGTATTTAGGTTTGAATTGTACATGGGCCAAAGACACATTAAAATAATAAATCAATTATTTAATTAATCAATCAGCCAATCAATAAACTTTTTAAAAGGCCTTTTGGATTGTCACCAGTAATCTTGCAACCTGAAGGAATGTGCAGGACACCAGACTTCATGAACTGCCTCTGGTTGTACATCTACACTGTGTGACTGATGCTTCATACTTAGGGATAAGAACAGTTCTTAAAAATTAGTGTAAAAGTTATACACCCATTTCCATCACTCTATAGATTACAACAAATACTCTGTATTTGCCAGCAGCCAAGGCTCTGGAATAGCTATTAGCAGATGCTGACTCTATAATGATGACCACTGTAAGTGGATGCTTATTTAAGGGACGTTTTCAGGAAACGGCTTGCTCTTAGGAACACTCTATAAGTGAAAATGCACTTTGCAAGATTTTTACATCTTACTGGCTTGCCTTTTGCCTTTTTACAGCAGAGGAAATGTTGATGCGTAATAGAATTAGCATTTCGGAGAAGGCTAGAATACTGTCCTTTATAATATAGCCCAGTACTTATTATTCAAGACAGGTCTTCTCATAGTGCAATTTAAGCCCCCCAAAATTACCCGTCATTACACAAGACAGTCCATTTAACATTCTGAAGCTAATCGTACAACAACCTACCCTTTCAGAGGAGATACAAAACCTCACTTGGGTTTTAAGTTCTGATTACAAGATGAGGTTCCAATTGAGAATTTCAGCTATAAACTAAATGACCTTCAATGACCATAGACTGGAAAACCTGGTGACTAATCTAAATAGATTTCCAGGCAGGGGGAAAAAAACACCACCCAGCTCTTGTTTCTAGTCCTCTGCATTATTAGGGAAATGACAAAGACAAGCAGAACGTTGAAAAAATCATGACTCCAGTGACCTTCATGCCTTTGTCCCAGAAAGGTCAAGAGTAATCAGCAAAACTTTAACTAGAGTTCAAATTCAGCTTTGTTGTCCTTAGAGGCTGGTAAAATTAAATATTCTGTTCTTGCTCTCTGTAAACAGCCACAGTAATTGGTGATGCTTTCCAGCATCATCTATGAAGATGTATTGACATGGGCTGAAATTCATAGAGAGACAGTATTTTGCATGATATGTAGCAGTCTACAACCAAATCCTGATTTCAGTTCGTAATGCTGGGAAGTCACAATCACATTCCTTAAAATGAGATCATACCAGGATATGAGCACATACCAGAAAATCTAGTATGTGACTTTGCAGTTTATCATGCTTGCCATCTAAGGCAAAATACCTATTGTCAATATATGAAAAAATTCCTATGAGACTGAAAGGCATCAGATAGTCAAAGTCTGCAAGAGTAAGCCATGTGAAGAAAAAATAAATACAGAGGATAATCAAGAAGAGATCTTGTACAGGCTTTCTGACCTTGGCCTGGAGCTCTTTGTTCTTCTCCTCCTTTTGCATGTTACAGGGAAATTTATTTATTTGCTGAATATCTGTTCTCAGTAGAGCCGTAGGAATCACCATGTTGGATCAGACCCCAACAGTCTGTGCTTTCCATCGTCATGTCTTTAGTGAGCAGAAGCTTGGAGAAAGTGACAGAAAATAAGGCAGGAATAAACATATATACTCAGGAAAAATTTCCTCCTTGCTCTTGACGATCAGGTAGCCACTTATGCCTTACAACACAGGAAGGTATATCCTCTCCAGTAGGAGTTTAAGAAGTGTTGGGTTTATACCTTGGGCGTTTAGTGTTTTCCACATCGATGTCTAGTCATTTCAAATCCTGCTGCATGGCTGACGTAAATTATGGCCTCAGGAAACAAGGTCACCAGACTCATTTCAAGTGTGGGGAACACATGCATATTTTCCTACATATTTTTATTTTATTTAGAATTTTGTATACTTACCCACTCCCACCCTGCACCCTCACCCCACTGTTATGATTCAAGGGCTTCTATATAGCATCCTGCATTTTGTATGGCATCTTCTCTTCAGTCTGTCTTTATGAGAAGGGTCTGGGTAGCTCTGGCAGCTCTGCATTCCCCAATTGGGAACCTCCTCTAACTACTGTGGGCTTTTTGGGAGGGGGAATCCAGGAGTGTGTAAGTATGGAAGTCTGCAATTGATTTATTTATCAGCATGTAGTCTTTTCCACGGTCGTCTTGAATTCTGTAGGAAACACTAAAAATGAAAAGCGAGTTTTAAAATCAAGTACTTCAGGAGCATTAAAAGCTCTTGCCTCCTCTAACAACCTAAAAATAATGGCATTTGCCTTGAACTTTGAAAGGCTCCTTCCTTCTTATGCATTCAGATACTGAGTTGCACTTCCTATGTCTCAAAGCAAAATAAGACTGGACATCCTGTGCTGCAAAGCATCAGTAAAACTGCAGCTGCCAATACGGGACACCTGCAACATCCACTTTTAGAGCTGTTAAAACGGTGACCAGCATTTCTGAAAAATGTAACATTTGGGAGGAGGGCACTGTGGTCCAGGATTCAAAATCAATATCTGCACACTCTGCTATGAGTCTTGCCGACTTCAGGGAGTGCATATGAAGTAAAATGCTATTTATCATGAATAAAGGTGACAAAAATCAATCTTCTGGGCATGATCGAGTGCTGTTGGCCTCCGCGTATGCTGCAGGCACATTTGGTGATGGGGACTTCCCAAGCAGGATGTTTTATCGTTTGAAAACTGGAAAAGGGAGCTGCAGCTTTTCCTTGCCTATATCTTCCTTGGAGGAGACAGGCTGAGCACATCTCAATGCAGCAGGTCAAAAGTGTGAGCAGCTGGAAAGGGGCAGGGACAAAACCACCTCCCACTACTTTTCCAGTTGTCACTCCACCTTTGGTCCCTGTAGGTGATGCCAACAGTGTTGGATGGGTGGTATATCGGCCATGTTGGCTCAGAGGCGGCTGCTGTGGCACAAATACCTTACTCCAACAGGTTTTTCAAAAGTACTTGGGGAAAGGGATTGGGTTTTAGCTAGTAAGTGCTGTGATATAATGACAATAAGCTCTGTGTAGCCTCACTGCAGTTGTATCAATACATTTTAAACTGTAAAAGAAGTAAAATGAGTTACGCAGTTTCATTAACACTTCTCACAGTGCTACATGTAAACAACTCATAAGGTCTATAATAAGGAAAATAAAAATAACAGTAAGGAAGAGAGAAAGATTAATTATTACTTAAAATGGCATTTCCTTTAAAATGCCAGAATGAAGTTGTTAATATCTTACCAAGGAGACAGAGACAGGAATGTTCCTAAGAATGAGATCACAAATGTTATCTGTCCTCCTTTGCTTCCTCAATTTAGGAAGAAATTTAATATTATTTTGCATCTAAAATTGCAAGCAGTCTTTGCCCAATGCATTATCCTGTACTGAGGGTAGGTTTATAATAAAGTTAAAATATTCACAGGGAAATAAAAGATGCTCATACCCTTATGGTTGCTTTAATTCTAAGGAGGCTAACCATGCATTTCTTATGATTGTTAATGAGAGTTATCAATGCTAAATAATTTTGTAGTCACTGAAGATCACACTCTCTAGTACTGTCTAGGAAAAAAATAAATGGAGTCTCACCAGATTTAAGTATATTAAGTGAACATCAGGGTATAACTACATTATATGATTAAATGATTTAAAACCCACTCTAGGACAGAAACTTCAGTGCTGGGTAATGGTTTGATCCCAGTATTTTATATTTTTCCTGTCTCCAGGCATAAGCCACTGCAGAAACTATCAACCATTACAACAGGACAGAAGATCACCATTTAAAAGTTATTAGAAGGGGCAGGAGCATCAGAAACGTATTGGTGTTCTGTTTCTAAAAACAAATCACCCATTAATTCACAAAAACAACCCCATTACTGCAGTAACAAACTTAGTTTAGGCAAATGTCCCTATCAACATTATTCAAGCTCAAATTTGATTTAGTTTGGAAAAGGGATGGATAAAGCTCAGGGTAATGGCAACCTATTAGACGGTGCAGACCCTAACAATACATTTGAGACCATGTGCTGAGAGAGTGACGTGAACATCAACAGAGAAACCAAGAAAATGAGCTGCAGAATAATGGAGAAATCATACCAGAGAAGGCTGAAGGAGAAACACAGGCAGAAGGAGCATGTACCTAACTGTAAGTCAGAGAGAATAATCATATTAATGACTGTTTCCCTACACAGTTTCAGTTTGTTTCTTTATTCTATTTTTACTGAATCTGATTTCTATTCAAGTTCAATTAATAATAATGAGCCTAAAATTAATTTGCATTATCATTTACAATGGATGCTTTGATCATGTATGTAGCTGGAACTGTAATGCATACATTACCATATTATGCAAATCACATTTCCAGCATCAGCTACATCTGTATATCATTTCCCCATGCCACTGGTTTATCCATTCTGTGCATCACTTCTTTGTGTACAGTCCTGAAGCTCGGAGGATTTGGGGAAACACTACCAGGGTGAGCTACTGGTGAGCCCTTTTCTTATGTTCTGTCCCTAAGCACCTGGCCTTGGTGCCAGGCAGGGAAGAAGTTTATTTTAACACAGGTGAATTGTTTTGTGTCCTGTGTGATTCAGCCATTGGTTAGAGTAAGTTACGCTACTCCATACAGCACTGGTGTTTGTCTAGCACCCTTCCTTTTTGGACTGGCTTCAAAGCAGGCAGCTAAACATGCACAAAAAGCCCAAGCACTTCTTTGGGGGGTTTCGTGCTTAACAGAAGTATATCTCCTGCAGGACTTCTAACTGTTTGCAGCACAAATCAGATGAGGATCTGACCTAAAAAGGAAGCAGAGACAGTACCACGATGTACATAAAGATATGATTTTTAGGTCAAACTTCTGCATTCATGATACTAAACACTCCAGGAGAAGTGTTGTTTCACATCGGTGGTTAATGGAACCACTCAACACTGTCTCAGCTGACTGTACTTTTTTGCCAGTGGCCAAATTCTGTATTGCAGCGAGCAGGTTCAAAAGTATTAGTAGCTTATACTTTCAGAGTGCCTTTCATCTTGTGAGACACTCTGCCTTGCTTTACAGGCTGATACAGAAACTGTATGATGATTGTTTAATCTACTGCAGCGCTGAAACTTTGTGGTGAAACACAGGAAGAACTTAGCGGCCTACAACAACATAGCTGGTTCAGAGAGGAAATGAAGGCTCTTCTACAGCATCCGTTTGCAACAAAGTGGGAATGCTGGACGGGAGAATGTAATTTTTAGACTTGGCATTTGGCCAGGTCATCAGAGTTAACACGCTTTACAGATGTAATTACTGCAGTGGGATCTTTAATGACCACAAGTAGTCAGAATTTTCCTTTAACCTGTCATCCAGAAGATGCACTTGGGTCACACCTTGCCTCTTCTCATCATGCTGACTCATGGGCTGACAAACAGATGAGAATATCCTCTTCATTCATTCATTTATTTATCTCACTTTTAGTTAGAGCCTTCAGTTCCCTCTCAAAAAACCCAAACCAAACAGCCAAGCACTATCAAAATAAAATTTTAAGCAGTTTCCAATCTTGTGAAAACTTTGCATGAAAACTGCTCCCTCCAGCCAAGCTAAGGATCATGTAACTTCAGATTCCTCTTCCCACGGATAAATTACTTCAGAGTCCCCCTGTGGGCTTGATCCTGCCTTCCAAAGAGATGATGGTGAAATTCCTCTGATGAGGTTACTAGGCCTCCAGAAGATGATTCATTTGGCCATTTTACCGTGCTTAATCTGTTTGACAGGAGATCAGAGCAGTGCCTGAGGAAAGGGAAGGGGAAGAGCGGGACCGCCCTTTTTTTTTTTTTGTTGCCAGCGAGATGGTCAGTGGGTTCATCCCACCTTTTGAACTGGGTCTATTTCCACTACCATTTACATTCCCAGGGCACACTGGGTTGTGAAGGATCCTTCACTTTCAGGTGATGGAATTTAGCTTGTTGCTATCTGGTAAATGACGAGCATTAGGTATTGCCAGAATGAAGTATTCTTGGGGAGTCTTTAGCAAAGTGTTAATCTGATTAAGCTCCTAAAAAATGATAGCCATAAACCACAATATTAATATTGTCAACAAAATGCAGCTCATAGTCACTCAAACTCAAATGTCACATATTTGTTGCTCAGTATGCAATTAAAGATGATCTGATCACCCTCCAAGCAGAGAACTGACAAAAAAAACAGGGTGAGGAAACATTTTTGTTTTATCCTCTGCATATATGCAAATGCTGATACTGATAGCAGTGAAGAATCATTTTAGTTCTGCATAGATAAAGAGATTGCTCTTGGCAGAATAGATTAATGTACCTGTCTATACAAGCATGGAGGAAGAAGGAAGAAGGGAAATAGATTAGTATTCTGCTGCACATGAGACAATCAAATATGATTTTTGGATTGGCAACTGGACTAATAATAATCACTGCAATGAACCAAGGGCTTTATATCTCTGATATGCAGTACTAGCTAAAACATAGTTGCTTCTTAGAAATAATGAGCTGGATTCTTCATCACTCATCACCTTGTGTAATTACTGTGATGAGTTCAGAGATTGTGATGCTACCGAATCAGATTTTTTTCCTTCCGTGTTGTGTTTGTCTTGCATAGGCATAATGACTACTCCCAGTGTAGACTGAATAATTGGGTTTAGTGTATTTATTTTCTGTGTGAGACTAAGGAAAACATAAGAGATCTAATGGATGAGTTGGACATGATTTGTTATTTAAAGGTTAGGTACTTAAATGCTGCTGTAGCCAACCCTGTGGTTATAAACCCAAGGAAGAAAGAGGAATGGATTAAGAAAAGCAATCTGGCTTAACACCAAATGATACTTTTTCTTCTTTCATAATGATTTATTAGCAGCTGTGTTAGTAAAAGCAGGCACAGCAGTATCAAATGATATTAAGACAAGTACACGACAACCAACTTACTAATCTAAAACTCAAAACATTTGCTCAAGAAGCATCTCAGTTCTGAGAATGTTTTGTATTAGCCAATTTGTTTTTAGTTTCATTTTTTGTTCTGAAGTACTGTGACTCTTCAAAGCCAAAGTGAGGATAATCAAGGTAAATTATGAAAATAACCTAGTCATGTGGTAAAGGTCAACAGAAAGTCTTGTTAAGGTCTGGTTCTTATGAAGATATCCTGTCTGTATTGTCAAAATGAATTACCCTTATAACACAATATAGCTTGTCAATTGGAAGAAAAATAGACGTTAACACAAAGATACCACAATTAAAATCAGGTTTTGACTTAGACTGTGAAAGCAAGAAAATATCACAACTCCATTAGGTCTCCTCTTTATTTATATATTTTTAGAAAAGGTGACAAGAAGGTGCTGGTGTACATCGATGTATAAGGGTTTTTTGTTAGCATGTGGACCAGATTTTTACTCCTGAGAATAACAATTTTTAGATTTATAACTCTAGTTCTTTAAGGGGAAATTTCCTTTCTAATTCTTATCATAGGAACTACATTCAGCTTTAGAGGTATTGTGGCTTCCAGCACCTTACACACTAGCAGTGAACTGGGAATGGAGGGTGAAGGAATTGCCTACATGCTTGAACAGCCCTCTGTTTTACAGGATTACTAACTGTGTAAAGAAAACATGTTATTCTGCAAACATGAATAGTCTTGGGCTCGCTCGTTTGTCTTCCAGCCTAAAACTGTACAAAGGGAACCTCTTCTTGGGGACGTAACATGAAAGATTTAGCTATTTCCCACAACATTTTATATGTCGAGTGTGCAAGTATAGGGAGAGTGGCTGAGTTAGAGCCTGAAAATTTCCAGGGAGCTTCACTGTTACTGTGTCAGCAGCAGTATGAGCAAAGCCAGGTCAAAGACCTCGGTCTTAAAAATCCTTGTAAATATTCTTACATGGTCAAGTCCCACCAGTAGTCAGGCCAAGAGTTACCAATGATGTTCTAAAGAAACTTGACCCAGGAATAAAAAAAAACACTCTTTGCATTTCAAAATACCCACAGGCCTTGAATTGAACAAAACAGGAGCTGGGAAAGAATGCTAGCTCAACTCGTGGCCATGCTGTGAAGGACTTTGGTGTCCTCGTGTTTGTGAGGGCTTTTACCTTCAGCGATTTGAATCCTTGAAAAGACATACCTGTGACTGAAGTGATCTGAGACATAAATCTGGCAGGACAAAATATGGCGTATAGTATAACCCTTGATACCCCCTACATAAATTAGAAGCTTTCTGAGCTGTTGGGTTTAAAATACTTCACACGTGTTTCAGTCGTTGCTCCTTATAAATGATTTGGTGTTGGAAATACCGAGCACAGTAGTTTTTCATACTCACTAACTGTTTCTTTCTGAGTGACTACCTGAAGTTGAAAAGGTCTCAAAAGCATCCTAAACACATCTTCATACTATGCCAGAAGGCTAACCGAAAAATCCACTTTTCATCCTCCCCCAATCCGGGAAGAAGCCAGTGCAAATTGTAGCGATGATGCCCAAGCTAGTGAGAAGCCCGATCAGTGTGTCAGTCAGGGTTTAATGGTAATGAGACTGTCACAACACAAAATGCAGCCTCACTTTTCTAGCCGCTTAAGCGAAAAAAATCCGCAAAAACTTCCAGATGCCTGATTTGCCAGAGCTGGCACTTCTGTAATTTTCCAGTGACATAAAAACAGTTAGTACCAGCTGAAATGCGCTAGCAGCTTCAGTAATTAGTAGGCAAAACCATTTCTTGTCAGTTCTATGGGCCGTATCCTCAGCTGGCGTAAATCAATGACACTCCAGCACTGGCACTGTACTGCTTTATACACCTTGAAATAGTTATGCATACTAATTATTGCCTTACCCATTACTGCTGTTGACAATTCAGACACCTGATTTACACCAGATGAGTTTGTTCAACATACTTAGAAGTTTCTGCATATTCCTCAAAGGTTCTATAGTGCTGAATAAACTTTCTAAATAAGCTCTCCGTTATCTATCAAATCAATGTTCAATAAAGTGACACCATTATACATAAATCATGACTGCAATTATTAAATCAAGCGGAGGTTGTATTGCTTTTCTTTCGCTGTTGGGTAGAATTAAGCACGCAAGCACACCAGAACAGTCACACCGCGATATCCTTGGAGCTGGAAGAAGGAGTTAAAAGCCCCACCCAAACTCTCACAACCTAACCTTTGGAGCATGCAGCTGATAATGCGAAACAGAACATAATGCCCTGGAGGAGATACATCTGGAGGTCAGCTCAGTCAGATACTGTGGAACCGTTCCAACAAACCAATCAAATATCTAGCAAAACCTATAAAAAAAATAAATAAAAATCACATCTTTCGTATATAGACATCCAGCCTAAGCTAGATAAGGGTAGAGAAGCCCAATTTCATTTTCATACCCCTGTCAGGCAACCTAAGCACTGAGTTCTCCCTCCACAAACACAAAGTGAGGTTTTTAACTGAAGCTTATTAAGGCTTAGTTTGTCTAACCCAAGCATAATAAATTCATGTGTCAAGATCACAGTTGATTGTTCATCAGAGAAAAATGAGACAAGATAATCCACTTTGCAGAAGATGTAATGCTTTAGGAATGTTACAAACTACTGCAAATGTTTAACTCCCCCAGCCTCGCTGGTGGTTATATAACAAAACACCCATTCAGGGGCTGATTCTTATCTCTGGCTTGCATAAGGCCCTGTCTAGACGAGGATTTGAAGGTGTGTTGTTTGAAAGTGTTAGTGGTCTAGCTGGCAGATCAGGAAGCCCTCTTTGCCCCAGAGACTCTCATGCATGTGGAAAGGGTGAAGTGTGGGTCCCTCTCCTTCAATTTTTGGCTTAACTAATTTAAGCCGCTGATGTTTATTTGTCTACACTGGAGTCGGAAGGTGACTTCAGAGAGGTGAGGGAGGAAAGGATCATCTCTCTGCCCAGTCCTAGTCTAGAGCTTTCTAAGGGTCTGAGGCTTTGCATATTGAGGGGTCTTCAGCATTATTTCTAGTGTATCCACCTACATGCCACATACATGATATATGTAGGTATCTCACATAAGATTGCATGGTACTTTGCCACTGTGAGGCCCGTAGTAGAGTTAGTACCATCACTTTTCCAGTGATGGTCCAACCTTGACAGCATACCCTTTATAGGATTACAGTGCCAATCTTGATTTCCTGGTCCTACCTTGATACAATATTTTTACGTCTTTAATATCCCCCATTTCCAAACAACATGGCCCAGCCACCCACTCCTAAAACACATACACCTTCAGTTTGTGTTTAGTGGAAGTGGAGAAAGATTTACACAGAGAAGGACTTTTTACAAGGACATGGAGTGATAGAACAAAAGGTAATGGCCTTAAGATGAAGGAGACTGGTTTTAGATTAGACATTAAGACGAAATTCTTCCCTGTGAGGGTGGTGAGACCCTGGCACAGGCTGCCCAGAGAAGCTGTGGCTGCCCCCTCCCTGGCAGTGCTCAAGGCCAGGCTGGATGGGGATTTGGGTAGCCTGGTCTAGTGAAAGGTGTCCCTGCCCTTGGCAGGTGGATTGGAACTACATGGGCTTCGAGGTCCAATCCTACCCAAACCAGTCTGTGATTCTAATGTGATTTTTAAACTCTTAAAAACACATTTCCAATAGATGAAGGGAAGAAATTAGGCCTTTGTAAATGTAAGGGGTTTATTTTTATAATCAAAGTTAGTTGCATTTTCATTTTTATAAAAGAAGAAGTATGCAAGAAAAGGAACTGGGTAAAGTTCAAATCACATTTTGAGGGAAATCAGGTAAGTGGTCAAACCACTCATGAGAAATGTGAGGAGAAAACCTGTCCCACTAAAATCCATGGGAAGGTAATTTTATTCATTTTACTGGTGCCAGGATTTTACCCTGTATTTCATATATTAAATCCATACAGAGAGACAGCTACACATGCACATATATGCTACGCATGTACATATATTTGCTTTTCTTCCATACTAAAGCAGGAGTTGTGAGGGCAGTTGTGATAGGTTTTTTTGTAATGGAGCTTTCGTTCTATATATCCAGGCTTTAAATCTGGTATGGTAACCAGTGGTTTATAGTGTCATTAGGAAGGTTGAGATGGTGAAGTAGCTATTAAGAACTAGCCTGCTGTCATATCTGGAACATATCAGCTCTTGATAAAAATATATTTTTAATAAATAGAGATGCTTTAGAAGTTTCTGCCTTGACAGAGGCCTAAGTTCAGCAAGTTCAATCACACACCTGACTTCTAGCCTTCCAGTACACAATAGGGTTTTAATGTTTAAAGTAAGGTACATGTTTAAGTATGTTAGTGAATAGGAGGCAGGGTAAAAGCATCTTTCATTTAAGATGAAAATTCCTGCTTTAAGTTTTCTTCCTTGAACTCTGGCTCCAATTTGTGAATGCAGTGAGGATGTTCAGGTTTCTGTGTGGAGCCCAGCGGGAACGTCAGCAGTTCTGCTTCACTGCCGAGTATCAATAGTGCTCAGAGATCAGAGCTCAGAGCGAACACTTAGGAGGGGCAACCTTGTCAGTCAGCACTTGAGTACTTTGCTCTGTTCTTGACCAGCCCATGCAATTCTCATCGCCCTCAAGGTAAGATGAGTGGGTGGATCATGGAAGTGTACAAACAGCCTTCAGGATAATAATTCAACTCCTCTCCTTTTACCTTGAAGCAGTATATTTCCACACACAATCAAGGCACATAAGACAATATTCAATTTAAAGAGGTGTTCAGAATAGGACAGGCTGTATTTAAAAAGAAGAGAGCAGTATGCCTTTTATAAATAATGCAGTGGCTTGCAGTCATAAGACAAGCACTGGATTTAAAGACAAATGATGCAGAATCCCTGGCCTCTCTGCAGGTTACTCTGTGAGTAAAAGCTCACAAAGTGACTGAGCAGACAGAGAGGTAGGTACTGCTGCTAACCTCCCTGTACTCTCCCTGAGTACAAGGGCTGCTACTGGCTCACACCACAGGCCTTGCCAAAGTGATGTAAGACTGGGAGTGGGTTGCAGCAGAGGCTCTCGTGTCTTTGCATTAGCCTGTGGGAAGAGCTGGGCTTCCAGGGAAGGCAGCACAATGATCTTCTTGGCAGGGGTACCAGAGTACATGTGCTCCCAGAGAAGCCAGGCAGGCACCCCGCCTCCCCGATGGGGGACCTGTCTTCAAGGCACAATGCAGCCCTTCCTCTGAACAGAAATTTCAAACTTTCTGACCTTCAGCACAAGGAAAGACAGCAGATAACAAAAATGTATTTGGAGACCTATATATTGAAGATTTCTCGTCTCTCTAACTTATGGAAATACTTAAAGGAAAAATATCACATCTTGTCACACCTTTTGTGTTCCTGCTTCAATTACAGCAGCTGACAAACATTTCCAAGCTAAAAGTGAGTAACTACTTCAGTGTGGCTCTTCAATGTAAGAGTTACTCTCTTCACAAAAAGATCACCTCAAATCTGCCTGTTGCAGTTATCAGTTATGCCGCACGTCTCATACTGGCCATTTGTCTTCAATGTTTGTGTCCCTGAACTGTCTATTGTCATGTCAACAGGTAGGACAGATGGAAAATATGAAGAAAAAAAATCTTATTGCAAATAACAACTCAGTCCATTATGTTACTGCTAAAATATTTATAAGTTTAGTGTGCCTTTTTTAATAATAACATTAAAGAATTCTTGTGTAATTAAATGTGATATATAAATCATGTTGTTTGCTAGTGCTATTGACTGCACTGTTCTCATTCTGCCAGACATAATATAAAATTAATTGTAAATTTCCAAGCCACTAGCTTTTTCACCAGTGCAGATGCTGGCTGCTTACGTCTGAGTCAGTGAGATATTAATACCACAACATAGATTTCTTCTTATATTCTGATAAAGAAGTTCTGATCAAAATATGACCCCTTTCTAATAAAATTACCTGTACCTCTGAGGTCCGTCATGGACAATGCTGAATACTCAAAAGTTTTTTACCAGTCTTGCAGTGGATACAGATTGTCTCATTTCATTGCACTTCTGTGTCTTAGCCAACGGTGGGCCCAGATCTTGAGCAGGTGTGGACAGAGCTCACATGGCTGTATGACTTGCACCTCTGGTAGATATAGCCCCTGCCTATATATTTCCTCCTTGAATAAACTGTGGCATGTTGAGAATACTAATCATAATCCAAGTTATTCTGGGGGCTAGTGCTCACAAGGTTTATCTAGTATTAACAGTGATTTGACCTTCCTGGGCAGAGCAAGAAGAAAATGCTCTTTTACATACTCTTATGCAAACGTCTTAAATATTAAATGAACTGCGCACAAAACTTTTCTTGTGTGAAGTACCGATAATACTTTGGACCTCGCTTGAAATCTAGGTCACTTTGACCTTGTGTAAATGAAATCTTGCATTTCACCAATTTTTCACATGCTTGTTCCGTCTTGAACAAAACCTCAGAATCAAATAAGCACCAGCTTCAATGTAGAGGATGATTAACTTAAGGAGTTCTTGGCTTCTTCTTCAAGAAGGTTAACGTGACCTTGAATGGCAGGAGAACATTATGGATTTGTATTGTTGAATCTTATGCGCAGTGTTGTTATGAGAAGTTCACTTCAAAACATTATTTTAAAGCCTTAACAAATAGACATTTCTCTTTTGCTGCTGTCCTGGGGTTATTAGTCCATCTACAAACTGAAAATAATCAGTTGGTTGGCTCCCTTCTATCATAGCAATACTCAGCCAAATTCATGCACATATTTCCCGTTTGCTTCAGTAAGAGTTTTATTGATGGCAGCACTATAAATTCTACCTCTACCTTCTCTCTAATTGGCACCAACATCAAATGTTAAAGGATGTCCTTGGAAAATCAAGAGGCCAGGAAGCAAAAATACACAGCGCAACTCAGTTCTCCATTGTGCATGTGGCTATCTATTAATTCCTGTGAGCTCGTTCCACATCAGGGCTTTGTTCGTCCCTTGTTAAAGTCAACAGTAAAAATCATGTTATCATGAATGTGGCAAAATTAGGCATATAAGTGAAAGTGAAGTCAAATCTTGTCTGAAGAATTCCCACTTAGGACTTGCAGCCTGACACAGTGGTCACTGAAGCATTTCTAAAGGTCATTGTCTGATATGATCTTTTCATAATTGTTAGTGGAATGAAGGCATCTTTATTCTGCTCTGCTTACTAGCACTGCTTACATAAAAAGTGGATTATTCACAGCTCCTTTCCTTTTGAAAATGGGAACTATTTTTTAGGGAGAAATAAAGCACACCCAGTGTGAATCAAACTGAAAACAATCAGTTGAGGTTTATATGCTAGCCAAACAGTGCCATTTGTATTTTGAAGTTGTAATTTGTATAGAAGGTCTGTCTATTTTGAAGAGCAGTGCCATCAGCTTAGGAAAAAAAGTCTCAGAAATTAAATTCTATTGATAATGGAAGAGTAGGAGTGATTCCAAATCGTGGTAATGCCCTTAATTATGTGTCGATTGCCATTCTAGTCATAGGGTGTATACTTGTAGCTCTTTGTTGAGGAAAGACATTCCCATTGTACTGCTGCTTTCAGAAAACATGCTTCTTCATATAGCTGCATGTAAGCGTGTTGTCCCTGCAGCTGAAAAGTGGACAAGCACTCGGATTTTTCAGTCCACACCTATGTTTTCTAAATTTCCAGTGAGAACCTTCTTCACATTTTTCCTAACCTCATTTGTACACTGCTGAATTCCTCATTAGGGTGAAAATGGAAATACACTTTCTCAAGCTGACATTAAGAAAGCAGTCTCATTGCCCTGGGTATATCAGAGGTTTTTGACACTGTTAATAGTCTGTCAATGTTGTTATGGGTGTTGTTATTGAATGTATTTATGCTGCAATAGTATTGATGCACTGGCTATAGCTCAGAGCCCCACTGTGCACTAAAAAGGTATCTATCTCAGATAGTCCAAGTCCTCTATTAAAATCTGTGAAATGTAGAAACTTCTTCTAAGGAGGCAAGTACTTGTACTAAGGAGCAAAACAAGAGGTAGAAAAGGGACAAATTAAATACAGGATTATAAGGAAGAGAAGACAGCTATTGCAGTACAGGCAGAAAAAAAAGTAAGCCCAATCAAAACTAATCCAATTGGTCTACAGGGTAGCAGGGAAGAGAAATAAAACCTCGGCAGTCTCTTTGTTCAGACTGGCTAAGTTTCAAGCCAGTGAATAGTTCCAGTGAAGTCAGTAACACAACTCAAACCCTCGTAGATATGCATTTACATAAGTCTATTGCAGGACTGATTAATCTCCCATGTTTCAGGAGGTATTCTACTGCTCTCAGGACAAATCATTTGAAAATAAAACACATGGGAAGATACATGAGAGAGAGCTAGATGCAGTTTTGTGTCTCATAATAATTTTGGTACAATCAAGCTGTATTTTCAAGTTAAATTTGTTCAAATGTTCATACACACATTTCACATAGAGGATGTGTTTACAGATTCTACATGATGGTTACCTGGTAAAAGGGTGTTTGATTAAAACGTGCCTGTTAAGAGGGAGAAAGATACTATAGTCACTGTCTGAAAGTTGTTCATTTATGTCTACTTGCAGATGTGATATATCAGGCCAGTTCTCAGGAGCAAAGTAACAGTTTTCAGAAGTAGGTTGACTGTTTTCAACAAATTTGCTTGAAACACTTAAGAAAATAAACATTTTGGATTTGAAAGCATGTCAGCATGACTGCAATTTTAAATAGTTTTAACAAACAGTGTTACCCATGTTAGCACACTCATCTCACTGTGGCAAGCCCAGTTTCTTCTCAGCCAAAAATCAAAAGTTTGGAGGCTGTGATTTGAATTTAGCACTTGTAGCAGTATGTGTTGGAGGCAGCAGATCTTGATTCCTTCCATGCAGCAGGAATGCCTAACTTTTCTGTAACCAATACCCATTTCATTTCCCTGCAAACAGTATAAAGATGAATCATTTATGAACATTTCTGCATTGAAGCGCCTGCTAGCAGCTTTCAGATTTGAAACCAGGAGGGTTTTTTGTTAAAAAGAATATGTGTTCTGATATGGTGCTGGTCACGTAAAGATCTTCCAGATCCTTTAGGTGGGTGATTCACATTGTTAGGCTGTTTAGCAGCTGCTTTTTTTCACAGCCAGTAGCTATGACAGCAAAACTATCTCCATCTTTTTTTGTCTGCCACCAAAGGAATGCAATAAGGCACTGTCTATACATGAGCTCACACATGGCTGTCAAGGGATGCGCTGTTGGCTTTCATGGGGTGAAATACCGAAGGGGTAAGTGGATGTGGGACTGTGGCCTAAAGAGTTTCTGGGAGCTCCCAGTTGAATGGAAAATAATGTCTTACACAACTTTTCTCAGAAGTATCAGGTTTAGACCAGAGCTGCTCAAGAGTAAAATAAACTTCATAGACTACTGTCATTGCTATGACAGTTCTTTTATTCATATGTAAAATGGCAACATTTACATCTGCTAAGTGGAAGTACCACAGTAGTGGTACTGTTTCCCATCCCTCTGGAAGCCTACACTCCCTTTCCTTGCTGCCCTACAGAAGGAAGCAGCAAAGAGCAGTGAATGTGCAAGTTCCTACAATGGTTGCTCTAGCTGCTGCTGAGGAGAAGAGACAGCAGCTCCCCAGAGGCACAGTGAGTAGGAGGCAGTAGTGGAAGTGGCTGGGAAAAGCCCAAGAAAGGGGGCACGCAAGCATCAAGCTCCACAGACTTTAGCTCCAGGTCCACTCCAAGATCACAGACACAAATGACACTACTGCCATATCACCGCTGGCAGTCCAGTCCCAGTCATTCAGGGATGGTCAGACTTCTGCCCTGAAAAAGGCCCCCCTAACAGTACTGATTTCTCTAAGAGGGACAAGGAGCCCCCGCCTTGAATATCATTTATTCTAGCTCTAACGTGACTCCTCCACCTGCTTTAACACCTTTACTTTTGGTTATTGGAAGGCTGTAATCCAGAATCACACAGCTGAGCACAGACTAACTTTTTCCAGAAGTAAATTGGCTCCTTTTAAAGAAACAACAGAAACAGCAAAGAGATGGTGCATTAATGAATGGTACAATGGGCCACTGATGCTGCCCTAGTGAAACAAAGGGCTCTTTGCAAGAATTCTCTCCTTTAGCATGTGATAGACCTTGTGCTCTGGGATCACAAAGGCTCACAGACCAAAATAAGAGAGGAAGCAAGAAATCTCGTAATTTATTTTCCCCATGGGATAAACAACATTTTATTCTACCTTTAACCCTGGAGGGAGACACTGCCACTTAGCAAACAGATCTATATTAAGTGCACTTGCTGGAATTATTTACAGTATCAATTGTTCCAGAAAATGACACTAATAATATATTGCTGAACTCAGAAAATGGAATTTGACATGGATAAAGGCCTTCTGTGGAGTAAAAATCATCGTCCTGAATCAGCATGTCTTATTAAGGAATTCCCTGTTTTCCTGTCCCAAAAGAGCAGGAAAATACCGTTCTTCTCCCACAATACCCTTTTGCAGCACACAGACAAGCCACTTTAAGCATCCCAGCTTTAAGAATAGATGATTCCACAACAAGCAAGAACAATTCTCCCACACCTTGACAATGTATTTCTGAGACAAGTAAAAGCTCCACCTCCCTCTTCAGAGATCAGTCTGCAGAAATAAGGATTCATATGCATTTCTTTACACCACTGTAGATGGCTGTGTGGTTGTTTACTTCTCCTACCAAACAATATTACTTGTTAACCAATGAAAAGGGTGATGATCATATCAAAAATTAAGGAAAAATGTGTTTGCATTTTTTTTTATTATTTTCAGAGTTTCCTAAGAATTAATTTCTTTTGGTTGCTTCTTCTTCGAGTTCCCAGACATGCCTGTGTAATTTCACTTTCATGTAATGCGTCAGGAGTTTATTCAGGAAATAGAGATGTCCTGCCAGCCAAATATGTTTTTCTAATGGCAGCCCTGCAGGTTGTATGCTACTGGCACAGGTTTTATGCCAAAAAGTTCCGGTATTAAACAGGGGAGGTTAAAAGTCAATCCTGCCTTGCAGCTGCTTTTAGTGAGCTTTGCCAAAGGTTCGCCAGTCTGTCCATAAATGTACGTTGTCGTTGCTATATAGGAACATTAATCAATGTTTTCTGCCCCATGAGGACTGCAGAATTCTCTTGCATTGTTATCTTGATGGGAACTTCAGACAGGACCACATGTTCCAACTATTTCTTATATTTTTAGTGGAGCAGCTGTAAACATTAGTTAGCTTTAGGTTTATTTCAAGAGTTAATTTCAAAAGTGAACATTCTTTCAGCAGAGGTTAAGAAAATGACCTCCTGATAATGCTTCCTCTCCATAAACTCCTTTTATAAATAGTACAAGGTGATACCAATTATCTCTCTCTGTTTCAGAAGGTTTGGATTTTTTGTTATTTAAATAATGTCTAGCTGCAGTAAGGGCTTCTTAAAATGCACAATTAAAAGGAAGTAAAATACACGCAAGTGCATGGATTTTATGTACAGTAGGTATATAGAAGACCCTCTGCTTTCCCACTGCAAAATGTAGAAAAAGATCAAAAAATATATATTGGATTTTTTTTTTACGGTAAAAGGAATTCAGTGGGGATTTACAGTGCTAGTGTTAGACTAAATTGTTGTAGGTCCCTTCCAACTGAACTATTCTGTCCCATCCCATCCCATCCCATCCCATCCCATCCCATCCCATCATATGAGAAATTTTCTCACTGTGTACTGTCAAGTGCTTGGATGTACTTCAGGAAAACTCCAGTTACCTTCACTGACTACACAGGAAGCCAGAGGTGCCGATACAGATAGTGTGAGCAGCACTTCACTTTGACATCTGAAGTCAGCCATGTGAAGGCATCTGCTCAGCTGCCACTTTTTTGTAAGTAAGAGGAAGAGAAAAAATGTAATCAGTAGTTATCTTATTATCACCTTGTGTTTGTAAGCTATAGTAGAATGTTGGGTTCAGCAGGTGGCAGTGATATATTCTGAGTATAAACGGACATGGTTTTCAGAATGCAGGTAGCTGAAATCCCGTGTCCACTGCAAGACATATCGTTGCTGAAATACAGGAATGATAAAGGACATACTAATATGTAGATGGAGAAATTACACAAGCTGCTTATGTCTTCAAAACAGAGACATAGTTGTGCCACGTTCTGAACTCACAGGTGCCACAAAAGCCATTTTTCTCTGTTACAGTCTCATGTGATCCAATAAAATACTTTTTTGAAGCTTAATGCATACCATAGCACTTGTGTGCTTGACACACATACGGAACTTACTTTTCTTTTCAACCCTTAAAAAACCCCAATGCTGTTCAACACCTCTTCTATTATTGTTGTTGTTATATTTGTGTTTGAAGAGCAACAAAGCAGGTGAAGGGTCTAGAGAATATGTCTCATAAGGAGAACCTTAAGGCTTGTTTAGCCTGGAGAAAAGGAAGTGGAGGGAAGACCTTATGGGCTTTCTACAGCTACCTGAAAGGAGGTTGTAGCAAGGTGGGTGTCAGTCTCTTCTCCTAAGTAGCAAGCAATAGGACCAAAGGAAACATCCTCAAACTGTGCCAGGATGGGTTTATATCAGATATTAGGAAAAACTTCTTCACCAAAAGGGTTGTCAAGGGAGCATGCTGCCTAGGGAAGAAGTGGTTTAGTCACCATTCCTGGAAGTACTTAAAAGACAGTGTTGAAGTGGCACTTAGAGACATGGTTTAGTGGTGGACTTGGCACTGCTAGGTTAACGGCTGGACCTGATGATTTTAAAGGTCTTTTTGAACCTAAATGATTCTGTGATTCTATGGTTATTACTATTATTATAGAAGATGGCATCTTGGCATCTCATACACTGGTTCTTTACTAAATTTAGTGATGTACAAAATGATAGTCCCTGACAATAGTGACTTACACTCTACAGCTCCTGTCTGCTGTGTAAAAAAATATTTATGTTCCAACATCACCATCTTACTTTTAGCTCACCAGTAACATCCTGTTAAGGATACTCCAAAATGATGCTTAATTAGCCAAAATTATAACAGCATTCTTGTATTTGAAAGAAGGTGACACAGTTTAGACCAAACCCTGTCCTCTTTACATTGGGTAGAAACAAACAAACCCCCTATTCAATACCAAAATGAGAGCAGAGAAATCCAAGCAAGGAGGGGTTAAGTGATGGGAGAAACAACTGCAGCTGGTGCTCACTGAAACATTTGCTTGAAGAGGGAAAAAGAGTGGGGTAGGAGAAATAACGATAGAGAAGAGGTTCAGCCTGTACATTAATCCAGTGAAAACAGTATTTGGTCTTTATGAATGCAGAAGTGAGAGGTTCTTTTATTCTGAAGACCTTTCTTCAAGAATCTTATGCCCTTGAAAATGAAGTGGAACTTGCGTCTGTGTCCTTCAATATTGACCTCTTTCCATTGTGGATGACAGCGAGCCCTACCTGTTTTGTGTTCTGTAACAGAACTCAATTACATGTAAGGAAAATAGGTCTGTTTTCAAAATTAAATGTATTACCTGGAATAAGAAGCTTTCTGTTCTTTGTGTAGCAAAAGATAATAGGCTCTTCTAATGTCCTGTCCCTTGTTGAGGCTACAGTTTAGCAGTGCTGTCTGGTTGGGGCTGAACAAAAGGTTAAGCTTCTCTCGGTGTCTCACTGTTCTTGCGAAGAGTACAAGAATTGGTGCTGCTTTTGGATGAGAAGGTTGCAAATGAGGTGTTATCATAGAATGGTGGATCTTAAGCCTAATCTCTAGAACAGAGGATCTGCTGGCCTGTTTTGCCTCCTGATAACCTGTTTTATTATTTTCTTATAACAAGAATTTATTTTTAAAAGGTTTTTCTAACTGCATTGTCATACTGTTTGTCCCCAATTCATTGTACTATTTATTCCTAATTGGCTTCATCAACCTTACCATGAATCAGGAATTACTGCTGCATCAGTTTGTGTGGTCCTAATCATAAAGACAGGACTGTGATTAAGTATTTGTTCCTGCAATATGTATAATGCTGCATTAAGCCTCTCAGAGAAATATATTAATCTTCACTGATTAAGTGAGTTACCTTGGTCTATCAATGCAACTTCATTACATTCTTTAAATAAAAAAGGGTAGCCACTCTTAGCAGACCTTTCGTTAGCTGTGCAATTATGGCGCTAATTTAAAGCTAGTTAAAATCTGTGATTTCCTGATCAGGAGCTGAACCTTGCTGACTAATAAAAAGGGTGTACTTGTGCCTTGGGGGCTGAACTGGTTAAAAGAAGAAATAAACAGGAAAGTGGATCTGGTGCAAACTCAGATGATGCCTTGACTTTCCCTATACCAAACATTTCTGAACGTTCCTATATACCTGTGCTTAGCAAATGAAATATTTAACATTTCAATTTTGGAAGAACATGGGCATGGTGAGAACAACTCACTCCACTCCGAACCTCCTGGAAGTGATCTGCTACAAAGGGTTAGCGCTGCTGTATTCAACAGTAACGAATCTCTTGTTTTCAAATAAAGAGGTTAATTGGCTTTGTACAAAATATGCACATGCAGCACATACGACTAATAATGGTTTTGTGAAGGCTCGTTGCAAAGGAATCAAAATCTGTCTTTTATTACTGTTTTTACAATAACCTGTCCTTGACCAATACTTATACTTACAGAGCATATGTTAGCCTGTCATTACAACTGCTTAACAAGTCATCTGCACCTTCCCTGATTCTGTTGTTATGTCACAAACGTGTTACCAGTTGCAAGGCCTTGTTTTGCTTCTTTCTTTTCTGTGTTTTGTCACTGGTGTCATGGCAGAACTGATGAGCTTCCGCTTGCTTAGACTGTAAACCCAAGTAGCTGTGAAGCAAGTTCTAATCCTCCCTGGTATCTCAAGTTTTGGACTCAGTTTAAGAAAGTAGAGGGGGGTCACTATGTATCTGTGTAAAATCTAAATAAAGACACACATTATATATCTGCCTGACAGCTGAGGAACATGCACTTACATCTTCTATTTAATATTCCACATGGTGATACGTATGTGTTGTTATCCTTTTGGCAAACATTTCCACAGTTTTGACACTGAGATGGTGGTCTCTGCCTATATGTGTTATCTTTCTGCCCTAGCTCCGGAGGCATATAAAATCTTGGTTTGACAGAGAGTTGGCTGGCACTGTCTGAAGAGACATCCTAAAATTTGTCCATAGCCAAAAAACAACTATATTTAAATGACTACATATACATCTCTCATGCAAATTTCATTGGTGATGGTGTATCTTTCAGATTCTAAATTCTTCCGTTATATTCTCATTTCTTAGATCTGTCCCCGTTGGTAACTTGAAGTTTTTGCAAGTTCCAGTGTAAAATAATTTTTAAGTCTCTTATTTCTCTACTTTTGTTCCTAATGTTCATCTTAATTGTGATGGTTTTTAGGTTAACTTAATTAACATACTGTTCTGTCTTATCCAACTACTTGGCTAGATCTACTTAGTGAGTAGATAAGTGGTGCTTTCTTTTTATTTTATTGTTTTTAATTCATTTCAGATAATGTTAGTTTGCTGATGGTAAATAATGTATATTTTCTCAAGTTTGTCTCCACTGTCATATGATGAATAGTAATGAAGTGTTAATTTTATTTTCTCTGTACGTAAGAGTATTACTGGAAAAATCTCAAAAAAGGTAAAAACTCATTTAGGCAGTTGAAGAATGAGCAATGTCAGAGTCCTACAAGCATTGCATTTGTCATTGGTGATAACAATTCCTTTCTCTCATAGTCTATGAAAATTTCAGAGCAACCTCCACACATATCATATAAAAGTCACATGCATTTGTGGAGATTTTGTCATCAGCAAACAATGGGCCAGATCCTCAGCAGATGTAGATTTGTCATAGCTCCATTTATGTTAATGAAGCTTTACAGCTTACAACAGCCAGAGGTCTGCCCTGTTGCTTCCTAGATGATGGGGTTTCACAGTTATTCTTTTTCAGGGAAATAGTGGTTCTAATTTTAATGTCCTGAGTTCCTAGATCCATCCTGATAGCAAGTAAAAGAGGGGAAAAAAGATGATGAAACCGGTTAAGATTTCAGTGGTACATGCTGCAGGGCAGGCAATAATGGCTAACAATAGCTATGTCCTGCTGGTTCCATACGGGGCTATTAATGAAGTGGGGGTATACATGTTGTTGGAAACATCTGTATGAACACCTTACTCTAACGTGGTGGGTGGCTGCATTTAAAGGACAACTTACACTGCAGCCCAAAATAATTTCTTCAGTTGGTCACAGTGTGCATGGATATGGTTTAGGTACTCTAGCTCTTCCTCCAGCAAAACTCCAGTTAGCCAGACCTCGCTTCTCTGTTTACCTACAGTCGGGATCCACACTAGCTGATCAAAGTGTGAGATTTCTCTCTCATGCAAAGCCAGAATTATATATTTCACAGTGTGAATTTGCTTTTAAAACCACTTGGGAAAAAAAAAAAAAAGGAAGTTTTTTTCTCTGAATGTATCCTCTCTACAAAGACCCTGGGGTTCAGTGTTACGATGACTGAAAGACATTGGGTCATAAAAAAATATATCAGCAAACAACTTAACAGGCTTAGTCTATCCTTAAAAAAAATATTGTTGCTCTTAGGAATAAGCACATTATTTTTAAATAAATTAGAACCTGAACACAAAAGGGTATTTACTGCTACATAAAAAAGAGGAAATGAACTGAAAGGGCAATACACTGTTCTAAAACTATTTGAATATATGCATTTTTAATGACAGTTCTAAAACTGCAACCATTCAATTAAATGCAATCTGTCATGGTGGGGGGAAAAGGAGGCAATCATGGTAAAGAAAGACATTTTACCGTGAATGGTAACTTATCACTGACTTAAAATGTGTGTGCGTGGTGTTTAAATAACATTAGACAATTACAGAAATTTAAAAATTATGAGCTTGCAAGTGGATTTTCTTTTCTATTATTCATTCCCTTTTTAGGCTGCTTCAGCAGTACAGACCACACATTCTTCCTTTATTTGCCCTTTCATTTCTTGAAGAGTATTCGTCTTTGTGGAAGTTAAGCAGGAAAATTACATTTGCTTTCAGTTCACCAATAATTCTCAAGAAAGCAGCTGAGAGCAACTCCTAAGCTGTCGCAACTCAACGCTATTCAGATATTTAGGACATAATGTTTTTTTACCTATTCAGAACTCCAGCTGCACTGCACACTTGTACAGTACTATACCATGTAGTGTGGTACATTTTCTTCACATTTTGTTTTCAGTTAGTACCCACTGTATAAACACTCTTTTTCCACATGAAGAAGTTGTCATAGGCATTTCAAAAATGCATACCAATCTAAAAATCAACAAGCAAAGTTTTTAAAAAAAGGTAGCAGAGGAGTCTAGGGGTAAAAATAAAAGATCATGATGTTCCTGAGAGCTAAGGGCATCATGTATCTCAAGGAAGACTGCATTATGGGTGCCAAAAGTTATAAATGATTGACATTCAATAGAAAATGAAAGCAGGGAATAGAAACCTTTTTTGGGCATATTCTTACAAGTACACAACCCATTCTATCTCTTTATCATTTCAATTTGGACTGTGTCTGTCATTAGCAAAACCAGCCTGCTTAATCACATTAGACCAAAGCTTGGGGAGGGGGGGGAGGAGGGCACGAGGGGGGTGGTGTACACAACATTTCATACTTCTCAAGTATCCTGATTTAATTGGGACATCCTGAGCTTTCATGGCAAATCAGAGTTCCAGCTGCCCCCAAACTAGCAGGTGAATTTGCACTTTCCCTTATTCTTCCCTTACGCTGGCACTTTCCAGAGGGTAAACAGAGGTCTGATAACACATGGACACAGAAATGTCAGATGTCACTCTATTTAAATACAAAGGCATTTTAAGGTTGGCTACTTGGGCAGAACTGCTTGCGCATATAAATTGCCATTTCCAGTAGATTAAAAGCAAGAAAAATACTGTTTGGATTAAGATACAAGCCGTTCAATTACACTTTCACTTTAAAACAACTCCAGGAGCTTCTATTTTTCCATGCTTTGTGCTTGGAAACAATACTGATTTAACATGCCAAGTCCATTTACTTTTTGTCTAATTTCAGTGGTTATTTGTACGAAACTTACTGAGAATTTTTGACGGACTTTTTTCATTAAAAGTGCCTAGTCATAGAAATTTGTGCCAGGAAGTATCTATTTCAATGACAGAGTCTGCGGGAAGCATTTTTAAGATTATGGTGGGGAAGAATATCTGGTGGAGAGAAGAAAATGAGCTTAGAGTAATGAAAAGCAAGCCAGAAAATGAGGGTTCAGTGCTCCGAGGGTTCAGTGCTCCAAGGGTTCAGTTCTAAGGTTGCTTGTATTTCAAAAGAGAATCCCTAAGCTACAGGCTGTTGTGAGGTGCTCCTGTCCTTTTCTTACACAATATGATTGGAATACAAAGTCTTAAAATACACTCACAGACACACACATGTGTATATAGATTCCTAATTGCAAACATTGTCATGAACAGAAATTCATTTTACAGTTATCATTCTGACATGGCTTCTGAATATTTTTAGCTGTAAGATTGATTTGTGTGGTCAGTGGGACTTCCTGGGGTCAAGTGCTGTCACCTTCTTTTACCATACACCCTCTTGGCAAAAAAAGCACTCACAGACCTGGAGCATGGAAATAAAACTTCGGTGTAAGAGTAAGAGGAAATTACTTCGGTGTAACACAAGCAGTAGAAGATGTGAAGTGCAAAGTAGAATAGCAACAAATGAAACACAAATATACAGATGCTAATACGGGAAACCTGGTCAAGAGGTTTCACCCACGGTTCGTACAATGAAGATTCATCCTCCGGGAATGTTCCCTGTGATTGATCATGTTTCTATTCCTCTCTGTGACGTTCCCTTCCGCCCCATGTGGTCATTTTCAGCCGCGCAAAGAACCACAGCACCTTCACATCTCGCTCTGAGGGCGGTGAATCAAGCCGCAGAAGTTTGGGACGAGCCCACCCAGCTCAGTTTGGCGGCCGTATGGGTGGAGTGGTTTGCAGGCTTGGTGTTGCCTGCTGGCTGCAGAGCTAAGCCACCCAGTACCTGTTGCATCTTTCTCCCCTGCCGCAGCAGCCAAACCACACACGTTTTTCGGAGAGGCCATGTTGCTGCCTGCGCGGCATCGTGTCTCTTTGTAGCCACCTGCACAGGGGGGTGAGGCTGCAGCACAGTCTCTAAACCCAGGGAAGGGAGCCTGCCCTTGTCTCAGTTTCCCAATGCGAGGTGCAGTGCACTCAAAGGATGGGATGGGGGAAACAGGGCAGGGAGGAGAGCCGGAACGGGGGACGACAACAGATCTTTACAGTCAAATCCATTAGTGTGGTAGTTTTAGATGCAGCACTGAAATCTTGAAGGCAGCTTTTCGACAGCACCAACTGGGTATTTAGAGCGTACGGAAGGGTAGTTCCCATGCTGAGAATGCTGCTCGCCACAGGGAAAGCAACGGCTGGGACACTGAAAATCCCACCCTGAACCTGTTGGGCTTGTATGTAAGGGGTTAAAACACTATTGCTTAGTTTAAAATACACAGTTTCTGTCTCTCAGGAAATAATTCTTCAGTGCATAAATTATTCAAGGCAGCTCAGTTTAGGCAGGAATTTAGAAGGCCCTGTCTAGGCAATGAAGACTCTCCTCTTCATCAGTCTGTAGCTCCATCTGTGCAATTGCTTTCTCTTCAGTTTTTTTCATTCCATTCTTCTTCTGTCACTTGTACTCTTAATGCTTGTGTTTGGCCTTTTAACTCCCCTCATAGAGCATTTTAGATTTTAGGTTCAGGATGTGAAGTTATATCATTCCTTGTGATTTATTTTTTTTTTTTACCTTCAGTGATCAACCAGGCAAGTGTAACATTTGCTGTAGATTAGATTGAATAGACCTTTTTCTTATCATTCTTTCTGTACTAAATATTCAGTGTAATGATGTGTTCTAGTAATTAGCTTAAAGGTAGCAGAGGCACTTACCTGTGTTGTATCCATTATTTATGTCTCATTGTGTGAGCTAACAGCTGAAAGCCTGCATTTTTACTTACTTCCTTTACTGTTTTTTGTATTGCTACAAAGTTTGACCCCAAATCAGTCACCCTTTTGTTAACCTAAACAACAGTATTTATTTATTCTGCCTGTTAGGAATCTAGGTAACTTGATTCTTTCTGCACTTCGCCCTTTCAGTTTTCCCACTTTATTTTTCAGAGTTTCTAATTTCAATAATACAATAAATCCTAGTAGCAAAAATTATAATTGATATATGTGATCACATTCTCCTTAGCTGGAGGAAAGCACTGAATATAGGGTTGCGTTTTTGCTGGGAAGTAAAAATAAGCCAACCTACATATAAAGCTTAGTCCTTCATCTGAATCACATTTTCTCACATTTCGGTAGGTAGACAGTAGTATTGCTGACCTGGAAAGAGTACATGTTCAAGATATCCCTGACCATATAGGTCATATGACAGGACATTTGTCAGGACAAGGGGCGATGGCTGCAAGTTGGAGCACAGGAAGTTCCGCACCAACATGCGGAAGAACTTTCTCACAGTGTGGGTGACAGAGCCCTGGGACAGGCTGTCCAGGGAGGTGGTGGAGTCTCCTTCTCTGGAGATATTCAAGACCCGTCTGGATGCCTATCTGCAATATGAGCTAGGGACCTGCTTTGGCAGGGGGGTTGGACCTGATGATCTCTTGAGGTCCCTTCCAACCCCTACGATTCTGTGATTCTGTGATTCTGTGATATTGTATATCCCAGTTTGCAGAGATAAGACTTTGCCACCTGGGTCTCAACGATACAAAACATGGTCTGTATTCAGACAGAAAACCAATAGAATAGAAGTTTGGGATGTATACTTAATGTATAAACCTTGAACTCCCTGTTGAATTTAAATGTTTACATTCACTGAGGATCATTATAACCTAGAGCAGAGGAAGTTCCGTATGAATATAAGGAGGAACTTTTTCACTGTGAGGGTGATGGAGCACTGGCACAGACTGCCCAGAGAGGTTGTGGAGTCTCCTTCTCTGGAGACATTCAAGCCCCGCCTGGATGCGTTCCTGTGTGATTTAGTCTAAGTGACCCTGCTCTGGCAGGGGGGTTGGACTAGGTGATCTTTTGAAGTCCCTTACAACTCCTAATGTTCTGTGATTCTGTGATAAGCCACCTACATCATCACCCACCAAATCTTACTTAGAGAACTGAACCAGGTCCTAATGATCTCCTGCAGATCAATGACTCTCCTTCAAATACAGTGGATGTTAGTAAGTAATTGTCTGTCTTTAAATAAATCACCTGTGGTAAAGCTCCAGGCTGGATTTCTGTAGAAGTCTTCAAAATACTGTGTGCTTTTGGCAGTTCTTCACTCCCTGCAGATGATGGTACCAGCTCTGTGTGCCTTAGTGAGTCCTGCCTCTCCTCAAAGCGGGATATGCCTTTCAGTGGCTTAATTAGGATCACATCATCTTAGTAAATGAGATGTTTTTTCTGAATGCAGTAGTATCAGTCCTCTTAATGATAAGTGCAGGGTAAGAAGTATGGAGTGTTTCAGCCAGAAATACATGATGTTGATAGAGGTGTTTTTCCTCTTCATTGGACTCAAATCCTATACTCAAACCATACCTGAAATGGATCATTCCTGACCTTTCTTAAAAGCTGGATTGATTTTTCTTTATATCAGCATCAGCAGGAATGTGTGTATAGCAGGAAATGGTTATTGCTATAATCTAGTTCCAAAACTGTGGTTTGGAATCAATTAGCAGGTCACAAAGAGTTTCTGGAAGAATATGGCTCAGCACAGCTTCAGAGTAAAGCATACTGTATGTATTCCTAAGATGTGAGTGCCCCTCTGCTCCCTAGCAATAAAATACCTGCTTCACCTGGCCTATGTCAAATAACCATTTCTGACAGTGGCGCTTTCCTTTACTCAACCTGAAACAACCAAGCTTTTCTGGATTTAAAACCCTTCTTTTTTCTTTTCTTTTCTTTTTTTTTTTTTTTAATTATCATTCGTGTGAATCTATCTAGAGGAAATATGGGATCTTCCTTGCTCTTTAATATGTAAAAAAAAAAAAAAAGGCAAACAGCAAATATCCTGCAACTTCTTAGTGCTGCTTGCTTGAGAAGACAGGACCTGTCCCTGAGCAATAAGATCAGACTGTGAAAATGGATAGGAGGTGATATTGCCTTCCAAATTTTCTTTTCCCATTGAAAGAAAAAAATGAAAGAGCACGTGGGTGTTTTTTTTCCCCACCAATCCAAGATTATTTGTACAACTATGCTGAAAAATATCATTTAGGCAAGTTGTATTATTCACAAGATAGAAGTGACACTTTTCCTGAGTACTGTAGGAAGAGTAGGCTTTCATCTGCAGCCTGCTATTCATTTCTGCAATCCACACTAGAAACACTCATCACCAAGCTCTGTGAAGAGTGCCTCAGCATTGTGTGCAAGACACATTGAAGAAGAAGCAATTGCTTCCAAGGGTATATGCCACCCTTTCGAGGACAAAACCACGTGAAATGATAATGATGCAGATCATCCGAGACAGTCAGTATGATGGATTCTATTCATCACTTTGAGATGTTAATCTTTAAATCTAATGGTGACAGTCAAATTTAGGGATGTTCTACAACAAGGCTTTATTCACAGTCCCCCTACCTGAACAAATACAAGTGAGAAAGATGCACTTTGGACTCAGCACAGTATCTCAGCATCTTTGTCCCTTTCCCAGCTTTAAACCTTGGTTCCACCCTTCTTCTGCAAAGCCCTCAGCAAGAAGGAATGTTCTTTGGCCAGACAGTAAAGTAGCAGTCAGGAAGCACAGTCCTTTTGAAAGAATTTTAAGAATTTGAAAATTGCTGCCAAATCCTGGTTTGAATCTATCAGCAAGAATACATGCGTGCGTTAGAGAGCAGAATGGTGATCCAAATACGATCATGCACATGGGTGCAGATGGCTATCTGTAGACAGCAACCAGAGAGCAGTGAGGCTATTTTCCTCCATTTGGTTTTTTATCTCCCTGATATTCTTCCAGCCACACCTGCTAGCAGTGTAATTTCATACAGGATTGTCAATGTAAATGCATCCATACTGAGTTGCACAGAGAACTATGTTTTATTTCAGTAGTTTCTCAGGACAAAGAGATGAATTGTCTTGATCGTTTGAACAAATGCTTGCTACAAACCTGCAACAAAAATCCTTTTAGTAAATGTTGTTTGTGTCTAGGATACAATGCTTCCACGTCTCACAATGCTTCCACCTTAAATTACTCTGGATGGCTGAAGCTTTAATTGCTTCTGATAAGTTACTATAACTATCATTGGGCCTTATTTTGCCAGATTTCCTTGTGCAAAGCAGTATGTCACTCTGAGAATACCTGAAGTGATTTGAAAGAGTTTGCTGATGATTCTGTATCACATTTGAAAAACCATGCTACAGAACATCCCTGTATCTATGGAGCAAATTGTTAAGACCTTTTAAATAAAAAATAGCTGAAAAAAGACAGCCAAACCAAACAAACCATTACATGTATACCAGATCCATGTCTTGTTCCCCTTCTGCATTCTTCAAAGAGAAGTGAAGGGATTGGGTAAACTGGGTGCAAAATGAATGGATTATATTTTTGCTTTGGTCTCACCTTAATTGGCTTTGTCTGTGTGCAAGATGACAGAGAAGGGTTGAATCATTCAGAATTGTCGGTTCTATAATTAAAAAGAATTGTTACCAAAAGAGTAGATTCATTGTTCAGGCTGGGATTGAATTACAGAGCGTGTTTAATTATCAGCCCTTCTTTCTAGTTATTTTAATGTATTATTAATTCAGTTTCTCAAAATATCCTTTTCATTTACAGCCGTTGATGGAATAAAATGTGACACAATTTGTTTTCTTTTCTCCTGAGTAGATGATGTACTCTAACAAGAGCAGGTCGACATGACCTTAGCTGTAGTTATATCACATGATAACTACAATAGGGCCTTATCAGAATCTCCTACTCTTTTATGTATTTGAAAAGTCAGAAAAAGAAATTAATCTGTCTGAGTAGACCTTAACCCTTGATAGCAACACAACAAAAAATACAAATATAGTTATGAATTGCTAGATAATGTTTGTCTGTGGCTCTTCCCAGCTGAAGTTGCACATGGGAGAAAAAACCAAAACTGTCTTCAGTAAAGGGAAGATGAGAAATAAACCCAAGCTGGCAGTTGTTTCAGTAATCACATGACTTTCAAACTACGTATATGTTAGTATTTGCTTATCTTGTTGCCATTGAACCTTTTTCGTTTTTTTCTTTTTTTCTTTTCTTTTTTTTCCTTCTTTTTTATGATAATGAGCTTCGAGCAGTCCTTTGAACTGTGATCAATTTCCAGTCCTTGCTGGGTTTTTTAAGTTTAGTATTTGGAACTGCCATGGACAATCTTAGCATATAACTTGACTAAAATCTCGTCTGGTGTAAATCAGTAAGACTGTCTCATCATGAAACTCAATTTTTATTCCATCCAAAGGGCTTCAAAATAGAGATGGACACCCTTATATTTGACAATGGCTTCCTGGCACCAGCCATACAGATAACATTGCTATCTTTAGATTCAGGGACTATTTTTTTATACCCTCTGATGCAATGGAAAGCTGCACCTTATGGAGATGTCAGAGACCATGAGTAATACCTGCTCTGAATGCTGCATGTGAAGAATTACTCAATGTTTGTTAGTCACTGACAATCTTTTCTGTGCCATTAATAAATTTGCAGCAAAATTCTCTGCACCCCAAAGATTCTGCACTCAGATGGCTGGATAATTCAAGCGTCCTTGAAGACCTGGAGAATGATCTCACCTTAGGAGATGAATCCTTGCCCCTCTTCCACTGATTGCTGCTGATATTAGGCATCTTACTGAAAAAGAACAGTATATACCAAATGCACCTCTAGCTCTCATTTCTTTCTAATTTTGATGGACTAGTGGATTACCTATGTACCTAAATCCTCACGCTTGCTTACTTAGAGGGACAGAAGAGTGTTCAGCTCATTTAGGAATGGAAAGAATAGGGCCCATTTTTATAAAGATACAGAGATAGCTCTGCAATAGCCACACAAATAAGCACTTGGTAGATCAGATGTATATGTGTAAATCTCAGGTGAAAGATGTGGTGTTAGATGGCCTGGTGTGGACCAGGTCACAGTATTTACTAAGAGTCTGTGAAAATAGTAGCATCCTGTTGGTACCTGAAGCCACCTAAAACTACACATGGCTTTTTTGTGTAGTTACGTGCAGTGCTCTTTGGAACCATACATGACAGCAGGCATCTCTTATCAAGTACCTGCTATTTTCAAGTATCCAAGCAACAAATCTGCTGTAATGTGAAATGTCTTATTTTGTCATTACCTTTCATGTGGACAAGCACATATTCAGGGAGACCATTGACCTGAGTGAAAATTTCACACGACAATTCGAAAATCTATCCCCAAATGAGTATGGCCTGGACATTGACAGTTTTGTAGAGCAACATTTCCAATTGTTCCTAGTGTGTTTTTCAAAATTAGTCTCTCTGTGGTATTACAAGCCTCACCTTTGACCAGACCTCCATCCAGGTACTTGCTGCCTAAGGATTAAATATAAACCTGTAGCAGCACTTGAGATAGATACCCAAAGATATTTAAGGTAGGACTGGAAAATATAAGAGAGGACCTACAGGAGACTTGCATCTTTTTGGAGTGTTAGTTGGAGGCCAAGGATAAGACCAGGCAGCCCTAGAAGAGCAGTGGATTCTAGTTTTTATTTTAGGACTGCAATTTGTAGCTTGTCTTTGTTGGGGAAGACCAAGGATTTGAACTAACTGGTTTTGCTTTCTCGGCTCTGAGAAAATACTGCAATAGGTTCTTTTGTAAAGCTGCTACTAGACTCTTCTTAATACAGAGTCTAAGAGTACTTTTTTTAATTTGCCAAGTTTGGTCCTGAAGAACTTTAAATACAGGGATTGTGGCAAAGAAAAGGGGGAGCTAGAAAAACAGGTAAGGTTTTATGAGAATTAGTGATATTCTAACTTCTGGACAATGAACTCAGAAGACTTTGCCCCATTCCAACTGATGACTGAAACATAAGCTTTCAGATAGATGGAGGTACAACGGAACATGAGAAAGAACAGGAGAGAATTGCTTAGGTATACAGTGTCAATCATGCCGAGTCAGTGAATACCAAAGCCTACAGCAACTGTCCAGTGAAGCCTCGTAATTTCAGGAGTCCCATAGCCAGAGAGGTTACTTGTCTCCTAGTTTCCTGGGACTGAAGTGAGCTAGCCTCAGAATGGCCTGTCTGCATCATTATATTCTCACAGTCTTCAAAGCAGGAAGGCTGCATTTACACTGGCCAGTGAGATACGGCAGTCCATAATACAAACTGTTCCTCACTAACCCTCTGAATCTGCCTGGGAATATCCCGGAACAGTGTAAACCGTCCCTGAAGAGAAACAAAACACATTCAAACTATTTAACTTTATAGGCAGCTGAGTAGTGCCTGGTCACTACTTAAATTACTGATCTAGATATAACCAAAGAGAATCACTTAGTCAAATTACATGCAGGGTTTTTTTGCCTGTGCTTTTAAAAAAACCAAGCATTTTTAATCCACAACATAGTGCTGGCATAACTTCTCTATAGAATACAAACCAAATTGGTCATGCTTTGTGATTTTCATGCATTGAAGCCCAGTACTTTTTTTGCTATAGTAATAAAAAAAATTTTGAAAAAGGAAAAAAGAATTCCAGTAAAACTGGCTGTATTTCAGCAAGTGCATATGCTTTACATATAAATCTACAAAGAAAAGCTGTCATTTCCTAATGTAAAATCTCTTTATTTTTTCATTATGCACCACTGAGCCCTCATTCATTGTAAAGCAAGTTAAAGATCACCCTCAAGCCTAGGATAGAGAAGTATGTAGGACCTGAGACATTTTTACAGATGGTCTTGAAGAATTATGTAATTCTTTAAATCTATTAGAACTGAGAGATACTCTGGATTGCTAGGTTATTGAGTTGAGCTAATGTTAATGATTTGCACTGTTCCTGACACTATGTAAGCTATGAAACTATTTAAAGCAAAAAAAAAGCCCAAAGAAAAAATAGACCCAGCAACTGAACGATGCCTTAATGCTTACAGACCTTTTGCATTGAATCCATCTTTGAATTAGGGAGGGATGAAATGAGGAGAGAAAAACTAACTCTTGTGAAGTCTAAAAATTTTTGAACTAGAGATACTCTGTGGGAGTAAAATCTGAGATTAGTATTTGAATGCTAAGCGCTGTGTCCTTTTAAACACTCGGTTTTGCTTCTGGACTTAAGCAAGTGATGTAATCAGACATACCACTATACCCACTATGCCCATTCAGGCAGCAATTCTTGCTTCCTTCCAATTTGTCTGACTGTGCCTGTTGTTCAGATGCTGCCACTCGACTTTCTTTTTTTCATCTTTCCTAGTTAATTGAAGACTGTTGATATTTTAAATAAATGTTGATTCTCTATAATTGGTACTTTATATTAAGCCCAGCAACTGACTCAGTGCCCAGATGAGGTCCAGAGACAGAGACAGCCCCCTCTGCAACATGCCAGCTTATTTTTTGCAGTTGTTATGGTGAAGAATGTAGAGAGTTTTCTCTGCCTTGAAAGGACAGAACTGCAGAAAATACAGAATCATACAGTGGTTTGTATGTAGACAAAAGCTCACTTTACCACCTTAGTTCCTTTCCTAGCAGTTCATTTCTCTGTGTACATCAAATCTATCAGACATGGTGATGTGATGGGCATTTCGGTAGAACTTCTTTTCCCCACCCCATACACAACTCAGCCAGCTTACATGTAACACTGGCAAAGTGATGTCTGCCTTCCCAAGCTGGCTGAGGTGAAGGCATGGTAGGAGTTCACTTATGTCAAAAAAGAAGAGGAAAATACCTATATTTACATTGCCTTGGTTGTTAAAAAGATATGGAAACTATGAGTGTGCCTGTACCACTGAGACCCCAAGATGGTGAACCCACTGCAATATAAAGCCTGGGAAAAAGTACAGGAGGACTATTTGGAGATGCTGATGAATGTTATGGCGTGGAAATCCAGTCATAAGAACTAATGACTGTCTCACTGACAGTAAAATTCTGAAATTTAAGGGCATTATTTCAAGTTTATTACAGAAGATCCAAACAATAAATTATTAACCCTGGTTTTCAGAATGAGCATCTCTCTTCCTGATAAATGAATAGCTCTTTGAGGTTTATGCACCTTTTCATACTTATCATTATAGTAGGGGTTATAAAAAGGGATTGCAGTGGCAGTGTGCTTTAGATGTTACATATTTATAAAAAAATGCATTGTACAATTCTGTTCGCACTCATCTTTTAGGGGAAAAAATGTCATTCTTAAATACAGCTTTGCTGCCTATGTAAACTATGGATCACCCACTCCTCCAGTTCATGTAAGCCTAGTTTCCCTGATTGAAAGAAACAATTCTAAACTATTGAGGTCGAAGGATCTGCCCTGGTCCATTTGATCCATGAAGTAATGAATTTCTTATTGTTCAGGGAATGTATTTGTTTCTCGTTTTGCATCACAGTCTTTGGAACAGTGTGTTTACTGCTGGCCTCTCTTTTGTCTTCCCTTTAGTCTCTCCCCTTTCAATTCTGCTTCCTGTACTAATGCAAGTTATGTCATTGAAAATTAACAATACCAAAGCGGTGCCCTGCCAGAGCAGAGCAGATCAATGACCCAGGAGCAGCACGTTCCAGCTCAATGGTGCACAAGTCATTTTAACTTCCACTCTCCAGTGCTCAGCCTCCAAAGGAGCAACCCTTTTGCCCGGTATATTAACTTCTGGAAACTCCTTGTTAATAACCATGGCTGCAGTTTCTGCCGTGAATTTTCTGCTAAGATCTGAATGCATCTTCTCATCAGGCTTAACCACTTTTCTTTTGCCTTTCTTTCCATGTTGTCATGTGCTGTCAGTCAGATTAGCAGCACTGCTGTGGTGTTCTGTACAGCAGTGCTGTGGTGTAGTGCTGACAGTTATGTTTACCTTAGGAAAACCAAACTAACTATTGCAAACTAAGAAGTCTTACAGTGTAAAGTAACATAGATTCACTAACAGGACAAATCTCATATTTAAAAAAAAAAAAAAAAAGAAAGAAAAAAAGAAAAGAAAAACAGCTGCCTATATAATGGTCTCCAAAACATGGAGAAAAAAACATAAGCAGAAGGAATCATAATATCAAACTTTATCTTTGCTGGCCTTCTTAGAAAGAATATGGTCTTTGAATATAGAAATACAAGGATGGCATATCTAAAGGCAGCAATTAAAATTCTGCATGCAGACCTGCACTAAAGTTTATTGATGGGGCTAAGATCAGAGTGATGATTCCTGGACTTAAAGAATGCAGGATCTTCCCATGACTTTGGAATTACCACATAGCAGCTTGGCACATGAGTGTAGGGGACACTTGCTTTAGAGCTGCATCTTATTTTGTGGTCGTCACTGAAGTCTGCCTCCTTTCATCAGGGAATTCACAGAGATGTGGGGTGTGAATGCAGCAGCGGTTTAACCACTGAGGCAGGAACTATTCAACTCAGATATTTCATACTATATTTTTTCCTACAAGAAAGGAAGTTATTTGGATTCAGTCTACGGAGATGTTTAAAACTTCTTCTCAACAAAAAGTTCTTTTTATGGTACTGGTGGGATTTGTCATCACAATAAATAACAACTGCAGCTCTAGAGAAAGACGGAATGCTGTTTCATGGAGGATTTGGATATTTTGAAATTTGATCTTGCTCCAACTCAGAAGGAAACTAAGAATATTCAAGTTTTCATGAAAGAAAAGAAAAAACCTAATACCAGGAGAGTCTGTTAAAGCTCTGGCATCCTCCTTATGAAGCTGACCCTCAAGAAATAGGATGGCTTTCCACCACATCTTTGCTGAGCTGGAATATTTGTCTCAAGCATTAACAAAACAACAAGATAAGAGAATTCCAAGGGGGAAAAGTTGTCTATAGGAATTTATTGACCACAGTGTGAACACAGCTTTTGACTGAAATCACGAGATATGAACTCTTCTCCTCAAGGGAAATTAGAGCTTTTCACACATTCTTCACTGGGGTGCAGAAAGAGGCAGGAGAAACAGAGGATTATCACATTTATAAATAACCAAATTGAAAAAAAAAAAACAAACAATGCACAACAACACATAGTTTAGAGACATGTTATCTTTCTTCCACTTTAGTGGCCTCATTTCCAGCCATGGGTGCTTGGCCTGAAAAACCAGGCAGCACGTGCCTGCCGTAGCATGTAGCACAAACCTGCAGTCATTGCCCCCATCCTTGCCAGCTTCCCTGACCCAGCAACACTGACTCAAAATTTTTGTCATAGTACAAAGTAGCCATAGTTTTACCAGGATGTTGATCTTTTACAACTGGTTTCTGTCAGGATTTCTTTCCATTTGGTAACAGCAAAGGTCTGTTGTGGAAGTAGCTGTAGGGCCACAGGGCACTACAGGGCCACTCCTTTCCCTACCAGCCTGTCCCACAGCCCCAGTGAGGTGAGCTGGGCCTGGCCATGGACAGTGACCAGGGCTGGCACTGGCCCAGCCATCCCCTAGCCTGGGGAAGGGTATGCTGCTGGGCCACACATGAGGGCAAGGAGCCAGGGCTGGCAGCAGCCCCCAGGGAAGCCTCTCCCCAGCTCCTGCCTTACAGCTGCCAGAGCCATCGCTGAGTCTGTGCCTGCTACTACAGGGCTGCCTCCCTGGGCACTGTGGGGCAAAAGGATCTGGACAAAGGCAATGCCCCGTAATTGTTGTAGTATTTTTCCTTTCGGCTGCTAGACCAGCACTAAAAGGGGTCTTAAATACCTGGGTGATGACCAACGGGATAGAGGGGGGGATGTTTCCCTTCCCAAGGCTCTATCACTGTCAGAGCCAGGTGGGCTTCACAGCAGGGACAATTCACAGTAGGTTTCACTAACGTGGTGCACAGCAGCCTCCCTGCAGCAGGCTGGGGTGGTAGCCCTGTCCCAGCTGGCCAGCTGCAAGCTGGTGGGAGCAGGATCATTTTGGGGAACCCCAGACTGGCCAGCTGGCAGGAGTGGGTGTCTGGGTGCCTGGGTCAGCCCAGCAGTGCCTCCCCTCACAGTTGGGGAAAGGGGCTGGTTTTTCTCTGCCCTCTGAAGAGTCTTCCAATGGCCCTGGAAATGCCAACGGCCCATGGTGGTTCCTGTGGAGAAACCACAAAACCAACTGAGGACAAAGAAATCCATCATTAGCTTCAGACTGAGAATAAATAATACTAATAATATGTAAAGAGCATCAGCTGGATGTGGAAACGAACTGTCACTTCACTATGAAGGATGCTCTTGCATATACAAGAACATAATTCACAACAATATCCTTAAAAAGATAGCAAGAATTTAAACGCATGTGTATGCTTGGATATTTAATGCGCCGTGCAGGCATCATATTTCTTTCATATTCTAAACACAAATCATAGCATCTTCTTTAATGAGCTGAGATCCATGGCAATGATGAATTTTTATGGCAAATAGCACTACTGTGACATGCTTCTTCATTAAAGCCCTGATTCAGCAAAGCATTTAAGCATATGCTTAACTTTAAGCAACTGAGTAATCCCCAAACTTTCTGGTGCCATGAATATGCTTAATATTCACTAGATCCATAAGGAATTTACTTGAATTGGGTCATACATATCAAATACAACCACCCTGTATGTATAGGATATCTTGCCTAAAACAACTGGTTAAAATGTTAGATGCTTCATTTGCTCTGCATTAGTAATTTTAATTTTCACTGCCTCTTTGATTTGTGAAGAATGAATGTGGATGCACACATGAAATCAAGACCTGAAAAAATGATGAAGGTTAAAAAAAATAAAATAAAGGCACATTGTGGGTTTAGGACATCTATAATAAACCTGAGCTTCATCAGCATTTCTAAGTTTTTTAACCAAGAAATATTGATTCATGTTTATTATATTTTATGGCACTTTACAACAATTTATAACACTTACATTAAGGAATAGATGGGCCGGGATAAAAGCCAATATGGGTATGAAAATGATGAAGTGCTGTCAGGAGTAGCAACTTTCAAGTATCAGGTACAGCCCTTGTTTTTACACTATCTCAACTATTTAATATATGATAGAAGGGTTTCATGATTAATTTTAAAATACATATTCTAGAAAAAGACAGGCTGTAGAATGGCCACCTGAAGAACATCATAGCAACGATACTGTTTCAATATAAAGCCAAATGTAAAATGTCCTCAAGGTATCTGTAACGAAAGAATGAAACCGTGATAATCATTGTGCAGAACCACTGTTGAAAATGTTCAAGAGACAATGATCTTAGGTTTCAAAGATGAACTAACCCCTTTTTTTCTTCCACCAGAGCTGATCATCTTAGAAATCAAGCGAAATCTGTTAGAAAACCAGTTTTGTGCACAAATTCCTTGTTGCTATGTTGCTATAGATATTTATATGAGATAGACATGTGATGCCATTGTGACACAAAATCTGCTCAGGTAACTAACTACTCATCAGCCAGGTAAGGCAAAGAAGTAACTAGGAATATGAAGAGTCTTCACAAGCTGTTTCCTTCCCTTTGTACAATTTTCTAGTCCAGCTGCTCTGGGACCACTGGTCAGATCCATACATTTCTGAGCTAAATGGTGGTGATTTCTTCTTCTACCATCCAAGCTGGTGGACGTGATCCAGGTTCTCAGCAGTGCAGGAAGTGATGAAGGATCCTGTGAAACTAAAATACAGATTGAGGCTGCTTTGTAAGTCTGCCCATGGCACAACAAATTGAGGAAATTGCAAGGTATAGGAAATGCTTTAAAAGTGGATGTAGTACATTGCTGCCTAATCTTGTGTGCTTCTGCTATCACTCATTCTTAGAAAATTCACTGTGAGAGGCACAGAGATAATCCCAAGGTAATTAAACAGCAAAGAAATGTATGTGCTGTTACAGTTTGGAGTAGTAGATTAGTTAGTATAAACTTGTAAATGGTGAGAGCTCCAATCTGTAGTATATGATGGCTGTTCCTCATTTCCCAAGACTGATAAATTTGTCCTTTGACATTATTTGTTTTGCTGTCTCTAGGGACATTGGATTTTTCTTTGAGCCTTGTCCATCTACTTGTCCCTTTTCTGTGGCTGCTTTGTGCCCTTTATTCATCCTCACACACCTTTCTGGCGGTCCATAGGGAAAAACATATGAATGCCAATTTGGAAAATGCTAACCAAATGGGAGTCTTACAGGCTTGTTCCCCTATGAAGACAGCCTGTGCTTTATACATGTAAATATACAACAAAATGATAAAGAAATTGTGTACATTTGGCTCACATGGTACATTAGTTTGGTGGCATATATTTAGGGAGCATGATATATTTTCAGTGTCTTCAAACATGAAACAGAAGTGTGCTTTGAACAAATGTATTAAATTGGTACAGTGATAGAAAACCAGCTGGCCACAACAAATGTAGAAGAGAAGACATGAGAACCACTAATAGCCATCTGGCACAGGGAGCTGCGTGGATTGTCTTTTGATGGAATCTGAACAGTGTCCTTCATGTTTCTACTGTGCCCATCTCTTTATTTCCTCACCTTTCTGTCATCCCTCTAGTCATCGCTGCAGTAAGTTTAGCCAGGGAGGGTATTTCATATCTCCTTCTTAGTTGTGATGATGGCTGGGACCTAATGTTTAGCAGGGTGCACGAGCAAACATCACACAATCTATAACAGCACAAAGTGTGTCTTGGGCAGATTTCACACATTTTACGTGCTCAATCAACAGCACATAAATACCACCATATACATTCTAGCTTATATATTTGAATGTATTGCCAAAAGCTGGCTTTAAAAATATTATTGCAGTGTAAGTTTGGGTCCTAATCTTAAAGCCTGACCACGGTACCCAGGAGTCTTGCATCTGTTCATAATTGTATTCTTCTTTTTCTCAGTCACAGCAGCTCAGTGGTCCACCTACACGGAGCAGAATGTAAGACTGGGACCCAAATTTATGCACCATCTGCCCTTGGTCATGCATGCCAACTTTTATAAAAATCAATCACATTATCTCTCTGAAGAGCTCCCACACGAAAAATACCCCCATGTAAGTTTGGAATTTACAAAGCAACGTCGTTTTTTTAAAATTATCTGGTTTTACTGTTGTGTTTGTGGGTTGGGTTTGGGTTTTTTTCTTGTGCTAATATCTAATATGACATTATTTTGGGTGGAAAATGGCAACTCAGCCTGAGGCATGACAAAATAGCCAGAAACACGCCACCTGCTGTGCCCCATTGCTTTAATATTGTACTGTTTAATAAGAAAATGACCCCGAGTGCTTGGATGACAACTCCAAAATGGATCATAAATATTCTGTTCATAAGGAAAAGCTGAAAGCTAAAGTACACTGCTTAATATTGCTATGGTGCGAAAGGGAATAGGAATACATTCAATTTGCCTAAGTATCTAGTAGTGACAGCCACTAACATTTGTTTAGGAGAAACACCAAGTGGATGTCTGTTTGTTAATAAATGAAGGAAAAGAAATATGGATTACTGTGCAAATGGACATTAGAGGAGCACAGATTTTGGTTTGATGTATAAGACACATAAAGAACCCAATTCTGGGCACTGCTAAGTGATTCCTGCAAAATGCTGAGCCCCTGCTAATTTCAGTAGGAGTTGAGCAAACTCAGCACCTGGCAAGGATGGGTCTATCTATATTTAAATATGGAATGAACACTCGTTCGAGTGGATTCACTTCTGATAAACTGATGCAGCCTAGAAATTACATGTTTGGTTAAATTGGGGTAATCACAAAGAGGGAGACGCTCAAATAAGCAGTGATAATTGGTACAGCAATGTCTGTTTCCTCCTTCTGATCTCAGGTCCTCCCTGAGGATTCTCTCCTAGCCTGCATTAATTAAGAGAAAGCATGTGACATTTCTTGCAGCCTTTGACATCAGGATGACCTTTTCCTAGGTTGCTCATGAACTCCTGCTGACATCAAACATGCTTTTTACTGTACAAGACCCTTCATCCATTGACATTCATAAACAGCACTGAATAATATTCCTGACCATTTGTTAAAATGCACAGAAAGAAGTTATGCTGTTATGACAGATGACTGGATAGTTCATGGGGAATAATCTGTTTGATCAACAGGAGCTTTTATTTCAGTGATCCAAGTACTTTTAAAAAAAATTATTCCTCACTTGAAGTCATGTGATCAAATATGTATTGGTTCTTAGATTGTTCTCCAGACTTCTGTCAGGAGCACAAGGCATTTAAACCCTCAGGACAGCAGGGCCAAGGATGCTGGGTTTGCTTCCTGAGTGGATGCATGTAACTCTTTTTAATCTAGCGCATTGTGTAAAAGTAGGTTCGCTTCACTTTGTTACTTCATACTTCCTAAAATTTTTGCAAAAACGTTAAAAAGAATGATTTCAGGTTCTGAAATGCCTTCTGCGAAGGAAGTTGTTTCCTAGAACATTAAGGGAAATTAAATACAGAAGGAGCACAGATGTAGTCAAGACAGATGGAACATTTATCTTTTTCCACAAATATCTACAGAGCAGTTTCTGGTGTGTTCACCTCTGTTTAATCAGTCACATTCTCGGCATTTCATTAGTCTGAGAGTTTGAAACAGCATGGGGTTGCACATTGGGAAATATTCCTAGAACCTTAAACTCCCACCAAAATTACAAGTGGAATTTCTACTATTTGACAAAAAAACCCACCACCAACCCAACCCAAACAAAACATAACAGAACAAACAAAAAAACAAACAAAAAAAATCCCCAAAGCCAAACACACACGCCTTCCCTGAAAAACCCCAAACAGACCAGCTGCTGAGCAAAAGCAAATAGGTAACTGCACACCTGAGTACTCCCTCAGAGTATCTGTGTAGCTAGCAAACACAAGGCACTGGCAACCCCTGTGGGAACGTGAGACTTTAGTGTGGGCAAACTGGAACGGGCGACGTGAGGCTGAAGTTCATGTTGCTTGTGCTGGCCACTCTGTGAGACACCTTGACTCCAGGTTATCTCTGAAAGGTACACATGCTCTTTGGCACATGTTCCCAGTACACCAGAGATTAAAAAATAAAACGTTATGAGAGATGCATGAGAGAGGCAGCATTAAGCCACACTCAAGTGTATTTTTTTTTTGCAAATATGCATCTCCTGGCTCTGTGTAGAAAATGCCCTTCCTGCTAATGGGTAGCATCACAGAGAGAACACTAAATACCTGTTGATATAAATACCAGTTTAAGACATTGCCACTTCTGCCTGGCTTTACTTCTGTACATGCTGGTCCCTGCAACAAACAGCTCTCCAGAAACTGTAGTTCATCCCGAAGAAACTCCTCCCTGCAGCGATTTGCAGTGCATTTACAGTGCAATTATCCTTGTTTGTGCAAGATGAGTGTGTTAAGTCAGTTTTAAGTGAAGTCAGAAAGGAACATGAGTAAGGTTGGGGTCAGCTCCAGTTCCCAGGGATCTTACTCATAACCTTTGAGGTCTGTCTTGGAGCCATCCTCAGCGTGACTCCTACAATGCGGTGGCACAGAGCCTCATTGTAAGAGAACTTCATGCCATGTCACTGCAGGGAGGAGTAGGTGCATTACACCTCTGCACAAATATCCAAGTGTAGGAACATCCCACAGTCAAAGGACAACGAGGTCCCAGCTGCAACATGAGGTAGCCCTGGGTCACAGTCTGGACTCTTGCCCTCACAAGCAATGCTGCTGAAGAAGGCACATGAGGCTATGTAGCTGTGGGGCCCTGGTTAGAGCAACAGCATCCAAAACACCTAGATAATATATCCCCTGCGATCATTTCTATGTATGTTTGTTTAGATTTTGTTCCGTCCCATAAGGTTTTTTTAATTGCTTCACTATCACATTCTCTGATGCTCAGTTTTACGTTGCTGATACTGTGAATGCTTTCTGGCATATAAGGAAACAAAATGTCGATGTCACAGGGAACTGATACCCCTCTTGCACTATATTGGGATTCCAGTGAATGCACTGGGAGGAGAAGTTTGCGTGGGAAGCGTCTGCATTGCCCTTTTACCTCTGTTTTCTCCTCTGTGGATGTCACTCCAGATCCACAGCATTCCAGCTTTGGGCATCATTCTTCCTCATTGCTCAACTGCTTGCTTGAATTTTGCTGGTTGATTTTAGCATCATTTGTATGTACTCTCACTTGCTCCCCATTCAGCTTGCCCTTAACAAGTCCAATACACACAGACTCTTCTGTGTTGGCGCCTTTCATCCCAAACAACTCCACCTTCTCAGTTGTTGGGTGTTGTAGGTTTTGTTTTGTTTTTCTCTTCTCCTAGTAGGACATGGCAGACCACTTGTGTAAAGAGAGAACTCCTCTACTTCCATTGCTACATGGTAATGAGCCTGTTCAACAAGGCCTTTCTAGATTCAAACGCAGATAGCTGGTATCTCCGTCTTTGCTGGAAATCAACTGACACAAATTCTCAAAGGAAGTTGCTAATGAGATTTGAGCTGAAAAGCTCCTCTTTGGAGCTGTGCACCTTTGTTAGTACTCATTGTGACAAAAGCTGTATGATCACTAAGAGTCATTGATGAGCCTGGTACAGCCACTTGATCACCTATTTTACTATTATCTTCGTTCTCGGGGATTAAAAAAACCCCACATTGTCTTGCCCATTTTAAAATTACACTAGTACAAAAAAGTATATGCTGAGTGGTTTAAAAGCATTCTTTTTAAATCATATATAAATTAAAAGCTGCTTAATTTAAAAATGTATCTTTGGCTGAGGTACTTACTGTTGAAAAGTGGTTACTCAGCATGTAAAGTACTATAAGTACTTTTCATAAGAATTTTTATGACATAAGAAATTTTTAAAAATGGTTATTTACACAATAGTTCCTGATGGCTTGCCATTATAGTTTATCAGATCAATAATCAATGTTCTTAAAAGTCACTTAATTCAAATTTATGTAATCTACATTATAAAAAAAGATCAGGTAATGTATATCTACATCAGAAAGCTTAATAGCTCCTCTAAAATTGTTAGGGTCCTCTACTTGCAGTCTTGAGCACTTCTGTGAGGGATTTTTGCATTATTTAAATCTCTTAAAATTCTAGTAAATTAATGCCACCGAACTTCACTGAGGTGGTGACAAGTTATCTCTGATGATAAGCCCTTTTGACAAGTTTTTGAATGGTGGGGGTGTGGGTAGAGTATGACACGGCTTTGCCTTTAAAAATATATCAGATCAAAAGATGAGGGCTTACAGTTTTTTTTGGAATCCTCTTACTCCTCTGTATTGGAGCACTGGGTCACAATTGCTGTTGCATGGTTTCATGGACAGTGCTTTGTTCATCAACTGTATTTTAATTAATAACAAGAATGCCTATTGCCCAGCTAGGTATTCTTTGAAGTTTTAAATTAAAATACCTTAGATATTTGGCTTAATAACAGTAGTTCCTTAAAATTAGAGACTTCTTGTTGCTCCTACAAGCCCTGTCATGCTGCAATTGGCTATGCCCATTAACATGAATGGCACAGGATCTTCAAGAGAGATTCTTTTCCCACTAAGGGCTTGATCCTGAAATCTGTAGTCAGGAGAGAGCAATCCCATTTGATTTTAGTGGGTTTAAGTAGGTCCCTAATGATACTTGTGGGGACACTGAAGGGTCAGGTCTTGTTTTGGTTGTTGTTCAAATGTCAGCACTTGTTAACGGTTGCCACAGCAGTATTAGGGACCCGTACATCTTTTCCCTTACAATAAGAATACCTTATATTATATGTGCTGGTGGTTAGCAAATGTTGACTTCTGCTCTGTCCTTTGAAATGTTTATTGAGGTCTGAGATTGTAGGTACCTCACAGCTCATTCAGATGTGCAGCAGTCACAGATGTGCCAACTGAATGTTTGCTAACAGCATGCTGTTGAATTTTCAAAAGTACAAGAATGAAGAGGGGAAAACAGGAAAAAAGCAGGCACTTTTTGGGGGTTGGGTTGTTCCCCCCCCCCAGTAGGAACTGTAATTGCCACTGTGGACGAGTCTACAGCAAAGATGCTTAGGCATATACTGAGAAGCAAAGCTTGCACTGCCTCAGCTTGGTTTTCTGTTCAAACAAAGCTGAAGCCAACCATGCAGAAAGAGGAAGAGTCGCCTTGTCTCAGCCCAAGCCCTGTGTCCCCACAGTTCACGTGGCTCTAGGAATGCTTTGGCCACAAGATGAGTTCGGTCAGCTGATCTGACTGCAGACTGATTAGGGAAGGAGATGTGTGCAAATAGCAAGAGAAGACAAAAGTGGGAAAATGCTTTTGTAACTGAGATGCCCTTTTTGGGGACTGCCAAGAAAACAGAAGCTACTTGTAAAAGAGAGGGTAGAAGAAAAAGGAAGGGAAACAGATGCTGCTTGATCTATAGGGGAAGCCAAATGGAAGAAAGACACCTTAGCTTGCTGTTGATTCAGATTCAGGGCTTACTTCAGAAGGGTTAGGAAATTTAATCGATAATGTGCGCAAGCAACATATTTTTCTGTTTGTATGTTTCTTGAGTCAATTAAGGCAAACTGAAGCAAGATACAACTGGAGTTTAGAACCCTTCAAAGGTCATATTTCTGTTTGTTTCTGTTGCCACATGTCCCGGAAGAATGTACTATAATCCTAGTTTGCCCTCGGTAAATACAGTTGTGGAGCCTAAAAGTATATAAGCCCTGCAGTCCAGTTCTTTTGCAGGTGTTACAGGTCTGTACTCAGAATCACAGTAATGAGATGAGGGCAAAAGGGAGTGAGGATGTAAAGAGAGAATGAAGGAGAGTGATGTCACCAAATCAGGTTAAGATGTCTCAATCTCTTACTCTGAGAGTACAAGTGGCATGTACCCCACCAGTGGAAATCTTTCCAGGGAAGTGACTGGAGCTTTAAGAGACAGAAAGAAAGAAGGAAAGAAAAAAAAATAAAAAACCAAACCAAATCTTTGGCTTCAAGGAAGCTGTCTCCAAGTAGTGCTCGACACTGCTTGGATCTCACACTCTATACAGAGCAACTGTTTCCCCCATAGTCATTTATATAATTATAACCTAGCTTCTCCTTTCACCTTCAGAGTGGGAGGTTTTGTAATTCTTGCTAATTTCAGACAGATCTCCCACTGTTTTATGAGGAACATGTTATATAACACAAGTATTTCTGTGTGGCTAATTTTTTTAACAGTAAGTTTGAATTTTTGATAGATGATAGGATATCTTCTTTCATTCAGTAGCTGAAATTAAACCAAAGATTAAAACAAAGGTTTTGTCCTGTTCACAGTTTAAAAATTTGGCTGTTTCAAGCAGCAGTTGTGATAGGGTCTGGGCATAGCGGGAGGTTTACTGGTGGCTTTGTTTAAGCTGATTTTGGCTGGGTGGTCAGTGCTTGAACCAGTGAATCATTAAGCAGACCTCAGTTCCAGCAAAGATAGGGGGACCTGAGACAGTCATGGTGTGTGCAGTGGGACGCAGCAGCTTCGTATAGAGATCCAGACCAATTCAGATACAAGTGAATCAGCATGCTCTCATGATATTTCTGGGATAATGCTTGACAGTGCCGGAGGTGTCCACAGTAACTCAGATATATCTACATACTGCATCCCATAAACTTTCCCTCCAGTTCAAGCAGGACACAATCTGCAAAATCAGGTCATATATGTGTATGTATGCTTTCACTGTAAAAAGAAAACCTAAGTGCTGACAGTTGTCCAGTTTTACTTCTTCATCACAAACAGGCTGTGGTTTCTTGTCTAGTTGTTTCCTTCTCCAGCATTGCTTTGCATCTTTTGTTTGTCTGCCCTGCTTTAGCTACACTTTAATGGTGTTTGAATGAAGATGCCATGGAGGAAAACCTTGTCTTATGCCACCAGTTTGCCAGGAGCTGAAACCAGCTTTTTTATCAGTAAAACCCAGGAAAGGAGAAAAGGCACCAAAAATCACATTTTTACTCTTAGTGAACAAAAAAAACCAGATATGAAGAGATAAGCAGAAAACAGCCAAGTGCACTATGAAATACTGCAGGGTTGCAAATAAAATTCCTTAATGACAGGATTCTCACCAACAGATTCTGTTTGGTTTTGCCCCTAGAGTTGTCTGTGCTAACGACAAGCAACTTTGCTTAGAACTGATCTGCATAAAGTATTGCACAGTGCACACTGCGTATGAGTGGATGAGAGGAAGCGAGGCCACCCTGAGACTATATCCCCATGACAACCCCGATTAATGAATTACTAAGAACCAAGAGAATATTGAACAAAAAGTCCCTTCTGGTACAGCCAGTGAAGTAGCAGTGGGGGCAATATCATGTGGCACTTACTATGGTCAGCAGGGAAGGAAGCTCTGAAGACAGACCTATGGATGGGATTAGTCTGATTAAATGTAGATGTCTACCTTCAAGTTAATCAACTTTGGCTCCACTTAACAGTGGGAAAAGCATGAGTCTTCATTTAGCCATATGAATTTCCCATTAAAGAAAATTATAAAGGGAGCCTTTAGTCATTGGTTCAGATTTAAACATTTGCACTAGAGAAACCTAAAGTAAGGTGAGATAAATGCTGCTTTAGTCCCCACTGTATATTCTCTGTTATATTGGGAAAAAACTACTCAAAATATTCAGAAGCAAAAAACCTGGTTGGAACAAAAACAGGACCAAAAAAAGTGTCACACCACATCAGTGGAATTCTTATACTAAGTCAGATCCTCATTTCCCTCTGACTACTGAAAACCTAAGTGAGAGAAGTTGCACCACTGTAAAACTATGCATGTGAAGGCCCAGACCATGAGAATTTCTGCTACTTTTTGCTTAATTTGCCTCACACTAATTCACAGCCATATGTGAATTGAGATGTATTTATTTAATGGCTTAACCATTTTAATCATTAATTCAACTTCAGATTGGAAATCAAATATTCAACAACCATGTGACACTTCGAACTCCATAGTAACTGGCTGCAAGGTTTTATTCTAACAGGTCAGATTCCCCAACACGTTTGTACATGTAGCTCTGTTGGGGCAGGACTGATGAAAACATTAGAAGCAAAGCTGGGCTTGTTATCTAGTTATGTAAATGACCCTCAGCAGCTACATCGATTGATAGGCTATGTCTGAACTATGAGACATGGAGGAGGAATCTTGCCATGTCTGGACTCCACACCAGGCTGAAATTCAGGCATGCGCCTTCCCAACTCAGTCTGAATGGCATCCTGGTATCTGTTGGAAGAGGAGAGGGCAAGGCAGAAGCTGCAATGTTCTCTGACAGGTCCCCAGTCTAAGTGACTTGGGGATGTGAACAGAGACATGCACAGTCCTGCAGGTTTCATAGAGCCGTAGGAATCATGCCTGTTGTGTTCGGTCTCTGTTCGTGGTCATGTGGTAATAATTAAGTTGATTTCATTTGATATCTGATTATATGTAAAAGTGGTTAGATTTAAAGTTTTGTTTTGGTTTTTTTTTCTCAGACATGCTAGTATCTATAGCACACACATACACAAACAAAGCAGCAGCAGTGTCTGGGAAGAGTATTTCATGAGTCATGAGCATTAACTTCTCCCATAGACATGCCCTGCTTGGTCTGGAGAAAGCTTGCAGTGCAGGAGGGCAGAAACTAAAGAAAAGTTTATGCTGCTTGTGGGTCACATGGTTAAAGGAAACATCTCTGCATACTGGACTCTTGGGCTGCTGGTTTCCTTAAATGCCAAGTTAATAAGAAATGGGTTTGACTTTCTTTTTTTTTAAAGAGCAATATAAGCCAGTAAATCACAAGGCAATAATTGGTCCATAATCAGCAGGATTTTTCAGTTGTACTGAATCTCTATCAGCATAAATCAAAACAAGTAACCGTAAGCATAATGCGAAGATTCCACAGCCTGGAGCTCACCCAGCACCTGCAATTGGAGCTCTGCATTTCCAGACTCCCTCCTCCTTCCAGTACCCCATCTTACAAGAGAGCTTCTCCCCTAAGCACCCATGTTGAGGGAGGAGAAAATGAAACTGAATATTAACCCCTCTCATTCAGGGGATTAGGCAGTTTGCTCCTGTGCAACTAGTCCAGAAGCTATCATGCTGAAATACCGTTTATGAACTCTAAAGAAACTTGCTTCAGTTGGATAATGGTTAATTTACAGCCAGGGCTTAGAAGGGCAGAAAAAGATAGCGGCACAATTGGGTTCAGTGCATGATGGGGAAAAATAAATATCTCACAGAAAGAGATATCTGAAATTCAGATCACATTGAGATGCAAAGAAAGCTGTGAAAAGCAGTAGGAGGGTGATTGTATTCCAATTAGATTTCTTCTGCTCATATAAAACAGTCTTGGACTGAAAGTTAATCATCTGATTTATGGATCTTGGGAGGAGTGAAACCCTATGAGCTCCTGAACAATGAGAGGCAAATGAGACATGGGGGAAGAAGGATAGAATATTTCTGAGACTACTTCTGTGGAAAAGCAAAGACTAAACATGTTCTTGGTTTAAAAATTTACCTTAGTGCTATCCTCTCAAAGTCACGTTGTCACCATACAAATGAGTTGCCTTTCTTGGCCAAAGCAGTCAAAACTAACTCATGATTTCATGTCTCTCAGTCTTTGGGCACTTGATGAATATATTTATATGAGGTTTCTGCAAGACCTTCCAGAGTTATGTTGCCATGGTGGGTTAGTTCATTTATAGGATTGGTCATAAGCAATCTGATAGCTGATCTGCACTCGGGTCATAGGTAAAGGTGCATCTATTCCTTAGCTGAAGCCTTTTAAAAACATTTCATGTGTGAGTTATATGAAAGTCACTGTCAGCCAAAGGGGAGCAGCAGGATTTATCTAATAGCCCAGCTCGGTGACAGGGTTTGGGAAACTGTCAGGCCAGGGATAGGAGGACTGCCTGGCACCAGGTAGGACTCTCTTATATATCCTTCAATTAATCCATCAATAGCTAGCCCTCAGAAATGCAATACCAGGAGTGTTTGTGAAGTGACTAACAGAATAGATGTAATGTTTCACAGGTGCCATTTCTTTCTGCCATTCTTTGGTTTCAGCCTTCTGTGCAGACCCACTGCTTGACTGATTCAGCAAAGCTGAGTACAAGCAGGACAGAGATGGTGTTGGTAGACAGAGGACAGTGCTCTCAAAAATTTTATTTTAGATGGAGGCATATGCCTATAACTTGTAAGTCATATCCATAGTTAGGCCACTTATCTAGAAGTATCTATAGGTAGCATTTTCTACCAAGACAGGTAGAATCCTTTTCTTCATTAGATTATATCTGATACATATTATATTATATTTCAACTCAAAGCCAGGATAGATTTTATACCTCTAATCTAAATCTGGAGTCCCCTTTCCACGGTGCTGCAGTCCCACGGGCATCAGCCTGAACATGCAATGGGTTATTTATCTGGGTTACAGTTCAGGATGAATGTCTGGCCTGGAGGCCCAGTTGTCCAGGTCAAACCTCAAAGTTTGCAGTTGACGTCTGAGCATCAGTTATTAATATCTTTTATACCTTTAGTGGACAAAGTTCATTACAAACTCCAGGTGGTAGTGAACACTCTCTACTTAACAGGACTTTCCCCCTAGTTTCTGCATTAGTTTGCACAGAGTGCTGAGACAAGGTCAAAGTCCTAATCCTGATTTTCAGTACATTTCCTGGTCTGAATACAAAATACCTAAAACCTTTTCTGAAGAGTTGTTGATGATCTTCCATCTTACCCTTCAGACCCAGTGCAGCTTCCCACCTTTCAGTGGAAAGGGGCCTGCTAACCATTTCCCAGCCAGAAACACACACTGACATATGTGTCAATGTTTTCCTCTGCTGCTCTACTCCTGTGCAACAGGAAGCACAGCTTAGTCCCTAATTGATTATTTCTATATTCTTAATAGGGACTATTTATAGTCAGAAATTGTCTTTAACAGCCATCTGTTCCTTATGCTGCTCCATACATGGCCTCATCCCTGACCTGAAGTAACCATCCTTTCTTCAAGGAAAGGAGATTTAAATATTCATGCTGGCCAGGTCTTGCATAAACTCTTAATTGGTATCAGATCTCCCACACAGAAGTGGTTTGCTCCTCCTTTAGACTTCCAGCAGTTGAAATATTTACTATAGTCAATGAGGGCACGTCTCACCTCACTGGAGATAAAATCTACTTCTTGAAAAAAAAGTTTCATGTGTTCAGGCTTGCATTTCTGAAGCACATGGAAACTTCCACCATTTGAAATGCAAAAGGTGACTTCTCCAAGAAAGCACTGCTAGCATGTTAGACTAATACTGTATTTCTTGTAACTGTGACTACTTCCACTGTGTTCACAACAGGGAAGGCTTGGGAATCCTGGTGATGCAATGCTACAGTCACTCCTGTTTGAAATTCCTGAGTTGGTTATTACTTAGCTGTTCATTCTTTCAGATGACTGAGAACTGAGAACTTGAAGCAGCAGCTCATGACCATTTCGGATTTGCTAAGGTAGACATCCAGCCTTGCACTGGGCCACTTTGTAAGACCCCAAGTCTTTGGCCATATCTGCCAGCCTTAGGATCTTTGGCCCCATCTGCCAGACAACACTCAAGCTGAACTGAACCGTGAACCCTGACCCCTCTTCCCCCAGCTGCACCACCTCATCTCCCACTCCTCAAATGGAGCATCAGACATAAAGAGCTAAAATGTTGGTGCAATTCGTGATCTTCCTTCTTCAAAAGAAATTGGAGACCCCACCACCTAGTCATAGCAATCTGCTGAACAAGCACCTAGTGTAGACCAATAAACGAAAGGAAACTGAGGGGTCAGTACAGGTCATTATTTTCACATACCTTTGAATAATGAGGGCATCACATGTCAGCCAGAGGAGAACAAAATGTCACATTCTCTAGCTAAAGGTCATCATCGGTCATAGGTCACGGAAGGGAGGCCAGGAAATAACCTATGAGGTTAGGATGAGTGCACAAAGAAAGGGCAACAAATGTCAATGAAAGCATGCAGCTGTTGTGAGATGAAACAACTGAGGCACCCTTTTGTGCTGACACAGGCTTAAAAAATGTCTTTGCTGACATTTTTTTTTTTTAGCTGGCACTTTTATAGGACATTGACATTAATGTACCCAACCCTGAATTAGCCTTTTCTGAAAGCAACAGTTTGGAAGTTAAGTGCAGCATTTTCCAAAGAATCATAAGCATGACATTTTTATTTCAAGTGATTGATGTTACAGTGGACTTCTAGCACCAAATTCAAGTTTCATTCTCAATCATTGCATCTGTGTGGTGTGATAGCAATCAGAAACAAATGGAGGTGGCAGTCTGCATTGCAGTAAAGCCTTTTGGAAGTTCTTTTTGCCTCTGCCAACAGTCAGATGTGTCATTTCATGTTTAATACATAGCATTGCATTTATCTGATTGTTTTAATTCATGGATTTCAGAAAGGTTGATTTCAGGGTTGCCCCTGCAGTGATGACAAGCACTTGTAGGCCAATCATACAGTAAAATGGTAATGAACAGTTTAGGAATATGTGGAAATATATCCAAACTGAGAGACACAGGCACCAGCAATTTCTGATGAGTAAGCTGTGTACTTGACTCATCTGTCTTTTGCTTTCTCCCTTGAACAGCAGCACAATACCATTTTCCCTTGTCAATGCGGGCATAAGCCTGACAGTCTTACTTCACGAAATAACATGAAGATGCCAGGAATGCATGTTAGATGAGGGGCTGCCACATCTCCCACACCTATTTTCCTGGACAACAACATGCAAAGAGACTGCCAAGCAACCAGACCATTGTGGTTGGGCAACTTTGCAGGATGAATGTTATCAAAAATAGGTTCGCTCATGATGAAATGACCATTATGAAAGTACTGTATATTTATATTGCATCACAGAAAACAGAAAAAGTACAATCCAGAGATAGGAGAATGGTAAACTGCAACACAGGACTGTTGCCTCTTATTTTAAACTCTTCCAGTTGGTTGTCATATGACATGAGGATGAAATAAAGACCCTCTCTGTGCCTCGTTTCTGCTTCCTGAACAAAGAACACTGACATCTGGTATGGTCTGTTTGGAAATTCTTGGATGATACTACCTTCCAAATCATTCCTGTTGCTGACTTGGCAATCAAGGTTTTTTTCAGAGGTGATATCTGCCTAATCAGTTTCCCGGTTCATTTTATGTTTAAGCAACTGGTTAGAAATCAAACAAAAAAAAAACACCCAAACTTGAGGGTTACAAGAAAGGACAAATTTTCTTTGGTTTACTCATCACTGACTGCATATTTCCAATCTGAATTCCACTCCCCGTGCTCCTTTTTTTCTAATAACTTTCCAAAAACTGTGGGGGTTTGTTGTTTTTTCTTATGAAGCCATCTTTAGTTTTGCAAAGTTGCAAACACCTGCTCAGATTTGCATACCACTAGTAGTCCTAGTGAAACCATAGATCTAAACTGATGCACTCTTTCTAAAATCCTGAGGTCACTGCTTTCATCTCTGTCTGTAACAGGACAGAATTTTTCCCTGTATATTTCAGCAGAAGTGGAGTGCGTAAGAACTAAAAATCTATGCAAATCATAACATGGGGCGCAGGCTGCACAATCATTTCATCAGACTGTATTCTGGCTGGGCTTATTTACAAGCTATACTTATTTTAATTATGTTTTCTATCTATTCACCCTTCCTTATTTTGGGTGTGTATTCGGCCACCTAAGAAACACGCCATTCTTTTGGCTTCCAGGTTGACTGAATTAACAAGCAGAGAAAACACTTCTCAGGCAGCTCTGAATGAAACGTCTGCAAGTGTATTTGAGTTTAGAATACCCTTTCTCCACCATTTCTTTAAACAAAAGCCACTCTGATTAATATTAGGGGAAAAGAGGCTGAAACACGTTCAAATGCGGCTGAATTGGAATTTCAGAGTTTGCAACTACTCCCACAAAGTATTTACCCATTGCTCCTTCCATCTATGTGTAATTCCACTCTCAGCAAGCTCAAAGGTTCTGGGGATTTTTTTGTTCTGAGTATGTGCAAAGCAATGTCCAAAAAATCTCTGTTCCCATCACAGTTCTGCGCTTTTCTTACTCTGTTTAAACAGGTCAGTTAAATTACAAGCAAAATGAACTGGCTTTAGGGTTTCTGAAGTTAATAGTCTATGCATCAAAGATTTACATTTTTTTATTACTTAAGACCAAATTATATTCATTTTGGTTAGAAACGTTTTAGAAAAATACCCTCCAAATACCAGAAAGCTAATTCCTTTTTTTTTTTCTTTTTGAGAATAGGCTTTGCCAAGAGTAATTCTGAATCAGCAGAATCAATAAATAAGTAAGATTGTCTTTAAGTTGCAGAAAACTGCGAGCAGTGTGCTGCTGTGACCCACTGAACAACCAAAGGGCACTGGCCAATTCAGTCCCATTTCATTGTCATTACTGGTATTATGGTGACTCTGGGCTACACCCAAGGAAGGTGAGTCAGAACTCTGCAACAGATCAAATGCTGAAGAGGCTTTGCCCTTACAAGTACATTATATAATACTAAATACATATACGCAAGAGCTGAGTTAAAAAGGAGTCAGTGACTTTAACATGTCATATCTATATGGAGGTCATTGAACCTTCTTTGAAAAGTCATTTTTTTCTAATGCCGTCTGCTTTTCTCATGATTTTTGTCTCCCTCAACCCATATAAAATGGATGTGTATTCAATCTTGAACTAAGCATGCTTGCAATGATTGAGAAATGTCTAAGGTCAGAGCTTACAAAAAATTCATAAGGGAAGCAGCAGGCATAAAAGAGAGGGGGTTTTTTAAAGAGAGTTCGCGAGCCTTTGTATGAATTGGGCATGACATATTCATGTTACTGACTTCATTTATTTAATGTGGCTCCAAATAATTGATACCAGTACAGTGATAAAAGTACAGAGACTTCACTGCCAGAATTGCGATAATGAAGAGCCTCCCTGCTGATTTCATTCATGGGGCTGTTAGTCTGCTGGGAAAGACCTTGGATGAAAATGCCATAAAATAATCAAAGGCACAAAGACCTTTACCTGAGGGGAGCTTGGTCAGGGAGTGATTCAGGGCAGCAGAGGGAAAAGAGGCAAAATTGCATTAGCTGACAAACCAGGCACAGCTTTAAAAAAAAATCAGATCCAAATTGTGAGGACTGTGTTATATACAGAAATGTGCCGCATCTTTGGAACAGATTCCAATTACGTGGCTCCAACAGCTAGTTAACCAGTATATCAACAGAGCTTCTCACCTTGCTGCCTGTAGTTCAAACTTACTTTATCCTCATCCACCAGCCATTTTTTTCTCTCTGCCTGAGATTGTGAGCGCTCAGAAACAGCAGCTGTCTTTTTATTATACGCTTAGCACAATGGGCTCCCTGTTTGGGCTATAGAAAATAATCACGTAGGCTCAAGACAGCCATACAAGTGCCGAAACACAGTTGATGTCAAGAGTGCTGGAGAGGAACTGAATATTAATATGAATCTAAAACCCTTTCTAAGCAAAAATCCCATTTGTCAACTCTGCTCATTTGTTTCACTTCATGTAAGTGTGTCAATGCTTGATTAAAATTCATAAATGTGCAGCAGAGTTACTGGATAAACGTTGAGTTATTGTTTACATATCAGAGTGCACTGAAGGCAGGAGCCTAGATGTGGAAAATTGTGTCAAGAGGAAAGGACCATGATATGAGTCACTGCCAGGACAGACTCACCAAACAATCTACAATGTCCCTGTGTAAACTCTGCTGGTGATTAATCATCTCTTACAATACAATAAAATAAATACAATAAACTGTCTCTTACTTACAGCCCATGTTTACCTAGCTTCAGCTTCCAGTGACAGCATGTCTTTGTGATTATTTTTTCTACTAGCTAAAAGAGCTTCTGCTATCAGAAATATCTTCCTCGTACAGGTGACTGTGCATTACAATCAAGTTGCCTTAATTCTCCTTGCTGTGCCTTTCCTTCATTACATAGAATCACAGACTCATAGAATGCTTTGGGTTGGAAGGGACCTCAAAGATCATCTAGCTCCAACCCCCCTGCCATGGTCAGGGACATCTATGTTACAAAGCTCTCTTTATTGCTTTGATACTTCAAATTCAAAATCTGGGTTGTAGAACTTTGTGCCCATCCTCCAGTCTTGAAGGTTCTATGAAGTGTTTAAGGACAGTTCCATCCCATGTCTTCAGCTACTCTTCCAAAGCTGCCTGCTCAGCAGCTCTGGTCAAAACCTGTTGTGAGCAATGTCCTATTCATCTTAAACCAAAATACACTTTGTATGAGTTCACAGGTGCCTACAACTCCTTCTTCTGCACATGGGTTGTGAGGGTGTGCCTGAAAGGCAAGGTTGCAGGGCAGTGTACCGTTATGGAGCACACATGTTGAAGCTGATGAAGAATTAGAAAAGTCATTCTTCTAGAGAAGATTAACTGGATTTTTTAATCAGGTACATCTGGTATGTTGCATTCCTTAAATTGGACACACAAGCAATTGCTGAATAGCACTATATCTCTTTTTGCCATGGAGTTTGAAAGTAGTGTGAAAAGGGGCAGCTGCTGGGATGAAAAAGATGGAGCTATTGCAAATGTGCCTCTGAAACGGCACTTTCTTTGAGAACAGGGTGCAGAAAGAGCTGTTTACAGTACAAGGTCTCAGTAAGGGACAGAAGTAGTGCAGCAAACACTGAGACATCTTCCCACGGCTGAGTGAGAACAAAACCATCAACACAAATAGGCAACAGTGAACGTTGTCTGCCAAACAAATATTGCCACTAAGACTCTCCTGGCTGCCTTTCTGTTGACAAAGCTTTCTAATACAGACAAAGCAAATTTGGGGAGTAAAGGCGTGGTGTGATGTGGATGTTGTGGTACAGCTGCCCTCATCTCTACCTTCTAAGAGAAAAAGAAGAAATTCAGACACTTCTTCCTGCTAATTAAATCATCACAATTCCTAAGACCTGGTCCTTGCCCTGATTACAGGATTTATATTGTGGAGTAAAGGAGGGCCAGGGAGCAGCTAAGCACAAGCCTCCAGACTGGTGACACTGCTGAACTGTTAGTTCACATCTGTCTCTGTCTGGGACCTCTCCACCGAGCTCTGTCTGGGGCACAGTTTGGATTTACTTTTGGATTTACTCACACCAGTGATGTCAGCTAACAGGCTGCAAGGACCGCTCTGCACAGAGTTTGACTTCTTCCATCCTGCACAGTCCTCTTCTGTACCTTTACACACTCCCATGAGACACCCACGCAAAGCACCCTCCCAGCTCCAAACTACAGACAGCGCTCCAGTACTCTGCAACACTCAAATATGTTTTGAACTGGTGTCCTCGACCTCAAATAGTAATAGGCATGAGAGTCACCCCACAGGGCAGGAGGCAGAGAACCAAGAGCTGCATAACAATGCAACAGCCAGTCTGCTCTGAATGGGCACATAGCCCTAATGAGTTTAGAAACGAGACAGTCGGTGCCACTCAACCTTTTGTGCCAGGTACTGTCCCCTGGCTCCCCTTTACTTAGGTGTGCAGAAGCATCCAAACTGTTTGAAGGCCAAACTCAAGTCCACGGATACTCAGTGAGCAGACCTATGTTAAATGAGTATATCTGGGGTTAGGCACTCACCTGGCAGTAAGGGTATTTTTAAAGAGAAGAGTGTAATGGTGCTGTTACAATAGTTGCACTATTCCTAATCCAGTCAGTAGAACTCCAGTCAGCCAGTAATAGTTAATGGTTAATTGGAGTAGGTTGAAAGTTATCATTAAAGCTATTTTACTTTGGCATATTTCATTATGACAAATTATTTGAACAAATAATAAAAAATAAATTATGTTATTGGAATAAATAACAATGATATAATGGTAACGATAACAATGGATAAGAAACAGAAAACCATGTCAAAACGATGCTTTGTTATTGACATATTATGCACAAAGAGGTCCACTTTCTTTAAAAATCAGCTGCTATTTGAAATAGAAAATAAAAGGATCCAAGGAAGGATACAAATATCAACATCATATTTGGATTTAAACATTTTGAGCAAACTAATTATATTCAGAATGTAAGTTTGCACAATGTTTGGATTATTTTTTGGGTTTGTCCCCACTTAAATTAATATGAATATTTAATATGATCTTTTATATGTCAAAATTTTTCAATCCTGACATTTTTAATGGAATGGAAAATCCATTTGACAATCGACTTTAATTTGTATGCCTTTGAATTGTTGTATCAGCTTTTGGCTTCTTGTTCATAATGTCACTTAGTGGTGGCACTCTTCGTTCTTGAAAGAACAACTATTACACATGCACAGTACTTTTAAAATACCAAAGGGTAGATAAGCACGGTCAGTGTTCCCTTACATAAACCATCTGCAGAAACAGGATGCAGGGAAGAAGCAGAACACCAGCTAGAAGGCTTCTCCGTGGCAAGCTCTTGTCCCTTTGCACTTCTCTGCTCAGTTCTTGAGCAGTGTCAGCCGACGGACATCAGCCTCCCAGGTGTCGGTCTCAGGCTGGCTAACATCAAACCAGTACAATACAGATTAAGAGCCTGATGCAATTTCATCTTGAAAATTACTAAGTCAGGACTTGGAGTGATTGCTCTGGAAAGCAGAGGTTCAGCTAAAACTAGCTACAGTTGCCAGTAATGTATTGATTTAGTATGCCAGCTATAGCATCGATTATCTTCTGTCTGATTCAGCCCTCCGATTTCTATCTACTGGAAGTGCAGAAAAGCCTCTCTCATGAAAAATATTTCGTCTCCTCTGCATCCTCCCACAGAATAAGCCCCCTCAAGTTTAAGGAACATTTCACCATAGTCAGCGTCACTTCAAACAACCAGAGCTTAATGTTTCTGAAATAAGGTTTCCAGCAAGGGTTGCACATATTAATAAGGTCAATTGAGGGCACACCTGCAAATGCAAGGGTATTGACTACAGGCAAGTTAACCTCTCTGGGCATGATCTAACCCGTCTAATCCACTGCCCTTTTCCCCCTTATTACTAAAGGCAGCTGGACTACCACAGGAATTTGTTTTAATTTCTTCTACATTATGGACTTTTACCTCATGATGTTACTATATGTTAGATTTGCTAAACATGAGTGCAGTAGTTAGATAATTTTTAAAAGCTAATTGTATTTCTTGTGCTAATGAATTATTCATAGTATAATCATATAAATCCACTCTCCACATTGATGTTTTATTTTGCATACTAATCTGAGCATTTTGCATTTTCCAGGTTTTGATCTACAGATGATCTTTGATATTGACCTATTCACGAGTATAGGGTTTATGTGGCCCTGAGTGTTCTGTTTTGTTGGGTGGGTTTTTATACATGCAGTCAGATACTGCATACATTTCATTAATATGAGACAGGCTTTGTCTCATGACTACTTCTCTAACTAACCCTCCAGTTGTTATTTAACAAGGGAGTCTAGGAGATTTTCTAAGAAGTTACCTAGGTATCTCTGTAGGCTAGCTATGATGCCTGCATATCCAGATTTCACACTCTACATCCTCTTCTGCAGTTTTCTCTCCTAATTTCAATTCCTCTTTTTGCTTCAAGAGCTGGAACAATGCATCTATAAGTCCCAGGAAAGCAATGGGAAGGAGTTTACCTTGATCTAAAGAACAAGTCTTTGGGAGTTGTATAATGGTAGGGGCATATTGAACACCTTCATGCTATTGAGTCAATGCATGTAATCCTTATGTCCAAGATCTGGTTCCTCCTTTGCCAGAAATGGTTTATGTTCTCAAGGTTCTCATCAGCTTCAATCAGCAATGGTTTAAAATTTGAATGGTGGAAAACGCCCTGTTTTTAAATGGAAGTTTTTCTGATGGTTTAGAATTGTATGAGAGAGAGTGTGTGGTTAAAGTTGTGTGGAGAGTCAAAGAGGGAAGGAATTCTGTAGAAACTTGACAAACCATTTACAAGATGCAGCAGCTTTACAGTTTGCACACCTTAGTCACAGCAAGCTTTGTCCACATCCATGAGGAATCCTGCTGGAACAACTGAATATTTTCAAGCTGATGGTTAAAAGGAAAACTGCACCATAGCTTAAATATTTGCCTCATTGAATCATATCTGGTTGAGAAAACAGTATAGTAGCACTGGGATAAGATTTTTATAATGAGAAAAATTAATCTTCAGAACAGTAAGACCACACTCCAAAAAGGCCTTGCTGAAGGAAGATTTCCTAAAGGAAATGTTCTGTCAGCCTCAGAAGCTGAGATGTATATTGTCAGTGAGATGGAGAAAACAAAAGGGAAGCTTTCCCTGAAGTAACCCGTGAAATTTCGACCTAGTGTTGTTGATACTTCTGAAACTGAAAACTTGATTCTGTACAGGATGCCAGCTTTCCTTCTCATGAAAGCAGAATTAGCCCAGAAGGCATAATTTTGTAGTTGCATGGAAAGATTTGATAGGATTTCAGTCCAGCCGTTTGATATCTAACCCCTCTCATGTTCAGCCTCCCACCCCTCAGAAAAACCAGGAAACATTGTGCAGAGGTAGAAAATCACCGCTGCACAGCTGGTTAGGTGAACAGGATCTAACGCAACTTTGGCTAACGCGCACAGATTTTATGATCATGCCTGTAACCAGGGGGCTGAGGGGAAATGTTAATTAATCTGAAGGAAAAAAATATCGCCAGAGGCCATCTGCTGACTGAATTGATAGAATAGCTCCAGCACTGTAATTTCCAAACTGTAGATCCAGCAAGACTTCTCTTCGCAGTTTATCTCCCAGGTGTCTCAGGAGTACTTTAACTGCGATCAGGGAAAAGTGCAATTCCAATAATAACTTTCTCAGTTAAGAGGCTGGTTCTCTCCAATGTAGTTTTAAACTGGCTTGGGCCATAGGTTTTGTCTCCGTGATGCTATGAACTGTGTGCCATTATTAGCAAATACCGTGTGAGCTTGTATCAGGGGTTGGAATTCAGTCCCAAACCCTTCCTCTTACTCGTCACCTGTTTAAAGAGAAAAGAAGGGTTGCAGTAATAACAAGGCTGCACCTCTGTAATGTAGAGGTCTTTTGATTAAAGAACTTCCTTTGTAGAAGGTGGTGTCTGGGAAGAAAAGTGCTTAGCTTGACTTTCACATCCCTCAGGAGTATTATTGAAGAGATGCATCTTGTCAGTGAAGTTTGTCATCATCCAGATTGTAAATACAGAAGTTTGATTGCCAAGTTTGAACATTTTCTTTCAGCAAAGAGTAGAATTCCGATTCCTAACCTTTTCATCGTTAATTCTGCCCAGTTGTGACATATGCAGCACTAAACAATCGACTTGCTATTTTTAAAAGTGTGGTCTCTTTAATCACTGAAACAAATGAACCGAAGTAACTTTCGATTTAACTTTGATCCTTATCTTTCAGATTGCTTAAACTTTCCTACCCTGGGCCTTCCCAGCAGCAACAGCTCTGTGCCTAAAGGAACTAAAACTCATAGACCTCTCTGGGTTGGAGGGGCTTATCTCCTTAACGTTATACCTGTCATATTAGTAAGCCTAAAGTTATATATAATCAGGTAAGTATACATTTCTATATCAAAACTTTAAAACATTTTAAAAATAATCAATATCTTTTTATGATAATTTGCCTCCTAATCTTATATGAGGAACTGTTGGAAAGAGATAAATATGTGGTAATGAGTCTAATATCTAATCTAATCTTGCATCATTATTTTAATATGTGACAAGAGATGCACGCTAAATTTTCTTCCAGCATTTCAGAGGGGCTTGTTTATAGGATATACAGGAGAATGAAGGGCCATGCAATCAATGGCTTTGTAGCTGAGAGAGAGTCAACATGAGGTCACTGTTTGACAGATAAATGATGAATTTTTAAGGGTGATGCTTTATTCTGTAACCTTTTGACTTTTAGAATTGCCCTTGTAACAGACAGCCATGAGCTTCAGCAAATAAGTGAAATGTGAAAAACAGAAAACAAGGCTTATTACTTGACCTGCTTGTTAGGAAAAGCTTCTTTTGTGTGCACAGCGAGCCTAAGTAAATCCTTGAATTGGGATTGTTGTTTTCTAACTGACATCAGAAAATAAAGCTTGCATCCTGTCAATCTCATCCTAATGACTAGGATTCTTCATGTTCGTGTAAAAGATGCACAGTTTGACCAGGACCATGAGGTAATGTACAGTAAATAGAGAATGATGTTAGAGAAGAGATCTTGCTGACAGGAATAATGTGATTCAGCCTCTAATGACTCAGGGTTTTAAGAAGTGTTTTGGAGTAGACTTCAATTCTCCTTTGAATTGCACTTGCTTATCATTAAACCCTCCCAGCTGAAAGCCTCTCTCTTACACCTCAGAAAAGGATAGCATCTTGCCAGGAAGAAATGTGGATAATGTTTTGCTCAGAGTGATAAATATTCGCACTCGTATAATAAAGCCCTAAATGCCTAAATCCCTTTTGTAGTTCCTCAAGCAACCCTGGGCCACCCAAGGTGATGGCCAGGCCCTCCTCCTGTAGACCTGCCAGGCACTGCAGCCCTCACATCCTTGGGACCAGGGTTCTCTGGCTTTCTTTTACCCTTTGTAAATTTTGGTCATTTTCAAAACCAGCCCCTGGTTTCAGTGCATCCCCGTTTCTTCTTCTCTTCTAGAAACAGGGAAGGTTAATGTCTACTACAGAAGCTAAGAGGTCTTCCCTGCTTTTGTCTTCAGTTCTCTGAGTCTTAACACTTATATTCCAAAGGGACCCCTGGGTCCTCTCTGGCCTCTCAGACTTGTGTTTCACACCAATTTCATGCACACCTGAGAGGTGAAATAGGAATAGGAATAGTAATTTCTTGTGATGGTTTTGGTGTCCAGCATTTTCAGTGTCCAATATTTTCAAAAGTCAGGCATTGCATAGAAAAAGAAAGCAGGTGAGCCAAGGTATCACTAAGGGCTGAGCAGCAACAGGGAAGAGCAGATTGAAATTGAACACTTCTGATCTGCAAAGTAGTTCCAGTATTTCAAAATTCTTTGTCCATCACTGGAAACAAAGCAACACATTCTGAATTCCTCTGCAGAAAATATATTTCTACCCCCTAAAAATAATTACAAATCCCTACAGTAACTAGCTAACCGAATATTTCTGAACAATTGTTTTCCCTGCTTCCTACCGAGCTGCTCCGAGAAGACCAAAATCCTTTCAAGCTTAAGCTGAGCTTTTTCATTCTTCTATGTTAGCTAAATGTCTCCAACCTTCTCAAAACTGGAGAACAGTCATACTGAAAAACTTCTGCACCAGCCTGAGTTTCTGGGCGCCCAAACATGATGCTGGAACCTTAAAACTCTGTGGGCTCCTGAGTCTGTGGAAATCCGTACAGAGGGCCTGCCACAGAAATCTGGGCTCCTGTAGGAAAGCAGAGGAGTTTGGCCTCCTGTTTTTAGCAGAGGTTCATCTAAAGTCCCATATTTCTGCAAAACATTCTGTTATTGACTATTTGTAACGCTTAATGGAAAAGGAAACCCAAACTGATTTTATTTGGAAATTCCCAGACATCTTTATACCTTGCCTGGCTCCGGGTGGAAAACAGCTTCCAACATTTGCAAAATCAGAGACTGAATTTTGAGATCAGTGCTCATCATGATAAGGCCTTGGTTTCTCTATCTGCAAATTGTGAATAAATCTTCTCAGGTGAAAACCGTTCCTCTAAATTTCGTTAACGTCTGTGGGACACTTGAGAGTCACTAGATGCGCAAAGAATTTCTCTTCTCTTGCCTGCGACGGCCGACGCATTGTTTGGGATGCTCTGCGAATCTCCAGACCTCACTTGACTGACTTAAGACCATAGCTGGGCTGCTTTGATGTCTTAGGGAGATAGCCTAAACTCCCCAAAGTAAAAAAAAAATCAAGTTGAAACTTATTTCTTTCATGTGGTGGCTTATGAATAGATGCTGTGGGTGTTACATTTAAGTATACAAGGCTTGTACTTTTGGAAAATACCTTTAACACAGTCTGTGTGGGAGAGAATGATTTCCCTTCAATCTTTGTTCCTCTTAATTTTCTCAACCAGTTACGTTCTTTTAAGAAGGGACTGTGTCAATGGGCATCTGTGAAAGTTGGAAAAGTTACTGTTCTGGGCTAGAGAGGGGTATGATTCCTTCTTCTCTGTCCTTAAGGGTTAAGTAGTTAGTCAGATAACCCATATTCTCCAGGAAAAAGACCTCAGTTACAATTCCCTCTCTCAAAAAAGTAAATTTTTTTAATGTCAGCTGCATTGATTTGAAGGTTAAGTATTACTTGCTGTTAAACTGTGTGAAGACAAGGAAGGGAGGAAGAGCATCAGTCCTGTAACATTTCTAGTTAGCAAATTCTCTGCAAACTCTCAAAAGTGCTGATTTCTTTCAGTGTGACAGGAGCAGGCTCATCCTCTCTGCCTGTCTGTATCTTCAGGTTGTAAAAGCAAGAGGTTTGCACCTTTTTCTTTTTCTGCAAATATAGCTTCCTCTCAGTCCCTTCTGATGGAGATATTTGGGCAGTAAGATATATAAATATTTATTGCTCTGCCATAGTAAAGAGTTTATTTCTCTTCCCAGGGGCATTGGTCCCATGAAACGTTATGAGTTCTGAATATTTTAGTGCCTGGTAACTCCACTACTGTTCCTCCTCTCTTCGTTTACAGCAGCTGAACATTACATTCCTCCTTGGGGATGCTGAAGTTTTCTCACACACTTTCTTAGGGCATGTTTTTCTGGAGTCATATGAACTCTTTTTACTAACTAGAGGATATAAGCACCTAAGTGCCAACAGACTAAATGCCAAGTATTTAGATTTAACCAAAATGAGCAACCCAGCTTTAAAATCTCCTGCAATGAAGTTTGTAGTTATGTAGAGCTCAGTTTTACCATACACTCAAACAGACTTAAAACAACAGAGAGACTTTTGCTTCACAAACGAAAGGCTGCTTGCTCGCTGACGAAGAACCTTCATACAGGTGCTGGAGCCTTTGAGACTACTGGATGGCTCCAGTGTCGTATGGGTAGGAGGCTGTGGTGCTACACTCACCTTTGCAAGCCTGAGACAGTTTTACTGCAAGGAGGGCAATGAGTGCTTTAGTCCTTGCTGCAGACTTCCTCAGATCCTATGGCTTTAAATAAACTCAGCGGGCCACTGTTTTCTGGCATGCCTCATAAATCTGCCTATATAAGTCTCAGTACATTCTGCCATCTATTACTCATGTCCACATTAGAGATAAAGTAATTCTCTTTGAACTTCCACTGCTGCCAAAAAGCAGAACATCATAATGCAGAACAAATACTTCTTCATGTTATATCCCCTTTATTTTTGTGCCTGACCCTTACGTTATGTGGTGGGAAAAGGTCTGCAACTTCTAGTTTTGTAATGGCTTCCACAAACTTTTTGAGCCCAGATGGAAAGGGAAGAAACTGACTTTGCAATGCTTCTTGAAGTGAGTAATATCTTTAAAATAATGTTTTTGGAACAATTCTTATTTTTTCGTTATAAATGCTGGAGCAAACTTGTGGACAATTAAAATCAATTAGCCGCATTGGTGGGTGAATTAAAAAACAATCAGTTGCATTCGCAAGCTTTAAATGAGTCTTTGCATCTTTGATACAAAACCTGCACTTCTCTAGAGACTTTGTAATAACCTTCCCATGAAATTACTTGTCTGGAAAGTTTCTTCCATAATTTCAGATATCAACTTTTTCTCACAGTTTGAGGATACCTCTCCTTACCTCCAAGTCCAGTAGCCTCCAGAGGCTGCAGATGGACATAAGAAAAGCCACAGGTGCTGTTCAAGTACTCAAAATTTAATCTATTCACTGCTGGGATCCATTTCAGTGGACTAGGCAAAACTTCAGACATTTCCCTTGCTTCGGCCAGTGTACTTTCTCTAATTAGAGAGGTAGGTTAAGTTATCTTCTCATTGCAGCAATTAACACTTGCAGTGACTGCCAGACAATTTTGTAATGATTCAGGAAGAGCATCCAACTTCAGAGAAAGCTGTCGTGTTCCAGTACTTCTTCATCAGAGATGAAAGTTCACATTTCAGCTAGGAACAAGCTGCTCCAGAACGCCATCAGACCATCCTTGCACATAGTGCAATAGCGTGCTGTATATTAATGTTCTTGCTATAAATAAAACATTGTTTATCCCATACATCTGATGTTCACATCTAAGTATACCCTGTACAGCCTTGGATTACAGTTGGGCAGGTAGACAAAAAGCATCACAGCAGAAGCGGACAATAGACTACCCCACTTAATTCTGTGCAAATGAGTATTTCCTGTAGCAGTTTGCTGCAGTTAAATTCACCCATTTGGCTGCCTTATGAACACCAAGACTGTGTGTAGCAATGCTAGTGAATACTTTCAGGCACTTATATATAGAATCTAACTGAAAATAAAACAAAAACAAATAATAATTTTCTACCATTGTATTTAAATGCAAAACAGCTTCCTGTCTTCTCTAGTCTCAGAGTGACTCTTAGTGTCAAATAATACAAGCAGAGGTGCATTGCTTTGACACCCTGGCATGGACATGGTTGATAATCAACTTGGTGTTCCATATTACTCCTTTTCAAGAGATTTTTAAAGGGAATCATTTCAGATACAAATAATGGTTGTCCTACTTTTCCATGGATTATTTTTTTTAGCTTTTACCTTTGCTCACTGTATGCCAGACATACATCAAGTACTTCACCATTTAGAAGGGGTATGGACCATAATTATGTGTATGTGATAGTGGCCTGCTGTTGATATATGTTTACACATTAAACTTTCAAAATTGCAGATATATAGCATAGCTTTTATGCCAGGACAATAGGCTGCATCACTGTTTAATTTGTTTCAGTGAGGCTTAAGATTACCAGGAATCAGCCTGACCTAAATAAAGCTAAAAAAACTGTTAAATTTAAATAAGTGTTTAAATATGTACTTGTTTTGGTTTATCTGGAGCGTTTAAAAGACTTACAACTCTCTATCATGGTCGAGGCTTCTGCTAATCTTGTACAATCCCACTGAACTCTGTAGACATAAGTGAGAGCAGAATGTGGCCTATGACACTGTATTGGCAGAAACATCTATCTGAGAAAAGGATTGTTTCAGATAAATTCTACTGAAACTGAAACAAGTCATCTTTTAGTAGATACTGTTCTGGAAAATATTAGACCCCAAAGTGAGAGTAAGTAAAGACAGGATTGTAATGGAATCATAAGCAATGCTACTGCAACTTGCCAAATATATAGCATTTAATAATACAAAGTGACAGCAGTCTTGAAATTCTAATGCTTTAAAGCTGCCCATATTCAGAAACAGGTTGAAAAATAACAGAGCGATTTGATATGATTCATGTAAAAATTCCACTGCTCTGTCTGGAAAGACTCCCCTGTTAAATGAAATATCATTCAAAGCCTCCAACTAAGAAGCAGCCAAGTGATATCCTGTGTCTAACCACCTTTTAAAAATAAATCCTCTACTTAGAATGGAAGTCAAGAAACATTGTTCGTACATGACTGTTGCACTGCATATTCCTAAATAGCTAGATTGTGCCCCTAATGCAAACAGCGGAGGGCATACGGAAGGGCCACAGTAGTCAAGTGAGACAAACAAAATATGGATTAAAGTTTTAGCAAGTGGGCTAGAAAGAGCATAGGTCTCAGCCCAGCTAGATTCCAAAGACAGTAGTAAGACACTTTAATTACATGATTGATGTGGGCTTCAAAAGAAAGCACCAAATCCACAATGACCCCAAGGTCAGAAGCATTATCTGAAGGATAAAAGAACTTCCACAAATGGAAACTACCACAGATGACACCTGAGACCTCTGCGCCAGTGAACTAATCAATAGAAACTCAGTTTTGTCTGTGTTAAGTTTAACAAAATTTGAAGTTACCTGTGATTAAATATCACAGAGGCAATTAAACAAAACATCAAACTACTTTGTAGGCTCTGCAGGGACTGTGAGGATACCCGAATATCGTCTGCATACAAATGACACAGCAAATGGGGTGGCTGAATAATGTTAACTTAGGTAAGTGTATAAATAGAAATAAAAATTGAAACCATAAGAGAATCACAGCCTTCCTAAAGAATGAATTCCCTCTAGCAGAAGAGAATTTTGTCAATGCATATTAAAAAACCCAAAGACAAACTAGTCCAAGGTCCCAAATGGAATTACGGAAAGGCCTGATAAATACTCACTGGAAAATCAACATCTAGTACAATATATGAGCCATTAAACAATTTGAATATTTTATTCACCTTCATTAATACTTCTGGAAGTGGAAGTCCCAGTGAAGTCAGTGGCTGCATTTCATTTAAAAGGAATAGCTTAAGCTGTGCTGTGATATGCTGGGCCTTTCTGCACATACATCAGTAACAGTGTTGAATTCTGATAATGCACTGATATGGGAAGACAACTGCTGATCAACAATATTGTGTCTTAAAAGACAGTGCTGCCACAACTTGAAATGTCTCATCCACCTTTGGAATTAGAGAAAAAACAGGCACAGACAGAAGTGGAGTTAAGTCATTGTTGAAGAAGTGAGAGTAGCTTTGTGTGTACGTTTGAGCCAGATAGAAGATCAGCTTGACAGGGAAAACATCAGGACAGGACTAAGAAGCAGCAGCAAAGGTCCACAAGTGCGAGAATTTCCAGACAAAATGTGGCAATGGCCAAAAAACCCCCTTAGCCATTTCCAAAAACAAAAATTCATTAATAATGATTTATGACTGTAAAGCTGTCATAATTCAAACAACTTTAGCAGTATCCTTATCACTCGATGTGATGCTATTCCACGCTCTTTCCCTGGAAAGAGCATAGAAATTACCCAGAAAAGGACTTTCAGCTCACCTACGGGTTGTTTTTTCCTAATGTACATGCCTTTCTTGACCATGTTAGTGCAGGATCCAAGTCAAAAGCAATCACGATGGAATATGGATACTTACTAAATCCTAAAAGGATTGCAAGGAAGGACAGTAGCAGAGTTCAACAGAAGACAATGTCAGAGACTGCAGGTTAAAATGTTCCCTGAAGTAAAAAGGAAATCTGCCTCAATGGAAACTTGGGTATAAAGGTTTGCTGGTTTTTTATATTTGTAGTTTCTTTTTAAGAGATCTAACTGAACCCACATAGGAACTACAGAGAAAATTAATACAAAGATAATTGTTCTCAAAAAATCAATTCTTAGTTTCTAATAAAATGCAGCAGGGAAGAGGGATCAACCAGGGACCATATGCTTCCTCCAGCACCTCGATTTAGTGGCAAAAAATTGACCTTTGCTCTACAGTTCAAAAGTCCAGGCCTTCTGTGAGCTTACGTAATTAGATGTCAGCTGTAAGGCAATAGCATAATGAAACTCAGGTTTGTATTTAGCAGGATGGCCGAGGGCGGTGTGACCTCCTTCTCCCTTCCCCCCAGTTCCCCCTCTCCCCTGCCAGTGCTTTGAGGCCTATCCTGGTGCTCACACCAGCAATGGGGGCACCTGCTACCCGCTCTGTGTGGTCCTGTTATGAGTCATGTAAGGAGGCAAGAGTGGCCCAGACTCTGCACAGAGGAGCCGTGATCCAGGGTTTAGCTCTCCTGTTTAGACCAGGCAGTGCCTGCCCTTGAACCAGAGCTCTCAGCTCCTGTGGGGTCCCAGACTAAGATGACGTGCAAGAATGGGCTCTGAGAGGCTGGTGAGACTCAGGAATACTGCACAGATCCAGGCACACATAGCAACCATGTTCCAAGTATTGTGAAGAAGTGTTGTCTTAGTTTCCCATCTCTGTCCCCATGGCCTGATGATCCCAGGAGGAAACTCAGGAAGGTGCACAGGCTACAAGGGTGCTCAGCATGCTCAGATCAAGTCCCAGATCTGGATGGACACTCAGTCATAGTCAGCTAAAACTTCAGCATGTGATGCCACTTGAGTAACATAAAAAAAACCAAAACAAAGAATGAGTAAATCCACCAAAAATTATCCATGTTCAGCATGTAAATTGGAATAGTTTAGACAGTAAAGACTGAGAGAAACCCACTCTACAACCTTCTAGTTAGAAGCTCCTGCACAGAAGAAAAACCCTAGTTCTAGTCCCTGCTTGCAAAGGAATCTAAACCTGCATCAGGTTTAGACTGGGTAATAGCATAAGTGAATGATGTGTATGTGGTGTTTGACCCTGGCTTGAGACCAGATGCCCACCAAAGTCACTTTATCACTCCCCTTTTCAGCTGGACAGAGGAGAAAATATATATTGAGAAGCTCAGGAGTCTAGATAAGGACAGAGAGAGATCATTCTGCAATCAGCGTCACGGGCAGAACAGACTCAGCACAGAAGAAAGGAAAGAAAACTCTAATTGATGACACTGCCCTGCTCATCCAGTGACACCAGAGTCGGGTAATGAGAAGCTCAACCAGATCTTAAAGCACCTCCCCACACCCCTTCCTTCTTGGCAGACTGCACTTTAGTCATGATTTTGCTCCCTTCCCCCCGCCCCCCCACTGTGGCATGGGAAGGGGCAGGCACTGGGGGAATGGGGGCTTCAGTCAATTCCTCATGAGTTGTTTTCCTTCTTAGCAGGGAGGCATTCCTCACACCCTTCCCCAGCTGTACTGTGGTGTCCCACCTACAGGAGACAGTCCTTCACGAATGTCTCCAACATGAGTCCTTTCCCACACAAAACTACAATGGTGCACATAGTTAGAAATATATCCTTATTATAACTATTGTAACATGGATCACCACTGCTTCCTCCAGTGTTTCATAGAATTCTCCCTTTGTTCTCAGTTTCTGGGTTTATGTTTATTTGGGGGTTGGGTTTGGGGGGGTTCTTTGGTAGCAACATCAGAAATACAATTTTAATTTTTTTGTTTGAGTTTAAAAACAGGTATAATTTGTCTGGAAATTAATAATTCTAGATCTACAACAATCTTAAATTGAAAATTACCACAAAGCGAGCAGAAACTGTCTTCAATCCAGACAAGTCTGAGCACAAGCAACAGAAAAAGAAATTCACGTGTCCACCTCAGCAGGAATTTTCTTAAGTCTTGAGAAAAATGAGTCCTTCCTTTAAGAAGTCCCCTGCTGGATATGTGACATACAGAAATAGCTCTTAACTCTTTCCCAAAGGCTTTGTCAGGTCACTAACTCTTTTATAACATCTCAGGCTTTCTACAGGACATAACTTGTAAAGAAGATGTGAGTTCTTCACATTGTCTCCTTACCATCAATATTACAAGAAAGATAACTCCATCATGGCCTCAGATTTATCTTCCCTCTAGTCCTACTTGGTGTTGCCCTGCTTTATGGTGAAATAGTATTTAGATTAGGAACAGGATATGTAAACATATCCTAAAAAAATTTTAGAATTTTCCCAAAGTTGAGAATTAAACTACTCTGTTTTGGCAACCTGGGAGATATAGTCTCTGCTTGTTTTCAGCGATGTTAATATATTTATATCATATCCATATTAACACTGTACATATATATCTTTGACCTTATGGTTCAAATTAGTGAGTTGATTATTCTTCAGTGGGAGCAGATCACAGAATCACAAGGTTGGAAAAGATCTTTAAGATCATAAAGTCCAACTGTTCCTGTCCTATGCTAAACCATATCCCTAAGTACTTCATCTATGTTTTTTTAAACAAATCCAGGGAAGGTGACTCAACCACCTCCCTGGGCAGCCTGTTCCAGGCCCTGACAACTCCTTCAGCAAAAAATTTTTTTCCTAACATCTAATCTGAACCTAGATGATCTAGAGCTGTTCTTTTTTTTCTAGGTTTTCATATTTCTGGAAGCAAATCCACATGAGATATTCCTAAAAATATTTTATTAGTGGTCATATAGGTGACCTCTGTCAGGTCTTGCTGCAGTGGCCTGAGACATAGCAGGCCAGCTGTACTCCCTACCTGCAGATGACTTAATTTATCTCTTATAGCAAAGGATGAAAAAGCAAATATTTGCAAATTCTCTACTGGCAGCAGTTGATAGTCCAACACATAGGAGGAAAGCAGTATTGGGCACTGACAGTTCAGTGACAGCTATGGTTCCCCTAAGCCATAAATTCAGTTTTAGTTTCTCTACTACCTTATCAGAAATACCACAGGAGAAAGGACTCATCTAGTACAAACTCATCCTGGCAGGACTGAAGTGCTGAAAAGACACTGGCATGCTACCTTTCTCTGTCAGCACAGACACAACAAAATCACAAGCTTTTTCACTCCTCCATTGTTACCCATTTTTCACCCAAAGCTGTTGCCTTCCCTGCACAATACAGGCTCCAGAGCCCTGTGGCATCTCTTTTTGGACACTGACATCAGACCTTGGCCATTATGTCTACATGCGGCGGTAACAGCAGGTGCCACTGCTGCCGAGTCAGAACCAAGCCCCAGGTCAAAACCAGCTGTATCAGATACCTATACACACCAGCTCTTCTGGATAGAGCTAAACATTTCCCTTCTTGCCTTGGGGAAGTTCTTGCAGGGCACACCTGTGTGTGCTACAACTGGTTTTGTCGGGGCGTGCTTCCTGTTTCCTGCCTCTTGCCTCCTGCCTTCTCCACCAGCCCATGGTGAACAGGAAGCTGATGCCAAGCCTCAACGCAGGCACATCATTTGCCTGGTCCTGCCAGGCATGGATGCACGCTGTTGCTGCTATTTCTGTTGCTCAAGGAAGAGGCAAAAATAGCGCATGGCACTTTGTAATGCCAAGATTCCCGGGGCATTTTGGCCTGCCAGTGGCACGGTACTTTTTATGAAGCTATTTCCTGGGTCACCAGATGACTTTGGAAATGGAAAGCTGGCCCTGTCTGAGTGAACTGCCCCAAAATATTCCTGCTGTGTAGCAGGGCTGGTGTCCTGGTATGCACAGGGCAGACAAGCAGGGACCTGTCTAAGATACCAGTGACACGTGCTGGCAGAAAATCACCACTGCATGCTTTTGCTAACGTGGCTATTCCTCACACCAGTTTCTAAACCGTCTGAAATCTGCCTTGCCTTGTGATCCAGCAGGTTAAGGCTCTGATCATGGCTGCAAGAGTATCATGGGGTTTCTCCTCCCAGCAAAACTGACACTATGACTTTCAGTATTTTTTTCATTAGTCCAATACGTGTACTAGGCTGCTGTTCTTTCTTCGGGTAACAGAGGTATCCTAAACAGGGTTGTTATAGAGAAACTGGTACCCTCCCTGGTAGTTAGGTTAGTTAATACTCCCCATGACAAAGGAGTCTTGTGATTTTTCCATTACGAATCTCTCACAGTTTCACTGTTTCCTGCAAGGCTTTGATATGCTGCAAAAGAAACACCCTCAAGCTTCAGAAGTGTCTTTTTTTCTCTAAAACTTTTCTCTGCTACAGCTGACAGGTAAAGAAGTTAACCCATTTTCTTTTCTTGCTCATGTGCATCACATATACAAACTATAATTAATTTTAACCTTACCCTAAAATATTCTTAAGAAATAAACCACCCAAATTATATAATTTCGCTATAATTAAAAATGAAGCTGCAAAGTTAAGTACTCAAAAGTTGGAAAATTACACAATCAAGGTCGGCTGTGCAATCAGAGTTTGCCTCTAGAGCATTCGTGTTCTGGTGCTGTCTGAAAGAAAAGCTGTTTAAAATTGTTGGTATTTCATCTGACAACAGGATCCCCTGCACTGGGATAAAAAGAGAATTTGCTTGGGAAACAGTGATTCTATCATCTCATAATCTTCATGTCTGGTTCTGTAGGATTGGTGGGGAAACACACAGTAAGAGAAGTAGGGTTTGAGTGTTTGCTTGCTTGTTTTATATGTAGTATTAATTACTCTGCTGAGGGATAGAATCATGTTGCTTTTAAACATGTCAGTGCTATGGACCAACAGGTTCCCATCTCAGCCATACTGACTTGTCTGCCCACAGACTGTAAGCTTTGTCTTGACAGATGCTTATCCATCCTTTAGGCAAAATTTTAAACCAAAAAACCCGCCCAAATTCTAATCCCCTAGCCCTGTTTTCCACTGATCTTAGAAACCACATAACGCTGCGTTAGAAAATTTCCTGTGATCAGTGGCCAAAGCATATCATCTTTATTCAATATTTTTCTACCACTGGCTGCACATATTGGTTATTTTCATTTAAAAGATTTGTATGCACCTACCATCATGGTACTTGGATGCATGACAGTACTATTCTCAGCAAGAAAGGAATCCAAATAGGACCAAAGGGAATAGGATGGAGCAGCCAAGACAAATTTCTATGTTTTAAATCTGTTACTTTGTAGATTTTTTGATAGGGTGATGGTCATTTAAGCCAGGCTTTCTGGCAAAACTCACGTCAGACATACAAAATGCAAAGCCTGGCAAAAGTGCTTCCAAATCAAAGGGGCTGGAATCGACAGAAAATAAATGTAGATCACATTCATATCCTTAAGACAGCTGCATCCACATGAACAACCCTAGGCATACCTTAAAACATGGCTTTCATTTCTCATTAAATGTTAAGAACTATGATTGTGTATTAGAAAATAATGGTGCACCAAATGCAGTCTGAGTGGTTTGGATGCATCACACCCACGAAGTTAACGTGAGAATCAAACACAGTCCTTCTCATGTCTTCAGAATGCAGAAAAAAAATTAGTACCTCTGTGTTGACAGTTTTAGGCTTATGAAAATTACCCCATAAATGACAGCTTTTCAAAAACACATAATAATAATAATAATAGGAAGAAGAAGGATAAAGATAAGAATAAGGAATATCTGCAGCAGCTTACTTGGGACCTGGCAGCAACACGTGCGTGTTTCTCAATGTGAAACATTTGTACTTTGTGCACTCAACTGGATGTGCTCGTGCCATGAATCTGAGGCACCCAAGGGCTCTGATTCCCATGACCTACTAACAGTCATGCAAAGCAAGGAATTTGTACAGCACAACAAATTCCTGTCTTCGTATTTCCCCCCTGACAGCAGGGCCAGAGACTTAGAGCTCTTATGCTGCTTATAGGGCTTTTCATGCAGGAGTCATTGTCAAGGGGCTGTTTCCATAAAGTTTAAGATCTTTTTAAGTAGAAAAGTGTCTGGGGAGAAAAAAAAAAAACCCAACCAAACACAACTTATTATAACTGAGTATCAGGTTTGTTATTTACCTTGCAAAATAGAGAGACACCAAAGTATTTAAGAATTAAAGGTCGGAAAAAATCTGTGTATTAAATTTCTAGCATGGCTATGTACAGTAAAGGGAAAAAAGGCATTGTCAGAGTGAAAATAAAGTAATGACCAGTGAGTAAAAAAAGATCATGATGTCTCCAAAACTGTTGGCCAAATGCAAATTAATAAGAATGGCTTCATTATGAAAGATGATAGGTAAGAATTTTGAGAAAATCTGCTCATTAGTCCAAATAGGAAAATCTTTAGTGTCCTCTAATTGATATCAGATGTTACTTAGCATTTGAACCTCTTCACCTAAGTGTCCAGCAGGCACCAAAAGAGTTTGATACTAATCATATCAATTGGTTTCAGCTACTGCTTTATAACCAATAAAACAGAACTGGTGCTGATGATGTAACTGATTTTGCTATATCTACGAGTATGAAAAAGGATTCTCCCTGGTTTATATGCCAAAAAAAAAGCAGGGAAAAAATACTCTATGGTGCAAACAGCTTATGGCAAGTATCTGACAACAGATAATGTATAGAGTCAAGAGAGAACAAGGAAATGATGTTAAGCAATTGTCATAGCATGTTAATAATATAATGACTACCAAGGTTACATTAATGGCAAGAAAGAGCTTAGATACAGACATGAAGTACAATGGTGGTTTTTAAATAGGTATCTTCAGAAAGAGGTGTTTAAGGAAATCCTCAAATACAAAAGGTGGTAGTGAAAGCAGAGTGGTGCAGGTCTGAAATTCCACCAGACAAGATGAAGTAGATTAGCATCATGGTTGATTGAAGTGGAAAAATGTGTTGGGCGGGGATCATGTTAATGTCTGGTTACAAAGAGATAGTAGGCAGAGTATAGACATGCTAGGAAGTGTTTTGAGACAAATATCTATGTTTTAACCCAAGGAGGGGAACCCAGCACTGGAAGAAGTAAAGACAGGGTTAGAGGGCTAGGTTAGGATGAACAAAAGCATCCTGAATGCGAAACAGTGGGGCAAGATCCCATTTGTCAAGGCTGAGATAGAAAATGCAGAGAACTTAGACAAGAATTATGGGAGCAGTGTGGCTGGATTTAGGAATGTATTGGCTGCAGTACTTACAAATTCCTAACAAAGTATTTCATGTTGGCATGAAGGGTGATCATATGGAGACAAATCTGGCAGAAGAAGCATTAAGTGGTAAATAACTATAGTCATAAAGATACTGAGCAGAGTTGCCAGTTTTGATCAGCCAGATCAACTTGGCCTACTGGTAGAAAAAAAGTCAGAAACACAACACACTAATTCATGCTGGACCAGTCCTGAGGTTAAAGAGTTTGGCTTTCCATCCTGTACAGAGACACATCTGAGGTGGTCTGACATCAGCTGGGACTCTGTGTAGCAGCATCCATGAACTCTGTGGTTCACTCTGGCAAGAAAAGGACATTTGGTCAGCACTGGATTTGAAAAGCTGGAAATGTGCATCTATAAAATATCAGCGGGAAAACGGATTTTTGTGGTTGGAATACTTGGAAATCAATCTACTGAAAGAGAACTGGAAAGAACAATGTGGGACAACAATTTTTTTCAGTATGTCTTCACTAAGTTTAAAAGTTTAAATTCTTGCTAACTAGAAGCTTATTCAAAATGCTAAATAAGCCCACAGCAATTCCAGGTTTTGCGAACCATTTATATTCTTCAGGCTGTTGAGAAGGTCCTGGCCTATTTTTTTGCTTCTGGATGTACTAGGGCCATCAATCACTCACACATGGGTAGATCTAAGTGCATCTCAGCCATTCTGAACTTACACTGAGCTTCCAATTAGCAAGCATGGGACAAATCATCCACATGCAAGCCTGCAAATCCAAAAGGCCATTAATTCATTTCTCCCTCGAGTTGGATAAGGCTGGTTATGGAAGGCAAGAAAGAAATAAAGAAAGGCTGTGCACTGCTCCTCTGTGTTTCAGTTTCACATGCTGGACCAAGGCACATCAAAGCTCTTTGATTTGAGTGAAGTCCAGGCAAATCTTTTCTCGCCTTCTCCAATGTGCAGCTCCTTGGTATGAATACCCAGCACAAAACCCAGGACTTCCCCTTCCCAAATCTCCATCCACCTAAGCAATTTCAGTTTGCCTTAGCCTCTCTGTGGCTACACAGCACCGGGAAGCTCATAATACAAAGGCCTTTCAAAAGAGGTCCCAGACTAAGTCTTCTTTCTTTTAATACAGAGACAAGGAATGCATCTAGATAAAACAATGCAAGTCTTCTCTGTATCCCCATAGCTCTACTTCCTTATTTTCTAGAGAACACTTTGGCCTGAGCCCCAAATTTTCCAGATTCTTTTCCTGTGATCTTTCCGTTGTCGGAGAAGGAAGACGCGGACACCATATGGTTCATCAGACCATCTCAAACTTTATTCGCACAAGCGTGGCTTAAGTATGCTAGTTAATTAGCTCATTGCATATTGCAAAAGCCGAGCTCATCATTGGTTCAGCTGATAAGTTGCAGTCCTGCCTTTGCTTACATTCTGTTGCACATTGTTATGGTAAACACATCCTTCTAAGACAACAGTAACTGGCTTCAGCTGGCCCCAAGGGCACACTGATTTTGGACTAACCCTTACCCTACTTATGCCACCTCGAGCAGGTCTGTGCAGCTGTGTCCCTTCTCTGATAACCAGCTCTGCACCGAATCCTCCACATTTCCCCCGTTTTCTTTTTCTGCTAGGTCAAGGCCCCAAGCAGGTGGCTGGGTGAGGTCCAGACCGTGATATTCAATGGGTGGTCTGGTAGGCGATGGGAGACGAACCCTGAAGTAATACAGCGCGCGATTTGCTGAATGGCTTCTATTTGAGCAGGTGTAGGTTGCACTGGTGTACATGGGTCCATTCCCTTGAGAAGAGGCCTCAGCTGTTCCAATAGTTGGTTGGGTATTCTTGTGATGGGCTTCAGCCACTGGAGGTCACCGAGTAACCTTTGAGCCTCGTGTAAGGTTTTAATGTGAAGGTTTAGTTCCAGCTTCTGTGGCCGGATGATCTGGTTTGTCAACGTCCATCCTAAGTATTTCCATGGCGCCGATTTCTGAATCTTTTCCTGGGCGATTACCAGGGAGCACTCGGCGAGTGTTTTCTGGATGGTTTCAATCTGTGATTCAGTGAATTCCTGAGGCTGGGCGAATAAGATGCCATCCATGTAGTGATAAATCATGGTCTTTGGCCATCGTCGCCGCAGCAGCTGTAAGGCAGCGTCGACATACAGTTGACATAGTGTTGGCGAGTTGCGCATGCCCTGTGGCAACACCGTCCATTCAAATCTCTTGTCCGGTTCTCCTCTGTTAATTGCTGGGAGCATGAAGGCAAAACGTTTTGTGTCATTTGGATGTAGGGCAATTGTAAAGAAGCAGTCCTTTAGATCAATGATTAATAGTGGCCAATCTTGTGGTACCATCGCGGGGTTGGGGAGCCCCAGCTGTACCGCCCCCATTGCTTCCATTTGGTTATTAACGGCCCTGAGGTCATGTAGCAGCCAGTACTTCCCAGATTTCTTTTTTATCACAAAAATAGGAGTATTCCATGGGCTTGTTGATAGTTTCAGGTGTCCTTGTTGGAATTGCTCCTCTACTAGGTGGTGTGCTTGAATCAGGCTTTCCCTTTTTAGGGCCCGTTGCTTAACCATCACAGGTTCGTCAGTGTTCCATGTGAGTGGAAGTGGGAAAGTCCAAGCAATGGCGACTACCCCAAAGGGTGCTCATTTGTCAACACCACTCCCAATTGTGCCAATACATCTCGCCTGAGTAAACAGGTGACTGTGGGCGGCAGCGACACAATGGAAAGGACTACTGTCACTTGTTGCTCATCGAGGCGGAGGGTTATGGGAGGTGTTCTTCTCGCTAACGTGAGTCCTCCAACCCCCGTAACCGTGTGAGAGGAAGCATACGACGGCCATGCTGACGGCCAGCTTTCTGGGGACACTATGCTAGTGTTGGCCCCTGTATCCAACAGGGCGGTGAGCTTGACGTCTTGGCCTTTATAAGTCATGACTATGGCCTTTCGAGGCCGGTTGGTGAGATCCATAGACAGAAATGTAAGGCCTGTGGAACCAAATCCCTTATCATCTCGTGGTTCCTTGAGACGCGGGACAAGATCCGTAGTAAGTTGTGGTAGTGGGATTAGTTGAGCAATTCGTTGCCCCCTCTCGATTTTCAGTGGTGGAAAAGGAGTGTGTGCCATGATTTGGATTTCCCTGGTATAGTCTGCATCTATCATTCCCGGTAGCACGAACAATCCCAACATCGAGGCGGAGGAGCATCCTAATAACAGTGCCCCATACGTTCGTCCTTTAACCTGCACGGGTCCTCTTATTCCAGTGGGTATTTTAGTGGGCCGAGTGGTCATGAGGGTGATGTCTACTGCTGTTGCCAAGTCCAGGCCGAGGGATCCAGGGGTTGCGGGCTGGAGGTCTGGGGCAGCGGCGCGCTGCTCCCTACGGCGACTTGTGTCGGAGAGCGGCCGTTCGCGCTCCGCCGGGAGTTTCCCGACTGGCGATGGCGACATGCGTTGGTATTGTGGGTCGCAGATTGGCAGGCCTGGCACCACACCCCTGTGGCACGGCAGGTGCGCCGTACGTGGCCATTCGCCCCGCAGCGGAAGCACTTTGCGGAGGAACCTCTCAGAGCCTGGAGAGGAGCAAGGGTGGCTAACACTTGAGACTGCGTTGCTTCTGCTTGTTTCTTTAACCCTTCTCCTAATTTGTTCAGGGCCTCCACTAAAAATGCCTGAGCACCCACCGGTTGCTGTGCCATCCTCTCTAAAGCCTGTTCTATAGTCCAATTGGCTCCCAGGGTAGAAAGTACCCTTTGCATAGCCGCGTTGCTATTCTGCAGGGCACACTGTTTCAGCATAGCTCCCTTCATATAGTCCGGCACCCCCGCACGATCTATAGCTGCTGCTGCCTTGTCAATGAAATCCCAAAACGACTCATCCTTTCCTTGCTTAATACCCATGTACGCTGGTACTCCCTCTGGTGTTTTCACTCTATCTATTGCCTGCCTAACCAGCCGCATGGCCTCTCGCACTTTATCTGGCCCCATGGTCATCTGAGCCTCTGTCCGCAGGTATGGCCCCAGTCCCATTAACTCGTCCAGTGTTATGCCATGCAATGGATCTCCGGGCCCCCTCTGAATCGCTAAACTCTCCATAACCGCAGCCTGCCAGTGTGCGTTGAACTGCAGTTGCTGGTGCTGCGTGAAAATGAGCTTTGCTATTCCCCTAAGATCATTGGGTAATAACAGGGTCGTATTAAACAAGTATTCCAACATTTGTCTCACCAGCTGACTTTTAACTCCAAACTGGCTTACCGTCGACCTAAGTTGAGAGAGCAATTTCCAATCTAGGGGCTTATAATCAAAGTGGTAACCCGTCTGTTGCCCCGTGTTCTGATCATACACCGGCATATATATGACCGGGCACGCTATCGTCCTGGCAGCCTCGAACATCTCACTATCCCCGACTTGCAGGGCTTCTCGAGCCACACTTTCCCAGGCTTCTCTCCACTGCCTTGCCATTTCATTCCACAGATCACTTAATGCTCCTGGCATAGGGTCGTGAGTACGAAGAAGGGGCTTAGGTTCCCCTTCCAGTGGGTCGGGGCCAGCACTCAATGGTGTAGGCCCGGGTGACTCTCTTAATGCTAATGGGGGCTCAGGTTTTTCTCGCGCAGGGGTCTTTCTCTCCTCCTCAATGTCTGCCTCCTGAGAGAGGGCAGGGGCCGATGGCCATGTCAGACAACCAGTCCCTTCCGCCCCCTCTCCAGGGGCCATTTGGATCACCCCGGAGGTAGTCCCTGGCGCCAAAGGCTCTCCCTCCTGTCCATAGTTCATATTTCTTTTGTGCACCTCTATTGCCATTTCTGCCGCTTTCTTTTCTGCCACTGTCTGGAGCAGTACATTGTGTACCACCCGCCATTGTTTTCCTAACTTTCTGGCAGTCTTGTCATCATCTAATATAAGGTCCCACAATATGTCCCCAAACTTCCTCCACTCAGTTAACTCGTGAACCGTGTGCGGGTTCTGAAAACACCCCTTAGCATACCCGTAAGCTAGTAACCCCGGCAATTCCTTTTTTAAGTCTATACCCTTAACATCCCATTTTCTTAAAGTATTTGTAAATAAATCATATGCCACTTGCCTATCCATTTGTAGTCATCAGCGCGCTGTTGCAGCTTTTCCAGGCTCCGGTGGCACGTATGGCCCAAAATCACCGATGTGATCTCTGGGGGCGCTCCCTGATTAAGGCGCCGTCCTGGCTGCAAACAGGACCCAACCCAACTTCTCCAACCATGGTGGGTTCGTCCCTTAGTGACCATCACGTCAGGGTCACCATTTTGTTGGAGAAGGAAGACGTGGACACCGTATGGTTCATCAGACCGTCTCAAACTTTATTCGCACAAGCGTGGCTTAAGTATGCTAGTTAATTAGCTCATTGCATATTGCAAAGCCGAGCTCATCATTGGTCCAGCTGATAAGTTGCAGTCCTGCCTTTGCTTACATTCTGTTGCACATTGTTATGGTAAACACATCCTTCTAAGACAACAGTAACTGGCTTCAGCTGGCCCCAAGGGCACACTGACTTTGGACTAACCCTTACCCTACTTATGCCATCTCGAGCAGGTCTGTGCAGCTGTGTCCCTTCTCTGATAACCAGCTCTGCACTGAATCCTCCACATTTCCGTCTTGGCTGTGGCTCTCCTCCAGCCTATGCAACATCCACTCTTTCAGGAAACCAATTTCTTGTTATTTCTTCTTCAGCTCTCTAAAATGGTATGCCAGACCTCCTTTAATGGCTGCCAGCCGCTGTTTTTGTATTGGTAGGTTGACTTCTGAGGAGCTTTGTCACATAAACGTAGCTCTCTGGAAACCGCTCCACAGACGAGTAGCAAGCTCCCCGGAATTATTTTTATGGGACAACACTTTTTACTGTAGTATTTCATACATAATGGGCATCTGTGAGGGAGAAAAGCTAGAGGAAAGAGATGAAAGAGATGAAAGAGCATGGGACTAGAGATGGAACAGGGAGTACCTGGAGAGCAGGATAAAGAGAAAAAACTAGAGAAAAATAAATGCAGCTTTTAGCTCACTGCATTGCATTTATTTATAGTTTATGTTCTTACTTTGGTATTTTGGAGGAGAATAGACCTAACTGTTGTGATTAAGAGCACATTGAGCTGAAGAATCAGCAGCATCCCCACTAAGCAGCATCCCATTGTGAAGGCATAAACATGATGATGACAATGCATTGTACCATACCACAGCCTGGGGCTCCTAAGAGCTCCTGGGACCAGGAGAGGCTCTGTGTCAGAGTGCATGGGGCTATCAACAGCAGGTTGTGACACATTTATTGTGAGGGAATTGATGTACATTCAATGTGACACTGTCTCACATCACATCCTCTTAGGCAAGCTTAGGAAGTGTGATCTGTATGAGTGGACAGTGAGGTGGATTGAGAATGGGCTGGTTGGCAGAGCTCAGAGCGTTGTGATAAGCGGCGCAGAGTCTGGTTGGAGGCCTGTAGCCATTGGTGTGCCCCAGAGGTCAGCACTGGGTCTAGTCTTGCTCAATGCATTCATCAATGACCTGGACAAGGGGACAGAGTGTACCCTCTGCGAGTGTGATGATGATACTAAACTGGGAGGAGTGGTGACACAGCAGAAGGCTGCAGTGACATTCAGTGAGATCTGGACAGGCTGGAGAGTTGGGTGGAGTGGAACATAATGAAATTCAACAAGGGTAGATGTAGAGTCCTGCACCTAGGAAGGAATAACCCCAGGCACCAGTACAGGTCAGGGCTTGACATGCTGGGAAGCCACTTTGCAGGAAAGGACCTGGAAGTCCTGATGGACAAACAGCTCTCCATGAGCCAGCAGTGTGCCTTCATGGCCAAGAAGGTCAATGGTATCCTGGGGTGCATTAAGGAGAACATGAACAGCAGGTCAAGGGTGGTTATCCTCCCTCTCTACTCTGCCCTAGTGAGGCCACGTCTGGAGTGCCATGTCCTGTTCTGGGCTCCCCCATTCAAGACAGACAGAGAACTACTACAGACTGTCCAGTGGAGGGGGGCTATGAGGATGATAAGGGAACTGGGAGCATCGCTCACATGAGGAAAGGCTGAGAATGCTGGGTCTGTTTAGCCTGGAAAACACTGAGAGGGTAACCTTATCAGTACTTATAAATATCTAAAGGACAGATGCCAAGAGGATCACAGAATCATAGCCTCATAGACTCAAAGAATCTCCTGAGTTGGAAGTGACTCATAAGGATCATTGAGTCCAACTCCTGGCTCCACACAGGGCCAGCCAAGTCAGAGCATGTGACTGAGAGCATCGTCCAGACGCTTCTTGAACTCAATCAAGCTCGAGGCTGTGACCACTTCCCTGGGGAGCCTGTTCCACTGCCCGACCACCCTCCCAGTAAGGAGCCTCTTCCTAACATCCAGCCTAGATCTCGCCTGTCACAGCTTCATGTCATTCCTTAGGTTCTATCTGTGGTCACCAAAGAGAGGAGATGGGCGCCTGCCCCTTTGCTCCCCCTCATCGGGAAGCTACAGACCACCATGAGGTCTCCCCTCAGTCTCCTGTTCTCCAGGCTAAACAAAACAAGGGACTTCAGCCTCTCCTCATAAGACTTCCCCACCAGACCCTTCACCATCTTTCTTGCTCTCCTCTGGACACTCTCCAATAGTTTCATGTCCCTCTTGTGCTGTGGTGCTCAAAACTGCACCCAGTATTTGAAGTGAGACCACACCAGCACAGTGTAGAGCAGGACAAGCAATGCTGTGCTTGATGCGCCCCAGGATGTAGTTGGCCCTCCTGGCTCCCTGGGCACACTGCTGGCTCATGTTTAACTTGCTGTTGAGTAAGACCCCCAAATCCCTCTCACAGCATGTCTGGACTCCAGCATCTGATGTCCCCGTCTGTAGATGTTGCCAGGGTTGACCCTTCCCAGGTACAAAATCCGGCACTTGCCCTTGTTAAACTTCATGCTGTCGGTGATTGCCCAGCTCTCTGATCTGTCCAAGTCTCTCTGTAAGGCTTCTCCACCCTCGATGGAGTCAACAGCTCCTCGCAAATTCATGTCATCTGTAAATTTACTTAAGACACCCTCTAGTCCTGAGTCTGGGTCATTTATGAAAATATTAAAAAGAACCGGACCTAAGATGGTACCTCAGGAAAACCCACCAGTTACTGGCCACCAGTCTGATGTTACCCCATTCACTATCACCCTCTGGGTCTGACCCTTCAGCTAATTGCCCACCCAAATGGATGGAGCCACCCTCACTGATGCCCAGCGACAGGACAAGGGGCAGAGGGCACAAACTGCAACACAGGAAGTTCCATCTGAATGTGAGAAAAAACGTTTTCACAGTGAGGGTGGCAGAGCGCTGGCACAGGCTGCCCAGAGAGGCTGTGGAGTCTCCTTCTCTGGAGATACTCAAAACATGCCTGGATATGATCCTGTGCAACCTGCTTGAGGTGATCGTGCTTTAGCCAGGGGGTGAACTAGATGATTTCCAGAGGTCCCTTCACCATTATTGTGTAATTCTGCGAGTAACTTTTGGCTGTGGAAGAAGCATGGTTGTGACTAGCTGGTGAGCCTGTAGATTCGGAGCACAGTCATACAAAGAGTGCTTGTGGAAAAGAGGGCAGAAGAGAATCAGAAGGCAGACTGCATTAATCAGTATTTCTGTTTGCACTGGGGGAGATCTCCAGACAGTTAAAGCCTGGAAAGCCTGGTCCTCTGCACCGCCTTCTTTGGGGCTGCATATTCCTATTAATTACTAATTACTCATGCTAATGAAGAGACTGAAGATATGCTTCCAAGTGTGATTAGAAAATCAGTGCTGGGGAGCTAGCTCAATGGACCTGCAATGACTTCCCTGGCTTAGTGGGAAATTGGATACCTCTCGTCATTCTTTTTATGGTGTGCTTCTCAAGAATTTATGGGAGGTAAAATGGAATAAAATATTAACCTTATAGAGAAAAAATGTTAGGGTTAAACAATCATGGAAGATATGTATGAACTCCTTTTATGTGGAAGCTTATTTCTTGAATGTGCATTTATCTAGACATTTTCACCGTGCTGACTTTTATTTGCTTTATGAATCCTAAATAATATTTACTTGTTAATAAAAAAAATAAACAGGAAACCCATGATTTCAGGAAAGGTAACTGCAAACTACACCATGTTGACTGTTTTTACCATATTGATTTTTTACAATAATTTTCTTTGGCCCTTAAGAGAGGTGCCCTTGCTAGGGATTAACTGTTTGCCCAGTGTTTCTTCTGTAGGCAACATATGCTATCTGGGGATTTCTAAAGAAGACCTGAGAAGCTGGACTAGCTGCGTTTCTAAACCAATAAAAAATTTTATACACACACTAGTTTAGTTTCTACATTTCTTTTGGGATGTTTTGGGTGCTAAGTGAGGGGTTTTAATGCTTGGTCTTTGAAAGTACCTGTAGCAGAAGTTACGGGTAGGAAGAAACCCCAGCCCCACCTACAAGGAAGTTCACTGTTTGGCAGCTAGGAAGCTCGCTCTGCTCCCTGCCAGGCCTGTCTTGTGCGTGGAGCTGAGTGGTGGGATGGCCGCAGCCTCTCCCAGGCTGGCAGCGCTTGGGGCAGGTCTGGCTCAGAAGGGGAGCGAAGGGCGTTGTTACTCCTCACGTCCTGTGACCTGGTGCTCGTGAAGGGAGCACGTCAGGGATGGTGAGACACTTGCTGTTAATGTCTGGCTGTGATCCTCACCTTAGGTGCTGGCATATTTTTGTCACCCTTTTCTCCTTTCTGCTGCTTTTATTTATTTTTTTAATTTTATTTTTTTTTTTTGCATTAAGGCTCTTAGATCATAGCCCTGAGACACAGACAATCAGTTACAGTGTATCTCCACAACGTCTAATACAATGATATTCTGAATATAGCCTAATATTTCATTTACTAAGGTATAAATTATACCCCTGCAACAAATTTTGTGACTATAAGGAAACATCCATTATTTCTGTGTTATCTCAGCTAAAATTCTTGTGCTGCATTATACCCAGTCTCTCATCCCTGTTATGTAACATAATTTACAACAAATGTGATGTGAAACTTCAGAGAAATCCCAAGCAATGCATTTTATGTTCACTGACAGCAAAGAACTGCATTAATTTTAACATCCAAATAACATAATCTGCTCCTAGTGCATGTAAAGCCCAAACAAATGCTCTCCTTCATTCAATTACAGAAAAATAAATTTTAAAATGGTGGCTAGTTCTTTAATGTGAAGGAGAGTCTTTTGAGCTAAAAAACTTCAGTCATAGCAGGTCCATGCGGATCACTTGCCCTTCTTGTAGAAGCAGTTGATCTTAGCCTTCAGCAACATGCAGAGCAAGAAGACACCAGTGCTTCAGTACACTGCAACAGAAAGATGCCCTCTGCACAGCCTTCAGCACAAAGTAGAAGGTATGACCAAGGTGATTAGATCAGTAGTCAAAGGAAACACTCTCACATCTCAGCAAAGGTCTCAGAGAGCTGGGCTGCCTTATCTGTACCGTGGCATATCTATCTGGATGTGTTGGCCACGTATACCCTATGTGAAGAATCCAAGCTCATCCTCTGCCCATTCAATTACTAAGGGAAATGAGAAAATCCCCTGTGGGTCATCTTTTTGCATTTTTATAGCACTTACCAATAGACACAGAGGGGTAATGCTGTCAAAACTACGTATCGGCGATGGAGGAGCAACAAATAGCTACAGAAGAGTTAAGAGTGTTTGTTCCTGTGCTTCACTGAAGAAGATGAAGTGTAGGCATCTCATAAAATATGCTCATGCACTTTGATTCTTTCATCCTGCACTCACTCCGCTGCAATCTGCTTACCATGACAAAAGTCACCAGAGAATCAAAGTGCTGTGATAATGAGAGAACTCTAGGTAACTTCCAATCAGTCCCCTGGGGCGTATTTGGAGTTTACTACCCATAGGATATAATGGTTTCTCCATGCAATTGCAGCTGACTCCACATTTTTCCTTCAGTAAATGTATGCGACCACTGAAAAATAAAATTCAGGTTTACCTTAAGAGAGTGCTGAGCACATCTCCCTTTGTGTGCCTTGTGTTTATCCATCTACTGTCTTGCTATCTTGGGAAGTCAGAGTATTGGCTTTTGTTATAGCAACCTCGCTGTTGGAAGCAACCATCGTTTGGCTGTTGTACACTTTATGTAATTAGTAATTTATGGCCCCTAATTTTCTCAGACACTTTTTGCAACTGAAGCTGCAAATCACATTATGCCAAATATTAAACCTCTGCAGGCAGCGTATGTAACCTTTCAAAGACCAAAATTATACCTCTTTAGGAGGTTTACTCCTCTAACAAGTGTTCATAAAGAAAGATTTCTTTCTATGTAAAGTGCTGGCATAAATTACAATATAGGCAACTTAATAATTAATGATATTTTTTTCCATTATATTATTTTGGTCACCATTGTATTTTCATCCATTAATGGACATACAACTGAAGTAATGGCTTTACTCCTCCCAAGATATGCATCAGAAATCACTTCATGGGGTAAAACACACATGTAACCCCTTTCAAAACATGTCTTTACATGTTTTCCAGCTGTTGCATGGAAACAGGTTACCCCCTGTAGTGAGACATAGGCGTGAAACGCTTTCAGCCACTTCACGACATTAGAATTAAATCATCCTCCCAGTTTTTGAGAGGCAGAGGCACGTGCTTAACGTTTCCTTTCATTTTGCTCTGCTTTTAAACATCCCTAACACAGTGCCAGAACGAAAGTCAAAAGTTAACACCACCCTAATGGGGTTAATGTGTGGTCAAAGTCTGCCTGTTTCCCTGCCAGAAGAGCATTCGGCGTTACTCTTGTTGAGTGCAGACAGCCAGCGGTGACACGGCACAAGCTCGCAGCTCTCAGGAGCACAGCCGGGCTGTTGACGCCAACCCGGATTGCTGTATTATGGGTTTTGGTGCCAGGCAGGTGACGCTGCGCGCAGAGGTGCGTCGCAGCGGCCTTGCCAGGGTGACGCGGCTGCTTTGCAGTGCAAGGGGCCCTTTCGATGCGCAAGGGGCCTCTGGTATAATTAGGACGATGGGGTTGTTTATCCTGTATGCTGAGGCACTGCAGCGCTGCCCCGGCTTCGTCCCAGCTGATTTCCAGTGTGTTGCATGGCCCTCGGCCCGGCGGCAGAGCGGTGAGAAATCGTGCAGGTTTTTTCTCCCAGCATCCAGTGGACAACAGCGAATTTTCTAGGTAGCCTGTTCAGAGACCTCCGTGTTCCCTTACTCTGTAAGACAGATGAGGATGAATGGGAGCCAAAAGGAGAGGTAAAACCTCAGGTAAAAGCCATCCAGCCTCTCTTTACCTCCTCGCAGAAGTGTGAGGAGCACATTGTGTGCTCCAGGCCTGACTAGAAAGGGTTAGCTGAGCTTAAGAAGGACACGTTTTGCAATGCATGGCTCCCTGCTAGGAACCTAGTAGAAAAGGGAGTCAACATTGATGCTGTTGCTCTCGTTTGCTTTCTGTCCCAGCTTTTGGTAAGAGGAACAACTGGGAGACATGAAGGTGCAGCCATGGCACTGGGAATCAAGGAGAGGAACGAGGTCTGTGGCCTCAAGGACATGAGGATGGGGAGTCATGGTACCCGTGCAGCTCCTGGGAAGTTCCCATGACTTTCAAGAATCCTCAAGCCAAATGCTTTGATTTTTGTTGCCTTCCAAGGACAGGCAAGCATCACCTACAGAACTGACACCTGCTCGCTGTGTTCAGCATCTGCTGAAACTCCTTCATAGTCTGACACTCTCGTCTCTGTGCCCATTTTTCCAGAAAACATAATTCACAGGGAATATTAGCTGTACCTAGAAGGGGTTTTGAGAAGCTAACGTTGTGCACTTTCTTGAGCTTCAGCCTCAGGTTGTCCTTAAGGCAAAATTGGTTCATTTGTTAGTGGAGTCGGTCATAAGAGGGCTCACTCTGTGGAAGTCTTTGCCCTGGTTCTGTGGATCTGGACCAGGAAGCAGCACCAGGGTGATGGTGGGGGCTACAGGGCTGCCAGGGCAGTGTGGTGCCCTCCATCCCTGACCAGCTTCATTCTGCAGACCCCAGCAAGGAGACCTGTACTGGGCTTGGGGTGGTGAGCAGGGTGAGCCACAGCCCAGCCATCCCCCAGCACAGCAGCAGGGCCCAGCCAGGAAGGCATCCCCTGGGATGGGATGGGGGTGGGATGGTGCCGGGGCAGTGCCTGGCTCAATAGAGCCCAGCACCAAGCGAGGACCAGGCTGCAGGACCCAGCCTGCATATCAAAGGCTCTCATTACTAAATGAAGCAGTATGTTTTGGTTAATCCAGTGGAGAAGGGGTACTTAATTAATTTCTACTGAGGTCTGCTGGGAAATTCTTCTAGGGTCTGTTAATTCTTACTGAGATCTGATCAGCAGGAAACAATGTACAGGTTTCGCTCTGCCTTCACGACTCGCAGCCACTTTCTGAGAGAGGAGGGTAACGGCAAGGAATATGGGATTGCCTCCAGGTAAGGGGAGGTCTGGGTAGAATGTGCTCATGAGCTAGATGAGAGACTGCTATTTGAATAGCAGCACAGTGCTATATCTTTGGAGATGTAAATTAAAGTTACAGGTGAAAGCACAAGTAGAAGTGAATTGTTTGTTCCACATTATAATTTTTCCAGCAGAAAAGCCAGCTTGACAGGTTCCTGATCTCCCACTATGTCAATGACCACCGCAATTACCAGCCCCTCAGCCAAGCTGTTGCAACTCTTTATGAAGACACTCTCTGAACCCAATGAATAAAATCACCACTTTATTGAAAAAGAAAACCCAGAGAAAAAAATGAACAATTTCAAGTGCAGCCACCTATGAAGCAAAACTGAGCACTTAAAACACTGTGATTCAGGAAAAACCCTTCCACGAGCCTCACTCTTGGGGCAATCTAGCACAGAAACACACAAATAACCACAATTCCAAGTAGAAAGTCCTCCAGAGCGTTGTGTTGCTATGGGTGCCACATACTTTCCACCATAAATCCCAACATTTTGGGTTTTTTTCAATATGGCCAAGCTTTCACCAAGTAGTACCAGAACTGTAGATGCTGCAAATGTGCCTCTTCTGAAACAATTAATCTAAAATAAGGCAAATGTCTCCAAACACATGGGCCTATGGGGAACAGCAACACACTGTTTTAATACTGTAAAACTATCATAGCAACTCTGTATTTGAGGAGAGGCTTAAAATCAAAATTCCCCAGTCTTACACATCTCTGATTCATGCCCTGCTTAGACACCAGGGACAAGGAATTGAGGCATTTATGAACAGCCATATTCAGTTTACATGGGCAACATTAATTCTGGTATTTCTTAGCTTTTGCATGTTTGTCTAAGCATGTGGGCTCCTGGAGGGTTTCTTGTAGTTGTATCTAAATCACCTAGCCTTTTATGTCTTCACATAACTGTACTAGCTATGTTCACCTGTTTTAGGAATGCCAAAAAAATTTGTTGTTCCTGTGAAGTGAAAGCAACTACTTTAGCTAAAAGTAAACTTTCCTCAATCACATACAAGGTTATCTACGTGTAAGTTATGCACAAGAACTGCAGTTATCAATACAGCTAGTGACAACTGATTACACTGCCAGTTTGGTTTGGTTGTTGGAGCCAGCCAGGAGCTAAACTAATCCAGCCAACATTGCTTCTGCTTTTAATCTAATTCAAAAGCTGAATTTCAGACTTTTAAAAGTGAAAGGCTAGCATATATCTATCAATGGTACTACCTAACTGCTCATACTTGGTAACTGTGGAAATAATAGCAGACAATACATTTAATTTCTAAGGCTGAACGATCAAGAACCATTACAGGAATGTGGAAGACACGAGCAAAGCAATTAAGATAAGTGGAATGTCTTTCATTGTGTGTATCAAACAAGTGAACTACTCAGGAAGATGGGCCAAGTTGGCAAACTTGCTCAAAATAAATGACCGATGCAACTTTTCATGTGTGCTTACTGTAACTCATACACTCTGTTAGCTGGGTTGGCTAATCGTCAGCAAACTGATGTGGCACACTCTTGGTTCCCCTTTAAATAAGAACATTACTTGGTTTGAGTGAACGTAAAAAGAAAGTGACCATTACAAATGAAAAGTAAATGACTAAATTTATTGTGTAGCTCTTGCTGAGTGCTATTATCTCTGTGAGTTTACAAACATGTAAGGGTGAAGTGACTGCTGTTCAGTGGGACTCCTCAAACGTGGGAAGTTACTCGTTTGCTTAAGCATTCACAAGATCAGATCACACCACCCAGGAACTCAGCTGCTACACCCAAACATCTTTCCCCACAGCACCCAGTTCTTAGTCACCAGTCTCCAGGGAGAGCAGACAGCGTGGAGCAGAAGTCGCCGTGGTCAGTGGATGGCCTGTTAAGTAAAAGAATTTATCTTACTCACTTTCCATGATTCATATTTCAAGGCTGCATTATTAATTCCTGTCAGTCACGGGCACTAGATTTATGCTAAATGAAAAGCTGACGAAAGGCCTGTCGCTTGCTGTGAAGCCTGGCTTGAGAACCCCGACCTCACTGATATACACAGGGTGACGCTTAATTTGGGATCACCAGTATTATGTTTATTAATGATCAGTATCTTCAAGTGCTACAAATGATGTGGGGCAGCTCCATCATCAAGATTCCTTCAGGCAACCTGATGTTCAAAAAGCAGGTCTTCTGCCCTACTGAAAAGCTAGTACTTCCCTGAGACCCCTCCGGAGGGTCTCCCGACACCCCGCGTCACTTTGGAACATCTCTGCCAGTCATTTTAGTTACCCTGTGAAATAAAGGACCTGCCTAACCTGCTGCAGCTTTCTATTGCTCCTATGGAGCCTGAGGTGCCGTGGTCCTTTCGGAAGGGTACGAGTAGCTCTACCCTTTGCTGTCACAGCTTTTATTTAATCAGTAGTTAACCTACTGGTTGTGGACGTTCTTAAGACCAATATTCACTCAATTTATGGGCTTGAAAGAGAAGTGAAAAGTAGCTCTGGAAAGTTTGCACATCCATTCCCAGCAGATGACTTTGGAGAGAGTGGTCTTTCCACCTGCTCATCATAGCTCAGGAGACCTGCCTGAGCCCCTGGGCTCCTGGGAAGACCTGGGGGGAGCAGTTCCTGTAGCATACAGAAGCCACTGGCTCTGCAGGGGGTGATGAGACGACTGCATCGAACAACACAAAATTTACTCTAAGAAACACACTAGGAGAGCTGTGGAAATAATGCAGCAACATTTTTTAAATACCTTAGTCAATTCATTCAAAAAATATACATTGGCAGGAGGAGGGGAAGTAGTTTAATAATTTTAATGGCCAACACTTAAGAAAAGATTAAAGGTCCAATACATTAAAAAGGAAACTCTGCTGATGGTAATCAGTTTTGCTGCTTTTATGCATCATTTTGTTCCGTGTTTGTGTATGAAATGAGGTGCATGGGGGTGGGGAGAGTTTGAAGATTTAGGGAGATTACCGCTTTCATGAGAGTGTTTTATTGCACTTCGGCAGTTCTGGATTTAACCAGAAAATCCAATTGTGGAAAAAGGATGAAACAATCTGTTTTTCCTCTAATCAATCACAAGGTTGCAGGACACATTAAAATAAATTTGCGACCGCCATTCTTCTTCCTTCCCACTGCTGTCATAGCAAATGATGATCCAAAAGCTGATTGACACTTCACACATCAGCTCTGATGCCTGCTGCCCTCCTCCCTTTACCAACTCTTATGATTACAAACAAATAACTTCAGAGCTGTTAAAAGAACATGGAGAAAAAGCCTTATGGTAGATGAAGCATCTTAATAGGTGCTAACCTTAAAATATTGGCAAAATTACAGTCAGTCATATAAAATAGCATGAAAAGAATAAAGAATACTGTAAAGTATTCCCCCTATCTTTTGCCTACAGTAGCCTGTTATTCCCAAGCTAGCGGTTACCTGCAATCTAGCAACTAGCAACCAGCAACCAAAATCAAAGGCAATTGTTTCCAAACCAGTACAGATTGCAGAATCATTTTCTGCCATTGCCACAAACAGCAGTGGTTTGAGCTGCTATATTCTTGTGCACAGTCCCAAATCCAAAGCCAGCAGAACTGTACTCCTCTAGGTGTTCAAATTCAGAATACTGGAAACGTGCATCATGTGTCAACTACTGGCAGACTGCTTGTGGCACCTGAGCAGGCTTGTTTCTGTGATGGCTGTGTACGTACATACACTCCGACGCCGGGATACAGCTCACCTTACCTTTGTAAAGGTAAGCAGCGAGGCTATAAGGGAGTGTTCCAGGCACTACGCCCAATGAGATGTATCACTGCTGAGAAAACCTTCCTTCCTGTTGAGCCCAGGTATAGAACACACGGTTGATTTTTAGACAGTTTGATTTAGATTAATTGCGTCCAACACCGACTTTAAGGAGGAGCAGTTATTTAGCTACTACTGTGTCACTGATTCAAGATGAGACCTTTGCTAAGTGCAGAAGATTACATACTCTCGGTTTTAGTTGACTGAGGTAATTAACACCAACTTTGGACTGTATTTTACCTTTTCTTCCTAATTCCTAAACATGGGTCCCCCCTGCCGACCAAGGGCAGATCCCTGAACTCACTTGCAGGAGCAAAGAAAGTTCCTCCCACACGTATTTTATTTATTTATTTATTTATTTTGCTGGGAACGGTTCCCAGCAAAGCTTGTGGACTTCCACTCACAGCAGTATTAAAGCCCAAACACATTATCTGCATCAGGGCTGGACAGCTATGACAGGAATGAAATGAAGCTCCTTGGAGTATTCTAGTAACAGAGAGCACCAGCTAAGGATATAAACGGCCCCCATAGTCAAAGGCTCCTTCCTATGGCCCTTTATTGTGCAAGAAGGCATTAGGATTTGTGAGGGCTGGTATCTATGCTTGTGAGCTTCGACATTAGATGACACCAAGTAAACATTCTTTGCTAATGCTGCCCGGCTAACAAATAGTTGGGAAGAGTGGTGAATAAAGTCAAACCATTAACAGGCACAGAAAGAAAGTGCTGTATTGGCTTCCGTGCGGCATTTATTTGGGGCTGTAGTTCCTAGTGCTGTTTCTTGCTTCTCTTTTCTATGGAGCCTTTCATGAGCACAGTATAGAAGTGGTGAAGAAAAGTTGAATATTGATATAGAGTCTCTCTCATGCTTCACTGAAAATGTTAGGATGTAACGCTGCCAGTGCTTGCAGAGGTTGAGAAAAATTCTTCTTCCCAGCATGGAAATAAAACGCTGAAGAAGATAGTTAAGGAAAATACTACAGCCTATCATTCTTCAAAACAAAAGCCACAATGGTCAGGAAGGTTTCACTGAGTAACGTTTTAGCCAAAGGGGCGGGAAAAGCAGCAGCAGAAAATACAGAGACAGCTTAGAGAAGCACTGGGGACTGGGCATGGAGAAAAGTCTTCAGAGAGATTTCTGGGCTGAGGCCTAAGCAGGAGAGGGCTGAGAATATAAAGAAATATCGCCTGGTTGAATCATCTGGTGTGCATTCTGGATGGGGTGCTTTCTTTGTGTAAAATAGCACAAACAATAAATTATCAGCAAAGATAACTCTAGGGACCATTTCTAGTTCTAATTAAATAAAGCCACACCCATGAAAATTAGCTAAACTTTCAGACAAAAGGGGTGACGGCATGCTGTTGCCTTCTCATAAATACTGCTTTATACAGGACAAAATTCTTCTATTTTTCATTCACTACAATCTTATGCTTGTTTGTATCCTGTGTAAAAATAATAAAGGTATCATATGAGTATATATGGTGAATGTATGTTACTTCTAAAGTGCTGACCACATAAATATTTACCATACATACTTCTCTGTGCAAGAGCTGCATTTAACTTCATCAATTCAATTTCATTTAAAAAAGACTAAGCCAGCATATTGGACTGATTTCTGGCACAACGGTAAGATTTTTTTTTCCTTACTGTCATTTTAATTCATTATATTACTTTGCTATTTTTAAAAGGTCCCATTTATATTGTACATTGCAGTTCCATAGATTAACAGTTGGAAACTAAAGATTAATTTACAGGAAATGCAGCGAAGGTATCAAAGCACAGTGACAGGAGTTGTCTTAAGAGTTATTTTGGATAATATACCACAAGATCTTTACTGTGGCATATTCAGTGCACTTTAGACATTAAGCTTTTAAAGACAGGGGCTAACTATTCTCGATGCTCCTGCAAAATAACCTAAGTATACCATGTCATATGCTAAATTACATCTTCATTCTGTTTGAACAAATACCTAGCATGGTAAATCATGCTTACAATTTAAAGTGGGGGGGAGGGAGGGGAATGAATTGTTATAAAATATCGATAATAAAGCTCAGAGTAGAGCATTACAATATTTCAGCTACAATTACAAAAGCGAACCCGGCGCAGGTTGAACAGCAGCTGGAATTTATCACCACCTGATGGCTGCTCAGTGGACCGTGTGAAGGGAATTAACTTGTCTGTCCAGTTTGGAGCTGAAAACTCTCCATATTACAGAAACTGCCACCGGAGGTGGCACCTTCATCGGCAGAGGCCAAGGATTAGGTGAGTGCTGGAGAAACAAGCGGTGCTGCGCTCTTCACTGCTGACAGACTAAGTGCAGGACTTCATTCGTCAGAGAAGATGGCAAAACCATTCAGAAGTTTCAAACAAAGCCCAGAAGAAATATATATACACATTCCCTGGCACCAGAGTTAAAGCATTCACACAAAGTCACCCACTTCTTGCTTACTCATGGTCCTAGGACTGAGCATGGAAACAGTATTCACAGCAGCAGGTCTTGGGGCAGAAATTCATGGGGGAAGGGTCTCTGGCCTGTGTGATATGAGAGGTCGGCCAAAACGAGCGTGATGGTACCTCTGGCACTTCAAATCCATGAGCCTGTAATCAGTAAATGGAAATCAAATTGTTCCCACATTCAAGCAACACCTCTTTTCATTTGGTCTACATAGTGGGACATGCATTCGACATTTTAAGCTGTAAAATAGACAAAAGTTAATACGCTGTTCTGTACGTGTGTGGGCATCATCCATTCCCACAGAAAGCTTTTTGCATCACAGGCTGTATCACATAAGCCGTTCTAGCTACCCTTCCCCTGTCAGTATGGCATGTAGCATTTCTTCTCTTGAGATAATGCAAGTGCCAGAGAAAGCAAAACAGATCCATCAGTGGCTTTGAGGCTTGCACTTGAGGAGTACCTGAGCAAAGGCAAGGTTATTCAGCTCTCACACCGCACTCACGCTGGCATAAGCACGATGAGGCTCTTTCCATCACCGAAATCAGTAACAGACAATTTCCCTCCCACCCTTCACGGACTATACGTGTGTACAGAATTAGCCATTTTTCAACCATCCTAACAAGGTTCTGTTAAGTTTTCCAGTCCTCCTGACTGTTCTGCTGGTCGTGATGGAGCGCCATCAAAAAATAACTGACAGATTTAATTTGGGGAGGCTCGATTTTCTTTTACGAAGGCTTTAATTTTTTCAAATGAGATATTCCATTTAAAAAAAAGCCGTAACACTGTCAGCTGGATAGAAGGTGGCACTGCAAACACAAAGTGATAGAGACTGGCTATCCAAGTGAAGCATACAATTAGTTCTGAATACCTTTCTTTCAAAATTATACTGATAATTGGCAATCTTATTCACTTGAGTTTGCATTTGGCTAAATGACAGAGACTTCTATTAACTGATGCAGGTTGTTGGGTTTTTTTAAAAACTTCATTTGCAAATAGCAGGATTTACTATTTGTGAGGTGCCAGTTTTCTTTCTATTAAAAAAAGAACATTATTAATTGCAGATCTCAAGGCATGATTCTCATTCCCTGCACACAGCACTTAGTGCAAACTGTGGGAATGTGGAATCAGTTTAGGAGTAGTTACACAAGCTGCATCACAGCGAATCCTCCCTGTACTTTCTTAATCCCCTTCCTTTCTTACAGTTCTTGCCCCTTTTCTGCCTTATGCCATGGTGGTCATGAAGCAGCCTGAGAACTGATAGGGCTTAAAACCTTCCCCCAATACCAAAATAACCACAAATCCCACTAAAAATAAAATAAAATAAAATAAAATAAAATAAAATAAAATAAAATAAAATAAAATAAAATAAAATAAAATAAAATAAAATAAAATAAAATAAAATAATAAAATAAAATAAAATAAAATAAAATAAAATAAAATAAAATAAAATAAAATAAAATAAAATAAAATAAAATAAAAGTTCCTTTCCAAAATTCATCTTCCGGGAGCCGGTTGCTGGCAGGGCCATGGATGCTCGGAGCCATTCTGGCACAGCAGAACAAGGCACCATGCGGGGCAGGAATCCCAGGATCTGCACCAAGCATCACCTCCTCCCCAAAACAAGGTGGCTGGGTTTTCTTCAGGCTCAGTGAGTAACGCTTGTAAGGAGATCATTTCAGCCTCTCTAGTTTTGTATGCCAGGTATTCACCCTTCTCCACACCTCGGTAACTGTGTCATTTTCCACTCACCCAAGCTATCCCATGACAGTTTGCCACAAATAGATTCAGAAATTGACTGTGAGGTTATTCTTTGTAACGTACTTTATTGCCATACATAGAAACTGCATTGACTTTTCTCCTAAGCGGTAGGAAAAATCTGCACTGTGCACTTGATGCTACCTGCAGTGAAGTAGAGAAAAAGCCCCCCAGAACAGGGAAGAGCTGGCTATTTTGTCTCCAAGCTCGGCTCAATGTCTTATGCTAGTCTGGAAGGGACCAGGATAATGGAAAGTTCTGGTCTCAGTAGGATCGCATCTCTGAGGAATCTTTCTGGTGTCAGAAGCCTGGCTTCTTTTTCCTCTCTTAGAACATACTGCCACAGAACAACCTATGCCAGGTACTTTCTGGGGAGATGGCAGGGGAAGTTTTTTAAGCCTATTTTAATCCTTCCCCTCATTGACACCTCATTGTTTTAGACTCGTAATGAAAAATGTGATAATGAGTAATGACATATATTCATGGAATGTGTGAAAGCAGGTCTGAAATGTCAGGATTTGGCGTGAGGAAAATGTGTCTCCAGCAAGGTCAGCTGCATTGACTTACTTTAACCCATCCCTCATTAAAACACAGGCTGAATTTCTCATAAGTCTGGTCAGAGTACATTCTCCGTCTCTCTGTCTCCGTCCCCCTGCGCCTGCAGTTTTTTTAGATGGCGCTCAAAGGCCAAATTATGGGAATTTTCAAACTCATTGCTCCCCATTAAAATGCTAATTCTGCCTGTGATTCCTATTATTTAATCCCCTGAGTGCTTTAGGACATGCAAGACAGAGTATACATTCCCTGAAAGAGTGCTCGCCCTGTATGTTTCTCCATCCCATTGTCAACAGCCGGCCAGGACAAATGGTGCGGCTTGGCAAGCGGACAAGGCGCTTCAGCAAGGTGCAGCAAACAAGCTGTAAGCTGCTGCTACACCGACTGTGCCTCTGGTGTTACATGGGATGGGCCTTTCCTATTCTCTTCCACGCTGACTTTTATAATGCCCTCATCACCATAGTGCCTGAGTGCTTTCCAATAGTGCATTAACCACAACAGCTAACATCTGTCACTTCTTTCTCCTTTCATCCTGCCCCCAGGGAGAGGAGCCCGTGTAGAGGCTCATTTCCCCCCTTTGGTGGAGGGGTGTTTTTTTTTTAATGAGAGCAAGATATGGAAGGAGGATTGCTTTTAAAGTGTTTATTAGGGTACACATTGTTGGAAATTTATATGGAGAGGGGAGAGGGGGGACAGTCACTTGGAGCAGAAGGTGCTGAAGGGGTGTAATGGTTCTCAGGCTCCACGGCGTTGGTGTGCTTTGCTGGGAAGCTCTGCTCCCCTCACCATTCTGCCAGAGACTTCAAGCTGCCAACTGGTATATTGGATTATTTTTTATGTGTCACAAACCAAGGCCTGGGATGGCTATCAATGAGAAAGACCAAGGTTTTGAATTCAACACCCAAAATTCTACCAGAGGTCAGCACTGACATCACCAGCTGACCCTCTGTAGGTAACTAGTTAGATGACAGAATCATGCTCTTCCACTGGTTTTGGTTTAACTTTTGTAGACCTTAAGGCAGGTGAGACTGGACAACAGCTTCCAACAGAAAATGAAGATTTGAAACTTTCACCCAGAAATGGGGACCTTTCCACTTGACACAATCAGGAAAGGACTCCATGTGCCTGGCAGAAAGAAAGGTGCCTTCCTCACAGGAAGTAAGAGGAAAGGAGACACAGATGATGAATTAAAATCTACGTGACTGAACTACATTCTGCAGGAATATATATTCTTATTTTCATTCTCATACCTGTAACTGTAGAAGGTATTTTGTTCTAATTTGTAATGTTTTGCCAAAATAGGACTGGTGTTGTTTATAACCATGGTGACATAAGGATACAAGTGAGGAATGGGAGAGGATGTACCATTTATCAAGCCAGCTAATTTACTGAGACAAACATTATGCTTTTGGATTCAGCATTAAGGGATGCCAAGTCCAAAGCATCTCCATTTTATCCAACTTTATCAGTCCGTCAAAGAAAATATGTATTTTCTTCCCAAAAAAGTGCCATTAAGCTCATTAAGGTTTTTTGTGACTCTAGTTTTTGAGGTTAAGCCACCAATAGTTCTTTTTGTGTCTCTGACTTCAGTCATTCCTTTAAACTTGCTGAACCATTTGGTTTCTATATTCCATAATAAAATTACCAGCCATACCTGGCAGACATTGCCTGAGACACTTCTACAGTGCTGGTTATATGCTATCTGGCCAGGCTGTGCATTTTGAAAATACTGGATGGCTTGTTATGTCTTGATAGCCCACTTTATATGAGTTCATTCTGATTATTGCTGCTCTGATTTAACACTCAGGAGCTCTGGCTGTTTCCATCAGCAGTCCAGCTAAAATTACCACCAGAATGGTTTGGTTTGGTTTGGTTGTGGGTCAGGGTTTTTTTCCAGACCTTTCCTATCAGGTATTGAATGGCCGTTATGTATGGCTTCCACAACAAGGTATGAAGCTTCAAAGCTAGATGAAGGGCACTAGCTAAGAATTATTAATTCAACTTTGCCTTGAGTCACACAGTCAGAGCTGATTCAGACATAGCCCTGCCGTGGGCATGTATTAGTGGCACACCATGATGCCTTCTCTCTTGTATTAGCTGTGCCCATCAGCAAGTGGAAGCTTACAGCAGAGATTTCCTCCTCTCCTTTTCTTTCTTGTCCAGCACCAGGCAGCAGCCAAGCAGGCAAGCAGTCCAGTGCTCATGAGAGCCATCTCAAGAACAGATAAAAGGGTTTCCACTCCCTTGCGTGGGAACATGGCCCATGCCACAGTCTAGGTGTCCAAGACATCTGTCTTGAAAAGAAGTGGAGAATGTTAAATTTAGATAACACAGCTACCTGCTCACATGAAAGTAGGTAGATAAGAGAGTTGTGTTTTCTTACCTGCAGTTCTTGGTTTTAACCTCAAAGATTCTTGTCACTGGATTGCATTGTTCTGTGGAAATGTGTACTTTTTTATCCAGTGACTTTGTAGAGTTTATCCATACGAGCACCCCTTTCTAAGCTGTGCCTCTTGTTTAAGCCATGCACGACACCCAGCATCAAGTGACAAATACTAAGGTAAACAGTCTACCTTTCTACAATGAAAAACATCCTCTTCTTAAATCCATCAGGAAGAAGGGCAAGACACTTAACTAGCACAATAAGGTCTAGGTACTGACTTGCTTTCTCTGGGCTTAGGTCTGCCTACTAGAAATCTGTTTATTTTTTTTATCAGTATGTTTCAAAAGCAAGTACAAAAACCCACCAGAAAATCACGTTGAGTAGTAAAAATTGTACACATTTTATTATACTACCGAAGGCAGAAACATCTATAAAGTTGTTGTATGGCAATATAAAATATCACCCTCAAAAGACAAAAAATACACAGAATGCTAAACCATCTTTTTGTTGTTGTTTTTTCATATGTTTTATTGTACTAATTGTCATTCATCACTTATTCATTCCAGTTAAGGCATGGTAACAAATCTGTTAGGCACAGAAAAGCATCAAATCATCGCACCACGTTTGTGTCTTGACACATCTTCTTAGCGAGAGAGGATCTGGCTTTTCACATAAACGTACCACGTACCCATGTAAGACCGTGTTAAAACTTGAATGCAGACAGTAGAAACTGTCTGAGTTAAGTCTCTATTCCATCCAATGAGCACTACAGCGACTGTTCCCACACACGGATGGAGTCGCAATATATTGTCTTTGTAACTGTCAGTGACTGCATCCCTTGAGTACTATAGCTTGCAGTGTCAGAGAGCACAGCCGTGGGACCATAATGTTCACAAGGAGGAGTAATAAAAAACCCCCAACAACCCAACAACCCCACAAACAAACCCAAACCCAAGATTACTTACACATCTTTTATTGGTCTAATTCGCTCGGGCCACCTGTTCTGTAGCTGCATAAAACCAAGCAGCTGTGAACCCCGTGAACTCCCGGGAAGTGCGTGAATCTAAGGTTACAGATCAGACCCTTGGATGTGACCTAACTTCAGTGCCAGAAAGCAAAGAAAGGAACCTCACAGCGGTGCCCGAATAACACTTTTAGTGGGCTGACAACTCCTGGCATTACGTTGCATCTCATCGGGTGCAGCAGCACACTGCTGCTGAAAGCGGGTCCTGCTCTGGCTTTCCCGTCCTGGCCAGCCCCCGGCAGCCGACCTGGGGCTCCACCTTCCTTTTTGGCTAGCTGACTGTTCTGGGTGGGTTTGTTTTCTGTTGAGCCAGCTGCTAACCCCAGCTTCCCTCGCAGCTGCAGCAGCGTTACGGAACACACAGCCAGGGACTAGCAGAGTGACGGGGGATGCCGGGCCCTTTCATTTGCATCCCCCCATTAAATAGGGAAACGGGCTTAACATGAAAATGGGCTCTTAAGAAAAGGCAGCACTTTATTTCCTCAGTATTTCAACAGTTTGCGTTCAGTGCTAACACATTCCCACGCTCCTCAGAGTCCAAGCAAAACCAATGTGTCCGGATGGCAGGTGCGAGTCGTGCCTGGTCAATTTTTGAGTGTCAATGATGGAAGGAGGTGAAGGTGGTTTTGAGAGTACCACGCGTCGAAGCAGAGCCAGATCTCTCCGTGTGCCCTTTTGGTTCAGTCTCACGGCTTGGTTAAAAACCAAGCGCTGCTTTAAAAACCCTCTTCTAAAGCTAAAAGGCTGGGCAATTGGGACTCCCTGGGACACACACACACACCACACCACACACACCCCCCGCACGCGTTGTTAGAAGCCGATCGCCCCCACAGCCAGGGCCGAGGGACGCGGTCCCTGCGCTCCGCATCAGAGCACCCAGCGACTCATTTCCGAGAAGACAGAGTCCTCTAGCGGGGACCTCTGGGCTCTACCCCTGAGCTAACGAGCGGTTTTAACTCGTTTTCTAACGTAAGAAAAAAAAACTTCCCGGCTCACAAGCATGTGCTGAAAGTACCATCAGCGTTTTAAATCACGTCCCCCTCGCCCCCCCACCGCCAAGTTCGCCCATCACCGGCAGCTCGCCCGACAAAGTTTCTGGCTCGTTCTACTCACGACTTTTTAGGGTTTTTTTTAAAGAAGACTGTGGCTATATGGGAACGAACAAATGTACACGTGCACCAGTAATCTTATTTTCCCGGTGTTAAATTAAAAATAAAGCATCATCGGATCAAAAAGGAACCACTTTTTTAGCACCACTCTTCCAACGACGTGAGCGGCCAAACAGAGCATCTGCAAATTGCCCAAACGCTCTCACAAATAACAAACGCGCTGCCAGGCACAAGAATCGGGCGGCAAATAAGGTACCAGCAGCAGAAAGTTAAATTAGCAATGAATATCAGTCACAATGGAGCACTCGACCAGCTCCTGATGTGACACAACTTGAAGGGACACAATGTACTTTGAAAGGGCACTGATGTAATAGGATGAGACACAGTGACCTTTGTATGGTTGCCTTATTTGCTACACAGGCAGCAATCAGGCAACTTTAAACAGCCCTGAGATTTCGTTCCTGACCTCTCCTGAACATTTTTCATTTAATAACGTGTCAGTGACTTTTACATTCCCCCTTCCTGTTTGGACTGCATCGAGATGGAGAAAAGTGAGATCAAGACAGATGGCAAAAGCCTGATCTGGTGTAGGAAGGCTCTCCCTCTGTGAGAGCCCCCTGTGAGTTATAGGGTTCAGGAGGTACAACTCATGCCCGTGTCAATAGAAGGAGCCAAAACAGTTCCGTTCATCTACTCCCTTTTTTCTTTTTTTTTAACCCTCTGACATATGTCACCTCGGTCTGACATTCCTGCTACCAGCCCTCCATCTATCCTACACCTGATAGGGAATTTCCTGTGCAGGATGCAGCCTTTATCATGCCAGATGCACTGCCAACTCTTGCAACTTTATCCCACGCCTTGCAATTTCTGGAAGTATTCATAGAGATCAGCTGCTGGACTGTAAAATTTCAAAGGTGTGTCAGCTTCCATTTAAGAAAAAATAATAAAAGGAAGTAAAAATAAGAAAGGGAAAGGTAGGCAAAGTCTCCTAGTCCAGAGCGTAAATGCAGAAGTACAGAACGTGTTGCTCTTGTCCTGGTTTTGGTCAGGATGGAGTTAACTTCATTTGTAGCAGTGGATGGAATGCTGTGTTTGAGAGTAAAAATGAAAGCAGTGCTGATAACACCCTGATGTTGTTAATTGCTGTCAGACAATCAAGGACTTTCTCAGCTCTTCATGAGAAAGGAGGGGCGAAGCCAGGACAGGTGACCGAGCTGACCAAAGAGAGTATTCCACGCCAGTTACGTCCTGCCCAGGATATCGGGGGCTGATGGGAGGAAGGCCGGGGGCGGCTCCGGGACACGCGGTTCTTGGGGGACGGTCGGGTTCTGGGACGGCTCTGGGTGGCACGGCCTGAGTTGTGGGTTTGGTGAGAAACTGCCTTGTGTATCAACAGCTTCATATATTTTTGCTTTGAAGTCCTGTTAGCATTGTTACATTGTATCTTTCTGTTATCTTAGTAAACTATCCTTATCCCAACCCACAGGCCTCTTATTTCTTGGTTTTGGGGTTATTTTGCCCCTTCCTTTTCCCTTCCCTTCCCTCTCCACCTCCCCCCCCCCCCCCCCCCCTTCCCTTTTCCCTGCTCTTTTCATTTAAGGAGCAGGCAGCTGCGTGGATCTTGGCTCTCAGCCGGGGTGAAACCACGACACTCTCAGTGTGTTTCAGACTCTCTGAAGCCCACTGACACCCTTCTGAGGCCTGAGCTGTGATTTCCCAATGTCTGGAACTGGCAGTTCTGTGCCTGTGAAAATTTCTCATGTTGGGAGTTTATTCTCCACCACACAGCTCTGGACACTTCTGAGTTGCAGGGCACAAAGTGAATTTGGCAGACAGCAAGATCTGTCCGTGCACGTCGGTCACGCTTGCTAAGATGTCTCTCCTTGTTCTTTACATTCAAATGCTTGGTGAGTAAACTGAGACTGAACTGCAGCGTGGAGGATGTCTCAGGGCACAGCTTGGTTTGGGAAACCAAGTGCAAGGATGGAATTTTCACTGTGCTTGCTTTTACTCCCCCCCTGCAAACGATGAAGTACTAGGAGACACAATCTTCAACAGTATTCCTGCGTGTTTCCTTTCCAGCATTATGGCTGGGCTATCTCCCCTTCCATTGCCTCCTAGACCACCTACCTGTAACTGCTCACCTGAGCAGGAACATTTCAAAACCTGAAAACACGAAGATTTTTTTCTACTAAAGAATATGATGATGAAATAACATCAAAGACAGAGCCACTGTTACAAATATAATCTTCATATGATTTTCCTCCATTCTTCCTTTCCTATATTCCTAATATCTTCCATCCATATTTTTCAGATGGCACCTCCAGGCAGGTGTGCAGAGATGTGGGACTCTGGCAGTAACCTGTGTTCAGCCTTGTCTGTTGTCGTGAAAATTCTCATTAGGGTTAAATCCATCCAATGACAAAACAGAAACCTACCTTAAATTACAGGAGTCTTCTAAAACAAATTTTCAGTTGGCAATGAAGTACACTGCCACCCTCATGGCTCCTCAATTGGGTTTTCAACTCATGATTCTGTCCCTGCTATTTTTAGCAGGTCTCATCTCCACACACATTTGAAGTAGGAATAGCAGCAATACTTCACTGACCCATCATTAGCTTAATATACTTAAGCTTATGCCCAGCTTAATACTTCATTAGAAGATATACCTAACTTACATGGGCAGAGAGAAAAAAAATAATCTCAAATGCTTTGAATAAATTGCAGAAATGTATCTTGCATTTTTTGAAGCCGAGTGAAGAATAATTGTGCTGTGCTTTTAAGAGACTTTGAGATCTTTTCCCACAGATTCTCTGAAGACCTGACCACTAAAAAGAAGGTAAATTAGATTACAGTATAAAGTGAAGCCTGCATTTGGTGCTTTGGGACTGCTTGTTACATGGTGCCAGAGGTTTTTGACAAGAGGGAGCAAGCTGTGAATCCAGCATTGTCACAGAAAGCATTAGAAACACAGCGGTCAGAGCTACAGAGACAGCAAAGCTAATTTCTGGGCCCTTTTTTTTGGTTTCATAAAAAGGCTTTTCCCCAGGTGAAGGATAACCACTATTCCCTCTTTGACTACTGATGCTCTGGAAACACAGAGGCAACCAGTTCAGAAACCATTCCCTTGCGCTCTGTTTCCATCCACCGGATTGCTCTCACCATCCTCTTCAGGAATAACAGCTTTCCTGCAAAGACTCCTAGACAGAAGTGCAGAAAGGGAAAACTCAGTTTTCAGCATCAAGGGGAAACACAGAATCACAGAATTGTAGGGGTTGGAAGGGACCTCCAGAGACCATCGGGTCCAACCCCCCTGCCAAAGCAGCTCCCTAGGACAGATTGCACAGGTCAGTGTCCAGATGGGTCTTGAATATCTTTGGAGAAGGAGATTCCACAACCCCCCTGGGCAGCCTGTCCGAGGGCTCTGTCACCCTCACTGTGTAAAAGTTCTTCACATGTTGGTGCAGAACTTCCTGTGCTCCAACTTGAAGCCATTGCCCCTTGTCCTGTCTCCACGGACCATAGAAAAGAGGCTGGCCATTTCCCCTGTGTCCCACACTTGAGATATTTATAAACATCAATCAGATCCCCTGTCAGTCTTCTTTTCTCAAGGCTGAACAGTCCCAGCTCACTCAGCCTTTCCTTATAGGGGAGATGCTCCAGGCCCTTAATCATCTTTGTAGCCCTTCTCTGGACTCTTTCCAGGAGATCTCTGTCTTTTTTATACCAGGGAGCCCAGAACAGGACACAATATTCCCTGACCAGGGCAGAGTAGAGGGGATGATCACCTCCTTTGGCCTTCTGGCCACGCTCCTTTTAATGCACCTCAGAACTGGCTGTAAGACTAAGCTTTGGTGGGAGATTTGCCGACACTTGTGTGCTTCCCATCACTCCTACCACAGCTCACTTTCTCCTCAGATGCAGGACAGGCTAGTGTTGCCATCACCTTCTTTCAGAAGTCCCAGTGTTGGTCCACGGATGAGCAACCACTGAACTCAGAGGAAAACAGCCTATGCTATGCACGCCATCAAGACCATAGAGTCCAAGTTTCAGAGGGATTTGGATCAGGTCTTCCCAGAGACACTGGATGATAGAAATTAGCCAGCTGGTATGTATGACTGGAACACCCTTCAGGCGGTAATCATGTCCTGCTAGTCCTCTCAGTTCACATACAATGAATCCTGGCTCTTCTGGTGAGAGGTTTTTTCCTGCTGTATGGATTGCAGTTGTCTTCTTCCCCAACACCATAAATGATAGCAGATTAAAGTCTTCATAGCTGTGTAGAAGAATTTTAATATGTCATTTTATAGTCCAGTTGGAAGACTGGGCTACTTCCAAACTTGGATTTTGACTGCATGAGGAAAATTGGGTTAGAAATTGTTTTTGTTAAATCACTGCAGCACCCTGAAGTAGGCATGTATTTAAGGAGGTTTCATAGTAACTTTGCTTAAACTGGTAAAGGATCAGCTTAAGGTGAATTAACCCCATGCACCCTTAGACAAAACACCAGCGAGTGGCACAGCAACGCTAATGGGACTAAATACAAAAAGGATTGTGCTGATCTATGAAACACATTTCTACTCCTGTCTGATTGCACTGTCTCGAACAGACAATGCTCTTCTGGGTGGTTGTTCTCTTAAGAAGACAGAACATTACCCTTCTTAATCCGTGACTTTCTGAGTGCTGGCAAAATGGTGGGAAACCTTGTGATTAGGAATGGTGGTGTTCTCTTTCTCTCTGGAGAGGACACTGGACTTCACCAGTTAGAAAATGAACTATGAGACTTAACATATCGTAGCTGCAAACAATTCATCAATTTTCAGCACTGTCTCAAGGTTAGACTCTCATGTACAAGAGCTGAAAATACTGAAGGAGGAGTTTGTGGAAATGGTATGATTAGCCAGTCTCTAAGATAACACTAGAGTACGTTTGGGGGATTGGACTCGATGATCTCTTGAGGTCCCTTCCAGCCCCTACAATTCTGTGATTCTAACAGGCAAAACAATCTGCAGGAGGTTAACCTGTTCAGAACTGCTCCACACAGGTTTTTCTGCAGGCTTCTGGGTTGTTTTTTTTTTTAACTTTTGCAAATCCTGTGAGTATTTGATTTAGCATCCAAAAGTTAATCAAACCTTATTCATCCCAATAGACCCATAAGCTTAGAAAAAATACATGAAGCACACAAAACTTCACACTTAGTAGTGTAATTCTTAAAACTCCGTTGTGCTTTATATCACAGCATTTGCCAAAATTATACAGTGATAAAGGTTAATTTTGTCAGCAGTGCAGAATTCCTCAGTAACATGTATCACCTCTTTATTCAGATTTCCCCTCTGACCATGATATAAACAGTGTCTTTCCTTGGTACTTGCAGCCAATAATTATATCTGCATACAAGTAAGTTTTGGTTGGTTGCGTATGTTTTACTTGGTTTTAATCTTTCTCCATAAGGCAGTTCTACCTCAGTTGCTCATGCTAAGTGGAAAAAATACTGAATGGTTTGAACACACCCTTCCATATTTTGTGTTGGGAGGACTTGCTTTCTGGGGAGCCCCATCCCATAATTTATGTGCTTCTAAAACAGAGCTGGGTTATTGCAAACTACGGTAGGTACAACTGGGAGTAATATGGAAGATCGTCCCATAACAGGTCATGCGCTCTTGCCTTGCAGCCCCTGCTGAGAGGATCTGTAAAGGTTATAGTTACAGGAAATCTCCCTCTAGCTTTTAAAGAAAGAAGCATGAGGTTTTTGCAGAGTAAAGAGTCTGATCTGTTTGGCCCAAAGCATTACTGGTAATCATGCTGACCAGCTTTGTGTTCATTCCTTGCTTTTGTTAGTCCAACTGCTCATAAACATTTACAATTTATATTTTAACTTAGACTGGGGAAAGAAATGGAGAGGAGGAGTTGTTGTTTTCTCACTAAACTGCATTGCAGTCTTCCTATACAGCAGGTTCCTGTCATAGTCAGTTACATTATTAAACCACACTGTTTGGCCAAGATGAAGTATATACAACAAGACAAAAAATAACACATCAGACAATTCTGACAGATGATCAGATCATAACGTACATCAACCACCTGCCACGTGTAAAGCAAATGAGTGCCTTATGAACAGGTTTCTGCAGCTACATCATCAATAGTTTGCTTACTCGATTATTTTGAAAAGAAACCAGAACCACAGTGTTCTAAGATCATTTGCTGAGAAATGAAGCAACCCCAAATTTCAGTCTCTGGCAACAAACAACAGCACACGTTCTACCCCATCCATCCACTCCCTGCTTCCCCGCCCGAGTTGCTGAAAATCAAACTTCTGCATCAGGCAAGGTGAATTTAATCACCTCCTTTTCTATCTAGATAGTCTTAGATATAGGGATGTGGAAAACTTCGACCGTATGAGTGCTTTGGGCAAAATTTAAAAGCTTTGTCTTAAAAAGAAAACCTTAAATAAATGCATAGGTAAGGAATCTGGGCTTGAAGAGCGTCACTGCAAAATGTCATTCGTCTTAAAGGTTATGAGGTAGAAACTACGGGAGGTGAGGGGTTTACAAAGCAAATAATCTCAGGCGATCCCTTATGCAGTCAGTGTACAGGGGGACTTTTAATCAGTTCAAAGGTGGCTTGGTATTTTTGTATAAATAACTCATTTTCGTTTCCAGCTAGCTCAGTGCTCCTGCTGCTGGGCACCGAAGGAATCTCGGCAAGGGCACAAATATAGAGAACCATGAGAAGGTAACTTCGAATGATTTAATGCCAGTACTGTAGGAGAAGTTAATTTATCACATGGGAATGAATTCAGAAAAGAACTTCTTAGTTCTGCTAATAAAATATCTTCTTGCTAGAAACCTAGTTTGGTTTTTCACGCAGGCAGCAGTTTTTATTAATCTCTACCATTTGACTGACACACATTTCAATTTTCAGATGATTTTTCTACAGTGCTGGAACAGTATATTAGCTGAAAAATACACTCTGAAAGGTTGGTGTAAAGTATGCATCCATTATGCAGCAGCATCAAGGCAGAATTAGACTGCACTTTGAGAAAAGATATAGTATCTGTCGCTCCTGTGAATGAGCCTTGATTAAATTAAATTCCCTACAGGGACAAAGGTTCAAAAGTTCCTGGTTTAATAAAACATATGGCAAAAAAATGTGGGAAACAGTTGGGTATGTAAAGCTTTAGCACTGTAAATGGATCAATTTCCCAAGTTTATGCATTTTCTCTGTACACAGCTACTCGTTGTCAAAATACTTTTTTCTTAAAAAACTCAGTGTTTGCACTGTTCACACAGTGTGTGTGTGAAATATCCCATGGTGGGTATAGGTATAGCTCCGTGTACACTTCAAAAGGTGAGCAGAAATTCCAAGAAAACACACACAAACTTGAAGCTCTGTGCTCCTTTATTCAATTAAAATATCTGAACTAAAAATGATAACCTATATATTATTCATTTTGCTATTCAGTTCAATATATTATAACCGTGCTCACATTTTCAGCCTTTAGAGAGCTCTTTTATCCTCTTTTAAATCTTTCATAGACAATATTTAGAAGAAAAGGAGAACGATTGGTAGCTTAGCAAGATGATGGGAGGTGGTCATCAGATTTCAGCCTATGTTTTTCCTATGAGCATTCAATAGCATTGAGTAAATATAAAAACAGCCAGTCCTGGACTTGGGCCACAACAATCCCATGCAAAGCTACAGGCTGGGGAAGGAGTGGCTCAAGACCTGTCTGGAGGAGAGACCTAGAGGTATTGTTCAACCGCTGGCTGAACACATGCCAGCAGTGTGCCCAGGTGGCCAAGGTGGCCAAGGGCATCCTGGCCTGCATCAGGAACAATGTGGCCAGTAGGACCAGGGAAGTGATCCGTCGGCGCTGGTGAGGCCGCACCTCAAGTGCTGTGTGCAGTTTTGGGCCCCTCGCTACAAGAAGATTGAGACACTTGTGTGTCCAGAGAAGACCTACAGGGCTGGTGAAGGGTTTAGAAGACAAGTCTGATGAGGAGCGGCTGAGGAATCTGGGATTGTTTAGTCTGAAGAAGAGGAGACTGAGGAGAGACCTCGTCGCTCTGTACAGCTACCTAAAAGGTGGTTGTAGTGAGGTGGGGGTGGGTCTCTTCTCCCTGGTAGCTAGTGACAGGACAAGGGGAAGCAGCCTGAAGTTGCATCAGGGGAAGTTTAGGTTGGATATTAGGAAATAATATATGAAAAGGGTTGTCAGATATTGGAACAGGCTGCCCAGGGAGGTGGTTGAGTCACCATCCCTGGAGGTGTTTAACAGAAGAGTAGATGTGGTGCTTGGTGACGTGGCCTAGTGTTGGACCCAGTAGGGCTGGATAGATGGTTGGACTCGATCATCTTGAAGGTCTTTTCCAACCAAAATTGTTCTGTGATTCTGTGAAATACACAGATGATGACATACCTCTCCAAGACAGTACTGACAATTCTCATGCTGCAAAAGTTGGATGCATAAACTGGAGGAGATGACAGAGGTCTGGGTTTTCAACCACCTTACCCAAAGTTGCAGCCAATTATAGTGCACGTTTCTGCACTCTTCTGGATTTTCCCATGCTGAAGACTTAAACTGTTTGATAATGCCTTCAGGGAGGTGATTGTCCCTCTCTACTCTGCCCTCGTGAGGCCCCATCTGGAGTACTGTGTCCAGATCTAGAGCCCCCAATACAAGAAGGATGTGGAACTGTTGGAGAGGGTTCAGAGGAGGGCCACGAAGATGATTAGAGGGCTGGAGCACCTGCCCTACAAAGAGAGGCTGAGGGAACTGGGCTTGTTCAGCCTGGAGAAGAGAAGGCTGCGGGGGGACCTCATTGCAGCCTTCCAGTCCCTGAAGGGAGCTTATAAGCAGGAGAGCATTCAACTTTTAAAAGAGCAGATAATGGCAGGACAAGGAGGAATGGACTAAAGCTAAAGGAGGGAAGGTTTAGATTAGATATTAGGGGGAAGTTTTTTACAGAAAGAGTGGTGAGGTGCTGGAACAGGCTGCCCAGAGAGGTGGTGGATGCCCTGTCCCTGGAGGTGTTCAAGGCCAGGTTGGATGGGGCCCTGGGCAGCCTTGTGTAGATCCAGGCCTGGAGGTTGTTGTCCCAGCCTGTGGCAGGGGGGTTGGAGCTCTATGATCCTTGGGGTCCCTTCCAACCCATGCCATTCTATGATTCTATGAAAAGAAGTGATCTTTATACAGTTGTTTTGCTAAAAGAAGTAGCCCTGCAAGCTATGCACAGTTCTCATGGACTGCTTTTTGAACATGTTCATATATCTGAATTTTAAGTGATTCAAACAAAACAAAACAAAAAGACAGTTTATTTCTCATTCTTGCCAAGAGACCAAAAAAAACCCAAAACAAGCCAACACCACCAGAACAGCAACAACAAAGAAACAAACTCTTTCCACTGGCTTCTCCTAAGGCAGAACAAACAGCAAATACAAGGACCATGTGGATGATTTTATACACCTTTTAAAAATACATTTTCACAATTCTTTTTCCTTTCCATAAGAGTGCAGCTTCAAAGGAAATGATAGAAACAGTAGATGCACCTTCCACAGAAGAGTACAACTGATCACCATGTGCACTGCAAACACTGTCAGGACACTGTCAGGACTAACAGGCCTTAATTATCCTGACAAGCCTCACTGGGGACCCCTGCCCTGGGTCTCTGCCAGGCCTTCCCAGATGGACCTCAGGTTCATGTCATTGCCTTGTCTCCAATTGCACCTTCAGCATCATCTCCTTCCTGTCTCATCTTCAGCTGCCCCTGGAGGGCCCTGGTTCAGGCTCTCTCATGTGTCCAGGGCTGCTGGCAGAGGCCTTTAGTGGCCCCTGGCTCTGCAGGCCCCACTTACGGGCTGCACTCCGGTTGGTGAGGGCACTGCCTCTGATGAAGTCACCCTTGGCTCTTGGGTCACCCTCCCTTGTGGAGCACATCCACTACCACTGTTCCCTGACCAACAGGACAAGAGTTTATTGAAATTGCAGCAAGATAAATTTGTGATAACCATAAGAAAACTTCCCAGCTGGATCCTGTTCTTAAGGTCCTTTCCAGTCCCGATTTCCATGAACCTGTATGATGGCTGCACAACGATTAAGTTAAATTCACTGTTAAAGCTAAGGTTTCGGGTTTTTTTCCTCCTGCATGGCTTCAGGGTATATTTGCATGGCTCTTCACAATTACAGCTGACACTTCCTCTTCAAAACTCAGTAGAATTGCTGCTCTGTGACAGACCTGTAACTGATCTTATAATAAAATTTGAGCTAGATGTCAAACTTGGCACCAGTGGTGGTTCCACTAACTCAGCAGCTTCCCTTTAGCTCTTCTCATGCAGGAGGACAACTGGATGTGCAGACAACCTGCTTTTGATGCCAGTAAGTGCATCTTGAAACTCTCCTATCTGCCACTAAGGTATCCTCTGGCCATCTTCAGAAAAAGTAGACTAGACGAGCCCATATGGGATTCTTAAAATATCTGTAACATTCCTGAGTAACAGATTTTGCTATTTTGCAAAATACCACTGCAAGCTTTCCCATACAATACATTTTGTATGAGGCATGAATAAATTCTCTTGATATTGAGACGCCCAGCTGGGGTGTCTCAGGCCGCAGCTTGTGTGACACAGCGCCATGGCATCAACATGACGGCTGCCTCCGGACAAACATGTTAAATTAAAATAATCATGAGCGCAAACTGGAAAATAAATGAGTTAGCTTTGTATTTGCAATGGAAATCAAGTAGGGTACACAAAAGCTTTCGCTTTGATGTTCTGACATATTTGTATAATGGCTGTTTTGATGTTTGCCTAAGACATGCCTCCAGATTCTTCCAGTCATGTATCAGGAAGGTGAATGCAAAGTGTAGCAGCTGCCTCTTTCTTTCTCCTCCCTCACTTGACTGTTAAGTCTTTCATCATGTATTAACACGAGGCAAGTGACCCAAAAGATGTATTACTTCAATTAAAGAAGTCATGTACAGGCAATATGATGGAGTAGAAGATAAAGAATACGGGTATGGTCAGAGGAACTCTTCCGGTCACAGCCAAGCCGAATCAATATTTTATTGACACCACACACACAGAGCTGCTTGTTCTCACCTTTATCTGCTGCCTCTGACAGAGTTCCCAGCTATTGGGTTTGGGTTTTGTTTGTTTGTTTCATTTGGAATAGGTTGAGTTGTACAGGCCTTAAATCAGTTCTGAGAAACGACTCAAATGAAAAACACTCTTTATATGAAAAGAGTTGTTTAAAGCTGGCTTGATCTATAGGTTAGAGATCAGCCAGGAGAACAATGAAACAAATAGTACTGGGAGATGAAATCTCTGCTGGGCTTGTGGTGTGGGTGGAAGAAGAGGACCAGGGGATAACACATTGCCCTGAATCTGCTGCCTGCAGAACAGCTCGTCTCGCCATTCCATATGGTAAAAAGCATTAGCTAAAATACAGAAATGAGAAGGAGATTACATTTATGACAAGCTTATTAGGTGTCTTATTCTCAAATGACTGAAAGGACTGATTCAATCAGTTTTCGGGTACCATAAAAAATGTGAGCTCTACTATCAGTGTGGGGTTTTATTTTCCCAAACAGACAATCGAATCAGGCTGTTGTTAAATGAAAATTGCAATAAAGTTGCTTTAGATTATGTTTATTATCAGGAATTTGGTAGCTTATGGTTTAGACTCTCCACTGTGTAGTGACATGCTTTTATGCTTGTCAAGAAAAATCCTTCCTATTTAAAAAATACCTGAAGAACTAACCCATCTCTAATTATTAGTGTTCTACACTCTTCAACCTACTGCCTGCTTTCCACGTCTTGTTTGATCATTTTTTTCTGTAGTTTTCATGAATAATTGAAACTGTTGGTGAATTTCCTTAAATTATGACATCTATCCAGGAACTTAAGAGAATGGCAAAGATAAAATAGCACGGCATAGTTCCTGATCCAGAAGAGAAATAAAAAATACCAATTCCTGAAGACGCATGCCCCTTGGATAGAATTTTCATTCTTTTTATTCTCTCCATCTGCCTTTTTGGTTCTTTTTAAACAGAACATCTTATAAGCAAGGCAACGCTTGTATTCTCCAGCAGATTTTGTATTTTGGAATTTGTAGAAATACAATGTGCTGGGAGGGCTTCTTGCTAAATTTTTGCTATTAAAATGAAAGGAAGAAAGAGGTGATCTCCTAACCTGGTTTTCTGTCAAAGCAGAAAACTCACTCTTGTAAGGGATATCTTTGGGCTTCATAAGAATGGCCATGATTCTTCTAAGTTTCTCCCAAGGAGGACACTTTGGTACCATTGGCCTGCTATGTACACATGGGCAGGCACTACACATGGGCTCACTTTCTGTTTCATCACGTGAATACCCTCCTATTGCCCACTCGCTTGAGTACATTTTTGTTTTTTCTCCAGAACAATGTATAAATATTTCTAGCATAGCCTTTGAAGGCAGTCTATTTACTACACAGTGTTGCTTCTTTCCTTAGTTATGATTATACTAGATCCTTTCTTGGGACTGATTGTATGTCTGAAAATGAGGACTTAATCCGTATTAGCCCCAAAAAGGCTGTTAGGTTTCATCAGACAAATCCAGGCACCTTGCAATAAGGAAGGAGGACAAGCATTCCAAGATTCATATGCTCAACAAGGTGCCTGTGGTCTTAGATTAGCCATGAAAATTTTATCTGGTCAGCCAAACGCTATGTAACTTTTTGAGAAAGATCACCAGCTTGGCTAGAAAAAAGAAAGTGAAATGGTCTTCTGCAAGGTGTTAATCTCAGAACTACACTACAGTTTAACTTAAAAAAAATCCACCAAACCAAAACCCCAAACCAAAACCCGAACAAAAAAAAAAATCCCAGACCAAACCCTCACCCCCAAAAAAACCCCACCAACTCACACCCCACCATCAGAATAAGTGTAACCTCTAGTAGCTGCTACCTTCTCAAAGGTATTGAAGAAGCTATTGAAGAAGACTGGGCACACCTGCAAGCTGTCTGTAATAATGTAAGTTAGAGATAAAAACCTGAATTCAGGTAGAAGGCAGTATATGGAGGTCAAGAGGATGTGGACTTTCTATGCTAGGACTATGGGTAAGGCTTTGGAAGAAAAGGCCCTCTTCTGGAAATAATAAGCCGGGCAACACTTGTATTCCCCAGAAGAATACAAGTGTTCAACTAAATTGGCCAACAATTATGAAAGCAATTTTTTTTTCTTGTCAGAATACTGAAAACTGACAGAAAGTGTATTTGCCCAGTGAGCAGGCAGGTAGCCTCACCCCACTGTCCTAAGAGAGATCACTCAGGAAGTGATGTGGGGTCTTGTTCACTTTCTCTGTGCCACTGGTGAGGCTGCTGTTGAATGCTCTGTCTGATTCTGACATCAGCGTTTCAGGGGAGATGCTGAAAGATTTGGAGAGCTTTCAGCAAAGAGCGCCGAGACCGTGGCTCTGGAAAGGCCCAAGAAAGAAAGAAAAACTGTTTCAGTGAGTACATGCTGACCTTGCACAGAGGAAACTTTGCTGAAGTTGCATACAGTGAAATGAAACTGAAAGTTGGGTTTTCTTGTCTTTACAGGGTGAAAAGCAGCTTACTCAGGATTTCCCACAGCCATCAAAAATTCAGTCCTTTTCAAAAGCACCTGATGTTACCGCCAATGGAAACTGTGGTTTTGTGGAAAAAAAAAACAACCCTGGGGCGAGACCCAGCGGATCAAAGGCCAGGGCTGCACTGTGTTAGGAACAGGTGACCCAAAGTAGCTCATGCAGGTCACTGACCAGGGGCAGCAGGACTCCCAGGGCTTGCCTCTGTGCTGCAGCTATACCGAAGGCACAGCTCCTCTTCCTCACATGTCATGCCAGGGCCAAACCTGGACACAGGTGGGCAACCCTGGGCTGCCCCAGCCAGGATAAATATTTGAGGTCTGCACTGTCCCCTTCCGTGCTCTGCTGCTGGCAGTGCTTGCTCCCCGCTGCCGAGGGGGCCAGAAGCTGTGGCACCAGAGGAGGGTTGTTAGCAATGGCAGCGCTGTGGCGGGGCGGTAAGGCACGGACGGCACTGCTGCTCTCTTCTTCCTTTTGGGTCCAGGACGTTTCCACCTGAAATGAGCTGGCCATATTCGCCCTGGAAGGCTGGCTGTGGATCAATCTTATTTGGCTTGTGAAAGCCTTAAATCTGCGGTAGGAAGTATTGCCTTTCCCTCTGGAATAGGTGGATTGACTTGGTGGGACTAAGCGAGCACATACTTGACTCTCAAGGATCTGTAACAGGTTAGGGTGGGGGGACAGGTAGGTGAACGCTCCCCTCATACCCCAACCACACGCTCAGTTAAACCGGCGGTGACTCCCCTCTGGGCGGGCGGCTCCTCAGTCGCGCAGCCCTGACTGGCAGCGCGAAGCTCAGCCTGCCGCTCTCCCCGGCTCTCGCCTTGCTGCGAGAGAGATGGTGCCGCTCCGCCCGAGCGACTCGGTCCCCCCCTAGGACTGGGCGGATGCCCTTCCTTTCCTCTCCGCGCTCTCCCAAAGCGGCCGCTCCCCGCGGCAGGGGCCAAGCGGCCCGGGGGGGCCCCGGCCAGGCGGGGAGTGCGGAAGGCAGGAGCAGAAGGAGGGTTCTACTCGGGGAGCCTGTCCCTCAGCCGAGCGTGCGAGGGAGCCCCGCGGTCACAGCTGAGCAGCTACGAGCGCAGCCGGTAACCACCCGGCACCAGGCAGAACCCACCCTGCGTTCGGCACGGCGGCGACGAGGGTACAGGCGGCAGCTGCCCGGCAGCTGCAGCGCCACCCGCCGACCCGCCTCAGCTCGGCCCGGCACGGCCCCGCCGGCGTGGGGCGGTGCCCGCGGCGCGCCCAGCAGGTGGCGCCGCCGCGCCGCGGCGTTGGCTGTGTCCCGGCCGGCACCGGGCGGCGGCCGTGGGCGGGCACAGGGTTTGCGCGGAGCCGGTGAGGCCTGGCGGGGGTGTCCGCTGCCGCCCCTGGGGCAGCCCGGCGCGGAGACCTGCGCGCTGGCCGGGGGTTACATACCCCGCCACCCACCCCGCGGACCTGGCGTGGCCGCGGCGGGTGGGTGCGGGGGTGGCGCGGCGTGCCGCGGGGCTGGGCTGCAGCCGTGTCCGCCGCCGGTTCCGAGCCGCGCGTGGGAAGTGAAACCCGCCGCGTCTCGATGGGCGCCTTGCGGGGTGATGGGCACCACCGCCTGCGTGGGGTGCAAGCGCAGTCTGTCCCGCCGCCCTGGGCCGGCAGCCGAGCGCAGCCACGCTGGGTGCCAGCCCTGTGAAGCGCCGTTAAGAGCACACAGACCGAGAGAAGTAGGGTACAATCGGGAGTCCCCGCTGTAGCGCCCTCAGCGCGGCCCCGTGGGAGAGCGCGTGGATTTTTGACGGCTGCGAGTGTCTTGGCAAGAGTTGGTGGAGAAGAAGTTGCGAGCAGTTGGCTTTCCAGCAGCAGTCTTCCCAGCCCTGGTGACCAAATCCAGCAGACAGCTGTGAACAAAACAAAACAAAATCCCAAACCAAGAACAAAATAAACCTGCCCACACCCCTCTCCGCAGCTCCCGGGTTCAGACGGTTTGCAACGCCTGAGGCCTGACCTGAACCATGAACGGAGGCAAACCTGGGCAGAACATGGCCTGGACAGTGCCCACAGGCCCACAGAAGCCAGTCGAGCACAGGGTGAACGCAGCAGGGCCTGGAGTGGGGCATAAGAGAGGCAGACGTGCTGCTCGTTGCTTTTTCTGGAGGAGCTGCCGTGTTTGGTCCCTGCTTTCCTCAGGTGTGACAGACATGGCTGATGTGAGGCATCTCTCGAAACTTGGCACTGCTGCAGCCCTGCTTGGGAGAAGCTGAGCTGCCAGGGTTAGTTCATTTGTATCGTCGTGGAAAGGTTGAGGTCAGGGGTGCTTTTATTCTCTGCTGAAGGAGAAGCAGGCTTTTGACCTGCCGGTGAAGGAATCTGAATGAAAACTTAGCCCTAAGAAGTAATGAGGAAAATTGACCTTCTGGGTAGTTAACAGAGACAACATAGCACTGCTCTGGCCAGATTATAATCTATTAATCTTTTGGATATCTCAGGTGTAGAAATAAAAATCATCAGAATGTAGATGTAGAGTCTTGTTCCGCCTTAAGATTTGGTTAGATGGTTATTGACCTATCATTACCTTCTTTTAAATCAAAAGACGGAGCATGTCAGGGTTGTGAAGGAATATGCTGGTAATCCGATAGACTCTTAGGCTATGGTGCCATTAGAATACTGCCTGGGGGAGATGCAAATGTGGAGAGCTAGCTTGTGTAAATTCTTTACGCTAGCTAGTGCATTTAGCTGGATTAGGTCCTTTAAAAAAAAATCTCCTCAGGCTCAACTTTCAATTAAGATACTGAGCAGTCCCGCAGAAGTTGGGGAAGTTGAAAATTTGGTATGGAGATTATCTGGTCGGGACCAGCATATACGTTTGGCCTCTTTGGGGCATTTGCTCTTTTGACTGTGAGTGGAAAACACCTGTACCTATTTTACCTCCTCTGGGTTTTCCCATTGTGCCAATAAGTGCAGCACCATTGTGCCAATAACGGCAGCACTACTGGCCCACTTGCCAAAATGCATGAAGAAATCATAAAGCTGCTATCATATGACACAGTTCTCCTTTGGCTTGAATTTAGGCATCTCTTGGCCTTGGCAAAGTTCTGCTCAATATAACCAAAGGTCTGAGAGAGACAGAAATAATAATGTATTATTAATCTGTTACTGGCTCTGAGGAAAGCAGGCTCTCAAAAATGAAGGCAAGGTGTTTGTCTCAAGGGTTTTATTACTGAAGCTGAGATAGCAACAAAGCACTTGGAAGGTTAATTATGGACCATGTGATAACAGCAATAGGTGAGATGTGGTAATCATGTAATCACCCTAGATGGTTTATAGTCTTGCATTTTCTAAGGTATATATTTAAAAGATGAAGGGTGATACTGCAAAACCTATAAAGTGAGAGAGGAAGCATGAAAAATTCGCCTAATGAGCAGTTAGAAGTGACCCGAGCCAGTGAGGTACTGTTCCTGCTAGTCCAGCACGGGGACGTTTCATTTTAGCATCTACAGGAATTGAGGTGTCGGAACCAGTTTACGAAATACAGATCAAACAACAAAACCAAAGCATTCACACTTTTGTTAAGGATAATGTATGCTGATTTTGAGTGACAATTAAAAATTACCATATGATTGTGATGGTTTATATAGGATTCTAGCTCCTTATTGCTAGCGACAAATCTGAATTCAGAACATAATTTTAAAGTCAGTTTTCCTGTGATGAAGGAAGTATTGTCAGATGTTAAGTGATAATACCTTACTTGGTATTACCTGACTAATTAAGAAAGTGCTTTCGGGCTCTGTTAGAAGATCAGAGATTATTCTTGATTTGCATCTTCATAAGAAATTATTGACGGTGCAAAGAGTTCCTTTGATTATGAAAATGGGACGTGAATATTGAAACCTTTTACAGGTAAAGACGTTGATACGAAAGTGGCACAGAAATGAAAAGTCATTACACTTTTTTAGTGTTTCCATTTCATAACATCTCAGCAAATCAAATTAAGGGACTTAATTGGCTGGGAGCTGAGAAACATTATTAAGTGCTTGTATTTACTGCTTAAAATATGGCAAGAAGCAATGACGTGTAGGACACCAGTGAAGAGCAATTTTAGGCCTGGTACTTTCAAGATCACCTTTTTATATACTGGTTTATATATATATTTATATAAAATATATATCTATATATGTTCTGTATACATGTAATTTCTAGTCCCTTTTAATGTTCTTATCACCTGCAGAAGAGGAGGAGACACATGCAGCATGGGCAGAGTGAAATAAATATTTAAAAGGAATGAAAGTCAAATGCAGGGGGAGGCCAAGTGATAATGAAATTTTATAAAACATTCTTTATCTCAAATACTTCTTAAAGCAAAAGTTAACAGTAGCTGAGAACTGCCTGCTATTTCCTTCAGTAGCTTAGAAATCACTAAGCTGTAGCACTATTAGTTGTCAGCCAGAGTATGCATAGAAAAAATAATCTGTGACTGAGGCCCCCATGCATTACGTACTGTGGGTAATGTTACTAAGAGGTTAGTCATACTATGCTCTCACATGATGTAATTAATATAGAGTAAGTGACTCTGAAATTTAACACCAGCCAGAGCATAGTAATTGTAGAATTGTCCCAAATCTCAAAGAATGTGTGAGTGGATGGTGTTAATAACCTGAGTATGTAGCAGCAAGGGTTTAAATGTAGATTTTGAGGCACGTAATTTTATTCCTCAAGGGGCAACTAATTTGTCTGCAAGTACCTCACAGTGGAAGTTGACTTTTTGGAAGACCTGTGGAACTGGCCATGTTTTATTTTGGGGAGCATATGAGACCTGTTTGATGCTACAAGCATTCACATCTGATCTGCCGTACTTCGAGAGTATTTCCAGGCACCCTGATTCACCAGGATCTCTCCACTACTGCCCTTGGTTTATTTTAGGGTCTAGTGTTTTAGGAACAAGTTCTACCTTGTTTATGCCACTACTGTGCCTACACCCTATGGCAAGATTTGTATCAGGCTCAGAGCCTTGCTTGTTATAAATCTTGCGTATCAGAAGTTTGTTTCAGAGGAATGGCAGGTACTCAGCACTTGGAAAAATCATATCCAAAAACTTCTTTGACCTTAGGTGAGGTATGTTAAGTGACCTGCGTTACTATAGAAGAATAGGAAGAACTAGTTGTGTGCTTGGTTGTTACTGCTCAAGAAAACCTGTGATCCTACTGGTACACAGAAGGAATCTCAGAAAATGATTCTTAAGAAGTTTTATGTTTCTTAGAAATTTTTTTTCCAGTTCTTGAAAATACCTGTTTTGGAAGACTGTAATTTTTTTCTATTGTAATTTATGTTCAATAGTACTGCCCTGGTTCTTGCCAGAGATTCTTAGAGTGCAGTTGTGCTTAATGATATAGAAACACATCAATGGGACAATTACTCTTTCAGAGAAAGTTCATATTTAGTTGTGCTGAACAGTTGGGAAAAAAACATTAGATACCCTAGGACTTACAAATGGTTCTGAGTTCTTTTAGATTTTTTAAAAAAAGTATGATCTGATAGTTACACAGTAAACTAAATTATTCTAACACCAGGAATTGGTCAGAAATAATTTTAAAATATAAGGAGTCTGTATATATGCAAATACGAGACATTTCATATCAATCCCTTCCAAAAAATGTAATTCACAACTTGAAAGACTGAATAATCTGATTTTCTTAGAAGTCTATTTCAAATACTTCTTGATTTGCAGCAGTTGATGCCTCTTAATTTGAGGGACCTTTTCAAGTCTGGGATAATTCCCACCCTCTTTTTAAAATGAAAGAGAATGTGTAGGACTTGTCACTGCAAAGGTGCATTACCATCTCAAAAACTGTTGTTGAAAAACATTTAGAAATACACAGGAGTTATCAACACTTGAACTAGCTTTAATTGGAGTAATTGACTCCCAGCAGGTAAGCTGGGTAACGCTCAGTTCCCTGCCACTGTGGACAGCCTTCTAATCTAAACTTCTAATACTCAACCATGCAGTTTAAAATTAAGTCAGCCATCTCTTTACAGTGCTGCACTAGCTATGTTTTCTTTGTGTGGTAACAGCTGTGCCTAGCTGGCCTAAAATGGTTTCTCAATCCTCTTTTTTTTTTTTTAAATCCCTTATTAAAAAAAAAAAAGTTATTTTTGCACATTCATATACTAAGACATATTTGTCTTTTAGGAGGGTAGAATTTAATTTCTGTAGCCCAAGTCCATCTTGTATAAAAGTTCAGTTCCTTTAAGTTAAATCATAGAATGGTCTGGGTTGGAAGGGACCCCAAGGATCATAGAGCTCCAACCCCCCTGCCACAGGCTGGGACAACAACCTCCAGGCCTGGATCTACACAAGACTGCCCAGGGCCCCATCCAACCTGGCCTTGAACACCTCCAGGGACGGGGCATCCATCGCCTCTCTGGGCAGCCTGTTCCAGCACCTCACCATTCTTTCTGTAAAAAACTTCCCCCTCATACCTAATCTAAACCTTCCCTCCTTTAGCTTTAATCCATTCCCCCTTGTCCTGCCATTGTCTGACCTTTTAAAAAGTTGATTCCCCTCCTGTTTGTATGCTCCCTTCAGGCACTGGAAGGCTGCAATGAGATCCCCCCGCAGCCTTCTCTTCTCCAGGCTGAACAAGCCCAGCTCCGTCAGCCTCTCTTCATAAGAGAGGTGCTCCAGCCCTCTGATAATCTTTGTGGCCCTCTTCTGAACCCTTTCTTGTGTTGGGGGCCCCAGATCTGGGCACAGTACTCCAGATGGGGCCTCTTGAGGGCAGAGGAGAGAGAGGCAATCACCTCCCTCCTTGCCATCCTTTCAGCTGACAAGGAGATTCAGATGTTTCATCCTTGACATCACCACCCTTGCAATCAACACCTGATGCTTTTCATCAGGTCCCATGCACTTACGCACCTGTGGGTTCCTTATATGGTCTGGAAGCTTTACTGTCTCCTACAGTGGGTGGTTCTTTATTCTCCCAGTCCCTGCCTTCACCTTCTGTGACTCAGGGTGAGGCCTCATTGCTTGCTGGTGAAGACTAAGGGGAAAAAAGGCATTGAATACTTCAGCCTTCTCCATATCCTGAGTAACCAGGTCTCCTATTTCATTCTGAAGGGGGCCCACGTTTTCCCTCATCTTCCTTTTATCTCTGATGTATCTATAGAAGCTTTTCTTGTTGCCCTTGATGTCCCTGGGCAGATTCAGTTCTATCTGGGCTTTAGCTTTCCTAACCTGATCCCTGGATGCTGAGACCTCCTCCCAGGTCACCTGCCCTTGCTTCCACCTTCTGTAAGCTTCCTTTTTGTGTTTGAGTTTGAACATGGAGCTAGCTCCTTGTTCATCCAGGCAGTCCTCCTGGTGGTTTTGCCTGACTTTTCCTTTGCTGGGATGTGCCACTCCTGAGCATGGAGGAGGTGATCCTTGAATACTAGCCAGCTGCCTGGCCCCTCTTCCCTCCAGGGGTTTGTCCTATGGTGTTTTGTCCCATGGTGCTCTATAAAGCAGGTTCCTAAAGAGGCGCCAAAATCTGCTCTCCTGAAGTCCAGGGTAGTGACCTTACTGTGTGCCCTTCTTGCTACCCTGGGGATCTTGAACTCCACCGTTTCATGGTTACTACAGCCAAGACCATCTTGGAGCTCTATGTTCCCCACCAGCCCCTCCTTGTTGATGAAAACAAGGTCCAGCATGGCACTTCTATATCAATTAGAGGAGGAAGTTATCATCAGTGCATTCCAAGAACCTCCTTGATTGCTTATGCCCTGCTGTGTTGTCCCTTCAGCAGATATCAGGGTGGTTGAGGTTCCCTGTGAGGACAGGGGCTTATGAACTTGAGGCTGCTTCTGTCTGTTTATAGAGGACTTAATCCACTCAGTATTCCTGGTCGGGTGGCCTGTAGCAGACCTCCACTGTAGTGTCCCCTGCTTTCCGTGTAATCCTGACCCAAAACCATAGCATATCCTGAGTTGGAAGGGACCCATAAAGATCATCAAGTCCAACTCCTGGCTCCACACAGGGCCAGCCAAGTCACAGCATGTGACTGAGTGCATCGTCCAGACGCTCCTTGAGCTCAGCCAAGCTCGGTGCTGTGACCACTTCCCTGGGGAGCCTGTTCCAGTGCCTGACCACCCTCTCTGTAAAGAACCTCTTCCTAACATCCAGCCTAAACCTCCCCTGTCACAGCTTCAGCTGTTCCCTCAGGTTCTATCACTGGTCACCAAAGAGAGGAGATTGGCACCTGCCCCTTTGCTTCCCCTCGTCAGGAAGCCACAGACCATGATGAGGTCTCCCCTCTGTCTCCTCCAGGCTGAACAAACCAAGGGACTTCAGCCTTTCCTCATAAGACGTCCCCTCCAGACCCTTTGTCATCCTCGTTGCCTTCCTCTGGACACTCTCCAATAGTTTTGTGTCCCTCTCATGCTGTGAGATACCCAGTACTTGAGGTGAGGCCATAGCAGCACAGTGTACAGCAGGACAATCCCCTCCCTGGTAATGCCATGCTTGATGCACCCCAGGATGCAATTGGCCCTTCTGGCTGCCTGGTCACACTGCTGGCTCATGTTTAATTTGTTGTCAGCCAAGACCCCCAAATCCCTCCCTCTCAGCATGACTGGCCTCCTCGTAAGCTCATAGTCAGTTCCTCATCCATCCCCAGATGAAACTCTATGCACTTCAGCTGTTCATTGACAGGGAGGCTGACACCCCCTCCTTGTCTCCCCTGCTTGTCTTTCCTAAAGAACCTGTATCCTTCCATGCCAGCGCTCCAGTCAGAGGAGCTATTCCACAATGTCTCTGTGATGCCAATGAGATCACAGCCCTGCAGGCATGTGCGTGTCTCCAGCTCCTCTCCTTCCCTGAGGGTTTGCATAGAGGCATTTAAGTTGGGCCTCAAATGAAGTTGACTTACTGGCTGAAGAGGCTGGAATTCCTTTGAGGTGTTTCACCAGTGTTGCTCTGTTGGCTCCTATCCCCTCAGGAGCCCCTGGCTCCTCTGGGTAAGACTTCTGTGCTACAGTGTACCCAGCATGTCTCAGACCAACAGGCTGAGGGCCCTGACTTGCACCTTGTCCCTCTAACCTTGGTGTGTCTATCCCACAGCTTGTTGCAGGCAAGCTCCCCTTCCCTGTTGAAGCCTAGTTTAAAGCTCTGCCAATGAGCCCTGCGAGCACCTGAGTAAAGGCCTTGTCTCTAGTTCTGCCTCCCCTCTGCTCCCTCTTAAAGAGCAAGCGGCTGCGTGGTGCCTGGCTCTTGGCAAAACCACAACAGACCTTCCTTCCCCTTTGGGAAAGGTGAACCCCATCTGACTCCAGCAGGCCTGGTGCCGTGGAGGCCTTCCCATTATTGAAGGGCCCACAACTGTGGTGGTGACACCAGCCACGAAGCCGTGTGTTACCAGACTGGGTCCTTCTGTTTCTCCCAGTGTCGCTGCCCACAACTGGAAGGGGAGAGGAAAATAAAACTACTAACCTTTGCTCCAGATTCCCTCATCAACCATCCCAAGGCCCGGAAGTCTCTTTTGATCGATCGTGGACTGCGCATTATGGCTTCATCGCCACCCACATGTACTCACCTGTTATACTTGAGTAATAGTCATTCCTCAGCTATCACTATGGAGAGTGTTACCATACTGCAGTGGCTCCTATTCCATATGCTTAGAAAATAGGTTCAAAGGCAGACATTTACATGGAAAAACGTCCAGATTTTTATTGCTGTGCCGTCTGTGCTGAGTAATTCTGTGGTTTCTGGCTTACACTGACAGCACTGTGAAAACTGATGGCAAAGAGGGGGGGAAATAATAACAGATTGATACGAGAATTATTCCCACAGTAGCTGAAATCTAAAGATTTGTCAGATAATATGCATTTAAACATTTGGCTTAAGGAATGCTAACAGTTTGAGCAGTGGTATGTATGGAAGGGCAGGCTACAGATCCGGCTGAGAAATGAACGGAACAGTCTTAACTGTACTATTCAGGTAGCATGATACTTACCATATGCTCTCAGTGCTTGTCCCTCCTGTTTTTAAATTATTCATACATTATTTTCCTTCCTGTAGGAGTGAGGAAAAAATCGCATAGGTGGATGTTTTGTGTGTGTCTAGAAAAGCTTATTAGAAACCTTAATCAAAGAAGTGAGATTTTAGTGAGAGATTTCTACTGTCTTATGAATGTGATGAGATATACAGGCACCCACTCTTGCAGAAGAGGCTTGAGGTACGAACCCAGTTCTTGAGAAAATGCTGTTTCCTGTAATGATCCTTCCTGGAGGAAGGATGCCATAATGTACTTGTAGCTTTATCTGAATTCAGCAAACAGTTTACAGGCGCAGAATTACAGGGAGTTTTACAGACATCTAAAATAATTTTGTATAGGTTTCGGAAGAGAAGACTATTAAAGAGTTTTGTATCTACAATAATTACTTTTAGTTTCAGCAAAGTGGAAATGAGAAGTTGTGTAAACCTCAATTATACCCATTAATCATATTTCTCAAAATAAGTAACAAAATTCAATTGCTATTTAAGAAATTCTTGTGGCAGTTTGAAATGCCCGCTGTACTCTGTGGTACCTTTTCTATGGGTGCATTACAGTAGTGGAGAAATGTTTAAAAAACATCCAATTTACTGGAAAATTTATGTTTTATTCCTTCAGTATGTTTGTTGAAGTACACAGGTCTGTATTCTGTTTGTTGCAAATGCTGATTTGCAACAGCTCTCTGACCGGCTCTCTTGTCTTTGCCTTGGCAGGTGCTGCCTGTGCTAACTATAACCCTGCAGCTGGAGCAGCATCCATCAGCCCAGGTCCTTGGAAACACGCTGCAGAGCCTCTTCCCGGAGCTGCGTGCCAGGTGGGCTCTGACGGGAGCCGCGCTTGGCGACGCCTGCACATGTACAGGACATGCAGACGCGTGCGGGGCTGGCGCTGTGTAACCGAGGGCAGTACGAAGCCCAGCGCAGGGGAGAGACGTTACCTTACGTTGTTTAACAGCCCAGTTAGTGATTGTGTGTGGTTCTGGGTCTTTTGCACTCAGAGGTGGGAATTGGCATTTCTGGGTTGTGCATGATATTCCTAATTATACAAAAAGATACTTAGCGGGTAGAATGCAGTGGGTCCGTGGTTTTTTATTTATTCAACATCCCCCCCCCCAAAAAAAAAAAAATACTGGATGTCTAAGATACGTTGTTGAGAAAACTCAGAATTTGGGCCATAAATTACTAGTCTATTCACTGCTTTAAAGATAAACCAGAACTACCTGGGGATGATTTGGCCAGACTGAATTGTGCAAAGCCAGATCCTGCTAAACCTCATTTTATCCCGAGGGCAAGTACTAACTCCAGACACCTACAAGCACCTGGTTTCAGTGATGCAAACTAGACACCTATTCTCTAACAGTTCCTAGTACAGGGCTTGGTGCTCTGGACTGAAAAGATGCGTGGTCCTGAGGAAGTCACTCTCTCCTGTCACTCTGCAGCAGTGCCCAGCCAGCTAGTTACCATGTCTGGGGCACCTGTGATGTACATGCTTCTTAAGACACCTCAACATCACTCCACAATTTGAAAAACAAGGGGAATACATCAAGAAAAGTTTTCAAAACTCTTAGATTTGATGTATTATTTTATGCTAAGCCGCATCTTTAAACAAAAACTTTAATAAGCTAAGTACTGTCTTTCTCAATTTTAGCACCACAGTTCTAGAGGAACCTGTCAGCTGGTGTGCTGTGCCCTCTCCCCCTTCCTAATTTTGCAAATGCATTTTGGGAGGGGAAGCGACATAAGAGAAAATGACAAAAGGGAGATGTATCTGCAATGTCTGACTGCTGGGAAAGAAATCTATCCCATTGATTTCTCTATATGCCGTGTTGTAGCAAGAAAGTTGTATTTTTTCAGGTGACTTTTTCTGTGTAAAGTGTTAATTAAAATGTTGCTGCTAGAAAGCCTGTGAAGGCCCAGCCTTGCCATTGCCCTTCACTTACAGGGGAATTCGTACAGAGGGCAGGGTTACACATGGCTGATCTCAAATCTTGTCCTGTGGTGGCTGAGTCGTAACATCACCACTAACTTCAGAGGGCAATGTGGAGGATGGATGAGTGTCATTGGCTGATTTTATCTGTGAGACGGCTGAAGCTTTGAATTACCAGTGTGTCCAGTTCCGTTCTTCCTCGTTTCTTCATGTGCTTTCTCCATGGGCTTCTGTTATAACCTTGAAACTTGCTGTAGTGTTTCGGAAAGCTCTAACGCATACAGTATGTTCCATGTGAAAATTGTCTGGCTGCTTCTAATTACAATAGCTCCTTGTTCTGCTGCCAGGAAAACAGCATCACCAGCTACTTGGATTATACAGAATATTACAGAGTAAAGACAACAACAGAAATACACTGTTATTTTTCCTTCCTTATATCTTGCCTTGTGACAGGAATCCCTCCCTCTGCTAAGTTCATTGGTTAACAATAAACAAAGCTGCTTTCAACAACCATCTCACTACAGCCTCTGTGGAGCGTAATACAGTAGGGCCATGATAGTATTAAGAAACTGGTTTACCATGATAGTTTAGATTCCTTTAGTAAACTTTATTTGACTTACAACCTCTCCTAAACAGAGATAATATCCTTTTCTTGCATCCACATAGCATGGGGCATCTACAATCAGTCTCAACAGTAAAGAATAGAAGAAGTATTTATTTTTAACAAAAGATTTCACTAACATCAACAGAGAAAGTAGTCACTGCAAGTGCTACGGTGTCACCACAAAAGCTCTTGAAGTCACTGGAGGTTGTAGTTTACTACAGCCTGGGGATTCTGGAGTGGTTGTATCTTTCATTCCTATTAACAGAAGTTTTTGTTACTCAGTGTTTTTGGAAATTATGAAAAGGTATCTGGCTGAATCTCAACACTGATATATCCAAAAACGGGGTTTTTTTTAAACCTCAAAAATTGGTCTACTTTGCCCAACAGAAATTCCTTGAAAGGATAAGGACTTCTCATTCCCTAGCTTTTAGTGACTGACTTTGGGCAACTAAATTAGGACTTTGATTTCCAAGGACTCCCTCTGTAGTCAATAGAGAGGAGGAGGAGGATCTTCCAGAGGATTCACAACTGGAAGTCCAACTCATATTCTGTGCTACCCTTTGGAGGAAGCTTGTGAGAGAGGTGAGAAAACTGTCTTGATGCCCTGGGCACTATGTGAGGTGTGGACTTGCAGTGCTGGTCCCAGTTGTTCTCTGCTGGAGGCTGTCTGCCAGGTCTGGGCCTTTCCTGACTGGGTGTCATGCACAAAAGCAGAGGGAGGCACTAGTTTTCACCTGCTGGCATGCCCTGTCTCCTCCAGAACTGCCACAGAAAAAGTGGAGACTTAGGACCATCTCATGTGCCCCATCCTCACCCTGCAGCCCACAAGTTCAGCCACCTACTGTTAGGAATATCAGCCTGTTCTTTGTCTTCCCTCACAGGTTTTTCAGGAATACTGTGGATGATGTGTTTGACATTTTGGGGCAAGGTCTTCTTGCTCATGCTTACACCAAGCAAATTGCACGACATTGAGTACTGACTAATGCTTTCTTCTGCTTGTGGTTGTCAGCTGTGCGTGACAGCATCTGTTATCAGAAAGCACCGACTGGCTCTGCACTTGGTGAGTGGTTTTGGGAACACGCACAAGTGCCTACCGTGGCATCCCCACGACTGTCTCACAGGCCAGGCTGGCCACCAGGAGCCCGGGCAGTTGTATCTGTCAGACCAGAGTTGCTCAGGCATTGGAAGTTGTGGGTGCACCTTCACCCGTATCTGGGGTTGTCTTTCCAACTTTGTGGCTGGGGGGTCTACCCAAAACTGGAGTTCAGAGATGTCACCAGCAGACTTCAGAGATAATTCATGCACCGACTGATTTGCTTGAGGCAATCCTGTAGGTGGGCACTGACCTCCTGCATCTTTGAGCTGTTAAGAAGTTCTGTAACTTGCTGTCCTCTTGTAGTGCACTGCTCTATCCTTTTAACTAGTTCATAATAAACTTTATTTAATGCTTGAAGTATCTGGATCCTGAAATTTGTTGCCAGATGCTTTAGTATTGATCCTTGTCATCCAATAAAATTGCCCAGCTCTCCTGCAGCCATTAAGATGCAAAAAACTTCCCTGAATCTGTAACTTTGGTGGGTACAAAAGTGTGAGTGCTACCAGCTCTTCAGAGTACCATGGCTATGCCACCTTGTTTGCTGTTACAGGTGTTTTTTCCTATTAAGAGATAGCCTGCTTTTTTCTCATTTAGCCTGACAGCCTAACGTTTAAAGTTGGTGAGAATCCGTCTTTACTTACAGAACATTTCATTTATTTAAGGCTATTGAAATGACTTGTTTAATGAATGTAACACAACTTAGTTGATGACCTCATCCTCTTTCTGTGCAACTGCAGTTCTGCATAACAAAGAGAAGGCCATATGTATCCAGGGGAAACTGAATCACTTAAGCAGAAAATAAAGTCTGTCAAAACACTACATAAATGCTGTACATGCACCTTTTTTAACTGAGCCTGGTAAATTGGGAGACTTCCAATATATTCTGAAAGTTTAGTCCCTGGACCAAGTAGAAAAAAACGATCCACCACCCCAGAAGGCAAAATACAAGTCACAAGTCAAGCAATGAGTCCCTTTAAGGAGCAGTGAATAGGTGCAACTGGGTGATTGTTTTAGAGCTTTTTGTTTTGACTCATCTCATGAACTTAGTTTATCGATGAAGAACTTTGCTGAATAGAGAGCTTCACAGCCACCCTTCTCACAGAGATGGATCCTTAGCACTGCACTTGAGCACATCAGGCTGATGCACAGTCTGGTGTGGAAAGGGCTCGAAGTTTACGGTGCCCATCAGCAGTGTGCCTGTATCCAAGAGCAGCTCTTACAGTATGTTTGGCTTTAGCACATGCAAAACACCTTCAGTATTTCTAGTTTGCAACAAGACCTTTAAGAAAACCCTCTCACAGGGAAAAAAAAACTTGAAGGGAGAGGAAGAGGCTTTTTTCACTTCGTGATTCCTTTCAGTGGTTCACTGCCCTGCACCGACTCTCCAAACTAACATCTACTCCAGGACAGCTGAGCATTTTTTTTTCCTGGCATCTTTCATTCAGATATACATAGCCAGTAAAGCAATATTATCAAGAATATTTGTGAAGAAATAAACACTGAAGCCATTAAAAAAAGTCTTGATCTAAGGCGTTCCAGAATGACTGCCATCATTTTCATGTGCCTTTTCCGGGTGTGCATCAGGTTGTCTAGAAACTCCACACTTCAGGAAGGAAACAGAAAGGTGTATGCCAAGAACAGTAAATGGGATCCTTCTTGTAGCTTGTTCAGAGATTCTTTTTGTTAATGCAACGTTATTTCTGTCAGAAACCAAATGCTCTGAAAAAAGTGCTAAGATTATATAAATCAGAAGAAAAGGAAAAGTGATAAAGCATTAAAAAAATCACAAGTCCAGGAAAGAAAATTTTGACAATTTTTAGAAAATTATAAAATGGGAATTACTTTATTGGAAACAAATCAGAGAAATTGAACTCTGTATGAAATGCAACTGCAGAACAATAGAATTTATTGTGTTGCAATGGGGAAAAAAATGACGTCATGGAGTTTCCTACTAAATGGAAAAGCCAGTTCCTGACCAGGTCTGTTTAGTTACAATTTCCTAAACCTGTAAATACTTTTGATTGATCTTCTTGAGAGAGAAAATTCCTGAATGTCTACTCACGAATGCAAGTGGATTAAAATTACCTGAAGTACCTGCAAGTGGGGATGACTTGACCGTAGTGTAGAAACTCAGTTCCATGTGTTCCTCAGAAAGGTGCCTCAGTGCTGAAGCTAGTTGTGCCCTTCTGTGAAAGCTGGCTGGAGATATTTTCCCAAGCTGTAGATATTAAAGGTCTCAGACTAATTATGCATTTGCAAAGCATAAGACTCAATTACCTGAAGTGTAGGTTGCCGTTCATTTGCTGGCTGCTGACAACTTGCGAGTTCAAGTTGACCTCTGAATATTTTAAATTGGGTATTACCTCTGAAACAAAAGGAGCCTGTCAGATGAGCTCTTAGACCTCTCATGTCACCACAGAGTGCCATGCCACAGGTTTCACTGGGAGTTGAACAGTGACAGCAGAAGAATACTGGGAAACTGTATTATTTTCAATAACATCTTTGTAAGTGGAAGAAGTGTCGGCAATGAAGTGTCAAGGAAGCAGAGCCTGTTCATTAGTTCTTCTCTCTCTGTGGGAAATCAAAACATGAAGTAAAAAAGGACTAGTTGCACTGTGCAACGAGTTGCTGTGCAACCAGCGTGGCACCACACTTTGAATGTAGCAACCACCAAATACAACCACCATCTAGTGGCCAGATTTCCTTTTTTTCTCCAGGGATTTTTATCTATTCTCTGTAGAAGGATTTGTGTGTGTGTGTGTGTGTGTGTGTCATGTCCATGCATTTCCCTTCACTTTGCAAGCTGCAGAAGAAATCCAGTCTGCCAAATTAATTAGCTAGAACTCTCCTACGTAGACCACGTAGGAGTGTGTAGACTTTAGAGGGGTGTTTGTCACCAAATGAACGTGTCTGTGCTAGTTCAAAATGCCCTTCAAGCTACGTCTGAAATATTTCTTTGCTGAAATGAGTTACTCCTTCTCGTGGGTGGAATGAAGAATCTTGTCCTTCATCTTCATTTGTATATGCTAGGTTCATGACAAAGTAACTTAGTCATATTAAAGAATGCAGATATTGCCTCCCTTCTGCAGCATGCAGAGCTGGTGTGCGCCGGGGAGTTGTACAGCTGACAGACTAGTAAAACCAGGCCTGTGATGTCTACCAAAGCAATCAGGTTGCAAACTCCACATAGTCAAGTTAAAAGTCTAATTTGACTATTTGTATGGGTTCTTAATCATACACGTACAAGGTCACATTAAAGTTAGACTTAATTGCATCTCTCAACCCATCCATCCAAGGGAACAATGCTTTGCTGAATGTGGCTTTGTTTTCTTACATACGTCCTCCCATTATTTAGCTACTGAATATTCCCATTTTACCTTGGCTTTTGTGCGTGGGAGAGGCACTCTGAAAACTAAATATATACAGTATTAATTAAACTATGTATCTGGGAAGGACGACGGGACAATTATTTCTTTTTAGTTGAGATCTGTCTGCACATGAAAGAAACTCAGCCATTCAACATTTTTACTTCCATTTTAGATCTATCTTTAGAGAGTGACTAGAAGTTGGCTCCTCTATTTTACAACCTGGTACACATGAAAAATTGGAGTTTGCGAAACTGAGTTTCACAAATACTCAGAAAATGGGAACTAACAATGCACGGAAAAAGGAAATTGGGAACAAAGCATGGAGAAAATAGAAAGATTCTTGGAATCTCAGGAAAAGGGAGAGAGAAATGCCTATGAAATATGAATCTGAACACAAAAGTCTTGCTAAATCCTACACCTGATGTGTAGTTTGCTAGATCGTCATTTTCTGTCTCTGTTACATGATATTAATCCCCCTACACATGCCACATTTCATATGTTCTCTCTGTGCTTCTCTTCCTAATATCCCATATGAGCTAGCAAACTTCCTGTGCCTTCCCTTGAAGCTCCCAAGGCCAGGTTATCCATGTTCTGTGGTAACCACAAAGAGGTTTCAGCTCTACCCTGGATTCAGCAGAAAGCCACCAATCCTGAAGGTTCCTGCGAACTAAACACTGAACTCAACGAACTAGAGCTTTTCCCACTGAATTATTCTGCTTGGAAGCAGGAGCAGTCACAGGTTTACTTCACCCATCACCCATCAGAGCACTGGCACAGGCTGCCCAGGGGGTTGTGGAGTCTCCTTCTCTGGAGATATTCAAGACCCCCCTGGATGCCTATTTGAGTGATCTGTCCTAGGGAGCTGCTTTGGCAGGGGGGTTGGACCCGATGATCTCTCGAGGTCCCTTCCAACCCCTACGATTCTGTGATCACACAGGTACGCTGTTACATGTAACACTCGTGTTTACTCCTTGAACAAAGCTGTTTACCTGCTCTTTCATCCCAGAGACGAGGACAGTGACAGCCTGGCACAAATTATGCCAAGGTTGTTGAGGGCACAACCCTTCCGTCTGTCTGTCTGTCCTGTCCTTGCTGTAGCTGGCCTGGCAGGGTGAGGGAACCTGCACGTGTCTCAGCACCAAGGCTGCTGTCTTAGCACAATCCAGCTTTCATCAGCACTTTGAAGAAAGCTGCTGGACTTTGCATCTGAGGCATATATGTGCAGTCCCAGGCAGCTGCTTTTCTGTGGCCACGTTTTTTTTCCTGGGCGAACAAGTGGTAGCAGATTGTGGTGGGTCTAAAAGCAGAAGAAAAAAATAGTGCCTTAAACCACCAGCCACCGCTGTCACGAGTACGAAAAGGCTTTTTTTTTTCCATGGTGCTGCAGAAGTAAGTCCTCAGCCCCATTTAAATAACTACAACTGAAGGCTATTCTAAGCATTCTCAACTGAAAGAAGAAACTACGTGGTGCGGAATGCAAGCACCGAAGATTGCAAATAGCTGTTTTGCAAAACTGCCTGTAATTATGCAAAGCAAATTCTACACAAGGAGTGGCGCCACCTAAATGGCAACGTAACCTAGGCACACATTCAGAAAAGAGTCTTTCCAAACAAACCATTGCCGCCGTCCTGGACTAGCCTGAGTCTTCAATTACAAGTTAATCTACCCTAGTGAAATTAATTCTTTCATGTTGGGAGGGGTTCTCTCATTTTATTTTTTTTTACTAGTAACTGTATTCTTTCTACTATTCAGTGCTGAAATGGTAAAGCAGCATTCTAGGGGAAGGTACAGCCAGTATGAACACCACATGTGGCAGCAGCTCTGCTCCAGCTTTCCTCATGGCAAGGTAAGATGGCCCAGGTGTTCCCAAAGCCAGTTTGTAGCTGCTGATTGTTAATTTCTCACTTCAAACTCAGACCTGAGCAGTAAGTTTTGTACTAGCAACAATTCCGATACTTCTGTTTTACTCCCAGTTGCCCTTTTTCTATGTCTCCTGATCTGTAGAACTGCTCTGGTGGCGCTGGGCTGCAGTGCTCCCCTGCAGACCCAGAGGAAATGGGGCGCTTCCAGACACAGCAGTTTGTCTCTGCTGTCTGCTCCTGTGCCACCACCCGTGTTCTTCACCCAGCCTTTCCGGGGAGCTCAAGGGAAGTTACAGCACTGTGCTTGAGAGTGCAGATGCCTTGTAGAAGAGGAGGAGTTTGCAGGTTGCAAATGTGAAGCATCCTTATCTAGTTGGTGCAAGGAGCCAGCTTCTAACTGCCGGCATTATGGGAGTTTGGAAGTCCGCAAAAGGTGTATCTGATGTGTTGATGCTGCTGCAGCAATAGCTGTGTCAGAATCAGAAGGTGTTGCAACTTCATAGAATCATAGAATTGAAGGTGTTGCAACTTCCTAAGCAGTAATAATAGATGGGCTGATACCATCTACTTCCTTAGTTTGTCCTTTCCTGCTTTGTCATAAGGGTGTCCTCTGGCAGGGCCAGAAAAGGGAGGACACTTAAGTTTTGAAAGATTTGCAATTGTAAGCTGCTCTGAAGGAAATGAGTACTAATTCTTCTCAGCTGGCAGACTGCTACCCTGCAGGCATTGCTGTGCAGTGGAGCAGGCTGAGCCATGAGCTCTGCAGCCGAGTTCAACTACAGAGAAAGGGCAATAGTGAGTTTGAAAGGTAGAAGTCTCAGCTGGTCTTTAGTAGTTCTCCTGGTCATGTGTGAAAGTCTTAGGTATGTGCCTGCCAATGGAGTCATATCATTCATCAGTCCAAGTTTAGGTCACTCTAAAAAGTGGCAGGCTTTGCATGAGTCAGAAGAAGCAACACTAATTCTGAGAAAATAGGTGTCTTCATCTAGGACCTTTCCAGATGAGTCCTCAAATCCATGACCACTTGTGCTAAACTTGACTTTACAGTTCATACAACCTAGTATGTAAGTATGAACCCCACAGTCAAAGTTTTGCTTCCACTGGATTCCTCTAGCAAAGATCCAAACTCTTATCATTGTGTGAATTGATAGATACACCCTTTGAATCACAGAATCTTATAAAAACACTGATTTATGTGACTTCTCTGTGGAGACCAGCATTCCCTAGATAGAAAACAGTTTGAATTCTCTTCTTTTTTTGTGTATCTGGAAAAAAACAACCAACCACAACCCCCCCCCCCCACGCCAATATGATGTGTATGATGTGTTTCCCTGAACTTCTCACCTCATTACAGATGTACATTTTTGGAATGGGGAATTCTGTGTCTCATGCCCTGTTTGTCTTGCTTTGGCACCATGTGTGTGGAACTCGTCTTTCCAGTACAGCATGATAACTCCTCATGGATATGCCACAAAGGTATGTGTTTGCAAGGGCTCAGAGAGCAGTGGAGGCACTGTGATGTGGCCACCTCCCAGGCTGAAGAACTTCCACGCCAGTCACCGAGCCTGGTGCAGAGGGCTGTTTGCCCTCATACTGTGACTTTGTTGAGGTTTTTCCCCCACAGTCCATCCTTGCTATTGAGTGTGTCCTTCTAAATTTAGCATGTTGCCATCCCTTAGTACTGTTTAGCTGTACTGTCTCCCAGCCTTGATTAACAAAAATAGTGTGAGCTCTCAGAATTAATAGCTCTGCCCTGGTTTTCTAGATGGACCACTAAACTGTGAGAGACTTCACCTACGTGTAATGCTGACCAGCTGCTGTTAAAAAACCCTCTTATCTGTCTATGCCTTCATGCTTAGAAAATCAGTCCCAAATAAGATGCACACGAACTGCTGTTCAGAGCAGCTCTCATTACCAATTGGTACATGATGTTTCTGATGAGATCGCTGCACCCAAGTTCCCCAAAAGCGTTGTCTTACGTCACCACCTCAGTTCTGTCTCCTCTGTAAGTCACGAACTTTACCTCCCCTAAATTAACTGTTGCTTTAAATGTGCAGCATGGAATCCCAGCTCGTGCAGCGCTCCCCCCTTTCCACACACATCTTCAGTTTCATGCCAGCAGAGCTTGCCCCCAGAATGGTTTCCCTTGGTATCATGTACCAAATATGCAACAGCATAGCAAGCTGAAGTCACCATTTGCCAATTGATAAGTTTTGCCAATGCAATAACAAAGATCATCAATGAAAGTCCCCACCAAGAAGCAAGTGCCACTGAAGATCATTTGTCAAACAGCATGACTAATGCAATTTATGACCCCATCTCATCTCATCAGTCTCCTGTTTATCTAATGTGTCACCCATTAAGTCTTATGTTTCACCCCAGCTGTCCGTGTTTTAACATTTAAAGGCTTTGCATCTGCTGTGCCTGATAGTGTAGTAATAAAGGTCACTAAGCTGACTCTACTATTAGATGGGTTTCATTTTTATATACCAAACGTGATGAGGAAGAGTCATAGTGAAATCTGTTGACAAGATCAGCCTTAAACATTGCACATGTTAAGTGCCTTTGCTTTCAGTTGGTTGTCTCAGCACAAGAGGGACTCGAAATCTCATTAGAATATATAAAGTGACAGATTTTGCGGTGCCAGCTGTAGTCTGGGAGCCCAATATTGTCCTTCATGTGAATACACGGAGAGTACAGTCGCATATTTACTTGGAGGTTGTCCTAATGCTCTGTCTAGAGTGCCCACTGACAACAGCCATGGACTGACTACCCTCAAAACTTTTCTGAGTGGGTTAGAAGCAATCAAGTCTTCAAATGGCATTTGTTTTTTCTTTCTTTCTGGTAGGTAACCTCCCCAACATGAATTTATACATGTTAACTTTTTCATCACCCAGATTGAACACTGTGCTCAGATTCAGAAAAGTCAGGTATGACAGGTGAAATGGCCTGCAACTGTCAGTGTTCTTCTGTGAAATATAACCGAAGCAAGCCTGTTGTTTAAACCCAGGAAAAGAAAAGAAAACAAATACTTTGTTTCCTCAGATGACTTCTGACTTACAAAAATGCTATTGTAGCAGACAGTAAATGTCGTTAAATGCCATGGGTCACTGAAATAACACAGAGAATGTATTACTTTCAGTCAAGAATATTTTAGAAAGAATAATTTACTGCATACGTGTAAAAAACCACAAGCTGTCATGAGCCTGACTATGCACGTATGTCAGTAAAGTTTCACATATACTTGAGTTGGAGAGGGACTGTTTCCAAGGGAAAGTAATGACAGGACAAGGGATAACGGCCTTAACCTGAAAGAGGGTAGATTTAGGTTGGATATAAGGAAAGAAATTCTTCCCTATGAGGGTGGTGAGGTGCTGGCACAGGCTGCCCAGAGAAGCTGTGTCTGCCCCCACCCTGGCAGTGTTCAAGGCCGGGTTGGATGGGGCTTTGGGCAACCTGGGCTAGTGGAGGGTGTCCCTGCCCATGGCAGGGGGTTGGAACTAGATGGGCTTTGAGGTCCCTTCCAACCCCAACCAGTCTGTGGTGCTATTAATTTTTACATACTCTTTCTTACAGTCAGCAATAGCATAAAAAACAAACTGACACTTATCCAAGAAAAAGGACATATGGTCCCATAACTGATTATAAAAGAGAGAAAACCTCTCAGACAACATAAAATAAGCAAGCACGCAGTTCATATTGAAGAAATCACTGTACCTATTACTCAGTACTTTTGTGTGATCCAGACTGAGAAGTATTAACTTAAAAAAACCCTCAGGTCTGAGGGCATGAAACTTTATGCTATAAAAATCCTACAAGATCCTATTAAAATCCTAAAGGTCTGTTTTGGCCTTGCTTGTTCCTTGGAAAAAAACCCTGTAAAATCAAGTTCTGTCATGGAGCCTATAGTCATTTGTGAGGGACTGTACAATCTTTCCTAATGTTTCTAAGGGCTGAACACAGTGTACCTTGTGCTAATACCCACCATGTTCTACAGAAAGCTCCCTGTCATCAGCTGGTTGACCAGAAATAAGAGATCTAGAAGCAAAAGCAAAATGCATAGTCCCACCTAAATTTTTAGACAAACAAATTTTGATCAGTAAAGTTTCTGAGATGCCAGGGAAGCTGGCGTTCCCTGTGTGTGCTTTCACGCTGCCAGGGCTGAGTGCCTAGAAACATTCCCTAAAAGGGAGGCAGTGGTATTCCCCAGTTCATCTTCCCTGAGGCCACTTGATAGCTATGCTTTGAGCAGGCTGCTGGGAATGAATCAACATGACACACAGCAGCCTTGGGTGCTTACATTTAAAAATACAGCCAGTGAGGGAGGCAGTAATGATGTTTGTTCCTTATTTAATCTCCTTGTATTTAGAGTACTCTGCCAGGAGATGGAAGATATGGGTGCCGTGTCCTCCATCACAGCCATCAGGGGTTTGGTGTCAACATTCTCCTCATTCCAGAGGAGCAGCCAGAAGAGGATGAGGCTGTAGACCATGCTGTGATAAGGGAGTGGCGTGGTTGGATGTGAGCAAGAATCATTAAGCTTCAGTTGTGAAACATGAAGCTAAAGCAGCTTCCCACCTATTCCAAAGGAAGCTTCCCAGTCCACAGTAGGGTTAGGACATTAGCCACATGCATATTTCAGCAATTTAGCAAGTCGTAGATTGCTGGATATTGTGGATCCCAGCTTGCAGCATCCAAATCCCTTCCACACCTAGGGCAGGAAACTTAGGTAACTAACTGAGGGGTTTTAATATTACCCTACGAACTGAATGCCTGAAGCCTGTGTGAAATCATGCACTGCAGTGGTCGAGGTCCTTTCAATTCTCTGCCTTTGAGTAGCAGATTATGGGTGACTAGTGTTGTGGTTTTGCGCCAGCTGGGAGCCGAGCACCATGCAGTCACTTGTTCTTTAACAGGAAGGGAGTGGGGGGGAGGGGGGGGAAGGGGGGACATTGGGAGAGGGGAAAGGGAAGGGAAAGGAAAAAACCAAAACCAAGAAACCAAAACCCCGCAGGCTAGGATAAGGACAGTTTACTAGAATAGCAGAAAGATAAATATAACAATGATAACAGGACTTGATAGCAAAAAATACATGAAACTGGTGATACACAATGCAGTTTCTCACCAAACCACACAGCTTGCAACCCAGAGCCATCCCAAAACCTGACCATCCCCAAAAACCGCGTATCCTGGAGCCACCTGCTCCTCCTCCCACCAGCCCTGTTTTATGCTGAGCATGACGTAATTGGCATGGAATACCCCCTTTGGCCAGTTTGGGTCACCTGTCCTGGCTGCGTCCCCTCTTTTCTCGTTAGTGGGGAAACATCAGGGTGCTATGGGCACTGCTCTCATCCTAACTCCCAAACGTGGCATTCAGTCCGCTGCTAGAAAGGAAATTAACTCCATCCCAGCCGAAACCAGGACACTAGACAGGCATTAACAAATGACGGAAGCAAAAAAAGCGAGTTCTGTACCAGTCCCATCAGCTTTGCCTTCTAGTTTTCTCTGTGGATTATAGGACCTGGATGGAGAGCCACCTTGTTTATTCACACAGACCCTCAGATGTAAGGTCATTGGCTAACAAAGCAATTGTTCATCATTAACTAATGAAGAGGGCATGTGTGTACAGAACTGCACATATGGGAAACTTGTCCAGGAGATGTGATAAGCTCTTATCACATCCACTGAGCATCTGCTTAAACAGAAAGCAAGAAATGACTGAGACAATGCATGGAAGACAGGAATGTGACTTTCTCCTTACAGAAAGTGTTGCCACTTGAAAAATGTATTTCAAGTAAAAATGAAAAAAGAAAAAAAAATCTGCAGAACTGGCTTAATTACTTTGTAATTTGTTGTTTAGACTTCCAATATCAGAGTGTCATGCATTTGTAATGCTGAAAACTACAAATGTTTCAGCCAAAATAGTTCCAAAATAAACACTAGGAATAATCAGTAGGTGAAGTCTAAAATGGGAAGTATTTATGATTCATCCTAAAAAGAAATTCAGTAGAGACAGGGATCTGTTGTGAAACATGCTCCTTTAAATGAGTTACCTTTTCAATGACAGAAGTGCTTTGGGGAAAAGTTCTCAAACTTTCTATCACTTGATAAACGGTGGCTAATACCTATCAAAAAAGCTAACATTCATTGCTGAGCTCTAAATTACCTTCAGCCAAGCTGTGGCTGCCCTCGCCCTGGTGGTGTTCAAGGCCAGGTTGGATGGGGCTTTGGGTGACCTGGACTATTGGAGGTTGTCCCTGCCCATGGCAGGGGGGTTGGAACTATATGGTCTTTGAGGTACCTTCCAACCCAAACCAGCCTGTGATTCTGTTATTCTATAAATGTAGCATCTGACTTTTAGAAGGCACATGAATAGGCATCTACTGTAGGAAAGCAACTGGAAGCTGAGGGACTTTCAATTTAAGATACATAAATTATGGAATAAAAAGTTGTGTTTTATACAGAAACAAAACCAACATTCACATAACTTTTGTTTTACTTTTAGAATTTCAAAACACCTTCAGAGGATGATTGCTCTCTTTCCTGAGCTGAAACTTTGCTTAATTTTTGTTTTGGCTTCCTTGGGGAATAACCAACATAAGATTTGCAAGCACAGAGGCAGGGTTTGCATGGTGACCAGTGTGGTGGTTTGACCCTGGCTTAGAGGCCAGACACCCACCAAAGTCACTCTATCACTCCCCTTTTCAGCTGGACAGGGGAGAATATATATTGAGAGGCTTAGGAGTTGAGATAAGGACAGGGAGAGATCATTCCGCAATCAGTGTCACTTTAAAAACAGACCCAACATGGACTTAGAAGAGAAAAAAAAAGCATCTAATTTATGACACTGCACTACACAGCCTGTGGCACCAGAGTCAGGTAATGAGAAATGTGACCAGATCTTAAAGCATCTCCCCCCACCCCTCCCTTCTTAGCAGACTTCACTTTAGTCATGATTTCTCTCCCTTCCTCCCCCCACAGGGTGACATGGGGAGGAACAGGGTGCATGTGTCTGTGTGCGTGTGAATGAGGGTTTCAGTCAGTTCCTCAGGAGTTGTTTCCCTTCTTAGAGAAGGGGGGGTGCATTCCTTACACCCTTCCCCTGCTCCATCATGGGGTCCCACCCACAGAAGACAGTCCTCCACTACCTTCTCCAATGTGAGTCCTTTCCCACAGGGCTTCAGCTCTTCACCAGCTGCCCCAATGTGTGTCACTGCTATGGGGTGCAGTCATAAGTCACAGAATGTCTCTCAGTCTCTCAGGCACAGACTGCTCCAGCCCGGTCCTCCATGGGGTCACAAGCCTCCCTCCGCCCCAGCAAACCTGCTCTGGTGTGGGCCTGTCTGTCTGTCTCTCTCCGTGGGCTGCAAGTGCTGGCAGGGAATTGCTCCAATGTGGGTCACAATGTCTTCTGTATGTCTCCACCTGCTGCAGCGTGGGGCCTCTCCATGGGCTGCAGGTGGGGTCTCGGCCTTTTCCATGGGCTGTGGGGGGACACCCGCTCCACCATGGGTTTCTCCACAGGCTGCAGAGGCATCTTTCTCTCCGGAACCTGGGGTGCCACCTCCCCCCCTTCTTCCCTGGCCTTGGTGCCTGCACAGTTCCTTAAATCTCACTCCCTTCACTGGTGGCAAAAAGCATCTGCTTGAGGGGCTTTTTTCTCCTAAATGTGATTCCCAGAGGCGCTGTGACTGTTGCTGATGGGCTCCGCCTTGGTCAGCTGCAGGTCCGGCCTTGAGCCGGCTGGTGTTTTGCTCTGTGGGGCCTGCAGAGAGCTTCTGGCTGCTGCTTGCAGAAGCCACCCCTGCAGACCCTTTCTCCACCAGAACCCCGCCATGCAAAACTACAACAACCAGTGACACAGAAAGTAATTTTCAAATGATGATTTAAAAGGTGTCTTCCATGACTAAATAGCTTCTTCAGTGTCAGTTTTTTAGTTTTCAGTTGGCTGAACTAGTTATGGCAAAGCAAAAAGGCCAAAGTGAATGTGCTCCAACATGGGTTTTATAAACGTGAATCTAGAGAAACTCATTCTAGGGTTAACTGCAGAATCGACGTGTTTGTAGTGTTCACAGCATGTTTAAAAAGCAGTGCTGCCTCATGGCCAGCACAGCAGGTTACACATTGGGGAAAAGAAAACCAAGAAGTTCTGACTTGTGCTTCCCCAGCTGTAACCAATGCAGCCACTGTATAATTAAAGCCCTAAATAAATGATGCACATAATTAAAGACAAAAACCAAGCCTATTGAAAATTGAGGGAAATAATGAGCTATTTCTTGTTGTACATGGTCTTTGTATATCATAGAACATGTGTTGAAGTGTTTTGTGGTTGGCTGGCGTTTTCTTGGCCCTTTGCAGAGATGGGAAGACAAGAAGCCTAGTGGGATCGACCATGTTTTGCATCCAGCTGGCTGTGTGCATATCAGAAAGACACCATCACTTGCTGATTTAAGAAATAGGTGAAATGAAACTCAAGGGGTACCGTTGCTGAGCCTGCGTCACTCTCTGGGGCAGGCACAGCTGTTCATACAGCCAGTCAGTGAATAATTTTGGGGAAGTGATCTAGCAGAAGAAAACAACTGGTTTAGGGGGGAGGGGAGGCTGTGGTTATGTTTTGGGTGGATCTCTTCCCCAGCACTGCTGGCGAGGAGGATGACATGCAAGCAGGGGCAGCCTTGCCGTGGGGACCAAGCAGCTGGAGGCAGAGGTTGTGCAATGCATCACCAAAGGTTTAACAACCAAACCCTGTAATACTGTTAACAGGTGAGGAGCAGTGAAGTGGAAATATGATAAACTTTTAGGAAAAATAGCTATACCTTATACTAATTAAGATATTAAAGGTACATTAAGGTACGTTGCCCAACTTATAACCAGCAATAAGGGAAAGGAGAAACAGGAGGGGATAAAAGAAGAAACAAGAAGAAAAGAGAAATAAACCTCAGCTCTGAAGACTCATAAGCAAATGTCATCATGCTGCCTCTGATCACTTTTCTTTCTGTGCACTGGCACCATCAATGAGTAGCAAGAAAATGCTTGCGGCTGTGGAAGTGTGACAGCTAAGTGATCGCTGCAGACTAGCAACAGGAGCTCAGAAATTTAAGACTGTGGGCCCTTTGTTAAGGTAGCACATCTCAGAAACAATACTTACAGGTACTGCTCTGTAGATTAGCTGACATTGCATCAGTGAAAGAAAGCAAGTCCCCTGTATGATTCTTTTTGTCCTGTACCAGTGGAGGTGTGACACCTTTTTGAACCTTAGGTTAACATGGTGAATTCTCTGCTAGGGTCACCCAAAATTCATCCAGGCTTCAGTCAAGGGTATTTGAAGGCAGTAAAGGAAGAAGTGGTGAAACCAAGCAATCTACTATTTTTAATTTCCTCTGAAACAATAGTTCCTTAATATATTATAGACACTAAAGAATACTTTCTAAACTGTGGCCCTGACAAAATCATTCGTGTTTGCTGATGAGGTACAAATTCAAGTCTTGTGCACAATGTACTTCGTATAGAGCTTGTGCCACAAATGGAACATGAAACTGTTCCGTCTGGTTTCCACCAACACCATATGTACAACAGAATCCTGATTTGCATAGCTCAGATTATGTCAGTATTTCAATGATAAATCCCTGTCTCAGGAGTGGATTGCTCATCCTTGCTTTATTTTAAAGAAAGTGTGGAAGGGGAGGAGCCTTTGAATTGTATCTTTCTTTGGAGGAAGCAAAGGAATTTAATGGAACATAATACTTTGTCATCCTATCCTAATTTGAGGCAAATTGGACAATAAGTAAAATTTCTTTCCAACACTTTCTTTTTGGTCAGATTCTGTATGTCCATTGAGTTAAGTAAAACAGAGAAAAGACCTGAAAAAATCATTGCAAGAGAAGTGTATTTTTAAATGCTGCATTAAAGCTAATATTTTCAAATAATATAAACAATAAATAGCTTTGATGAAAATTAACTGAACACAAATAGTGCAGCCTATGTCAAAAACACAGTGTAGAAGCTGTAAAACTATTAAAAAAAAAGCAGGACTATATGTTAGAAGAGAAGGAATAGATGTAGCACTCCAGCACGTCAGTGCAACAGAAAACTTTTCCTCAAAAAACCCCAGACTATTACTGTTACCTTTCTTACAGTAGCCATTGGTCTGAGCAGAGAATTTCCACTCTTATGCCCAGAAAAGTAATTTGCAAGCCATTTCTGATCTCATTTCTTGCCTTCGACACAATAAATTCTTTGGGGACATTAATTTTATAAATCGCCTTCTAAATTGCAGCATAAAGGGCAATAACATTAAACCCGATACAATCTACGAGCAACAAACCTTAGAAGACCAAATATTGATCAGATTGCAACATCTCTCGCACAGCAGCTACAGCGAAACAAGGCAGCATTTGCAGGTTGTTGTGAGCTGTGCAAAACCCAGCGGTTTTAGCTCAAATCCGAGATCCTCCAGTGACGCTGTTACCTGGTAATCTCAGTTTTGAAAAGACTAGTTCTCTACTGTGGGGAGAGGGTGGGATTGATTTAGTCGCAAACGCCAAGGCTCTGGGCGACTGAGGAGCGGTAGCCACAGTTCACTTCACTGCTTTAGGCTCCCAGTTTACCGTGTTAAGATACTTGGGGCTGTCAGAACCGTGCTGCTCTCCACAGCTCTTCCTACGGACCAAGCTTCATCAGCTTGAGAAACCTAACCCAGACACAGCTACCATTTATTGTGCGGGGATCCAAAACGGGGGGCGGGTCCCTCTGTTCCCCCTCACCCGCTTCTGTTCAAACGCATTATGGACGGCCCAGGGCCCCCGGGACTTTGCAAGGCCGGCTCTCCCCTCCTTGTGCTGATGCCCAAAGGTGACCCCTTTCCCTCCCTTCCCTTGACTCCACAGAGGGACAACCTCTTCCCTAGCCACGTTTATCTGCGGTGCCAAAATTCACTGTGGCTTGCCGAGACCTGAAGCCTTCCCCCGTACTTTTAAACAGCACTGAAATAGTTAAGGACGTTCCCCTTTAATGTGATCGCCGAACACCATCACCTCACGGCTCGCCCTGCTAAACCTAAGCAGGGAGAGGAAGATCTGCAACTTTAAGTGCCATTCGGCGACAAGGTTCGCTGTGGATGCGAGCGGCCAGCGCCGGAATTGGTCAGAGACTCCCTACAAAACCCCTGGAAAGCGCCGGGTTCTCGAAGCCGAAACACGCTGACGACTGTCAGAGCCCGCTGGCTGCGGGGCAGCCCTGGGAGAAGCCCGCAGCCGGCCCACGCAGCCCCAGGGCGGGGTGCCGCTTCTCTGTGGGAGCGGGGCGCTCTGGGTTTCGCTGCGGCCGGACCGCGGTTCTCCCGGCCGGCTGCTGCGGAACGGAGGAAACTTCGCTTTCCCTCGGGACGGGGCGCGGCGGGGCTGCCCCTGCGAGCGGCTGAGGGAAGTCTGCGCCCGCCAGAGGATGCGGGATCCTCCCCGGCGGGGCAGCCCGGGCCGCCCAGGGGCTCGGCTGGGCTGCTCCCTCCGGGGCCAAGGCCAGGCCGGTGCCGTCTTGCGGGGGCGGGCGCCGCCACCAAGATGGAGGCGGCCGGTGTAAATACCGCGGGGAAGGGCAGCAGCGCCAAGCGAGAGAGGTCGGGGGCTGCCGCGGCGGTGCCCGGCGGCGGGGAGGGCTCCGCCCGGGGCAGGTGCGCAGGGCGGCGCTGCCGGGGAGCTGCCGCCGGGCGGTGGCGGAGCGGGCCGAGCCGAGGGCGGGGCCGGCGGAGCGCTCGGCGCTCCGGCCACGCTGGGCGGTGGCGGGGGCGGCCGCGCTGGGAGTGACAGCGGGGCCTGAGCAGATCCGCGCTGCCCCATGGCGGCCGCCCGCCTCGGCGGCCCGCCCGCCTGGCGGTGAGTCGGGCTCCCCCTCCCACCTCCCCTGCTCCTCCTCCTCCTCCGCCACCGCCTCCTGCTCCGCTCGCCCAGCCCGGGCCCGGCCCAGCCGCTGCCGCACGGCGCTGCCGCCGCCCGCCGAGCCCGGGGCGCAGCCGGGAGCCGCGCGGGGGCCATGACGGTGGAGCAGAACGTGCTGCAGCCCGGCGGCGCCGCCAAGGTGAGACACCGGCCCGGCCCTGCGCCGCGGAAGCCCGCCCGCTGCGCCAGGGCCCGGCCTGGGAGCCGGCTGCGCGCCCCTCGCCGCGTCCCTGCCCGCCGGCCTCGCCCGGGCCTGGCCCCCACCCCCTTCCGCGGTCGCTCCTCTCCTGCGCGCCTCCGGCGGCTGCCCCCGCACCCGGCCCCCGCCCCGCCGGCAACTTTTCCCCCCTGCAACGGGGGCGCAGCTTCCCCACCCCCCTGCCACCTCCCGGGCCCGTGGGAAGCTTTCCCCGACCGAGGCGGGGGGCTGGCCTTCCCTGTGCCGCGGCCTCTCCCTGCCCCCCGTCGCTTCAGCCCCGGGCTGGGGCCGGGACGACCGCGAAGCTGCCGAGGGGGCGCGGCGGGGCCGGTCGCAAGCGCTGAGTCGCGGCGGGCAGCGTGGGCTGGAGGTGGGGGTGGCCGGTCGTCGTCGCCCCGGGTCAGCCCCACTCCGGGATGGGTCTTTCCCCTAATGTCCCTTGGTTCATGGGGAAGACCCGCCGCTCCCCGGGCTGGGACGGCGCCGGGGCCCCGGGCGGGCCTGTTGCACTTGCAGAGCAGCGGGACGGGGAGCAGCGTGCCGGTGAGGACCTCGAGGTCCTGCCCGGCCCCCCGGTGAGCGCCGTGGGCCGGGAGGGAGATGCTGCACATGCACGGCGTGACCCCGCTGCGCCGGCATCCATGCCTGCTAAAGGTGAACGCTATTTCCAGCGTGTGACACACGGCTCGCCGTGACGCGCTCTTGCCGGAGTAAAAAAGTGGTGGATTCAGGGACCGGTATTAACTAACGCGCATCATGAAATGGGGCTCAGCGAATAGCAGCTCTTAGGAGTCTTTTACTGCCTGCTAGGAGTTGATAGGAAATGTTTCTCTGTCAAAAAAAGCAAGGAGACCTTCTACAGCTTCTCTTCCCTTGAAGTGAACTGAACTGGTGAAAGAGAAAGAGCCCAACAATTAAATCTCAGTGCTTTTAAAATTAATTTTTAGTTTTTAAAGGTTACTGTTGCTGGTTAATGCAGCTGCTATGGTTAGTGATGTGGCTTCCTCCTCTTGTCTGATTATTTTAACGGCATGCGCTGGTTTTATGAGGATAAAGGTATATTTGCTTTGGTATAGTCACTGTAGAAGTTTAATAGCTCCAGTCGTGACAGTGGGCAGTGGGAATGTGTTTGCAATGGTATAATTGCTTAAAATGATGCAACTTAAATTCAAGAAGCTCGTTTGGAGGGAGAGGCATGCCTCGCCAAAGACGGCTATCGTAGTTGGAAGTAGTCAGCACTGATTTTGGCTGCTTGAGCTGGAAGGCAAGGGCTGAACAGACTAATTTTGTCTCATCGTTCTTCAAGTCCAGTAGTGTTGTAAATTGAGGCGTGCTAGCAGGCTAATGTGGCAGGGTGTTACTGCCGGGTCCCGTGCTATCTGTGGGTCTTCTGTGCTTAACAGCTTCCTTTGGTGCTGCAGTGCACCTGATGACTTTTGTGAGCGAGGTTATCTTTTATAAAACTGGTTGTTGATTGTTTACTTAAATATCCCTTAATTGTTGTATCAGATACACTGTTATGTGATACCTTGTTGGCACTGGTCAGAGCTGCTTGTTTTCACTTTCTGTGAGTAGTATCGAAGGAGAAATGTTAGTGTTCAGCTGAGCGACTGCTTGCAGGTCAGTAGTTCGGGATTACTTCAGTTTCAAATAAAGAGTAAGTTTAAAAGGTGGTTCGAGGTTGATTGTGATAGATCACCTGATAACCCATACTGCAGTAAAAAATGAAACTAGCAATAATTCTGAAGATGTAAGGAGCATCTATGAATGATGCCTACTTGCCTAAGTAGGTAGAGAAACCGAGTAAAATAACAAGGGGGGTTGTGACAGAGATTGTTTTATTTTTGTTGAATCATCTGATTATTATTATATTACGTTAATTTTCTTGTTACCTACTTCATTCCTTGCTGCATGCTGGGGTGGGGGGGAGGCCAATCTTTAGGGTATTTTGCAAAAAAAAAAAAAAAAAGTTGACTCCAAAGTTTAAGTATCTCATTTCTTAGGGAGGCTAATGAATAAGCTAATTGTGTGACAGACTTCAGTAGTGTTCAACTTGTTTGCATGTAAGAAGGAAAACTGTGAAGCTGATGTGTAGTTTAAAGGTGATCTAAAGGTGGAGAGGCAACCATACCACAAAGTCATCGTTTTTCCTCAAAAGAAGAAAATCCGATGCTCTACAAGTAATGAGAGTGCGTTCTGGAGACCTCGAAGTTTGTCATGATTGTTTTCTGTTAGTGTTAGAAACCACATACAAGCAGAAATATATTGACTTTCCAAGAGACGTCTGAGTCATCAGCATACCTTATTCAGAACTGTGGTTCCCAACATTGTTCATCAGATGTTTTTTTACTGTCATACAGGAAGTGTGTGTCAAACTTCAGCGGTACTTGGAGATGTAGGTTTGTATTAATAAAATGCTCTAAGTACAAACAGCCCATTTCCCACTGGAGCTATCTTTAGTTTATTGTGTTGTTAAAGCATCTGGAATGGGTCAGAAAGAAACTTTGTCTTTCATGTCTCCCGAGGAGTCAGGATGACCAGTAAGACTTGTAATTTATCTCCTGAAGCAAATAATTAATCACATTGTTCTTCTTGCTCACAGCTCTTCTGTGCATCTCTAACATTGTTAGGTGTCTGTAGGTTATCTGTGTTATTCATATTAAGGCTAAAGCATGTGAATAAAGGTAAATGGCCTGGGAAGTTAAAATCCTTTCTTATTTTGTCCTGTCTGTGTTTCTCTCCAGTAAAATCCTTTTTGTCAGGCGTTCTAGTGCTGAAGAGCGATTCCCCGTACTCCAGCCAGTCCTGCACCCCTGCCATGGGGGCACCTTGTGCTGGGGGTGCATGTGTATGTTGACTTCCCTCACAGAGGAAGACCCTCACAGGCTGTTCCTTAGCACTGTGCAGGCCTGTCCCTGGGCCAGTGTCCCTTACACAGTGGGTACAGCCATGGCAGGGGGGATAATGGAGATTTTTCTGGTAACTTGAAGACATGCCGTGGAGACAGGTCCTGTGTGCTTTGTTAGTGTGTGAGCTCTAACTAGTAATTACTGCGATGGTCATCTCTGAACAGCAGACTGAAGAAGTTGGGTTTTAAAGGGTGACACTTAGCTGGCCTCTGTGTATTATCAAGCTGCATGGCTTCTGGAGGGAGACCAAGTGTTGGTTGATAAATGGATTTAGCGTCTGTTTTATCTGTCCTTTGGTTTCCCACACTCGCTGTTATTTCAGACCTGTGATTCAACAGCCAATTGGCAGGATAATCATAGGAGTAGTAGAATAAAGTTAGGTGTGTCAGCTCATCTTGGGTTTTTTTTTGTTTCTTTTAAAAGAAGCACAAACATTGAAGGATATTTACCACTTGAAATAATGCATGGCATTAAGCTAGGTCTAATACTACTTCCCCTCTCTTGCTCTTTTTGGGGGTACTGAGGAGAAAATTCTGCTAGCTCGTGTGTGCTGCTGCTCTGCTTATCCAGTGTATTTGATGTACTTATTATTGAGAGTTTGAGTTGTTAATATGGTGCTGTCTGCTTTGCTCTTCTGAAAGCAATAGCCACTGACTTCTTAGAGCAGCAGTAGTTCTCCATACAGAAGATGATAGTCTTGCGTTCCCTGCAATCTTAATAGGGATGTTGAAGCGCCCTGAATGGCGGGAGGTGGTCAGAAAGACTGACTCTTCATTGAGGGCTTGGTACGCAGGAGTAGTATTTGGGAGTTGTGCTTGTGGTGTGGTTGCTTGGGGGGGGTTGTGTGTTTTATTTTAATCTCAGTGGGTGGCAACCTTCCAAAGATAGAACCTTTAAAATCTCTGTTTTGATCAGTTGAGTTTGGGGTTTCCTCACCAACCATTTGCTTGATCAACCTGAGAGGCCACAGGCTGCCACTCTCATCCTGCGGCCAGAGCCACTTTTGCCTGTGACCAACATACAGCTGCCCTCCATCATCGGCACCCTGGCTCATGCCATGAGGATGGCTGGCTGTATTTGGACTGTGGAACAGGCAGGTTCCATGCACTGTGGGCTTGAATATGGAGGGACTTATACCTACTACTGCTGTTAATGCTAGTTTTATGACCCATTCTGGCCAGGATGAGCAGAAACACCAGTTTGCTTTAAGTGTTTGCATCAATTACAAAGTAATTTCTGTATTATTTGAAGTGCTATGGAGTCACATTTTTAGATGTACACATCTTGGTATGTACTTTTTTTAAAAAAAGTTCATTGGAAAATTGGTGCTGTGTGTAGTCACACATACTGCATAGCCTCCTGTTTGTACTTCCTGAAGGCTGTAGCAGTGTTTAAAGATCAGTGATTCAAAGTACCTTTGAAAGCTCTTGTCAGACTGGTACGCTGAATGGCTTCTGGTTTTGTAAATGTTCTCATGGTGTTTGGTGTGAGGGGTGTGTGCTTATGTGGTTAGTTAGATGTTGGGGCTTTTCTTGGTAGCCATGTAGAATTGCTTTTTCTGGTATGTGCTATGAATCTGCACGTTTCTGAAATGTTTAACAGTAGTTTAAAACCCACTGCACTCTAGAAAATCTTCCATAAAAGTTAAGCAATGATTTCAATTGTGGTAGCATGAGTTTACAGTTATAGTAATAGTATTATTAGCGTCTGTCCTAAATAATGTCTTTAGGTCTTGGTCCACACCTTGAAAAACACAAACAAAAAAACCACCAAACCTGCTTCAAAATACTAAAACATAAGGTTTATATGTTTTTCTGTTAATATTTTGTAGTATTATTAAAAATAACTTTAGCACCTCCTAAAAATATTCATTTTTAGACTGTCATGTATCGACAATTACAGGAACAGCAGCTACAGAAGATGACAAAACCCATCAGCTTATACGAAAAGGTCAAAAAACAAATTACCCATGTCTCAAAATAGAAAAATATTTCGCATTTTTAAGTGTAAGGATAAGTGGGAGGATAATTGAACAGTTGCTTTTCTTGCACTCTTATGCCTGAAAGGATACGTCAAGGCAGGAAGTAGCATCTCTATTCCTCTGAATTAAGTTGGTGTGCATGGACTTATCTTTCATTCATCTTCAGTCTGATATAATTTCTATTCTGCATTTGGCTAAATCTTCTCTTCTTCCTGGCTGAAGAATGCAGACAAGTGTGAACAGTGCGATGATTCAGTCTACAAGAGGCTGGCTCCATAACTTCAGTGATGTGAGTGTTTGGCTGGAGGAACAATCCTGGACACTGGGGACCGGTGCAGTGGCCGAGCTGTTGAATCGACTTGACTTGGAGGCTGCCTTTTCAGGCTGTGCCAAAAGTCTCTGCAGAACTATCTGGGAGGTGTCTAATCCTCGCACATCACCTCCACCAGGAATTGTTCTGGGGTGCTGCATCAGTCACCCCTGTACAGCTGTTGCTAGTAGTGCCAGTGATGGGGTTGTTATCCAGGTGCCCAGAGGTGCTTCCAGGGCTCTTTCAAGTTTCATTGCTCTTCACTTTGTGTGGCGAAGGTGCTGATTTGCAGTTCCCAGCTGGTCACCTGGCAAAAGTTAAGAGCCAAATGTGCCATTCCTGATACTCCTTGGCAGAAAAAGTAAACAGAAAGGATAACATCAGTGTCTCTACTTTCAGGTTTTCATGTAGGAATAAATTCCTTTAAAAGCCTGACTCTTTGCATTGGTTTATTTGTTTTGTAATTTGCTTCTTGCACTTATGATGGAATAGAGCTCTTAAAAATCTGAGAAGGAGGGTGTGTTGCCAGGACCTGGACTGAGATAGGCAAGTCTTTTCTAGTTTCACTGGGTAGGAGAGCCACGTGTGTGGGAGCATCTTTTCTAGGAAATGAAAGTATCCTGAGTACTTTCACTTTCTTGTTCTTTTGTGATGACCAGCATGATTATGTAAGGGTGGGGAAGGTCACAAGTCACAATAAAGCATTATGTGTGCATCAGGTTTTTGTTTGGTTTTTGGGGCTTTTTGTTGTGTTTTCTTGGGTTTTTTTTTTTGGGGGGGGGGGGGAGTTGTTTGGATGTGTGGTTTTAGGGTGTTTTTGGTTTGTTTTTTTTAATGAATGTGTTAAAATTTGCCTATCAAAACCCAGTGACTAAGGTATGGATGGAGTGGTCTTTAGTCAGCAGAGACGCACCTGTAATCTGAGAGTATTCAGTTTCCTACTGGGGGCTGTTGACTCGTGCCTGGGGTAGCAGCGTAGCATCACAATGCAAATAGGAAGCCAGAGTATTAGATGAGTAATATAATAGAGGCTGTTTTGACAACGTTTCAAAATGGTTTTATGAATTCAGGGTAGGTTTCAGTCTTTTTTTCCCATTAAAAAATAAAGACTGCTTCTGTTAGCTGGTGATTACGCTTCATTGGCTGGGGTACTGGTAAAAGTGTCAAGGGTGCTCTGCCAAGAGTAGAAAATACTTGACTGGAGTGTAACTGAACTAACATTCACTAGTTCAGTGAAACTTCTGTCACTTGCTTGTGGCTTGCACCGGAGCACTAAGGGTGCATTTGTTGGAGTGGTAATTCCTTCCATTCACTTTGCGTCTGCGATGTGCTCAAAGATCTGGTTAATTGGTGATCAAATGTACTGTGAATCTCAACTGTTCTTGTATGTAAAACTAAGTGTAGTGGTTTGACCCTGGCTGGAGGCCAGACGCCCACCAAAGCTCCTCTGTCACTCCCCTTTTCAGCTTGACAGAGGAGAAAATATATATTAAAAGGCTTAGGAGTTGAGATAAGGATGGGGAGATGATTCTGCAATCAGTGTCATGGGCACAACAGATTCAACACAGAAGAAAGGAAAGAAAACTCTAATTTATGACACTGACTGCATACCCAGTGACACCAGAGTCAGGTAACGAGAAGCACAACCAGATCTTAAAGCACCTTCTCCCACACCTCCTTTCTTAGCAGACCTAACTTTAGCCATAATTTCGCTCCCTTCTTCCCCCACAAGGTGGTATGGGGAGGGGCAGGGTGTGTGTGTGTTTGTGAATGGGGGTCTCCGTCAGTTCCTCAAGAGTTGTTTCCCTTCTTAGCAGGTGGGGGGTGGTGTTCCCCTGCTGTACCGTGGGGTCCCACCCATGTAAGACAGTCCTCCGCTACCTTCTCCAATGTGAGTCCTTTTCCCCGGGGGTTCAGCTCCTCACCAGCTGCATCAGCAGGTGTCACTGCTATGGAGCGCAGTCATAAATCATAGAATGTCTCGGTCTCTAAGGCCTGGACTGCTCCAGCCTGGTCCTCCAGGGGTCACAAATCTCACTAGCAAACCTACTCCAGCGTGGGTGTCTCTCTCCATGGGCTGCAAGTGCTGGCAGGGACTTGCTTCAGTGCAGGTCACAGTGTCTTCCATGTCTCCACCTGTTCCAGTGTGGGGCCTCTCCACAGGCTTCAGGGGAATCTGTCTCTGGATCCTGGAGTGCATCCTCCCCTTCCCTCTTCACTCAACTTGGTGTCTGCAGTTTTTTACATCTTCTCATTCCTTTCTCTGGTGGCAAAAAGCAGCTGCTTGTGGGTTTTTTTCCTCCTAAATGTGATTCCCAGAGGCGCTGTGACCGTTGCTGATGGGCTCGGCCTAGGTCAGTGGCGATTCCGGCCTTGAGCCCAGCTGGGCTCTGTGTCAGGCCTGCAGAGAGCTTCTGGCTGCTGCTTGCAGAAGCCACCCCTGCAGCTCCCCTTCTCCACCAGAACCCCGCCATGCAAAGCCCCAACGCTAAGTAAAGTTGACAGTTTTCTGATAAATTATGAATTACTTCACCACTATATATCCTTATCATTTTTAAGTAATCTGAAGCTGTGAGGTTGAAGTAAGGATGAGGTGGCGAGGTGCTTTGCTGCTGAACAGGGTAGCAGAGGCAGGCCTTGCGTACTGGGATGTACTCGGGCACCTTTTATGCCAAGTAAGAGGAAATACTTTTTCCTGTTTCCTGCATCAGGCTAGTAAATGGCACGGCTTGTTTTCTGTGAACGCTTTCAACTTTTGATTTGGCAACAGAGCATTCTGAAAAGCGCATGTCAGGGTTTTTTTTGCGTTACCTTACATTAATGCTGTGCCAGATGGAATTGTTTGCCATAAGCTGCATCATGCCAGCACACCTCAGCCGAACTTGCTCGTCGAATGGGGAGCAGCCGTGTTGAGCACAGTCACAGTCTACACGTTGCTTTCTTACAGCTTTAAAACTTACACCCTCTTGTTGTATTTCAGGCGTTAGATCCCCTATCACTATGTTGCTTTAGCACTTCAGAACATGTAGTATATACTAAGGACTCTACAGACCTTCAGTGGAAAATCTTCATGAAACTTCTTTTTGCATAGTCCTGTCCATACTGCCAACTTGTCTGTTTCCATTCCGGTTTTCAGAAGTGAATAAGGGGAGTGTAAGTCTGTCTGTGCTGCTGCTCTGGATGTTCAGGGCGAGCATACTAATCTGTGATCTGGAGCAGCAGAGGTCTTGTGCTGTTTTCTGCTGATAGCTGTGGGGCTGGAGCTTCTGGTAGCGGGTGGTTTTAACTTGCAGAATCTGGGGTTTGAGGCTTTAACAGGAATACAATGTTAAGCAACATTTTCAGTCAATATTGAGATACCCATGAAGTGCTATGAAGGAAGACTTGAATCCTAAAATGGTGTGAAGGGCAGCCTGATGCAGTAGGTTCAGAGTAGGACATGGATAACTTCAGTCACCTGTGGCCTGCGTTGTGAATTCTTGTTTGTTCAATTATGGACTGGTGTATTTAGTAATGTCATTAATTCCAATCATTTGAAATCACAATGAAGATATTTAATTTGTTTAGATGTAAATGCTTGCAATTTAAGAAGGCCACTGAGCCCCTCCCTTAGTTTTTGTAACTTTCATGCTTTTGAAAATGTCATTAGGTACATACTTTTGCTTTTCTTTGACATAATAGATGAAATTCAGGTGCATATTGAAAGCCATCAGTCTGAGAATTTTCCTGAAATCTGCTGTTACCTGGTGATGGGATTTTAACAGGACCAGCACTGTTCTGAGAGTTGCAACACTGATTTAACATAGCTCTCTGAAGTAAGGGTGTTGGAGAGGTGGACTCCAAAGACCATACAGTGTGGAACAGCTTGAAGCCTGGAGTGCAACTAGGTTAACTTTGAAAACATCACCTGACACAGATTTGTGTATGTAAAACATGTCCTTTTTTTTTTTTTTTAAGACAGCAGAAATATTGGTATGCAAACTCTTACAGTTTTCATTCTAAGACGTACAGCTTTGACTTGATGCTTTTGTTTAGAGTAGGTTTATGAATTATTTTAAGTGGTGGATTCTAGCTGAAAAAAGATTTAGTCTGCACGGTGTTTCCTTTAAAATGTTTATAGTATCAACTAATTGGCAAAAGTCAAGCTTATCAAAGTTTAGGTTTGTAATATTATTGACTAAAGCTTTTTTAGCTGTCAGATGAAAGCATATTTTTAAGGTTTACAGTAAGCATATATAGACAGAATAATGTATTTAAAAAAACCTTTTCAGAGGGGCATTAGTGTTTTGAGGGCATGATCCATAGCTATTTACATTTAATTGACCCTGGTATCTTACCGTAGTCTAGACGGAATTCATGGAGATTAATGCATGTGATAAAATGGCATTGTATGCTTCTTGGCTCCTTCCTACCAACTGATGTGTCATCATTTCCCTTATGGTGTAGCCTGTATTCCAGAGGACTCCCTCTAATTAAAAAAGGATGTTCTTTTGACATTGTGGTCTGAGACATAAAAGCTTTGGATTGTGCATTGTGTAGCTTTATTTTAATGCCTTCTGTTACTTTTGGTGAATAGTCATCATTAGGCTTGAGCTTGTGCATGGTTTCTATGATAACTGGTTTCTCACAGCTGTGTGACTTCAAGAGAAGTCAGATACCTGTATGAAAATTTCTTATTGTCAGACGAAAAATAGCTCTTCCTGAATTTCAGGAACATTTCAAGTAAAACCCCATCGTTTTGAGAAGTGGAATTTAGCTGTGGTTTTGCTGGTATTAAGCCAGAAAATAAAAAGTGCTGTGTGGAAGTTAAAAATAGTTTTCATTTACGTTCAGGTGTATGCTTTGAATGTGCTTTAAAGTAAGCACAGTATGCACTCAGTAAGGCTCAGTAAGCACAGGCATGTGCCGCTCTTCCTTCTTTTCAGGAGAGGAGGTGTGTTGTCTTAAATCTTTTTGTGGGGCTGATTTAAAGATGACTAGTAAATGTGAGGTGCTGGTGCTAAGGGGGGCTGTGTGCGCAGCCTGCGAACTCTGCTGTGGTGGTGGACACCAGGGAAGGAGATGGCAGCTGCCTGCTATCCCCAGCCAACATACCCCATACCCCTTCTACTCAAGTCAGCCCATAAAGTTTCAGCTAAGAGGGCAGTGGAAAAGGATGGCAGAAAGTCACTGTTCCTGACATTGCCACACAACCCCTGAGGCAGGGAAGACTGAATTGTCACAAATAGCAATTACAAACAAAAGTTGTTGTAAGTTTCTGGAGACTGTGTCCTAAGGTATTGAATATAACATGTTCAGCTCTCTGTGGGATGTCAAGTGAGTGCGTGTTTCAATATAAGGTACTTCATTAAAAGACTAAAATCAACCAAAAAATGGACCTAAAGACTTAAAAGATTGTTGTCTTTTTTTTTTTTTCCCCCCTCCTTGAAAGAAAACAGCCTAGAAGATTTCAGTTGCCCTCTGTGGAGTCTGCCGCTGTATTTAGTGTTTCTTTAATTGGGAGATAGCAAAATTAGGTACTAATCCTTGATACGAATCTCAACAGATATTTAAATAGTATAGCGTCTCCATTGTGTTTGAGGTTCATTTGAGTTCTAATATCCTCATCAGTTGAACTTATTACCCAGTGATAACACAAGCTGCTCCCTGACTTTCAGAGGCCAACAGTCCGTGGTGCTGCAGTGGCCGTTCCTCAGGGATGCAGCCTGTGCAGCTGCTTCTTGCTGGTTGACCCAGGAAAGGCTGTCTCGCTGAACAAGGTGGAACTGCTGTCAGAAACCCATCACCTTGCAGGCAGCCTGTTAAATACTGACATGTTTTTTGGGTGACTTGATATCTGTAGTTTTTAAATTAGTAGGGGGCAGGATAAGCTATTAAATAAGTTTTACTGGGTGCCACAAATGATACTGCGTGACTTTGCTGATGGAATTTCATCTTGTAATGCACTTTGGGTGATCAACTGAGTCTGCGGGATGGCTTCACCTCTGGAAGACCTCAGTGCAGTGGGGTGGAGGTGATCCCCTCTGCTCTTCTTCCCAGGCCCCCAGTGTTGTCTCGCCTCGTTTCTCATGGCCTGGGAAGTGAGCAGCAGCGGGCAGCTTGGGAGGTGCTGTCTGGCCAGGCTCCATGGAGGGAGAGGGTGCTGCTGAGGGTGTTGGAGAGCACTGGGGTCAGGCTGAGCTGCTAGGGGGTGGCCTTGGGCTGCTGGGGCTGCTGCTCTTGAGAGTCACAAGGCCCATTCCTTTAGGAAATCAGGTTTAGTTTGGTTTGGTTTGGGTTTTTTTTTTTTTTTTGTAAACCAGACTAAATGGAAAGGGCTTTATTGAAAGGCTTTCTGTTGTTTGTTTTTTTTTTTTTCTCTTAGGTCAAAACAGACAGCAGACCTCTGCCCACGTGTGTTCCTGCTGTTGAATACTGTGGACTCCTTGTAATACAGACCAGTTTAACTTCTATTTAGGGTTTCCATGCTGTACCATACTGAATTTTGCATGAAAAAGCTGTTTGTGAAATCTTCCCTGGTATCACTTACCTAGGGCCCATACAGACCCTATTGAGGTGAGGTGGCGTCTTTGATACTTCTGCCATTAGCAATTGCAGTAAATGAAACAATTTTGGATGTGAAGACCTGAACCAGGGAGCAGAGAACAGAGTACAGGGTTTCAGCCTATGCCAGAGTGAACCTGGGTGTGTGCATTGGTTTGTGGTGCACAGCACTGACCATTGAGATGCAGCAAGAACGCCAGATCCCTCTTCCTGGATGAGTTTTATGTTCGTCTCTTGTTGGAGTAAGTTTTCCACAGTAATGCTTCCATAGGACGAGGACTGCGGGAATCCGCCTTCTCCTTCAGTTTCACTGGATAAAAATAGGATTAAAATAAAGGCAGAGAAACAATTTGTTCTCATAAGGCTGCTGCTCCGCAACAGTGCAGTCCAGTGGAAATGAGCACAGCCTTGGTCTTGTCCTCTCCCTTGTCCTACCACTGGTCCTCACTAAGTCAGCAGGAAATTAATTAACAGCAACGAGTGGCTTTCTGGTGGTGTAATTGAGATCCGGAGTTGGTTTGCTGGAGGTTCAGGCTAGTGGCAGTGATGGCTCAGAAGGAGGAGTGACTTGTGGCCGCTGGCATCTGGCAACACCAGCCTAGGCTGGCCAGTGCTGGCAGGAGCTACAGCCTGGAAGGACAGACAGCTGACTCTGCAGACACAGTTTGTGGTCTGACAGTCGCTGTAAACTTTTTTATTTGAAGTATTGCAGAGACTCGGATGCTTGCAGCTTCCAAAGCTGATCTGTTCACTCCTGAAGTTGTTCTCAAGCAAGGAGAACGAGGGGGCTAGCGCAGTGTTTTCTTGGGAGCTATTCTTTATTGTGCAGAGCAGGGTGAGATTATCTTGATGGATATTTGGAAGGGAAAAAACCAAAAAGGAAACCATAAGAAAGCTAAACACTTGAGTAGGCTAGCGGGACTACCCTCTTGAGTTGAGAGGTAGGTCTTAGCCTTTCCGTGACAGATAATAAGTAGGTGATGAAAGGACTGTGAAGAGCCTCAAACGTGAGTCGGAACAGCTTGTGTTTGGTGGGATAGGTTAAACTGATTGGGATGCAAGGGAAAGTATTTCCAAGCAGGAAGTTTTAAGTGTAGATCCTTGCAGCATTATTTTAGACCTCAGCAAAACAAGATTTCATTCACTGTTTGAAAGGCCTGTAAAAGGACATTTTTCATGTCTGCTGCGGTAAAATTGTGATACCTTGGGCGGTATTTTTTCCTGTGAGGAGAAAGCTTGGGTCTTGGTGATACTGCATGGGGAGACACTGAAAAGTTTAGTGTTTTGGCATCATGGTAAATGTTTATGAACAGAGGGGAAAAAAAACTAAGGATGAAAATTTTATGACAGAAAGGAGTGACTGGAAAATATCTGTGTATATGTATATTTATATACAAAGCACAGCTGTAGATCTGTCATCCTCCAGAAGCCTCTTCCTTTCTGTCTGTATAACGTCACCTATCACTGAGCCTGTTGGCTTCTGTTTGCTGCGGCTTGTGCCTGCTGCTGGCAGCTCTCTTGATGCTGGGGTCTGAATGCGTTGAGGTGGGACTGGGACATGAACTGGGGCAGGGCTGTGCTGCCAGGATGTGGCACTGCCCGGTTGTTGCCCACGGGTGGGCTCTTGGGGGAATCTTACTGGATTTTACATGTAGTTTGCCAATAACATGTGATGGTGCTTTGAATGACCCACCCCCTGCTGCTACCAGTCACTCCGGTCACCCATCAGGTTTGGATTGGAGCAGAGGTATTTTTGCTGATGATTGTCACAGTTGTTGGAGCTTGTAAGAATCAAAAGGGGGTTTTGTGAAGCAGACTTTCCTGTGGCTGTCCCACTGTATACAACCTGAAGTTTGACCTGCATCTAGTTAAAGATTTCATTGGTTTTATGGCAGCTAATCAATTTTTAGAGCTTTTGTCATTACTATTGGGCGTGAGAAACCACGATGGTGGTTCAAACACAGAGACTTCAAAACTCTTGATAATTTTACATTTCTGACCCCTTTTGTGTATTCAGTAGGTACTAAGGCTCTCTTGATTACAATCCTGTCACTGAACCTCTTCTAGGAGTAGCTACCAATAAGAGCTAGAAACGCGAAGCTAAGCAGTTTTTTGCCTGCTGTTTCACTCCAGCAGCATTGTTGATTATTCAGTTCACAGACTAGTTTTAAGACAGAACTGCAGTTATGTGTCTGCTGTTTGTCCCTCTTTGGATTTGAAGGGTTGTTTTTAAGCCTTGTTGCTTTGATGGAAATGACAAGTTTCTTGAGGCAGTCTCTGCTTCTCTTGTGGTAGATCACACCATTTTTTATTGTGTTCTTGTAAGTTAGTTTAAATGGCTTTGATGCCTTGCTAGTGTTTGCTCTTTCTTTGTCCTTATAATATCTACTGGCGTTGCCTTCAGCCACTGTTTTCTTTATTTTTTTGTTGTTCTCAGTTTTGTTCTTTCCAGCGGGGAAACCCAAATCTTGACAATAAAAACTGGGTATGGGGTAGTTGTAATCCAGGCAGTAGACCTGTGGGGACATCTAGTAGAAGTCCAGGGTGGAGTTCTAGTACTTCTGTCGTTGGAAAGGGAGAGACAAAATCCATGAAGTGCGTTGAAGGAGGTGTGTTTCTGTTGCTTTCCATGTTACTGTATTTATGTACTGAGTGGTGCCTTTTCCAGCTGTTGTGCCAGCTCTTTAGCACCCCAAAATTTGCCTGTGGAGATCCATATAGTAGGGTGATGCTTGCCCCTTGCTTTTTCTCTTCTGCCCCCTGAGCTGTGTAAGAAATCTGGCTTTAGGGTTTCACTCCTTCCCTGTGCAGCCCGCGTGAATGTGGAAGAAAGGCTGCGATGCCGCTGCTCCTGCCTATGGGTTCCAATGGTTGAGAGAGTTGCAGACTCTTCCTCTGTGAAGTGACAGGGCTTTCTGCTCATTGCAGGAGTGTTCTGCATGTTGATGATGGTACGGCTCACACTTAACATCTGGTTTTGGCTTTGTTTTTTGCTTTGTTTTTTCTTTGTAAATATGTGTAATGGTCAGAGGTGAGTTTGCCTTATGTTCAGTGTCACTAAATACAAACCAAACTCCTCAAGCCTCCCTTTAAAACCTCATTTCAAAAAGTTCAAATGTTAGTTTGAATGAAAATGAAGTGTTATGTGTTCAAAGAGACTTTTTTTGGCCCCATCTGTGAAATGCAGTGAGCGTTTACATTAATGTGTTCTCGTGTTGTGTAGAAACCTTAATACCAAACCTTGAAATTCATTGAAAAGTCACTTGTTAAAATAATTTCAATTGAAGTAGCACAGCTCTGTTACTCATGGAAACCATAGAAATGAGATGAGAGTATTCTAAGTGTTGTTTTATGATTAATACAGGTTATATAACACTATGATTAAGCAGGATCCTTCCTTTAATTTTTCAGGGAGGACTTGTATGCATGTAAGCAATGCATTCAAGCGCTTTCCCTGTTAAACTTTTATTGGGTCCAGGCTGTCCTTGGCTGAAGGTTACTGCCGTAGAGTGTGTCCTTTGGCTTCCTTGAAGTAAGTTTGCTCTCAGCCAGCTGCAGGTGGGTCATTGTGCAAAGGCTGCTGCTGTAACTGGCACGCTCTGGCAGCCTGCGCAGAGCGGCCCCGGCTGAAAATCCGCAGTCTCTGTGCGTGTCCTTTGCTCTCCCTGGGTGATTTCATCCAAGCCAAAGCTCAGGTGCGTTTTGCATTTATGTGTGTTTAAAAATACATCGTTACCTACTTTTCTTAGAGGGTACAATGTCATGTAAGAGGTTTCTCTTTTCATGGCTGAACAAAGGGAAACCCCAGTTAACCAACAGCGGCCAAGGGAACCTAATTCTGCCGTGCGTTAGGAGGTACTGCAAGAATGAAGCTGAAGCCAGTGCAGAGATTTAACTCGGTCTTGGTACTTCCAAAATACTGCTTTAAAAGTATCTATATGTATACATCTATCCAGTTTTTAATTTACATATTTATGTAAATAAAATCTCGGTCTGTGATGGTAAGAGCATAGACATGCAACAAAGGGTTCTGGGGTTGACTGTGTTTTCCCTGTGTTTCAACTTAGTATCTCCATGGAAGGAGTTAGTTTTTATTTGCCTATTTGGAACTTGACCAAGAGTTTATTTAGAAGATGGTTAATGTATCCGTGTTGCTGGAAGCCATAATGCTCAGCAGTGTATGTGGGCCTTTTAACCATTCCTGGGAGATATGATTAATGTGGCAGAAAATGACATTCACAGTAGTAATTGAGGGTCTTTAGTATGCTCGTGCTTTGTACATTAACTATTTTTTTTCTGTTTATTTGTTTGTAGCAGAAACTTAAAGCCTTTTTACAGAGGATTACATTCCTCTAATCTCGCTGTTCTTATTACAGCGACATCATACGAGGAAACTGGCTTATTAGCTACTCGACTGCAAATGTTACTGTTAGGAGGTCCTCTGCACCTCAGGTTAAGTTACAACTGTCTCTAATATAAAATACTTTGTGCAGTGTCATTTGGGTTTTCCTCCAGCAAACAGCACTTAGAAATCGGTGTTGCACCAGAAAGCAAAGTACGCAGCTTTTGTGTAGAGGGACTGAGTCAGGATGCTCTTCTTGGCATTTGCATTTTTCCCCCTCTTTCTTTGTCTCTAGTACAAGTATTCATCCCCTGAGAAGGAAGGGATTCCCATAGTTCATTTTCATTATGTACTATTTAAATGAACTGCACAGTGAGGCAGTAGGCCCTGTTTTCTCCTGGTAATGGTTGAACTATCTCATTTATTACTAAGCATACAACTCTGTGTGTGCTTGGAAACGGAAGAGGGTTGTTGTATCTTCCAACTTTCAAAGTGCTTGTGTTGCAAATACAAATATTTGGATGTTGCCATGAATAAATCCAAAGGTTGCATGCACTAATTCAGAAGCTTGAGAGATGAGAAGATAAACAGATGAAAAGGTGGCTAACTATTTTTCCCAATTTAATCAGCAGTATTAACTCAGAACTAGTGGACTTAACGAGATTTACTTACTTAAAATGGCCAAAAAAAGCCATTTGTGTAACTTGTCTTTTTGCTCTGATTTTGATAAGTTATCAGAGTTTGCAGTACTGTCATGGAACTAACTTGCGAAGAGTATCTCCCTGAGCAGATAATTGTGCAGATCCTTTTCTGCTTCACTAGCACTGGCACAGCTATTGAATATACTATTGTGTGAGGTTATAAACCAGATAATCTTAATTGGGCATTTCCTGAGAGGAAGGGAGGGATGGCTGAAAAAGGAAAGAATTGGAAATAAGGGCATGCATTCCTAATACAAATTTGGCTTCCATCCAGGAAAATAGGAGAATTTCCTGTTAGTTAAAATCTTCCAAGAGCTGAAAGCCCGGAGATACATACCACATACCTCGGGGAGCCAGAGGAAGAGGGGAGGCTGGGAATAGCTCATGCGTGAAAGCCCTGGGGAACCGAGTGCTGTGTGATGTGGTGGGAGTGAGGGGTGTGAGCAGCTGCATCTCAGGGCAGCTCTAGCATCAGCAGGCCCCCTCCTTCTCCTGGCCAGGGACGTGGGTTGCCCTGCAGTGCCTGCACCAGCAGAGCCTGGTGTCATAGGCCAGAAACTTTTCGGAGTGGAGTCAAACTGAGTTCAGGCTCCATGGGTTCTGTGTGTGTGTGTGTGTGTGTGATGTATACATGCACGTGTGTAATGGGACGCGTTTGGGGGTGCCTGTACGCTGCAGGTACACATGGAGTATGGGCTCGGTAAAATGGAGGATCTCTGCTCTAGGTTAACTGTGGAATGTCATGTAAATCTGAGGAAAGGGTAGCGAAAAGAAGCAGGTATGGGCAAACTGAAGTGGGTATGTTTGAACCAGTAGTTGCACCAGGGTCTGTTGGAATAATCTCTCTGGACCTATGTTTGAAGAGAGAGGTTGCTTATTAGACTGAATTAATGTGCAGTGAGTTATAATTCAGAATTTGAACATTACATCAAGGTGGGGAGAAAACAGGGAATCAGGGAAGAGTTACGTTGAGAAAAGGAAACGGCTTGTTTGTTAGGAGTGCCAGTGTGTTCTGAATCTCCCTCACTGAGCTGATTTAATTTATGTACACTAGATGCTTCACACATTTGTAAATACTTCTGTCTGCTTTCTTAAATTTTTAGCTTTCCTTTAGCAACGTGTGAGATTTTTTGGGGCATTTTTGGTAAGCCTTTAAGTGAATTTTGATCGTAATTGTCTAGAATAACCACATTAATGTTCATGGACATTTGAGGGTCACTTCAGCTCCAGATAGCCCTAGCTCCATGAAGAGTAAAGCTTCTGGGGTGGAGCATCGATAGCATTAATGAGGGTGGCTTGCTTTGTGTGTGTAAGTCTGTCCTAAGTATACTATAAATATCAGTTACAGTGCAGAAGAGAATCGTTCAGTGATTGTGTTAGAAACTTCAGTCATGGGTGAGAGTAAAAAATAATATTTTTTTTTTTTTAAATCACCCTATGTGCCACAATAGCATGTACTGAAGAAATATAATTCAGAGCAAATTAACTCCACCTGGTTTTGACTGATAGTCTAGTGCAGATGCACTAAATTGCTTCATTCTTTATGCAACTCCAGTCTTGGGTCTCTGAAAATGGGTATGATTGTGTTTCTTAAACTTCAGTGAGAAGAAAAACAGAACAAAAATTTGATCTCAGCCCTCTTGATTGACAAATGAGGAAAGGGTTTGGTAGTAACTGGCTGCACTGTCAGTTGTAATGAAAAGAAATAGAATTACCTGTGTTAATCGGATTTCAGGAGTGATAACTTACTGTCAGTGTAACAGTGAAGGAGAACGGCAGAGTTAAACGTGCCGTTGCAAGAAAGGTCTGTGCAGAGTACGGATGATGCCGTTCTATCAGGCGTGAAAGGATGAGGGGAGAGCAGTGAGTGCATGGAAGAGGCCACCGGTCTAATGCCACATTAAGGAGTTTCAGCTGCCTTATGCAATGTCAAAATTGTTTCTGAAGACCTGTTAGACTATTAGCAGGTATTAAGAGAACACACTGATCAGGTAGAAAAAAAACCCGACTTTTTTTTTGTTGCTTTGTTTTTCTTTTTCCTGCTCCTCCTAGGATGGGAGGTGTATTGTTATTCTTGGACTTGTGTGAGACGAAATAGTTCAATTGGAGATTAATGGTGGCTTGTCCACATGTACTTGACAAGCCAGTAATGTCTAAATCAGGTGTGTGTGTGGCCCTGAAGCAGTTTAGCTTCATTTGAGTTATTCAGGATAAGTCCTTAATTTTCCTCTTAATTTCTGTCCCTTGTAACTAGGATGCTTATGGATTCGCTGTGGTGTTCATCTAATTACCAGTTAGAAACTTTGGAGCCAAGTACCTTAAACTCTTGGCCGTAAAGTGCAACCTCTTGATGAGCAAGGAACATCTCTGGGTCTGGTTCTGACATGCTAAATGTGTATGTCTTTGGGAAAGGGGCTGCGAACTAGAGTTTTACACTGCAGTATTGCAATCTGGATATAAACTACAGACGTCCAGGTTTATAAGTCACAGCTGTGCTCATAAATTAACAGTCAATATTGGAGCTGTGAAGAGATTGTTTGTTGGTAAACTATGTCTCTTCTGTCTTTTCCTGTTCTCTGCAAACAACGAATATCCTCCAGCCAGTCTTTCCAAGTGTTGTGTATATTGTGGAAGATACAGAAATCTGTTATATCTTGTTATAATAATACGTAGTGAAACTATGTTCCATTTTATTAACCATCACATTGGTAGCAAATGCAAAAAGAAATCCATTTCGCTGCTGTGTGCTGCCCTTGAATTGTGCCTGCCAGTTTTAATGCTGGCGTAATTACTTTTCCCAAATACCCTTTCGCTTTGCTGTGCTTCTTGCCAGAGCCAGGGGCAGGAAAGCAACTTTACAGGGGAAACAAGTCCTGCCTTTGTACAGTGCTGTGAAATGCACAGAGTAAACAAGCGAGGGGGCGAGGAGAGGGGGTAAAGTGGGAGTTTGTTTTCCTGCATCGCTTCACTTTTCTTGTGCCAATAGCAGGGTTTTTAAAAAGAAAAGGGGAAAAAAAACCCCAAACCAGCAAATTGGATTGTTAACAGTATCCCTTAGGATCATAAATGAAGGGAAGATTGTGTACGTAATTCATAAACATCCTGAACTATACGCCTTCTATTTCAACTTATTAGGGCATGAAGTAGTGCCTGCCAGGTTAATTTCACACTGGGGAGTTCGGCATTCATGCAGCTCTTAATTTCCTCCTCTATACAAAGCTGTGATAAGGAGAGAATAAGGGTATTTGAATATTTGATTCCAAATAATTCCTTTTAAAGAAAAGTATTTTAGAAGTAGCCCCAAGACAATTATAGTTCAGGGGTTTTTTTAATTGAATTTGGAGACTAATACAAGAATGTTTCTTTGCTACTTATAGGAAATACACTTTTTGTCTAGCAAGCAAAACCCTGTGCTTTACAAAATCTTCGCTTTTGTAGATGAAATTATTGGTTTGAGGTCAGGATGTGGTGGGCAAACAATAAAACCAAAAAAACCCCCACTTGTAAATACCACCAAACTCCTCGCCTTTTTCCATCTGCCAAAGGAAGACTGGAATTGGTTAGTGTGGAACAATAGTCAGTCTTTTAAATAGTTTTAGTGGTCAACTGGAGTTCAAGGATTGTTCCATCCTAGTGCCTGTTTTTCCTTCTGTGATGTGTTACCTGAGCATGAATGCAGGGAATAATGTGTTTGCTCTGAACAGGAATGGGACTAGGATTTTTGTGTGTGTGTGTGTTTTTTTTCTTAGGCCTCACAAATTACGTTAATTGCGTATTTTAGAGACACAAAACCTGTTGCTCTTTTGAACTCCCAAGTGTTACTTCAAAATCCGTCATGGATGCTGACTGATGTTGTGATTTGAGAGAGTTTGATTCGACTGGTCTGGGAGGGTGGTTAAGATGGATTCCTAAGGTTTTGCTTTAGTCTTGAGAAACTCTTGTTCATGTGGGTATTTTCATAGTATTTCTCTTAAAACACCTAAATGATCAGTAAAGAGCAGTTTCTTAGTTTTGAGGTTGGAATGGATGGGAATTGTGTATGTTAAGGAAATAATGGGATCAAGAAGGGAGCTGGTTTTGATGGGAGTTGGCTCAATTATTTCCCATACTGCTTTTGAAGATCAAGCTAGGAAGTTTTATTTGTGTAGGAGGACCAATTGTGGCTTTATATAGACTCCTCAAACCCATATTGCATAAGCTCACCCATCATAGTTTTTTTTTTTTTTTTTTTTTTGGTAAAACACCAAACCCAACCAACCAAAACCATTTGGGAATTAAAAGTGCCCACGCTGCAGAAACTAAGACAGACTTGAGTGATGAAAGCTCTGCTCCTCTGTGGTCCACAAAGTTTATATGGAGATACTTTTAATGTTTGTAGAGAGGCATACTCTCTTATGTAATTGCTTTTGCTGGTATTTGGCACTTACCTTATTTTGGTGATCTGTTTTTTCTTTTTAGCACCAGCAAACATTTTTAAATCAGCTGAGGGAGATCACTGGTATCAATGACATCCAGGTACTACAACAGGCGCTGAAGGTAAGAGGGATGAGTGTGCCATGTAGCTGAATGCATACATCTTAACTGCCTGTGAAAGCCATAAACCCCACCCTTTGTTCCTCCCTCCCCAATCCTTTTCAGATTTATTTTAGGGGGAAAAAGCTGCTAATGATGGCTTTATCACTTTAGAAGGTGTCTTGATCTGTTTTGGTGCTGGCATAAAAATTAATCTGACGTTCAAAAATGGAAAGGCAGGAATGGCCTGACTTGCCCCTAACCTCTGGCCCAACTGTTTTGTGGTACCTTGGTGCTGCTAGAGCTGGCCAGCTGCTGGTTAATTAGTTAACTGTTGCTTTCCTGTCAAGATGTAGTTACGTTTTCTATCAAGGACGGTTCTTGCTCAGTGTGTAGAATGAAGAACTTGCTGCCCTTTGCTAATTTGCTATTATGCCACTGTTTTGTTTGGGGTTTTTTGTTGTTGATTGTTTTGTTTTGTTATGTTGTTTTATCATTATAAATTCTTTAAAAGCGTGGAAGAGCTGCAAGTAAAGAATAGCAGGTCTCTCACTTGTGTTTCCCAATACATATATATATTTATATATATGAATTAAAAAATAATTGAAAAGTCTTCCCTCCATTGCCATTTATAAAGAGTAATTGAGGAGTTAGTGTATTTAAATTGTGTATGTATACAAGTTGTTGCTTCAGATTTTATACTGAATCATGTATACACAACTGCCTCTCAAAAGCCTGTATTTCTGGCTTTAAAAATGAAATGGTAGATTTCTGGAAGAATTTAACTGATGGCTGTTGAAGTCTGTGAGTGTGCTTATTATGCTTGTTGAGGGATTCACCAGCCCTACGAGACCTTTAATCGCTATTTTTTTTAAAAAAAGTGGAATTCTACCAAAGAAGAAATTATTATAAAGTGTTTTATCTTTCCTTTAGTTCAAAGTAGTGAAGTATGTGGAATGTGTTAAATTTGGAGACTTTCTTTTCTGATCAGTATTTCACCTGAAAAGACAGTGTGTGATGGATCTTACAAGTTGCTTGTAATGTTGTCTTCTGCTGTTAAGAAAAATGAGAAGCAGGTGAGGGGACTCTCACTTCTCTTTCATTGATGCTTGAAGGACAGCAATGGTAATCTGGAGCTGGCTGTGGCTTTCCTCACCGCGAAGAATGCCAAGGTTCCCCAGCTAGAGGAGGCAACGTACTATCAAACAGCCCTTCCTGGAAATGACAGATACATCAGCGTGGGCAGCCAGGCAGACACCAGTAGGTATTTTTTCTTTTTGTAAACTTAGTTTAAAGGCAAGGAAGCTGAAAACTTAACCTGTAAAATGATAATCTGCTGATAATTCTCACTTAACGTTTTTTAGGTTATTACTTAGTCTGTCTTTCCTTATTTCAAGTGTTATGGGGATTTTATTTTTTTTAAAATCTGTTTCAACTATTCTTAAGCATTTACCTTTACATGTTGTATGGGACTGATGAGAGGGGGAATAACTGGGTTTTCAGTCTCTTTTCTCTTTTTTTTTTTTTCCTTTTCTTCCCTACTGCAGGATTTATTTGGGGTCCATGTGCTAAATAATTGAATGCAAAAGCTGGGTTCTCTTCCATAAAATAAAATTGGAGAGAGTCTGTGAATGTCTGACTTAAGCACATTAAGAACAGCTTTTGCCTGACAGGGATGACTTTCCCAAAGGGAGAAGTGAGAAGTTAAGAGTGCATTTTGTAGTAAAAGAGTAGGTATTTCATTTGTGAAATAGACTTAATTTTTAACAACTTTATTTGATACAAGAGATCCCACAGCTTGTATATCCTGGAGCCTTGTAGGTTCTATTCCTTTGCTTAAAGTGCATAGCTATTTTTATGAGGGGGAAAAATGTGTTAAATGCATTCTGCAAATAAATATTGGAAATAACATGAAAGAAAAAAATATCAAAGGAAGTTCTGTACTGGGGTTGACGTCCGTGAAATCTGAGCTTCTTTATATTGCATTTACTTTCCAAAATTCTAAAATGTAGAATGTTTTAATTATGTGTTGATCCCTTGACCATAAATGTATCATTTCTATGTAGTTAAAGGAGTAGAATTACTTAGCTTCAAACATAGTATGAATTTCCCCCCCCCACCACCTTTGTTTCACTAATACTGGGGTGGCGCCTGTGGCACCATTGTACAGTTTAGGTTAGATCTCCTTGTCAGTTGTACAGTTGTCTTTTTGTCTCTGGTACCTTGACACAAACATCTTGTTTTAAACTTTTTTTTTTTTAATTAGAGATGAGTTTATTCTCAACATCTCAGATCTGCAAACTGCATTTTAATCATTGGTATTACTTAGCAACCCTGTGTAAAATGCCCCGAGTGGATTAATAGGTAGATGTATTACCTCCTCATGATGTTGTGTGGGGTGGCTTGTTGATTTTTTTTGTTGTTATGGGTTTTCTTTTTCTTTTCTTTTACTTTTCTCTCCTTTGGAATGAAAACACACACAACCCCCTCATATGTGTTTAATTTTCAATATTAGAAAGTTGACACTGAGGAAATGGAGAGTATTTTCAACAAACTGACCCCTGTTGTTGTAGTCTACACTACTGAAGATACACTATGCCAGTGGAATAGTAAACTGGATTGCCTTGCAGTCTCTGTTAATTAGATTATTCAGCAATCCCATTAATAAAGTGGTTAGTTTTGTTGTCACTTACTGTGCTGTGTAACCCTATTGAAGGGGTATGAGAGGAAGAGTCAAGCCTGCAGAAGAGTCTACATTACCTGTGACTGGTGGTTAAACTGATGAGAGTAAGTCTCAAGTTGCATATTCTGAGCTGAATATCAAGGTTCTGCCCTCTTCTCTGGAAGGCTGAAGGCAGACCTAGGTTTCTTACAGCACTACAAGTCAGGAGTCAAGAATCACCGGCTGCTATGGAGAAAGCAGACACACCTTGTGTTTGTTTTATTGTTAACACTTTCAGTGTCTGATCTAGTCCTCACTGGCAGCACTGAGAGCCCTTTTCTTTCCCCTTTGCTGTTTTAGTTAGACTGAAAGCATGGGATGACATAAAGGCATCTTGGCCAACTTCACATTAGAGGGCTTGTGGGGCAAGAGCTAAGCACCTGCAGAAGAAAAGTCTTAACCAGCCTAATCATAGACCCCTTCTGTAGCAAAAGCTTCTTGCAGAAACCTCTGGTTCTTCTGTTGTGATCTGCTTTCCTGTCATTATTTTGATTGGGAATTAATAAAACTGCAGTGTACTTAAAGTGGGCAGGTTTCAGGGACCTGTGTTAGCGAGTCCTGTCATGTAAGGGAGTGTGGTGAAAGACAGCGGATGCCTTGGGAGAAGAGGATGGAAGTGCAGGCATAGATGGAAAACACATCCAGCAATGACAGCTCCAACCATCAACACTCCTTTCTGCAAAGAACACTATTAGCACTTCTCAGTAACTGTGCTGAGTTGCTGACAGTATCTTGCCTTTCAAACTTGACTCCCTGTTACTATCCCACGTAGGTATAATTACATGCAGATAATTATAACTCACCCTTACTGCTTCACTACACGTATGAGCGTTATGAGTCACCGAGCTTCGCAGTCCTTCCAAGCTAAATCGCCCAAACAGGGGATGAGAGGGAGTTGCCAATAAGTATCTGAACCTCTTCTATGCAGCAGAAAACCTCCAGCCACTTATGAAGACATTTTTAAATGTGTACCTTGCATAAAGGTGAATCAGACGTGTTCTGTGAGCTTGAGTGGCTGTCTTTCTTTGAAATGGTTACTTAGTTAAGGAGTAAAAATAAAAAAGGTAGATGCAGTTAGCCTGGATTGTGCCCTGGCTCTTCCAGAGGTGACGGCGGTCATTCAGCTGTTTGAGACTTGCATTCTGTGTGGTAATAGGCATAAGGAAACTGCATTTCTGTTACTAGCAAATGCAACATTACAGCAGCTGCAAAAATATTAATACCCTTGCATAAAATTCACTCCATCTTTAAAAGCAAAGGCTGACTTGCACAATCTTGTTATTCAAGATGTTTGCCTTTTTGCCTTTTCAAAATGGCATGTGCAAGAGCCTGCCTCTGATCCTTACGGGTTCCTTCCAGCTTCAGGATATTCTGTGTCAAAAGTGATGCACGCAAAGTGATCTCTTTGCAAGGTGTTACTCTCTGGGATATGTGTGTGTTTGGGTTTTTTTATTAATTCCTGCAGTTTGTGAGCAGAAGGTGCTTAAGCATTAGGGCTGCAATGAGCAAATGAACACCTTTTAATCCAAGATAGCTTAAAGTGTTCTGCTTAGTAGCAGAAATCGTAGGCACTGCACTTGAAACAACTTTAGGAGTACTTTCCAGCAATTTTTTTTTTTTTTTCCAACAATTCAGTGTATTTTCACCTCTGGCTGCGCAACAGAACTGTTGCATTGCTATGTACATATCCATTCCCCTCGTATTTGAGGAAGCTTGCAGAGCTCAGGCTTAAAGGAAGCATCAGAATGAAGAGAAAGACATGTATTTTAGAAGCTGGATTGCCTTCAAATGAAATAGCTGACAAGACAAATTCTCTTCCTCCCTTCTTTTGATAGCTCAAAATTCTTTTTTACAAAAACTGAATTATTAGTCTTTACAACAGCACATTTCACAGCTGAAACAAAAGTATTCAAACCTTTTTCTAAGGACATAGTACAATATAAGATGTCACACACACAAGCGTGGGGATTGTAGACTTTGTTGCTTCTGATGACCTGGCTTTTTACCCCTTCCTGTTTTAGAGCTTGAGCCTTTGTATAGGTTTCAAAAGGAATTCAGTCAACCTTGTCCAGTGAGGTAGACTTAAGAGCACCTAAAACCTCCTGAAGTGATATTTGTCACACTTCTTTAAAACCCTTACATTTTAGAGGCTCTGAAAAGTTTAGAGTAATATGTTTTGATGCTTCACTGTCCTTTCTTGTAGACTCCTAATGTCTTGCCTAAATCCCTCTTCCTTCAGGTTAAGTTCTTTATTCTTTGTGCTATCCCCTGTGGAGGCTATAGTATGCTTCATTCCTTTTATCTCAGTTGATGGAAGCATTGCATGCTTGAAGATTGCATATCACGACGACCCCTCAGACTCTTCAGAGATCTAAACATCTTTTCCAAGTCATTTTTTGATGCAATTCCTAGGCCTGTTGTCAATTTCTTTTAGACCTTCTCTAATGGTTCTGTGTTTTTAGTGAGCCATGGCTCTCAAAACAATAACCACACTCAGATGATTTCTTAAGAAGAACTTGGGTGGATCTCTCTAAATGTCCATGTAGTATTCTTACAGTACACCTCAGTGTAACACTTTGTATTTTCTTCAGCACTGTGAATTGCAGGTTGAACATGAATCAGTAGTAGTTCCTAGATCCTTCTTGGCACAAGTCTTAGTCCTCATGCTATAGCTGTGCATTTTATTGTTTCTGTAAGTAGAATTTGACACTAGTTTCCTCTGTCACCTTACCTAACTCGATATTGCTATGTGTCTTCATGACATTTCCTTCTATTTCAGGTTCCTGGGAGTATCTCCAGTTTCATATGGCAGGGTTTGTGCTTCAGAATGTCAGGAGTCTTGTACCATGTGGCCCTTTATCTCACAGATGTGATTCCTCTTTTGTTCCATAACTACCTCTCTCCTTCGTATCCTGGCCAGTGTGAGAACTGTCAGTTTAAGGTGTTACCATAGGACAGTGTAAATGCAGCTGAGGAAGTTCTTGTGAGATAGTTGTGGCTGACATTTTGCTACCTCTTTCATCAGTAGATCTGTTTGGGTTGGCTAAGCAGCTGCTGGGATGCTGTGTATTCTTTCTTCATCTAGTTTTAATCAAAATTACCTTATACAGTCAATTAAATGTCTTTAGATCTTCATGTAGGAAACCAAGACCATCGTGACATTTAACATCACAGAATAGATCATAGAATCATAGAATGTGTTGGGTTGGAAGGGATCTTTAAAGGTCATATAGTCCAACCCCCCTGTAGTAAGCAGGGACATCTTCACTAGATGATGTTGCTCAGAGCCCCGTCAAGCCTGACCTTGAATATCTCCAGGGATGGGGCCTCTACTACCTCCCTGGGTAACCTGTTCCAGCGATCTACCACCCTTACAGATCATGTGGATGGTAGAATATAGGATTTTGCTTGGCTCTGCTTGTCGTAAAACGTTTATTCTCAATTTTTATTTTCTTTTTCCTTATTTTCACACTGTTGGGGTGTTACAGTTGGAGTCTTTCTGCTAGATTTCCATACTTGGCACCTGTCCATTGAACCCATCAGGCATACCCCTTCGTTTTCCTCTCCCAGTGCCAGTGGTTGCATCATTATGGTTGCTTATCGCGGGTCCCTGGGTTCAATTGCTACTCCAGATCTGTCCCTCATGCTGAGTTTCCCAGCCTACTCAAGTTTGAAGTTCCTACTCTCTGCCTCCTCCTCATATAAGTAACAAGTCAATAGCACAGTAATTATTTTAATGACCTAGGCAATTACCAAGTAGCAACCATTTATTTAAAAGAGGATAGAAACTTTTTAAGTAAACAGATTGATAAGAAGTTGTTTTAGAAAAGGAAGAAGATATGTGGGGATAGATAGTGTGAGCATTTACTGTATACACACTAGCGTATTTGTCACAAATTTCAATATACAACTTGAAATGGCTTTGTAGAATTACGAACAATGTCAAACTCTCTGGATTTTATGTACTAGAAACAAGCATTATTATATAATAATGTTGTAAGCCAAAAATACATGTCTTAGTAAAACACTTGATTAATTCTGCATTTTAATATAAATTGAATAAACACCATGAGTGCAGTAAGCCAGACTATTTTGATGAGCAGCTTCTTCACAAAGAATTTTTTCAGAAAAAAAATTTTGTTTGCTTTAACAACATTTTCATTTCCTAATGGTATGTGATATACAATAATTACCTTTATAAGGATGTGCCACACAGAACTGAAGTGTTCCGTGGCCTAAATGAGAGGAGTATGACAACATCAGCACATGCAAATTAAAGTCAGGTAACTATAGTGGACTATAGTGGCATTATTTGCAGTACCTTTATGAAATGCATCCTTCAGGCTGTCACAAGAAACTGTGATTCCAAAGATACTTTGGCAAAAAGTCAGCTGCCTCTTTTTTTACCCTTGAACTCAGACCTTTAATGCAGAAATCAGTTGGACACATAGGAAACTGCAGTAGATCAGTTCCATGAATGAATTCCACCACTAATTGCCATAAAGTAAACAGTCATAGGTTTTATTAATGCTGTATTAAGTGAAATAAGTATTTTAAAACTTGATTAAAGTTAAATTGATTAATGATTGTGAGAGAAGGCAAAAGTGATTGTACTTGGAGAAGAAATGCTTGAAAAATTGACATCTTTTCACTTAAAGAGAAAACCCATGTAAGAATTAAAAAAAAAAAAAAGATTTTAAAACAAACACCACTTCCCCTCTTTCCACCCCCCTCCCCCTGCATAAATTTGATGTAGCGTATATACCTTTATATAATTTATAATCGACTGGCAGGAATGCAAACTGTGCAGGCAAGGTGGGGGGGTTACTTTTATTTTCAGAGGAGTTTAGACTCAGACTTTTCCCCTTCTCTTATGACTCCTGTTGAGATATCCTCTTTACAATCCTGTGATTTAGGAGTCAAGCCATATGTGAGCTGTGGCAGCTTAATGAGTTACCATGTCAGCTGAGGTGTTGGAAAAGAGCTCGGACCTGCTCCAAGTACAGCAAACGTGAGCTAAAATACATCAGCCAAAAATCTCCCAAACATTTTTGTTTTGCTTTTACTGCAAACTAAAAGCTTGCATGGAGTAGGTTACCATGGATCAGCTGACAATGAGGAGTCTATTTTACTGACATAAGTAATGCTAGGTAAACCATCTGTGACACAAATCGATTGTACCACTGGTGGTGATAGTGTCTGGCAGCAGGGCTTCACTGTATTGTCTTTTTATCTTTCTTTTTTTTTTTAAAGCAGATCAGGAGCAATGTCTATGTGAAAGCAACATTTCTAAAGAGAATCCTGTACTGTCTGCTGCAACCCCTTGCATGCCAAAGGAAGCTGTAGCGTTGATCTGCTTTCTGAAAAGAGGCAGAAGTCAAGGATTATGGGCTTTTTAATATTAAAGTGATGTAATCACTAGAAGTATGAATGATGATAAAGTTCTGAGTACATAGGGTGGTGGTATAGATTAATAAAGGTCGGGGAGCTAGGGAGGTGCATCAAAGTTGAAGAATGTAATGAAAGAGTGAGCTGAAGTTGACCTTGATAGAGGATTTATTTATTTATTTATTTATTTATTTATTTAGTATAACGGTGTGAGATTTTGTTGACCACATAATTTTTAGCTAGGTTGTGAGTTCTTTTCTGGAAAATATTCTGCATATAAAGGAATTTACATTTTAGTCTCACTTTTTTCTTTATTGTTATATAAGAATTTCATCACTCTTACCTCACTAGAAACTGGCTAAAGGAATATTCCCCCTCTGAGTCAGCGATAGGAGTAATTCCATACTTCTCCATCAGTATGTGTAGCTGCTGGATTGAGGATTACTCCGTCTTTAGTTGTGACCACTGTTACTACCTCCAGATAAAATGCTTGTCTCCAGTGGAGATGAGGTACTTGTGCATGACCACTTGCAAATGGGTAGAAAACATAACATAAGCACCCCATTTTAGAGTGTAATAGGTACTGTGTGTGGCCATGGGATCCTCTCATTGCTGCTGACCTTTCCAGCCTTTCTCTTGCTGTCAGGTTGTAGATCAGAGCCGTGCTTGTGCATGACCCAGGCTGAGTTAGCCTGAATTCCATTGATTGTTCTTACCGTTGCAGCTCATATATCAAAACTCCTCTGGGTGAGACTTGTGCTGGTGGTTCTTGTAGCTGCTTTAGTACTTCCTAAGGAGAATTTCAGGCATCTGATTTGAAGTATCTTTCTCATACACTGGAAGATCTGAGCTGACTATAAAACACGTGAGAGTAAAATTAGGAAGGGCTGCTTTTCTGGTTGTTGTGTTTTTCCATACTTCCAGATCATGACAGATTGGCCACTTTTAAGGTGAGATTGCTTCTTTTAAAGACTCACTAAATAAAACAGAAATTCAACCTTTTGTATTGAGAGAAAGAAAGGGCTACATTGAAAGCTATTTTCTGAAGATACTGGTGTTAACAGGAAAGTTCTTTTAAAACTTCTCTTCAGTTTCAGCTCCATGTGAGGACAGGTCACCCCATTTTCTGTTCAAATGCAGCTGTGGCTCTGACTTTGGTATCACTCGTTCAGCACTTTATTTCAATCCAGTGAGAAGTGTCACAGACAAGTGAGCCCAGGTGAACGGGGGAAGCTGCACAGTGAGTCACCCTGTTCAGCAGAAATGCCAGAAGCTAGATGGAGAAGCTCTTTGGGTGTGAGTAATTGAGCTGGCCTACAGAAGGAGAAATGCAGACAAGCTACATGTATCTCTGTATGAGCAATTATCAGGTTCAAACCTCTGTCTCTTTCTCCCATAGTCTTTTAGCTTCTGTTGTCCAAACCCCAGGCGGGAGTCTCTTTCGTAGCTCTTTGAGTAATCTTTGGCCCTGGATGAGGGAGACTGAAGCCAGCCAGTGCTCTGTGTGTGTCTGTCTAATACTGCACATAAAAATCTCTTTTGCACGTCCCCTCTATCTCTGACTTGCAAAATGTGACTTCTGGCCCTTAAAATCATGAAGACCAAGAACCGTGGCTTTTCTGAAGGTTTTATGAAGTTGGTGGGTGTTCCTGTTGCCCCTGGCTGCTCTGAAAACGTGGCTGTGCCAAATGTGAGGGAGTTCATTGATGTTGTGGTGTCATGAGAGCAACAAAATCCCTCCTTACTCAGGAGGGGAGTGGTGTTGGTACCCCTGGGAAACAGGGAGTTTTATGGGGGATGTCAGTATCTGATTCTTTAGGTAATGGGAGCTGGAGAGGAAGGCAGACGTTGGGTTGTTTTCATCTTCACTAGCCAGTCAGTAGCCCATCTAGCATTCCCCACGTGTCCAAGTATGGATCTTCATTTTGACTGCAGTATTTGCTTTCTTAATTCTCCTGTTGAGATGGGATGCTTCCAGTAGTCAGAAATAGGATTCCTCTTTAGAAGAGGAATGCACAGACAGGACAGAGGATTAAACTAAGTAAGGAACTCTCCCACGTGTTATGAAACTGTGTGAAAGTGTTTGGCTCACCAGTGCACAAAAGTACTTGCAGAATTTGGTCTGTTCTGGGAAAACTCCACACGTGTGTCTTCATGAGGAGGGAAAAACAACTAAGCTTGGTTAAGGTATGCTTTTTAAGAGATGGCTGTCTTCATCATGTGTTACCTGGAAGCAACTGATTGTGGTAGCTGAAGTAATACGTTTAAGTGTGTTAAAAGGGCTTTCAGAAACCATGGATTCCTAGATTTGTCCCATAGCTTTGTGCAACTTAAGGTCACTAGGAGGAAGGAAGACTGTTGCCCATCATATCTTAGCAAGTGCAAGCTGCTGAGGTTTTTATCTGGCTTAGAGGCAGAAGGGAGCCGTTAGCAGGGTTAGTGGTTGGAAGAGCAGAGGGCACAAGAGGGATGGACTGGAATGGCACTAAGCAACCCACGTGGGCTCTCTCTCCTCTACAGTAAGACTTGCTTTCATTCTGTTTCACTTTTAATTTTGAGAAAGATAGTTTTGCTTTTCAGATGTGATTGATCTCACTGGAGATGATAAAGATGATCTTCAGAGGGCAATTGCCTTGAGTTTGGAGGAATCAAACAGGGCATTCAGGGAGACTGGAATAACAGATGAGGAACAAGCCATTAGCAGGTAAACAAACAACTTATATAAAGCAGAAATTAAATTAAAGAGTTGGAGATTGGCCTGTATTGCTTTTTTTTTTTAACTTAAAGAATAACTTGTTTACTTTCACTTGTGCTACTGATATGCCTGGCTTCAGGATGTTGCTTTAATGTATTGTATGTTCTACATTGGAAAATAGTCTGTTATGTGTGGGCTAGAATTTAATAGTATATTTCATGTTGATGTATTTTTTTTTAAATACTGAGGAAGTGGATGAAGATAGAGGATATATGCTCATATTTAAATAGGACCTAAAATGAAAAGTTTATCATGTCTATGAAGTAAAAAGCAATTAAAACAAAATATAATTAAGAAGCTAATATTTTTTTTTCCTGTTCTTTGTAGTGTGCACTTTACAATAACATTTTCTTACCTCTGTGCTGAGGCTGAGATTGAGGGAGCGGGTAGTAATGCTATAATTGAGTATGCTAAGAGCAGCTGCTGTATTTCAGCTGATAAAGTATGCCATTAACATATTTAACAAATAGGATTTATAAGCTTTGAGTGAAATTAACTTCTTGGTTTAAAGTTTTATGAACTTAACTGCCTCAACTCGGGTGTGATAAGTGTCTGTAAGTTAACTTTTGATCAGATTTTGCAGTAACATTTTGTACAGTGTGTGTTTATATGTAAATGTAGCTATAATTATGAAATATATGGGCCTTGAACTAAGCCCAACTATAGGGTTGTGTGGGAGGAATGTTGGTGTTTCTCATCTGTGGCTGGCCTTGGGATGGATGTTGGATTTCTTCATGTGTGACTGGCCTTGTTCTAGGGAAAAAGCGCAACGATTTGATCCTTGTGTTATAAGGTTAAGTACTGCCTCCTTGTAAAAGTCTTATTTTATAAAAAATTAATTTAGATGGAGGAGATTGACCACAATAATTCTTTTCCTCAGTTCACTGTATTTATCAGGCTAAATGGATTGTCAGAAAACTCCAACTTGGACAGTATGGAGGATGTGATTTTATCCACAGTAATTTTATTTTTCTTTTTGAAAAATGAACTTACAAATCATGAGAACATATCCCTCCACCCATTTGTGATAAAAGACATGTTGTTATGAGTTTAAGATACATATTTTAAGACAGGAGAACTGAGATTTTACACTCTCAGCCATTAGAAGACAATTTTATGGGGTTGCTTCTCCCCCGCCCCCCAAAGACCTCAGTAGGTGTAGAAGCTGATTGTGGGAAGTCTTGTCCAGTTCTGATTCAGAAGTTGAGTTCTTGCATGTTCTTTTTGGAAGGATACAATTGTAGTAATTACTGAGTTGTGGTGCAGGCAGACACACAGAAAGATGCATCTATTTCTGGATTTGAAATCTTTTTTTCCCTCATTTCTCTTCCTCAAACTTTGACTGCTTCTGCTGTGCTTAGTTCTTGGGAGCCTTGAAGCTTTAGAGGTTTTTTTCATGTAGACTTAGTTTTTTCACTTCTCAGACTAAAAAGCCCTTTTTGGTCTTATCTGCTTAGCCTATAACTAAGTATTATAATTACATTTACTTCAATTATGGGGGGTTTCTTTGGTTGCAGAAAATAACAAAGTATGCCATTTTTCCCCCCATACATGCAAAGACATATAGGCAATCTGTTCAGTTATATGCAGAGAAAAATGGGTGTCTGGTGAAACAGAGATGTGTAATTGATGGAAAAACTGCACGTGCAAATAGCACGTGCCAGATGAAGCACTTGTTGCTGTGAAGGGGGATATGGTCTGCACACCCTACTTCTCTTTCTGTACTTGCTGTAGTACGCTGTGGAGTGTTTGTTGCATGAATTCATCCCCCAAAGCCATACAGAGGTCTTGACTAAAAGATCCAGAGTGTATTACGGCACAAGAAAGGGAAATGGGACTTTGCTTGTGAATGGAGGTGGAGAAGAGTGAGTATCTTGAGTGTTTTGGCAGCACTGGGGCATTGGATCAACTTGGTTGTGTACCAAGATACACCCTGAGTTGATGGCAAATTATTTTAGTTTTAGAAACAAAGGAAGTTCAGATTTCTTGAGTTCTTGATCCAAACTGTTCAGTCAGTTTCTTAAGGACAGGACTTAATTTTCTATTTATTTTTGTATTTTTAAATTAAAACACTTCATAGTTGACACCCCACAGAAGAATGTTGGCATTCCAATAGAAAGCATATTATCTGTGCAGGATGTCTCAAAACAAAAAGAAGAACGCTGTGGTTGTAAACAAGTTAAGCTGCAGTCATTTACTTGTGTTTTTCTGAGTTAAGTGAGAAGTAAAAATCAAATAGGAAGTCAATAATAAGCAAATTAAGCTATGGAAGCACTTTTTAATAAAATAGCATGTGTGCATATTTAAGTAACCTTTGGGGTGGAGGATATGGTTTTTTTTTTCCCAAAGGTATTCATAGTGCTAGGGACCTAATTCACAGTGATTTTGTTAAGGTTTCCAAGGGAGCATTAATGGAATTTCTTGACTTGCATAATTATGTTGTAATGCACGTAGAATTTGTCTTCCCGAGTGTAATTGCCTTGTGCTACTTAATGAGGACAGATCTGATTACTGTGTAGGTGTTGAGAGGAGTGCAGCTGGAATGTCCAGCGTCCAGGCTGAACATCTTGTACCTGGCATGCTTAACGTTGTGGGGTTTTTCTTACTGTTCTCTCCTCGAGTCTCCCAGGGAAATGGGCATGATCAGTGCATTTCCTAAGGAGAAGAAGCTTCTCCTGCTCAGGTTACTTTGCATGGATTGAAGGTGAATGAGGCTGACCAGATAGGGCTTGGCTGGGGAAGCTAGGAAGGTGGGGCTGGGAGGAGGAACAAGCTGGTCAGGTTGTTCCCCTGGCAGCCCATGCTGTAAGTGCATAATAAGGACGAGCACAACCCCTACACTTTTTGGGTTTTTTCTTTTTAAACACAGTCATTCAGACAGCTGGAGACCGTGCCGTGGCGAAGCATCGTGTGTATAGGTCAGTGCTGAGACCTAGGAGAGATGTTGGGTTGGGCATGTTCGTGACCTCCCCTCCTCCTTTTGCCGAGCAGCCCGGCAGGGCGGGGCGTTCAGCAGCCCCTTCGGCGGGCTGCGGCAGAGCGGTTTGGCCGAGCTCTTGTGCTGTGGGCTGGCTTCGCCCGAGGCTGATTGCATTGTCTGGCTAGCCCCAGGAAAGCGGCTCTGGAAGGCTGCTCCCCCATGCCCAGCTTGCTGCGGAGAGAAGTACAACACTGCTTTCAAGTCCTGTGCCGAGCCTGGCGTTAAATGACCCTCCTTGCTCCAGAGTTTTCCCTTCAAATCAGCTTCCAGCTCCTGGAGCTGGGGAAGTACCCTGCACGTAGCTTGTGGTTCTGATGCTGGTGACTGCTGCTGTGGTCTCCGAGGGTCACAAAGAAGGTGTTTGAGCTGCATAACCAGAATTGCTAAAGCCTTGTACTAACTTTCTGGAAGGATGCAAATTTTGTTGAGAGCAATGTGTGAGTAAGAGTCGTTGCCAAGATAATCTCCCTAGTCAGGACCGCATGAATATAATATAGTGAGCGCTGTAGCGTGACAGTTTACTCACTATGCTGGTAAATACATTTATTTATGTCGTTTTTAGCTGACCATTAGGTTCCTGTTTACTGTGCTTACTTTTATTTCAGTTTGCATCACACTATGGTTGTGGCTGAAAACGAAATTGGCATATAGGGTGTGCAGCTTCTGTGTGTGCTGAGGAGCAGTGTCGTGAAGCTTTGAGAATCAAACGCTTTAAGACACAGAAACAGATTTCAGATGCTGGAGGTGAGAAAATACCTCACCCGGTGAAGACACAAAACAAATGCAGGAAGACATTTTACTAAGTAATTAAGTTGCTAAATGGTAGTACCCTTGTGGCCAGTGAACTCTTTCACTTTGAGAATATATATGTTTCTGCAATGAATCTTGAAATGTTCTTGAGCTTGAGGGAGGTGCAAAAGAATTTCGTTCTTTCCCTGAAACAATAACGTGGTGTGGAGTAAGTATTGTAGTCCTGTTACAGCATCATTCTAAACTTACTCCACTCTGTCAGAGTCTTCCTGTCATTTTAAAGGCCCCTCCAGTTGAGTTTAAAGAGAACTTTAGGTAATTCTTGCTGAATGAGCAGTTATTTGAAAGATAGATGATGTTTGTTTTGAATTAATTTTTAATGTCAACCATCAAAGAACTTATACTCTCAAAGCAGATACAGACTGGTCACCTAACACTTGTGATTGTATCAGTGAGAAAGGAAATTAATTTGATTGTTTCTTCACATTTTGGAGTTTGCTTGGGGGAGATACTATCATTGCTAATGTAAGACTTTTACTGCTGAAGAGTCAGGTTCCATCCCTGTGTATTGTTTGAAGAGATGTCAGAGCTGAAAGTCTGAAGAGGATTGTGTATATGTCCTTTCACTGTCTTTTGAAACAAGATGTACTCTTTACAAGGTTATATGTCAAAAACTAAATTTCAGAAATTGATTAATTCTTAGGAAATTACAAGTTTTACATTCTTCCTGAGATGCCTTGATATAGTAGTGGTATCTATACCAAACTGCCTCTGAAATTCAGAGTGCTTCTGTTTTGTTTCTGGGTTGGTTTTGCTTTGTTGTTTTTTCAAAATAAGTAGCAATCCAAATTAGTATGTCCCCCAAAGCAATTATCTATAGTAAATTAATACTTTGTGGTTCTTGTATACCTTGAGATAGCTTAAGAGGCTAGCTTGAAACAAAAAGTTAGGAAGCTGAGGGATTAAATCATGTGTTTGTGGTGGGGATTTTTTGTTGTTAATTTTTTTTTTTCTTCTCAGGGTTGGTTTGTTGGGGTTTTTTTTCCTCTTTTTTTGTTTTGTTTTGGGTTTTTTTGAGTTGATCGAACTTTGCCCTTTAGTAACTCCACTTACAGAGCTGTCTAGATCTGCCTTTCTTTGATGTTCAGTGAGTCTAGAGCCAAAGGGGGCAACCCTTCGGGCTGCACAAACTACCTCGATGCTTGTCATGCAGCTTGTGGAACCATTTGCTGGGCAAATGTAGTAGTTCTACAGCACATCAGCCTTTTCTATGATACTCAGGCTAGATAGTTGGGAGTAGTAACTGTGTCAGTAACTACCGATGCCAGGCAACTTTATTAGGTAGAGTTGCTGTATGACCTGAATGTATCCATCTCCATCTTTCTCTTTAGAATGCGTGGCTACCACATTTGAGGTGTTCTTTGTCACTAGGTTAAGAACATGTGCTGGTAAAGAAATGCTGTGTTGAGTGAAGCTTGAGTTTGGGGGCACAACACACATGAGGTCTTACTGTCATGTGAAATACGGACATTGAGCATGAACCACACTAGAACAGCTTCCTGCAGATTGTGGTCGTTGAAGCATACAATTAACTTGGCTGACTGTTGAAAAATTGTGGGGAGATGTCTCTCTGTGGCTCAAAAAGTAACTACTGCTACGTAAAGCCATAAATACTGTTGTAAAAGTTGGAAAAATGGAAACTAAAAAAGCCTCTTCCATTTTTGAAAGTTGCCTAGCTAGCTTTGGTTTCCTGTCAGTAAAGTATGTATTAGTGACTTAGTGCTTTGCATACCAATAAAAGTACTTGTAGATGGAAGCACTACGCTAATAGTGCTGCCAAAAATTTCTTATCCATCCTATTTTAATCTGGCTCTTAAATAATTGATGACTTAAAGACATAGCTCTTGTATCTAGAGCTCTCACAGAAGATGGCTCCCTCTCTGATACCATTTTCCAAAAGGTGCTGGAATTACTGTAGCATATGTAAAAGTAAAACAACATCTTGCTTTTGAAGATCTGTTACCACGTATGAATTTAAACCCCAAGTTCAACAGCAATTAATTAGAAAATTATGTAATTAAGATGTCTGTATTAGTAACTGGAGGTGTTCTACTATGTCTTTTTTTTTCTTGCTTTTTCTCACATTTTTCCCTCCCTTCTGTTCCTGAAGAGTTCTAGAAGCCAGTATTGCAGAAAATAAAGCAAGTTTAAAGAGGACACATCCAGAGGTATGGAGTGACTCTCCAAACCCTTATGATCGAAAGCGGCAAGACAACTGTCCAGTGGGATTAAAGAATGTTGGCAACACATGCTGGTTTAGCGCTGTCATTCAGGTAAGCACCCCTTCAATTAGCTGTGTATACTCTTAATTTAATGTGAGGTGAATTATTTTAAGTGGATAACTTAAGATGTCTGTTTTCCTGGGAAGCTGAGGCCACTGCATGAGATGTTCTTGAGTATTACTTATTTATTGCATCTTTTAATGTGTTCATCCGTAAGTCTGATTGAAGAGAAGAAAGTACTGTATCATAACTAAGTGAAGCTTCAAAATTCTTCTTATTAAAAAGTTGTTGAAGACAAGGAGATGAGTCTTTGAAGATCCTGGATGTCTGCAGCTCATGCTGACATCGGTGACAGTTGTGGATGCCTAAAAACATGTGAAAATTGGATTATAGATGAGGATCAGACAATTTTGTATTAAAAGGGATGCATGCAGATGACTGAAAGGGGCTGCCTGACAGTGGAGGTAGGTGGAGGAAATGAGACACTATCAATCATGGAATGCTTTACTAGAATAGCTACAAGGAAATAGCTCAGTAGGGTAAAAGGGAGGAATAACTAATAGAGGAGGAAACTTGAGAATGAGGAAAGTGAAGGTCTGGTATGGGTGCAATCATATCTGGTTTGATTTGTTTTACCAAATACAGCCAATAAGTGTGCTCTTTGGTTTTGTGTATACATAGATGCATTAAAAGCTAACTTTTTAAAAGATTTTAAAGATAGGGTCAATAGAGAAATGAATGCAGATACCACATCTTACTTAACTAGTGAAATACAACGTTCCTGGATTAGTAATTCATTGTACATAAACTTAATGAGCCTGTCTCTTTAGAGTGTTTGGGTTTTTTTGGAAGGGATTGCTAAATCTGTGTAAGGTTTTGTAAATAAGCTGTAGATATATTCAAAAGCATCCAAACCCACAGAAAACTATGAGTGAAACTGGAATACAATAGGGGAAAACTTATTTTTACTTTACAAGAAGGAAATTCAACATTCCATAACTTTTCAGTCTGATGTTTTGAGAGGAAGTAGATAAAGTATTTAGTACCCCTTTTACTCAAATTACGATCAGGCAGAAGCACTTCAGATAAACTAATACAGTTACTTTCATAGCAATGGCTGCTGTAATTGGCTGAGTCTATTTAGATCAGTGTTCTGCCCAGCAATTTCAGCAAGGGGATGCTTCCAGAAGAGTGCAAACAGTTTGCATGGTGCTGCTGTGGTAAAGCACTCCCAAGTCTCCAACTGCTTTCATCTTGGGGGAGTTTCTTTATCTTTTGCAGCTTGTTGGTAATCTTCAGTGGACTTCTCTTTTAGGTACTTGTCTCCCTTGAGCCTTGCAAACACCTTGCACACCCTTTGGGTATGAACCCCATAGCTGTGCTCTCTATTTGAGCTCTCCATTGCATGAAAAAGCACCTTGGTTTTGTTTGGTTTTTTGAATCTGGCACTGACTAGCTTCTTATGGTGGCTTCCATGTCTCCTGGTGGACAAGGCAGTTAAAAGTTGATTGCTGTTAGCTTTTTGGACTGCTGTCATACAGGTTGATGGTCTCCCTTTCCAATCTGCCTGCCAAGCTGTGGCCTGTGTAGGATCTTTTCTCACCACTGATCTGCCTTGTTGCTGTTCTCCAGATCCTTTCTAGCTCTAGCACTATTTTAGTTGGGGGACCAGGAAAGTTGTCAATGTGTGATTAGTATGTTGGACACAGATAACAGGCTCTTCAGGAAGGACAGGGAGGAATGAGAAAGGAGGATGTTGCATTCCTCTTGAAGGAGCAGCTCAAATGTATGTGGAACTTGCGTGGGACAAGAGGAGAGTATGTCAGTCAGGACTGAAAGAGGCTGGTAAAGACACCACCCTGGTTAGTCTATTACAAACCACTATCCTCAGGATGAGGATGTGGACAAAGCTTTCTTTAAAGGCAGGGAAATCTCTGGATCACACAGCTCATGGTTCCCATAGGGAACTTGATTAAACGTCCTGACACCTACTGGAAGTTGAACACAGCAGGAAACAAAGAGGATTCCTGCAGAGTACCAGGGACAATTTATTGATACTTGTTGTGATACAGTTGATACTTGTTGTGATACAGTTGATACTTGTTGTGATACAGTTGACCAACTGGTTGTGGTGCACAGCTGGATCTGCTGTTCCCTAAAGTGAAAGAACTGCTTGGAGATACAGTAATGTGGGTGCTCTTGACTTCAGTAACTGTGAAATAGTGGGGTTTGAGATCCTGGTGGGAGGTGAGGAGGGAGTAGCAGGGTACAGACCCTAGAATTCGGGAGAGCAGGCTTTGGCTTTTTCAGAAAGTTGCTATCTGGGATCTCCTAGGAGGCAGCTCTGAAGGGCAGAGGAGCTCAGGAAAGCTGGCAGAAGCCACTAATTGCAAGAAGGGTCTGTTCTTCTGCATTTTTCCCCATGAGGACAGGCAGGCAGTGGAGGTTGCCAAGAGAGATTGTGCAGGCTCTATTGAACCTTGAAAGCTTGAGATGTGCTTGGAAAAGGCTTTGAGTAGCCTGGTATGATCTCACAGGTGAGCTTCTCATTTGAGCAGAAGGTTCAACAAGATACTTCAATCAGTCCCTTTTGAGCTGAATTACCCTATAATTCTGTAGTAAGATTTTCTGTTTCATTCTGTCTTCATTTCTTACTTACTTTATTCTGCTTTTAACTACTTCATGTATTGCACTGATACTTTCACGGAACTATCTGTCATAAAGTCAAAGTTTTGAATAATACAACTTAGCTTGATGCCTGTCACTTTCTGTAACATTTTAGGGTTGCTTTCCACCATGTATGTCACTGTACTTACCTGTGTGGAATTTAGCCACCTTATTACATAGTCTCTCAGTTTCACATGATTGTTTACTATATTGCTTATCTCTGTAGTGAGCAAACCTGGTCATCTTGCCAGTTGCTCTCTTTCCTTGGTCACTTCTGAATTTTGCTTTCCAGAAGAGATTTTGTGAATTGGCAGTAACATCGCTTCGGGCTGGAACAGATGGTTTGCTCCTACCCTCTGTTTCTTTTTGATTGTCTGTTTGTCTGTGCCTGGACCTTCCACTTTGCATCATTCCTGCTTAGTTGAACACCTTTGTTGAATGACTTCTTCAGAAATTACTCTGAAATCCTGGTAGACTACATAAACTGGATTGCTGTTATCTAGTTTTCATGACTTGATATTGAGTGAGTGGGTTTGGGTTTTTTTGTTTGTTTGTTTGTGGCAGAGTTTCTTAGTTTTGATTTGGTTTGGGGTGGGGTTTTTTTATGGGTAGGATTTACTTACCTGCTAGTAGTACTTAGGTAATGCTGCAGATAATGAAGCAGGAAGAACTCTTATTTTGTTCTACCACTTACCACCAAAGTTTTTGTGTTCTTAGGCTTCTTTCCTTTCAGCATCTAGTAATCAATCAGGTGTTTGAATCTTCTGTTTTCTTGAGATCTTCTGATGCTTCCTTTGTTTATCCTTCTCCTTCCCTTATGCCTTCACATGCATAGCTCATTCCAATAGCAGAAACATTGTCTTGGTGCTAATAGAGAAACATTTTATTTCAATAAAGCTCTCTGTGAAGCCAATATGTCTTGGCATTTTACCTTCTCTGTTGTGTAATCAAATTTTACATTCCATAGTAGTCCCAAATCTCAGTGTGACTGATTTTGTGTGTATGTGCATTTCTGTAAAAGATGATAAATACACAGGAAACTGCATATGTGTAAGTAATGTTTTCAAGGAAACTTGAGTTTTAATTCATTAATCACAGAGATACAAACAGAGGTTAGGGAACGTAAAAACCTATGATCTCATGTTGTTTATACCTGATGTGCAACTTTATATCTTGAAAATTGATTATGAAGAGAGATAGCTAGTTCTTATGGTCACCACCAATATTATTTTAAAAAATCTGTGGTGTTTGGAATGATAATACTTTGATCCTAAAAGAGAGTTAAACTTCTGTGTTTAGGTCTATAGAATGAAATACAAATAAACTATTGAAAGATTTATAACTTCAGCTGGTTGAAAATTTAGGTTATTAATATTGTCTGCCAGCCGGGAAGACTTAGGTTTCCAACAACCATCCCAGGAAATTCAATGCATGTTAACTTGGAGCATTAGCTAATACCATATTTATTTATCCACAGGGCAGATTGACTCCTTGGGTTGCATTGACTATGTCGAAGTATTTTCAAGCTTTCTTAAGAAGGCTTGAAATCTGACACATCACATAGGTCAACAATATCTAAATGTTACATACTGTCAGTCACAATAATACAGTGTGAAATACAATCTAAAACTAAATTGCAAAGAAAGAAAATTCTTCTTTTCATTCTATTTAAAAGGTGCTTGTTAAGGGAGGGGGGGAAAAAAAGCTCTTGACATTTTGACTACTTCCTTATGCAACGTGTGCTGGTTTTTATGGCCATCAATTATCTGACTTGTTCAAATGCAGTTGTCAACTGTTTGTTGTATATGCATTAAGAGCAAGAAATTCCTTAAGATATGTTTACAGTGAGTGACAGGAAACCCTAACAAGCTTCAAACATTGCTAGAAATACTGCCTTTTAGTCTGTATTTATTTGTGCCTTAGAGGAATACACACATGTTGAAGACTTCCTCTTCTGTAGGGTAAGAGGGGAGTCCGTCTCTTTAGATAGCTCCAAAACAAAGTTTTTTGCTTCCAGCAGTTTCGTTCAGCATCTTGAGAATGAAGAGTAATGTTTTTTCTGCAGCATAACTTCTAAAAATCTATCCTGCTCTTGGAGACTTCTGACTTGATAATACCTTGAATTTAAAACTGAGCCGCCAAGAAAACATGTCAGAGCAAAACTGTATTAAAGAATGCTCAGGTCTTCCTTACCTGCCAAGAAAGGGATCAAAGTCCCCTGGTGATTTTCTTGCCTCCTTGAACCTGTAATAAACCTCATTTTTGACAGGAGCTCACCCATATGTGCTTTTGATACTGGTTAGTAAGATTAAATTTTATAGAACAATTCCTAAATCTTGAGGTTTTAGAATATCTCTAGGAGTTTGTTTGTGTGGGTTTTTAAAAATTCTCATTATTGTAACTGTATCTACCTCCTCTTGAAATAGAACTGAAGATACTGAGTTTTTTAAAGAAACAGAACACAAATATGCTACTGCGTGCTTTCACTTGTTTTGCAGTAGATTTCAGTGGGTCCCTTGTAAAAAGGTAACTTTGCTCTTTCCTTGGTTTTAAAGAGTTTATAGTGTGAAAATGGTGTATATAATATATCCATTGAGCCTGTTAAGCAACTCCTTTGAATCACGTGAACGTGAGTTCTGAAGTGTTTGCAGGATGCAAGGCAGAGAAGGTGGGTCACTCAGGACATGGATGCGCTGCTGGAGTTGTGTCTGGAGGTTTGCTGCCTCTGCAGGTTGTGTCCCAGATGTTTTGCTTTAAGGCGTTGCACAAGAGAGAGTTTATCTTTTGGAGTTCCAAATAGGATTTTGGTTGTGTATGAGAAGTAATCCCCCTGGCAGCTCTTGCCCCTTGAAAAAGGTGCTGTGGGAGAGACCAAGTAGCTGAATGTTTTGTGAATGTCACCACTCAGTGCAGCAAGATAAATTTCTGATGCAGGAAAGAAGGTGTGTGGGGCATGACATGAAAAGTGTACTACAAGTGATGCTCTGTTTTCTCTCCCTGCCCAGGCCAATACTTAAAGTACTAGGGGCAGCATTTTCTTGAGTCTCATGACTTCCTGAGGGCCTGTCTGGATTTTATCTCCTCCCTTTACCAAACAAGTTATCCTAACAGGACAGCTGAGGTTTGGCATCTCCACACTCTTTCTCCGCCCCCCCACCGGAGTTGTCAGAGTCTGGTTAGTCATTAAAAAGAGACGTTTTCAATATTTTCCTTCCCCAAAAACGCATAGCTTACAGAACAAAAAGTTGACAAGGTACCATCTTAAAAGCATAAATCTCCATGGCTGCTCTTTAACTTTTGTTTTCAGGGTCCCCAACACCACTTCTGGCATTTAATTGTCTTGCTTTGTGTTTAGGAGAAGCCTTCTTCCTTTCCTGATGTCGGTATATTTGGGGTTAGGATCTCATTTGATCCTAAGCTTCTAGTTGTGGGAGGAAGCACGCCAGCTTGAAGGGTGAGAATCAAGCAAGCATTTTCTTCCCAGTTGGTGGCTTGGCTGTTGTTCTTACCATCTCTGAAGCAGCCTGCCACAAGTATCTAACTTCTCATTGTTTTGTGTTTCCTATTTGGCACGTTCAATGGGAAGGATTGTGATGGATGCTGTGGTAGTGCATTCATACCAAAAACCCTAGTGTTATACAGTGAGTTGCATACATGTACATTGTACACGACTCCCATGCTTCCCTGGGCGTGCAATGGAAGGCTGCATGCTGAAGAACACTCAGTGAGCAATCCCTGTTTGAGTTAAAGTAGTCATTGATGGAATATTCTCTTCCTGCTGTTTTCTCAGTGGAACAGCCTGAGGTAGGGGTGGGAGGGGGAATATGAGATAAACTGTTCTGTCGAGTTTCATGGGCAGAGGCGTAATGATGCTGGAAATCGAGTTTCTTGCTTTCCCTCCCTCCATCACTCCCTCTGTTCCCCTGTTGAGTAAAGATCAACCTGTCACTTCCAAGTTCAGTCAGCAAATACCACAGGATGACAGGATGTTAATTTCCCTGCTTTTTGTTCTTCTCTGTGGTCTCCAGTTCCCCTGGGTTGCTTGTGTGATTTATTTCAAGCTCTTACCTCGTATTCAGTGGTACATAATATTGCAGAATTTCTGCTGTGAAGGGTTGGAAAGCTTCAACAGATGATGGCTTTAGCTTTTGACTCGTAAAATAGTTGTTCATTTAATTAAAATAAAGGGTACAGAGGGTTTTTGACCCTCTGTGCAGTTGGGAGGCTTGGAAGGGCGCAGAGCTGTTGTGGCACTGTTGAGGTGTGGTGGTTGAAGTTACACCGCGAGCCTGCTCAGTGCTGCTGGGCGTTTAGGCAAGAAGCTGAAAACAGTAACCATGTAAGGGAATGTTGGCTGTTATTTTATGTCCTGACAGAATTATTGTTTTTCTTCTTGCTTTGAACACATAATGGAGGAGTGGTTGAATGGCATTTTTTTAGTATGTGCCAAGACACAAGTATAAAGAGAATTCTTCTGGACACGTCTCATATCATACTTATCTGTCTTCTGAATTGCAGTAATGTTCGGGGTTTGTTGCTATAAACAAGTAAATGTTCTCTAAATGCAGGCTGGTAGTACCGTGGTGAGCTGTTTGTTTAAAATGTTGACTTAACCCAAGTCTGTTAGAGGTCTTCAGTTAGTTTGACTTTCTAGATCAAACAAGTATGAAAGCTGCTTTCCATCTTCTTTTGTGTTACACCTCAGCCTTTTAGAAAAGAAAAACACGACAGCTTAAAACTGCATTTATACCTTGGTTTTCAGCAGTTTGGAATGCTGATTGGTGGTCTGCTTATAAATAAAAATGTCCTCTGCGACGCTTTTTAAGATCTGTGACTTTGAAAATACTAAATGTTTTTCTGACTGCTACCACTGTACACGTGGGGTTGTTCTGCTGAAGTTGTCCATGAGACAGTGTCGTATCTGCCTGTAGGAGCTTTGTGTGGGATATGGAAAGGGGAAAAAAGCCTCATCTGCCTATGCTTTCACAGATAAGTTTGAACAGGAACCTGCTCAAGTCTCAGCTGAGAAGCTCTTTTCCTCTCTTCCTTTCCTTCTTCCTTACATGCAGTTTTCTAAAGAATTTGCCTGTGCCAAATTCTCAGTATATGGCAAGAAGCAGTATCAGGAGCATGTTTTGGATGACTTTTTAAGTTTGAGGGTTTTCTCTTTAAATGCTAGAAGACAATACACAGGGATACTAACGTATTTAAGAGAAAATATATTTTAAATCGTCTGTTAGAATAATTATTTTCTACCTTTTAAGTAAAATGTGTTTAAACTAGTTTGCATATATGTATAGCCATCAGTTTCATTTTAGTTTAAGCGTTACAAGAAGTCTTGTATTTCTGCTTGTTGTCTTTTACTGCTGTGAAATGCATGCATAAGCTCAAATATAGGTCTGATAACCACATTCAATGCCTGTCATTAGCCTCTATCCTGAAAACAGGATTTGCCACTTAATAAGCCATGCAGAAGCAGAGGATGGGGGAGGCAGCCCCGGTGTGAGTTACAAGGTAGAAGGTAGATCTGGTCTCTGCTTTGTGGCTTTAAAATCTGAATAAATGTGAAGTTGGAAATGCGGAACAAGCCCAGGATGACTAAGTGAGGCAAATGGGTGTTAATGCATATATAAGCTTTTAACTGAACAAGATCATGTTTAAGCTAAATGCCAGTACCTGAGGCGATTTGGTTTAGAGCTCTCTAGGAATGCATACGTTTTCTTTCCCCCTGCTGAAGAGGTGCTTTTCAGCTGTACTAATACAATACATTTAGTGTTTGGTTACTAGCCAAATGAAGCCCTTCCTAAATTTTCTTTGCTAAAATTCAAGCTAGTCTTTGTATTTTTTTTTTCATCTTGTTAAATCTCAAGCTGTGACACTAATTTGGACAAATTCCTAGCCAGTATTTGCTGCTGGCATGTAGGTATTGACACGCACACCTGTAGCAGTTGTGGTATCCTTGCCTGTTGTTAGTCCCCTTCACTTTGGTAAAAGGGACCCTACAAACTGGCCTGCCACAAGAACAGAAATTGCACAGCTTTTCTCAGGGCTGCACTAAGAAACCTGAATGATGACCACATTTAATGGCAGGCTGGTGGACTTCCAGCTGTCTGCTGGTAGGTGTATCATGTTTTGTTTGCTAGGCTTCTGCCATGGTTTTAGCCCTGGCCAACAGCTAAGCAGCACCCAGCCACTTGCTCACTTCCCCTGACCAGTCAGTGAAAGTGGGAGAACTCATGAGCTGAGATAAAGGCAATTTAACAAGTAAAGCAAAGCCACTTGCATGAGCAAAGCAGAACAAGGAATTCATTCCCTATTCCCCATGGGCAGGTGTTCTATCCCCAGGAAAGCAGGGCCCCAGCATGCATAACAGTTACTGGGGAAGACAAACATCATCACTCCTAACGTCCCCCTTCTTCCTCCCCCAGCTTTTTATGCCAAGAATGATGTCTCATGGAATGGAATATCCCTTTAGTCAGTTGGGGTCAACTGTCCTGGCTGTGCCCCCTCCCAGCTTGTTGTGCACCCCCAGCCCACTGGCTGGAGGGGTGGTGTGAGAAGCAGCAAAGCCCTTGGTGCTGTGTGTAAGGGCTGCTCAACAACAGAACCACCTCCATATAAAACAGAAACATCTCTATAATATCAAACACCATTTCCAGCACAAGTCCAAAACACAGCCCCGTGCTAACTGGTATGAAGATAATTAACTCTGTCAGCTGAAACCAGGACAACTTCATGGTTTTTCTTTTTTTTACTTGGCACTGTAAATTCAGGTTTTCTGCAGCCATTACAGCATTGATGAAATGTATTCATTCTACTTGAGCACCCTAGATGCTCTTCTGCCAAATGAGAATGTTTTTGGCATCTTGCTGACTGGTTTAGAGTTCGTACACCAAATCGCTTTAATTCTCTCGTACTCTGAATCTTGTTTCACAGAACAATTTCAGTGTCCTTCCTTCCAAGCCTTAACCTTTATGAATTGAATGGGAAGGTGGCTGTGTTCATAGTATTAAGAAGCTACAGTTTTCATGTAAACTTCTATTAAGGTGATTGATATTAAAAATTACCCAGTTCTTGGGCAGTTTTTTCTTTTTTTTTTTTTTGTTCTTAATGTTGCAAACAAATGATACAAAACTTCTAGTTAGAAGGTGCAAGAATCCATCAGGCAGAGCCTCTCTAAAGCTCTGCATGGCAATTTGATGGGTCATCTTTTATCTAGGCACAGAAGTACTGATTTCCTAGTCTCCAAGTATTGTTGATGTCAGTACCTTTTGCTATTTTAGGACTCTGCTGACAGCTTTTAATGATGCGTGGCATGCCAAGTTTTTCTGGATTTAATATGCTGACTTAATTTGTAGTCTTGCAGTATTAATGCAGCATCACAGTTCTTGAATTTGAAGAATTAATCCTGTACTTGGGCAGCCTACATTCTGCCAGGGTCCTTATGTTGGATAATCCTTATCAAAACTAAGACTGGTTGGAAGGGATGAGCAGGGTGTTGTAGGTGAAGTCAAGGCAGCTCACATTCTGAAGTGGCGACTGGTGTCTATACAGTGTGGACAGGCATTACTCAGAGAAGTGAATGTTTTTTATATCTTACAATCTTGAAGCTACAACTCTACCTTTCTCTGTCTGGCATGACAGAAATCATGTCTTTACCAGCACAAAATAGGGGAAAGCCACAGTATGGCGGTTGTCCTTTGGCACAGTTAGAGTGCCCTAAACTGACACTGGGTTTTTATTGTGGTTTTTTTATTGGTGTTTTCTTTTACTCTCTTGTTCAGCTCCCCAACTGACGTAGTTTGAAGCATGTATTCTAAAAATATGTTGAGATTTTGTGATTATTTGAATTAACATAACTTGTCTTAGGCAAGTAAAGTTTCCAGATGATAGCCTTGAAATAGGTTTAAATACACTGGGAACCTCACATACACCTTTTACAGAATTTTTCTTGCATGCCTAAGTTTTGCATAGTTTACATTGGTAAAGTATGAAAATACTTGACTAAGGCCAGTAAGATATGAAGTATCCACCTTTTAAATCCAGCCTGTTTTCTTCCACTGGGGCTGCTGACACCTTTCTGTAAGTGAAGCCAAGTGGGTGAGAGATGAAGCACTGCCCCATGCAGTGTGTTTGGAAGGCCAGTGCTTTGGCCTTGGGCCAGCAGGTGCCACTCAGGACAGGGACAGTCTCTGCTGTCTCTCAGTGGCTGCAGAAGAACATCCTGCCCTGGGTGTAGGAAGCCTAGTCAACAGATGGCTAGGAAAACTGGGAGTTGTTTTGCTTAGTCCCTTTTTGAAGCACTGGGGTGGTTGGGCATGGGATAACTCCTTTCTATCTCCTTATCTCATGAAGAACTGTAGGTTTTTCTTTCAGGTCGTTCAGGTATAAAAATTGGTTGGTCTCAGGCACACTTGCTGTATACTTGTTTACACTTACACCAGTGTGGTGGGTAAAACCTGACTGGAGGCCAGGTGCCCACCAAAGCCACTCTATCACCCCTCCTCAACTAGACAGGGGGAGGCTTGTGAGTCAAGATAAGGACAGGGAGAGGTCATTCACTAATTACTGTCATGGGCAAAACAGACTCGACTTGAGGAAAATTAATGTAATTTATCACCAGCCAAAATAGGATTGAGTCATGAGAAATAAAATCAAATATTAAAATGCCTCCCCCCACCCCACCCTTCTTTCCCAAGCTGAATTTTATTCCCCAGTTCTCTCCCTCTCAGCTGCATGGAGGGACAGGGAATGGAGGTTGTGGTTAGTTCATCACACGTTGTCTCTGCTGCTCATTTCTCCTCAGGGGAGGCCTTCTCACATTCTTCACCTGCTCCAGTGTGGGGTCCCTCCCATGGGATACAGTCCTCCACAAACTTTTCCAACATGAAATTGTCTCCCATCTTAACCACATTATCCCAGAGGTGCTACCACTGTTGCTGATGGACTTAGGCTTGGGCAGCGGTGGGTCCGTCTTGGAGCCTGCTGGTATTGGCACAGTCAGATATAGGGGACCTAGAGGAAGTTTCTAGCAGCTTTTGCAGAGGCCACCCCCGTAGCTCCTCTGCTACTAAAATTTTGCCATGCAAACCCAAAACAACTGGGAAATTACTACTTTTTAATGATGGTACAAGTTTACTGAACTTGATTTAGCTCAATATGGAAGAGCCACGCTGTGATACTGTCCTGCTGGCATTAGTGGTGTTGTAGTAGGTGAACTGTGAGCCTTCTGCTGTATTTCAGTACAACCATTGACACTGTAAGCTCTTTTGAAGAAAAGCTTAATAACTAAATATCTTGCATGTTAAATTTGGAGTCGAACAAAGCCAAAGAAGAAGTAAGTGTATTGGGCAATCTTCTTAATTATTCTCAGCAGCTTGAAAACCTAGGTTTGTTCTGCTTAATAAAGCATGGAGTTAAATGCTCACAGTTTAGAGTTCTGGATTAAAACAATACATTTTTTTTCATGAAAAACTTGGGGATTGAATGCCAGGCAAAAATGCTAAACTTTAGTACAGTTTTCTGTACCTAATTCATGTGTGTGTATTACGAAATTGGCCAGCTCAGCTGCTTGGCACTTTGATGGCACTTGGATTAGTCATGGAGAGAAGTCAGTCTTTGGACATTATATTTCAGCAGCTGGTTTATTTTGTATGTAAGACATTGCTATGTTTTGCTTGATGAAGAGCCCACCGGTGGAATGCTGTTACATCAGAAAACATAACTTCAATTAGTATGAACTTCTAGAATGACACTTGAATTAAATATTAGCATTTTCTGTGTGTGAGTAAGTAAACAAAGGACTCTGTTTTAATCTCCCTTCTCTGCAAGGAGAAATAGAAGGGGAACCTGTATTTAAAACTGTAAAATGGGGGGTGGAAGCTTGACTGTTCAGTTTTCTGTGCTGATTTGGCAAGATCAGAAAGGCTTGTAGGTTTGTTTTGTGGGGTTTTTTTTTGGGGGGGGTTGAAAGCTGTTATGATTTTATTTTTAAATCTAATAGTTAGGAAAGACATTAGCCTTTTATTTTTTCTGGGGTATGGGAGGAGGTTAAACTCAGTACAGGCTCTTTCACAAGGAGAGTTGGTAATGCAGTAACTTTTTGCAAACTTGTCTCTCTCTTTCAATGCTTTCTAAATTTTTGGAATAAATGCAGTGCCTCCTCACAACTTGAGTTTCACTTTCACTGTGGGGTTGAAATTCAACTACATTTGCTGTATTCTGAGATTTACGTCTTCACCTGTGTAAGACAGGTTGTGGTATCAAAGCCTATTGCTGGGGTAGGCGAGCTCTGCCCTTCCCAAATAAATAGCAGTATGGGATTGGGGGGGGAAATATAGGTTATAAAGCAAAAAGGGATGAATAGGAGGCCAAATCTTTCCTGTGCTTCTGATATGCATGTTTGAAATACTTTAGACCTTTTCTGCTACCCTTTCTTCATCAAAATGCTTGTGTCTGGTAGAGAATTGAGCTTTGAAGTGCTTTCTGCCCGCACAGAAAAGCAGCGATGCAGTCGCGCAAGTGCTGAGGACTTCGGTTCTCGGCCGCTGCTTCGGACATTGAGTTTTACACCCGGGAGTTGCCTTGTTCTCGTGGCTCCACAGTGTTGCACTGTGGGTTTCTTCCCAAATGTGCCTGTAGACACCCATTCTTGTGTCTGGCTGTTCATAAAATGGGAATGTTGTCAGTTACTTACCTGCAGAGGTGTGTAACCCAGTGTCCTTTATGCTGATGTGTGGCATTCAGATCTGGTAATAACGGGAGGAGTGGACACAATGCAAAAAGTCTGGATAATTGCAAGTGAATTTCAGTTGCAGGTACAAAGATGTACTTCCTCTGCAGTGAGGAGGTAGATGGTGGTGGGTCTACAAGATTAATTTTACATGGCTAAGCAAGCTCAAATTTGATTTGAAAACTGACAGTTATACAATTAATAAAACTTGTATTGTAAAAAGTTATTTACTGATCATCTAAAATTACTGTTCCACTTATGTGATCAAATATAAAGAAGCTTATTGGATGATGTGGTTTCTTGGCAAAAAAGAATTGTCATCTGTTGAAAATATGTTTAGCAAAGTTAAGGAGAATAATGCAGCTTCTGAAATGAACCTTTAGCATTTCATATGTTTGACGCTTCATTTAGTTTGCTAAGACACATTTGGAAGAGTTTTGTGTTGTTTACAGAGGTGCTTAAATGTTTCTTAACTATCTTTTTTTTTTTCTTTTCCCTTTTCAGTCATTATTTAACCTACTGGAGTTTCGAAGACTAGTTTTAAATTTCAATCCTCCTGCAAATGCCCAAGACTTGCCCCGAAACCAAAAGGTAAAATTAGAAGCTGAGTTCCACTGGTGGCTGATAAGGATGTTTCTCTCCTGTAATGGAATTTTGCACTGTTCTGCACATTAGATGAGCACAGGTTTTATAGGGCTGTGCTTACTATTACAGATCTTCCATAAAATATATCAGCTTGACAGAGTATGGGGACAGGGTGTTGAGAGAGGTGACACTTGCTCCGTGTGCTGCTGCTTAGACCAGGTTTGGTGGAAGGGCTTGGCTGATACAGCTGTAGCAGCACTGCCACAAGCAGGAAAGCATTTCTCAGGTGAATGGAGCTAGTGTTAGCAAACATGTTTTATTGTGGACCCCTCATGCTGCGTGGCTGGGGGCATGCTTTTTGGTTACACGCATGGGTTTGATCTGTGTAGCTTTACCAGCAGCACTGTTGGTGCTGACCTGGCCACTTCATTGCTTTTTTCAGGCCTGTTAATTACTTGTAACTCATGATCTGAGCTTAAGCTTTCAGATGGTAGCATGTCTCTTCTGGCCCTCTCACAAGGTGACTGTTTAGCATAAATTTTCCAATGTTTATTCTGGTACTCACATGGGATTGGGAAGCAGGGAGGGGCTCATGTTTCTTGTGACCTCAGTCTAGCGAGGTCATGGGCTGAGGACAAACCGGACCAATTTTTCTTCTTCATGGGTGCCCTCTGAGGATACATGTAAGGGGGCACCCTGGTTTCTATGTCACAAAATAGAAAGGAAGAAATGGGAAGGGGAAGTGACTGTATGAAGCATGAAGGCGTTTGATGCCCAATTTCTTAGCAACTTTTTTAGTGATTTTTTTTTTGCATAACCGGAAATGAGACTACTGTCTTTAGCCCCTTACTTTCAGGTTTTACAGAGAGGTGTGTGTTGTCAGCCTTTTTTTAGTTGTTTGGTACTTTAGGCTTGTCTGGAATGTTGGCTAGCAAAAGTAAGAGCTGCAATTCAAAAAGCAAGATAAAACAAACATAGAGAAGATAGCGTCCATTTTCTAAACCTTTAGGTATGTACCATAAAAGGGATGTTGCTTGTTCAGTAAGAGCTGTATTTCTTCTGTTTCCACCACCCTATTCAAAGAGCAAGTTGTCACTTATATGGTTGGTTCGTTTTTTGGGTATTTTAGGAAAAATGTTTCTATTAAGTCATGGGATGGTGTATAAATAAAAAAAGGATACTTTTGGGATCAAAGGGACAGTGTATTTTACTGAGACACACAGGATAAAGTCATGCTTTACCAAAGAAAAGAATTACTGTACAGAAATTACTGTACAGAAATTACTGTACAGAAATACTGATTTTTCTGATTTTTAGATTGATTTTTCTGCCAGGTATTTCATTCTTAGTCATATAATTTGTATTAGTAATATCCTTCAGTATTCAGAGTTCTTTACCTTCGCTTCAGGGTGTAAAAAGGAGATGGCATCTAAGGGGTGACATAAAAAAATAGATAATAGCAAGCTGTAGTCTTTTGAAAAAGTCTTGCCCAAGCACTGGCACTGTCAGCCAAATGCCTTTAGCAATTCCAAAGAGCTATTTAGAAATTCTGACCATAGCAGGCAATATTAAGGCTGCGTGAAGTAGTGTGAAACCAGGCGAGTGCATGGCTTTGTGCACAGACTTTGCTTGCTGCAAGCCTGCTTGTGAGAACCTCTGGCAGTAGGTTGTATCCTCTCCTTCGTTAATTTAAATTCCAGAATGAAACAACTTTACTAATCGATGTATTCCTCTGTCTTACCTGCAGCTGAGTAAAGATCAGCTTAGTGCTGAAATATGGTTTGGGGAGTATTTAGGAAAAGATGGAATTTACTTCCATGTGGTTACTTGTTTTAAAACGATCTCAACTTGGTTTTGTTTTGGTTTTTATTTTTAATCTAGTAATAAGTATGGTATGTGACTGACATTCCCTAGGATCAAATTTCCTTGCTAATAAAGACCAAGTTTTAATAAACCCAGATTTTCAAGAATCTGTTTTACATCCTGTTGTTTGCCCAGTTGGTGGAAAGTACAGTTTAATGCTAGGCTCATGAAAATATCTTGATTTAGAATAAAAGCATGTGGTTGTACTTAAGGGAGTATTGCACAGTGGGATGCTTTTGTTCTTTCCTATCAATATATTGAATCCAAATGCTACTATTAATCATTTGCCATGTAAAATTTTTAATCCAGAAGTCATCAGTACACATCTTGACTTAAAAAAAAAATCCTGAAACCGAACAACAACCCCACCCTGATGCCTCAGCTAAATAGATGTTGTTTTTCTGGATTTTTAAACTTGGGCCTATGCTTAAGATCTTCAATCTGTTTGTTTTTTTTGTTTGTTTGAAATTAATTTTTCTTCTTTGGTGTGTTCTTCAGCTTCTGTAGAACAGACATGATTCTCTGTAGCTCTTTGCTGTCCCAGTTCTCTTACCTCTTGCTGTCATATGAACAGATCTTTTCTTGGTGTACACAGTGAGGCCAGCTAAATATTTGGCCTCAACAGTATTGTTAGGAAATATTTTATTATCAGAGGAAGTGGGTTACTGTGCTACAGGTTAGCACACCCTTCCCCCTGTTTCAAAATTATCACTATGCCTGTGTCCCGGCACACAGATTGACAAGGATGAATGTTTGCTATGTATTAAACGTGCAGACTGCTTGGGAAGCATTTCTTAATCATAAATTGTTCCAACATTAGTGTATTAAGAAATTATTTGTGCAGGCAAGATAGGTGATAAAATGTTCAATGCTTTAGATGGAACTTTACATTCAATTTTTATTTTAAAGCGGATTTTAATTGCATTTTTTGATGGTTGATGCACTTACAAAGTTGTGTGGTATTGAAGCATCCTGGTAAAATATATCTGTATGTAAAACTTGAAATTCTTTTATTTTTAATAGGTCACTTCATGAAAATAGTTAGAAAATAACTTTCAAAATTTGTTTTCCTGTTTTGTTGTTTTACAGTGAGTTGACTCTGAAATAAGGAGGTTGCTTTTATAGTTAAATTTTCATTTAATGCTAAATTAGGGTAACATCTGAAGTCTTCAGATTTGCTGTGAACTTTGTTTATAATTGGCAGGTGTTTTGCAAGGTGGACTAGAAGAGCAAGTAGAACTGGGAAATTTGCATGGCTGGAAATACTTTATTAGTTATTATGTAGAACACATTCCCATTCACCATGTATAATTTCTAAAGCTAAAATAAAACATAAGTCCAAAAAGCTTTATCCATGCTGGATTGACATAGGAGTAACTAAACAAGTCTGCTTTTTGAGCATATGAAATAGTTTGTTTTCAAGTATTTCCAGTTTGACCGGCATCTGACATCTGTGCTGCCTTTCAATGACACTTTGTCCTAAATACAAGTGGATATTACATGGGTTTTAATTTCACAAGTATTTGTTGACTATCTACTCCAGACTATGAGTGATACCCAATCTCCACAGCATTTGTAGCCTGTAGCTTAATCTCTGGTTTGATGGAGTTGTGTTTGGGTTTACTTGCTTTTCATTATGCAGGCAGGAAAGTGTTTCTTCTGCTGCTTTCCTGGAAACCAGAAAAAGAACTCCATATTCCCCATTTCTCTTACTTCTGTCAAGAGAAATAATAATGATTTGTGTACACCCTATAAATTTAAATGTCAATAAACAAAGCTTAAAAATGTACTAGGCAGTGTGTAAGCTCACAAGAAGTTATGCTAGAGGAATACTAATTGCAGTAAAATCAATGCTGCTTATAAAATTAGTGTGTATTGTTGCAGCTATTACTTCAGGCTTTGTAAGTCTTGAAAAAGAACAGTTCTGTCTTAAATGCAACTCAACTCATCCACTTGCCCATCCAGCCACAGCAAGTTGGGGTTTCAGGGAGCTTTCTGAAAGGTACTTTTCTTCCCAGAGAACTATATGATTTTGTAAATCGAAGTAAAAGGCGTGCAACACTACTGTGTAGAACTACAAGTAAGCTCATGTGTTGTTACGATCTTTGGCTGGATATATACTGAATTCATTGGGTAACACTTCTGTAAAGTAGACTTTTGTCACCCCTTTGTTTAAACATTTTTAATTCTTTTGCAAATACAGGAACATAGGAATCTGCCTTTTATGCGTGAATTGAGGTACCTGTTTGCACTTCTAGTTGGTTCAAAGAGGAAATATGTTGACCCATCGAGAGCAGTTGAAATCCTTAAAGATGCTTTTAAATCAAATGATTCCCAACAGGTAATGCCTCTCTGTTTGCATCAGGCTTATGCATGTTTTCATATGGTTAGTTTGCAATAGGGAACACTTGAAATGGACAATAAAAATGCAAAAGTCCATAGAAAAGAAACATCTCATTTGTCACAGTCTTGATTTTTTTCCCTAATGTTATGTGATCTCCAGTCACTTTTATTTAAAACAAAACAAAATCCCAAACAACCAAAACACCCCCAACAGCAACAGACAACTCTGGACAGCATGACTACTTTATTCAGCATGCTTTCTTCCTGTTATTTTAGAAATTAACATAGTTCCATGTTCTTGCTACTAGGGTTTTAGTTTAGCTTCTAAGTCTCTGTCTTTTTGAAAAAGCTTTACTCTTCTGATCTAACAGTACATCCAGGACTAGTACAGTCCCAGTATGCTATTTGTTAGTGTAGATACTGGTTTGGAGGATCCTCATATTCAGGATTCTTGCCTAAGTCCTGGTGTGTATATTCTGCTTTTCTGAGAAGCACTTTCTTTGGCTACTTTATTTCTCCCATGTGAGGTTATGTGGCGAAGGTATTTAATTACAAACAGCATTCTGAATTTAGTGGTTGATGAAAGTAATATTAGTCACCACTTGTTTAGATACCAGAGGGTTTGAACAATGGGATTCATAAGATGCCTTTGGAGTAGCATGGTTTGAAAGCTGAGCCAAAGTAATAAGGGTCACAGGACAGTGTAATGACTGAGGAACACTAGACCCTTAGTGTGCTCTAAAAGCCACCCATAAAAAACCCAACCATACTCTTAGACATAGGGTGGTTTTGGAGCTCTTGGGTGAGGGAACGCTGCCATACTGACACTTGTGAAGTGAGACTTTGCATTCTGTTACATATGTGAACATACACTAATCATATTGCCTTTTTCAACAGCAAGATGTTAGTGAATTTACACACAAATTATTAGATTGGCTAGAAGATGCCTTCCAAATTAAAGCTGAAGAAGAGAGGTAAGATTTTTTTTTTTCTTTCCTAGCTCTGTATATTGAACATGTTGATGAGAAAAAGCAAACCAAACCACCAAAAATCCACTTCTCACTTTATGGCAAAAAAAGATCCAACTCCTGCAGCTTATTTTAGTTCAACTGTGTTTTTTCCATACATGCTAATACCTTTGATTTTCCATAAATTACCTTTTTTTTCACCTTCTTTCATGTTAGAAACCTTGCTGAGTGAAGTCCTAAGTATACAAACAGTAAAGATGTTTTGTACGTAATCAGTTAGGCTTTTGCATTTGAATGCAGTTTGGCTCTTCATTCTTGTATCTTACATGCTTCAAAACCTTGCTCCAATTTCTCTTCTCAGAAGTAAATACTAAGCATTTGTATAAATGAATCTGTAAACTGTCTTTTGAATGCATAATAGTTTCTAGAATGTTGTAGGAAACAGTTTTTACAAGGGTTCTGTGCAGTTTGACCCCTCATGAATTGAATCCGATTCACATAAATTTTCTTAGAATGAAGCACTTCTGAAACTTAATTTTCAGAATATTCTTACCATTACAGATCACAGAATCACAAGGTTGGAAGAGACCTTTGAAGATCATCAAGTCCAATCGTTCCCATCTTAAGCTAAACCATATCCCTAAGTACCTCATCCACCCTTTTTTTTTGAACACATCCAGGGAAGGTGACTCAACCACCTCCCTGGGCAGCCTGTTCCAGGCCCTGACAACTCTTTCAGTAAAAAGATTTTTTTTCTAATACCCAATCTAAACCTGCCCTGGCACAGCTTCATGCCATTACCCCTTGTTCTATCTTCTGTCACCTGGCTGAAGAGACCATCGCCCAGCTCTCTACAACCTCCCTTCAGCTAGTTGTAGGTGGTGATAAGGTCTCCCGTCAGCCTCCTCTTCTCCAGGCTAAACATCCCCAGCTGCATCAACCGTTCCTCATATCATTTGCCCTCCAGCCCCTTCTCCAGCCTGGTTGCCCTTCTCTGCACTTGCTCGAGGACCTCAATGTCCTTCTTACGGTGGGGAGCCCAGAACTGCACACAGTACTCAAGGTTTGGCCTCACCAATGCTGAGTACAGGGGCACAATTGTCTCCCAACACCTACTGGCCACACTGTTTTTGATACAAGCCAGGATGCCATTGTCCTTCTTGGCTGCCTGGGCACACTGCTGGCTCATATTCAACCTTCAGTCACCCAACACCCCCAGGTCCTTCTCTTCCTGACAGCTCTCCAGCCAGTCTCCCCCAGGCCTGTAGCACTGCATGGGGTTGTTAGGGAATTGTTGTTGTTGTTAGAGGAAAGTACAAAACTTTAAGAACAGGAACTGAAAATACAGTAGGTGGCACTTCCATGATGCATCCAGACTATTCCACTCCTGGTTGTATAAGAGTTCATAGCTTTGTCTTTGATTTTTTTTTTTTTTTTTTTCACTAACATGCCCTCTCTTTTCAGGGAGGGAGAGAAACCAAAGAACCCAATGGTGGAGTTGTTTTATGGACGATTTCTAGCAGTAGGTGTCCTTGAAGGTAGGCATCTGAAATTACGTGGACTGGTGCGCTCACGTCTGTTTAGTGCTTCTTGACATTCACAGGTGAACGATGCAGTTGTGGCATTTTAGCTACTTCTGCAGAGGTGTACTTGGGCAATATGCATTTGGTTTGACAAATTTGTCCTGAGAATGTGAAACTGAAAGTAAATGTAGTGAGCTGTAGTGGTCCAGAAAGACTGCTGATAACTTCCAGGAGGTGAGCGTATGTACTGAAGTGCAGTAGAAGTTAGGCTTGAGATGCTGGGCAAGAATGCTTGCAAGAAATAATTTGCCACTTACTAATAGTACACAGAAAGCAAGTTACTGTATTTCATTAAGCTCCTTTCTCATGCTCTGCTTCAATTAATGCAGTTCAAAATTTCAATTGTTGCATTTTCTCCTGCACAATTTCTGGCATGGATAGCTCACCCTCTTCACAGTACAGTTTGTTGAAAACAAGTCAGTGGAAACCTGCTCGAGGGCAGAGTTGGAGAGAGTATTGAAGAGGTATGACAAGGTTCCCTTTATTTTATCTGCATATAGCAAGTAGATAGCAGAATTCAGCATTCTCTATTTCCAGGAGGCCAGCAGTTCTGGAAGTATTTTTAATTTTCGGTATTCTGCCCCCAACCCAAGAGTGAATGACTCCTGAGCTGCATTTGAATGAAGCAGCTGTAATCTTTAAAGTGGCTTCCTGTTTTTATCTCTGCTTGGAACAGTGTATCAAATGATTCGCTGTCAGATGTCAACCATTCTGCAGATTTCTTGGTCCTCGGTATTTGGCTACTTTCATCCCTTACGTCCTCACCTTAACTGAGGAGATCTGTAAAAAACAAACCAATGATAAGAAGCTGGCAGATGTAAGACTTTAGGATGAAATCAATTGAAATTGTACATCGAAATCACTTGTCACCTGTATTTCTTCTCATGTTTGAACTCTTTATTCACTGTTACCAAATTATGGTCTTGTTTTCAGGACAGAAGTGACTGTTCTCTTCTGTGCTTTTATTTTTTGCTAAATGTACTTGCACAGAGGGCTGTTTCATACCAGCAGTTCCGTTGACTTTGCTGAAACCTTATACAGTTGGGTTACTAAACTGCTGTTTGCAGGAGCAGGACTTTGATTTGTACGTGTAGAACTTCCCATCCAACTGTGGCACCATGTCATTTTGAGTTTTGTTTTTGAACACACTGATAATAAACAATATAAAAAAGGGAGGAAAATGAACTTTTCATTTTTCACAATTGAAGTGCCTTTTTTGAGTAATTATATTTCAAACATATAATTGTTCATTGAGAAAGTGTGGGTACTGTTGTGTAGATTAGGTCAGGTGACCTGGGATTGTTAGGGTTATTTAAAGGTAAATGTTTGTTCCTAAAAACCTTAACTATTAATTTCTTGTGTGAAGGTAAAAAGTTTGAGAACACGGAAATGTTTGGGCAGTATCCACTCCAGGTTAATGGCTTTAAAGATCTGCATGAGTGCCTAGAAGCTGCAATGATTGAAGGGGAAATTGAATCTCTCCATTCAGAGAACTCTGCAAAGTCTGGACAGGAGGTGAGTTAAGTGCTTCTGTGGGCTTTTCTGAGCATGATGTTGTAGTGCTCTTCATTTTTCTTTGAGGTTCTTGGGAGTTTTTGTGACCTGCAGCTGTGCAGGTTCTCACTGGGGGATTGTATCTCTTCTGGAGTATCCAGAGTATTGTCTTTTTGTATTTTTTGTAAGGGATACAGCCTGTGCTTATTCAAAGTTGGCAGAATTAAGTGCTTAGAGTGCTTTGGCACAGCCTGGTTTCCACCTGTTGCTGATACTTGATCTCCACAGGGGTTGTGGGCGTAATGTCCTATGTTAGCTGGCCACTGCGCTGCCTGACTCGCTGCCCTGTGCCAATGCTGCAAACAGTGACCGCGAGCTGTGGGTTTGACCCACAGTGCATTGTTGTTATTCCTCCATGCTTTGCCTTGTAATTCCTCAGCACCCTTCCCCTCTCCCCTTTTCACTGGCTTGTCCCAGTGTTGTCCTCTTTGCCCCCTCTGGTGAGCAGTTCCCCTCTCCCTGCTCGCAGTGCTTGCCAGACCGCTCTGGCTCTGTGGGCTGCTCTTCCTTTCAGTGAGTGCTTGCTGAGCAGGGGGCTGCCATGTGTCCGAGTGTGCTGGAGGCGTGGGTGGCAGAGGGGTTCAGATGGAGCCTCCAAAGAAGTGGGGTATGCGTAGCGGGCTGTAGGGGTGAGGTAGCAAATGGGATCTCTTATGCGGAGGTCACAGGTTAGGGGAAAAAGATAGTTGGAGCAGTGGTGTCTGTCGACCAAGAGGGTGTGCTCTGCAGTGTCCCCTCTCACTGCTGGCATGCAGATGCACACTCAGCGTTTTTGCCTGGCAGAGCTGCTCTGACAACTGGTGGGTTATTGATGTGGAAATATGGGAATCCCCATTGCCTGTAAAGGCTGAGCCACTTTACCTTTTACATAGCTGTTCATGTTTCACCACAGTTACTTTAAAGATGTCACAGGAGGTTTTAATTACTAAAAGAAAAAGTTTGGGTACAGTTTCTTCCTTGTTGTCAATGTTTTGCACTAATGAAATTTTCCTTCCTTTAATCATATCAATGCACACATGGGGTTTAATTACTAAGCCTAGTAACATAACCTGAAATCATCCTCCAGTCTAAAGTTTTATTTCCAATTTTGGGGTTTCAACAAAAGTTTTACAGCATTCCTTTTGCAGTGCCTTTCCTTGATCAGCTGTTGTTGATCAAATATTGATCAACCAAATCAGATGTTAACATGCATTTTCAAACAAATTTGCACACCTTACTGGATATGTTGGTCTTTCACAGGGTGGTTTGTTTTTTGTTTTTTGTTTTGTTTTTTTTATTCCAGCACTTGTAGAAATTAATTATTAAAAGGAACATGTTTCCTGAACTATAACAGAAAGGAAAAAAAACCTCATAAATCTTGGTAAAGTCCAAAGTTCAATTTCTTTATGCAAAGTGAAATCTTGTATGTAGCTACTGCAAGAGCACGATTGTTCATCTTATGGACTGAAGGTTGTCCTGCAGTTAAAACCTGTGTGCATTCATGCATAAAGTGCCAGTTCAGTTATAAATGCTTGACTAGAAATGTCAGATTTGGGGGTGGAGGGGTGTGTACTCGTTTTGGTTTTGAGGGGGTTTTTAACGTGTAATGTCAGGAAACTGGGAACAGAAGGATAGTCATGCACCGGTCTAGAGTGTTAAGCTCTGAGTTGTGTGAAACTGTCAGGGTTTTAATCAGCTTGGCTTCTTAGCATGTGGAAATGGAAGTGGAATGTGACAGATTGACAACAGTGGCAAAACAAGAAAGGTAGTGTTTGAAGTCCTAATCTAGAACATTTACTCCGTTCTTACTGGAGCTAAGTAAATTGGTTACCTTTCCCTGAAGTATGTGATTTATGGTGTTAGTAGTTACGCTTGAACATAATGCCTCAAAGATGTTACGGTACGTTGGACGGTCTGGATGTACTGAAGGAAGCTGAATTTCTTCTAGTTTTAACAAAGACTGACTCAGCTGAATGCAGAGTTCAAGTGGCATTTTTCTGAGCTGGTAGACAAGGCTTACAGGGTAGTTGCACATATTTTATCCTGAAAGTAAAATTCTAACTTTTCCTTGTTCCCATCATTGCCTTTAATGGGGCGTTTAACTTGTTTATTATCTTCATCATCATGATGCCTGAAAGCCTCAGCCTTGGAGTTAGGGTGTCATCAAACCAGCCAAAGTATGAACAGAGAGAGAGACATTCCCTATCCCAAGGAGCTTAAATCCAGATCTAAGAGAAGCTGGAGGTCAGTGCACATACTTGGAGTTAGAAGTGTGGGGAAAATGAGATAATGTTTGTCAGCATCATGGCTGATGAAGTTCAGCACATCAGCAGCTTAGTCATCATTAAGTGGTTTGGAGGCCATGCAACATAAGGGTTTTAGTGAGGAGGGTTGTGGTGTGGCTTTGCTGACTTTAGCATTGAAATTTACTGCTGTGTGAAGTTGCTACAAGAGAGAAGTCATGATTCTGTCCTTTAAAACTGAAAAAGTGGTTAGTGGAGGCTGACGTAGGCAAGAAAAGGGAAGGCAGCTCGTTTTGCTTGTAAACAGATGTGAGGAGTGATGCTGAAGGCAATGGACTATGAAAAATCAGCAGCACCCTGGAAATCTGTTGGTGTGACAAGACTATGTGGGCTTAGGCTGGGCAAGGGGAGAGGAGAGGAAACATCACACTGAGATGTGGAGTGGTGAGAACCTGGACCTGAATTGTAGCAGTGAGCAGAGAATGAAAAGGCTGTTTTGGAGGTGTTGCATGAAAGGACTACTCAAGACATTTGTCTGGATAGAAGTTGGAGTGGGCCCTAAGTGAAATGCTACATCTGGGCTGTAGGCACTGACATCAGAAGTGTGTGGCAACCGTGTCTGCAGCAGTCAGGGAAACTTGAGCTGATGGTTAGACATCCAAATGTATTAAATGGATAGACTGTGGGTTTTGTGTTGCAGAGTGGGGAGGGATAAAGGGACTCTCCTGCTGGAATTAGAGCTGTATTTGTCTTATAGTTAAGAAATGAAGTATGTAAGGAAGGGAGGACTGAGGGCAGGTCTCTACTGAATATTCAAAGCTGGGATAAGGTGATGATAACACAGATTGGATGAATTAGCAGTGATTAGAGGCAGGAGTAGAAACTTCAGGAGTGGTTGTTAGCACTGAGGAGATTTCAAGAAGCAGCTTTGCAGTGCTGAAAGAGCTTGTCTGACCCAGCCCAGAGTACTCACTGATCCTGCCTAAGAAGACATCATTAGGAACTTTGAGTGATACCAGGTGAATGAAAGGGTCAGAAACTTGAGTCTGAGGGTGTTAACAGGAAGAGCACTTGATACAGTATAAATGACTCCCTCAGTGTGGCCCTTGTGAGTTAAAGGAGCACAGGACACTTGGCAAGGCAGGTAGGTTCAAGTGTAGGCTGCTTTTAGCATGAGCAAGGTGAATGGTAAAGGAAGAAGCCTTCCTGCACACCCTGCTTTAACAAAGATCCCAATAGATGAGTTGGAAAGCTCTGATGTAGCATGGGTGACAAATGGTCTGTGGTTAAGGTCAAGGTGAAAGATGGGAACTTGGAAAAGCTTACACCGATCCACCCTCTAAACCCAATTCCTCCCACAGCTGTTTCAGTCTTCAGGTATTGTACCATTATTGCTGAAGTTCTGCTACTGGAAGGCATTTATTGTGGGGTTTTCTGTTTTTCTTTTGTTCAGCACTGGTTCACTGAGCTTCCTCCTGTCTTAACTTTTGAGCTATCAAGATTTGAGTTTAATCAGGCTTTGGGGAGACCAGAGAAGATACACAACAAATTAGAATTTCCTCCAATTTTGTATCTGGACAGGTACAGTATAATATTATCAACGAAGTCCTAGTATAAATATAGACTGAATCTCATGAGTTTTAAATGTTGCTGGTGCATCTTATACTCGTTTATATCACAGTAAATTCCTCTTCTAACTAGACAAGTTGTAATTTTCATGGTTTTCATCTGTTTCAGAAAATATACATAGATAACAATTAGAGACATTCTGCTACCTTGCCCCTGCTTGCATTTCAGTCTTTGTTGTTAGGTAGTTGTGTATATAGGAAAGATACATTGAAAAATCACACTGAGCCCAATTGGGAAAGAGGATGAAAAGTCAGGTATCAGTTCCAGATAGACTGCATTGTTTAAAGAGTATTCTTAGCATCAGTGTTTCTGTGTAGATGTGAAATGCCAACTTCAGTTAGATGCTGAATGTTATTTATGAGGCTAAATAATCAAATAGGAGCGTTGCTATGTGGTTGCTGTTTAAAACAGTTAATTTAGAAGCTCTCTGATACATGTTTGTCATTCATGGTATGAACAGAGCTTTTGACACTGGGGAAAAATCATCTCTCAAAGTTGTGGGAGGGAAGGCTTAATAGGTTTACCATCTTCTTCTCAGTTTGTTTTACTGCCTCATATTTTGTAAGTACTAGAGAGCGTGAGTGTTTTTATTAGCACTAAACAGGGTGGCTGATGTGCGTAGACTTCAATTTCAGTGTTGGGGTGCTGAGGGCTGACACATCTTTCTAAATTTCATGTTTTACAGGTATATGCACAAAAACAGGGAAATAACAAGAATTAAACGGGATGAAATCAAGAGACTCAAAGAGTACCTCACAGTTTTACAACAGAGATTAGAACGGTACTATAGATAACTGTGTGATTGCAAATAATGTGGGCTGTATAGAATAACTGTATGCGTTATGTGTAGTTATTTCCAGATTTCCCTTCTGGATCTCTTTTCTTTTACTGCTTTTTCTTGGAAGCTGTGTAATTATGGTAATTCTGGTGCATGAAACGTGCTAGGAAAGAAAGGCCTGCTTTATTTAATTGCAGTCAGCCAGAAAAATAAAAGCCTTATTATTATTTATTTACTTATTTATTTGTATCTGTGAGTCATGGCATTAATACGTTTTATGGTTAACAGATATTTAAGCTATGGTTCTGGTCCTAAACGATTCCCCTTGGTAGATGTCCTGCAGTATGCCTTGGAGTTTGCCTCCAGCAAGCCGGTTTGCACCTCTCCCGTCGACGACCTGGGTGCTAGTGCCCCTGCCGGCGGCACGCTGCTGGCCCAGACCTCACCCAGGTAAGGGCTGCCTCACGCTCTCCCAAGGCCAGACGCCAGTCACACCCTCCGCATGCACACCTGCCTGCCGAGAGAGGGTTCCTTCTTTCTTCACCAGATCAGTACAGCTAGGCATCTCCTTCTAAGGAGTATGGCTTAAAGCTCACTTCATCTCGTCCTGCTCTCATCCGGGAAGTGTTTTTCAGTGTGACAGGCTTAAATAAACCAAGATGTTAATAATCTGGGTTTGTTTCATGTGTTTACAAAAGGTCTTTAGATGCAGAATTACCTACAGTTCCAAATAGACACAATATCTGGTGAGGTCACTTCTTCCCAAGTGTATTGTTTAAGAATGTGAATTTAGGCAGCATATCTATGCTGCAGAGCTTCAAGGGTTTTGGTGTACAGTTTATCTGTTAAATCTGCTTTGCAGCTTGTTTGTCATCAAGATTGTCAGGAACCTAGTGGTCAGAGTTTTTAAATACAGAGTAGCCAAATTATCTGTGAGATAAAGGTCCAGTGAAGTTATTTTTCTCATTACTGAAGCTAGTAACTATTAGTTAATAGAGTATAACTTAGTCCAGAGCTTGGCTGGGTGGATACTAACACTTTATAGCAGAGATTTTATGTTGCATTTAGAAAGTGGGGTTCTAGGTTTGATCCAGTCAAGATAGCTCACTGTAGTTCAGAAAAGTGAAGTAAATGAATCTAAAAACCCTTAAAAAGATTTCAAATCTCTTACTGTGTTATAATGCCAGTAGAAATTGCAGTGGCTGATAAGAGAAGACAAACTTTTAAAAGCTACCATTATTTGCATGAAATACAGTATCAAAAGTGATACATTTTGTTCAAACTCAATATAAGAAGTTTCTTCTGTACAAAGTAAGTATTACAACTTTTTGTCAATCTGTAGAAAGGCAACAACATGTTGTGTGGAGCAATACTGTCAGCTGTTAATGTTCTCAGAGCTTTTTAAACTACTGAAGGATCCAGGTTATTCACACTGTGTTGCGGTGCTGTAAGCAAAGTAAAGTCAGTTGCTTGCTTAGTTCTATTGTCCAAGTTCCCATTATAGGGGGTTGGACCCAATGATCTCTCGAGGTCCCTTCCAACCCCTACAATTCTGTGATTATGCCTCTGGTTACATATAGGTAGTCCTTTTGCTGGGGAGCTGGCCTCTTTACTGCTTGAGTTACAAGACTTGTTTGGAGCAAGTTTAGATAGTTTGGTGCAAAATTCCCAGTGTGCTGTAGGTACTGGAGATCGCTTCATTGTTGCTGTCAACAGAAAGTGTAAGCAGGCAGTTGGAAAAAGAAAGTCTGCTAGGCAAAAGATGTGAAGAAGGTATTAAATGGAGAACTTCTCTGTATTGGATTTTATATCAGTGAGCCACAGGACAAGCCACTGACATTTTTATTATTTTTATTTTTTCTCCACAGTTTGCCACTAAATGCTTCAAATCCCAGGGCTTACTTGTGTGACATTACTTGAAAATGTTGACTAGCTTTTCAAGTAAAGCAAACTGGCTTGAGCAATGCAGTTAAGGTTCCTCTATCTTTGGTAATGGCAGCCAGAGTTATTGTGATACCATGTCGTACACCTCAAAGTTTTCAGAATTTACATTGTAATTCCACATTGGTAGTGTAGGTAACTTTTCTGGATTGTACTGTATGAATAATTGCTTTTAAAAATCTCTGTTTTCAGATGGAGATCTTGCTTTTATCATGTATCTGTTAGTTCATATACATGATGATTCAATTTTTGTGTTTTGTTTTAAACGAATGCAGCACAGTAGAGCAGCAGGGGCCTTCATCTTCAGATGTTCCAAGCACATCTCCTGTACAAAGATCAGTAATACATAAACCATTCACGCAGTCACGAATTCCTCCTGACCTGCCAATGCACCCGGCACCAAGGCACATCACTGAGGAAGAGCTGTCTGTCCTAGAGGGGTGTTTACATCGCTGGAGGACTGAAGTAGAGAATGACACTAGAGGTAACGCCACAAGCTGGAGAGTGCATTTGCTCTTGGACAGGATTTGTGGAAACGGGGGTAAAATTGCCTGAGTGTCCATGTGCATGCTGAGTTGCTTGTTTCATACTTGCAAGTGCATGTCCAGCACACAGGAAAGGAAGTCAGAGGTTGTAGTAGACTGGAGGTGTGTAAACTGAAGGTGTAACCTGGGCATTGAATGAAGCGTACATGGGTGTTTCAGTGCGGGTTTCTGAGTGTGTGTGTGGTGTTGGAGTCAAATGAAACAGAGATGGGTTCCGCATCCAAGAACATCTCTAACACGTGTGAGTCGTCAGTGTGATGGTGGCTGGGCCCGTGCTGTGACTTGGTGCTCTGTGAGGGACTTAGGGTAGAGTGGCCTCTTCCCTGAGGAGGAAATTCATCCAACCTCTGAGCAGAGGCTTTCTGGTCTGAGCTTGTCGCCTGTTCCCTTGCTGTGAGGGAAACAAGGGGAGTGGTTGTCCCAGCAGGGGTGGGCTGGGGTGAGCTCTAGGAAATGAGCAGTGCTGTATGACGAATCACGCTGTCTGCTTTATCGTCTGAGAAGATCTGGTGTTTGGCATGTAGGGAGATAAACAGATGCACCAAATGCGAAATGTACCCTTGCTTGAGCCTTTAATGAGAAAAATGAAAGATGTGGCCATGTGCAATTACACAGCTTCATTGAAGAGAGCTGCTGCTTTTTTTCCTCTTTTAGATTTACAAGAGAGTATATCTAGAATACATCGGACAATTGAATTGATGTACTCTGACAAAACAATGGTCCAAGTAAGTACAATTTCTGCACAAGATAATTCAAAATTGATCCTTTTTGTCACTTGTATTCAAGTTCTTAGATGCTTGAAAATAGGGCCAGTGTACAACAGTTAGATACAATAGTTCGAGAAATCTGATTGGAAAGTCATAATAGGTTTTAATTTTGTGTACAGTCAGATATAGGACAGCATTACTATATTTCACAGGTGACATGAGACAGGTATATAATGCATGACACACTTAAGTTTTAGCAATGTTGTGATGAAAAGCCCAAATACATTCTATCTCTGATCCACTTTTTTCACTCGAATGCAGAACTTAGTTTTGTATAACACAATAAAATTTTCGTACCCCAATTTTGACTGTATTGCTAGGTAGCCTTATGGCGTTAAGGAGGCAAAGCATTAGACACAAGAAACTTGCTTTTATATTTCAGTGCTTACAGCCGTTGTATACTGCAACTTATATACTAATACTTGAGAATTTAAGGCTCTTCATTTTATTTTTAGTTAATAATGCCAGTGGGGTGTTATGTTGTTTTGTTTTTTCTTGGGTTTTATGGAACTCTGTCTAGATATAGCATCAGTCAAAACCTTGACTGTTAGTATAAACTGCCTTTTAGGGAGATTCTCATGCCCTGTAATCCGAACAGCATTTTTAGAATGCTTTACTATGGAGTCCTGGCTTCTCTGGTATTTGTTATGTTCACATACTCATGCTTGCTCCCTTTAACGAGTTTTAAGGTTAAGGATTACTTCCTCTGTTACTTTCTGTTAGTAAAAAGAATTATTTTTCCTTCCAAGGAAGCTTCTGTTCAGCTTATAGTTTTCCTTAAGATATGTTTTCATGTTGTACAAGATCTCTAATAGTTCCTGGCAGCCGAGCTCTGATGTTAAGTACTTCAGGCAGACCTGCCTAGATGGCTTTAAGCTGCCTCCTGGCAGCCGTTTTTTCCTTAATATTTGTGTTCTAACAGGAAGGCTACAGGCTGCTATCCACATAGCCTACCTTTGTTGTCTTGTGTGTTACTGGAGGAAATACATCTGAACAGTGAAGATGTTAGTGAGCAATCATTACAATGGAAAAGAGGAGGTTACTTAATAAATTAACACTTTCTCCTAGTACAGATTGGCATAAAGTAGACCAGATTTGTTTGTTCGTTTGCTTGTGGCTTTGTTTTGAAACACAATTCCAGAAACGGGGTCCCTGTGCCATGCCTGAAAGTAGTTGTGTGTGTGTTAAGTGATTGTTAGGGAGCAGATAGGTACTGAACCTGTCTGAAATCCCAGGCTGGAAGTGAAGGCTCTCCTCCTGCAGTTCAGCTGGCTTTGTCCCTGGGGGTGTTTTGGTGCAAGAGGGAGCAGACAGGTGCTTATAGTGGTTTGTTTGTCCACTGCCCAGCTCTGCATCTGTCAGGGTGATTGGATAGCTTAGTGTTGCCCCATTCTCTGGGAGCAGTTTGACAGTATTGATCTTTTCCTCTGAATGACACAGTTGTAGGACTATTTGAGCAGGTCTTCATTTTCTCCCTGTGTCCCCTTTGATTCTAAGGAAGCTATGGTTGTCCCTTGTCAAATTGTCATGAAATATATCCCCAAAATTCTTATTTTGCCTGATCCTCCCAAATGAGTAGTTTTCATCAGCTGCTCATTTGATTATTTCCCTCCTTCCATGAACTTGTTGTGGGGAAATTAAACACTCCTGGTTTTCCTGTGGGGAGTTCGTCTTTGATGTATGAGCGTTGATATATCTGTTCTGTAGCTACTTGTGACCAGGTTGGTGAGGCTCAATTTCTGTTTCATGAGTAATAAGCCAAAGCTAAGAAGTTTAATGCCAACTATTTACTTGTGTTGCTCTGTACTGTTATCCGCAGTTGATATAGTAGCTTATGGCAAGAGGTGCCTGTAAACACTGAACTCGCCTGTCCCCTAGTCACAGACCCCTGTGGGGAACCCTTTTGGAGGCTCAGCGTGGGTGACTGACAGCTGGTCTTCCAGGGTTGGACAGAGGGGTAGGGGCCCTCAAGCTGACCCAGTTAACATGGTTTTAAGTAGTATGATTTAAATTAATTCACTTGGAGTTTTATTGCTCTATTTTAGGGCGAGGAAAATGGTAGCAGTGAAGTCTAAAGAGACCTCACTTCTTTTTTTCTTTAAATCAGGATCTGCATATATTTATGTGCATACGCATGGGCTTGGAATCTTTTAAGAAGGCTTTCACGCTGGTTTGGTAACAGATGTTAAAAAACCCAGAGCATTCAGGTTGAAGGACTTGCTAGGATTTCTTCTGTGTGTATTTCTTGTATTTGGGAGATTTACTGTGCAGTTCGGTCTTTGGGATGGCAGACTTGGATTGCTGACTGCTGTGCAGTCCGTCAGCTTTACAGTTCAAGGCAGGCTGCAAAATCTCCAGCGCTTACGTATTGCCTGGACGAGAATGATCAGGTTAAAAATAACTTCAGGGTGTTTCTCATTGATAGTTACATATGTATTTATGGTTACTGATTATTGAGGTGCTTAAATGATACTTACAACAAATATGTACTACACCTTGTGTTCAATAGACCCTTTATCTACAGGTCAGACTGCGGCAGCAGAAGGTGGTTTTGTTTTTTCATCCCAGCTGAGCTGTGGTCATACAGGCGCATAGCAGGGAAGATCAGTGTTCCCTTTTATGTTGCACGTGTTGTTTCCGCAGGCTAAAATGAGCTGATCACTAAGATACTTTTAAAAGACTTGTATGGAAGCACTGGTTCATTCTGCCCCCATCTCTCTCTCTCCCTCTCTCCACTTCAGATTTCCAGCTTACTAGGTAGAAGTTAAGTTTCCCATTCTTCTTAATTGTCAGTGAACGAATGTCACACAGGATACCTTTGTACATTGATCCTAGAAACTGGTATCTTCCTTCTCTGCTTCAGGAGGAGGGAGAGAATCTCCTTATGTGTTCCATGCTTCTCTTAGCAATGCTTTTACAATACTGGAAAATGATTGTATTCTTATTGTACTGTAAGAATTTTTCCTTTGAGTAAATGAGAAGTATTCAGGTCCCACATATTCCTTTAAATAAACTCTCTTACCAGTACACAGAAAGCACAGAGTTTACTACCCTGAATTTGCATATGCCTTTCCAGACTTCAGGACAAGTTTACAAGGTCAGAACTGGAGCCAAATCATAGTCTCTCAAAGCAGAAATATTTGAAGGGATTTTTTGTAGATGCAAGCAAAGTAGGGATTTTAAGGAATTATGAAAAGAGGGTGCCTGTCAGTAAAGGCAGCGAAGTAGATGTTTATGCCATAGACTTACTGAAGTTTCTAAGATCTCTTGTGACTAGGAGTGGTAAGTGAAATAGTTCCAAGTCCTTCCATTTAGTAGATGGTTAGTTTTACCTCTTTGTTTTCACTTTGTGTCATTCTTTGATCCTGTTTAACTTAATTTCTGTTGCTTTTATTTAATGTAGCTATTACTGCTAAATGCTGGCACGGACAGTTTGACATTTTGGGCGCTCTGTTCTGTTTGGTTTTTTTTTGTTTAAGGTTCCTTATAGGTTGCATGCTGTGCTAGTTCATGAAGGTCAAGCTAATGCAGGACACTACTGGGCATATATTTATGACCACCACCAGAGCAGATGGATGAAATACAACGATATTTCTGTGACAAAGTCAACTTGGGAGGAGTTGGAACGGGACTCTTTTGGCGGCTACCGGAATGCCAGCGCATATTGTTTAATGTATATCAATGATAAGGAGCAATTCTTGATACAAGGTAATGTTAATGGATATGTTTCCTGCTTGGAACAGAATAGCTGAATATATTGATAAAGCAAGCTTCTTTCAGATGGATTTCCAGACTTTTGAAATGCTTGTGATAATTATTGAAAGTTTTGGGGGGTTTTCAATGCTCATAACTGTTAAATGGTTTTTGTGTGTGGAACAATCACTCTTCAACTTTCATATTAATGAAGAGTGCTAGTATTTCAGCACTAATAAGAGCGAGATACGAAGTAAGTTTGCTAACTTGTAAGCATGTTAACCAAGTGACTGCATGTTCAGACTTGGAGAGGATATCTCACTGAAGATTAGAGCAGAAATGCGGAAGTGCAGAGATGAACCTCTTGATACCAAAATATTTGTATAGTTTTTTTTTGTAAGCTTCGGAACTCTGAACTTAACTGGAGTGTGGAAACTTGAAGCTTTATGTGGTATATTGAATGAATGACTTAACCCTACCAACAACACATTAAACCAAAGTAACACATGGATTTGGATTCTTTTTTTTTTTTATTTTGGGTGGGGGCCAGGTAGTAGCATCTAACTGTGAGCTTTGTATGAAAGTGTTTGGATGGAGGGTAGAGACCCCTTAGCATGAGTTTTTTTGGGCCTGATAATGGCAGATAGGCAGCTGACTGTGAAAATTGTCAGAGATTCAATAGCAGGTGGCAGAAAATTTTCGTGCTCCTGTCTTTTCATAGGGCAGAAAGCTAGAGTGTGCCTTTGTTCGGTTTTTAAATGAGAACAGAGATTAACCTTGACATTTCTAGATTGCCACATTTAGCAGTGGACTTGCAGTCATAGGGTTTATGGGCCCTGTAGGATGGCAGTGTCAGGCCTGCTTGCTGGGGAAAAATTACATCTGGTTGATCTAGAATCTGGATATTCTTGTACAGGCCATTCAAAGCAGAATGGAAGGTTACTCAAAGTAGCTGGTGTTCTTATCTGTTGACTTGCCAAATCCCTATAGGCCTGCTCTCCTTACCTTTTTCTGCTGGGAAGTTGAGTTGCATCCAGCCCCATGTGCCAGTAATGCAGTCAAGCTATGGAGTCATTTTGTGACTTTTTTGTGACCTTCCACCCCCACCCCCCCCCACCTTGAATGTTCACAGTCACAGAGTGCTTCTGGCCCAAAAGGCTCATCTTTCCAAATGGTGATGACTGGATAGTGCCCAAGCACATAGGATACAAAGGTCCCAAGAACTGTAGCCATACACTTCAGTAGCAGATGAGTTGCCTAATAGATAAAAAAAACCCAAACCAAAAACCAGTTAGAAATAATATAGATTTAGGGACTTGGTGCTGTACTGTATGTTTCCAGTAATTCACTTGAGAAAACTTGTTGAACATACTTTCATTTCCCCTATTCTTTGTTTTTCTGAACTTTATATTTCATGTTACCCCAGAGGAGTTTAACAAAGAAACAGGACAGCTCCTTGTTGGGATGGACACGCTACCTTCTGATCTAAGGGATTATGTCAAAGAAGACAATAAACGTTTTGAAAAAGAACTCGAAGAGTGGGATGCAGAACTAGCTCAGAAAGCACAGCAGGAAAAGTTGTTATCTCAGATACCAAGGGCACCAGCACCCTCACCTGCTCCAGGTTAGCTCCTTCTACATGTTTACAAAAGGGGCAGACCCAAAACTCACTGGGGTTTGTATGCATTGTTTTGAAACTTTAGAAAGGAAGAAAAAGTTAATTTGTGTAATCTTGAATTATAGCTATTTACTTGGCCAGGGTAAGTGTACTTGCAGTTTAGTTTGCATTTATTTTTTTATTTAAAGGAAAAAAAAAAATTGCTTCTGACTTGTCCCTTCCAGTTGTGCTTAGCTTTTATGGTTTGGGTTTTTCTTTTTTTCCTTGTAGAAACTTTGGCCTTTTAACTTAGTAACTGTTAGCAGCTCTCACCAGTCTCTGAGAATTTGTCTGTAAGTGGTGTATAGTCTTCTATGCAGAATGAATGAGTAGAAGACCTACCTTATTTTAAATTGGGACAGAATTTAGATCTTGAGAATCATTCTTGTATGGAATACTGTTCCATAGGGTAAAAGTAAGGGTGTTAAAACTGGGGAAAAGGCTCTGAACAGCAAGGCCAGTGCTGTTATGAGCCCAGCTAATAAAGTCTGACCATAAAACATATGCCTGCTTGCACAGAGAAAAACCTGCCAGGTTTTAGGTTCCCTGTTTGCTGTGTTGTAGGCGGCTGCATGTACACTATGTGAAAGTTCACTATTGATTTGTGTATTGAGACTTCTGTCCAGGTGTTCTCATAGATTTCTTATAACTTACTGGTGACTACAAACAACATAAAATGTGCAGTGATTACATGACACTTCTCTGTGTGCAAACTCTGTGGAGAGTGGCTTCATCTTCTACATGTTTTGTCTTTGTAAATACTTTGAGACTGGTTTTAGTTCTTTTGTTGCTAATGGAAAGTACTAAATGAATGTTTTACTAGTCTGCCAAAATTTCCTTTCGTTGTGTAAGGAATATAAGACACTATTTATGCTATCAGTTTTGATGCCCTCAAGTGGGGGAGACCTTGCAATTTCCATTAAGTCAGAAGAATATAATGTGTTGATTATTTTGTGAAGTAAAAATGCATCTGGCACTCAAGTGTGTGTAGGTCATTCCATATACTGGGTCTGTATCCCACAGAAGGTCCAGGTACAATCTCATCTTTCTTTGTAGTTGTCCCCTATGTGGTTGCCCCCGACTCAAAAACTTTACTGGTTCGAATACAAATGATACTTTATAAAGACTTTATGTGTGGGTTACTGCATCTGAGAGACAGTGACCCAAATAAAACTAATCAATAATAAATCCATGCTTGTATTAACACACAGAATTGTTATCTTATTTCTGTCACTAAGTTCAAGCAGGAGAACCAGAGTACTTAGAGCAGCCATCAAGAACTGATATTTCGAAGCACTTAAAAGAAGATTCCGTACAAGCAATCAATAAAGCTTTAGCTGAACAAGAAGATAGAGGTCCAGAAGCTATAATGGATACGGTGAGGATATTTTGAAGCTTGAAATACTTCTCTCTTATTTTACAAGTGGAAATGATGTAAAAATGTGTCTGTATATTTTGTAGAAACAGCGGTTTACATTTCAGGGACTGACCAACACTAAACTCCATCCAGACAGCAAGTACTGCAGTAACAAGCCTAGTAGGAAAAAAGTGCTAAGATAGATGTCCTCTTAGGCAATTAAAGTACTTGCTAAGAGAACAGCATGTTGTTCAAATGACAGTCATGTTTGTGCCAACCATCTTACCAGAATGTTAGATGGTTCATTTATTTTTGCTTATGTTCCATGTAAAAGACTTGAAAAACACTGCTTTAAACATTCAGGTTTTTATCTCAGAGATGGAAGACTACAGTCGCATTTCCTTGAAGGATTTATGGAAGCTAAAATAGCTTTCAAAAACAAGTGTTGGGTTTTCTTAAACAGTATTCTGTAGCTTTAATGCAAATCCACAAGTTGATTACAGTTTTTAGTTCATCAGATGCTTATATTAACTTAAAATAGTTACAAGAATTATTGTTGAGTAATTGTTTTCACTTCATACGACAAATGCTAAGAAGACTTGGAAATTAATTACTTTTGAGTTATTAATGAAACTAGTATGTAAGTGTTTTCTTTCAGCAATTGGTTTTTTTCTTCACCATAAATACATATGTATAAAAATGACCAATGCATTTGCCAATAAAGCAAGTAAGGATAAAACATACAAAAAGTACACTATAACTTCTGTAGGCACCTCTAGTAGCCACCAGAGATATGAACAATTCAGATCTAGCTAAAATCTTAAGCAAGCTTCCTAAGTTCACATATGAATCCTCATTAGATGAAAGCAATCTAGCCCCAGCTAGTTGGGGCCAACACGAAAGTCCTCCGAAAGCATTTGAAAATGATCTGACAGCTTGTTGACTCTTACACCTCATGTGTTTTTCATCCCTCTTTTCTGTGGTGGAGAGAAGCACACTGTCTTAAACTGAAATCAAATCCAACTGGGAAACTAATGTAACTCTGGATGAAAAGATGCTTTACCAGTACTACTTCAGGCTACAGCATATCTGACTCTATTTTTGAGCTTTCGGAACACAGAAAAAGTTGAGGGAAGCCTGTTTAATACGAGTTCCCTCCAGCTGAAGGGATAGCTATGAAGATACCAAACCCATACTAACATGTCCTGCAGGATGCTGTCCTCTGTGGGCATCTGTCCTGGTGGAATGTGGAAGAATCTTACAGACTTGATTCCTTGGATCAAGTGATTTGGTTTAGGCTGATGACACTTCGCACAGTGATCAGCCTTAGGACTTTTGTCCACAAGACTGTGGTTGAGGAACCACATGGGGAACACCATGATAGGCTTAATGAGGTACATCCAATATTTTCATTGTGTTGTTTTTCAACAATGTGCATGTCTCTCAAAGCAAAAGCTCCCAAACCATGCAGATTCTTTTATATAGAAACAAATATATGTCAGCTGTTAGAATGTAAAGCCAATTTCTAGCTAATCAGAAATTACTCATTGTTTAAAGGCTGCTCTCTGCATACCCAAGTTTAAGTTGGGCAGAATTGTGCTTCCTTCTCAATGTATCAGCTTTCATTCCAATTTCATTCCAATCTACTTCCATATGCATTCTGACATGCAGGGATTTGTTCCTTCCATCCATTTTTTTGTTTGTCCACTTTAAAAGAAGGAAAGCCAACATCCACCTAACAAACAAGGTAGTAGGTTAGTCACCAGGTGATCATTTGTGTCCATTCTTCCGCCCTCTGATTGCTCAGTCCTCCTTTGTATTTCTGCAGCGCTGGATGTAAATAGGTACTATGTGTGTTTTGGGAATCTATTCTAAAAGAAGCTGTTGTAACAGTTGCAGAATGCTTAACATGGCCCTAGCTCTGTGTTTAGTCAGATTAGAGCCTATGTTTAAGTTCTGTGAATGTTGTAAACTGGCTGTTTGTGTACCAGTCGACCATATGAGCAGAGTTTTTGTCTAAAAAACCAAACTTGTTTAAATGTAATGCACCTTTACATATTCTTTCAGATATCTGATTGCTAGTGGCTTTTTTATATCTTCCCTTCCTGCCAGAGCATCAGGAAGTGTCACTAGGCCTTTGCCTAGTGTGAAAGAATCAGGTAGTTTGGGTGTGTTCAGTAATTTTTTGGTGCAATGTATGAAAAGAAGTGGTGGTTCCCGGACTCATCCTTTCACAACTTCCTTAAATTTGAGGTGGACGTTAGAGTTGCAAGACTGGCATAGTAACCTGTAAAGATGTAATTAGCAAATAAAGAACAAGTTAAATGTTTTAATAATTATGGCTTAATTTTAAAATGTACTGCTTAAAAATAAAGAAACTGTAAGTAATTAGAGAATATAAGTGATGCTTACAATCTTCCTCCGAACTTCAGCAGTGCACATGGTTTTACTTAATTGATTAGCCTGTCAGTTTGAGTCTCTTAATTTTCTCTATTTACTGTTTGTGTTTGTTTTCCCCCCACACACGTGCTGATAACAGTTTTCTTCTGCAGAGCTCTGATAATGCCCCAGCTCAACCAGCTCCTAACCAGCGAGTTGTAGAGGTGGCGATTCCCGATGTAGGGACTTTTGTGATTGAGTCAGAGGAGGGGGGTTATGACGATGAGGTACATCTGACTGCAGTCGTGTGCACCACTCCTCAGTGCTTTCTTGTGCTGCCTGATGAGAACTTCTGGCATGTTTGCACACCGTGACACCTAACGGGTCTCTGCCAAACTAAGCGCTTAGCGATTTGTAACCTTAACCATGTCTGAATTTGTAACAAAATACGAAAGGAAAGCACTGGCTACTCTAATTGGGCACGCTTTGCATGGTACCATTGACACTGGAGGTATATTTGTCTCTTTAGTTGTGAAAGTGGAATGTTTGTGTTAGGTCAGATAGGCTCTGAGAGACTGGGGGCCACTACTTTGTATAAAAAGTGCCAGGATAGTGCGCGCAATGTTCTTAATGTTCGTGCTTTCTTGTCAGTCCAGTAAAGCTGATGTTCTAGTCTGATCCTTTACTTGCCAAGGTTAAACTTTTCAGGCTGCAAGGATTACATTATCCGTGGAAACAACCCGAAACTGATACAGCTGATGGAGTTGACTCTTCCAAAGCTTAAGACAACAAAATGTAAAAAAAAACCCTCGTTTTTCTCAGTTCAGATCTAGTGTGCTGGGTGTACCTGGTACTACATGAGGAACAGAAGAGAAGCTAGTGTTCTCATCAGAGATGTTATTTTCTGGTGCCCTCTTTTAGCATCAGAAAGCAACACTGTACCAGGTCATCACACTCTCCTGCATTGGCACTGCTTACTCCAGGTTTGGTTTGGTTGGGCTTAGCGTTGCCACAGCCCCTGTTCTCAGCCCACCAAGGACACATTCTCAGACACCTATGGGAAACTTTAGCTTTCCTACACAAATGGATACTTCAGGTCATTGTGCCCTGTAATTGTTGTAACTGGGAATACAGGATAGGGAATAAAATTACGTAGTTTGTGTCATTATGCTGTTTGACTACTCACAGATGAGTAGTCTCCACCTTTTAAAGACACAAGGACTTAATGACCTGCTTTCTGGGGATTTTTGTCGCTTTTTCCACTAGTCTCCACATGCTGTTGTCTTTTCAGAGGGTGAAAACTTTCTTCCCTGCTCCCTTGTTCTTAATAATAAATGTGTTCACTTTCTTTTTAATGTTGTTCTTAGGCATGCAAAAACTCTTCTGGGAAGTTCAGGGTTTCTTCATCTTCTGTTCTTAAGGGCCAGCTTTAGTTGCTGTGCCAGCTATACCTTGGGCAGGGAGAGAGGGAGTGTTTTTCTTTGTGCACAGATGACGAAGGAGAAAGGTGTTTCTGAATAACCAGATGTATCAGATTGTGTGTAGCTGATGTGAATAGCTGTGAAATGTGTGTCTCAGTGTTTGGCTTTGTGTTCGTTAAAGGTTTTGGGTTTGATTCTTAAGTATTTTTCCACAAACGCTTCAGGGACCAACTGCATTTGCAGCAATGGGTCACTTAATCTGAGTGAATGTGTGTAAGATACAAGCAGTGTAGTTTACTATGCTTTTAATATAGTGTGCATAAAGTGTGATTGGGGTGATTTTTTTCTATTTGAAATCTTTTTTTATTTTAATCCATTGGTGGCCACGGGTAGCACTCATTCAGTATGCAGTTTCTGATGGATACTAATGCTGAACGATGCATGTTGCCTTTCCTGGGAAATTTTGATCATGTAACTGTTAAATAGTGTTTGACACAGTTTTTGAGTATTTTGGTTTTGTAAACTTCCTTTAATCATCTGTTGTTCTAGTAAAAATGTACACACCTGCCATGACTGATTTGCAGAACATGCACACCAGATCTGTATTGAGACGTGCCATTTCAATGTATGCATGCATTAAGGTTTTTGTGTGGGTTTTTTTTTTTATCTTGCATGAGACTAAAAGCATATTGAATTTGGTCATTAAAATATTAATCATTCAAAACTTTTACCTTAAATCCCCTGTGGCAGGTCATGCTGACCCCGAACATGCAAGGTATTATCATGGCTATAGGTAAAGCCAGGAATGTTTATGACAGGTGTGGGCCAGAAGCAGGGTTCTTTAAGGTACAACTAACATTTTTGACTTTCTCCTCTGACATTTCTTGTTATATACGCCTTCCTCCTCCACCCTTTGATGCATATAAAGACTGTTGCAGCGTTTATACATACTCCTCTGTGGTACCAGCCCTCCACTTAGATATTTCTGCCTTGAAAAGTAGACAGCTATTTCCCTTTTGATTCAGCAGAGAACATTGCCTTCGTATCAGTAGCTTATGTACCTCTCTGCATTTTAGCTTTCTAATAATAGTAGCAAGTAACATGAAACCTGGACATGTAATCAGTGAGAATGAGGGGGGTATTCCCCACTAGTAACTTAAAACATGCCTTTGCTAGGCTGTTTGGAACATCAGTTGTTTTCACGTAGGGACATCAATGTTCTGTCATTTGTTGTTCATTTCAGAGAGATGTTCTTGGTTTGTATGTCTCAAAAGATTTATAGTAAATCTAAATCACTTTCTTTTGTGTAGCTGCATGGATGTCAGTAATACTTATGCAGTGGTTTATTACTGGGAATTAGACATTAGGCTTCTTGTGGTTATTACTCTTCACAGTGATACCAGATTTAAAACCGAGTTAGTCGTCTTAACTACAGAAACTTCTGAAGATTTTTAGCTCATGAGCTTTTGAGTTTTCAGCGTGTTAGAAAGGGGGTTACTCTGACGTGATGTAAAATCCTCTCAAGTGTGATTTGGTGGGAGGGAAGAAGTTTCTTCTTTGTTGTTGAGTAGCAGTCTGTTTTCTTCTTAATTATTACGGTATAGTTACACCAAAAGAAACAAAACCCCCCTAAACAGCAACCGAACAACACCCCCCTTCCTCCCCCCAAATTCTCAACCCCCTATGTAAGAAAACAGAAGCCTTGTGGGTTGCTTTCTCTGTGTGGATTTTTGCAAAGGATACTTACAGAAGTGTTGTGACAATAGCACTTGTTTGCAGGGCTCTTTCTATTTCCATGCCTGCTCTCAGGGGATGGAGATAATCCTGCCATAGCCAACATTTAGTGAAATGATTTTTGGAGTGATTCAGTGCAGAATTCAGTTTGTGGGTTCCCCCCCTGCCCTCCCCTCCAAATTTACTACTTAAAATAAAAAAGATTACATCTTTTCGTTAAGATGAAAAAAATAGTCATTTGATGAAATTGTACTCTTTACCAGGAAGTTTAGTAACACCAGATTATTTTTTTAATAGAAAAGGTGTGGGGTTTATAAAATGCAGTTAAAAAGTAAATCATATTTAGTGCTTTGGGGTAATCAGAACGATGCTCAATTGAAAAGTTTTTGGGTGTTGAATAATTAACCATTTATTTTCACTCCATGGGGGACAGAATTTTTCTTTGAGTGAGAAAATGTTCTGATACATAAGCTGTTGAGAGTAGAAAATTTCCTTACTCATTTTATGCTGCATCATATTTGCAGTAGCTTAGAAGAGGTGGAACATGCTTATTTTTTGAGGAATACATTAGTAAGAACCTATGCAGATGACATGGGCCAACTTTGTAACAAAATTTGTATTTTGAAACATCAGAAAAAATCTCACATTACTCCATAAGCTTATTGTAGAAGCTTCTGTGAATTTTTAAATACTGTTGAAGCCTGGGTTTCTTTGTGTTGTAAGGGTTTTATAAAATGAATGGCTACAGAAAATGATGGGATTTACCTGGGGTGGTTTTTTTTAAGTGTAACCCAGGTAAAACCTGTTTTCATGTGGGTCATTTTTACTGGCTAGATTTCGCTCCCCTTCTAGATCTTAGGCCAGAGACATGGCTGATACAAACCCAGTAAGATACCCCTTGATCAGAGACCTCTTCAAATCACCCTTCTTTAAGCTTTATAGACAGTTCCTTGTAGAATGTTTACCCTAAGATCTTCATGGAACATTCTCAGTGGGAAAATGAAAAGATCTAGCACTCTTTTTCAACCCTCCAACTTTTACTGTTTTCAGTGTTACCCTGTAATTTTTCATTGTACATGGGATTTTTGAATCTGTAGCATACCATTTTAGCTTGTTTAAACATGCATATTAAAATTACAGGGCTTGTGTTACATTTTTTTTTTCCTACTTCTAAGTAATTCTCTGAAAAAGTAAATGTCTGATAGGAATTCCTTTTTTGCTTCTGGCCTCCCTAGCCCAATAAACTGGGTTTAATTGCATAGTTATTCTTGTTTAGTTTCCAATGGCAGAACTCCTGGTGTAAGATAGAAACTCTGTCTGTGGCTTTTCATATTTATAATTGGTTCTCCCACACCTCTGGGTTTTATGATAACACGTGTGATTTAGTATTTAAAAATACTGATGCAGAGCATCCTCAGGTTTTGAAGTTCTCTGTATACTTTGTGCTTAGGCCTTTATGAACAGTATCCAACCCATGTGCTTAGTTCTGAAATAAAATCTGCATTAGTAGAGGATGGGTGCCCAAATTTCTGATAGTTAAGATTAGTCAGGAAGTTACCTGCTATGTCTGCCAGGTATCTTACCATAAAAGAATTTGAAACGCTTCCTGGGATAATTTTCTGCCTGCTTTGGAGCCTTATTTTGAGTGTATGTTGTACTGAAACTTTGCTACTGTGTGAAGCTGCTGCATTAAGTCATCTGTTCCAAGTTGACATTTAGTGTTAGCAAACAATCTGATACCTCCCTATTTTGAGAGATAAATTACAGGACACATTAATATTTGTTACCATTTTTTCTTAATTATTTTTTTTGTTACTCTTCTTCATGCTGTGTAGTTTCAGTGAATAAAATCTAATGAACATAACAGACGAGGTTCATTAAAATGAATGCGGTGGCAAAGCTGGAAATGCAAACACTTCTGAGGGCCTCTAAAGTCGATCTAAAATATTCAGTGAGGACCCTGTCCTGCCCTATAGGAGACTAACTATTTGTTTTGCTGTATTGTTGTCTTCAGAAACCCTACAATTTCATTTTTGTTGAAAGAAATTTTCCATTCTCACTTCTAAATTCATACGTGTTCATTAAACTTCCTGCAAAACTGATTTTATTCATGTATTTGCATTTTAACCATTTATTAGAGGTACCTATCTTATCTTACTTAAAATTTTCTTCTAAAATCATGTATCTGGAATCTTACCCTGCTTGTGGGCTGTAAATGCTTAAAGAAACTTCTGTAGGGATTGGATAAACCATCTCTCACGGAGATAGAGAACCTGCTTGGGACTGCTTTTGAAGTGAATGTCTACCTGGTATTTTGGCAGGCTTAGTTGAGGAGAGGTCGGAATAGCTTTACCATTTGTTGGTTTTGTGGGTTTGTGTTTGGTTTTGGTTGATTTTTTTGTTTGTTTGTTTTGTTTTGTTTTTTAAAATTAGTTCAGACTTGTTAGAAGGGTGGAGTATTCAATTGTTAAGAAATGATTTTGTAGGCAAAGGGCCATGGGATGTGAAATATCCTGTTAGTGTCTGTGGAGTTTGAGTTAAAAGCCAGAAAGAATAATGTGTATTTTTTTAAACTTACTTAGGCAATTAAATTGGAATACACACGCCTGCTGAAATTAGCCCAGGAAGATCCACCACCTGAATGCGATTACCGTTTGCGTCACGCAATTGTTTACTTCATCCAAAACCAGGCACCAAAGAAGATAATTGAGAGAACATTGCTGGAACAGTTTGGAGATCACAATCTTAGCTTTGATGAAAGGTAATAAGGTCTGAGCGTCTCATTTCCTGTGCTCAGCAGCGTTCTCTGATGGGTGGAGAACACCCATTTGTATTCCCATGGTGCATGTAGTAGAGGAAGTGCAATGTGTTTGGCTTCATTTCTAGTTAATAGCTTGCCACTGGCTTTTGTAAAAAAATATTTTTATAAAAATCTCTGAAGAAGAGTAAACGAGAAGTTGGGCTTCTGTCATTATGTAATTGGGAGAAATATTCAGTGTTGCTTGTATTATTGCACGTGGATTCCTGTACTGTCTTTCAGAATAACTGTGCAAGGCTGTGTCGCTTGCATTCTTCACTCCCCTGCAAAGCCTTGCAAGCTAGGTGGGCAACTTGAATGCAAGACAATGTCTCTTTTCCACTTGAAATTCCAAAAATATACTTAGGTAAATAAGTACATTGTAAGGTAGAGAACATCAGTCTGATTTCTATGTAGTTAATAATGCTCCAGTGTTACTTTTGCCAAGTAAATATTGGGGAACTTCAAGCAATCTGAGCTGTAAGCAGAAAGACTGAGCCATGTGGCAATTTAGCAAAATAAAACAAGTAGTAATTCTTAAATAGCACGGACCTCCATCACATGTACTTCTTCTACTGGTTATATATGATAAGAAGCACATTTGCCATAGTGTTTTCATGATGTTTTGTGTGGGGCTGTAGCTTCTACTGTTTGAGGCTGCTGTCTTTGTTTGGATTGTACCCTTTGTGACGTTCCAGCAATACTCCATGATTTCTTGTTGGTTTTTTGTAAGGTGCCGTAACATCATGAAGGTTGCTCAAGCTAAACTTGAAATGATAAAGCCAGATGAAGTAAACATGGAGGAGTATGAGGTCAGTATTTTTTTATGCTTTAAATTAAATTGCTATGGGAAATAGTTACCAGTAAGCTGAAATTTTATCTTCACAACTTTCTTCTTGTCTTACACTGAGAAGCTAAAGCCCATTATTGAAAGGCCTTTTATTTGTAGGCAGACCTCTCTCATCAGTTGATGAAAAGTTGGGTTTTTTCCCCCCACAAGTGAAATACCAATGGCTTGAGCCATAAATAAGTGTCAAGTGTGAGTTTGTCCTTACTGCTTAGCGTGTCTCAGTGTCACTGACAGCATTTTGTAATTTATCACCATAAGAGCTTACTGACTGGCTTTCTCTAGTCAGAAACAGCTAGCAGTGCAGGAGTGAGAGTGGTCAAAGCCCAGACTTGTACATCTTGAGAACTGGGTCACAGGCAGAGTCACATTTGTGCTTTTCCTCCAGCTGTCTCTGCAGGCATTCCCAGTTTTTTATGAGCACTGGCTCCGTTTGTTTGCCGAGACCATACGTAACCAGTTCATGCATTTAATTCCTCCTTCTGTGCCATTTAGAAAAAGAAAGCAAACCTCAGACATCAAATAATCGTGACTAATATTGGCCAAAATAATTGCTCTCATATTTAAAGCTAAGTCTGTAGCTGGTTTTACAGCATCAGTTTCAACTGTGCATGAGCACTGTTCATTAAGGTCTCTTAACAGTGGACAGCTTACACCTCATTTTGCTATTAGGGCCAAACAGCTTGTTCAGCAGCATTATGGGAGTAATTTTTCCCTCAACAAACCAAACAAAAAATATTTACTTGTCATTTCTCATTACTGGGTTCAAGACCTGCAACAGATGCTACTACTTCACAGCCTGCCCTCCCCAGCCTGTGAGGGGGCCTTTTTGTTTGTGTTTTCTAGGCTGTGCAAGGCTCAGGACTGTACTGCTTTCTCAATGGCGCTGCACAGGTAGAATAAGCAGTGCTGGAAATAGCTTTAGGAGTGAGGGAGTGCGTTGGCTTCTGTTCCCCAGCAGATACGTGCCGCGTGGTAGTTCCTGAGACAGATAGTTGGTGATTTCTCTAAAGAATTTATCAGCTTTTGTCCTGTATAGTGAGTTGGTGCTTCATTACCCCATTCTCATGCTCTTTGTGTTGACTTTCTTAAGTGGCTATGTATTACGCTGTGCTGTCCCCTATTAAATTTTTAATCTATAGAATCATAGAATGGTTTGGGTTAGAAGGAACCTTAAAGATCACCTAGTTCCAGCCCCCCTGCCATTGGCAGGGACGCCCTCCACTAACCCACGTGCCCAAAGCCCCAGCCTGGCCTTGAACACTGCCAGAGAGGGGTAATTGAAAGTTGGCTACTAACAGCACTAAAAGTGCCTTTCCTACTTACTTACATGTTATGTGTACCAGTATGTATGGATGGTAATGCAAGAAGATAAATGTTTTGTTCCAGTGTAAATGTCTCCACAGTCTGAATTGCGTTTGGCTTTTTTGTCACTTCCCATGTGAAGTGTTTGGGCTTTTCCTGTATCATTCTTACATTGAAAGTTAAGATTACTATTTAGTATATGAAGCAGCTTTCTAACACTTTCTGAATAAATAACTGCGTGTAATGTAGGGAAGATACAAAAAGACTACTAGTTTCTCAACACATTTTTGAGAAGAAAAAGGTATCTCATGGGGTTCTGAGTCTTGTTTCTTCAAAAGTGCTGCTTTTTGAGGATATTTAAGAATTTTCTTTTTATTGGGGATAGGGGGGAGAGGCGGGAAATTCAGGCAGTCTTCACATGTGCAAGCTCACTGAGAGTCCTTAGCACTTACTGTGAGGATTCAGCACGGAGTGAAGCGTATTATGAAAATGAAAGAAAAAATGTATTTCATGTTTGTGGATGAAATTCCATATACCCTTTCTTATATACAGAGATGGCATCAAGACTACAGAAATTTCAGAGAAACAACCATGTTTCTCATGGTAGGATTGGAGTTCTTCCAGAAAAAGAGGTAAGTGGTAGTATAGAACTCAAACATAGTAGAGCAATTTGAAGACAGAATGCAATATTGATAAGCAAAGCTATTTTTTAAAATTACTAATTGTTTGACGTGTTCTTCACTGTAGTTAAGCATTTATTCTGTTCATTAACGTCTTCGGTCACGTATCTACCTCTGAGCTTCCTGCAACTTCCTATTCTTGATTTCCATTTCCAATCTTTCATCAAGCCATGGATTCTTAAGAGCAGCATCCACTGTACTCGTCCTACTCTTAATTGCTCTGGGTATCCCATAGACGTGAAAAACCTTTCCTCTCTGGCCCCACACATACACAATAGATTTATCTCCTTTCACCAGCAATCACAAATAGTCAGGTCCCCATCTTGTCTTTTTATTGGGTCTCCTGACAGAAGCAAAGTTTTGCCTTCTGCATTTGTCTGAGCCAGAATTCCACCTGTGATGGGCTTTAAAGGTCAGGAAAAAAGAACATACTGGAGGAAAACTAGCATGTGTAACTATCATAGTTGTAGCTGATTCTTCTCAGCTCCGTGAGGCAGTGGTGATTCATTCCCTTTTCTTTTTGAAGCAAGTCAGTGATTGTGGCTATATAAAAATTGGTGACATTTATGTACTTAATGCTAAATTTATTCTCTGATCTACTGCATGCAACAAGGATGGTGATTACAGTATAAATGCCTCAGAGCATTCTGCAAAAGAGCCTTTGAAACAGAATTGTTCCAAAGTACCTATTCCTCCCGTGCCCAGCCAAAGGAATGAAGCGATTAGCTGCAGAATACCCTGTGGCTGTTGTCTGTGGCATAAAAATTGAGCTATCACATGATGCAAATTTTTGATTGTGGAAACAGTTCTGTAGTCAGTCACTGATTATTCATATGTAACACAATAGGTAGGGGGAATTACACTGCAAATCAAACTTAATTTCTTTTCTGTAGGTTATGTAGTAAATTGCTTCATATTTCTCTTTCTTGTCTTGTGTGCTCTCAGAAAAAAAAAAAGAGACAGGCACCAAACAAAATGGGAAGAATGATTGGGAAAGGCATGGCATTGTCTTTGTGACAAGCAGTGTCTTTTGTTCAGTGGCCAATACCATGACCCCATAGTCTTGGTTTGTCTTCTGGTTGGCAGCATGTAATAAATAATTCATGCATTAATAATCAAAATTGCAATATGCCACTCTTTCAGTCTTCACAGCTTATGTATGAAGGTTGGTCAGAAGATTGCCTGGCTTATTTGAATAGTAAACACTCTGGTATTGCTTGATCCCTTAAGGAGACAAAAATGTCATGGGTGTGGTATATTGGAGCCCTCCTTGTAACCCCTAGACTTCATGTGTGCTCTGAGCGTGCTGGCAGGAAGGGAAGGTGCTCAAGTTCCTTGGTGCTGGGACTCCAGAACAGCACCTTCAGGTGTAAAAAAAAAAAAAAGGGTTTTCACTATTTTGCTTCTTACCATAATATATTCTGATTATGCCAGGGGAAGGGAGGGAAGCAGAGGTTTCTGCAACAGTGTTTTTGTATAGTTTTCCTTTATTTACATTAATTTGTAAAATTAAGGGGAGGCATTTGTTACCAGACATGTTTGTAATTTAGAAAACAAGGCTATAATGACCAGCCTTGTGTGCTGATATGGGTCAGAAGTGAAAAAATACTCTTGCCAGACTGGTCTGACATCCAAAGACGGGTAGCATTTATTCCCTTTGGCAAGAAAATGCAATTTCACAAATTCTTCAAGAGGCATGTAATACAAAGACAGTAAGATTAGAGTTAAACATGCTTAGAGGATGGGTGAGGATCTGGGTATCCACTGACCCGCTCTAGAGGCACCTATTGGCAGTTACTCATGTCTCAGCTGTGGGTTCCCATAGGGCTGGTATTTACTGAGGCTCACATCTCGTACGCTCCAGAGGGCAGTACCATCATCCTCACCCTGCAAATGATACTAAATTGATGAAAACATAGACCTTCATAATTGAAACACAACTTTCATTAGCAGGACTGTTTTGAGACTTTTTTTTATTCAGAAACCCATTTCCCTCAGTCAACCAACTCTCCTTAGTTTTAATAACACTAATTGATAGCTGGCAGCACTCAGTCTCTAGATGGAGCCACAATCGGCCTTTATCCAGGCGGCCTCTGATTTCCTTTTTGTACTGTGTTGAGCAAACACAAAATCAACATTAAGGAAGTGCTTTGGTGTATCTTTTTCATGTCTACTTTCAGTGATCCCTTATGGTGGTTGACAAGGCCCTCTTTTCACTGCAGGTGGAGAATTGAATCTTTCAGGTGTGTCATCTCTGACCCTATATAGAGCAGGAACCTGCAGTGGATGAGATGAACGCAGCCAGCTAAGGAACATTGGCGGGGGCTTTCTTGCAGCTCACTCTTCTTGTCATAACTGAAAAGTGAGCAAACTGTAGACCTTGGCAGTTGCCTTTTAAGTTTCTTGGAAAGCCAGTATGAAGCCTGTGAAGCCTATGCACTTCAGGTGTGAAAAGGCGGAATCTGTTGCTCATTTACACTGTAGTCATATTCCTCAGAGTCCCTTTAGTGCTGACCCATGAGCTTGCGGTCAGCTCCTCATCCATCCCCAGATGGAGTTCCATGTGCTGCAGGTACCTTCAGCTCCTTGTTTGTGCCCCATGCTACATGGGTTTGCACAGAGACATTTAAGCTGGGCCTCCAATGAAGCTGGCTTACTGACATAACTTCACAGTAGATGCTGAATCTTTGATACTTGGCTTCATCCTGCTCTTCTGAACAGAGAGATTGGATGATAAAACTTGGAAGAACCATTGCTGTTTCAAGTAGCTTTTTCTGTCCTTTTTATGTTGTCTCCTTGGGAGGTGTTACTGTAATTCTTGGGTTTGTCTGCTTTGGAAAATTCTAACATATATTTTTAGTTATGGTCTTGGGGTGTGCACGCATAATTAGCCTTTTTTAGTAGTTTGGTGGTTTGATTTTGGTAATTTAAACCTTAACCATGACCTCCTGTTGTTACAGGAGTGAGCAAGTGCACAACATACTGATCCTCTATCAGTCCGTTAGAAAATTTCTCTTCATAGATGTTTTTTTTCCCCCAGTTTGGTTTATAAATGAGCTGTCTAACTGTTTGGTTTTAGGATATCTGGCTGAGGTGCTTTCAGGCACTGTCTGTCGTAACGGGGTTTCTCTCAGTCAGAGAATTATCAATTTAAGCTGTTTGCTGAGAGTGGTTTGCGGCAGCGTAAGGAGAGATTATTAGTATGTGTGTGCAGGGATATATGTTGATTACTAACTGCTGGGTTCTTAGGTCTTCTTACTCATCCGTTACCAATTAGACTTGTATTTATCTTCTGCATTTAAAGATAGAAACCTCAACAGTCTTACCGACATTTCAGCTTTTGAAATGCTGCTGTTGTGGCTTCTTCCATCACTTTATACTTGAATAGTTTTGGAAGAACTTAGTGAGGCTAAACGTTCACAGTTTATTCTTTAGGAATAAACTTAAATTAACAGCTTGAACTCCTGTTTGCTGAGGTGGTGAATGCTCTCAAGATCTATCTGGCAATGGAAGATCGAACCTAAGGTGACACAAACACACAGAGGAAAAATGAACTTTTCCTGTATGCTCAAGGCCAACCCAAAGCTGGTTTTGAAGTGAGGGGGATGATAACCATTGGTTTCAGTGAGCTTTGGATCAGACTTGACGTGACAGTGACCTAACCTGATAGCAGAATAAGTTGGTTTAATGTGCATGAAAGACGAAATCACGTGGTAGAAGAAATGGCGTTACAAAGAGGTTGGTGGGGACTGGTGGACTTGGCCATACAAGCAGGTGAAGTTACCTGCCTTGTGACAGGCACAGTGGTTAGCTTGGAACAAGCAGGTGGTACCCAGATGCTGCATCTAATGCGTGTGTTTCTTTACTGCAGCTATATGGAAGCCTTGCTGTACCTGATCTATGCTTACCAGAATAACAAAGAGCTCCTGTCCAAAGGCCCGTACAGGGGGCATGATGAGGAGCTGATCTCTCACTACAGACGAGAATGTTTGCTTGTAAGTGAAGGGTGAAGCATGTTTCAAAAGGTTGAGCTTGCTGCACAGCTGGAACAAAATAAATCAGTAGAAAAGTGTTGCCATCATGTAAAATGAAATGAACAAAAAACCCTTTTCATTAACAGGTTAATACTTAGACTGGGACAGGGTGGGTGGGGGGCAGTTGGGAGGAGAAAAATAAGGAGGAAAACTTTATCCCCATTTTTTTCAATAATTAATCATAATCTTTATTATTGTAAATAATGTGCTCATTGCCATCGTGCCTGGGCTAGGTAGGAGCAACAGTTGACAGTGCTGGTGAGCAGACTTGTCCTGTTGCCACAGTTTGTCAGAGAGACAAATGCTGGAAAATGCATCAGCAGAAAACAATTTGTTTTTTCCCTGATTATATTACTATTGGTAGTAGTGAGAAAACAAAAGCAGGTGATAGGACCTCAGTCTTTAAAAAGAGTAGCTGCAAAGGTGGAGCTGGCAAAATGAGGTGGCTTTGAGGAACAGCACAAGAACAGGTGGTTTAATAGATGCCTCACTGCTATGAACAGTAAAGCACAGCTGTGATTAATACAAACGACCAGGTAGCTTCCTAGGAACACCCTGCTTTAAATCAAGCAAGCTGATGCATGTCAGAATGTGAAATGCTGTGTACTTAAAAGCTTTCCTTTTTTGTGGTGGTTTACGAAGAAACTAAATGAACATGCTGCAGCACTGTTTGAATCGGGAGATGATCAGGAAGTAAATAATGGCCTGATCATTATGAATGAGCTTATTGTCCCGTGTTTGCCATTACTACTGGTGGATGAAATGGAAGAAAAAGATATTGTTGCTGTGGAAGATATGAGAAACCGATGGTGTTCCTATCTCGGACAAGAAATGGAACGTAAGTCATTTATTTGTTAAGGGAAAAGGCCCTTGCACATCCCTTGGGTGTTGTTTGGTGGGTTGGGGTTTTTTTGTTTCTTTTAGGGTTGTTTGTTTGTTTTTTTTTAATAAATTTGATGCTTTTCATAAATTGAGCCTAAATCTATTCTGCCTTGGTAATGTATTTTGGTCTACCCCAACTCATGAATCATCCTGCACACATTTAAATAAACAGCTTTTCCATGTACTGCTTGGGGTGTTAGGCCTTAAAGGAAACCTACATTTTGAATGGAGAGCATTCTTGGCGTTAGCCAGTCTGAAGGGGGGGTTAATACTAACATCTTACTAGGAATTGGTGTGTCCTAGTAGATATTGCTGGCAGACCTGAAGAAAGTGGATTATTCCAAGTGATACTCTTCCTATCCACCAATAAAAAACACACCTCAGTGCTGGGCAGAGAAAAGAGGATCCCACCTGCAGAATAAATGCTTATGATTGTTCTTCTTGTTTCATTTGCAGCTAACTTGCAAGAAAAGCTGACAGACTTCCTGCCAAAACTGCTAGATTGTTCTACAGAGATCAAAGGTTTCAACGACCCGCCAAAGTTGCCCTCCTATTCCACCCATGAACTGTGTGAGAGATACGCCCGGATCATGTTGTCCCTCAGTCGAACTCCAGCTGACGGAAGATAAATTCTGCCACCTTCCTAAGCACATTGTATAAACTTTTTTAGTTCTTAAACCTTGCCTTCCTGTCACAGGGTTTGCTTGTTGCTGCTATAGTTTTTAACTTTTTTTTTTTTAATTTTAATAACTGCAAAAGAGAAATGACTGTACAAACTTTAGCCAGACTGCAAACAGTTAAAGCTGAGAATCGCATGGCGCTCAGTCGTTTCAACCAGAATTGATGCAACATGCAAGTCTGATCATTATGGCAAAACTGCTTTTTTGCCACTTATCTGTTACAGTATTACTTTGCTTTTATCTTAAGATCCTTTACTTTATCAACAGCTGTCTGGATCATTTTGTGACTGCAACTACTTTAAGTGTCCAGTGCTGTGTAAATACATGGTACTTGGTAGCTTGTAAATGAAATGAAAGAATAAAGTTTTATTTATGGCTACTTTCTGTGTTTGCAAGCAGATACCTTGTATATTAGTGTAAAATACGGGTATTTTTAGAAGAGATGCAGTATATTGGCGGGTTACTCAATTTTATAAACAAGGTTCTTCAGGATTTATGGCCAGCTTAGTTACAGAGAGTTGGATATTACTGTATATGAACATATCAAAAAACTGTCACACTATTTTACACTGTGTTATCCTGTATATTCTTTACTGATCTGTATGATACTGCAGCAGAGCACTTCCGTGTGTGTGTATGTGGCCATGCCAGTCTATCCTGAGAGTAGGAACTGGCTTCTGAGGCAAAAAAGAAAAAAAATAAATTGGCACCTTCCTTCTGTTCTTAAAAAGAAAACTAGAAGAAAAAAAAAAAAGAGTATTTTTCATTAGAAATCTGTTATACCCTCTGAGCAAGATTCCTAGAAATTGATCTAAGTAGAGGAAATAAAGGATTTTAAAAAGTGGAATTTGTGAAGCTTAAGAATTAATTTTTTATATATATATATAATTGGTATTTTAGTCATACAGATGACCAGAGATAAAACTTTACATCAATTCCTTACATAAATTGGGTTACTGTTGTTGCAACAAAATATCTCAGAAATCTTTTATTTGTCATCATTAAATTTCTATTGGAAGTAAAAAAGATCTATAGGGAGTGTTTTGTTGACCTGAAGTACTGTCTGGTTTTAATGAAGAAATGTAATTATCTTGTGGGAGAAGAAATGTCCTGTGTCCTTAGGTAATCCTGTTACTGGCCACTACTTTGATTGCCGCTCTTCATAGAGAGTGTTTTGTGTTAGAACAGTAAAACACATGACTATTTCTTTGCTTGCTTTCCTTGGGGTGGCAATGGGCTTTTCCTTACAGGCTTTCTTTCCAGTGGTGGTTATCTGAGTACCAGCTGATGAAGGAACACAGGGAGGAGGGAGGAGTGGTTGAGCTCAGACGGCCCAGAAATGCCGTGGGCATGAACGCAGGCATCTCGCCTGCAAAAAGAGTCAGAGTTCGGTCTTAGCACCGATCAGTCGTCAAAGTTTTTCACTCTTGAGGGAGGCTGGGTCACAATATACAGTAAATAGAGTGTGGCCTCCAATCAAAAATCTTTCAAGGGATGTTTTCCTCTTCTGTTTTCACTTAAATGTTTCTGTAATTCTGAACTTTGTCAAACTCTACATTTATTTTATCGGGGTTTTTTTCCTTAAAAAAAGAATATTGAGCTCTTATGCATGCAGTACTACCCAGGAGCCCTTTTTTAGGTCTGAAACTACTCATGTGGGAAATGCCACCTCTTAAGGAAAAGGAGTTGCGTATTACAAAAAGGGTGAAGATGGATTTTACAGGATTTCATATTTTGCATCTGTTGCTCTTTGATCTGAACCTCAGCAAGAAGCCTGCTTAGCCCTGTGTATTTTTAAGCAAGGTTTTGGACAGGTTAGACTTCTCCTTTGCCTTTTTCAGTAATGGTAAAACCAACCCAAAGTGAAAGAGCAATTCTACTTCATCTCTATAACAGGTCTTAAACTGGAATGCTTTGAAAAGTTTTTAAGGAAGGCTACCCTCTACCCCTGCAGGAGCCTCATCATCTTCATCTGTGTCGTCTTCCATGACAAGCACGGGGGGAAGGCACTCTTTTGAAGGTAAAAAGAGGAAGAAGTTTTTTCACTTGAGGAACATATATTTAAATTAAAAGGAAGCAAACAAAGATGAGATTATTTTCTTCTCCTTAAGTTGTTGTTTTGGGGATTTTTTTTTCCAGTTTCTTAATGTATGAAAACAATCTATTGTAGTTCGTAGTACTGAGGGTAAATGTGTGTCTGTTTGCAATGACTGGAATTCTTTTAGTTGAATTGAGGTCTGTCTGAGAGAACAGAAGCAAATACATATGTGCATTAATATTTTAATATCTGTTAAATACCTTGCCTAAATTTAAATCTTCAGCTAAATTGTTAAGGCACTGTTTTGTCTTAGAAACCTTACTCTTGGTGCCGCAGTAAGATAGGCGGTAGACGCAAAACCTGTGCAAGTAGCTGTGCAAAGCAGTAAAGCAGCAGTTCATTTGGCTCCCCAGTAATCTGTGACTGAGTGATGGAAGGAAGGAAGCATTCCTCATCAGTGTGGGAATTGTGAGGCTTTTGCCAGGGTTGGTTTTTTTTCAGTTTATAGAATGCAAAGATTAAGGGAATTTAACTCAAATTCCCTTTACTAAATTACTGGCAAGGGTGGGGTTTTTTTCCCCAGATTTTGCTTCATGCTCTGGAGGACCCTAACAGCAACTGCAGTCTTTATGTGCTCCTTCTGAACCCTCCCCCCACACGTTGCCTTTTCAGCTGACCTGTCATATTGCTCCACTTGAACTGATCTTCTGCTGGCATCGACAACCCTGTTGTTTCTAGGTGAAGCTGCTGCTGCAGGTCTGTTGGTTCCCGCCTAGCAGAAGACCATGAGCAGCAGCGTTCATCTGAACAAGTGATGAGGATTGATGGAGCCAATTTGTACTTCTGAGATGTGGTATTTGAAATCTTGTCAGATGCAAGGGCATACATTTGACCTTCATTACTGAGTCACTGGTGCTTTTTGAGTGATCTGTACATTAACCACAGTGAAAAACTGGCCATAGAATCATAGAATGTCATGGTTTGGAAGGGACCCCCAGGATCATAGAGTTCCAACCCCCCATGCCACAGGCAGGGCTACCAACCTCCAGGCCTGGATCTACACAAGGCTGCCCAGGGCCCCATCCAACCTGGCCTTGAACACCTCCAGGGACGGAGCATCCACCACCTCTCTGGGCAGCCTGTTCCAGCACCTCACCACTCTTTCTGTAAAGAGCTTCCCTCTAACATCTCATCTAAACCTTCCTTCCTTTAGTTTTAATCCATTCCCCCTTGTCCTGCCATTGTCTGCCCTTTTCCAAAGTCGATTCCCCTCCTGTTTATAAGCTCCCTTCAGGGACTGGAAGGCTGCAATGAGGTCCCCCCGCAGCCTTCTCTAGGCTGAACAAGCCCAGCTCCCTCAGCCTCTCTTCATAGGGGAGGTGCTCCAGCCCTCTAATCACCTTTGTGGCCTCCTTTGAACCCTCTCCAACAGTTCCACATCCTTCTTGTATTGAGGGCCCCAGATCTGGACACAGGACTCCAGATGGCGCCTCACAAGGGCAGAGTAGAGAGGGACAATCACCTCCCTGTCCCTGCTGGCCATTCCTCTTCTGATGGAGCCCAGGATACCACTGGCCTTGCAAGCTGCAAGAGCACACTGCTGGCTCATGTCAAGCTTCTCATCCACCATGACACCCAGGTCCTTCTCACCAGGGCTACTCTCAAGGAGTTGTTCTTCTCCCAGTCTGTGTCTGGGATTCCTCCAGCCCAAGTGCAACACCTCACATGTGAACACATCTCCTCTAGAAAATGTTGAGTATGGGCGTAGTCAAAAGCATGTGCTTCATG